>NW_026639744.1:0-1200000 GCF_028554395.1 Pezoporus wallicus
GCGATCCACACCGGGCCGGGGCGGGGGTGATGTAGGTGGGGACGTCTCGCTGTAGAAGGCGCGGTGTTGTGAGCGAAGTTCGGGATGGCTCTGGTTGGTGCTGAGCCCCGGCTTGTCCCGAAAGTGTTGTTTTCCTCGCCGCAGTAGGGAATTCGGTGGCTGAAATAACGACAGGGTATTGGGGAACCCTCGGGGTTTGAGCCGGTGGGCTCTCTGGATGGGCTCTCTGCGGTGGTTTCAGGCCGTTATTTGACTTGCTAAACCCCTGCGGTCAGTAGGGCCCCAGTTGTACAAAGACCTACTGATGATCTTAACTTCCAGGGGTTGTCCAGGAACTGGACTCCCGACGAACGTCAGTGTTTGCAAGATGAGAATTAGTGTTGTGCGTGTGATAGCAGGACGTGGTTATTGTTGGGGGCTGGCTATATTTGGTCAGTGGCCTGTTCAAATATATATGTTGTGATCTGTTTTTCCATGGCCTGCTGCTGGGAAGGCCAAATGTCTCCATCACGTTCAGGTTGTTGCTGGTTTGTTAGGTCGGGTATCACCAGTGGGCTGATCTGACCATTTTTTTCTGTTGATTAAAAGGGATGTTATGTGTCAAAATGTCTGAAATAGGTATTAGTTTGCCCCCTTACATTTTAATCTGGCTCAAGGAAATCCTGACTCAAGGAAGCCTTCTAGAGATTTGCTAGAATCCAGAAGTAAGAGTTTGGTCATTAATGCCAAGTTGAAATAAGAGTTCTCTACATAAGTAGGATGTTTATATTAAAATTGCTGTTGTCTGCTTATTTCTGGAGCTTAATTATGTCCTCTGTAATTTTAAAAAGACCGTTTGAGTGCTCGGTTTACTAAGTACTGTGGAGCATGCTGAACCGTGAATAGGCCATGAGTATGTATTTCAGTGGGGCATCATGGTTAAATGGTGGTCAGCAGAGAGCGTGTGTTATCTCTGCCTCGTGCTGGAAGGATACTCACAAGAGCGAGCTCTCCTGAAATGCTTTGGTATCTTCCATTTCTAATTTGTACATGTCCTGTGTGAAGCAGCAATTTTGTGATCAAACTGGAATGAGCTTGAGAAGGCCGTAATTTGATGGGATGGGAAGAATGAGAGAAAAGTATAGTTGGGCCAATACTTAACGATATTGTGAGGGAGAATTGAAGGTAGCAGTTACAATTGTAGTTCTTTCTAATAGTTTGCCATTAGTTTTCTGTTAGCTTATAAGCACAAGCTTACTTTGGCTTTAAATGTAAAAAAAGTCAACAATGGTAATCATCATAGCAATTGGCAAATGCATATATAAAACCCCATTCTTTAAACATCTGACTTTTCTTTTAGTTAGTTTACTACAGGCAAGAGTTGCCCAGCAAAGGACTGACCAGGAGTGAAGAACACAGTTTTCTATTGGTTTTCTTTCATGACAATGCTTCCTTCCTCAACCTGAGATGCCACTGATCTATTTTCATCTCTATGTGGAAATCTATAGTGGCTTCAGGATTATGCTCCCAGTATACATAGAGCTGCAAATCTGCCTGCAACTTTCATGGCCTACAGCTGATGAGATGTATTATTTATTATGGGGATTTAACACTTTAATCTCTTTGTGTTTTGGTGTTAAAAATAGGCATGATTTGATTTAATATGATTGCTCAGTAAAGTACCCTAATGGAATTCTAAAGCTGGGCAGAATAATTCAAGCTCTTCTCTTATTTTAAATCCTAGAGGTAAGATTACTAGTAGACCCTTAATTTCCATAGGCCTTCAGCTCCCACCACTGAGCCTGTGTTGGAAAGCCAACTGCTAGTTTGGGGGGATTGGGTAGGGAAGGTTCCTCCTAAAGAGCCACTGGTGGGGCTGGGTTTCCAACTTGTGTCAGAAGCAATTCCTGTGTTTCTGTAGTGCCTAGCACAAAGGGATCTGAGGCTGATCTGGAGCTTCTGTCAGGTATCACAACCACCTTCTAAGAAGAATTGAGTCTCAACCTCTGATAAGAAATAATGTATGTTATCAATGGCTACAACTAAACAGCAATATAGTTTTCTTTTGTTTGGGTCTTTTAAGATCTTTTTGCTGCTATTATGAGTAGGTATTTATAGTTGCTAATTGCTTTTAGGAAAACTTTGTGTGTATTTTTCAGTTCTTCATCTTTTGAGACAAAATTAATAACTATTTTCCTGAATTATATGTTCACGGCTTCCCAGACTTTAGGTCAGAGAGGTTGTTTTGAATTAGCAAGGAACCTACCATGGCAAAATGCGGGCTGTGTTAGACATAAAGATGCTGTTCGAGCCAGATTTATAGTTGTATTTAACAGTCTTTCCTTGGAGTTTGCTGTCTTACCTTTCTTTGTGGATAAATGTGTTAGTTTCTATTTGGACTAGGTTGGCAGATGTTTGGAGAGAATCTTTATGATGCAATACTTTCAATAGTTGAACTTTTCTTTGCTCATAGTCCTTTAGTTTTAATTTGGCTATGGAGGGGTCAGTCTTTCTCCTTGTTAAAAAGCATGGAAGATCTTGGCATAAGGGACAGTCCACTCAAATGGAATGCCTTCATTTTCACCTCGGTTATTTATTTAAAATGGTCAGAAAATTCCCCTCTCCCCTTCCCCTGCTGTTACTCATGACTGTTCCTTGTATGTGGAAGATCAGTAACTTGAATACAGTCCATAACTATGAAATTACTTTCTGAATCAGCAGTAAGTGCTTATCATGGATGTTTCTTCTGGAAGGCAGCAGACCAGGTGAGTGGCTGCTTGTGCCCATCTGAAGGCCCACTAATGTCAGCATGTTTTTCTATGAGCTTAAGAGACCACATGCACAAAGCAGTCTGCAAGAGAAGAAACTCATCTGTTAATGGCTAGAGACACACATTTTGAAAGCGACTTTCTTTTTAAAAAATACTGTTAAAACTTGAAAACTATGGAGTTCTGCTGCTTCTTCTAACCTTGTTTGGTTATTTGGGGGCTTGGGTTTGTTTGGCTCTTTTAAGTGCCCTGTTCTGGTTTCTGTTTTGTCCAGTGAAAAATGGGTGTCAAACTTACCATTGATTCCAACAATAAAAAGATAGAGAATACAGCTTTAAGGCTCTTATGTCATTAAGGACCTGCTTATTCATTTTAAGAGTTACTTGAATGTTTGAAACCACAGGCTTTCATTGACTTTTCTTTGTATTTATTTTTGGAGCTATTAGGTGGAATAATACTGCTCAATCAGATTCAAGTAGGCCTGCACAGGAACTGAAGACTGTATTAGGAATAAAATTTTGGAAGACCATTGGAGACATAAAAATTAGAGCATCCTGAAATCTATGTAACTGGAGTTAAACCAAGTGGGATGCTGAAGAAAAGCAGCAGTTAAGAAATTAAGAAGTGCTGACTCCTTTCCTCTTTTCAAATTCCAAGTTCTTTATTATAACGATATTTTTTTTTTTTAATGAATTGTCTTGAAAGGAGTTCAGACTTTGCATTATTTTTAAATTGAGGTAAAATTTGTCAAAACCTCTTAGGCTACAACATTATGAAATGTGTGGGTACGTACACGAATATGTTTCGCTGTATACACAAATGCACATGTATATATACAAGTGAATATATAAAAGAAGTGTAAAAAACAGATATATTAAAACAGTACTTAAAATGAAAGTGATTGTGTGGCTCCAGAGGTCTGTATTTCAAGCCTTTTACCTCTAAGTAGTTGTTTTGATCTGGCACATGGCAGCAGGAATCAGTCATTACCATGAGATGGCTATTCATAGACTTTTGTGAAATGGGTTGATCATCTCAGTTTATCTGCAGCTTGACAGGTGCTCCCGTCACGAAAATCTCCATTACCTCCTGTCCTTCCCATGGGAATGACTTGAGGAACAAACCATTGAGAGTGGCTTTGAGTGTTCATTCATGGGTTTGGGGCTGAGGGCAATACAGAGAACTGGAGGTGCCCAGGATGTTTAGTTGTTTGGTTGTTTTTTTTTTTTGTTTGGGTTGTTTTTGTTTTTTTTTTTTCCTAGAAATGTTCTGTTTCAGAAGCTTTAAATTTACTTAAAAAATGAAATGGTGAAATATCTGGGAATTCTTTGGGGTCTCTAGTTAATTTATCAAGTAAAGAATAAAGCATTTCATTTATTAATCATTAAATTCTTTGACATGTTTTTGTTTTCTTTTTCTTCTTCTACAGGAAATACTTTAAAATAAAGTAAGGAAGCAGTATTTTAAGAATTCTTATCTTGTCGCAATATCTTGTAATTAAGACCTTTAGAAGCAATATGCTAATTACCTTATTCCTACATGAGATAAAATTAAAGCCCAGGATTAAAAAAGCAAAACAAAGCAAAAAAATCATCATAACTTTTGCTTAGTCTATGTTTACAGTGACATTAAATCCAAAATTATTTTCATGATTTACTGAAGGAAGAGTGAAGTGCAAATGGCACTTAAACATTAGGTCGGTTGGTTTTCAGCATCAGTAACATGGCCTCACTAAGAAAAAATCCCAAGTGAGGCAACCAGAACAGTTGTCAATTGTTTGCACAACAAATCCTGTTGGATCAAATGGTGATATTCTCAACATTTAGATAAAGAGAGGCTTGCAATAATGTTGCCTTGTACCTCACCGCCAAAGGAAACAAATGCAGTTTAAGTTAGGAGAAAAGTAAAAGTCAGCCAAATAGAAGCTGGGCCTACATATCATAAATATAGAGAGGCTAATTTTTCCATTCATACTGCCTAATGTTTCAAAAACATGTAAATCAAATTCCAGTTTGCCAATTTTAGACTTTGTTTTTAAGCTCTGGTAGATCATTGCCAACACATTATTTAGGATTATCTGTTCTGAAAAACTAAACATTTGGTTTCTGTCTTCATCCTTAAGCTTTTACCTGTATACCTCATGTGTATTTATATACATATACACATATATGTATACTCATGCATGCATATTTATATACACATATGCCTGTGCATATATAAATGTATATGCATTTATATGATAGGCCCTGCCAGAATGAGTACAAATCCTCATGTGTTTTGGTAGGACTCAAGCTGTAGCTTGACAATAACAAACAGCTAGCACTGGCTTTACGTTTTGATTATGTTTGTACCTGATCTACTTTTGAATTATATGTATTTAAAATTATTTTTTTACTTTTAAGACTGATGTAATGAAGCTTTAGGCATCTATTTTCTTTTTTTCAAGCATGCTGTCAGCTTAAGGAGGTAAATTTTACTTATTTTATATGTATGTAGCAGATAAGCACAAAAAAGTTTTTGCTGGATCCTCCCATCCTACCCCTAGCTGAGAGGAGGAATTTTTCAGCATCTGCTGTCTTTTGTAAGAAAACACTGTAAAAGTGGGTAAATGATATCATTGATTAAAGAAACAAAGTAGTCAGGGATCTGTAGCAAGCTGATTTTTTTTTTTTTTTTTTTTTTTTTTTTTTTTTTTTCAGAACAGAACTTCCTTTTGTCTTTTACTGGCTTGGGGGCAGAAAGGGGGGGATACATCATTGTCCCCTTATAATCTTTATGTGGAAGAAGCTTGGCTAAAGGAAATTATGAAAAAAATCAGCTTTAGAAGGAAGGCATGTTGGTATAGATTGGTGGTGCTATGTGGTTTTGTTATGTTGTTCTTGAGTGTGGCCACTTGAAATGTGAAATGATACTACAGGTTCTGCTGGTATTTAAAAGTTCAGTGGCCTTTTTTTATGCAGTTCGAAGTCTTGAAAAAAAAAGCCTTTGGAAAATACCCTTCTGTTTTGCAAATGTTTGTTTTAAAGTTTTCTGGCTTTTTTTGCCCCCCCCCCCCCCCCCCCCTTTTTTTTTCCCCATCAAGGATCAGACCGTGTTTTTCAGGGATAAGCCCCTTTGAAACTTCTTCATTTTCCTCAGAAGAATCCCATTCGTACTATCTTAGGAAAGGTTAGGCTTTTTTAAGGTACTGTTTGAAAATATTTTCCCCTCTTTAATACTTTGTCACACAGGAGTTCTCGCTGAAGGGATTCTTGGCCAGTTTAGAAACTGTAATCTAGTTAAAAGATTTGTTTATACTTCCCATCTCTGTTCTGCTGATGGTATTAGAGTGCGGGCCAAAGCCAGGCAGCTAACTGTTTATAGCAGTCAAACTTCAATTAAAGCTGCAGCCTGCAGTTTACTAAATATCAATATGTTCATGGCAGCTGCAAATAATTGCAGAAAGGCTGGAAAGTACAGTGGTGTCTTGTGATTTTTCTCTTTTGCAGTAGATGTTTTTTCACTTGCTCTTTTTGTATTTAAGAGTCCAGTTTATACTTTCAGATTCAGAAATGCTTTGCACTTTGAAAGAAGCTGTTTATGAAAGACTGAGATCTATATTTGGATTGTATCTTTTTGAGGCAAAATACTGATAGATTTCAGTATAAGTTTTGCCTTAAATAAGGGCTGTAGAGTATATTCCTCTGTATGGGAGTAGGTATCAAAATTCCTCTGCCACAACTGTTATACAGGCTGTTGTCCAAACTCCAAGTATCATTGACTTTTGTCTAGTAAGATAATTTAAATGTTGAGGTCTGTTAAGTCCCATCTTCTCCGGACAGCAAGAATGTGCTATATTTAGTGGGACAATAACTCAACAATTTCTGTGGGTTTAAAAAAAAAAAAAAATCAAATTAAGAACATAGATTTCATTTAATACTTTAAACTCCAGGCAGATGTTTGGGTTTAAGGATTAGGTATTTAAAAATGTGAATTGTCGGAGCGTTTTAAAACACGCGTGTCTTCACTTGAAGTCTGCCTTGGTGTTATTAAGTAATAAAGCTCGGATGTGTCTGTAGGCCATCTGAACAGAAGCAGCAAACCATATCTGGCCTGTAGGCTATTGGTTCCTCACCTCTGTTTTAAAATTAGTAAAATCATTTGCAGCGTGATTCATTTCTAAAAATTACTTGTCCATCTGTGCAGAGCGTACTAGCTATAAAGTTGCAGTGCTCGCTGTGGTAGTGCTGATGTTTTTTCTGAAAGTTGCATTACCTTCTAGCGTCTTTGTTAGAGCTTTTTTATCATGCTTTGGCCAAGTAATTTTTCTTTGATAAATAGGTTTGTATTAGGCATGTAATTTGGATCATTCTAATACTGCCGTGTAAGGTGACGTTAATTTTTTGAAATATCAATACAGTATTGGTGCCCTTAATATTTTGTTATTAAAAAGCTGTATAGGAAATCTTTACACTAAGGAAAAAACGTAAAGGATCTATTCTGTTTTCACTGATGTCAGAGCTAAAATATTTATCATCTTCCTTGGGTGTTGGATCAAGCCCTAAATCTGAATTTTTCATGAGTTCTGACTTCACAAAGGTTTTCAGGAATGAGCAGTGCTAACCATGTAGTGATCACAAAAGCTGGTCATTAGGCAGCTTCTTAATCAGCTGGTATGTGGATTCCTAGTGAATGACCTTACGTATTAGCTTTCTTCCTGTGCTTGTGGGTTTTGCTGATCTTTTCCCATGTTTCTCTTCATACAAACTTTACAGTTACGAATCAGTCTTCGTCATTTCTTGTAACTCGAGTCATTATCTGATGTAAGAGTTCTGCTAAGAATCTGCAGACACGTGGTAAGGTAGAAGTTGATGAGCTTATCCCTGTAACTGAAAAATAAACTGCAAATTAAAATATAATAATTTTTAAGTCTTTCATATAAAAGAAACATGTAAATACTTTATTCCAGTAAAGGTATTTCGGGGGGGGAGCTACGTAATTTTTCTTAAAAACAGTTACTGCTCTGGTAACTACTATGTTCATCAGAGAATGAATCATATAAACTTTGTAGAACCTGTTGTTTACAGTTTTTTTCTTTTATTTGAAAACAGTTAATGGACTTTCTGCAAATAATGACCTGAGCTGAATAAATTCACTTTATTCAGGATGTTTTGCAGTTATGGGCTGGACACAAGAACCTGAGGCACACTTATCCTGTAGCGGAACTCTTGTAATATGTTTAATATGACTGAATGTAACAAAACAGTAAAAATGTTAATATTCAGCTTTTACTAATTATTGCAAATAATCATACTTTGTGTGTACTGGAATTTGTAGTTTTTGTATGTCTGTAAGGTTTCTGAGCTTTTATTACAAAAAACATGAAATACTTTTTAGCTTCTGTTTTGGTTGGTAATAGTCAAATTTCTTGCGTAATGTCTGAAAATGGTTGTGAATGTGAACTTATTCGTTACTGATGCCTGGTGAACCTTAACCAAAAGTTACTTTAAACCATCTTCAGTTATAGTTGTTCTGCAGGCAAGCTCTTCATAGAGACTTCTGTTTAATGTCCTATGTAGGGTCTGAAGAAAGTTGGTTAGCATGAGTACTAGAGGTCTCCACAGATGGATAGCTTTTTAGGATTTGATTATAGGAATCTCTGTGTTCATCAAGACTTCGTAAATAATTACTACTTTTTTTTTTTCTGCATTAATCCTGTCCAGTGTAATCCATAATTGGTGTGGCCTCAATTTGCATAGACTCTCCTGTTGTTTACTTTTGCTTTACTCATATACTTTATTTTGCACTCGTACAAATACCTAAGAAACTTACTAACTCTTTGTTGGTCTCAGTAATGATGTTTGATGCTTGACTTGGTGGCATTTTTCTACATGTCAGTGGTGCAGCGAGTTTGGAATGCCACAAATAAATGTGAAGCTTCAGAGAATGCATCACCATGTGGAAATACTTTTAATTTTGGATGGTGAAGCCTGCTTCACTGGAGAGGCAAGTTCCCTGAAGCTGCAAGGTGCTGCTTGTGTAGCCTTTCTGCTACCCACTGCGGTATTCAGCACTTACTTTGAGGGGAGATGGTGTTTTGCGCTCTAAGAGAAAGGAGGATTGTAACTGAAAGCTTCTGGAGAGGCCTTGTGGTATGGGAGTAGGAAGGAAACATGTAGTGAGACATTAGGAAGCAGCAGACTTGGGGGAGAGGGGTTGGTGGTCAGGAGCAAAGCAGTGTGTGTGTTTGGGGGGGGGGGGGGTGAACAGCAGAGGGGAGAGAAGGGGATGCAGCAAGGAGAGAAGTGGATAGAGGCAAAGAAAGAGTTTGGAGAAGAGTTGAAGGATGGGGGGTGGTGCAAAGGTGGTCAGAGCTGTAATGAAAACTGGAAGGCATTTGAGAAATGGGGCCATGTGGCTGTATGTATTTGTCATGGTGGAGGGGAAGAGAGCCAGTAATGGACTTGATGGGAAGAGGGAGTTGGTGACTACTTACAGGGAAAAAATCGTAGCCTTACCAAAAACACAAGTATGAAGCCTCATGGCTTATATTTTCACTCACTGTATCACATAGAAAATGCTGCTTAATCACAGTCTTTACATACAACAGTCTCGTGATGATTTGAAAAAGGAAATAAATAGGCATCCAGCTACTATCCAGCATATAAATATTTTTATATTGCCACCACTGTTGCTGCCTAGACTTGGAAGAGCTTGAAGTTGTAACAGTCTAGATCATCCAGCATATTTGGTCAACAAGCCTCACTGTTTTCAAATGATAACTGATACCAGTAGAAAAGGAGTGCTTAAATATCTTGAAGGACTTTGTCCCGGATGTTTAGGTTTCCACAAGTTAAATCTCTAGGCAACTAAATACATGATTTGAGTTCAGCTTTTTCTTCTTTGTCCTACTTCAGTTCCGTCTTGTGGGTTTGAACCGTACATCTTGGTGAGAGGAGAGCATTGAGAATTCTGCCGTTCCCATAGCATAAACAGTTCTCTTTGTCAAAGACCTACATGTTTAAGTTTTCCTTAGGAAAAGCATCCCATCATTATGTTCTGTAAAGGGTGACTGAAATGCTCAGCATGCCTTCTCTGGTTTGCTACTATTATGTTTACTTTGACTATGTTCTTTTTTACTCCTCTCGTGAGTAAACAGTTGTAATCCACTGCTGTAATCCATGGCTTTTTTGTTATTTATTTCTGAACCTCCCTATCTTTTTATGCATCCTTTTGACATCAGAAGACCAGAAGTAAACACTGTATTCCTAGTGAGGGGAAACCACTGATTTATATGGATTATTCTAATCCAGCATCATGCAAGCAAAATCAAAAAATAGTTTGACTATCTAATGATTCAGAAATGCAGAAGTATTGCCAAAAATTTTAGCATTTGTTAGCTTTACACTTGAGCAAATGCATTCTGGTGGAGAATTTAACTCCTTTGTTTTAACTCTTCAGAGTTTTAAGGCTGTGAAACAGAAACGTGATTTACAATTAACAGAAATATGAAAGTTATTTTCTAAATTGCTTGCATCTTCCTTTTCAGATAAATATCTCTGGTCTTTTGAATAAAGGGACAAACATTCCTCCATTGAATACAGCCAGAAAAGGTTGTACTGTTTGGGTTTTTTTTTGGTTGATGTTTGTTTGTTTGTTTGTTTGGGATTGTTTTAATTGAACAGGAGTTTTAGCATTTCCTAGTTTGAGACAATGTCTGAAGTATGTCTTATGCCACTGAATTCAGTATACCTTAGTAAAGGGAGGAGTATCTTTTAAATAATATAAATTTCTGTGTATTTTGAGTGCTTAAGTATTTCAACAGAAATAGGAACAGAATTTTTTTTAGGAACCTGCACAGAAGTAGGAACCAGATGTGTTGATTTTGGAAGCATTAACCAGTCTGCATTTTCAGAATTGTTCTCTGATCCCTTTGAATTCAATGACTGACTAAATTATTTCATCCACCTCTTCTGGACAGTGTTTTTCTGTATATTTGTCAATCATAATGGGAGCCTTGCTGTTGCTGTAATACAGAATAATAGTAATAATGAGGTTTGGGGTTTTTTATTATTGACTTATGTGAAAATTATTTTAGACCTAATGTAAGGGGGTGATTTTGCGTGCTTCAGTAAAGAACAAAAAAAGTGGTAATTTTGGATGAACAATAGAAGAGACCTCTTATAATGAGAGAAACTTGGACTTCTAAATTTTAATCTCTATTGGATAGCCTAAATTCAAATTGCTGATACTAATCTCTGTTACCTTCTTTGCTTGCTACAGGGGAATATCTTTGCACTTATAAGAAATGAGCTTAATTGTTTTTATTACTTTTTTTCCTTTCCTGTTCAAGACTTACATTTGTTTTTCTCTAAACTACAGCAGTGATACAACATTGTTTAAAAAAATGTTCTGATGCAGCTCTGCCAAAAACAAGAAGGGATTTGTTCAATGAGCTGAAATAAAATTATCTCTAAACTAGCAATGAGTTACACATTTTCCCCATGATTCAGCATTTGATGAAAAATGTGTTAATAAATATTTGCTTTAAGTTAGAAAACCAAGTTTAAGAGGATTTGGAGTTTTTATTTAAACTTTATATAGAAATCTGTGGGTAGATTGACTATTTGTCTTCAGATAGGTTTTGGGGGGAGATCTAACAAAGTGAAAATGCCTGTTCTCTATAAAATGTAAATGCCTGCTCAGCAGCTGGGTTGATATCAGATAATCTTTCTTGTTAGGTGTTTTTATCACTATTTTAAAATATAAAACTTTAAAATCAAACTTAATTGTTCTGGGTAAGAGTGAGGAAAATAATGAATTTTTCCAACAGTTCAGTATGAAGTACTAAATAGGACACACATGGAGATGTTAAATGTTTTAAGAGTGCTGGCATCAGTTTTGTTTGTGGCCAGGGAGTTTTACATTACTTTCTCATGACTTTTTACTTTATTTTAAGGTGAAATACCTTTTCTACATAGAAAAGTAAACTGGACATTCTGACACCTAGTGTTTTTTTTTAGATTGACTGATACATTTATTTAGTGTTATGTACTGTGATTTGATGCTACCATTATAATATTAAGTGGCATGGTTTTGGTAAGAAAAGTTTAATATATGGACAAAGCACTGAGTTTCTGTAGAGAGGATAATTGCTCTCCTGAATTTGAATAGCATATGTTTGTGTGTGTATGTACATGGCTTTTTGTGAGACTACTTCATTTGCTAGTATTATCTTATAGGCATTGCTTCCCTTTGAGATGGATGGGACTTGTCCCTCTCTTAGAGGTGAGCTTATGTCTAGAGGTGGACTGTAGCGTGGAAAGTGTAGAAATGGACTGTGCAATGGAAAAAGAAGTTTATGACTTGGGCTAAACACTTTTTGTATTTCTGTAGAGACTTGTGTGTTTAATGTCCAAAAACTTTTTCGTAAGTACAGCTATAGAATACCTAAGGCTATTCCATTCATCTTTTCAAGGGCAAAGGCTTTTTTTGCTTTCTTTTTTTTTTTTGATTAATTTTTTTGAGAAAGGGAGCTGTCAGAATGAACTTTATAGTTTTTCCTTTGTTGAATTGACACTCTGTAAAATTTTTATTTTAGCAGATTCAATACAAGAAGGAAGAAAACGATAGACTACAAGTAGGGCACAGAAAAAAAGTTGTAGATTATTAAATCTTTTCAAGGAGAAAAGGAAGTAGTTTCGTATGCTCACAGAGGTTCCTGTGTCAGCATTTGAGAAGCCTGGAAGAGATTATCTTCAGCCAGCAGCACGTAAGGAAGGACAGGATGTGAAGGGAACACTGAACTACCAGCATGAATGAAATCTGAGATATTAGTCTGTTTCAAAACTGGTTTTGCTTTAGATGTCATCTTGCTCTGTGGTTCTTGAGCTACAGTGTGAGAGTTCTGAGCATGCAGATTAAAAAGTGAATGCTAATTTTTTAAAATAGACATTTTAATAGGCTTTTGGCTTTTTTTTTCCTTTTGAGTAAATTTATCATTAAGGAGAAATGATAGCAATGCAACAGATAAATTGGAGCAATTCAGGACTTCATGTGCCTGTTTGATTTTAGGGGTCTTTTTCCTCTGCATATTGCTGTCCACATCCATGGATGTTTTACTGAGAATTGGCCCCTCTCTTAAGGGACAGAAGTAATAGAATTAGTTAAGGGCCATTTGGCCAAAGGGTTTGTGTCATAATCTGTCAGCTCAACTCCTGGCAGAGGAGTTGGTTATTTAGGCATGTGTATTGTTCCACCTGTGGTGTTCTCTGCTCCTCACTGACATTTCTTAGATGGATTTTACTTTGTCTTCAGCAGTGAAATTAGTAGACAGGACATTGACATCAACATTTAAAAAAAATATACATACATTAGCTGTCTTCCCAACTCTGTGAATTGGTAATGCTTCTGGAACGTACACTAGAGAAAGTGGGGTGTGTGCTTATGGAAGAGTGGAGCAGGAAGAGCCAGGTAAGCTGTGCTGGAGCTATCAAGTCTAACAGATCAGTCATGTCCTTGCCAGTTGAGACTTGTGTTAGGCTTGCATGTATTGTAAGCGTAATCCTTTACTCAGATGCCATTCTCACAGAAAATTGCGTGTTATTTTAGGCACATGGGATTGCCCTGGTTAGGTATATGACTGATACTGGTCCTCTCTGATAATAAGGGTCAGTATCAGTGTATAATAATGTTACAGAATATGCCCGTGCAACGACTTAAGCATAAGCACATGTGGAGCCTGCTCGTAGAGCCCAGTACCTCAGTAGTGCTGTCTGTAACCCACACTTGTATAGCTGTATCTTGCAGTTGCATTTTATTGTTGCTAACTTTCTGAAGTAACTGCTGTAGCCAGCCTGTGAATTATTATTACACTGCGAAAGATTGTTTGTCTTTCTCAAGCTCTCTTGCATGAGTGCTTGCCATCACCTTTTTTTAAGCTAAGGTACTGCCGATTCAATCATGTTCTTAATTTCTGCCTTTGTCTAACCAGTGCCAAACCCTGATTCTGCCAGTGTTGGGTGTGCTGCACCTGCTTGGGGCTGAACTGTTTTTGCAGTGGATTACAGACAGATTTTAAGAGAACTAGATAGCTTTCCATCAACTCCTTCTGACTTTAAGGGGACACTGGCTCCTCCCGGGGGGGGGAGTTGTTATGAGAGGCTGGAGAAATCTTGTTTCTGTAGCTGGCTTCTGGTGGAAGGCAGTTGAAATGAGATGAAATCATACAGATACGAAGAGGGCTTCTGTAAAGAATATCAGTCATATGTGGAACTTCCCTCAGAGTATGCCACTTGTCCTTTGCCTAGCTAGGGAAGTGAGAAATACTACAACAGTCTGAAAGCAGGTGAATGTTATCCAGATTGCAGTAGTTTGGGAACCAGACCTTATGTTTTGGGAACTTGTAATTTCTGCAGTCCTGGAGACGCTCATTAAATATGTTACATTTGATACACAGTTTATTGGGCAGTTTACTGACAAATGACAGAACATAAGTATCTTGAGTGATACCTGTTTTTAGAGGGGATGGTCTTCCCTGGGTTAATTGTGTTTGTTCATGACATTTCACTTGTGAAGATTACTGCCTGGTACTGTAGGTATTGGTTAGCCATATTAACTGTCTTCCAAAAACAAATAGAACAGGTTTGAGTTGGCAGAGTGTACAACTTCACACCGTTGGGAAGACCTACTGTTGATTTATGTAGGCAGTGGTAAGCCTGTCCTTTGTGAACAATGTGATTTTTAAGAGGACTATTCCAGTGTTGTTTCAGAAGACTTTTGCCCACTTCACGCTTATGTGACTACCACAGGGTTCCTGATGTGGCCATGCTTCAATTACAAACCTAGCTGTTACAGGATGATGTGTGTTTCGTACTTCAAGATAAAAACCTGCCGTCTGAATGCTGTTAAGCCAGTGTGATCTGTGTTGCTGTGTCATGCTGTGCTCTGCACCGCAGAAAGTGTATATATAATTGTTTTAATCTGAAGCGGACAGAAGATGCTGCGGTATGCAGGCACATTTCAGATGGGTGTAATTGTCCAAGTGTGGGAGATCTAAAAGGAGAAAACACAGTGTAGTGGCAAGGAGAATGTACTGTTCTCTTGTGTAGTCTTTGGTGGGGTTTTTTGGTGGGTTCTTTTAGGGTTTTTTTTTTTCTGTGCTGGTATTTACAAAGAAACAATTAAAATATAAGAAAGCATTAAACTAACAAGAAATACATGGAAAAGTATTCCAGTTTCTTGACCACTGCTAAGTTCATATTTAGAACAGTGCAGTAAAACAAAAATTGATTTAAAATTTTGCACTTGGAGAAGTTCTACAAGGAGTCCAGAATAGTGATTTTTTTTTATTATTTTTTTTCTGCACTAAGTCTTCCCCTAGATTTATATATTCTACAGCTTCTCTAGCACAGACAAAAGGGCCCAGATCAATGATATAATCTACCAATTTAGACTTTAGTTTCTATTTTTAAGTAAGTGATATCTTAAATTTTTGCCATAGGGGTTTGGGACCATCTTGTGAAGGAACATTTGTTCTCTGACCATTATGGATTATAAAACCAGAATAAATACAGAAGGGAGAGTTTACCAAATTTGTAACATACCAATCTGAGCAGAACAAAAGGATTCTTTTTATCTCCTAACTGAAAAATACTTTGGTTCTTCCCCACCCCCAACAGAAGGAATAAATGAACAAAGAATTCAACTGAACTAAGCCACCAGCAGAAACAGAAAAGGGGAAAAGCCACAACCAGTGAGGGGAGATGAAAAGGAGGGTCATAAATGATTTGTTGTGTGGTACACAGGTTGTTAAAGCTGTTAATGATTGAGCAGTTTATTGGGATTACAAGGGGTTAGTAAACTACTCTGCTCCAGAGTCTTTGCTGATTCTGACTGAAATGAGCAAAAGTATATGCAGTAGGATGCTGGACTTGGAGTGTTGTCAGCACAAGTCATTCTCCCCGTTGAAGTCCCCCAAGCTTAGTGAAGCTGTCCAGCATGAGGAGCCCGAACACAGATGGTTTCAGAATACTTCTTCACTTAATTCAGCATATGGGCATATTCGGACTGAGACATTCTTCTGATGCTAATAACTATATACCACTATTAAGTTACCAGTGTGATAGAGTTACAAGGAGTGTGGAAGTTTACAGAAATATGCAGTAGTACTTGCTAGACCTGTAAATCTAGTTCGGGGGTTTGTTTTCTAGAGTTTTTTAATAAATGCAAACTTGCTAAAATCAACCGATAGTTACATACTTATTTGCCCTTACTTTGAGTCCACCTTAGTTGCTACAGAGATGATCAGGAGCATTAGTACATTTGCCGTTAAGGACATCTGGCTTGTTACTTGCAAGATCCCCTATAATTGTGATGTTATAATTATAAATGGAAAATTGATTCCTCTATTTTACCACGTTGTAATAAAGATTACAGCCACCACTTACTCAGTTGCCGCTCTGGCTGCTTTTCTTCTGGTTGTTCTTTAGGCTCACTGACTCAGATTCTTGGGTTGTATCTGCATGGTGGTGACCTTAAAGAGAACTCCGAGGAGTGCTGTGACTTGTTTTGTCTTTGCTATTCCAGTCTGAAATCCTAGTGCTCCTGTTCATGAGCCTCTCATGCAGAAACTGATTATGAGCTCTATATTTAGAAATCAAGGAGGAACCTTTCAAACTCCCTGTGGTAGAGATGGGAAGAGGGGGAATATCCAGACTTGTAATTTCCTCACAGAAGAGACTCTTCAGTTTCTAGAAACATTTCTGGTTTTGATATAAAGCAGCATGATCAGCCTGTACCTGTGTTTTGTGTTTTAGTTAAACACGTATTCTCCCAAAGCATCAAAGTCATAGACTCATTTTTACTCTTAATAGCTCTTGGACAAGTTATATTCAATGGTTGTCTGTAGAATGAACCCTTGAAGTTCAACTCATTCATATATATCCTGAAAAATGGTGAAGAATGTGCATTTAGGCAGTGCTAGTTTTCAGCATTAGAAGACGGGGAGATTAAGGAGCACCCAGGAAAGCTGGAACATCCTGGCTATTATAGGAATTGATTGTAGGGATACTGGAACGTATTGAGTTGCAACCCCCATTTGTGCAAAAATCATAAATCCAAACCACGTGTTTCTACATGATTTTATTTTACCTATTGATTATAGGAACTCTAGGGGAAAACATGTCTGTGAGTAAAATGATTGGCATATTCTAAATGGGAATTCAACCATGAACAACGTATCAAGTTAGCACACTTTGTGTTAATTAGCAATATTCATCAGCTGCCAGTCAAGCTAGTCTGAGCTACAGCTTTGGCTGCAAGTTTAAGCTTACTGGGGCTAACCTGAGCATAGTTGCTCAGGTGGGGTAACTGTTGGCTGCTCATTGTTGCAGTAATCTGAGCTGACTCTTGCTGTGAAGGTGAGCGATTGCTTGCAAGGAAGCTCCTGACGCTTGGAAGTTGTTCCTGCAGCAAACTACGACAGTATTCGATATATATGGTCTCTGCTCTTGGTATGTCATCTTGCGGGGCTGCTTTTCTCCTTCATGATGTAACATGCAGTGTTGTAAATACAGAGTATAATGATGCAGTGGTGGATCCATCAGTTTGGGGTAAACGACACTTCTGGGATTTGATGGTTTTGGTGTTTGGATTTTTGTTTTTTGTTTTTTTTTTTTCATTTTGGAGAGGTTTTTTTCCCCCTCATAAGTTGTTCAGAAATGTATGTAAACCCTTGTATTAAACCTTAGTGTACAAAATCCAAGATCTGTATGCCACTTTGCTGTGTAAGTTTAGGTTCATCCATGAACAGGATTTTGGAGAATTAATATTTCTCCTGTCTCCCAGAAAACGCAGAGATCTGCTCATAAAAACTTACGAATTTTTGCAGCTGTTTTTGGACAGTGGGAAGAAGGGAAAGTGCATGTGGCTGCATTATCTCTGTCTAGCATTTCAGAATAGCCTTTAGGACTATTTCATGGTACAGTTGTGTTCTGCAAAAGTCATAGTATCGATAGTCATAAATAATTTGTACTTTTTCTGAACTGTGTTCCTTTAGAGACTGCTTTGTTAGTAGTGAGCTTAGAATGAAGCCTTTCTTGATGAACTTGGGTTTAGTAGTTCATGAGGAGTTGCGTCTTTGAAGCAGCTTTTCTCAATCCATCATCTCTTAAGGAATGTAGTCTCCACTTTGTCAAGAATCATGGAGTAGTTAGGGTTGGAAGGGACCTTAAGATCATCTAGTTCCAACCCCCCTGCCATAGGCAGGGATACCTCACACTGAACCATGTCACGCAAGGCTCTGTCCAACCTGGCCTTGAACACTGCCAGGGATGGAGCTTTCACAACTTCCCTGGGCAACCCATTCCAGTGCCTCACCAGCCTTACAGTGAAGAACTTCCTCCTTATATCCAATCTAAACTTCCCCTGTTTAAGTTTTAACCCATTACCCCTTGTCCTGTCACTACAGTCCCTAGTGAAGAGTCCCTCCACAGCATCCTTATAGGCCCCCGTCAGATACTGGAAGGCTGCTATGTTGTCTCCATGCAGCCTTTTCTTCTCCAGGCTGAACAGCCCCAACTTTCTCGGTCTGTCTTCAATAGGTGAGGTGCTCCAGCCCTCTGATCATCCTCATGGCCCTCCTCTGGACTTGTTCCAACAGTTCCATGTCCTTTTTATGTTGAGGACCCCAGGACTGCACACAATACTCCAAGTGAGGTCTCACAAGAGCAGAGTAGAGGGGCAGGATCACCTCCCTTGACCTGCTGGTCATGCTCCTTTTGATACAGCCCAAGATACGGTTACACTGAAGCTGGCTCATGTTCATTTTCTCATCAGCCAACACCCCCAAGTCGTTCTCCGCAGGGCTGCTCTGAATCTCTTCTCTGCGCAGCCTGTAGCTGTGCCTGGGATTGCTCCGACCCAGGTGTAGAACCTTGCACTTGTCATGGTTAAACTTCATGAGGTTGGCGTTGGCTCACCTCGCATGCATGTCAGGGTCCCTCTGGATGGCTTCCCTCCAGCGTATCAACCGAACCACGCAGCTTGGTGTCATGGGCAGACTTGCTGAGGGTGCACTCCATTTCACTGTCCATGGCACCGACAAAGATGTTGAACCAGTCCTGACACAGACCCCTGAGGGACACCACTCATGCATGTGTCTCAAACCAGGTACTGCAGGTACCTCCTTGGTCCTTCTCCCCGCAGCTGACCTGTATTCCTGGACATCCTCAGCCTGTTCCAGAATACAGCCAAAAATTTTGGCATACCTCAACACTCAGCAGGGAGCAAGGAAGATGCCTCAGGCTGCTCTGGACCTAGAAGATCATGCTGTGTTAGCTGTATCTAGGATGACAGACCTTAGCAGGTTTACCCATATACTTCCTGGGCTTCTATGATGAAGCTGGAGAGTGTCTGTATTGTCTCAGTCATGGAGGAGATGAGTGATAGTATCACATTTTCTGTTTTATGTGTAGATATTTACAGACAGTAGATTACTCATCTCTGCCTTTTTTCTGTAAAGTGCAGGAGGTTTTTCTGGCATTAAAGTAGGTTGTCTCAATTTGGATTTTTTTCCTTCTAAAGCAAGATTTTTACTACAAAGGAAATGTTAGGGAAAAGTTTTCTTAACTCAGGATACAGGTACAAAATGATGGCTAGGTTTTGCTGTTCCGGTACAGCGAAATAGTTGTGTAGAGATTATGAGTGATAGAAAGTTGTTGTTGCCTTTTCTGAGAAAATGCAGAGGGGAATGAATGTGTGACTTCAGATTAGAACTTGAATTGCAAACTGCTGAGGATACATGATGGATGCTAGCCTATGGTAGTATTTATTGCCCAGGACATATATTTGTGTCAGTTTCTTTAAGAGACTCTGTGAGACTGTTTGAAGTTCACCTACCTATTAGAAGTTTTTGATGTTCCTGATAGAGGATGAAGTAGGTTCTTCTGACTTGTGGCACTGTAAATTCATGGGTGAAGAAGGCTTGGGTTTCTGTGTCTGTCACGCTTTCCTGAGATGTTTGAAAATACCTCTTTGCATGCATCTCTGTGAATGCTAATGTTGCAGAAGACATGCCAGTGGGCTATGCTCTGGCTTGATGGAGAATACTGGTAAACTTTGGGCACTGCACAGTATCCTGTGTGCATTGCGTTTTCTCCTTGCCATTATGTGCATACAGGTATCACTGGGATACAGCCATCCAAACCCCCTCCCTCCCTTTCCCTAGCAAAGCCTGGATGCATACAAGGCACAGTGGTTGATAAATAACTTCATCTGTGACCATTTCAAGTTGTAAAGCAATGTAGTTTCTGTTGTCATAGGTACATTTAGATCCCGAGAAGACTTTACAGTTACCAGTCCTGTGCTCAGTGCTCTGTAACACACAATTTTTCATAAAGAGCCAGCAGTTTGGAAGGGAAACAGACAAAGTTTATCTGGAAGATGAGTTTTGTGCCTGAACCTTTCTGAAACTGAAGGTGTGGCAGCTGCTTTTTATTACCTGGTGTGTCTGATTCTTAACCATAGCCATACTTCTAATTTAAATAGTTACTTGGTAGTGTGCTGTGGTTCCTTGTTAAGGTGGAAACGTGTGCCACTGGGTGAATGACTGAATGCAGACTTCCTGTAAGTACAGCTGATGTTAAGATGAAGTGTACATGAGCAGGTTTCTCTTGCTTCTATAAGGAATAAAATTGGAGGGATTTTACTGTTGGATAGTTTATTTCCTTTTGGAGGACAAGTTCAAATATCTTAATGAAGTAATCCTCATTGAGTCACCTTCTGTATTTTACTAAATACAAAAATTCCTCTGGATCATTTACTGACCTAGAGCAGCCCTTTTAGAATGCTCAAATGAATACTGGAATTGTGCCGTTATTCTTGCATACTGCTACTGCAGGTAATTCTTCAATCCATGTGGGCAAGGATAGGTGCTGGTTTTATTATGAAGCATTTACTTGGAAACAGGCTTGTTCTCCTCATCTGTATATTGCCAGCTGGTTAACACAGCAGTTCCTTGCCAATCTGTCGCACAACTGTAATCTCAGATTTGGACCACATGGAATTTTTTCTGGCTGTTGTCATAATCTCTGGGAGAGGTGCCTCAGGCAGACACAGTTCTTAAAGCTTTGGTGTAGCAGCATGTCAGTCCATTTTGGGCTTTTCCTTAGCAGTATTAAGCTGGCAGAACAAGTAAACTGGGATAGATTTGTCCCAAACTATCAATAATGTCTGTCGGAACACTGAAGTTTGCATTGCACTGATTTTAATTTTCCCTATGTAAAGTTACCAAACTTTAAAGAGAGAAGAGGGCTTCTTCATTCCATATTACCTTTCCTTCTCTTAGTTGCTTGACTTTCCTGAACCAGAAACTTTAATAATACTTTAAAGAAGGACTTTCTTTAAGGCTTGTCAGTACACAATTCATCAGTAGGATATGGCAATTACATGTTCTGTGTATGGGGTCATTGCTGGGGATGGAAAAGAAGAAAATAAAGAAGCTGCCAGTTACTCTGCTTTTGCCAGTGTTTTTGCTAGCTGATGGAGAGCAGAGCCACGTCCTATAAAGAAATAGGAAGAGAAAAGCTCTGACATGAGCCTTTAGGAGACCGCCTATTTTCAGCTGACTATTCAAGTGACTTTGTAAAAAGCAGGCTAGCTTGGAAAAATGTAGCTTTCCTTGGTACATGTTTACTGGAAGCCCATCTCTGCTAGGGTTTGGTGGGGTCTTTACTTATTCACTGATCATCCAGTTGTTGGGAGAAGACAGCAACGGGTACTCAACTGTGGGCCCAGGAGATGTGATTACAGCGTATTTAGGTATGCTCAAACTAGGTTGGGTACAAAAAGCAGTAAACCTGCAGCAGGAACAGGCTTCAACATGCTTTAGCCACTTGCGCAGTGCTTCTGTAGCTGCCTTTTCATTGCTATTTGTACCCAAGCTAGTGAGATTAAAACTAGGTCATGTATGTCTGTCTGTCTGCAGTTACACCCTTGTGTCAGCAGCATGAGCATACCTGAAGTTTGATTTCTCCTACCCAGCAAGTCCTTCCTCTTCTTCTTCCCCACCCCGCCTCAGAGAAGGCAGAGTAAATGTGAATGTAGAGTGAGATCAGAGGAAAAGGCTTTTTGCTACATTGTCTGATAACACTAGGAATTTATTGCAAGTAGAAAATCTAGTGCTTTGCTTGTTTCAGGAAACTGGAAAATTAGCGTGAATGGGTATGTTCATAAAATATTCAGTTACAAGATGTCATTATGCCATTGTCTTAGCACAGGTAAATGCGCCTGAAAGCCTGAGCCCTCTTGTTCCATATGGTCAGGATTGTTATATCCCCACGTGGACGTCTCAGAAGACTGGATACAAACCCCAAGCCTGAGAATGCATTTCTCATGTGCACATGTATACTCCATAGTAATTCTAGGCTATGGTAATTATGCCCTGAAAAGAAGAAAAAAAAAAAAAAAGCAAAGCATTTCTAGGCCAAGACAGCTAAGTTTTACTGAAGTCCATTCATATTCACAGTGGCAAATATCCAGACATCCCTCTTTTTGCCTGCTTCCTTTCCCATCCTCCAATCTGCATGTTTTGGGATATTTTTTTTTTCATTAAAGAACATAAACTCTCACTTCCAGATTCAAATGCATTTCTATTTCTGTAAATCTCAAAATAAGCAAATAGGAAGGGAAGACTTTCAGGTAAAAATCATAGCCTAAAACCTTACTCTGTCGTGTTTGGGGCCTCCATTTCTTATTTGTGTCTTCAGTTTAAAATACATGCCTCCCCCCCACACACCTTTTTTTTTTTCCCAGCTAAATCTACTTCACAGAGGAAATTGAAGGAATTTTATCTGAGCAGAGGCATTTTATACCTGTGTGGGGTTTTTTGTGTGTATAAGTCAGTATAGCTGTAAGAGATGTTTTAAACAGATAGGAATTTTGAAAATGTATAGGTCTTTCAGGAATGCGTAGTTCATGTTGTCATGATAATTCAACTTGCCACAATCCAAACTTCTTTTTTTTTTTTTTTTTTTTTTTTTAAATAATGCAAGCCAGATGGGTTATTGTTAGTTTTGTACGCTAATATTTGTATTTAGGATTTTTTAATGATTTGGACTAATACTGCTGAGGCAGTATGAATTATATAATGATGATTAAGGATTTATTTTTTTTTCTTCAGTTGTTCTGATTGTTTTTCAATGTTAGCTGTGGATCAGGTATTATGAAGACTTGATTATTCTACATTTCACTATGGAAAAGGTTGCTTTAAAAAGGGGTTCTGATATGCTTTGGAAGAAAGAAGGGTAGTTTATACGAATGCAGTAAATAAATAAATCCAGAAAAATGCATGACAATACTGCAGGAAATGTGAGACAGCATAAAACCAGCCTTCTTTGCAGAAATATTTCATCAAGTATTCTTGTTCTCTGCGAAGAAAAATTCAGATTAATAATTGTGACAGTTGTCAACTTCTAAATATGACCAATTTTATAAGCTCAGTTACAGTTTATTTTCTTTGTAGATCATAATTTCAGATAAATATCACTAAAAGGAAATTCTGAGCTGAAGAGACAAAGGCAATTAAATTCTACATTAATTTGTTTACCAGTGTCACAAGGAATAAATCGACTGTAAGTTTTCATAAATTATCTAGATATGTGCCAGTAGAGGAATAATTTTGTAGAACATTGAAATAGTGAAATCTGAATTCTTTTCTGTGGCCACATGTCTAATTAAAAATTATGTAAATGATACTTTATATGGTAAAAATCATGTTGGCCAAATTGTATTGGGATGACAAGGCTGTCTTTTACATAGAAAAGCAAAAAATGGGGGGAGGGAAGAAAGGGCAAATGAGAAGAAGCTCTGAGCAGAAGCTCAAAATCAGTACTTGCTTATTTCATGCTTTCAAATGGTGGAACTTCTTGTGAGCCTAAGCCCTATCCATGAAGGAATACATACTGGCTTGAAAAGATCAATTTTGAACTATTTTGGTTTTAAAGATAACCTTTAAAATATGAGCCAATGCAACGTAGAAGTTTCCAGGAATACGAACAGAATGAATGCTTCTGCTTCAGGCCTCACTGAATGGAAAAGCAACAGCGGGGGTGAAAGAGAGGGGAAATGCATGGGTTTTTTTTCTTCTTCAAGGCACTGCAGGCAACATGAAAATTAAGACATCTTGATTTTATAATGTTTGGGAAATCTGTGAGAAGGAACAGCAGCTTCACTTCCTCAGCGATTAATGCCTGTGCTTTTTTAGATTTCATAGTTTTGGATTTTGAGACAGATGACAGAGTTGTAGAAAACCCTGAGTTGGAAGAGACCCATGAGCATCCAGTCCAACACCCGACTCCATACAGGGCAACCCAAAAATTAAACCATGCATCTAAGAGTGTTACCCAAACACTTCTTCAATACCAGCAGACTTAGGGCCCTTTTCACTTCCCTGGGGAGCTCATGCCAGTGCTAAACTGGAACAGATATAAGGTATGAGTTGCTAGTGTTGACCATAATGCCTAACCTGTAAGTATTTTGTATGCCTGATTCTTCAGATCTTTTGTATTCTTTACCGTATCTTTGGTAAGCAGCCACTTCCATGTTTTCCATCATCTATAACGGGTTTCTCTTTGTTACCTGAAAAAATATAGATAAAGGTTTTTTCCTTCATGGTAGCTGTGTGAGCCAAACAATCTCACTTTGTTCTTTTTTTTCTTTTTAAACACAAATGCAAGATAGCAACAGTGATTAAGAAGTCTTTTACGGATTTTCTTCCAGTTTCATACTGATATGCTTAGGTTCTTACCCTTTGCTGTAATTATTTTATTTTATGATACCTTCAGAGCACCTACTTTGGTTTTTATCTTTTATAGTTTGTTGGGGATATTGTAATGATTTCACAGCTGGATCTATTGCTGCATCCTCATAGTGACGAAAGAGTCAAAGAAAGTAATGCGTCATTTGACAAGTGGCAACTTGCTCAAGTCAGTGTCAGAGTTGGGATTGGAAGTCTGTTCCTGCGGTAGTTTCTGAACACTAGATTATGTTGTTATTTCTGTCCTGAATTATAGTCTAATAAAAGAGATATTAGAAAGTACTATGGTAAGTGTATCCTCTTGCTGTTACTCATATCTAATTTAATCTTTGAAGAGCAGTATTTATCACCCGTGTCTAGTCACTGTACAATCATCCTTCATCGCTCAGCAATTAAACTCTCTTGGGTTTTGGGGGGCATGTATGTAACAACTCCTTATGAAAAGATACCAATTTAAAAATATATTTAAGCAATTGTCATATACCTATTTCCACTTTGCAGTTAGTTACATTACTGAGGGGATAAATGTTGTCTGTATGCAGTGAGAAATAAAGAGAGGGGCAAAAGTTCTGAGCTCTCTTGAAACTTTCTGTTGATACTCTTAATACCAATATGGGCAGGGAGCATAACCAGGCTACTGTCTTTGTAAGCTATTAGTTAATACTGCATATACAAGAACTAGAAGATAAAGTGGCAAGAATACGAGCATGTGGCTAGGATAAACATTCCCAACTTTATTACCAGTAGCAAGCCTCTGTCTATGCTACAGTCAAGTGTGAGATTCAGACTCTTTTTAAATCAGTGGTTTGTGTGTACTGGAAAGAGGATGTCAGCAGGAAAGAAAGAAATGGGAACTTGAACACTAATTTAGTGGGAATTTTGGAACATAATTAGGAGGTAGCAGGATTATACCCATGTTGTTTTGTGAGTTTGATATGCTCCATTCATGGATGAAATGTGAAAACTATCTTGTCAGCTAAAAGGACAAACATGAGTTGACCTGGTAAAGGTGAGGGTGAATTTTTGTTGACATTCTTTGGTGTCGTGGTTTAAGTCCAGCTGGTAACTCATAAGAACCATAAACCTGGACTCAACATCATTTTAAATGAAAATGTTAGGCAAGTACATATACTGTAAATATAGTAAAGAAGGACAATTCAAGAGACTTTTTTTCATGTGCAGGATCTAAATCTAGAGAAAAGTATTTCAAAGCAGAATACACTTCATGTGGTTGTTGCTGTGTTATCTAAATAACATCAGATATCAACATAGTTTGAAAAAAAAATTGCTCTCAAACTAAGATTATTTAGCATCTTTAGAAATTAATGATTTAATGACTACTACTTTATTGGCTTTTTGGATACTGAATTAGACTGCTGCTTTTTATTTTAATATTTTACATATTGGTCTTCTGAGTAAAAGTAAGCTTCTACACAAACAAGTACAACCCAGTTAAAAAAAAAATGAAAATACGACATCCAAAGTCTCAAAATATACATTCGTCGATATAGATAGCCAGAAAAAAAAAGAAATCCAACCTCCCCAGAAAACCTCAAAAAACCCACAAATGCATGTTTGTTTACTTTTTCAGTGGATAGAGAATTGGTAATTTTTTTTAATGGACTTTGAGTTTGACAACTGAATGGCTGTCAGATGAAGGACTTGAATCTCCACAGGTTTGTCTGCCTGCCTTTGCAAGCAGAACTAATTGTTACCTTACATTAGATAATAAAACACATCTGCTCTCTAAAAAGAACAAAAGAAGTTCTCTGCCCCTTCTTCAAGTCTTCAGAGTCAACTCATCTTTTATAAATACATTGTTACTTGGGTTTCCTCTTCTGTACAGGTATTATGCATGCTTCTCTTAGCATGAGAATAACTTAAAAAAGTTAAAATGACGTCTGATGTGCAGTGTCTGCCCTTCACTTAGCAGGCAGTGGATCCCTGTTACTTCTCTGGGACTTTCCTAGGAATAGTGGAGCCTTCAGTTTTCTTTGGAGAGGTTCTTTTTCCTTGATTCTTCTTGAAAGCCACAGCTGTGTGATCTGCAGCCATGGGGGTGATTGTCAGGCTGCAAACAGCTTGTTGCTTTGTTTTTTTTTCTTTTTTTTGTGGCCCTTTTTGATGTTCCAGTAGGCAAGGGCACATCAGTGGGCACGAGCAGAAAGGGCAGTGTGCAAGCGGAGTGGTGTCTCATGGTGTTGGGGGCTCAGAGGAGTTTATGTGAGAAATAACAATGCAGATTGCTTCTGTAACTTTTTTTTTTCTATGTTAGAATCATAGAATTGGAATTGTTTAGGTTGGAAAAGACCTTTAAGGTCATCAAGTCTGACTGTTAATCTGGCACTGCCAAGTCCACCACTGAACCACATCTACACGTCTTTTAAATCACTTCGTGGGTGATGATTCCGCCACTACTCTGGACAGCCTGTTCCAATGCTTGACAGCCCTTTGGGTGAAGATATTTTTCGTAGTATCCAGTCTAAACCTCCCCTGGTGCTGCTGCAACCCACAGGCTTGACTGGATCTTCCAGAAGGAAGAGCTGGGTTCTGAGCTTTCAACACTTCTTCACTGCATCATTAACAGACATCAGGGGTCTGGGACCACTTTCTCAAGTTTGTGTGGCTAATTGAAAAAAGGAGGTGTGTTTGGAGCAGTCTGGCTAAACAAAATTAGTGTGGGAAAAGGTTGTCTAGTTGTTAAAGACGTGTTGGGATGCCAGGGGAGCATATGGTGTGTGGTGAAAGGTCTGGAGCTCAAATGGCTGAGCTGTATTCTTCATGCTGTCACTTACTTCCTATGTGCTGTTGTATTGATCACACTCTTCTGCATCTGTGCTTTAAAAAGTGACTGATGGTAGCCTTGCGTCACTCTTAATATAATGTTAAATTTATGCATGTTGGTAGAGGGCTCAGGATTACAGTAACTGAATGCATGAAGAAGCTGAAAACAAGTATTCCTGACAAGGTTTATGGTGGTATAATTTCAAAGTTATTTAGTGAAATTTCAGCCATGTAAATTATGTCTGACTCATGCTCACAGTACTCAAAGTCAGCTTTTAAAATACATTTTTCAGAGTTTTCAATGTTGCATATGCACTGTTGAGGCAAAGAGGAGAACATGCGAGTAATAAACAGAAGATTAGCAGGCTTTGAGCATTTTTGGCAGTTGTGTAACTCCAATATAAATTTGCATTCGTTTATTTTGTTTTGCTTTTAAGTGACCTTTTCATGATATCTTTACTTTTCCCATTTTTAAATGAGGGAAAAATTGACTGCTATCAAAGCTAAAATGTGCCAGAAAAGGTAGAAGTTTATCACTTCTGAACTTGCATAATGATTTTCTGTCTTACTCTGTGTGCATTACAAAAGTTCATCCCTGGAAAGACCTAAAATGTCACAGTAAAAATTTCATGTTTGATTATGTAGTTAGAGAAGTTCCAGCATTATTTTTTAGGATTTGTTGGGTTTTTTAAAAGGAAGACAAGATTCAATGATATGTGCAGTACCTATTGCTTTGAGAAGAACAGTTCAAATTTGTCCTTCAGCTCTGGATAGCTTTGCAAATAGTAAGTTGTCCGAATGTTAGCATGTGCTAGTCTCCCTGCACATACGGGAAGAGGAGAAGTCGCCTGTCAGCAGAGACCTGTGTAATGGATATGCTGGGAAGAACTGGGAGAAGGAAGGAGGCATGTCACTACTGTCAGCAAAGGAAACGGGGCATGCCTCTCATCTACCGATAGCTCTGCTTGCTTCCCCAGCAGTTCCTGTCCCCTGGAATTGTGTGCTGCTTGGCCCTGTGACAGGTGGCCTCCGAATTTGCTAATTGCAGCCTAGCACAGCATGTGTAAAATGCTTCCTGCCTTCTGTCCTGCTTGTGTGGGAGCCCTTTTGGTGCTATCCTGTCAGAAGCCACAGCAGCAGATGTGTTCAGAAAAGGCAAGAGCTTGCATTTCATTCAGTTCAGTTCCACATTTTCACAGGACCATATGGTTTATATAGATGTTTTGTATACAACTTATCTAGAAGATGATTAGAAGTTAACGATTAAATACAGAATTGAGCTCCCACTTAAATTTATAAAGTGATATTATCAAAACCAAGATCAAGCCGTAAAAGTGACTGACCTACCCAGACATCTGTGTTTGAAAATATAGAGGTAAATGTCCATTAGAACATATTTTAGTAATACATTTAAGAAGATACAGCTCATGCAAAGCCCTTTGAATTTGTAACATCCACATACAAAATGTTAACTTTTCTTTTCAAAATTACTGTCATGTACAAAGAAACAAGACACTCTTTTGATAATGAGATGCAGAACTGAAAGATGGGTGCAAGTGCATGGTTGCAAATAGGTAGTGCTTTTTCCAGTCCATTTCCTGGCTGGGTTACAGTTGCTGCTCTGTGAGGTCTTCACTTGGTCTTTCTGCGCCAGGCACAGCAGGCATGGCATTGGATGCTTACAGTGTAAGACAAATCCCACCCCAGACAGTTGCGATCCACTTAAAGATGAGAAGGAATCGATAGCGCAGCTGGGATACCAAACTTGGGCTTTCCCAGTGCCCAGACTTGTTTCTTGAATGAAGCACTCAGGATTTACAGAATTGTAGAATGATAGACTAGTTAGGGTTGGAAAGGACCCTAAGATCATCTAATTCCAGCCCCCCTGCCATGGGCAGGGACACCTCACACTAAACCATGTCACCCGAGGCTCTGTCCAACCCAGCCTTGAACACTGCCAGGGATGAAGCATTCACAGCCTGGCTGGGCAACCCATTCCAGTGCCTCACCACCCTCACAGTAAAGAACTTCTTCCTTATATCCAATCTAAACTTCCCCTGTTTGAGTTTTAACCCGTTATCACTTGTCCTATCACTACAGTCCCTAATGAAGAGTCCCTCCCCAACATCCTTATAGGCCCCCTTCAGATACTGGAAGGCTGCTATGAGGTCTCCCCACAGCCTTCTCTTCTCCAGGCTGAACAGCCCCAACTTTCTCAACCTATCTTCATATGGGAGGTGCTCCAGTCCCCTGATCATCCTCGTGGCCCTCCTCTGGACTTGTTCCAACAGTTCCATGTCCTTTTTATGTTGAGGACACCAGAACTGCACACAATACTCCAGGTGAGGTCTCACAAGAGCAGAGTAGAGGGGCAGGATCACCTCCTTCAACCTGCTGGTCACACTCCTTTTGATGCAGCCCAGGATATGGTTGGCTTTTTGGGCTGTGAGCGCACGCTGCCGGCTCATGTTAAGTTTCTCATCAACCAACACCCCCAAGTCGTTCTCCGCAGGGCTGCTCTGAATCTCTTCTCTGCGCAGCCTGTAGCTGTGCCTGGGATTGCTCTGACCCAGGTGTAGGACCTTGCACTTGGCATGGTTAAACTTCATGAGGTTGGCCTCAGCCCAGGTCACAAGCGTGTCAAGGTCCCTCTGGATGGCATTCCTTCCCTCCAGCATATCAACTGAACCACACAGCTTGGTGTCATTGGCAGACTTGCTATGGGGGCACTCAATCCCACTGTCCATGTCACTGACAAAGATTTTGACCAAGACTGGTCCCAGCACAGCTCCCCGAGGGACGCTTTGTCCAAGTCCAGGTAGATGACATCAACTGCTCTACCCCTGTCCATCAGTTCCATATCCCCATCATAGAAGGCCACCAAATGGGTCAGGCAGGATTTCCCCTTTGTGAAGCCACACTGGCTGTTACCAACCACCTTGTTGTTTTTCATGTGCCTTAGCATGCCTTCTGGGAGAATCTGCTCCAAGATTTTGCTAGGCACAGAGGTGGGACTGACTGGTCTGTAGTTCCCTGGGTCATCCATTTTCCCCTTTGTGAAAATGGGGGTTATATTTCCCTTTTTCCAGTCATTGGCAACTTCCCCCAACTGCCATGATTTTTCAAATTTGATGGCCAGTGGCTTAGCAACTTCATTTGCCAGCTCGTTCTGCACCCACAGATGGATTTCATCAGGTCCCATGGACTTGTGCGCATTCAGGTTCCTAAGATGGTCTTGAACCAGGTCCTCTTCTAGAGTGGGCCTAAGGTCTTCATTCTCACAGTCCCTGCGTCTGCCTTCCAAGACTTGGGTGGTGCGTTCAGAGCCTTTGCCAGTGAAGACCGAGGCAAAGAAGTCATTAAGAACCTCAGCCTTCTCCAAATCCAGGGCAGCCAGTTCTCCTGATAGCTTCTGGAGAAGGCCCACATTGTCCCTAGTCTGTCTTTTTATTTGCAGTGTACCTATAGAATCCCTTCCTGTTACCTTTCACATCCCTAAACATCTTAGACTTTGTCTAAGATGTTTCCATTCTCACAGTATGTTAAAAAAAATCAAAGCAGCAACAGAAGGGAAAATATGAATATACTTGAATATACTGAAGTTCTCTTATATGAGTTTATATTCGGGCTAGTTCAATTGAAAAAAAATAAAGAACCTTTTTTCTGGTATAAGAAACCAGGCTATTGCAAGTGCGAGTATATAATAGAAAATTTTATTCAGCTGAGTATATAGCCCAAACAGTTAGTTATTTTTGTAGTTTTTCCTATTGGTAATGATAAAGCATCATTAAAAATAGCACTTTTACCCCTTTTTATTTTGAGGAACATTCAGCTTTCCATGTGGTTTTAGTTGGACAGGTATAAAAATGATGTGGGAACTTAGTATGGGAAGTTGGGATAGGTTCCTATTTACGTTGAGAAGGAAACAGCCCTCAGGATTTAGAAAGCATACTTGTTTCTTGAATTAAATGATATATATGTAAGTCAACTTTCCTAAAACAAAAAACAAAAAAACAAAAAAAACCAACCAAACAAACAAAACACCCAAAAACCTAACCCATCAGTGTCTTCATTTAGACAGCAACTGTGCGACCAGCACTATGGAATTCCAGTTAAAGGCATCTCTCTTTCAGGTGTCTGAAATGGACCTCCTCAAGTCTGTCAACAAAGCCTGGAGGGGACAAAATAGAAAATGTTGTTCATGTTTTTTCTGTTAACTAAATATTCAACCAGTAGGGTAGAATAAAATAAAAATTAAGTTGAGATAGAAACAAAACACAACCTGGTGGTATTCAGATGCTGGTTTTCATAGTCAAGTTTGCCCGTGGTAAAAGTAGAAATAGCGTCATTACGTGTTACGATGTGGTTACTGGCTGTACAGCACAAGTTGCAGTGGTGTATGTTGTTCAGTTTTTGCTTCCTGCTTGTAAAATCTATAGTCTGTGAGCATTGTTGGGGAAGGTGATGCTCCATAGCTACAGCAGCCAAGTCGCCCATGGCAAGCAAAAAAAAAAGGTAAAGGCAATGGCCTTTCTTTGTCCTGTGTTGTCTGAAAGCTGCACTTTCTTTCCAGCTTCTCAGTATGCTTGACAAATTCAAATGAGGCATTTTCCAGAACTCACTGATGATTTAATCAAACCTGTTAAGATATACCTTTATGTAATGAGTATCCATCCCAGCTCAGGGCATAAAGCCCAGTCAGCACTCAGCAGGCCAAGGGAGATTTAGCCTAACTGAGATATCAGCTCAGTTCTCCTGCTTAACTCTGTTAAAATTAATTAAAACATTCAATGATAAAAAAAAAATTTCTAATTAAAGTCATAGGGCTGTATCTAGCCATCCTTCCATTGCCTTGTACAAAAACATGTGAATTTGGAGGCCGGAGGAAAGTTTCTGGCAGTGGTTGAATTTTGACCCATAGTATTATGATGGGATATTTTTAGTTCCATAGGAGCTTCATCTTTTTCTGAATAAAGTAAAATAAAATTTGAGCTTTCAGATTGTTAAGTGAAGGCTGTCCTGCTTTACAGAATTGAGTAATTTTAATTGTGATTCAGTATTCAAATAAATGGTATATGATGCATCTGTGTAAACGTCATTTCCATTTTTATAGATATGAATCAGTGTTTCTTCTGTGTTTATAATAACTGTGCCCCTAATTTCTCACATACGGTGACATTTGAAAAGTGGCAATGTTAAAGAATATTGGAGCAACCTGATAAAAGGTACTTGAGGTATCTAAATATGGTCAGTTTACTTTGTTCATACATGTAAAAAAAACAAAAAAAAAACAAAAAAAAAAACAAACCAGCAAAACAAAACCAAAAACGCCAAACCAACCCTTTGACTGCCTTTTTTTTTTTTTTGTATTTAAGACTGCCCATTTGAAAATTAAGCAGAATATTGTGTTCATGGAATTGAAGGTGTGTTGATGCAGAACTGAGAATATCTGAGGGAGCATCCTGACGTCTTGCACAGTTTCTAAGTAGCTTTAGAAAGCAAGGCTGTTTTCCTGCACAATGGAAATATTAATTTTGCTGATCACAAATTGATTACCAAATTCCAAATATTTACTCAGGAGAAATCTTATTTGTTAGTTTATTAATTTTTTCATCGACTAAAGAAGCCTTGCACAACTACAGCATTTATAGGTTAATTTTTAAATTCTACATTTTAATAAGCTTTGGAAACAAGATAATTACCTATATTTCTGATATTAGGTTATGAATATGCTAATATAAATTAGTATATTCTGACATTTGCAAGTGTGCGAGATTGCATTTAAATAAAGTAAAAGGAGTCACTGCATCTGCATTCTCTATAAATTTGCCTTTTTGGAGTGATGAACTCTATACTTCCCTCCACATGTAAATGATGCTGAGTGTGAGATTGCTGATAGGAGATCCTTCAGCCCTTATAAAATTTTCTGCAAATAAGGAGTAGTTGCTGGTTACTGGTAGTCTCGGATTTTTTTATTTTTTGATTTCTTTTTGTGACCAGTTTCAGGTTTTTCAAATCAACTGTTAGCTCTTTGCCTACAGAGTTTAAAATTTCTCAGATTGCCTTCTCTTTGTAGAAATTTATTACAGTACTGAATAATGGGAAACGGTGGTGAATGAAAAATGTCCGGTCTCCTTGCTGTAGGTGCATGCTTTCTTGCTCAGAAATATCTGTTTTCCCTTCATGCAGAACTGCTTCAGATATGCTGTTTTGAAGCTTCAAGCCTTCTTAGCCTAGTTGAGGCTATAATTTATTTAAATACTATGAAAGGAGTGTTCTGCTCCTCTTGACAGTTTGCAGTGACTGATCTCTCCGTGTGATCTCGAAGTAGCAGAAACTGTAGTTCAAGGTAGAATTACAGTTGCTAATATTCCTTTGGTATCACCAGAGGGTTTCTAAGTGAAAGGATCTCCAAGTTGCGTGGGACGGGTCATCATCATTGCCAGTTGTGCTATCCCATGTGCCATTCTGTTGTCAGCAGTAGATGATAGAAGGGTTTTATGCATATTTTTTTGGTTTCTTCTGATCTAAGTTTCATGGCCTATTACTTCAAGGGTTTAATTCCTTTTGAAAAACAACAGTCGTGGAACTGCAACTTTGTCATCTCTTGAAGTTGTCTTAAAAGAAACTTATGGTTCTTCACGTGTGATTTCCCATGGGGGTTTGTCCCTGGAGCTTCTGTTTGGAAATCTTCTCAGGAACCTTTTCTGAAGAGCAATTCTATTTCTAAGGTTTCAGCAGCTTTTTAGCAGTTGATGAATGACTGCTCTGTGGTTTTGTTTTGGGGAATGCTTGCCTTTTACCTGATGTTGTCTTTCCTGCTATGCATGTTCTTGGAGCCTTCTATGAAACTTCTTGGGTCATAGCTTCTTCTCAGTGTAAAGCCCATTTTTAAGATTTCTAATGCGTATAGGATCCACTTTTAGTCTCTGAAGCTTTTATAAAAGTAATAAATAGTTGCTCTGCCTAGACTTGTAAGTCATTTGTGCTTCTGTGCTCTCAATTCAGTATCACTACTAGATAGTCTTTATTGTTGCCTATTTGTAACTTTCCTCGTTTACCGAGTATGCTACTCTCACTTCATCTTCAAAGCCTTGACATTGAACATGCTTACTTTACAATTCTTCAACACATTAGATAAATTTATTACTATTATCTGGTATACCAAAGCAAATTAATGAAAATACATTTTTTACCTATTCTTTCTTATTTACAAGTTCAAGCACAAACAATGTACATATTGGTGTATTTTAAACAACTCTAAGATGTTATCGCTCGGAATCCTAATTGATACATTTATTAGTCCAAATAATTACCCTAAAAGTTGTAACAAATCCTTTATTTGCCATTTTTGTATTTTGTGGATTCCAATTTATGTTTACACCAGAGCTTATGTTAATATTTACTGTTTACATTGATTTTAACCAGCCATGAAAATGGAGGTTCTTTTCCCAAATGCAGCAGTAGTTAGTGATTTCTTAACCAGATTGTCACATATCCCTAAAAGGGGGGAACCTGGAAGTCTTAATTAACTTTAAAATATTACCTGTGGGATCTAAAGTTTGTGTCTGCTTTTTTTGCTTTTCTCTGGGGTGGTCTTCTGGTTGGTTTTTGTTTGTTTGCGGATTTTTTGTTTGTTGCTTGAAGGGTGGGAGTGGGGCTGGCTTCCATGAAGACTGATAGAGTTTAACTGAGGAAATAGTTAAGATTTTAAAATTTACTAGTCTAACTGCTCAGACTGAGGTGGAAGTTTGTGACTTCATCTCAGGATGATGTGGGTTATGTCATAAAGTAGTAACTATATTGTGCTTTACACACAAATGATTGTGACGTTTTTATGCTTCACATTTTATATGTAACTGTACAATTTTAATTTTAGGTTTCATTATTCTATGTCATGTTTGTTTCTCAGGGATTTAGTCAGCCTTATGGGAAGGCTGGTATGGCTGTAAAATCTTCAGGTGGAGTAGAACCCTCAGTGCTGTGACATGCTTAGGCTTCTTGTCTCAACACTTGTTCTGTTTAGTCAAGGAGTAGGGGTTAATTCATAAGCTAAACTTCTGCCTATTGAAATTTCAAAAATAGTACACTGCTTCTGAAACATTAACATTTTTTAATTGTTACGGACTTTTCTGTTCTTTGTTTATAGCTAGGGTCAAGGCTTGCTTTCATCTTTCAGTCTCAACTTGGCAAAGGTTCTGCCAGCTAGTGTACAGAGCTGTAAGTTAGACCTAACTGAGCAGTGTTGAAGTTACCAGTGGGAGAGTTTTCTTCTTCTGAAGAGTACTTGCCAAATGCTTTGCCTATGAGATTAAAGTAAACATGGGAAGGAAAATTTGGCTGAAGGTTTTGCCGGCAGACAGGCAGTCATACTGACTTGATATGTGCTGAGCATTCAAGCTTTATCCTTGCAGTGGACCAAGTGTGAAACAGTCTTTTGTTTGTTGTTTTGTAGTTGCTTGCTCATACTTCTTGTGAGAACCCAGTGCCTGTTTGATGTGAGGTAGTACACAATTTTGTGGAGGAGAATAAATAGCATGCGTACTATGGTGATAATGCAAGAGTAATGATGCAGTGTGTTTCAGCTTTTCCACCTGTGGCACACTGGTTCAGTGTAGAGAAGATGAAAGTCAGAAGATAGAATCATATTGAAGACAAGACCTGAAAGCGCATTAACCAGAGAGGTTCCTAATGTGAGGAATTATTACCAGACTAAGATGAGGTAGTTGTATTTTTAGTTTATGAGATTGTTATTGATTAAAAGTAAGAAAATAAGGGATGATGGGGAGAACTCGCATCAATAGAAAGTATATACAGGTGAATATGGATGTGACTTAATTTGCGGATGAGGAGATGAAGAAATTCCAGGAGCCCAGACAGCTGTGGTCAGTTTGGGGCTGCAGTGGCAGAAAAGCAAAGCTTGAAGGAGAGGGAGAAGCCTGGGGAGAAAAAAAAAAAAAAAATATATATATATATAAATAAATAATAAGGCTTCTTGTTTTAAATATAAACAAAAATCTCAGTCTCATGTTGTTAGCCCTTTTGTCTGAGCTGATATCTGTGTGGAGGGGAAGAGGCAGCAGCTGGTGTTTCTCCTTGTTCCCTTGTGGTTGACACACAGGTTCAGGTCTGTGGCCTATCTGTAGCCCTCTCTGTATCCCACTGTGACTGAATGGTGCTTGGGCTTAGCAAAAGTGGATGTAGAGAGATGTACCTTATTGATTATCAGAACCTCAGATACCATCAGGCAACTAGAAATGAAGCCTGGACTTTTGCCATGTGTTTTTAATAATGGATCTGTAGTCCGTAGCTACTATTTCCTTTTTGAAGGCATTTATACTTCTGTCCACAGCCACCTATGGCAGCGTTAGGGATGCTCTGATCACTCAGTACAGTGTTTATAAAAGTAGAGGAACATTTTCTCTTTATATTCCTGAGATCACATAGGAGGTTTTCAGTATACGGACAAGTGTATTGGAAATCTCTCCATACATAAGGCAAGGCCTTGGGAGGCTCTGTGCTTGTAGCCACTCCTGGCTTCTCTTGCCTTTCGCTGTCATGCATATCCCTGCTTGAGATCCTGCTAGAGCAACCATGTGCTCTGGGAAGTCAGTATCCTTGAGACATTGAAGAAATACCAGATGGGAATTGGTTGGGAAGAAGCTGGAGAGAAGCATTCAAGGAACATGGAGTGGGTTCAGTATGTGCTAGTGATGTTAGAAGAAGACAGATGAGAGCACCCAGGGGGACAAATGAGGGATTTACATCTTGGAGCTATTTTGGACTTTTTATTCCATGGGGTGTTCCCATTCAGCTAAGAATGGTGCCATTCTTGAAAAGTATTTCAGTGAAGCTTTGTGATGCAATTTTGTATTAGAAATTATAGTTAAACTGTAGACTATAAAAAAATACTACAGTGATTATCCATCTCTTCAAGGCTTTTAAAAATAAAGGACTGTTAATACAGCAGAAAGGGGAACTGTGAAGGTAGCATGAAGTTAACACAAGGAGTGCAAGGATTTCAAGGACAGCCTTAACACTGATCCTAAGTATTTATATTAATGACTTTGAAAAGGCGGTTCTGACAAAGGCATCACTACAGGGAAGGAACAAATAGGACATTGAGAGCCAGCTGCCTGTGTGTCCCTACTGCTTCCTTTTGCATTAGTACTAATATTTATATAACCAAAATATTAGTAGAAGCACATCTCTTACCCTGCTCCCACAAAGGGGGTTTCAGTTGGATCGGGTGCTTCGCCTGGCTTGCGGTGGTTCATTGCAGGGACATAGTGAGAATGAATGAGTGGGTTTGTGAAGAGCAAGCCTTCCCTTTTCAGAAGTGGCACAGACTTGTGTCAAATGAATTAAGGGACTCTGGAAGCATTATTTAAACTTCAAGATAAAATAGCTGGATTTTGAATGGCATTTTATCTAAAGGTGTTCAAATGAGGCTGCGTTGGGCCAGATGCCCTTTAAAAGGTGTCCAAACTAGGTCTGGTGCCCAGCTGGATGGTGGTGGCTCAGGCCATCTAAGTACAATACCTTGCAAGGGCCTTGTAATATGGAGGCAGTCAACAGCAGTGGTGGCAGGTGATGTTTCTGTGTTTGTGGTGAGTTACGGGTACTGGGTGAGTAGAGATGGAGAGAAAAAGATACAGTCTGCTGTAAAGCAGCTGAGATTTAGGAGCACATGTAGTTCTGTGGGGTTTGGGGGTTTTTTCCCTCCCTAGTAAGTAAGCAAATTCACCTTCTAAGCATATCAAAGCCGAAGATTATTATGATGATTAAACTATATTACTTACAGTAAGTGGTAGAAGACCTGAGAAACTCATAGCATCTGTACCTTTTGCTACCAACAGTAGTGACTCAACAACAAACTAACATTCTAACCTCAGCTGCCTAAAAGGTCCCAACTAAGAAAAATATTTCCTTATGTTTCAAAAGAAAAAAGAAAAATTTGCTGAGGTATTGGGATTTGTTGGCAGTATCTCTTGCTCTTACAGTACCCAGAATTCAGAATATTTCAGACCTTGACAGCCAAGAAATGAGAAGTTATGGTACAAGAAAATCCAGGTTTAAATCTTTCCCTGCTGAGCTGGCAGTAGCAACTGAAAATTATTTGCATGCTAAGGTGTAGTTACACTGAATTGTAGAAGGAGCAGTTGAAATAGCTAAATGGAGCTGTTGATTGGATTTAAGGAGATTTATTAAACCTTCCCTGTTCACCTCATGTACAGTGTTTCTCTGTGATATGCTTCATAAATGGGGCCCATTTTATGTCTGTAAGATGACTAGGAAGTAGACTTGTGGGTTTACTGGTATTCAGAGTACAAAGTTGATTGTCATCCAGGGAGGAGGGAACTATAAAAGTGCATTTCTACCTTGTTGGAGGGTATGGAGAAGGCAGAGGCAGACTCGTCCTGAGGTGCACAGTGAGAGGTAATGGAAACAAGTTGGGAAAGAAGGAGATTCCAGTTAGATGTAAGGAAAATTAAATCCCTGTGAAGGTGGCTGGTCATTAAAAACTTGCAAAATCTATGTCTTCAGAGAAATGTGAAACTTGGTCTGAAATGTGAAGTGGCCTGAACATCCTTATCTACATGGACCTCTGAGCAAGAGGTTGGACTGAAGACATCCAGAGGTCCTTTACAACTGGTGTGTCCTGTGATTGTAACCTATGGTAAGCATAGGTTTTCTGTGGAATAATTGAAAAATGAGGTTATAGGCCAGGTGTACTGCTCTAGGTCAACATATATCTAATACGGGTAACTCTGGCTTGTGACCATGATGACACTGCCTCTGTTCTGCAGTGCTCCAGATGCCCTTACCTCTCTGTTGTAGTCTTCTTGTGCTCTGCTTATGAGAAACTATCTCCAAAAGAAGCTCATTCCTATTGCCGTGTTATGACCTGCTGTTTGCTAACACAAGTGTTTGTATGATGAATTGTATCAAGAAGTGAATTTGAATTATAATCAGTACAGCAAGAAAACAGGTTAGTTTTAAGGGTTGCATCCTGGTGCACTTGTGCGAGGGGAAAGGAGACGTGTAGGGCAGAAAAAGCTGCCTCCTTTGGCAGTTGCATGTGAAAATGCAGAAATCTGATACCGATTTCTGATAGATCATAAAGTTTCATTTTCTCTGTGCTAATTATTTTTTGTTGGGTTTATTGCCATAATGGTGTTTTCAGATGGCCGGGATTATCTGTGAACATACAGACATTTATCTAGGTTATAGTTATCTTTCATATAAACCCATATCACTGTATGTTTACTTTGCACAGCCAAAACATTTAGAATGTCTCTGAATAGGGTTTTGGTTTTTGGTTTGATTATGTATTTTGTGTATATTTTCATATTTGCATGTATTTGCTGCACATAGTTTACTAAAATCAGAGATTTCAGGAAATACCTGGTTTCTTAGAATTGTAGTACTAAAGGCTCATACATCATGGCATATAAGAGTTAGAGAACAAATATGAAATTTTAGAACCTGAGTGCAATCCACTGAAAAGGATGTAACTGGTTGTGTGACATATCTGTGTCTCTGTGGACACTCACTCCAGCCAGATCATATAGTATTGCTACTTGTGGGCTAAAATGGTGGTTTGCCTTACTTATCAGAGACACCTGAATGTTCCTTTGTCTGGTCCCTTAAGGAAGTAAAGTTACAGAAAGACTAAGAAAAGAGAACAGGCAAGACAAGGCTTAACAGCCTACGTATATCTAAAATTGTAAACAACTGAAGATAAAAAGGAAATATTCAGGCTGCGTAGGGGCTTATAGCTAGAAATAAAACGGTGGAATGAAGAAAGAGGAGATTAAGGCTAAATGTCATGAAAGAGTGTTCTGCAACAGTAGTGGTTTTGTAGATGACTCTTCCAAAGAAAGCAAAGAAGAGTAGTTTCAGGACAAAGGCCCTTCTTTTTTTTTTTCCTTCTTTTCCTGTTTCTTTCCTTCAGCTTAACCACTCAATGTAAAATAATCCCATATGGGTATGTAAAAGAATGTATTAAGTTTTTGAGGCATGAATGTGAATCTCTGCATCCTTGGGAGCTGCTGTGATGATGCCTTGAGTGCTGCACTGCTTTGTAAAGCCGAAGGCACAGTCTTTGCTGTCAGGATCTTGCAGTACAAGGTTCTGATCTTGTATATGAGTTAATGGTGGTAGGTCTGTACATGGTGCACGCTTCACTGACTTTAGATTAGACACTAGATTCAAGATTGGGTTAGAAGAGACCTTAAATATCATCCAGTTCCAACCCACTGCCGCAGGTAGGGACACCTTCCACTAGACCACGTTGCTCAGAGCCCTGTCCAGCCTGGCCTTGAACACTGCCAGGGGATGGGGCATCCACAGCTTCTCTGGGCAACCTGTGCCAGGGCCTCAGCACCCTTGTAGGGAACAACTTTTTCCTCATATCTAATCTAAATCTCCCCTCCATCAGTTTAAAGCCAAATCCCCCATGTCTTTTCCCTGCATGTCCTTGTAAAAAGTCCCTCTCCAGGACCTAAATGGCAATTCTACTAGTAATTTGTACTTTTTAATTTCAGGTTAGAATCATTCTAAAGGAGCAGTAAGGCAGTATATATTTGGGGACTCTTAACTGCCAATGGGAGGTAAAGAAAGAACAAACCAAAATCCTGAATTTAAACTTTTTTAATGGGTAAAATAGATGACATACTGTAACAATACAATTATTTTGACATGGATACTCTTAGCTAAGCTGCTGAAACCTTTTGATGTCTCTCCCAAAAAAAAAAAAAAAAAGAAGCACTTTCTAATATTATCTCTGGATCATAAAATTTTTGAAGATCAAAACTGCTTTGGTGGTTTAAACTAGAGTTAGCTACACTGCCATGGATACTTGGCAGTTTGCTTCAGCAGCCAAGGTGGTTTGAGATTTTTCTGCCCACTTCCTCTCAGCCGTTCATTCTTTCTCCACATGAAGGTTTTCACCCCTTTTTTACTTGCAGCAGTCCAAGTGCTTGTGGTGGTGTATCTGTGGGCTAGCAAAATGGTGCAGGTTAAAACATTTTTTGGTGTATTTTTACTGGGGAAGTGGTTAGCTGGATTCTGCAAAATTTCCTCCAGTAGGTACAATTTTTGTTTCTTCAGGTGTTTGTTTTAGTTGTTTGTTATTTGGTGTAAGCCGAAATCATTTCAGTGCTGTGGTTTTCAGTGTGGCTCTGCACATATTTGCTTTAGCACACTGGGGTGGTTGAAGCTCTAAGAGCCAGGTAGGAAAAAGGAAGCTGAGGTCCAAGCAGCAATGCTGTACCAGGCTTGGTCCTACAGAACATGGACATGCAAAAGTGCCCTTGGATTTTTTTTTTCCACATATATATTTCCAGTCTTTTACATATCCCAAATAACCATTAGAAACTGATTAAGAACTCTGTTAAAATATGCAGTGCTTGTAAGAAACTACTGAGTGCTGTTGGTGAAGATGAAAGTAATTTCTAAAGTTGTTTGCAATTATATAGAGCTATTGACATCGCCTTATTCTCATTTTCAATAATATAACAGTAAGCGTGACTATTTTTCCTTTACTTTCTGCTCTTTTCTGAATTTGAGCAGTGTTCCAGCTGAACCCTGAAATCTGACAGTCGTGACTTCCGGCCTGGTAATGAAGTGTCGCCTGGGTGAAACTGGAGACAGCCCTGACTCCAGAGCCCTTGGGTATTTGCTCCATACTTGAAGAAGAGATGTTATGTGATATTTTGTCCAATGTAACAAAACCAGTTAAATCTCCTCCTTAAGATATAAAAAACAACTTTTGCTTGGGCTTAGCTGTCTCCTTGCTGCCCCAGGAGGGTCTTGTTTAAATGCAGACGCTCCATCTTTCACTTTCTTAGAGAGCAACCTGTCTTATCAATTACTCCCATAAAGCAGCATTTACTATGAATACCATTTCTGCTGTTAGACTGTGAAGAGACAAACTGCATACCTGATACGTCTGGATACTAAGGAAGTTAAGCACCACAATCCTTGTAATTCCTCCTGATGACTGTGAAATAGGGATGTGATGATTATGGTTCTCCTGGGAGATGTCTTAAAATATTAACAAGGTCATTTTCTTAACAAAAATTTCCAAACCTCATTTCAACCAAGTAGGAAGGGAATATTGCTTCTGTCTGTTTCTGACTTAATTGTCCACGCGCTGGTTGTAGAGATGTCATCATGTAATAGTGGTGTTGCTAACACAGAGAGGTGCCTCTCAAATCCCTGGAGGGGAGGGAATAAGGCTGTTTCCCTGAAAGATTTTCTTTTTAGTAAAGGTAAGATGGAAAGAGTAATGATGGAGACAAAATTGAAAAGACAGAAATATCAGAAGGGATGGTAGGCTAAAGCCAGAATTTCTAAAGCTTCATTGGATGCACCTTCAGAGCTGGAAATGCCATTCAGAAGAAGCTGGCTACATTACCAAGCCCTTGAGTAGCAAGTGATCTTTTCTCTGCAGAAGAATAAGGAGCACTGAGTTCTTCATTGAATGTGTCTTAAACAGGGATGTCGGGCTGTGTGAGTTGGGTTACCCATCTGGGAAGGATGGGTAGCCTGGAGAAACTTGGTATCACTGGAAGGGTTGATACAGGAGTTGAGAGCCATACAGAAATGAGTGCTCCCTCTCTGATGCCTAAGTCCACTTTGTTAATAGCTCAAAATTCCAATTGAACTAAGCTGATTAAATGGCACAGTAGATTTGTTGCACAGAAATGGTGGTGTTAATCTGGCAGGCAAATATATTGGAGGGGAAATGAGGTAGAAAAAATTATGAAGTCCATCCATAATTATGTTTTTCCTTATTTAAAAAAAAAAAAAGAATAAAAGCAAGAACCTACTAAGACTTTTCTTAACATGTCTAGAAAATCTGCTTTTCAGGAAGGCAGCATAGTGAACTGCAAGGAAAATAGAATTTTAGCTTTTATTTGACAAAGGAAGGAAAGAATAAAAGAATACAGGCATCACTTGACATAAATTTGCTGTTAAAAACAACCCCAAACATTATTACGTTTGATGAGTTTCTGAAGTTTCTTGGTGTGATTTGCGGGTTCCACAGGACTAATCTATATGTACTGCATGCATAATTGAAATGGGAGATAAATTCCGTTCTGTTCGTAATACCATCATCTCACAAGGTATTTTTTTATTAAATTAGACTTGGTAACTAAATTGCTCCTTATGCCTTTTGTGGATGCTCCTAAATCATCATCTAAACAACAGCTGATCCAAGTTTGGCAAAAAGAAGAAATGACATTTTGGAAGATTATATTAATTGTTCCCAATAGTAATCAATCAGAATTTAAAACAAGACCACACACAAGTATCAAAAGTGTTGTAATTATGGCAGTGCTACAAATCTTATGTTAATGGAGCAGAAGAAAAAAATAATGGTAAATACGGCCCATACTTTGAGCTTAAACATTCTGTGGATGTTACTTGCAGAACGAGTACTGTCTCCCTTGATTAAGGAAAATAGCAGGATTAAAAACATCACTTTCCCAACTTTTTTGTAGTATCAGCAGAAGCAAAGCATAGACCAGCTTACCTCACTAATTAGCAACTTGTTTTCTTTTGCTGCTTCCTGTTTACTTCATGCTTTTGATAACTTTGTCTTCAGAAAAGTCTTTCCTGTGTTCTAGGGGTCTTTTTCAAAGCAACACTTGGACAATAAGACATGTCGGTATTGAGGGCATGTCCTCAGCTTTCATCTGCTTTTCCTTACCTTTCATGTTTGTTTTTTCCCATTGTCAGAACCTGCAGTGCCTCCTCTTTGGTATCCCTAGCAGCAGCTGGTTGTGTATTTGTTTCAGGATGTGGGTGGCCCTTCTGTCCTGCTTCTTTCCAGACGTCAGGGTGAAGGGAAAGCAGTTAGAATAATATGTAGATGTGAATGTAAAGCCTGAAAAAAAATGGGTGTCACGTTTAGGTATTCAGATACATGCATTAAAACCTTTTTAATCTTGCATAAAATGTTCTCCTAAATTTCAGTTTGTTGGACATGCACTTGCTAACACAAAGAATTATTCCTCTGTTAGGTCTTGTGGGATTTAGAGGCATTTGTGAATTCATTTGTTTATAGAGTTCCATCAAAAGAGAAATCCTTTGTAAAACTACGAATGTTAAAATTACAGACATTGCTGATCTGAGAAATTATAGGCAGTTATTAGCATTTGAATATTGAATTTAAAATGCAGAAAAGACCCCTGAAACCTACAAGCTATGATTCCAAGTTTTGAGAGGAATACTTTTCCTAGGCCTTCTTTCTGGTTCCTTTCCTTGAAGATAAATAAGATTTTTAAAAATTTGTGGAAATGTCCATTTGATTTTACTTACAATTTACCAAGACTTACTGCTTAAACATTAACAGAAGTTAAATAAATTATAATGACCAGGAGAGCATGGACAGAGGAAGCCCCCAACCATGGTGGTACCCATAACCAGGCAGACCAGCTCACCCTTTCATACTGCTATGAATGCATCTATTACGCTTGGAAATCCAGCGGTTCCATGGGAGTTTTCATTTTTAAGCCTTCTAACTAAAATGGGTTTTGAGGCTTTAGCACCACGGCCTTGTTAAAAATCCCCTGCCACATGTTAGGAGCTCAGGACACATGCAGACATCCGTGCTCTGGTCCAGCAGCTTTTGCCTCCAAATGCTTCCTCCTGTCATGTTTCTGGGGTTCTGCTAGTGTTTGGATTTTGGGGTGGGTTTTCTTCTGTCAGGTGGGAAAGTCATCTGGCACAGCAGGATATTGAACTTTTGTGAGAGTCTGGCCAGAAGCAGAGAAGGACTATTGCTTTATGGAATGCCACGTATAGCTGGTGCTATCAGACACCAGCCAGTACCTACTATCAAAGTCTGGCTCTGCAGAGCTGATAATGGGGTCTCTAGTGATGTCCCTGTCTCCTTCTTCTGGTACTAGTTTTCTTGTGCCTACTGGTATTTGAAATGCACTATAAAACTATGTGGTTTGTGCTGAATAGTTATGCTTCAACTAAATGAATGGAAGAATACTGTTGAATGGAAACTGTCACAAGATCTGCCAATTAATATAGTTTTTCTGTTGCATTTGATTGCCTTTTCTGTTCTTTAAAGAAGACAGAGAATAAAACAAGGGACATATCTGAAGAGATGCATTTTTTTTTCTGTTGCTGCGTAATCCTCACAAATTCATACGTTCTTAAATTTACAGCATTTGGTGCCCCTAAATGGTTCTAATTTAATTTCGGAGAAGAAGAACATTTCTTCAAACAATTGAGGCTTGGCACTGCTGTTTTTTGTTTTTTTTTCATTTTTAAAAAAGAAAAAAAAAAGTCTCTGAAGAGATGTCAGTGTTTTATCTGCTGTTTAGTGTCCTCATTTCAGTTTTGATATAGTATCATGATTTCTGGTATTCAGTGTTTGAAAGCACAAGAGCACTATTTTATAACAGTAAATGTCAGTACACAGTTTTTCTCAAAATCAACCAAAAATAGAATTTTAGTCTAACTTATAGCATCTTTGCAGGTTTTAAACACTAGTACTGATAGAAAACAGTCATTCAGAAATTAAAGCTTTGTATCTACAGTCCTGTAATGCAGCTCTTTCAGTCTTTAGTTCTGTATTTACTAGGACATCAGTTCTCTACAATTTTGTTACAGACATAGACTGCTGTGGAGCTACAGAATGCTGTTAGGGTGATAGCAACTGCTACAAATTGGAGGTGCATACTTTTGGTGCAGTCTAAACAGCAGAGGAAGAACATTGTGGTATAGAACACTTGGACATAGATACTTAAACGTTTTTCCGTTTTCGTTCTTCAGTACAATAGGTAGTATTTCTAATCCTTTCATTTATTTTTCCTTATTTACAAATCTTCACATTTTCAAAAGAATTTCAGGTATCTTTGCAGTGTTGTAGCCACAAGATTACAGTTGACAAAAATTTTGTATTTTGTTCCCAGCTGTGTTACCAACATACCAAGGGCTTGGGGAGGTCACTAAAAATCACTGTGCCACAGTTTTCTCTTAGTGAAGTAAGAGCTCTGTCATGTTGGGAAATGAATTACATCTGAGAGTATATTTTTAGCTATGTAAGATGTTTGGATGAATGACAGTATAGACACAAATTGTTTTGTGTATGGAAATCTTAAAAGGTCAAAACCGTCTTTTTTTTTTTTTTCTTTTCGAGATTGTTCAAATCTGATGATGTGTCATCTTTAAAAGGAGACCTTTATGTGGCTGGTCATTTAGTAGCTATTTTAATTAGTCAGAATTCAAAAGAGTAGTTGGGTGAAATGTGAGTAAATCTCATTACTTTGACAGTAGTTGCTTAACTACAAAGGAAGTATGTATTTAGTAAGCCCTAGTTTGCTGCGGATAATAATTGTCTTAGGTCAGCATGGAGCTTATATTTCCCCACATTTCCCCTGTTTAACTTACATGAATGAAGGATTCTTCCCGTCATCTTAAATTTTTGGGGGCTGCTCATAGCAAGGCAAGGCTTTTCCCATTCGTGTCCATAGTAACTCCTGGTTCCCAGTCTCTAAGCTTTGGTGTGCTTGCAATCTTCCTCCTCTTCCCACAGAAGGTCTCAGAGTTTCCTGGTTTGTTGTTCCTCTCTGAAAAACTAAGAGTTCAAACCCTACGTTCTACATTGTCCTCTGGCTAGGGATGGTGTCGATACTGGTTGGGCAGCCTGACTCAAAGACCAAATGAGATGTGAAACAAATTGATGCAAAAGCTTCTGCATGCTCAGTTGAATGAGTCATAATTTCCCTACTCATGTAAAATGCTCTAGCTTAAAGAGCAAGCTCTGCTGTTAAGGTAGTATTGAATAAGTGAGACTAGGAAAGAAAAAGTCCAGATGCGATGTTCATGTTTGTGAATGATGTAGCAGAATGCACGGCAGGGACTGAGGTGAGGAAAGCTCTACTGCCTCAGTGGTTGGGTTGACAAGGGGTCTGGAGGAGTGGTTCTTTTTGCTTGTTCCACCCCTTACATAATGTATAGTTGAAGTACAGCTTTAGTTAGCTGGGATGTACAGCTTGAAGTCCTATGATGATCCCAGAGATAGTATCATAGAAAGGTTTGGGTTGGAGGGGACCTTAAAGACCATTTAATTTCAGACCCCCTGCCACAGGCAGGAACACCTTCCACTAGACCAGGTTGCTCAAAGCCCCGTCCAACCTGGCCTTGAACACTTCCAGATGGTTGCACATTACACAATCTCCATGGAGAATTTTGCTTTAGCTAGTTGTAGAAGTTACGCTGTTCAGCTTTAAAGACAGATTAGCTGCTAAAAAAAAGTGTTTAGACGTAACCTAGAAAGGAAGGAAATGTAGATATTCATGTTTGGAAGAGAAATGGGATTTCTTTAAAATGTACTTTTTATCTCATTGAGGGCTGGTGTTGGGGTTGTTGTTGTTTTCTTTCTTCCAGAAATACTGTTTTGTTACTCAGAACTTGTAATAGTACTGGGATTTTGTCTGTATTAAAAAATAAAGTAAGGGATGCTTTGTTAGTGATTAGGGCCCAAGTGCTGCTGGACACAACCTGAGGCAAGTCTGCAAAGACTTGCCTTCACCAGCACACTGGTGATAAAATTAGTGAGGCTTTTGTACATTTAGCTAAAGTCTCTTTTTTTCCCCCCCTATTTAGAAAGTTCAGTTACATTGGTGTCAATAAAACGGTAAGAGTTAAAAGCAGGATAAAATTCTTTCTTAGAACAATGCTGGAGCAGAGTCAGGTGTCATGCAGTCTCATGAGTTCTTGATTGCTTGTCTCTGACAAAAACAAGACAGACCTGGTTTATTTATTTCTTGCTTAAAACTATTAATTAAAAAAATACTGTGGTTGCCTTTTCTGCATTATTGGGGAACAAGAAAGTACATGTTTTCCTTCTAGTTCTTCTTCTGTAGTAGCCTTTGCAACTGTTTTGAATCATCTGTTGGATTCTAAAATCAGAGGAGAATGTAACCTTGTTAAAGATAGCAACGTGTTTTGTGCAGTGCTTATTCCTGTTGCTTTCTTTCTCTTCTACCACGCACATCAGGTGTAAAAAATAAAAAGCTAGGAAACTAAGCTCTTCAGTGTTTTTCAAATCTTGCTCTTTACATTTGCTACTAAAAAATGAGTCTAGAAAAGACTTTGTTACCCTTCTGTAGCTCTGTGCAGATATTTCTGTGCACAAAGTTTTCTGTTACATTTATTTCAGTGTGAAATAATGATCATAGGACTCTAAGTTTGTTTGTTTGGGTTTTTCTCTCACAACTAAGAAACATACCTCCCAAAAGCAAAAGACTGATGGAGACTGCAAAGGCTTTGTAGTATTTCTGTGGCAGTGCCCCTTATATATTCCCTTATCTAAAAGAAAATGGTTTGATATTCTGCACCTGTCCAAGCTAATGGGTTTCTTTTAATGCCTCAACATCTTTATGAAGCTCAGGCATGTTTTTTTTCACCCATGTGATTTAAAGTAGCACATGTAACTTCATCCACGTTACTTTTAATTTATGCTTGTGTAGAAGTTGGCTCTTTCAGGAAGCTGATTTGCTGAAACTAATACAAATATTTAATTCCTGAGGTTAGAGTGTCCTGTTTGCATTTGTGAAATTCTAATTAACAGCAAACCCCCAGTGTGGTGTGGATGTGGACAGCACAACTGATGGAGCAGCCAGGTTTCACCGTCAGAGCTCTGGATCAGCCCAGAGATTCATGTAAAGAAGTGCAGCCATGGGGTCAGGGTGGTGTGAGCAGTATCATTTTCTGCATTTGAATTATTTTTGTAAAATGTTTGAACAATACTTTGTGCCATTGTGTCAGTAATAGTGAAAAATCTGCCTTATCCCAGATAATGCAGAAATAGAGCAAAAGAGCTATTTACAGTGTGAACAAATGGAAAGTTAACGACATTAGAAAAATGCATTGATGTTTTTACATAGCTATGCAATATAATATTTAGGTTAACCTAAACTTACTGTTTTTAATACTTAGTAGCAACCATGAGTAAAAAAAAAAAAATATTGTCTAAAACCAATTAATTAATTTTTCCCAAGTGATTTTTGAGCATTTATGTTAATTATTGTCATGTGTTCATACAGCTTAGTTTCTTCAAAATCGCCATTCAGGAGTAAACTAATGAGAAGGTATCTGGGATTTAGAAAGTTTCATATGTTAGAATATACTAAATGTTGAGTTGTATCTAAATAAATGTTTTGTCCCCAGTCCAGGAAGAAAATACAAAAAAAAATCAAAACAGAATCTTCCATTTGAGCAGAGACATATGTTTTGTGGGTTGGCACCAGACTAAGATGCAGAATCTTGTAGAACCAACTCTTCATACTCCAGGATATTTAGAGGAAAAACATTCAAACCAAGGTGCTAGAAAATTATTTTTTTAAAAGACATAATAATTAAAAAAAAAATAAAACAGAGCATCTGATGTGCTGTACAAAGGAATTCCAGCCCCAGCCAGTAAGTTGGCTTCATTGGGGCCCAACTAAAATGCCTCCATGAATTATTCATAGCATGAGGAATGAATAAGAGGAGTTAGCGATCTGCACACACCTGCAGGGCTATGATCTTACTGGCATTACAAAAAAGTGGTGGGATAGCTCCTATGTTTGGAGTGTTGGAATGGAAGGATACAGGCTCTTCAGGAAGGACAGGCAGGGAAGACGAAGAGGGGGTGTTACCCTCTGTCAGTGATGAGCCGGAGTGCATGGAGCTGTGCCTGCGGATGGATGAGGAGCTGACCGAGAGCTTAAGGGATTAATGCTTTTGCTAAAATAATCTTAAAGCATAATATTTTTTTCCTCTTTATTGCTAAATCCTACTGTCATTCTAGTTCAGTGATAGGCTTGAGAGCTGGGCCTGCACATGCACTGGGGCATTCCCAACCGCAGATACAGGCTGGGCGCAGAATGGACCGAGAGCAGAGCTGAAGAGAAGTACTTGGGAATGTTGGTTGTCAGGAAACTCGGCATGACCCAGCAGTGTGCACTTGCAGCCCAGAAAACCAGCCATGCCCTGGGCTGCATCACCAGCAGAATGACCAGCAGTTCAAGGGACAGGATTCTTCCCCTCAACTCTGCTCTCATGAGGCTCCCCCCTCACAGTACTGCATGCAGCTCTGGGGTCCCCAACATATGAAGGACATGGACCTGCTGGGGCAAGCCCAGGGGATGCCACAAAGGTGCCCCAAGGGCTGTACCATCTCTTCTATGGAGACAGGCTGAGAGAGCTGGGTTTTTTCAGTCCAGAGAAGAAAATACTCTGGGGAAACCTTAGAGCAGCTTCCAGTACCTAAAGGGGCCAAAAAGAAACAATGAGAGGGGCTTTTTACAAATGCAGGTAGGGACAGGACAAAGGAGAATGGGTTTAAACTGGCAGAGGGGAAATTTAGATTAGATATGAGGAAAAAGTTCTTCCCTACAAGGGTGCTGAGGCCCTGGCACAGGTTGCCCAGAGAAGCTGTGGATACCCCATCCCTGGCAGTGCTCAAGGCCAGGTTGGACAGGGCTTTGAGCAACCTGGTCTAGTGAAAGGTGTCCCTGCACATGGCAGGAGGGTTGGAACTAAATGATCTTTAACAGTCCCTTCCAACCCAAACAGTTTTGTGATTCTTACAAATATAGGCTATCTTAGACACAGAAAATGTCCGGGGTTTACTGTCCCTTTATTTCTAGTACTGTGTAACTGTCTCCTTTTTTTCTGGTGGCAGTCTCAAATGAAATACAGGAAGGTACTGTAAATAAGATAATGTGGTATTAAAAATGTTATAATTTCATTGGTAAATTCACATTAATTGAAGATGAGATCATAGTGACTCCTTCTGGCTGTTGGAATGATCATCATAAAATCATATGAAGAAAAAAATAACGAAACACTTGGGTGTCATTCAGCAAAATTGAACAGGCACCAAAGATTTAGGAGGTTCCCCTGAAACACAGAAGAAGCTTTTCCCCTATGATGCAAGGCTTAGGCTCCTCAGAGAAGGCTTAAAGGTTTTGACAACAATATTAATGATACCCTTATAATTATTGCAGTTGTTATGTATGAAAGGAACATGATGACATTTGATCAGAAGTAATATTCTTCTGAGAATAGAATTCAGAGCAGAATTTAGATATCTGGATTTTGGTTGTGTGGTTCAGTACCAACAAAAAAAGAAAATAACATCTATTGACACAAAAGGAAAAGTGAGAAGGATTGACTTGTCAGGCAAAATAGAAGAATTTCAGTGGCGCTTAAAAAATACAGAGAGATTTGGGTATGAATCGACTTCTTAACAAAATCGAATGCTAAGTTTGAAAGGCAGATGATAGCCTCAAGACTGTACTCCATGTGCAAAGTTTTTAGGGAAAACAAGTCACAGATTCTAAACCATTTTGAGGAGTAGTTGTTTAAAATGGCATGATGAAATGTTGCATTTCTTTCCCTGTAGTTGATCCTTATTATGTGTTTGCCCTTCTTTGGGCTCCAGTTCTCAGATCGTCTTCAATTTGAAGATCTCCCTGTCAGCAGGTGTGCTTTCTGGTTTGTAATCATTGATAAGCATCTTCCACACTGAACTTATTAAACAGATGTGTTGATGGATTCTGTTTTGCTTTCTGTACCAGTTTATTCCTCTGACTTTGTTGGTTTGGCATATAAAACAAGTACAGCCAAGGCCAGGTATAGGTAATGAAAGAGCCGTATGGTGTGACAGCACAAGATGGAGACCTGTTGAATTAAAGGTAGTTTTGGGTTGAATGTTGATATTGGCATGCCTTACTGCAGTAACACTTCGTATCTTAGATTGGGCTGGTTAGTGACTTTGAACAGCTTATCAGCAGAACTTTTTCACCTGTTTGTTTCACAGACTACTTCTCTGCACTTCAAGGTATTACATCAGTCTTAGATTATCTGAAACATATCTTTCCTGACCCTCAACGCTGTCTTGACCCTTATCTGAAAATGTAGTGGCAGTCTGCTGGGACAGCGTCGCTTTCAGTCCCTGCAGAGCAAGACTTTGATATGTTAATAGCTTCATTTTGTATTGGGAAATTTTTAGCCATATCAATCCACCAGCTTGCAGTCTGGCAAGCATCAAGGCACAGTGTACATCCAATTTCTTTTTCAGATTTTTCATTAGAAAAAGCATAATCATGGTATAGCCTATGCAGTTTTATTTCAGAGGCTGATCTGGCAGTTACTGTTTTTACAAAGATTTTTAATTTTTGGAAGCACTAGAAAAAGTGGAGGGTATCCATTCAAGTATTCATTAAGTTGCTCTTTTTGTGGAAGAAGTTGATTTGAAGGATGTTTATTTGGAGGATGTTGGGGCGTTTAATTTGACTTAAGAAGCAAATACAGATAATTCAGATACAGCATTATAATAAAGCTGAGATGAAATAACTTTTTGTGTTAGAGGCAGCCTGCAAAGAACTTGGTTGTTTTGTTGTTAAAGGTGTTTAACTATCATGGCTTTAAACAGCAATAAATTGTCCACAGAGCCTGATAAGTTATCTGCTGCTGTGATCACCTTTCCAAGTGTGCCCTGGCTCCTGGCAATCAGATGACCCAGGCCTGAGAATAAATAAATGAGTAAAGAGAGAAATCACAGATTTATTTTTTTTCTAAATGTATATTCAAGATGAATTAGTTGCTTGTGTTAACCTCAGTTGGATTGCTGCTGTGGTTTCAACTATCAGGACTCAGCAAAAGGTTTTCCTTTGCTCAGAGTTGGATTCCTCCATAATCTGCAAAAGACTAAACCAAGTGGAATCAACTGAGGAGAAAATCATTTACAAGGTGAAATCTTTTTGACTTGATTAGTTCTCTAGTTAATTGCATCTGTTGCTCAATGAAAGGTTTCAAAAGCATTGCAGCATGTGTTAGGTTGTGTAGGTACCACTAGGACCATTGAGCATGTACAGAGGAGTTCATTATACTGACTTAAGCCCCTTAGCAAACTTTCTGTCTCATGTCGCACAGCTATGGTTGAAGTCCCTTCATTAAGAAACCATTATCCAGAGCAGAGAATGTCAGGACATTCGGAACATCAGGAAACACCTTTTCACTGAGGCAGTTGTTGATCACTGGACCAGGCTGACAGAGAGGCTGTGGAGATGTCCAGAGTCCAACTGGATACAGGCCTGGGCCACCAGTTCTAGGTTGCACTGCTTGAGGAAGCAGGGTAGACCAGATGTTCTAAAAAAGTCCCTGGCAATTTCAACTACTCCATGGAAATTTTATTGTGGTTATAGTAGACAAGTAGTTTCTCTTTCAATGAAAGAAGTTGAAAACTAAAAAAAAAAAAAAACCCAACAAAAAAAATCCACAACCAAGAAACCCAGAAGTTGTTGGCCACCTTGGCATGAGCTGATTCCCAGGGAAGCACATACGTAGACCAGTACATCAATGCTGACCTTACCATAAGCATAGTAATTTTCTTTTTTAACTTCATCTTTTCATAGTTACAGTACTGAAATATGAAAACAGCACTAATAAATGATATTGTACCATTATCCTTTGAACACTGTAAGGTTTTTTTAAAACATGACTGGCATTTTTAGGGGTGTTGTCTTAAAGCTACCTGGACTTGTGCAAAATGTTCGACACTGTCCCACGTGACATCCTTGTCTCTAAATTGGAGAGACATCAATTTGACAGGTGGACCACTCGGTGGATAAAGAACTGGCTGGATGGCTGCACACAAAGAGTTGTGGTCAATGGCTCAACGTCCAGCTGGAGACCAGTAACAAGTGGTGTCCCTGAGGGATTGGTTGGGACCGGTCTTGATCGACATCTTTGTCGCTGACATGGACATTGGGATTGAGTGCGCCCTCAGTAAGTTTGCTGACGACACCAAGCTGTGTGGTTTGGTTGCGTTGTGGTTTAAGCCCAGCCAGTAACTCAAAACCATGCAGCCGCTCTCTCATACCTCCCCCTTCCTCCACCCGGCTCCCAGAGGGATGGGGAGGAGAATCAAAAGCGTGTAACTCCCATGGGTTGAGATAAGAACAGTCCAGTAACTAAGGTATAACACAAACCACTGCTGCTACCACCAATAATAATAATGAGAAGGGAAATAACGAAGGGAGAGAATACAACCGCTCACCACCTGCCGACCGATACCCAGCCCGACCTGAGCAGTGATCTAGCCCTTCTGGGTAACTGCCCCCAGTTAATACACTGGCCATGAAGTTCTATGGCATGGAATACTTCTTTGACTAGTTTTGGTCAGGTGTCCCGTCTCTGCTTCCTCCCAGCTTCCCTTCCTCCCTGGCAGAGAATGAGACTCAGAAAGTCATTGATCAGAGTAAACATTACTGAGCAGCAGCTAAAAACATCGGTGTTAACAGCGCTGTTCCCAGGCTGAAAGTCAAAAACACAGCGCTGCACCAGCTACTAAGAAGGAGAAAAATTACTGCTACTGCTGAACCCAGGACTGGTTGATACGCTGGAGGGAAGGGATGCCATCCAGAGGGACCTTGATATGCTTGTGACCTGGGCTGATGCCAACCTCATGAAGTTTAACCATGCCAAGTGCAAGATCGTACACCTGGGTCAGAGCAATCCCAGGCGCAGCTACAGGTTGGGCAGAGAAGAGATTCAGAGCAGCCCTGTGGAGATGGACTTGGGGGTGTTGGTCGATGAGAAAATGAACATGAGCCGGCTTCAGTGTGCGCTCGCAGCCCAGAAAGCCAGCCGTATCCTGGGCTGCATCAAAAGGAGCGTGACCAGCAGGTCAAAGGAGGTGATCCTGCCCCTCTACTCTGCTCTTGTGAGACCTCACTTGGAGTATTGTGAGCAGTTCTGGTGTCCTCAACATAAAAAGGACATGGAACTGTTGGAACAAGTCCAGAGGAGGGCCACGAGGACGATCAGGGGACTGGAGCACCTCCCATATGAAGATAGGCTGAGAAAGTTGGGGCTGTTCAGCCTGGAGAAGAGAAGGCTGAATGGACACCTCATAGCAGCCTTCCAGTATCTGAAGGGGGCCTATAAGGGTGCTGGGGAGAGACTTTTCATTAGGGACTGTAGTGACAGGACAAGGAGTGTAATGGGTTAAAACTTAAACAGGGGAAGTTTAGATTGGATATAAGGAAGAAGTTTTTTACTGTTCAGGTGGTGAGGCACTGGAATGGGTTGCCCAGGGAGGTTGTGAATGCTCCATCCCTGGCAGCGTTCAAGGCCAGGTTGGACAGAGCCTTGGGTGACATGGTTTAGTGTGAGGTGTCCCTGCCTATGGCAGGGGGGTTGGAACTGGATGATCTTAAGGTCCTTTCCAACCCTAACTATTGTATGATTCTCAGTTGTCTTTTCAAAGTTTAAGGGGGGTTAACTTTTTGTAATCTATTAGTGTTCATAATATAACACATTTTAATACTTATTTGTAATTTTGTCTTTTCTCATCTTTAAGTCGGGGAATGATTAATGCTGTTGTTATTTTGGTATGATAACAGTGAATTTCCCAAGTTTGGTATGCTTAGTCATAAATATACTAATGCTAAGTAATTTTTATATGCCTCAACTGGATAAATGCCTTCCCATGTAATGGCTCTATTGCTTGTCTGTTTTTAACAGCAGCTAATAAATTAGTGTAATTAATGCACAGTTTTACTTTGTGCCTTCTTAATTAAATATAGATTTAAAAAAAAAAAAATCCTTAATCTAGTTGGAACTAACCTGGCGTATGTATGCTTTGTGTTTTTCTTCAGATCCTTGTTGACGATGGTAGTCATTGGAGGCATAAATATTGAAGAATATATCACTTACAGACAAGATCTTTGAAATCTGTTCCCTTCCACCAGCAAAGGTACATAAAATAATCTATATTATGCGTTTTTATGTAAGTAATAAATTAGGTTTTTACCTCCAAAATAAGCAAAATTGAATAGCAGCTGAAGTTTAGGAGTTTGACTACAGTTCAAGTTTCAGCTTTTTTTAGGAAGTTTATTTATTCTACTGATGTGAAAAATCAGCTAAATTAAAAGAGCTGCATTTCTTTTCTTCCTTGTTAGTTACAAGAGTGTGAGTCCTTAGTTTGTTTTCCACAGAGGAAAAAAGCGTCAATCTTTTGGCAATTTCTGTAAGAAGTTTAGAAATGTGGCTTCTTTTTAGTTAAATTTTAGAGACACGAATCCAATGTGCTCTGTACTTGTGCTGTTTATTTTGAATGTGTGAAGTTTTGAGCAAAATGCATGTTAGGTATTCAGGAGAGTTATGGTTTTGTTTTATTTTTTCTATTTTGAAACTAATTATAAAAAACACTCTAGATAATGTGAGAAGGATTTTTTCTGTTATGGAAATAGAGCTAATATTCCCACTCATTATCAGTTGTTAATTTAATGTGTGGTAATAGCTGGAATTTAGTGATGATTATATGGTAGTAGATTTTTGGTTAGCTGTACAGCTCATCTATGAGCAAACCAATTAAGACATAATTTCAGAATATAATTGAACTCCTAGTGGGACACTGGAATTCACTAGAAATTTACATACTTGCTTTTCTTTGTTTTAGTAGACAGGTCCAAAATGAGGTACTACTTCACTCTTCTGAATACAGCAACTTCACCTGAGACTTTGCAAAGTGAAGCGTGTAAAATGAAGTTGAATGGATAAATAATTTAATGAATAAGCAATTTAGTTTCCAGATCTGATCTTTGAATTGCTCTTATTAGCTGCTTATTTGAAGAATAAAACTTACTTTGTTGTTAGGACGCTGTGACCCTGTTGATGTTCTTTTCACCTACACTGCAAGACAGTGTGGTGCAACACAGTGAAAACCCATTTACTTAGTACAAAGTTTGTTCAGCATTCGTAACTCATTTTCAGTCTTTATGCATGTCCGGGCAGCCTCGATCTGCCGGGAAATGGCTTATTTGGATATCTTTATAACTGTTTCTTTTCAAGCAATATCAACAGAAAATCACTGGAATTGCATAGTTAGTGCATGGATGCACTACCATGCATAGAACATCAGGGCTGGGGCACACAGGGTCAGATTTCTGTCTCACATCTGTGTTGAAAAATTAAGTATTTCATTTATGCAGTGTTTGCAATGCATTTTGTTTTATTCCCCCTTCAAGTATCTATTTACGGAAGTCAGAGCTTTTGTATGAAACCCCTTTTTTCCTTTTTAGTTTTTTTTCAGCCCAAGTTTACCTGCAAGGGCACTAAGCCTCTACTTGGGTATATCACCAAAGGTGGTGGATGCTGGCAGATGCATCGATGCTAATGCAGCCCTGGTGCCATTGGGTTTGCGTCATTCTAAGTTTGCTCAGCTCCCAGATGATGCTGTAACAGAACAGCAGATGGGAAAGAGTTAAAAAGTGGGGCATGTGTAACTGACCTGTGTGATCTAAAATAAGGAAACAGTAGCTGTTTGTTAGAGAAAAGCTCAAATTAAGAAAGAAATTAAGGCATTTCTCTTCCCCCTTGCCCCCCCCCCCCCCGTTTTTTTTTGACCCCCCCCCCCCAGAAGGGAAAACCTTTTTCATTTAAAAGATGAACACTACTGAGCTGAGAGAGGTTATTTATACCTCTGCCATCTTGAAGTTAATTTTTTTGAGTTTGTTTTGGTGTTCCTGTTTCCTTCAAGGACAGACCTTTGCATATATTTTTATTTGTTCTAAAATGGGGGCCTGAGACATTTGGTAAAGGAAAGCCAAATGTTTGGAGGGAATAATTATCAAAGCTTGCATTTGAGTTAAGAAGAAACATTTTTTGTATGTGAAAAACTAGAACAGGGGAAGTATTTCTTCCTGTAAAGTTAACGTTTGACTGGTTATTTCCTTAATGTTTTAATATATATATGTGGATAAACCTCAGGATGTTCTGCGAAAGCAAAACAAAACATTTAGTTCTCACTCTCAGCATCTTAGCTTTTAATTTTTACTCTGTCTACCAGTGCGAAAATATCACAGCTGTATAGGTATGTGCAGACATTGTTTCTATTCCATTTGATCTATTTTTAAATGCAGGAACTTTTTGTATTTAATATGTATTATTGTGCTTGCAGTCTTAATACTTCAAAACCTTAGTGACCTTGCTTCACCCACTTGCACCTTGTCCATTATCATGCAGTCTTTAATTATGTGATGACATGCCATTTTTCTCAGTAGAAGGAAATCCTTAAATAGATGGCATTTAATCAGTGTGCAGCTATCCACTATTTTTAATTGTTCAGTGTGTCGTTCAAGATATTCCACACTCTATATAGTTTTGAGACCTTGCTCTGCAGATCGAATTAGGGCTTGGCCTTCATGTTTAACTGTACCTTTAGCAACAGGTTTTCACTGAAGAATATCTGGCAAACCCAATCTCTGAAGTCAAGGTTATTTTGCAGAAACATTTTCCGTTGTAGGAGCTTTCCTTGCGCTCTTTTGAAGGGCTGCTGAGATTTGTATACTTTTTACATTAGTTGCAGAACTGGAGTACTCACTCCATAAAGATTCTTTGAAGTCAGAAAAGTGGGATCAGTGATCCTCCATGAAGACAGTAGGAATTGAAAGTATTGTTGGTCTAGGCATCTTTTTTTAAAGTCACGATTTCATTCTTCTTTGGTTCTGTTTCACATTCAGCCAGTCTTAATTGTGTCCTAGTTCATAGGATCATAGAATAGTTAGGGTTGGAAAGGACCTTAAGATCATCTAGTTCCAACACCCCTGCCATGGGCAGGGACACCTCACCCTAAACCATGTCACCCGGGACTCCATCCAGCCTGGCCTTGAACACCGCCAGGGATGGAGCACTCACAGCTTACTTGGGCAACCCATTCCAGTGCCTTACCACCCTCACAGTAAAGAACTTCTTCCTTATATCCAACCTAAACTCCCCCTGTTTGAGTTTTAACCCATTACCCCCTATCACTACAGTTCCTAATGGACAGTCCCTCCCCAGCATCCTTACAGGCCCCCTTCAGATACTGGAAGGCTGCTATGAGGTCTCCACGCAGCCTTCTCTTCTCCAGGCTGAACAGCCCCAACTTTCTCAGCCTATCTTCATATGGGAGGTGCTCCAGTCCCCTGATCATCCTCATGGCCCTCTTCTGGACTTGTTCCAACAGTTCCATGTTCTTTTTATGTTGAAGACCCCAGAACTGCACACAATGCTCCAAGTGAGGTCTCACAAGAGCAGAGTAGAGGGGCAGAATCACCTCCTTCGACTTGCTGGTCACACTCCTTTTGATGCAGCCCAGGATACGGTTGGCTTTCTGGGCTGCAGGCGCACACTGAAGCCAGCTGACGTTCATTTTCTCATCAACCAACACCCCCAAGTCCTTCTCTGCAGGGCTGCTCTGAATCTCTTCTCTTCCCAACCTGTTCCTTTTATGTCTGATGTCCTGCATCTTTGTTTCTATTCTCCCTCATCCACGTAATTTCTAATGTCACACAGTTTCTATTTCAAGTTCATTACCCATTCTCACACAATACTTATCTTCCTTCATTTCACTTATGCTCTAGAATTGCAGTTCTATTCTGGCCCCAGATTTGCACCCCTTTTTCTCAGGGTGGGTCTGCACAGATTGGTGTTGAAGGTTGCACATCTTTCTACCCATACTTTTGAGTTAGCTGATGCAAGTCAACTTCAGTACAACAGTCTTGTAGCTGCTTGGGCATGACTGAAGTGCTATGGAGGAGCAGTCTGCCTCTGTAGTGTGCTAGTAAGGTGGCACACAGCCATAGTGCCAGGATCAGCCATCTGCCAAATGGTGTCCTTGCTATGGTGTGGATGTGCATTGCTGTCTCGCATTTCCAAAACTGTAAATTTCAAAAAGCTTTAAATTGTGTATTAGAAAGGAGTTTTGAATTTATGGGTATTTTTAATTATGCATTTAGGAGCTTGAGTGTGAACACTGTGGATTTTCCTTATTTGTAAACTGAAATGTCACTTACAGGTTTATGATATTTATTTCAACATGTGAAAGGAACCAGAATGATACATTATAACTTCTCATAATATTTTTTTCTTGTTAATCACCTGCAAGGGTGCAAAATCTATCAGCATTGATAAAATAGAAAACTGGTTATGCAGACTTAAGAAGTATAAGTGATGTTTACATCTGTTTCTTGTCTTTTATCTTTTAAAACAGTACATGGAAAAATCTAGTAGCTAGCTAGATTTATTCTGTACAATAAGATGATAGACATGTTTAGTCCCGTGTGACATCTCCAGCTGCAAGCCGTATAGTCTCTGTGAAGTTTCTGTACTGCGTAATTCTGGGACTCATGATGTATCGCTGCACAAAATCAGGCCTTTCAGTATCCAAACTTCAGAATTTGTAAGGCTGTTTAATTATGCTAAAGTATGAAAAATATGACTTGGCGGTGCATACACGGTACTTCTCTAAATAGTTTGTCTTAGAACTGTGTCATTACTAATGTTTTGATTGTAGTTATTCTAAGACAGAGAAGGAGCAGTGTCAACATCGCATCATTTTTCTCCCTAAAGCCATCTGCAGTCCGGATTGACAAAGAATTTTTACTCAATTGTCATTAAAACCAAGGAGCCCAATTGTCTTTTCTGAAGCCTTAATGTTTTTCTGAGAACAGTCAGTTTTCCTTCTCTGTTTCATCTTTTCATATGAAAGGGTTGGGGCTTTTTTTTCTGAAATCCAAAGTTACTCTCTGTAATGCAAAACATAAACTAATTCTAACTTCTTAAAATTAATAAAGGGAAGCTTAATTTAAAATTACTTCTACAAAAATTATTGAAAGTATCGGGGGGGGGGGGGGGAGATACTCCTCTAAATGCTGTTCTACAATATCACTAAGTTTAGGTACATTTCAAAGTTAAATTTGAGAGTACATTTTAAATATGATAGATTTAATAGGTAGTTCTCTGCCTTAGCAGAAAACTTTGTATCTCATCTGCCAAGTTTTTCTTACTTCACCAGAGCAAGAAGGTTTTTTCCAATGGTCCCCATTTCTTTTCCAGCTGGTCCTTCTGAAACAATTTTTAAATAAAATATGGGCTGACGTTTTGAATTTTTCTGGAAGCATATCCTGTAAATAAACATTGTAAACTACAAGGGCCTTTCTGTTTTGAAAAATTGGAACAACAGGCACCCTGAACAGAAGTAAATATTCCCAACACTTTTCTTAGTGATATCTAATTAATAAGCACAGTGGTTTAATTGTAATTTCAAAGTTAAATGTTGAAGTAATGCAAGAATTCCTGATACTGCAGTGCATTTCTCTTTAAAATTAATAACATCATAGCAAAACTGTTAAAATTCCTCTTTTTTTAATAAATAATTTTTCTTAGTGAAGCTAGGCATACATGCACATAGCTTCTGAATTAGTTGCCTAAGGGTTTGCTTCGTACAGTCACACTAACCTGGATGTCTCCAGAAAGTTTGGGTTTTTTTTGTTATTTTAGTCCATGATGCTATAAAGATTTACAAATGTCTATCCTTAAGTTTTCCTGTCACGTATCAAGACATCTCTGTGAAGTAAAAGGCACATCATCTTTGTTTTTCTTTAAAAAGCTGTGGGTTTAAAATAACAGCAAAGACCTGCTGTCATTATTTGTCAATTACACAAAATATTTCAAGGAGGAATGTAGTTAGAATTTAGTACCTAGGATAAATTGTGTTATTCTTTTCTGCGGTAACACCAAACCAAATTCAGATCCTTCATTTTTATTTTCAAAATTCCCCCTAAAAAAAAAAAAACACAAAGCAAAAAAAAAAAGCAAAAAAAATACCAACCACCCAAAGCAGTGCTCTAAAAAGAAGCTCAAAAGTAGCAAAATTAAAATCTAGCTGTTAATGAAAACCTAAGAAATTACTGTTTTTCTTTACATGAAGGTGGCCTCTAAGGTTGTGGAGGTGCTTTTCTCAATTTGGTATTTCATTTTGTTTTCTTTTCACCTCACCACAGATTAACATTCTTGGAGGCCCGCAGTCATGATTAAAATCTAATGGTTAAGGGGAGTGAAAATACTAAAAAGAGATGTCACTGCTGTGGTTCATCTGCCAGTGCTACAAGGCCAGATCAGATGTGGGTAAATGCTGGTGATCCAAGCTGACTGTGCCGACTTTAAACTAGGGCTGTTTGCAAAGCCGTGGGAGTGCCAAGAGTTTTTCTCTTCCCACCAGTCTGTAGGGAATAGAATAGGGAACCAAATTTTTGCCTAACTGGGGAGGATTGCAAACAGCTCAACACGGAGCCAAGGGAATGAAAAGAGACAAGGAGAAAAGCCAGCTTGGTCAGGTCTTTGCTGTGGGGACACCTGCATCTGCAGGAAGCACCTGCTAGTCAGTATCACCAGCACCAGTTATTCAAACCAGCCACTGGCGGATGTTAGAAAAAAAAATGCTATTATTTTTACACTATTGATACATAAATGCAAATGCTTATTGTTGAATCTCATGTATGATTTGATAGTAGTTTATGAGAAGGTAGCTAGATGCTGTCCCGAAAAAGGCAACAGGGAATGGAGAAGGAAACCTGGCCACAGGTGCACCTTCAATAAAAGTTACGCAAGGAAAAGCTGTATAATATATATAGTGTATATTTTATAATGTATTGTAACTTAACCTCACCTAGATAATTCCAGCACAGTATTTTTGCTTATGCTACTAATTCTTGTTAGGAAGTTTTATCCATTTTCCAGTGTAGACATTTATATTGGTTCAGGTATGTATCTTTTTTGCCTTTAATTTTCTTTTTATCTCAAGCATAATTGAAGCCTTTGAGTGACAGCAAGTGACATTTTCACAGGATAGATTCTGTAGGCAAATGAACAGTTGACAGCAGGCATAATGGCAGCCTGGAATAGTGTGACATGTAGGTGTTCTGACTGGAAGACACTCATTGTGTTGAATGAAGTTCTCATAGAGTAGCTTTCAGTTTATATTGTATTCTCAGAGTATAGAATTAAATATATACCCATTACACATATGCTTCAGTTGCGGTTTTTTTAACACAATTTCATCTCTTGAAGAAGAAATAGTATTACATAGCCTGAAAGGAAATTCAACAGATAGATACTGGCATTATTCAAAGTCCTTGGCTTTTGTATTCTGTAGGTGTGAAACAGTGAGATGTCTTCCAGTGTGGGTAAATACAGTGTATGTTACCATACAACAGCTCTGTAATTAGTTAAAAGCAACTCAGAATAAAGGTCGGGGGGGGAGGGAGGGTTTGTTGTTTTTTTGGGGGTTGTCTGACTTACAAATCCCAAATATTCAAGAAACCTTGATAAAGTTATAAAGTACCTTGTGTGTACTATGAAATTTCACAGCTGGAGAAAGTAAAACTTTACCTGATGAAAGTTTAATGTTAGTATTTCAGTTGGCTTGCAGAAGATTGGATAACTGCTAGTAGCTGAAAAATATAATTAGTTCAACATTAACTTAAATAATAGTATATATGTCTATACAGAAGATTGGTCAGTAGGTCATTTTCCTCAAATACCATTCTGTTAAAATACCATTTAAAGTACGAAACTATTAGTAAACTCTCTTTAACTGTTGTATCAACAGAAATTTATGCACGTCTTGAGCAAGTTAATATTTATTAAAATTGGTTGTGATCCTTGAATTATTTGGAACCAGTGATGCTAGAGGAAAGTGCTGTTGTTCCTGCAAAGGGACACTTTAAAACACACTGCGAATTCATTCGTATTATGAAACTGCAGAATGTGTATCTTCCAGTGTAGCAAGTTAGCAAATTGCTGATTTAGATCATGCCACTTAAAGACATTGCCAATATTTAGATAACTTTGCCATCTGTAATTAATAGTATTAAGACTGTGGATAGCCCTCTTACCTTAACTATATACCTGCAATCTTGTAAAAAACAGTTATTTTACAATATCTTATTTTAGAAGGAATTAAGCAGAGTGAAAACTGAGCCAGGCACCTTTCTCGGCATGGTGGTATAAAATTTGGTGGTTACTACCAAACATGTTTCTGTAATTCAGTTGTTTTTTTCTGTTTGCTTTGTACATTAAAAGACTTTTTGGTAGTATCATTTCAGTGGGAATTATTATGCAGAAGTAGTACATACGTAAAAATGATGATTTTCATTATTCTTCAAAAATTGCGTTCTGTTCATTATCTAAAAACTGAAATATATTTCAGAACTGAAAAACAGAAATGCTGTGTCCAATGAAAACCAAACAAAAAAACAAACAAAACAAACCCCAAAACCTGCATTTTTGCTTACTTGTTTAGGATAGTGGGAGTACACCGTAAACACACCTATTTTTATTTAGTTCCCTTTTTCTTTAAAATAATAATTAAAAAAAATAAGCCTCCTTGTGTTCACAATGTGAGCAGCAGAATATTGACATTTCATCATGGTGACACTAAAGATACCGGAAAATAATGGGTTTTTTACCCTTCTAGCACATAAGAAAGATCTTTCTAGTTTCTTGTTAGCAAAACGGGTCACTGCTTTAGGATGATTTACTGGTACATCTTCCAAAATGCACCAGTTGTTCCCAGTTTAACTGAAGATAAGTAAGTTAAATATCCACTGTAAAGGTTGTGTAGGGCTCGCATTCAGCAGTAAGATACAGTATTTTGAAATCTTCTGTTTAATGTGAGAAGACAAGTGTCATTGATTTCATAGCATCCTGGAATGGTTTGGATTGGAAAGGACCTTAAAGATCATCTAGTTTGAATCTCCCTGCCATGGGCAAGGACAGCTTCCACCCGATCAGGTTGCTCAAAGCTCTGTCCAACCTGGCCTTGAACACTGACAGGGATGGGGCAGCTGCAGCGTCTCTGGGTCAGCCTGTGCCAGGGCCTCACCACCCTCACAGGGAAGAACTTCTTCCTAATATCTGACCTAAGTATCCCCCTCTGCCAGTTGAAAGCCATTCTCCCTTGTCCTGTCCCTCCATGTCCTTATAAAAAGCCACTCTCCATGTTTCTTCCTGGCCCCTTTAGATACTGGCAGCCACTCTAAAGCCTTCCCAGAGCCTTCTCCTCTCCAGACTGAACAATCCCAGCTCTCTCAACCTGTCTCCATAGGAGAGGTGCTATGGTTCGACACACGTGTTTCCAAATGAGGTTCAGTGCCCTCAGATTAGATTATCATGACTGTCCCATCTAAACATATGAAATTATAAGTTCTTTATGAATAGTTTTGATTTGTGCTACAGGAACGCAAAACTAAAATTTCATCTGAGGCGATAAAAGATGGTTTATAACTACAAATTAACCAGTCCAGATGCAGCTCCAGGGAGGGGGGGAGGGAGCAATCTGATAAAGACTGAGGGAGCAAGGTCCAGACATCTAAACTACACGCCACATGAGATGGGGGTCATTTGGAAGGCAGGGTGAATGAAGAGAGATAAGCTGCATTTTCCAGAGCCGCCGCCTGCTGCCTTGGTGAAGCAGACTCTGTAAACACATGCTTAATGCACCACGTTATATTTGAGTTCTCATGTGAAAGAGTGCAGTGCAACTGATCAATGATAAAATGTTTTCAAACTGGAAGTAAGTGTTGTAAAAGCATATCTTCAAGTGAAGATGGGAGTGATGCCTTCTAATGGACATAGATTCTTTAGTTGTGTCATCTGTCTTTAGCTGTACCCTCCTTATTTTGCCTTCCTGCCCAAGACAGGTCCTGTTTTTTCCTAGGTATCTAAGAAGAGAGTAAGGGAATTTAAAAGCCCAAGGGCCAGGAGAGACCACAGTGACTTTTGTCTGGCATCCTTCAGCATGCAGGCTGTCAGTTTTTGCAAAACCTAATTTAAACCTTGTCTATTCAAAAGGTACATGATGTTGCTTCAAAGTCCTGCAGTGATGGTGAGCTCACTATATCACCCCGAAGTGTTTGCATGTGTAATTACTTATAATAGCAAGGAATTGCATTTTATGTAAAATCAATACTGCTTTACCTTTCATGTGGAAGGGCTTAAATATTTTCTTTTTAAGTACTAAATCTTTCATAAGTGTATTCTTGCTTGTTCTTCTAGAGTGGTTTACTTTCTTCAGCTCCTTTAGTTGTACACGTGCTTTCACATTTTCTTGCACTATTTGCAAAAAGGAAAAAATCATGCCAACTGGGAAATGTTTGTGAAAGCCATTTGTGTGAGAATGATGTGCCATACAGTGTGCTAAGAGACACAGACTAGCGTACTTTTGCTAGTGCTCTCTAGCATAAAGTTGATACCTAGTGTGCAAAGTTTGCAGCATTATTACTGACATGTCTTACTTGTTTTATCCCCTAAGTTGCTGCTAGAAACAATGTGGTAGATGTTAAGTAGAATTTCTAGATATTTTGGATGCTGAAGCATTTATTAAGGCTAGTGCTGCCCCAGATACTAGGCTGGAAAAGACCTTTAAGATCATCAAGTCCAGCCATTACCCCAGGACTGCCAAGACCACCATTAAACCATATCACTGATGGCCCCATCTATATGTTTTTTGAACGCTTCCAGGGACAGTGATTTCGCCACTTCCCTGGAAAGCCTGTTCCAATACCTGTTCTTTCAGTGAATAAATTTTTCCTCATATCCAATCTAAACCTCCCCTGGAGCAACTTCAGGCCATTACCTCCTGTCCTGTCACTAGTTACTTGGGAGAAGAGATCAGCTGCTTCCTCTCCCTGTCATCCTTTCAGGTAGTTGTAGTGAGTGATAAGGTTCCCCCTGAGCCTTTCCTTCTTCAGACTAAACAACAATATGTAGTTAAACACAAAATTCTGTGATGGGGAAAAATTCCATTGCTGTATATTTAGAGCGTACGCTCTGGGTTCTGACTGGTGCAGAAGCCCTCAGTGCTCTGTGACCGCGTTGTCTTCTTGTCTATCCTGTCACAGAGCCCTTGTGAAGGAGCAGCTAAAGCTGCAAATGACTTTTGGGTTTGGGTCAGGTGGATTACATTTTTGACTGGAAGGAAAAAAGTGTCTGACTTCCTCCACCATGATCAATTCCTAAATCCAGAACTAAGTGTATATAAGAAGCTAAAGCCAGTTTAGCCCCCTCAGCCTGGGACTCATACTTCTGGCAAGTGAGCCGACAGGAAGGGAGGGAAGGAGAGGCTGCAAGGGCTATAAGTTCTTCCTTACATGTTGGATTTAGCAGGGTTGTGTTCCTTAGAGCAAGTTTTAGCTTAGATTCATGTTCATACAATATTTAAAATAATGGGATGTATTCACTGAAAAGGGGCAGAGGGTTGTGGGAAGGTGCAGGAACCAAATCACAAGATGCAAAATATCTGCTGGACTGATGTGACAGTAAATTGTTTGTTTAGGTAGAAAGAGAAATTTGTGAAGCCTGCATCTGGGATTGAACTATATGTTTTAGCATTGAACTAAATGTGGTCATGCAGTGATGATGAAAAGGTGATTTTTAAAGCAGGCAAATTGAAGTGTACAGGCATTGATCATATACAGTTACTTAAGTGGGAGTTAGGTCCTGGCTCTATGGAAATAGGTGGTAGAACTGAAAAAGCATTTCAGTTACGTTCATGAAGTACAACGCTGTATTGATTGAAATGTGTCTTGTTGCTACATTCTGGGTAGGCATCTTGTTTGAAATACCTGTCTGGCCCTTATGGATTTGACACATTTAGGTATTTTTGCAGCATGTTTTGGAATATGAGGTCTAGACTAGAGATTCCATATCAGTTTTTTTTTTCTTATATTTCCTTGAACTTACCTAGTATTTTGTCCCATCTAAAAATTGTTTATTGGCAACATTATAGAACACTGTCTGAATCCTGAAGCCATCTCTCTCATTCATTTCCGTGATTCTTTTGCTCTAATAGAAGGTAGAAAATAAAGATTTTGGGGGAGTGTTGAAGATATTTCTGATGAGTTTCTTTTGTGAAGATTTTCTAGAGAACATAAGCATGGATTTTTTTTTTTTTAGTAAATTTTTCCATAACTTTAGCAATTTGGTGATTTAAGTTTAAAACACTACTAGATTCAGGGTTTGGCCAACAAATGTAAATGGTGAGGTACCCTCTGATTCATTGAGATTTATCTAAATTTATGTTGTATGCATTGTGTACCCCTCTAAGTTCCCTTCTCTGTGTCTGCTGAAGAGGAGTGCTGCAAAAATTGGTGTCTGGCCTTGCAATTGCCACAGGAGATCTTAAAGACTGGACAGACAGTCCTTTACCCCTGGTACTTAAAACACACATTATCAGGTAGGTTCCACTTACTTCTCTCCTGCCCCAGTCGACCCTGTGGAGGCAGCATACCCTGAGCTTGGCCTTTTCCACTCCAGTTAAAGGTTTGGCAGTAAAACAAAATATAGAAGTATTTCTGAAAGCTTAAAGCAGAGAATGCTGCATTAATGCTTTCAAGGCTTGGAAGGAAAAGAGTACACTAAAACCCCAAACCTGATCCATGCTTTTAAAGACAATATACTAAAATAGCTAAATACATGCTACTACCTTCAAGGTAGTCTTTGAACATTAGAACTTAAACTTTACATAATTTTCAGTTGCCTCACCCTCAAATGCATAATCTTAGTGTCATTTCAGATGCTTTCAGATGTTGGTGATCTCTAGGGTCCATATGATTTGCACCTTTAACATTTTGTAACTACATCATAAAGAAAGGTAGAACTAGCTGTCTACCTCATTAGGTTGATTTTGTTTTTAACAGCTTTTGGTAGATTTCACATACTATATCTTTGGATGTATTTTGACAGGAACGCAAGATTGAAGGCCTTTGGCCAGTCCTTTTCAGGAATCAAACTGTCTCTTCATCTGTTGTTATTTCAATGGTTCACGCATACAAGTCCAAAAATGGCTTTAGAGATTTGGGATGCAGGAAGAGAGCTTTCTTGCATGCCTGTTAATTTGCTGTGATCCCTGCTGGTGCCAAAAAAGAAAGAGAAGTCGTGATGACTCATCAGGAGAGGGTTTCCATTCTGTGTGAAGTACTGTTTGAATGTTTCACTAGTGTGGTGGTGAGTAAAGCATATGATAGTAGGACATCAACAGCTAGTGCTCTTATATGGACACTTGCATGGCATGGGCAGTGGTTGTCAGTGCTTCAAGCCCAGATTGTGCCAAGCCCTTTGACAGAAACTGTATGTTTCCATTGCATGATATATCACTGTGTATCCAGAAGGAGGTAAAACCATGTAATTCAGTTTGGGAAAACTTGTACTCATTAGCTGTTTAAAAAATACCAGTTTTGCAGCATTCCAAAGAAGTCTTCTAGAAAGAAGCTTAATGCTGGATAACTTCACCCATTAAAGGTAGGGTACCTGAACAGTTGGGTATACATAGGTTGTGTGTGGGACGATTAGAAAGGCAGAAAGAAGTGTCACATGTGGGCTGCAGGAGTGATGCCTGCCCAGTAATAACAGCACTAGGTGAGTTTTGCATAATATACATGATGCTAAGGGAAGGTAATTACCTGGTGACTATGTCAGAATTAGTAGACTTTCAGCTTGTTTTCTGCAGTTTGAAGAAGTGTTTCCTTTGCTAAGGAAGATGGAGCTGGCAGCAGGGAGAGCGGGAGATGGAATGAGTCCTTCCGAAGAAGCATAGAGAAACCTGATTATATTAGAGAAATGCTTACAAAATATTTTACCTTAACGTCATATGGTGTCAGTTCTGGTTGCTTTCATAATCTCATCCTGCTTCCTAATTTTATAAACTATTTACACTTAACAAGTTTCTGTTGAAATAAAATAACATTCCAGAAAGCTGTCTGGTAACTTCATATGTACCTGAACGGCAGTATCACCTTTTGCGCAAAAAATGGAAGAATGTGTTTATCACTGCTGTTAAAATGAAAGCTACCAGAAATAAATGAGATGCCTGTTCTTTTTTGTCCCTTTTGAAGAACGCAGTCTAAGACCAGAGTTATGTTAATTCCTGGCGCTTTATTAAATCCAAAAATGTAGTAACTACTTATTGAAACAAAAAAGGGAAATGCAGAGAATGTATAAGTTGATAATTAGGAAGAAAAAAAAAAATAGCCCCTGCAAAACAGCATCAGGCATCTGAGCTTGCACAGACCTGCAAAGAGCAGGTTGTTTGTCCTTAATGCAGTCCCTTGCTTTTCTGTGTACCCTGAGGGGTAAGAAACTGCTGGGAAATGCTGTCCATCCTCAGGGAGAGCAACAAAGGAGAGATGTCTTCAGGGTCTAGGAGAGTAGAGTGAGTCTTTGTATCCTGTGTTTACAGTTCAATATCAAGATCAGGATTTGTCTGCAGAGATGATCTTGGGTGCAGCAGGCACCTGGGGTTCAACAGGACATAGCTTTGTACAGTGCTTACAGTTCTTTCTCAGTTTCATGTGCTTGTTTTTTTGCCTTTCCCATCATTTTCTATGAACATTTTTAAATCACTGTTCTTCAGCTCAATTGTTGGTTGGATAGGGATGCAGATTATTTAGTCACAGCCATAAATTTGATCAGAAAAAGACCTTGGAAAAGACCTTGAAGATCAAGTGCAGCTGTTAACCTGGCACTGCCAAGTCCACCATTAAACCATGTCATGAAGCACCACTGTCCTGGGTTCACGTCTTCTAAATCCCTCACAGGATGGTGACTCTACCTCTTCCCCACGCAGCTCTCTTGGTGCATAAGCTTTGCTCCATGGTGCTGGTGGCTGTAAAGGCTCAGGCCTGAGCAGTGGTCTGAGAGCTCTGAGCTGCCAGGCCAGGGAGCCTGGGAAAGTGAAAGAAGTTTTGAAATGTTGTGTACTTTCCATTGCAGGAGTAGGTAGATGGTTGTCAGGCCAGCTCCCAGAGAGAAATGTTTTGCTTTGCCATTGATAAATCCTGGGATATCCATGCTTATAGTGTATATGGGACAAAGAGTAAGGAGGCACTTTGCCTCTAGGAAGTCCTGTTATAATTTTCAGTGATTTGAAAAAGTTGCTTTGATATGTAGAGAAAAGCAAAGATGAGCCTTTCTCTAAGGTGCTGGAAATCGAACAGTTAATAGTACAGGAAATCTTTATGGCCCTCTTGTAAATCTTGCTCTGTTAAAGGGAACATGACAATTTTAAATCAACTGTCCAGGCAGTCAACACTGGCTTTAAATGTGTGCAAACTGAAAATAATCCATGCCAGAGCTTCTTGTGCTAGTGCCAGCTAAAAACAAGAAAGAAAAAATGAGATTGATAGGTTTCAAAGCTGATAGTTGTGCTTAAGCGCTATGCTTGTAAATCACTGAATAACTTTTCCATTATAACAGCTAATGTATGTAAATGTACATATAGTAATACAAGATACCTGAAATCCTGAATTCCTTGCTAAGCTTGCAGTATTGCAGTTGCTAAAATACAACCTGTAGTAATGTATTGCTATTCGTCTTAACCAGAGATGATTCCATGAATGTCAAATAACTTAATGCTAGGGCTATTCAAAATCCATGTAAAACATGTCAGTACATCTGACCTCAACTCCATAGTGGCATAATGATGTTAAATTATTTTGCTATAGTTCCAAAAAGCTTCATGGATTAAGATTTTTTAAAGTACTACTATTTTAACATGTGAAATAAAAAAAAAAAAATTCTACCTCTTCAGCTTTTCAGTTTACTTTAGCTTCCCTCAAACCATCTTTACAGTGCAACAGTCCCTGCCTGTTCCTGTAGTCATTTTGGTCAGGGCATATCCAAGGTATGTTGGATCTACTGCTTGGCATGCCTCTTCATACCTAGTTGCATACCTGACAGCTTCCAAGTTATCTTCTGTTGCTGATGACACAAAAATTTGAAAGCAGAAATTAAAATAAGCTTCTGTTCCTTTTTTTCTATTCCTTTTTATTAGTTTTATGTGTTAGTCTTCTCATAAATAGCATCTGGAAAATATGCTACCAAAAAACATTTCTGTCAAACATATCAGCAAAACTTACACAGAGCTGCTGAACAGTCTGCCCTGCCATTAGTAAAGAGCTGTGGTGTTTGCCTGAGAAGAATTTAGAAGAGCAGTGTGAAATCTGAATGCTTCAACAGACTTGTATTCTTTCATACTTGCACATGAAGTTTGTATTTTCAGCTTTGGGACCTGTGTTGCAAGAGCCCTGGCTGCTGTTCAGTGTATGGTTGCAACAAATTCAGAGGTTGCTGTGGGATTTGTATAAATGAATAAAACTGATGAAGTAGAAAAGGTAGTTTATTCTGTGCTGCCAGATTAACTGCAACAAAATGACTTGGTTACATCAAGTAGGAAGAGATACTGAATAAAATATTTTGGTACATGGATTATAACAATAGTTGCTGATGATGATACGAGGAATACTAGATTATCGTATTACTTCTGTGCAAGTGAAGTCATATTTTCTGTATTTAAGGTTTCTTTGGAAGAATAAACCACAAGTTTGTCTAAAGAAAAATCTTATTTCAAACTGATCATTTTCATCTGCTACCTGAAATACTTTAAGGTACTGAAGTACAAACTTTTTTTATCCTACTGTGTTTATCATAGTGTGCTTTATTGGGCTGACCTACAGCAGTTACAAATTATTTGACTGTTTCCATTTACTACAGTTTCATGTATGTTTTAGGATAAATTTTTTACCTGGAGTAGATGAACATTGCTTTGTAGCAAAGCACTGGTACATAATGTTGTTGGTAGTTCAGCAGAGGACATGTTTATAGTTCAAAAAATAAGTAATTCAGAAGACTGTGTCTGGTTTGTGTTGACTATTTGGAACCCCAATTAAAAATTACTAATTCAGTCATTCCATTTAGTAACAGCTAACTGTTAAGTATGTGAACTTACACAATGTTAGGACTGTTTTTGTTTTGTTAGGACATATTTTGTATCGTGGCTTTGTTAGGTATATATATATAACAACACAATGGAGGTTAATTTTAATAGTGCTTGTCTTGGCTTTTTCGAAAGTACATCAGTCTTTCTCAGTTTTCTCTGAAACTCTGGGTTTGTGTATGAGTCATTTTCTGTAGCATTCACATTTTTGAAGAGGATTCTGGGTTTAGCAGTAGCATTCATTTTTTTCACCTTCTCAGTAGCTGGTGCAGTGCTGGCTGACTGGGTTTAAACCACAACAAAGAGGTACATGCTACTGGAAGTATTAAAAAACGTGACCCTCAAAAAAACTGTAGCTACTGCACTTGAAGAAAGACTTTGAACACTCTTATTCATACTGCTAATGCAGAATGTCAAGAAGAGTATGCTAATGATTGGGGTGTTGAATTAGCCACATCAGGTTGTGCATATCTCAGTTCACTGAGAATTAGACATTCTTATCTGGTTTTCAGGTTACCTTGATGTTATTACAAAATTATTGAATTACTGAGAAATAATTCTTGTTGCCCAAACTTTAAATGTTTCCATCTGTTCGCTGAAATTGAGCAACAGCTAAAATAGGCTTTTCCTAAGGCACTAGTGCAAGTTGCCATTTTAGGTAATATCTTAATTTTGTGTCTTTATGTATGACCATGTTTTATTGGCATCTTCATACACTAAGATGAGACAGCAAGTCTTTGGTCCTCAAGTGAAGGTTCTGTTCATCACACTTTTTGATCATGTTATTCCAAAGTGAGTGCAAAAGTAGAATTCTATGTGGTTATTTTAGGTCTCAGCTTTTGTTAGGTGTGTTTGCCACATGTTTCCACATTCACACATTCAGAAAAGCTGACTGAAAATTTCTCTGTTAGCACAGCTACATATTGCCGTCCCCTGAAAGATATTTATAAAACATAATAAAATTCTTTGTGTGTGCAATTGTTTTCAGCCATGAATGTTTTTTGAACATGGCAGAACCAATCAGTTACTTTTAAGTCAGTCATGCACGTGCTGGGTTCGAATCAGTTGTTAGTAGTTAGAGCTCAAAACTACTGAAATGGAAGGGAGGCTGTCTTAAGAAGCATCAACTTTCATGTTGTAAAGTAAGGAAGAAGTTTCCACATGAAGTACATGTCCAGACATCTGTAGTTTCTGTTTACCTGATGAACAGGTAATTTAAAAAAAAAAAAAGTAATAAAAACGCCCTCCTGGTTTAGGACACCATAGATGCCTTAAGTTCTATCTGTCATACTGGGCTGTCTCACCCCTCTGCTCCTGCATGGTTTTAGGTGCAGGTAGTTGGCAGCTCGGGCAGTCTAAATGGCTGGACTTGGTGTGTCTTGGCTTCTTACATTTCAGACTAAGGCCACTGAACCTAAATTTGGGAAGTGTACTCTTACAGCTGTCAAATTTAAAGCAAGTTTGCATTATGATGAAGATATGCTTTAGTCCTTAGCCTTCAGCTCACCGTTAGTATCTTAGCACTTGGTTTGAATAGAAATCGTTTTATCTACCGGATTAGTAGTTGCCAGGGGATCTGATTGTCCCATCAATTTCAGTCTAGTGTAATTCAGTAGGAATTTAAAGTTTTTCTCCTTGAACGGATGTCTCGTACTCTTTTTGAGAAATGAATTCTGTCATCTGAAAGCTCCCATTAACTCCTTCCTACCAGTCACATATCTTTGAATTAGAGAAGTTTGCAAGTACAGAAGAGGTAGTAAAAGCTTCAAGAGTCGGAAACTTTCTCTTATGTTATGCCTAAATCCAGATAGTGTAAAAACATGCTAAGAATGAAGGAACTGGGACACTTAGCTTGTGGCTTCTGTGAAGGAAAAATCCAGTGGTTAAATTACACCAGTTGACACTGCGTAGAATTCGCCATTTTTTAAATTCAAACAGAATTGTAAGACGATGCTGCTGTTATACTTCTAATTATTAAATTAACTTGCAAAGTAATTAAAAGTGTTTAACTTACTGTTAGACTGCAGGCCTTAAACAATTGTAGTCCTTTGCACTGTGTATTAGAAGATTCTTTGGCTTCAAAGGGTTTTTTTCAGTAGTAGAGAAAATTTACTTAAAGTTTTGCAATAAGTAAAACCAAACTTATGTGTAACCAAGTTGTTTGTCGGCTGTTACTAGGAGTCTTTTTCTTTGATTCTTTGTGTGCTCTGCTGATGTGAAAAGCTGGCTAAGATGAAGCTAGCAAAATTCCTTTGTTAGCTGCTGTAATGGAGGAAACACTTTTCTGGAACGTAGGACAGCATTCATACACCTATTCATTGACTTGCTTTCTGAAAAACATTTTAAAAACAAGAAACCTAATGCACTTTATATTTTTTAATTAATTGCATATTTTAGAACATAACAAACTTAGAAAAAAGGGCTAAATCTGTGATTCATTTTTTTAAGGGATTTTTTGTTGTTGTGATGTCTTCAATCCCTCAAAATATATTTGTATATTTAACTTAATTGTTTTTTTTACCTACTCCTATTAGAATCATAGAATAGTTAGGGTTGGAAAGGACCTTAAGATCATCTAGTTCCAACCCCCCTGCCATGGGCAGGGACACCTCACACTAAACCATGCCGCCCAAGGTTTCATCCAGCCTGGCCTTGAACACCACCAGGGATGGAGCATTCACAGCTTCCCTGGGCAACCCATTCCAGTGCCTCACCACCCTCACAGTAAAGAACTTCTTCCTTATATCCAATCTAAACTTCCCCTGTTTAAGTTTTAACCCATTACCCCTTGTCCTATCACTACAGTCCCTAATGAAGAGTCCCTCCCCAGCATCCCTATAGGTCCCCTTCAGATACTGGAAGGCTGAGGTCTCCATGCAGCCTTCTCTTCTCCAGGCTGAACAGCCCCAACTTCCTCAGCCTGTCTTCATATGGGAGGTGCTCCAGGCCCCTGATCATCCTCGTGGCCCTTCTCTGGACTTGTTCCAACAGTTCCATGTCCTTTTTATGTTGAGGACACCAGAACTGCACACAATACTCCAAGTGAGGTCTCACAAGAGCAGAGTAGAGGGGCAGGATCACCTCCTTTGACCTGCTGGATGCAGCCCAGGATACGGTTGGCTTTCTGGGCTGCAGGCGCACACTGAAGCCAGCTCATGTTCATTTTCTCGTCAGCCAACACCCCCAAGTCCTTCTCCACAGGGCTGCTCTGAATCTCTTCTCTGCCCAACCTGTAGCTGTGCCTGGGATTGCTCCGACCCAGGTGTAAGAGCTTGCACTTGCCACGGTTAAAGTTCATAAGGTTGGCATCAGCCCACCTCACAAGCGTGTCAAGGTCCCTCTGGATGGCATTCCTTCCCTCCAGTATATCAACCGAACCACACAGCTTGGTGTCATCGGCAAACCTGCTGAGGGTGCACTCAATCCCACTGTCCATGTCAGCAACAAAGATGTTGAACAAGACCGGTCCCAACACCAATCCCTGAGGGACACCACTTGTTACTGGCCTCCAGCTGGACATTGAGCCATATTGTGGTCACCACAGCTCTTTGTGTGCGGCCATCCAGCCAGTTCTTTATCCACCGAGTGGTCCTTCCATCAAATTGATGTCTCTCCAATTTAGTGACAAGGATGTCGTGCGGGACAGTGTCGAATGCTTTGCACAAGTCCAGGTAGATGACATCAACTGCGCTACCCCTGTCCATCAGTTCTGTAGCCCCATCACAGAAGGCCATCAGATTGGTCAGGCAGGATTTCCCCTTAGTGAAGCCATGCTGGCTGTCACCAAGCACCTTGTTGTTTTTCATGTGCCTTAGCATGCCTTCCAGGAGAATCTGCTCCAAGATTTTGCCAGGCACAGAGGTGAGACTGATCTGTAATTCCCCAGGTCATCCATTTTCCCCTTCTTGAAAATGGGGGTTATATTTCCCTCTTTCCAGTCATCGGGAGCTTCACCTGACTGCCATGATTTTTCAAATTTGATGGCCAGTGGCTTTGCAACTTCATTTGCCAGCTCCTTCAGGACCCACAGATGGATTTCATCAGGTCCCATGGACTTGTGTATTTGTGTATTGTTGATGTCCTGTCAAACACCTTGACAACTTTAAATGCTTGGGTTTACTGTCCACTCTTTTTCTTGCTTACTAATGCTCATAGAGCAGATGTGGGATAAAAAATTTCATCCAGGTTTGTGGAATTGCTAAGGGAAGGAGTGTGTTTTCATGAGTTTATTGCAAAGGCAGTTCTTCCTTTCTACTTCTATTTTCATCCTCTTCCACCAGAAGCTATTAATTTATCTCAGTAAACCAAAGGCATAGTGTATGTATGTGTGTGTGTGTGTATATATATATATAGTATATATATAGATGCTGTGTAATGGTTTTTTCCTAAAAGGTAGTATAAGTTTTTAATGATGTGATGTTTTCTCTGTTTTTTTGTTTGCAATTTGACTAGCTGAGAGTTACAATGGCAGTTTTGACTTTTAGCTTCATAACCTGCCTTGTTCTTTCTTATTGGGAATTGCTCAGAATAAAACTAACGTGAAATTATATAAAATAAAAATTATCACTTCTGTTGCGCATAATAAGTGTGCAAATCAGACTAATAAACCAGTTACATGCCTCTGTCCACTCATTATGCTTGAGCCTGTGTAGTTCTGTATCGCAAATAACAGCATTAAAATAAGAATTTGAATATATAAAACATTTTACTTGTAGTGATCTGAAAATTGAAAAGAAAGTTAAAAGTCTGGTTTTGAGTGTAGAGATATCAGTAGCCATTTAAGTGATGATCTGGGATTACTCTGTTTTTTTCCCCCCAGTGATTAAGAACTGTGCAGCAAAGATTCTTATTGCCTCCCCAATAGCTTTACACTAACTCTCTTCCAGTATTGCAAATGTTGAGTACATTCTTGAGGATATCAAACTAAGTATCAGAATCTAATCAACTTATTGCTATCAGATGATTCTTATGATCAACTTGCTGTAGCAGATGTTTAACGTAATGCTTTGTCTGTGTCAGCTGTAGCTAATACTGCTGTCATCACCACTGGATTTGATTTTATTTTTTTTTTCCGATTACAAATCCTTGCAATGAGACAGCCTGCCAGAAAGTGAGGATTGGCTTGGTGCGGCAGATAACACCCCTGTTCTCAAGTCCCAAGACAGCCCTACCCGCTACCTCCCTAAAACTCTTATCGGTAGTACTTACAGTCTCGCTGCTCAATGAATACAGCAGGATGGCATCCTGCTTTAGGAAGTAGCCTTTGGTTTTCATCATCCTAATTTTGTGATGTCAAGAAACTGACAACGTTATGGATTGCTTTGTTATTTGCTTGGAAATATTCTCTCGTGGCTTAGTTCTTAACTCTAGGAAGAGAGCCCTTAAAGTAGACAGGGAACATGGATGTGCTTCTGGCTGTGGAAGACAGTGGGACTGTTGAGGTCCATCCTGCTTCTTTGGAGTTCTGGAGTTCCTTAGTGTCAGCCTGGAAAGAAGCTGACACTGGATTAGGAAAACTGTCTTCATTCTTGCTTTACTCTTTCTTTGCTCAAACTACCAGCTTAGGTATTTGTCTGTTTTTAGGCTTTTAACTGAAAAAGTCTTCTATAACTAGAAATGTTTCCATAGCCATCACTTGCTTAAACCAACCTGAGACCATACCCATCAGTGATACTCTCCGCCAGCTGCAGCTTTCTCTAGCTAGCTCTAACATCATCAACAGCCTCCCTGGAGGAAGGTGCGTGTTTTTCTTATTATGCTTCTCTAATTTTGGTGAGGGCTGAGGAAATTCACAGGGACAAGTTTTCCCTTGATAAGACTCCACTGAGAGATACTAAAGAAATGGAGAATGAGTAGCAAGAGAGTTCAGCTGGCATCAGGGTGAGATGTGTTACCATGTTAAGAAGAGAACCTTAGCAGGAGATGAGGAAGTTTCACAACTGTACAAAGTGCAGGCTTTCTACTTGATATTTGTGGAGAATTATATCGAAGAGCAAAAGTGTGGTCAGGAGAGGAAAAGTTGAAGGAGTGAGAGGAGTTGTTGGGGAAAGAGTGCAGGAACCAGCTTTCCAACAAAAGCCATGAAAGTGTCACAGCTGCTTCTGCCAGAGGGGCAGAAGGGGAGACATGCAAGAGGATTTATGCTTTACTCCTCTGACAGGAACAAACTAGAGGAATTGAGGTATACCCATCAAGCTTGATGAGTACTCCAGACCTCTCTTCATAGAATTACAGAATGATTTGGGTTGAAAGGGACTTTAAAGACCATCTAGTTCCAACCTTCTCGCCACGGGCAGGGACACCTCCACTAGATCAGGTTGGTCAAAGCGCTGGGGAACTTGTGCCAGTATCTCACCACCCTGACAGGGAAGAGCTTCTTCCTAACATCTGATCTAAGTATCCCCTCTGCCAGCTGAAAGCCATTCCCTGTTGTCCTTTACCTACATGTCCTTGTAAAAAGCCCCTCTCCAGCTTTCCTCCTGGCCCTTTTAGATACTGCATCCGCTTTAAGTTCTCCCTGCAGCCTTCTCTTCTCCAGGCTGCACAACCCTAGCTCTCTCAGCCTGTCTCTGTAAGAAACGTGCTTCAGCCCTCGGGGCATCTCTGTGGCCTCCTCTGGAGTTGCTCCAGCAGGGCCACGTCTTTCTCATATTGGGGGCCCCGGAGCTTGATGCAGCAATGCATGTGGGGTCTCACAAGAGTGCAGTAGATGGGAAGAATCACCTCCTTCAACCTGCTGGTCACACTGCTGGTGATGAAGCCCAGGATTTGGTGGGCTTTTCATATGCTTGAGAGCATGGTTTTCCTGGCCTATCTAACATGGTGTTCTCATTCTGAAGCTGAAAAGCTTTTGGCAGGTTTGGAGTGCTGACTGCTGAAACCTTTCTGAGGGCGGTTTGGATTTTGCACTTTTTATGAAAGGCTTTTTCATTGACCTTAGGATGTTTCTGTGCACTGTAGTTGTAGGCTACAGTCAAATCACTTTTCTGTGGATAAAAAATTAATTTTTTTTTTCTTTTTGTAGCTATGAGGTTAAAATTATGTTTTCCTCTTTTGCCAGATCTCTATGCCTTTTTATTTGATTTTTGGATTAGATTTTTTGTATTTTGTATATGTTATATAATATACGTGTTATTCATTTATATAAACATTATATAGATATTGATATTTTGGTATTTCAGTAAGGGCTGATGTTCAGAGTGGGGTTTCAGGAAAAATTCAGCTCTGTTGAATTTTGCAGCTAGGAAAGTTACTTCTATGATCACAGCAGTGACCAGGACAGTATGTGATTAATGTATCAATAATAGTCCATGGTTACCATAAAGCTTCCAAATTAGTAAATTCATTAAGACATCATGAGGTCTTATATATGTTTATATATTAACTATTGTCTGAGGCATTTTTCTCATCTGTGGCCTAACAACACCTCAGAAAACCTTGCAACAAAGAAGTGAGTTTTATTAGCCTTTTAAGAGGATGGGTACTTTTTTCTGCAGTGACTTTCAGTACATTTGTTGTTAAAGCAGCTTGATAGTATTTCACGTGTCCATTTGGCCTTACTGCTACTTGCAGCTGATAGATATTTCTGAAAATCAGAGCAATGTTTGATGATGTAGTACCATGGTCCTTAGAAATACCTTAAAAACAGACTTCATAAAATCTGTTGAAGCTTTTTGAAAAATTGTTCGATCCTAGGCTAAATGTTTCAAGAATTTTGCTCTCTATGATATTTTTAAAATGATAAAACAGATTCAAATACTAGGCCATTTTATATAAATATAGACTCAATAACGATCCCATGTGAATTGTATTAAACTCAGTGGGAAACCATCTATTAACCTTAGTAAGAATAAAATTAGAATTCCAGAAACTGAATTCTGTTTTAGGAGTGCTTTGTCAGTGGATTATTAAAATACTATTCTGATATGAATTACCATAAATGATATACCATACATCAATGAATTGGACAATTAGTAGTACTAGTTAGTAGCAATGTCAGTTTGAAAGAATTGCTTACAGGAAATGCAGTGATGAGTATTCCTCGATAGTGAAGAAGGCAGCCTTCCTGGTACATGCTGGGTAATGAAATGAAATGAAATTCCTTTGCTCTGTGTATTAATTTTGAACTTTCTCAGTTTTTGCAGTTTCAGGGGGAATACTTGCTATAGTACACTTTCCCAGGCTTTTCTGTAGTGTGACAAAATTCAACACTTTGTAAGGCGCTGCAGAGATACTAAGTAATGAAATCTGTGTGCACGATAACTTTAGTTATCATTTTATTGGGAGATTAATACCCACAGAGGGATGATAGAAGCAAAGAATATGGGAAGTGTGAGTGCTACAGTGATGAATTTGGTCACATCAGTGAATAAGCAAAAGGTAAAGCTCAGCACGTTAAAACTGTGGGTACTGCATTCAGTAGGGGTTCATGCTAGTCTCTGACCAGCTTTATTTCCCCCTTAAAAAGCTTTTTTTTTTCTCAGCTTCTCTAAGAATTTCCAGTTATCTTACACTGGAGCAGTAATGACAAAAAAAAGCTTTTATATGTGTTGTGTTCATGTACCTGTGTGGGGTGATCCCTTTCTATGCGAACTTCCATGGGCAACATAATATTTCAGATTTAGGAGAAAACAGGTTCCTCTGCCACCACCATTGATTATAGCCCAAGTATAGACCAGAAGAAGGTTGATGCAAAGAGTCTGTTCTGGGCACCAGTCATTGAGTCCTCCTCCTGTCAGCTACCATGGCAGCGTTTGGCCTGTGTGAGAGTTGAGAATAATCAAGATTTGCCAGTTATGGCAAATCGTGCCAACAAGTTTTGAATAAGAAATAATGCAGTTCGAAGTTTGTTGTTTTCTTTTTGGGTGATTTAATTTTAAACAATGGTGTAATGTCACTTTTAGAAGAAGGCACTTTCTAATGTGATGATGCAGTATCATGAAGCAGAAATATGAACTGTTAGTGTGTGTGCTGCATTAAACTTCTTCCCTAATAAGTTTGAAGCTTGGGATAGTAAAGTCTAGATATCCTTTTCTTCTGCTCCTTATGCTGTTAGTCTACTTATTCCAGTATCTGTACGGTGCTTCAGCTGCTTGCACCATGTTCTCAGAGGAATGGTATAACTTGCAGTCTTGGTGTCAACACAAATACATTTAATATAAAATAATTTGAATCGGAATATAAAAATGGATACATTCTGATGAGTTGAGTTAGTTCTTGTGTAAGAAAGAAGTGTTGTAGCACTAGCATGATGTGGAAGCACTCAAGCAGCCAGAGTCAGCAGGGAAGCTGAGCAGGAAAGAGTGGTTCAGCAGTTTTCAGGAGAGTATTTGTGCTCGTCCATATCTATTTTCATTAATTTAAAGAGAATGCGTATAACACTTGTTACTCGCCTTTAGGCAATTTGTAAATATGGTTTGGAGACTCTGCTTCTGCAAGTTGTATCCATTGCAAAATACAGGAAAGGTTGAAAGTCATAATCCAGGACTACTGACCCCAAGGTCAGTGTATTAGTTTCTGATGTCAAGGTATGATGCAAAAAGAGAAGTGAAGCTGTGTAAAAATTCCTTCTTTTCATGTGTTGGGGAAAAAAGGGAAGACTTTTTGCATTTGCTGATAGTGGAAACAACATTCCTATCAAGAGAAAGAGGTGATTGATTCATTTATATATTTCTTTTTTAGTGTAGGACTGTTGTCAAGTTTTGTCACGGCTCTTTCTGAAGTGGATGGGAGCTGAGTTTGCACTTGGTCCAGTGGGGATCCCTGAGGTGGGACAGCAGTTATTTCTTTCTCCTGTTGGGGTTATTTTATCAAATTATTATGTGTTCACTTTTGAGTATTTATATTTTTTATGTTAAGGCTTTATGTTAGCTATAGGAATCAAAAAGAAAATGGATTAATATTGTCCTTCCTAGAATGGTTCTTCTCATAGCTGACTCTCACACAGCTTTTGAAATAGCATTGTGTTTCAGGTAGAGACAACTACAGAAAGAAATTCAGTTATTGGTTAGTTTACAGTAGTAATGACTACATTTTTTTACTGATTCATTCTTTTGCACCTTTAATAACATTTGCTTAGGAAGGAAAAGAGAAGAAAGACAAATTGGTATTATACAGAACAAAAATTATCTATCATCTGTGTTCTCATCAGTTTTGCAGTTATCTCTATATTAAATTAAAGATCAGTGAAGGAGAAAAGTAGATTACATTTTCATTGTGAGCTAGAAAATAGAAATGCATGTACAACAGGTATGCAAAGTAGCTAATGGAAATAAATCAAATTTTTAAAAGGCTATGTGTTACAGATAAATGAAAGTAATTTTTAAATTATTCATTAATTTCTTAATTCAGAGATGTTTTCACAAAACCAAAATAAATTGCCATGCATGATTATTTGAGAGAACCTTTAGTTTCCATACCTTAGAGGTCCAAATCTTGAATATTAACTTGATCAAAATATCAAGAATAAGGAAGCGGAAAACATATTACTGTTTAATGTGCAAAATACAGGCAAAGGCTTGCCATAGCAACTGGCAGTTAGGTGAGACGGGTGCTGTGGTACATGGGCCTGCACTGTGCTTACCTCTTTATTACCCAGGATTGCACACGGGAGAGATTTTCTTAGTAGTTGGAAACTGATCTATTTGTCAATTTGATTGTTTTCATTCCATTTTTAAATTGCTGGGTGAAGATTGCATGTGTGCTGTTTCTGAATAGCAGTGTGCTCCTTTCCTGTCAAAACCAAGGCTTTTTATAAAATAAAAGTCTTTTCATGGGTGTAAGATACATTATTAGTACTTGTCACTGTCTTTATGAAAGCATCAGGTACATGGGATTTATAGGATTGAGACTGTTGACTAAATTGATGTCTGTTTTTCTCCTCTTGCAAATTAAAACTCTGTTTTTTTGTTTTTCTCCTGTAAGTGGAGGCAAAAAAGTAGCTGGTGTCCCTTCTTACATCTTCTCCACTCAAAGCTACTTCCACTCAAATGACACCGTTGCCAAATCTGTGAAAAACGTTAGTATCTTGGCCTTACAGCTATGTATCACGCACATAAAACAAATATGTTAGTGTGTTAGCCTTATAGCTATATATCACATAAGTAAAACAAATGTGTTAGTATGTTAACCTTATAGCTAATTTTTGAATTGGCTTTTCTGGAAGACCTGCCTGTTCTTACTGTATTTCACAGAAATACAATTTTTTTTAGCTTTACTGTTTTTCACTTGCTTTATTGTGTTAGGCAGTTAAAATGCATTTTTTAAGTTATATTAATATGGCCAACTTGTTGTCATACAAAAGGAGAGTACACTTGGAAAAGGCCATATGTTCATGGAAAGGTAGTCTTGGAAGGTAGGGTATTTGCTTCTTTTTTTCTTATGCCATCTGTTATGTTTTAACTTCATTTTCTCCAGATACCATGTCAGATAAATATTCAGATAATAGATCTGAATTTGAATCAGGAATAAGGAAGCAAGATTATTATTTCCAACGGCTTTGTCATGGTTTAACCCCAGCTGGCAACTGAGCCCCATGCAGCTGCTTGCTCACTCTTCCCTGGTGGGATGGGGAGAGAATCAGAAGGGTAAAAAGGAGAAAACTCATGGGTTGAGATAAAGACTTTAATAAGAAAAGCAAAAGCTGCACATGCACGCGAAGCAAACCAAGGAATTTGTTCACTCCTTCCCACGGTCAGGCAGGTGCTCAACCATCTCCAGGAGATCAGGACTACATCACATGTAATGGTGACTTGGGAAGACAAATGCCATCACTCCAAACAGCTCTCTTCTTTCTTTCTTCAGCTTTGCATGCTGAGCATATGGTCATATGCTCATATGGTCTAGAATATTTCCTGGGTCAGTCAGGATCAGCTGTGCCAGCTGTATCTCCTCCCAACCCTTGTGGTCCCCCCAGTCTCCCTGCTGGTGGTGTGAGGAGCAGAAAAGGCCTTAGCTCTGTGTAAGCACTGCTCAGCAATAACTAAAAAATCCCTGTATTATCAGCAGTGTTTCCAGCACAAATCCAAAACATAACCCGTACCAGCTACTATGAAGAAAACTCTGCCCCAGCCAAAACCAGCCCAAGCTTTATGATTACTTTAGTCAGATGCTTAAACCGGGCTTTTTTGGACGTGCCTAACTGCTCTTTGATATTATAACCGTTAAAATTCAGAATTAGGATCATACATTTTGACTATGTAGACAGCTAAATATTACTTTTATTTAAACAATGAAATATACTGAATTCCTCATATGAAAACAGGAGATGAAAAGATATTTGCAATACTTCAGTGCTCTAAAATAAAATAAGTGAGCAAACATATTGAATTTCCCCCAAGCAGTTTGGACTGTCATGAGGTAAATTCACTGCTGCTCCTTCCACTTGGAGTTACTCATTCATGTATATGTGCCACTTCTTCCTAAGCATCTAGGCCAGCACAAGCATTCTTCCAGCCACAGAGATTAGGGAACTGATCTAGGTTAAGACTAATCCAGTAGATATACACAAATCTGCTCTCTTATCTGATCCACTGGTCCACATCCAGTGGTTGGTTGTTGGTTGCTGCGGAGGAGGAGTGGCATTGACCAGCAGCGCCTGGCCTCTGGAGCAGGAGGAACCTTTAAGTAGAGCATTGAGTTGTTCCCTCTAACATGATGAGTAAGGGGGCTACACCTTGGGCATTGCGCATTGAGAATAGTCCCGAGTTCCAGGAAAATTGAAGAAGTAAGGAAATAAAATCTGATGCCCCGTAGTTTTCAGGCTTTCTGCTGAGGTGCTAGCAGAACCCTCATTTTAGCAGGACTTCTGGATTGATTTAGGTTCCAGGTCTACTTTGGGAAACCTAAAAATCCTTTGATCCTGTAGACAGTCCAAGTGTAATCATGCAAAGATATTTTCACCAATTGTTGATGCTGTTTATAAGAGTAAAATTAAATACAAGGCTCTGGTTAGGCCGAGTTCATGATTCTCCATCACATGTTCAAGCCACAGAATTAGTTGTAGTTATGTTTTGTCTTACAGGAAAAAAACTACAATGCATTTTAGGGGAAAATGCCTACAAATCTAAAATCTACTTCCAATGGTATCTAAGATACTTTGGGGTTTTATGCTAATTTATATATAAGAATATGTGTGTGAGTGTATATATAGAGAACAGTGTGTATAGAAACTAGATATCAATAAGCAAAACTGGGCATCTTTTTTACAGTTTTGGTTCTCTGAAGTTTTATGGTAGATATTTTCAAGAATATCTCTTTTTAAAACTCTTTTTCATCCATTCTCCAGCTGCATGGGTTCTATTCCTATAGCCTTAAATTCTGTAGAAGGGTGAAGCAGTGGAGGGAAATGGCCACTGCCCTTGTACGGTAGGGTTTTCTTCTGATCTTGTGTTTATGGTCAATGAAGAAAGATTCATCTAGAGGACAGTTCAGAATACAACTGTATGTAGAGTCAGATTAGATTATTTTAAGTCATACTTTGGACTCTGCCTTTCTTCGCTGACTGCTGAGAGCACCTAAGTAAACTCACCACTTTTGTTCAATGTTTGCTTTTCTGAAAGCACCCGTTATTTTTGTGTAGCAAAGCAATCCGATAGAGAAGCCGAGGAGTCTATGAGAAGTGGAGGTATCAATAGCTTGTCTTTTTGCAAATCTTATTTTAGATTTATTTCATTGCAGGAAGAAGAGGCTTTATCACAACCAAACAGGAAAAGAAACATACAGACTTGAGGAAACAGCACTTCTCTAATTCTTTCCAGAAGTTAAGAGATTCACCAAAATTTGGTGGATTACCTCCACCGGTCTTCCTGATTTGAGGTAGGTGAATTCTCCCTTTGCCACTTTTTTCCTTCCTGTCACATATATACGGATAGTAAACACATATGTGAACAGTAAACACAGTGACTTCAGATCAGATGTTTTAAAATTTTTTTCTATTTTCTTTGATATGTCGAGAAATAATGGACTTTTACTAGACTGGTGTTGCAGGCAGCATTCTTTATCTGATGGCAATATAGTGCCACCACTAGAAATTAATTATACCATGTTCATTTTTAGTGTTATGGATGACAGTGCAATTACTAAATATAAATTTGTGTGACTTTTGTACTTACGAAGATTAAAATAGCAATTGTTAGAAATAAAATCAGACAAAATCAGACCAGATCCTTGTAAATGGGTCCCAAAGCTTTTGCTGTTTTTTTCCAGCATGAAGCCCATGGCTCTGAGTTGGTATTAACTCTTTTGGAAGAGTGATTTTCAGTTATGCCACTGAGTAAAAGGGAGAACAACCTGAGAAGCAGCCAGTAATAAAGTTGATTGGTTTAGAAAAAATGTATTTAAAACCTACCTGAATTAAAAAAGGGACTGGTGGGCTGCCATTCTCTTTCTGTACTCATTTGTGACAGAGCACAGTTGAAAAGTTGTTGTGCTTCTTTCTCTTTGTGGGAGATCACTTTTTTCTGTTTGTTGGGAGTTTTGTTTTAGTTTTTTGGTTGTGTTTTGGGGTTTTGTATTTTTTTTGTTTGGTTTTTTTTTTGGTTTTTTTTTCTGTAAAGTAGGGTATATTTCATTTCAGCTGTATCAAATGCCATAATTGGAAGAATATTGTGTGTATTTTAAGAGATTAGATGAGGACAGGACTTTTTTAATCTGTTAGCACAGACTTGTTATGTAAATAGAAAACTCACAAAGAGAATGAGACAGCACATGCACTGAAAAAACAGATGTCTCTTCCCCAGAAATACATTTACCATTAGATTCCTGCAACTTGCTGAGAACTCTCTGGGAAGTTTATTGTTACGAATATGTATGCAATCAAAAGATAAATATATTGCAGTCACTGTGTAAGCCCTGTGCACTTTCTGAAGGATAAAGTGGTCTTGTCACAAATGATGCGGTGCTGTTGAATTACAGCTAGAACAGTTTGTGACAATCACCTTCATACGTTAAAGAGCAGACTTCCAAAGTATGAGTGTGTTTTTTCAATGTCAAGTGTCCTTTTTTTTAGTTGAAGAAAAACAAAACAAGCGTTCAGCACTGCCCTGCACAACATTCTTGTCTCTAAATTGGAGAGACATCAATTTGGTAGATGGACCACTCAGTGGATAAAGAACCAGCTGGATGGCTGCATGCAAAGAGTTGTGGTCAATGGCTCAATGTCCAGCTGGAGACCAGTAACGAGTGGTGTCCCTCAGGGATTGGTGTTGGGACTGGTCTTGTTTAACATCTTTGTCGGTGACATGGACAGTGGGATTGAGTGCGCCCTCAGCAAGTTTGCCGATGACCCCAAGCTGTGTGGTTCGATTGATACACTGGAGGGAAGGAATGCCATCCAGAGGGACCGTGACACACTTGTGAGGTGGGCTGATGGCAACCTTATGAAGTATAACCATGCCAAGTGCAAGGTCCTACACCTGGGTCAGAGCAATCCCAGACACAGGTACAGGTTGGGCAGAGAAGAGATTCAAAGCAGCTCTGCGGAGAAGGACTTGGGGGTGTTGGTTGATGAGAAAATTAACATGAGCCGGCTTCAGTGTGCGCTTGCAGCCCAGAAAGCCAACCGTATCCTGGGCTGCATCAAGAGGAGCGTGACCAGCAGGTCGAAGGAGGTGATCCTGCCCCTCTATTCTGCTCTCATGAGACCTCACTTGGAGTATTGTGTGCAGTTCTGGTGTCCTCAACATAAAAAGGACATGGAACTGTTGGAACAAGTCCAGAGAAGGGCCATGAGGATGATCAGGGGACTGGAGCACCTCCCGTATAAAGACAGGCTGAGGAAGTTGGGGCTGTTCAGCCTGGAGAAGAGAAGGCTGCATGCAGACCTCATAGCAGTCTTTCAGTACCTGAAGGTGTCCTGTAAGGGTGCTGGGGAGACACTTTTCATTAGGGACTGTAGTGATAGGACATGGGGTAACGGGTTAAAACTGAAACAGGGGAAGTTTAGATTGGATACAAGGAAGAAGTTCTTTACTCTGAGGGTGGTGGAATGGGTTGCCCAGGGAAGTTAGGAATGCTCCATCCCTGGCAGTGTTCAAGGCCAGGTTGGACAGAGCCTTGGGTGATACGGTTTAGTGTGAGGTGTCCCTGCCCATGGCAGGGGTGTTGGAACTAGATGATCTTAAAGTCCTTTTCAACCCTAACTAGTCTATGATTCTATGATTGTATGAGAAAAGCTTCCTTTGGAGGTTTTTTCCAAACACTTACTTTTCATTCTTCCTCACAAAAACTGGCAGCTCCTACTAAAGGAAGATAGGAAGGCTAGTTAAAAGGAGAATGAAACAGAGACTTTCAGGAGGGGAGAAATAACCCAGAATTTACTGAATTAGCCATAAAAATTCTCTTGCTCATCACATAGAAGCCTTTCGATTGTCACCAGTCATCTATGCTAAGTATTTATCAAACTGTATTCCATAGCTGATCATCCGTCTCTGACTCTCCTATTTTGATGCTAGTATGTTTGTCAATGGCGTTTGCATAATTAAGTTAATGTTACTTTTTTCAGTAGAAACTTTATTTCCGTCTTTGCTTATACATTTCCATAAGCTCACTATGGACAATTTTTGTCATTAATTTATTGTTACTATTTTATTTAGATATAGGTTAAAAATCAGGGTTTTCATTTGAATTCATTTTAATGATGCTTTTCTGTATATTTCTTGAGGCCTTTATTGAAGCTTCTTTAACTGATGCTACTTTAATCCTTAATACTGTCCATATGACCGAGGTATTTTAAGCCCTAATATGACTTGGGTTTCCTTCTTGGGTTATTTCATCCGCCTATTGCAATTGTTTCAAGTAAATCAGTTTTGCAGTGTTTGCTGCGATCAGCGTTACATGCTCAAGGGAAGTTCTTTATAAAAATGTCTCATCAAAACTTTTCAATGTGTTTAAGCATTAATAAATAATTTTACATGAAAAATGTAATATCCATGGTGAAATTATAGTCTAAAATGTATTTGTATGTAAATTCTTTAATGATAAGTTATACCATGTAACTAGGTTTTTTTACTGTAAAGATAAGCTATGTCGTGAAGCCGTGGATTCGTATTTGTCTAATTTTATGAATAACCTGCATAAAAATATTCTTTGCAATATTTCATGCAGCTTATATACAGCAGAAACAAGTTTAAATTTTCTGTCATTTCTACAAATTAAGAGGTTGTCATGCTTTAAGTTACACTGTTTAGATGTTTGATTTTAAGATCTAGAATTTCTGGAGTAATTTAGCAAACATTGGCATTCAGTTTCTTGATAAGCTGAAGCTAGTAGCTAAGGTAAGAGCCCAAATTTGTGAGTCCTGTGAAGGCTTCATGGGATAAAGTCTGGTGCATCTCATACTCCATGAGATTTGTATCATTCTCCTTTCACAGTTTGTCTGACTTTGTCATGAGTAGCCTTTACTGAAGCTCTATCCATCGAATACCCCAGTTCTTTACCTGCAGTAATTGTTTTTCAGTCACGTATATTCAGTATTTTTATCCCTGTAACTCCATGCATTTATAAACTGACAGTTCTATTTGTTCAACAAAGTTGTTTAATCCTTTCAACTAAGGGAAAGAGAATTTATTTTTCCAGTAGCCAGAATCTTAATTTTGTTAATGTATGTTTTGTTATTTATTTTAATAATATCTGTGGACTGGATGTACTTTGTTAGTATCCTAGATACATAAAAGACATTCAGTATTAACAGGTAAGCTGGTAATGTTAATACGCTAACTGTATAGTGCTCAAACATGGAAGCTGTTTAGTGTCCCAGTCTTCAAGAAAATCTAAATACATACTCAATATAGGGGAATAATTTTCAAAGTTATATTGGTTGTAGAAGAACTTTAGCAAGTTTTTCTTCTAAGTAGTTTGCATATAAATAAGCTGTCTACTGAAAGGTCTACTGGGTTGGTAAATGGAGTCTGAAACAACCGAGACACTCTTGTACTGATTTTTACAAAATGCTGTGCCCCAATTTTGCCCTTAAATTGGGAGTAAGCTGGTCAACTGATAACTCGTTAAATTAATGGTACTAATAAAGTTCATAAAAGCCAAAACCAGGTGTCCACCAAGAAAGCTAAAAGGTTCTGCTTATAAACTTAATGAAGATATTTTACTAATCATAGTGAGTACTGTATTTGTTATTTGCAGCTGGTATACTTTATGTGACTTCATGCTTATACCCTTTTTGTCTAGCTTACCTGAAATTTTTCATTCACATATTGTGTCAATGAGTTTTCTGTTACGGGAGAAGGTTTTAACAACAATCAAGACCTTTACTATGATGACACATGGCCTTAGAAGAGATTCCGAATGTGTGATCTGAAAATCATAACAAATTAATTAGACTTACTGTAGGATTCAAAAAGCTGGCTCTGTGGCATCTATTTTAATCAAATATTTATTCTTTAAAAAAAAAAAGAAAAATACACAATCATTCTGAATTTGTTAAAATGTGTATTTCTAATCCCTCAGGCTTTCAGGTATAATGTTTAATGCTTACATTAACTCTGTTGAATATGCCTTTAACCTAATGAGCTCCAATCCATTTCACCTCTGAAAGAACTAATTAGTTGACTTAAAGTCCTGCAAACACTGTTCACTCCTTTCAGTGTTAGGGAAATTGAAACTGGCACAATCAAAGCCTAACTAACTCTTAAACCATGGGGGAACTGCAGGGCCATTTTGGTGGTGATTATGAAGGTAATGTCTCAATACAGGCAGATGTTATGGAACAGCCCAAATTCTGGTTCGTCTGCCATTTCCAGTATGATAACTCTCAGACCCTAGGTTTTTTTTCCTTTTTAGTTGAATGTTTTTAGCATGAATCAATACAACTCAAGTTGTCTGAAGACACAACCTTTTTTGTATGTGTAGTAGTTCATAGAACTAGGCAGGGACACCTTCCACTAGACCAGGTTGCTCAAAGCCCTGTCCAGCCTGGCCTTGAACACTGCCAGGGAAGGGGCAGCCACAGCTTCTTTGGGCAACCTGTGCCAGTGTCTCACCACCCTCACAGGGAAGAACTTGCTAATACCTAATCTAAATCTGCCCTCTTCTGATTTAAAGGCATTAAACTTCCATCATAAGAATCCATATACTTATACTTACAGAAATCTACCTATTCTTCTGGACAGTGAACCACCATAATGTAGTAAAAGGTATCTTTTTTTTTTTATCAGTTCTAGTCACAGCCATCCTACCTTTCTTTAAAAGCAAATAATGCGACAGTTTATAGTGCAAAGTAATTGGATTAGGGTTTACAAAGCAGTCAAGAAAAGTGAAATAAAAACATCTGGCTCATTCTTTAATTTAAATAATGCAACTGTCTCAACAGATGTAACGTGGGGTGCAAGAGTGCCTCAGATGAGGGCTGTACTAAAACAAGGAGCCATCCTCAATGGAAATAGCCCATTATTGAGATCTAACCAGGAGACTATCTAAAGCAAAGCTGAAAGTGCATCAAGAAATTTGAGAAGCCAGAAGATCCCCAAGGTATCTAGAAGCAAGACTATGAGGAGTAATGTAGGTAAGTATTCAAAAGTAAATCATTGCATTTATTAAGCTGGGCAACTTCTAATTTTATTTTGATAGTTTTATGCTGTGGTAGTAAAGCTTATTACAAAATGCACTTCAAGTATAATACAAAAGATCTGAGCCAGTGTTAACAGAAGAGCAGCAGACATCTTCAACATCTAATGGTGCTGAAGTAGAAAAATAAACAATTTAGCAATTCATATCTTTGTACAAGATAGACAGTGCACCCATACATGGACCTTTTTGATAAGAGAACAAAGAAAAAAGCATTCTTGACCTAGATTTAACAGATTGTATTGAAACAGCATATGAAACACAGTATTTTAATGGTTAGAAAATTACCGGTTTGTGACAATGTGATTCATATGCAGTATTAGTCATAATTGGTAGTAATATATTTTGACATAATTAAACAACAGAATTCCAGTTATCTGTATCGGAAAATATGCAGCACCATTCTTGACCTAGATTATATTGCAGTGGCAAAGTGAAGCTGCCTTGCCCAGAGATGAAGCCAGAACTTTACAGTAAAATAGAAAATGAAATGCTCTTATTCTTTTTCATTTTCATAATCAAAATATAAAGTTATTGTTATGTCAACAACCAGCAGATGGAGAAAAAGAATGTCCTAGGAAGCTCAAAGAGCACACTAGAAAACTGAGCTATAAATACCAAGCTAATTCCATAGCTTTAAGATTTCTCCAAAGCTTTTTTAAATCCCTCCAGAAAAGACTGAAGAGATCTTTAATCTGAAGTGCCCCAGTTGAAGAACTGTGTACCTTTTTATTTTTAAATAAAATTATGTTAATTTACAGTAGATTATTTGGACATCTTAATGAATCATTGTAGTATGTGTACAGTATTTGTTGCATCAAAATAAGGTTTTTAAACATGTCGGTGCATTCTCATTCTTATCAGTACTTTCTTCAGAGAAAATACAGAATTTCATCACCTCTGAACTGATGTATAGTGTGCCCACAGAATACTTGATGTACACAACTCATGTTGAATCTGTATTTTTTAGAGAGCTGTCCTTTTCAGTAAAGAGAGCTAGCAAAAGAGCCATCTTCTTTGGTACGATATTATGAAAATTTGGAAGATCTTTTGGTATTTTTTTCTTTGCGTTTGTAAATTGTACCTATGCAACCTAACGTTGTGGCTATGTTTAGAAATACGTGTTTTTTCTGGCTTCCATTATAAATTCCTGAGAGCAGGCTCTCAGGTTTCATGGCATTTCAACAAGGATGTTACTCTGTTGTAATTGAATTTGGGGAATCTGCAATGTGAACAGGTTCCAAGACAAGTGTCTGTAAGAAAACCTGGCTTATGAGATAATTGAATTGCTGAATTCTTCCTCCATAATGTTGGATGAGAAGATGTATACGCTTGTGTTACTGAGCACTCTGTAATGTTTCCTCTTGAAGTCAGCAAACCCAGTAGCTGATGGTGTCATGAGACAGTAATTACTGAGTGATACTGGTTGGGAGTGATACCTGAAAGTCACACAGGATGGCTGAGGTTGAAAAAGACCTCTGGAAGTCATCTTGTCCAACCCTCCTGGTGAAGCGCAGTTACCTAGGGGAGGTTTCCCAAGATCATGTCCAGACAGTTTTTTTAATATGTCCATGGGTGGAGACTCTGCCACGTCTGCAGGCAACCTGTGCCAGTGCTCTCTCATCCTCCCAGTAAAAAAGTGTTTCCTGATGTTCACAGAAACTCCTGTGTTTCCATCTGTGCCCGTTACCTCTTACCTTGTTACTAAACACAACTGAAAAGAGCCTAGCCCTCTCTTATTTGCACCCTTCTGACAGGTATTCATATGTGTTGAAAAGATCCTGCCAGATCCTTAATTTTCCTAATATTTCCTAAAACTTTCCATGTTGCACATGTGACTGCTGCTCATCCATTGACTGTGGATGTCAGAGGAGATTCTGGCTCCATCTTCTGCTTAACCATATGATAGCTAGATGAAGACAGGAGTAAGATCTCCCCAAACTTCTCTTCCTGAGCTTTGGATTAGATATTAGGAAGAAATTGGCCCTGAGAATTGGTGGCCACCCCATCCCTGGAAGTGTCCAAGGCCAGGTTGGAGGAGGCTTTGAGCAACCTGGTCCAAACCTGTTGACCAGCCTAGTGGAAGGTGTCCCTGCCTATTTCAGGGGATTGGAACTAGATGGTTTTTAAGATCCCTTCCAGCCCAAGCAACTCTATAATTCTATGATTCTCCTTCCATAAGGAGAAATCCTTTAAATCCCTTTAAAATATCTCTTCCTTTGTGCACTTACGTTTTTCTTAAGGAAATGCATTAAAAATAATACCTTTTTCAGAAACTTAGGAGTTTCCAGTGCACGTTCCCTCTGTAAGAGGAAGACAACTGGAGAGCTGGCTAGGGGTGGGAATCCCGAATCTCCATTTTCTAGAGCACTGGAAACTTTTTGTCTGACTTGGTATGTGTTCACTGTCAGTGAGACCTTAGGTAGGACATATTTTGCAGTACTGGATACTGCCCTTTAAAGAAGACTTGTATCAGCCAGAAGAAAGCAAAGCAGAGCAACAAGCTACTGACAGATTTAGAAAGCAGGACTGTTAAAGAACAGCTGAAAGGATTCGGTTTGTTTATTCTAGGAAAAAAGAGAACATTGTAGGATGGGCATAAGGCTTTAAAAGGATAAGAGGTTTTTATAAAAGCAGTGTTGGCAGTTGCTCTGTTGAGTTTTTGGGTGTTGTTTTTTTTTTGTTGTTTTTTTTTTTACTTTTTAAAAAGGAAGTTCTGTTTGTAGAAAGGTTTATTTAAGATACATGTGAAGAGAAAACAGGACAAGCTTTTTTGTTTTACCACATATCTGACTGCAAATATGGATGAAAAACTCTTATATTTTACCTCTGTCATGAAATCTATGATAGAAATTTTTAAAACTTCATAAAGAAGCAGCTTTCAGAGATGATCTTGGTAATTCTGAGCATCCGTCACTGGGAGCGGGCTGAGCAGATTGTTCCTGAGATTCCTCTTCAGATCCTCAGTGTCTGTAATTCTGACAGTTTACTTGTAGGATTAGCTTTGTTTTGTTTCCTTGCAAACTTCTTTCTATTACTGATAATATATTTCAGCTTAATGTATGTGGTATTTAAGGCCTTTACATGTGGGAGTTTTCATAACCAAAAAAATGAAACAGAGGACCTTTCTTTCTTCAGTAGAATGCTTTGAAATGCTGTTATTGCAAATGGAGTGAAATTCAGGTTCAGGAACCTTTGGAGGTTTGCCAGTGATTTTCTTGAGTGCACATTTCTATTGAAATGGTAGGCTGAAGTGTAACATAAAAAATAAATACATGCAAAACAAATGTGGGAAGCTATCATACCTGTCTGTAGCTTGAATTCGTATTTCTTAGATTTTTCTGCCAAGACTTTATGGCATTTTTTCATGACACTAATGGCTTTAGTTATGGTAGGGGTTTTTTGTGACAGAATATGTTTATGTTACTAAATGAATCCTTTTGATCTCGCTTTAAATACATTGTGATGAAGAGCTGACTAGTTCTTTGCCTACATTTTTTCCAATAGCTCATTTCTTGGAGTACAGTTCCAGAACATGCTAACTGTATGTTGCATCCCTACTGTCTGCATTTCCAGAGGGGGTTTTTCAAGCCTATTTGGAGAAAAAAGAACTGTTTGAGTTGTAAGTTAGTATCTGGCACGATACATTGTCCTTTGATTGGGATGAAGTAGTGTGTTTTCTAGGTTCTTATCTTTTTTGGAACTTTGTTGTTAAACTCTTGGATGTACTGCGTCCTTAAAGGGACACATGGTTTTAATTTCTGGGTGCTTGTGGTCCTTACTCTTATTTTTCTTTTCTCTGCTTTAATGAGCTAGTGGAATTCTGTGTACTTGTCAAGCTTGAATGTGATTCACCCTTTTGTTTAGTTCCTTCTGAAGAGAATCAAACAGTTTTTGTCTGGTTTAGCATATGTGCCGTCTCTTGCATGTGCAGTAAAATCAGGGTTTATAGCACATTAGGTGAGCAAAGCCATGGATACCTGGCAGGACAGAGTTAAGCACTGTTACCAGGCATCATCTTGCTTTACATTAAAACCAAAGGATTTGGATGGTAAAACATCTCCAAGGAGACTTTCACAACCCCTGTACTGAAGATGAGATTAGAATGCTTTTCATTATCATAAAAACAAAGGTTTCCCTTTCCAGGAGCCAGAAGGCAGTCTTCACAGTTTATTGGACAATGAAATTTATCTTTATTAAGGTGTCAGTGTGAACACATCTGATAATTATGATATAAAAATTCAACCTCAAAATACACAGACTTGGACATTTAGGTACTCTTGCTCATTTTGGTAGGTTAAAAATACCTTGGTTTTCTTAAAAGTAAATCTCTGAGTGAATGGGATGGGACAGCCATGCAGAAAAGAAGTTTTTCACTCAAGCACAAAATCTTCTTTAAAATTAGTGGTGTGTGTACAGTCAAGAACTTTGTTGCTGAAATACATGTTAAACTTTAGTAAGTTTTTTTTTAAATAAGTTTTATGTTAGCATTTTTTTTAAATATTAGATTAGAACTGTGCTAGTCATGTTTTATAGAAACAAAGTGTGTACAAAATACAAACTGGAAGCAGTTATTTCAGAGTTTCAAAGGAGGAATAATATTCTAGGAAACCTCTTTGATTAATTGTTTATAAATGTGAAGAAATAATTAAAAAGACTCCAGGGAGACCTCATTGCAGCCTTTCAGTTCTTAAAAGGGGCCTATAAGAAAAATGGGGAAAGACATTTTAGCAGGGCCTATTGTGATAGGAAGAGGGATAAAATGTTTTTAAACAAAGAGAGTACAGATTGAGGCTGGATTTGAGAAAAAAATTCTTTACAGTGATGGTGGTAAAATACTGGCACAGGTTGCCCAGAGGTGGGGGATGCACCATCTGCGGAGACATTCAAGACCAGGCTGGACGTGGTTCTGGGCAATCTGATCTAGTTGCAGATATCCCTGCTTCTTGCAGGGGGATTGGACTAGATGGCCTTTGGAAGACACTTTCAGCCCAAACTATTCTATGATTTAAGATTGAAATCTTAACATCGTAAGAGGACTGTATCAACTGATTACTACTGTTTGAACTGATTCTTTATTTTTCAGCTTGGAACAAACAAGATGAAGATACCCACCTTCAATCTAACGCTTAATGAGGAAAAAGGTCAGGTTTTTTGTTGGTTGGTTGGTCAGTTGTTTTTTTTTAATCCTATGCCCTCCTGTTAATTAGTATATTAAGAAGTACTTTGTAGTATTTTGTATGTGAATTACTTACTTCAGAGATCTTAAATAACAAACCAAATGTGATGTTTAATATAAGGATGAGAAAGAGTATTTTTAAATCAATCGGTATATTCATAAAATAGCTGACACAGACCAGTGTAAGTAGAAAAAGAAGCTATAGAAGATCATGTATACAAACCTTCATAGAGATTCATTTAAAAGTGATTAAACTTACAAGTAATGGACCTCTTGTATATCAAGAAAAATGATTGTCATAATTTTTGTGGAGTGAAAGCATTTAAAAGGATCAAAATCACTCACTTTTTTGTTTTATAAATGTCCTTAACTTCTGAGTCCTCTTTTAGAAAACAGAGGGAACTCTCTATCTCTTAAATAAAACAGTGGGGCCAAATTCTCCAAGTACTTACACATTCAATTAGTGTATCACTCAAAGATAGCAAGTAATAACCTACTAATGCCAGCGATTCATCTATCATGCTGTACAGGTTTGTAGCATACCACATTTCAGAAAGGCAGCCCAAGCTCTCAAACACTATTGCCCTTACGCCAGATAAGGCTGTAGAGTTTGCATTAATGTGTCTGAATAGCTGATTTTTATGCTATCATATTTTTTTTTAATATCCTAAGAGTATTTTCATTAGGGAAATTGCTGAGTAGAGCCACATAATTCAGTAAACAATTTAAAAAATAGCACTTGGAGAAAAAAATCCATGTGTCTAAAGATAGTAGGGTCATGTGACTTACTACTTTGGCACAAAAGTATAATTTACAGGTTTAATTTGCGGTCCTACAATGTGTCTGACATTCTCTTGCACAGAAATTCAGTTTGAATTATTCAGATTATCTAAATATTGCTGTGTCCTGAATTTAAGGTGTCTAATACAAAGAAAGCTCATATAATTTATTTAGACCTCTGCATTTAAGATATGGGAGTATGAGTTTCATTTTTACTGTTTATTTCTTAATTTTTTATGTCACTGGGCACAGTTAATGGGGATCAGGGGCTGATCCAGTAATTTTTATGCCAGCACCTTGGGGCCTTTCACCATATTTCCAGCAATCTGACTCTTTACTTTTTTTAACTGCTTACATAAAATCTAATTGAGTTTTCATATTCAGGTTTTGAAATAGTCACAAAGTTTTCTTTTCTTTTGAAATTAACTTTTTTATTGTATTTCCCTAGTAATGGGTAAATCAATAGCGTAGGCATCTGTCAAGTAGAACTGAACACTTACAGATAGTTATTACATATGTATTTTCTGCATGTATTTATTAGATAGCTTAAGAATGTTCTGTATGAGATGTTCCTTAAATTTATATTGTCTTCATTCTAAAACCATTATTAAACTGTGTTTGATAATTCCAGAATTTTGGAACCCCAAATCATGATAATTGAAACAAGTGTGTTACTTGTTTATTCATGTGGTTGGATCTTTTGAAGTAATTTTAGCTTTGGTCTCAAACTTTAAAGTATTTATAGCCAAATCCGTTCAATTCTATGTTAATTTTAACTTTATCACTTTTTTTTTTACAAATGTGCATATCTTCAGTGGTTGTTTTCTAATGAATCAGTGTGCTATGTTAAGTGAGAGCGATCCCACTGTAACAAAGCAGATTTTTGTCTATTAATATCCTCTTCTGTTGTGGGAGTTTGGCTTCAAAGGTCTGAATTCTCTCTCTTGTAGGCAAAGATTGCCTTTTTTTTTTTTAACTTCCACATTTAGCAGACATCTTTTTTTCTTGTCTTGGAGTTGTGGTGACTTTCCCTCCTCTAGAGCTTGATAGTTCAAACAGAATGACAGTTAATATAGAAAAGTTTCAGTGTGATATGTGAAGATATGTGAAACCACAGAGAATTAAGATTTACACATGCTTTTTCCAAAATACTAAATTTTGAAAACATATTACAAAAACAAAATAGTTTTAAGAATTGTACCTTACGTACCTTATGGCAAGATGAGTTTTGGAGGAGACAGAAATTCCTATTCAGACAAAACCTAAAGGGAACTCAGAAAAAGTGGCCTTCTCAGTTGCAGAACTGATACGTACTGGTGGTACATCATTGCTGTGTGATGAAGAAAGCAGAAAATAACAGAAGAAAAGCCATTCAAAAAAAGAGTTCAGATGTAATCTCTCTTTATACTGGAGAAAACCTATTCCTTAAATCCTCAGCAAGGAACCTTGTTTTGCAGCTCTTCTCTGGTGCAGAATAGTTTGCTTGTCTTGTTTCAAAGAATAAAAAAAATAACTAGTTTCTGTAAGGCTGTTGAACCTTTTTGCCTGCAGATTGAAACAAGACCATTGAAAATAGCTTTTGCCCATTGAAGTAAACCCCAAACAAAACAAAACAAAACAAAAAACCCAGAAAACAAAAACATCCGAGTCCAGGATTGCTTTTCCTAGATTTGTAGGTAGCTGAAGATGGACATCGTTTATAAATTCCTTATTTTATTATACAAGTTCACCTAAAGTGACAATGGTTGTAATACTGTTTCTTCACTTATTATTAACATATAGCTTGATAATATTCTATTTCATAGTATTCCCTAGTAAATATTTTGATAATGGTGATGTGATTCTTACCTGCAGAATAACTTGGTTGATTTAAATTGCATACCAGATATTAATCTTGATGTAAAAATAAATAAATAAATAAATCTGAGTACTTACATTATTTTGAAGAAAAGTAGGCCTTACACACACGCACACAGTTTTGACCTATTTCTCTTGTAAAGAAAAAAATTAATGTGGTGGAAGGCCTGAAAGAGCATTATGACTCTCCTGTATTCTTCAGTGGATTCTATCTGTTGTATTTATTAAATTCTTATTGAGTAGACAGAGCTGAGGTTTTAAAAAGAAAATCCTTTTGTTTCCTGCCATGTTTTTTGACTGTCATGTAGCTCACTGTTGCTTTTTTGTCAAAACTCTCTCAAAGATGCTGTGTGTATGGATACATGCACATGTGTACACAAAGGGAGTTCTCAAAAGGGTGTACTTTCTCCATTCTTTTATTGGAAAGGGAAAACCTCAGTTGCTCCCAACTCCAGAGTTATGCAGATAGATGTGTTAAAAGGCAGTCATACCTTGGGAAAGTTTCTGGGTTTTAAGGATACAGTGCACCTCAATGAACTCTTAATTTTCACCTGCACTATTAACATTGGTTGGAAGTATATCACATATACCACTTCTGATTATTTAACAGCATGCTACTCCAAAATGATCCTATGGAAGAGATTGCTATTTTGTGCTTTTAATCATCATGCTTTTAATGTAGAATCTGTGAACATAATCAAGTCTTCATGAGAATCTTGTCCTTATTGTTTTATTAGGGTAGATTCCTTAATAGTCGGTCTGAAGTGACTGTGTTGGTCGTATAGTCTGGCAGCGTAGGAAACCAAATACTGCAGGGTGCTGTCCACCCGCAGGCAGGTGAGCAAGGCTGGCTGAGCTGGGGCATGTCCAGTAGACTGCTGGTGACTGTCATTGACTGTGGATATAGACACAGGTACAGAGGCTTTGACTCTTGAAGGTTTTTTCACTATTTATGAGTGAATTCATCCAAATAGCTATCATTTTATAGAGTGGTTAAATTGTGTGTCTTACAATCCTAAAAAGTTCTGTAGAATCAAAGGTAGTATATATTAGGAATATATAAGCCTTGCTACAGTACATTATAAAACTGTCCTTTATACAATTAAAATAATTCAGTACCAAAGGTAGTTGGACTGGTATAAACTGATTTGACAGTAGGGCAGTTTAAAATGTATTGTTTTAATTCAGTCATTCAGCGAAGATCAGCTTTCTGGTTGTTGCAATGTATTCTTAATACTCTGTATTTACGAGTAATATAAAGATGTCTTTCTCAAAGCAAAGGCCAGAGTATATCATATATATAGCTGTATTAGTGTCTTGGATGCCAATACAATGAAATACAGTTGAAAGAAGAAAGGTTTCCTTTATGCTTCAGGCACATTTGTTTGTTGAATCACTCACCTAAAAATAGGGCTTTATAAAGTGTTCAATACCAATCTAATTAGTCAAGAGAATGCTTCTTTTCAAAATGGAAAAGCGTTCCCAAAAAGTGATGCAACATTTGTATCTCATTAGGTGATACAGGAGAATCCTGACTAATTGCTGTGATAGACTTAAAGAGATTAATAATGTGCAAGCGATAACTAATGAAAACTCATTTTAACTCTCTGGTTTAAAAATAACGCTGTTTAAGACGCTAAGGCTTCCTGTTATTTTTGAAACCCCAAGACCATGAAGGTGTTTCTGTTTCGGAATGCGTTTTGTAGGGTTTTCTGTGATAGAAAGGAAAGCCTGGAAAATGAGATTTCAGATAGTATCTATAAGCAGTGTTTTGTGTACGTTTTACTTTATACCCAAAATCTGGTCATTCCTTAAGTAAGCACTGGGTTTGTACATCAGAGAGGTATACGTTGATTGTAGACCTCTTAAGTAGCCTTTGCAATACATGTAACTGTTAGGCACACTTTGAAATCCATGTAAGGAGAAAGTAATGGAGCGTGTTTGTCAGAATTTGTGTTAGCTGGCTTTGCATCCACTTATTAATAAAATAAACGTTATATTGGTATTCGTATGTGATAGAATGTGAATCCATGCTATTAGTATCTCATTTAAGTTTCTTTTGACTTTGCACCAAGTTTTCTATTTCATCAGTTGACTAAAAAATTGTTAGAGTAAACATTAAGAGCTGACTGTGCAAAGAGGCTTCTTAAAATGCAGTATTTCAAAAAGTGAGACAGTTGCATTAAGAATTGAAAACATACTTTCAGTATATCAAAACTAAGGAGAAATAGGGGAGGGTTTGATGGAGCTAAAGGGGGGAAACAATTCAATGTAGTTTTGCATAGTTCTCCAATGAAATATTTTTAAGCACATGAATGAAACTGAACTGCAAAACAAATCTAAATGGCATGTCTTGGCACACAGAAAAAAAGAAGTAATTGATTTAGATGTGGAAAGTTGTGTTAACTTGTGGTGAGATAACATGAGTTGTCTGGAGTTGTTACGAGATTACAGAGAAGAGGTATTTATTACATGGGTTGATGAAAATCAGGCATTTGGACAGAATCCAATGTCCAGAATACTTTGAATTTGATCCAAAATCCAAACACTTTCTATCCCAATCCAGAGTACTTCAGATAGAATACATTGTTGGAGAAGGGTAAAATGGTACATCAAGGGATGAGGTTTTTCTGCAATCAAGTTGGAAGGTTCTGGACTGGTAAGAAATGTAGAGTCATAGTCAAATGGATGCTCTGAATGTCAGAGCATTCACGGTCAGGCTGATCCCTACTGGGATTTAAATGTCTTTTTGATCGCAGAGCACTTTGCCAGACCTGATAGAGTAGTGCCGCTGTCACCTCCAGTTGTCCCTTTAAACTTACAGCTTCGCATCTAGGTTGCCTTATCATATAAAACACTGCAAAACGAGCCTATGCCAGCACTAAGGTGAGAAAGACCCAGACCCAGCCTGGTTTAAATAACTCACCCTGATTTTCACTGCTGCCTTCCTTAGATCCTTTTTTTTTGTTTGTTTGGCTGACACCCAGTTGTTGGGAAATGCAAAGGGTGTCCTTTGATGAATTGGGTTTGAGAGAGTTTAACTCTTCTTGAAGAGACAGGTACTATGTTTAATTTTTCTATGGTGTTACGAAAATAAAATAAAACAGTGACTCTGCACATGCAGTTTAGTGAAGGATTTCAGTACCAAACCTTCACTGGCAAACTCTTAACTTCTGCCATTAATGCCAGATAGAAAAGTGCAATGGTTAGCAGATGTACTGGGTATTTTATTGCCTGCAGTTTGTGGAAATCTGGAAATCTGCACAGAACCGTGCTGGGGTTTAGTCAAAAAATCTCACTTCTGTGTGTTCCTATACAACATGATTAGTTACACACTGATTACCTATGTACCTCTACATGGCTAGTTACACACTGATTAGCCATGTACTAAGAGGCTTCCAGGAAGTTTTATCCCTCCTTTACATGATTCATTGCACACAGGCACATTGGTGTGTCCTCGCAGACTGCAGCTTGCATATGAGCACAGTAAATTACAAGATAAATGTTCAAACATCAATAGTGTGAATAGTCTAGTTTTCTATTTCTGTTTAGGATGAGTGTGATATTTGGGGTATTTTTGTACCTGGAGAAAAATGGAAAATGGATCATCATACCTATGCTCTGATTCATTCTCATTTTTGACATCACTCAAATCCTTGTGTTAGTTTGCAATTCTTTAGTCTCTAGTACTCCTAAAGAAAAAGTGATCCACTCTAGTGAGACCCCACCTGCAGTACTGTGTCCAGCTCTGGGACCCCCAACATAAGGACATGTACCTGTTGGAGTGAGTCCAGAGGACTCCATGAAGATGCTCTGGGGGCCAGAGCACCTCTCCTATAGAAACAGGCTGAGAAAGCTGCTCTTGTTCAGCCTGGAGAAGGCTCTGGGTAGACCTTAGAGCAGCTTCCATTACCTAAAGGGGCCAAAAAAAAGCTGGAGAGGGGCTTTTTACAAGGGCATGTAAAGACTTGACAAGAAGAAATAGCTTTAAACTGACAGAGATGAGATTTAGATTAGATGTTAGGAGAAAGTTCTTCCCTGTGAGGGTGGTGAGGCACTGGCACAGGTTGCCCAGAGAAGCTGTAGCTGCCCCTTCCCTGGCAGTGTTCAAGGTCAGTTTGGATGGGGCTTTGAGCAGCCTGGTCTAGTGCAAGGTGTCCCTGCCTGTGACAAGGAGATTGGTACTCAGTGGTCTTTAAGGTCCCTTCCAACCCAAACCATTCTGTGACTTTTATTCCAATTCACTGTACTGAGTAAATATGTTTAAGTATTTCCCAAAGAAGAAGCAGTTAATTGAATTATTTTGCTTCTTTTAGTACTATTTCAAGCTATATGCAGTATAGAAAAATGGTTTATCTTGATTAGATGATGAGTATTATGGTTGTGATGGAATGAGATGTTAGCTGAGGCAAGACATTGCAGAACCAGTAGAAATACAAGGTTACTTCAAAGCATGTCTCTTGCTGCTTTTGCAAAAAAAAAGAAATTGATGGCTGTTATTTTCTTGTAATGGATCCAGTGCAGTTGCTCTAAATAGCAACAGGATCCGCAGCAAGACTAGGCTAAGAGTTGAGCAGCACTTTCTTTGTGCTTCTAGCATTTTAAATATGTATTTTCTGATTCTGATTTTACTGTATTACAAAAGGTTAATTCTCTTTAAAAATATTAGGGAAATTATGTACCTGTTTCAGCCTTACACAAGACCTACAATAAAAATACCAGTGCAGCATTCAGCAATAATGCTGAAACTTGAAGGTAAATTCTGCCTTAGTTTTGATGAAGCATCATCTGCTACCTTCTTAATGAGGATAAAACCGATCAAATGCCAGAACTTCCACACTGAAAACCTGCTAGAGTCCTGAACTGTTGCCAAGTGCTCTCCAAATCCTATTTCTGTGCACCAGATTTAGAGATTAAAGGGTAGATTGTTTTCATAGGAGAGAGAGAGCAAGGTGCATTCACTGTAACCATTGCTGGTTGGTACCTGGTCACCTCACCGCTGTCAGTGTGCAGGGTCTCATCATTGTTTCCTTATCCCTTCCCTGATTTTGGCCGGCCACGGGTTACATCCTGTTGGAGTGCTCTGGAGCACAACAAAGTTGAAACAGATCCTTGCAAAACAGTGCCAGGCTGTCCTAGAAGGCTTTGTCCTGCAGAAAATCATGTTCATTCTGAAAATTGCACTCTGTTCTTTAGATTTCAGTGCCTTAGACAAAGGGGGTATGTCCACCCGGCTCCTTTCTAGTCCACACCTTTCTTGTAAATACCATGGCCATTTATTTTTTTTTCTTTATGTAGCATTTTGAACTTGACATTTCTAAGTAGCACATCTAAAGAGGACATACTGCATATGTGTACCTGAGGGAATACTTTTGAGGAGTATATTTATGCCTCTGCACTCTTCCTTTAGTGGTCTTGAAGGAAGGATCTGTTGTGACTGTTAAATATAGGTGTAATGTCTTGTTGGTATTGTTGTTGCAGAAATCTTTTGGGATCCTACATATTTGTGTTCCATCTCTACATCAAGAAACCTTTTCTTATTAAAATCAGTCAGGTCTGTAGTAACACTTACTATGTTTTAAAATATTAGCATAACATTAGTGTTAGGAATAAGGCAGAATTGGCATGAGATCCCAAATAAAACCTGTTAACATTGTTACTATGGTAGTCATCAGTGACATCTTACTTTTGAGTTCTAGAGCTTGGGGTTTTTTTGTGAGGTATTTATTGTTTGAATTGCATATTCCGTGTTTGTCTCGCCTTAATAAAATGACCTACCTCAAGAGTTAAGTCTCACCTGCTCAACTTGAAAAACTATTTTGGGGGGACACCACACTTTACATCATTCTGAACTTCTTTCATGAAGATGAGCTTGTACAGTATAATCATAGGAGGGGAATTATTACTTATGATATTAAGATTGCTTCACAGATAATTCTGAGAGCAGTATATTGATGCTGGCTTTTTCCTTATTATACAATTTTTTATAAGATTACTAATTTAGTCTAAATGCGGGGGGGGTCCCATTGTATAGATATTACCAGCCCTAGAACCATCTCGCTTCACATTAAATCCGTTCAGCTTTATAAATTTTAAAGGGCATTAATTGAGCTAGTCATCTGTTGATAATTCTGAACAGAAGCATACGTAAAACTATTCAGTTAAAAGATACATCCCTTAATTCACCCAAACTGTACTTTAACTATTTAGTAACAGTTGCACTCTCATAGCTTTTAAGATGTAGCTCTGTTGCAACCCCATATAAATAGAATATGCTAGCAGGATTTTATTCACCCTAAGCCTTATTTTGATAGTTCCATTGACATTTAAAATTTTGATTCTAAGCTCTTTAAATGGATGCAGCTGTATACATCTTCCTGAGTTACGGAACTGTTCTGAAAGACTTCAGAAAATGGCTCATGTGTTTTCTGTATCTGTATTTTTCAGGCTGTTTTATTGGATCCAGGGAATCATGAAAGAAACTCAAGAAGACAACTTGGATAATGAATGGAAGATAAAAAGAAAACAAAAAGAATGTGGCATATAAAGGGTATAATACCTGGAGGTATTAGATCTGACTCATATTTATAAAAATGAGACAAGCTTTCACAAAAAACAAGTTATCTTAGACAGTCATCAAGCTTGGAGCCATGCTGTTGAACTAGAAATTCTCCTTTTCCCCATTCTCCTTTCTGACAGGTAACAAAGGATTGGTGAATTATGATTTTCCCAAGTTGGAAGCACTAATTTTTATCTATATAGTTCATCCTTATGAATATATAAGGAGTTAAACATTACATATTTAATGTGGATTATAATGGAAAAGTGACTCATTAACAAAAATGGCCACTTTTAAGGACTTGGTTTCAAGCTGAGCTGGAGCCTCCCAATGCACTTTGTACAGTTTGGGGAAAGGTGTACTGAATGGCCTTCTCTGGGGGGCCATGATGATATGTAGTAAAAGGATATCATCTTACTGTTGATATCTTTGAAGACTCATAAACAGAAACAGAAAAATGAATGGTGGAAAGGAGTGTGACGGAGGGGACACGGATGGAGGGCCACCAGCAGTGCAAGTTCCCGTTGGTTGGCAGCGAAGGGTGGACCAAAGTGGAGTGCTCTATATCAGGTAAGGTTATCTGAGGTGGTTACTGGTTTTGTTTTCATTATAGTTTTGCCAGAACATGTGAATTAGTCAGCTCATCTTTTGTACTCAAAAACTTCAGAGCTTGTTCTTTTTGAAGTGCAAGATCATTTTTTCTGCTGATATTAGTGGAGTCCACTTATGTCAGTTGTGCCATTTGCATACCCTTAACGTAGTCTGAAATCTAATATTGCTAGGTTTTGAAAATTTGATAATAATACATGTTTTGCTTTAGGCGTGAATAGTTCTTTGTTACTTATTATTGTCATACGGGTTTTAAAGCTAAGCAGTAGCAGATTTAACCTTACTTAACATCTTTATTATTCAGACCTTTTGCAATGAAATTAACCAGAGTTCTAGTTATATGCCACATTTGAGATGTTAAGAAATCTCTGCTGTCTTTTGCTGATTCCTAGATGCACAGGCATTGCCTTTTCCTTGCACCAGCATGGGCTTTTTGTAAAAGGCTTTGCTGGTTGAATTCAACACCATGATCAGACATGCAAACAGTTCATGAGTGATAAGGCAGAGTGAGACTGTCTTCTGTCAGCAGCAAGCCTTCAGCTCAGTTTATGCAGTGCCATGCAGCTTTATCCTGACAGTCTGTAGCTCTTCCATAAGTCTTTTCTGGGTTTATCTTCTAGGTGTCCATTATATTTTTGTGTTTTACTTACTCTCTTTTGAAAGGAAATTAAAGTGGTGCAACTCCTTAGTAGCTGCAGAAAATGTCAGGTTTTATATGCCCTGTAAAGATCCTTTGTCCAGTAACACTGACATTCTCCAGCAAGACTTACTTCTGTAGATTCCCCACATTTTTCATGTGGGAAAGACAAGAGCACAAGCCTAAATCCAAAGTTTAAAGTATCCTATTTAAACAAATAATCGTATTTGTTTAGCTTATTGGATTTTTGTTTGTTATTTGATTGTTTGTTAGCTTATTGGATTTTTTTTTTTTTTTTTGCTTCTCCCTGGAATAGTCACAAAGAAATGCATTGAAATTACTATTAAATTAATGAGTTCAGACAAACAGACTATAAATTAAATGGTATTGGAAAAAAGATCAAAGTTAATGGTAACAAAATATGGGTACATCAGGTTTACATCAGTGAGTTCTAAATGATTATCAGTCAGTTATTTGCTTAATCTTACTCCACTAGTCTGTTAGATTAAAATAACCGCTTCTTCCTATTTTGTGTATTACCAATACAAAAGTCTTTTATGAGTCAAAGCATACTCCAATTTTACACTAAACTACCATAAAAGATCAAATGCATTCCAGTGTTTCTTGTTTATATTCTCAATTAGCAAAATCATACAAAATCCATGTCAGTGATATGCATGTCAATGATAAATCGCCTTCCCCTTGTATTTCTCATTACAGCTGTAATTTACTGGGCCTCTGCCTTAGTTAAAAAATCAATGAGAAAGACAAAGTTGTTGGGAGGTTGTTTTTTTTCCCCTATCATCCACGTATGCAGGCGTCAAGACATATAATGCTTTGGTATTTTTATATGCCCGATGATCCTACCGGCTTATGAACTTCATTTTCTGCAGCTGTAAGAAGCAGGCCACAAAATTTGTGCTGCTTCTTCAAGCATGTGTCTTGCATGTTTATAAATTAGTAAATGTTGGAATTCTGACACTTACTTGGTTTTCTGTCTTCTCTTTTTTTTTTTATGTTTTCTTTGTTCAGGGAGACTTTCTTAATATTTCTGTTCTGAATTGCCTTACACAAAACACTTGGTTTATTCTTGTTGATCCTATTAAGTTTGCCTGCTACTTTTTTCAGCCTGGGGAAGCTTCCAAGCCCGCTTCCCAAGCTTTGACCATGTATTTTTTTTTTTCTCTTTAATCCAGTGGTTAATTTTCTGATTGCCTTCTTTAAGCCCTTCTGATTAAGAAAAGTTGTTTATCATGGTCCACAACTCTTACGTTCTTGTTTGGTGGAAGTCACATGGTAGGATACATTAGCTGGGAGGGATGGAAGTCAAATAGTCTAACCTCCTGCTTGACATGGAGCACCCACCACGCTTGATCAGGTTAGCCCTTTATAAGGAAAGGTTGGTTTCGCCAGCTGCATCATCATGGATTGAGTTTCCACTGCCTCTCTGGGTAACCTGCTCCGGTGCTGCTCTGCCTTTCTGAAGGAACAGCCACCCTGAAAATATCCACGGCATTTATTGAGAGAATGAAAAGCCAAACAATATTGACTCAAAAGCTGTCCAAGGGAAAATTAGTGTGTCTGTTAAGATCTGACATGATTTAACTAGAATAGATGATCCCAGCTGAATAAGGACTCATTCTAGTTATTCTTCCTTCCAAGTGCGAGGTCTTACACCTGGGTCGGAGCAATCCCAGGCACAGCTACAGGTTGGGCAGAGAAGAGATTCAGAGCAGCCCTGCGAAGAAGGACTTGGGGGTGTTGGTCGATGAGAAACTGAACATAAGCCGGCTTCAGTGTGCTCTCACATCCCAGAAAGCCAACCATATCCTGGGCTGCATCAAAAGGAGCGTGACCAGCAGGTCAAAGGAGGTGATCCTGCCCCTCTGCTCTGCTCTTGTGAGACCTCACCTGGAGTATTGTGTGCAGTTCTGGTGTCCTCAACATAAAAAGGACATAGAACTGTTGGAACAAGTCCAGAGGAGGGCCTCAAGGATGATCAGGGGACTGGAGCACCTCCCGTATGAAGATAGGCTGAGAAAGTTGGGGCTGTTCAGCCTGGAGAAGAGAAGGCTGCATGGAGACCTCATAGCAGCCTTCCAGTATCTGAAGGGGGCCTATAGGGATGCTGGGGAGGGACTCTTCATCAGAGACTGTAGTGATAAGACAAGGGATGACGGGTTAAAACTGAAACAGGGGAAGTTTAGATCGGATATAAGGAAGAAGTTCTTTACTGTGAGGGTGGTGAGGCACTGGAATGGGTTGCCCAGGGAAGTTGTGAATGCTCCATCCCTGGTGGTGTTCAAGGCCAGCTTGGCCAGAGCCTTGGCTGACATGGTTTAGTGTGAGGTGTCCCTGCCAATGGCAGGGGGGTTGGAACTAGATGATCCTAAGGTCCTTTCCAACCCTAACTATTCTATGATTCTATAAAGTGTGCTTGCTTTTCCATCAGTTGTTAACAGTTGCTTTGAAGTAAACCCATTAATTAACCAGTTTTTATTACCTGATAAAAGCGCTGAGTCTCAGTGATTTTCTAGGTAAAACAGTGCTACTGCCTTAAAGTAGCACCTAAATATTTTCTTCAGCTTACTGTTGATGAAGTTATTGGTGGAATAAACTGAGGAAAGCAATTTAATAAAGGGAACAGGTATCTCAACTGTCAATAACAGATCCGAATATATTTTATCATTTACTCTTCCTTGATTTTTTGGGAGGCCTAAAACTTCTGGATAACCTAAGCGCTGAAAAAAAGCTGGTATTTTCTTACATGGGAAGCTGTGGATTATCCTTTGAAGTATAGGACCGTGAGGAAACTTATGCACACAGAAGATACTTTGCAATTAAACAGGTCTGTCCAGGAAAAAGGCCTTTTTAAAATTTTGTTGATTCTTGCGAACAAATAGCCATGCATATATGCATGGCTTTAAACTGAAAGAGGGTAGATTTAGATGAGATACTAGGAAAAAATTCTTCCCTGTGAAGGTGGTGAAGCACTGGCACAGGTTGCCGAGAGAAGCTGTGGCTGCTCCATCCCTGGCGGTGTTCCAAGGCCAGGTTGGACGGGTCTTTGAGCAGCCTGGTCTAGTGGAAGGTGTCCCTACCTGTGGCGGGTGTGTTGGAACTAGAATGATCTTTCAGGTCCCTTCCAATCCAAGCCATTCTATGGTATATGTGCAGTAGGAGTGCTGAATCCCACGTGCCACAGATTCAGTGGGCTGATCTGCCCTTTTCTGGTGAGGGTCAGTATCCCAACCTTCCTTTCCACCCACGGATGGTCAGTGCATTGGATGTGTGCCTATGCAAACCACACACCAAGGAAGGATATTTAAAATTGCTTTACTCTAGGATTAGGGAGGGTGTAAAATGAACTCTTGATGGTATAGCTTTACTCTTGCAGCTCAGTTGTCCTGTTTCACCAATGCAAATAAAATGCCATCCTGACTCCAGAGCATGTTCCCAGGGACAGCTTTTAACATGAGTTTTTAAGTGTCACAGAAAGTGTCTGTAAAAGTTTTGCACGTAGGTGGGATAGTGTGGAATAAATGCCAACCTGAGTTTCTCCCATGGGAAGCTATCGCATCTTTATGTGTGGACTGTGCACGGGGTGAGCAGTTGCTCCTGCATGTATAGTCAGGGCAGGCCAGGAAAGTCCAAAGTGGTCAGCCAGCGCTAGAAATGCAGACCTGTAGAGAGCAAGTGACACTCACTGAGTTAAAATATGATAATGGCAGCATCATGGTTTAACCAGTTTATAGCTAAAATGAAGATACAGAAAAATAAAAGGTAATTTCCCTCTGCTTACCAAGTATTTCAGCTTAAGACTGGGAAGGTCACCTTCTGACCTATTGCTTCGTATCTATACCATTATTTTTAGATTGCTCTTTTATTGTGGAATCATAGAATGGTTTGAGGTGGAAAGTACCTAAAAGACCATCCAATTCCAACCCCCCTGCCACTGTCAGGAACACCTTCCACTGGACCAGGTTGCTCAAAGCCTCATCCAGCCTGGCCTTATCTTGCTTACCCACAGAGCTGTCACTGTTACACAGTGACCTGGACAGTTCTCTCCGAAATAACTATTTCAGGTCATGTCAGGCAAATAAATTACTTATTTAAATTGTTGTCATAACTTTAAATGTCACTTGCAGGTGTTTCTTTATGTGTTACTTAGTTCTTGCGCAGAATTAAGTGTTTATACATTTGGGTTTGAGAAAGAAAGTTCATCATAGTTTGGAATTTTGACTCCTTTTTTGTGATCCAAACCATTCCACTGAAGTTGTTTTTGTTAAAATAAGGGCTGTTTACAGCTGCCATTAAGAACCAGTGGTTTAGCTGTCCTCATAAATTATTGTATTCTTTCCCTGGTAAACAGCTTAGATGGCCAAGTAATAAAGAGCAATCTGGAAGTTAGAGGCTTGTGACATGAGAACTTTTTCATCTTATGAATAAGTGATTTTGCCATAACAGAATTTCCACTGTCCTATTTTTGGATGTGGAGATAATGATTTTTTGGTGGGAGTTAGTGAAATCCAAGTGCAGTTTATCAGAAACTCATTGGGCTGCCTTCTTGGTATAATATTTCTCACTTTCAGTGAAAGGGTTGAAATTTTAGCTGAATGAAATCAAATTGTTTATGCAACTAAGAGACACGACCACAACAGTTTTTGTTACTGTGGCCCCTTTGCTGTATGTGTTTTCTCATACTTACAACACACTTTTGTGGGTTTTTTTTTCTTTTTAAATGAGATCACACTCCTAAAAAATACAGATGAGTGTTGTGCCTGCATGGAGCTGCAGTGATGTGATAGAAGGGAAGGAGGTCCATGGGGACTGCACTCTGCCTGTGTTACACTTAATAGGAGAGAGGAGGGAGAAAAATAATCTCCTAGTGTAGTTAAGCAGTAGTTAAGGCTTTCAAGCAGGGCTTTAATGTGAATATGAAATATCAATAATATGAGTTTCTTTTTTCTGCATTTGCTGTGTTTTTCTATAGTAAAATCTTCCTTTAAAATGTGGTTTGGGAGCTAGTTTTGATAAGTATCATCTCAGTTCCTGACTAAAAGCAAGAATTGCTATTAAAAAAAAATACTAAATCTCAGCTGTGTTACCATAAACACTCTGTGTGTGAGCTGTTAGGATGGTAAGTAGAAGTCATGATATATCAAATAGCTTGTATTCATCCTCTCTGTTCCTTTACAGTCCCAGTGGGTCTTTATTATCCTGCTTGGAGCAGGTGAAGACTTACTTGCTGACTGATGGAACATGCAAGTGTGGCCTAGAATGTCCTCTCGTTCTTCCCAAGGTAAAGAAAAACATCATGGATCTCTGTACTATAATCCTTATGAGCTATGTCAGCTGATATGCTATGCCATGCTAGTCATTGTTCAGATCATATATATATGAAATGAGATAAATGGTATATACCCAAAGATTTACCATAAAATTACAAAAATTAATCTGCTCTCTGTCTTTTTCCCTCATGGAAAACATCTGACTCAGGTTTTATGGTGTTTGAAGATTTTACTATTAAACTGGAAACCTACTGTTGGCGGCATCATGTTAACAGGGGAGAATCAGGGTGAAACACTGATTTATGTGATAGCTTCAGTATCAGCTTCGCAATTTTATATTCTACATACAAATTGAAACTTTTCTCTTAATCACGGGGCAATCTCAAATACACATGGTCCTTTCTTTTTCCTCCATACTCTTGATACTGAGGAGTGTTAAAGTTCTGTTGCTAGATGACAACTTCCATGGCTGTTATTGATTATTATTGACTTTTTATTTGTAAACTTGAAATGTGCTATGAAAGTATCTCTTGGGCAGTGTATGAGCAGTCAGATAGCTCTACAGAACTGTGGCAAGTTTAATTCTATGTAAGATTTTTGGTTTAGGTATATTTGGTGAGTTTGCTACCTCTAATGACTTTTTTAAAACTGGAATTTTTACTCTCAGGTCTTTAATTTTGATCCTGGAGCTGCTGTGAAGCAAAGAACTGCTGAAGATGTTAAGGCGGACGAAGATGTCACCAAACTATGCATACATAAAAGGAAAATTATTGCTGTGGCTACACTTCATAAAAGCATGGAAGCACCACATCCTTCACTAGTTCTAACTAGTCCTGGTGGTGGAACAAGTAAGTAAAACCATGCAGAATCATTTAGTTACTTGATTTTAAATATATGTAATTACTATGCAGAACCACCCCTGAAAGTCTAATGTATCTATGAGCAAAATAGTAAACAGATCCATGTTAAAAATTGAGGTAGTAATTAGAGGGATGTAGGTGGTTAGAAAATGAGTCTAAAAAGCAGGTCAGCACAGACTTAAGAGCATGATTTCCTTGGAAAAGATATCAGATTGTTCTAGACAAAGAAAATACATTAGCTCTCATCTTTTGGAACTGTAGTAATATGTCTGATATTCTGTCACATGGGAAATTAGAGAAGCAGAATAAAGTGATTATAAAGGTATTAGAATGTGGCTAAGGACTTGACTAAATGGGAAATTGTATTGCAAGGCAGAATGTACAGTAAGAGAAGATCCCCACTGTACTTTCTGAAGGATTATTTGGGGGGACCAACCTAGATTAGCATCTTAATGATCTATATCAACAAAAAATGAGGCAATTTGTTGATGAGTGAAGTTGACAGGTGTTGGCAAAACAAGAGAAGATCAAAACGTGTTGAAAAACTGGGGGATCATCAAGACCAGGAGTGAAAAGAAAAGGTATAGCAACAAATCCTGTTAATTGTGAGGTCATTCACCTGGGGACTAGTGAAAAAAGCTGTTAGCTGTAAATTATTGAGAAAGAAGACCTAGGTATAGTAGCTGATCAAAGATGTCTGTGAGCAGTACCAGATGGCAGTGTAGTGCAGATCAATGTGACTCAAAGAGAAGTACAAATGCTGTTGTATGTGTCCTGCCTTCCTGCACTGCTGTTCTCACTAGTGGCACTCAAGCTGAAATAGAGCAGAGGCTTTGCTCTTAGTGAACTGCAAAGCCTGTTTATGGAACTCATCTAAAAGTGTTTAGCTTGTTCAACCTAGTAAAATGGTGGCTGAAAGGAGATGTGATTGCTGGCAATAAAGGCATCAGTAGAATCACTGCAGAAATAAAGCTCCTTAAGCTGAAGGACGAAGTTAGCACTGAAAGAAACAACTACAAAGCCAGAGTTGCATAGAAAGTTCAACTGAAAATTAGGTACTTTGTAAGGATTACAAGAAAAGGTTCTGAAGTAGTCTTACAAATCCAAATGGTTAGGACAAAGGGGTGAAGGTTACTTCTGAGACAGAGCTTGGAAAGTTTATGGTTATATACTCTGGTACACACAACTTCTGGGAAATGGCCCTCAATAATCTGACAGTTCTTTTGTGCCCCTATATTGCTGTAGTAATAGCTGGCTAATTGCTAACCACTTTGTAGCTTGACTTCAAAGTGGAATATTTTAAGAGCATAAAAATAAATAATGTATTTCAGATACAGAGACAATGCTAAGAAACCAGTGCTGCTTGCAGTACTGATGTGCTCTTACATTTTCAAACTGTTATTTTTTATTTTAAAGCTGTGTTTAAATTGGTTTTTGCAGTGCATTTTTTAAACTATTAGTGCAGTTTTCCAAATTACTATGCACTTTCTTTTTTTATTCTTTGACTCATACTTAAATTACATTTTTTTTAATTAGCAAAATTAAGGAGGTAAACCCAGCTAAATAGTAAAGACATGAGTCACATTTATATGGTCTTTCTCTGTTGATCAGAATTTTGTGCACTAAGCAAAAAAGAAAATTTCCCTATAAATTGGCTTTTGAAACAAAATGTCTCTTCATTTATGCACACTTATATTTGACCATATGCTTAGGTCCAGCATTCAAGGTGAGGGTTCTCGTACTTAGTTTGGTTTGCAGTTCAGTCTTGAAATATATCCCCTAAAAGAGACTTTGGCTGTATTTTGGGAAAAATAATATGTTTGTTTCTGTCATGATGTAGCTGGTTGAGCAAATAGAATGAAGGCAGAATTGTCAGTGCCATCTGTACCCTATGGTCAGGCTGAAGGAAAGAAGGGAATTGGGTTTTTCTGAGTAGAGGAATTTAAAGGCATCTCTGAACTCATTTGAACATGAAATCTTCAACTTGTTATTCAAGTTTAAATTTACATATTCAGAGGCTGCATGCCAAGTACTACAAACTGAATTACAAATTCCCAGAGCAACAAAAACTGGCAAAAAGTCCGCCAGACTTGGAGAGACTTTTTTGGTGGTGTTTTTAAGGTAAAATGTTAAAAAAAAAAAAATTTTTTAAATAAAACTGATACTAGTGGGCAGAAAATGGTAGTGGTCTTCTGCTGGTAGGAAGGTCTAGTCTCGAAACTGGGATATACAGGAAAATTTTCAATTGTAGAGGGGTTCACGTGTCTGCATACATGAAAATATCCCCAAGGCCTTTATTCTGAAAACAAACATATAAGGTAGAGCCCCTTCTTAAATTTAGCATCTTCACCCCAAGCAAAGCTAGTTGCAGAAACTGCAGGAAAAGCCTTAGTTCAGTAAAGGAATGCAAGACATGATGTAACGTATGTCCTCACCTTTTTAGCACAGCAGTTCCCAGGAGCATATTAACTCTGTGGACTGGAACTCAGTGCCCTTGGTACCAGCAAATGATGTGGAGCAGCCAGAGAAGCTGCATCCTGCCTTGCAGAGCCACAGTCTCTTCAGTCTCTCCAATTAAGTGCTTAGCTGAGTACAAATCTGGGCCAAAGTCATATGGCACAGATCCCCATTCATCCTCAACAGTGACAGTATTTAGTGCAGGACCCTTTTCTGTGTGGGGTGAAGACAAATTAGTCTAAACCCTTGTTGGGCTTTGTTCCTCCTGCATTCAATAGATGGTGCCAGAGGCTCCTTTTCCCTTCAACAGTGATAGCCTGCTGCTCCTGCCAGCGCTTTGAGCAGCAGCCACAGCAGTGATGCCAGAGATTCAGGAGTAGGACACCAGAGATGATGGTTAGAAAGAAACGACAAAAGGGAAGGAAAACGATGTAAAGTTGTCCGTATTTAGGCAGTCTTTATATGGAAATTAAGGTCTATACTATATACTAGGGTAGCATGCACCATTCCACAAGTACTTGGTGATTTAGGTATTATATCTGTTGAGGCAAAAGTTTAGCCAAAAGGGTTTCTAGCTTTTGTGAATATTTTCACACACAGCAGTTTTGCACTGAAATGTGTGATACCAGATTTCAAAACAGTAACTGTTGTGTTTTTAATATCAGGTGCAACTCCAGTAGTTCCTACTCGAGCAGCAACTCCAAGATCAATGAGGAATAAATCACATGAAGGAATTACAAATTCTGTGATGCCAGAATGTAAGACTCCTTTCAAGTTGATGATAGGGGCATCTAATGCCATGGGTAGGCTTTATGTGCAAGAAATGGCTGGAAGCCAGCAACAAGAACTTCATTCTGTCTATCCTAGGCAGAGATTGGGTAGTAATGAACTTGGACAGAAGTCTCCGTATCGTGGCAGTCATGGTGGGATGCCCAGTCCAGCTTCATCAGGATCACAGATATACGGAGATGGCTCAATCTCTCCTAGGACTGACCCACTTGGAAGCCCTGATGTTTTCACAAGGAACAATCCCAATTTTCATGGAGCACCCAACTCTAGTCCTATTCACATGAACAGGACACCTCTGTCTCCACCATCAGTAATGCTACATGGTTCTCCTATACAGTCATCCTGTGCAATGGCTGGAAGGACTAATATACCTCTTTCCCCAACCTTAACCACAAAAAGCCCAGTAATGAAAAAACCCATGTGTAATTTTTCAACTGGTATGGAAATACCACGAGCAATGTTTCACCATAAACCACCCCAAGGTCCACCCCCACCTCCTCCACCACCTTCTTGTGCTCTTCAGAAAAAGCCATTAACATCGGAAAAGGATCCACTTGGCATACTTGACCCTATTCCTAGCAAACCAGTGAATCAGAATCCTGTTATCATTAACCCAACTACTTTCCATTCAAATGTCCACTCTCAGGTACCCGTGATGAATGTAAGCATGCCTCCTGCTGTTGTCCCTTTGCCAAGTAATCTTCCTTTGCCAACTGTAAAACCTGGTCACATGAACCATGGAAGTCATGTTCAAAGAGTTCAACATTCTGCTTCAACTTCCCTCTCTCCTTCACCAGTGACATCCCCAGTTCATATGATGGGATCCGGGATTGGAAGGATTGAGGCTTCTCCCCAAAGATCACGTTCTTCCTCCACATCATCAGATCATGGAAATTTCCTGCTGCCTCCAGTAGGACCACAGTCATCCTGTAGCGGAATTAAAGTTCCTCCCAGGTCCCCAAGGTCAACAATAGGGTCACCAAGACCATCTATGCCATCTAGCCCTTCCACCAAGCATGATGGACTTAATCAATACAAGGACATCCCTAACCCATTAATTGCTGGAATGAGTAATGTATTAAATCCTCCTAACAATGCAGTTTTTTCTACTGCATCAGCTGGAAGTGGTTCCTTGAAGAGTCAGCCTGGTTTGCTGGGAATGCCTTTAAATCAGATCTTGAACCAGCACAATGCTGCCTCTTTTCCAGCAAGCAGTTTACTCTCAGCAGCAGCCAAAGCACAGCTAGCAAATCAAAATAAACTTGCTGGTAACAACAATAACAGCAGTAGCAGTTCTGGACCTGTTGCCAGTGGTGGCAACAATGAAGGACATAGCACTTTAAATACCATGTTCCCTCCCGCTGCCAATGTGCTTCTACCAACAACTGAAGGGCAAAGTGGCCGAGCAGCACTGAGAGATAAATTGATGTCTCAGCAAAAAGATCCTCTGAGAAAAAGAAAGCAGCCGACCACCACAGTGTTGAATTTGCTAAGACAGTCTCAGTTGGATAGTACTGGAGTTTCCAAAGCTGGATCTGATTTGATAAGAAAGCAAAGTCAAAGCTCTTTTCCCATCAGTTCCATGTCCCAGCTACTTCAGTCCATGAGTTGTCAAAGCTCTCACATGAGCAGCAATAGTACCACCAGCTGTGGGAGCTCAAATACTGCTTTACCATGTGCTGGTAACCAGATGCATTTTGCAGACACCAGTATGAACTCTGGCAGTCTCCAGAACTCACTGGCACAGAGTTTACCCTTGCGAGGGGAGGGTGTGCACTGCCAGAACACAAACACTAACTTTGTCCATGGTACTAGCCCAGGCACAACCAACCATCTTGCAGGTTTAATAAATCAGATGCAGGCTAGTGGGAACTGTGGGATGCTCAGTCAGTCAGGAATGGCTTTAGGAAATTCATTACATCCAAACCCACCTCAGTCAAGAATCCAAGCATCCTCCACTCCAGTGATACCAAACAGCATTGTTAGCAGCTGTAATCAAACAAGTCCTGAAACAGGTACGTTTCCTTCTAAAAGGATACCCCTATGTTTGACTGATTGGGAATATATGATGACTGTTTTTAAACGGGTTCCTCTTACATATCTACTTTTTTAAACTTGGGTTTACCACTATGCAAAGTATGCCTATTTTATGCTGATACCCAGATTCTCAAAAATAAAAGAAGCAAAAAACAGTGGAAGACTAAAATATATCTCCTGTTCTCTAAACAAAATCACCCTGGCCTCCTTCCTATGACAACTCTTTCTTCTGTTAACTTCCACACACTCTGCATAAGTGAAATCTGTCCACTTCTGTACATACCGGAACCACAGCTTTTGTCACTTGCCCAAATAAATAGGGTTGTTTTTTTTGCAGCATGCACTGCTGCTTCAACCTTAGAATGCCATGGCTGAGCTGGCAGTCTGTGTCCAGACTATACATGTGTTCTTTACTGCTTGCATTAAAGAATTGGTGTTATCAGAAATGAGAGCAGATACTAGTGCAAAAGTTTACATACAGCTCTTTTCAAGGAGAGCACTGAGGAATCATAGAATGATTTGAATTGGAAGGGACCTTAAAGATCATCCAGTTCCAACCCCCCCCTGCCATGGGCAGGGACACCTTCCACGGGATCAGGTTGCTCAAAGTCCTGTTCAACCTGGCCTAGAACACTGTCAGGGTTGGAGCAGCCACAGCTTCTCTGGGCAGCCTGTGCCGGTGCCCCGCACCTTCGTAGTGAAAAATTTTGCTGAATCTTTGTTTGCCTTTAACATCGTAATTTTACTAAGCTGGTAATTAAGTGGTTGAATAAACTAGAAGTGTGTAGAAAGAGATATCCTGGTTTATTGATCAGTGAAGACTTGGAAAGGAAACAGGCATGCTGCTGTTCCTAGCTCTGTGCTGCTTAAAGATAAAAATGACACAGGTCAAAAATGTGTATTTCATTTAACTACTACTGGTTGAACAAAGGATGCAGTTTGAAAGATGGTACTGTGTTAATTTCTTAACCAGAAAGAAACCTTACATTTGATATTTCAGCTTGGTTAACTTGCAAAGCGTGTTTGATACAATCACAGCTAAACTACATCAGGTCAAACGAAAGTGACTGTAAGCATGCAAGCTGTCTCTCTCATTAGCCCAGGAAAGGACCTCGTGTATTCCTGAGCTTCCTCCATGAGAGCTGCTTATTCTTTAAAATACAGAATAGAATTATATAAAAATAATTTTCTAATACTATGCTGGTCACAGTTTCTGATGATTTCTAAGTGTTTCTCCCCATTCCTGATGAAAAAAGGTAGTCTTTTTTTCCTTAGCTATATTGGTGGTTTGTGTTGCTGGCAAGCAGCTATTAATCCTTGCATGGCTGTTTTGCCTTGTTAGTCTGACCCAGAGACGTATTTCCTGGTACAGTCTGTCTTAGAATTCTGGGACTTAGTAATCTCTTCTGAACAGAACAACGATCTGGGATTGCCTTAGGAACTTACTTTCCTGTCCCACTAAACATACTACAAAATCCCTTTAGCAGGAACTCTGTTGAGTTCAATGGGGACCACTGGTAACGGGTTCTTCTGCATTCAGTCATAAAACAGTTTGGGTTGGAAGTGATCTTAAAGATCATCTGGTTCCAGGTGCCCTGCTACAGGAAGGGACACCTTCCACTTTATCAAATTGCTAAAAGCCCTGTCCAGCCACTGCAGTATTATTGAAGCATTGGAATACTGTCAGCTTGCCCTCAGGAGAATAGAAAGGACTCAGTGTTACATGAGTTAAGAGCCTGTGTGTCAGCAGTTACCATCAAGAAGCTGAGCAGTAGTAATTCACCCTGTGTGGGGTAAAGGTTGTGAAAAGGTTCAAGATCAACAAGAGTTTTACATTAGATTAAAGTTATAAATAAAATGTCATTTAAAGACTATTAAAGTGGGCTTCTGAGAATGAGAACCCAGGTTTATTCCCATGTTGAGTCTTGTTCCTGGTCCATCACTGATACAGCCTGAATCTGTAGCCATGCACTGCGCTGATACGGCAGTAGGTGGGACCATGCATGAAGGCTGCCTTTGGCTTGATGGAACTGATTGTCATCATACCTATGCTAGTCAATCAGAGCCTTTGCCTGTATTGCCAGTCCTTGTCTTCAGGCAAGCTGGATTTCTTTCTGAGAAGACAAATGCGACAGAACAAATCTGTGCATGTGTCAAAGCCCCATGAAGAAAGGTTTCAACATAAACAGCCAATTCAGTCCTCATAGGAAGGGTAACATGTATATAACCCCACCTAGAAACTTCTGTGGTTTTCCTACAGAATGATATTTCTAATACCCTGGTGTGATACCTGATAGAATTATAGCAATGTAATTATAGGGCCTTAAACTGGCACTTTTTTTCTTAGCTAAGTGATAAATGGTCGTCCTGTGTAAGCAACGACTAGGAAGAGTTCTGTATATTCTGTTCCTCACTACTGGAGGGGTTTGTCTCTTTAGTTTTGATGCTTTCAAAATGCACACAACTTGCATTTAATTATTTTATTAAATATCCATGCTAGCTAGGAGCCTAGAGACCTCTTTTCTTTAAGATGAAATGTCAGATGCTGTTACCGTTACGTTACACCAAGGGCAGGGCCCTGAACGAGAGCCTAAACCTTGATCCAGCCTCCTGCCCAAGTCATTGCAGCAGCAGCACAGGGCTCAGGCATAAGATTTGAATCTCATCCATAGCCCGTGAAAATCCAGTTACGGATATTTTGTTGTGTTTGCAGAAGAATGGAAGCATTCTTTCCATGAAACAAGTGTGAAATGTTGAGTATTTTGCACTAATAGTAACCTTTGAAAAGCAGTTAGTTAGCACTCCACATTCAGTGCTGTAGACAAAACTATTAAGAGGTATACAGTGAATTATTCTGACATGGAGAGTTGTTAATTTAGGTGGATGGAGCTGAGCAGTGTCAAACATGTTGTGTGAAGCCTGCTTTAAAGAGCAGTTGAGCTGAGTAATATGTCTGCAGGAAACTCTTGCCTTTGTATTTGAGTTTGTGGCTTGCTTTTGCTTTTTCTTTTTTTTTTTTTTTTTTTTTGCTTTGTTTTTAAGCATTTTAATTGCTAAATCTGTTTTCTGTTTCTGTGCCAGCATTCAGAATAGCTACTAATCAGAAAATAGTTCCTGAGAGAAAAAATACCGAGAATCACCACAATTAGATAGCTGGTTATTGCCTAAGCTTTTAATTATATTTTAACCACATGGACCAAGTTTTATTATTCTAGCTTTTGTTTTCTTCTTCCGCAGATAATATCTTTAGTTTCCAGGTAATTTTCAGCATGAGTGCAATGGAATTATAAATGAATAAATACAAAAATAAAATACTCTGTTTATGCAGTAAAAGCTTCTGAGGTTTTCTGAGTTTGAACCCTTGAAAACCGGTTATGAGCAATTAATTTTTATTAACAATTTCAGTCCCTCAGTTGTATTTGGGTTACAAACACTGTTTAATAACAGCTGTCTTATGGAAGAGCTAGGAACAGGTCGTATATGCTATTTAGGGCTGTTCCTTTGAAGAGTCTGTTTTCTGGCAGGAGACTGGGTTCTATACTCATATTTTTTCTAATACCTAGTGTTAATTCTTCTGTTAACCTTTGATGCTGTGTTCCTCATTAATCAAGCCCTCAGATTTTTCATACTCGCTGAAGGTAGAATCCAGTTTAGCAGTTTTAAGATTTACTTATTAAGCCACTTTGCCTCTCTTTGGATTTGTCCCTTCTGTTTGTAAAACAGAGCTGCATCACTGTGTGATGTATTTTATTGTAGTCTGGGTTAATTCATATTTTCTCGCTGTTAACATGTGCCATTAGTCCTGATGTTCACAGTGTAGAAAAACCTCTGTGTGTTGAACATTCAACAAGCGAGTCCTGCTAAGAATGCAACATGCATAAATAATGGGGTAGATGAAAATGAGTGAAAAAAATACTTGTGAGTAAAAGCTGTATACAGCTGATAAGGAAATCAAGGGAACTAATGTAATAACCATAGCTGATAGAAATAAATATGATAAGTTGTCTCAAATATCAGAACATCAGAAATAGGAGAAACTCTAAGAGTTTAGTAGTGACAAATAAAGGGCAGATTTGGCAAAGACTCAGAATAGCAATTTTTACTGGTGAAATATAGAACAGAATATAGTAAAATATAATTAAACAGGGAGGAGCGCACAGGACTAATACCAATCAGTGAGGAGCTTATATCCCACTCAAACAGGATTTATTTTCATATGGCCAAGTACAGTGTGCTATAATTGGGGATGGAACTTTGCCTTGGAAAACAGTGACTCAGAGAAGGTTTTTAAGAGGCTTTGATTTAATAGACTTAATGCAAACTGTCAAGTCAGTGATGATGCAAAACCAAAAAAGACAAAAAAGCTGGGTGGATCCTTGGAAACATAAAAGTAGGAATACACAGTAGAACTTGGCATGCTCGTAGCTCTGTCTGTAGTTAAGAAAAGCAGAGTTAGGAAGTGACATTGTGACTCGTGGTCACTGCACATAAAAGGTATGGAAATACCAGAAATTTTGAAGGAGAGCAGCAAAATTTACATGTGTAGTTGGCTGTGAGACCTTGGGATGTAAACCCTGGAGGCAACGTCTGTGCTCTTGTTTTGACAGAAGATCCTGCAGTCAGGCTCACCTCTCACATTTTGATCAATGTCGGCAGACCAGATGACAGGGTGCCAACCTGAATATGAGATACTCCAGCACTTGGGAATTCCCTGGAATCTGCTCTTTCAAATAAGTGGCAAAGGAATAGTATCTCTTCCTACAATTATTTATTCTTGGGCAATATCTGAATATCATAGAATGCCAGGTTGGATAGGACCTCAAAGCCAAGCATGGCCTAGATTTGATGTCCCAGCACCGTGTCCAGCTGAATCTTCAAAGTGTCTGCCATAAAAAGTGGAAAACTGAATTATTTTTACGTTGTCAGACATTTGCTGGCAGCTTCCAGTGGCTGAAAGCTGGTACATTCATCATCAAAGAAACAAGTAGTTTTCTTTTTGAGAGAATAGTAAATGTAGGAACATGCTGGCAGAGGACATGCTGAGTAAATGAACAGAAAGAGTCTTAAAGAAATTTCACAACCCGGGTGCTGGTAGGACTGTTCTAAATAGTGATGGTGGTAGCTTCTGACCTTAGCATCAGCTCAGCTCCCGTGTTGCTGCTCTCCTGTATTCACCTTCTCGTGGTGTGGTGAACAGAGCTGCTTTCATGCTTAGTGCTCAGAGTACTCGCACATCTGTGTTAAACATTGTCATGTAACCCTATTATCAGGATTTAATCCCAGTATAACCTAAAGGACTCATGAAGTACTTTTTTCTGCCAAACTTGACAGTTGGCTAGAGCTAGTCGAACTGGAGCAGTTGGGGATTTGCCTTCTTGCAGAATCGGCAACTGTCTTGTTGCTAATGGGATTACATCTTGTAGAATTGTTTTCTTTTAATCAGAAGTCTTTGGGGTTTTTCTTCTTCAGCACCATGGCAGGGACAGGTTTCAGTTGTCTGCCATTTGTAGTATTTGTTTTCCTCTTGGTTTTTGGCTGTAGCACAAAGCAACAGGGGAACAAATTGCTTTAGTCTAACTTAAGGGTTCATCCTTAATCTAGGTGAAAGATACTGATGGAAAGTATTGCTTCAGATTTTGTGAACCTAATTTTCTTTGTAGTTTGGGATAAGTATTCTCCCTGACTTTCTAGGAGAGCTGTGAATGTAAGTGCTTTGTTAAAAGGGAATGATGCTGCGTTTGTGTCTATAATTTGGTGATGTGAAGAACCTAAAGCATCAAGTGTTACATGAAGAAAAAGGTTGAATGTACTCTTGGACATAGTGGTAGGTCTCAACATAACATAGGCCCATGCTTCTCGAAAAATGGTCTTTCCTGTGTATCAAAGAAGAGGGAGTGTTTTAAAATATATCACATTAAATGTGTACAAAGTGGCATATTCTAGTACATGAGTCTCTGGATTTGCTTCCCAGAATTACTTTTATATATCATAGAATTACAAAGTCAGTAGAACTTTTTGACTTTAAATTCAGAAGAGTATCTGGCTGGCATCCTTCCTGGGGCTTGTTATGTCTGAGAAAATTTCCTTATTAAATTGAAATAACCCCTAGTCAGGATGCCAACCAGCTACTCTTCTAATTATAAATCCAATTGAAATTTTCTATTGCTTTTGGGTTTCAGCATTTATATAAATGTACAGAGGGTGGGGAAGGAGAGACAGATTATAAGGAACAACTGTTATTTAAGTCTGGAACTACTTTTCAACATTCTACCCTATTTTCCTTTATTATTTTGGGGAGGAAAAAAATTGTATTTTTCTATTCAAATGAGAATTGTAAAGAGTGGGGAAAATGTTCTCAATGAAGAATAAGGTTTCCAGGTATGAGACATGTATGGTAGATCAGTTCTGCTCCCTACCCTGCCACTGAAATAAATATTCTCGTTTATTTGCTCTTGTTAATTCTTCATAGAAGATTCATGCAAAAAACCACTCTCATTCTCTGAGCATAAAGGAATCACTGACTTAGGAGGCAACAATTGTATTAGATAAAACTTAATCGTTACGGTGATAGACTTTTTATACAGTCACTTTAAACCTACTTGCTACCATGAGGTTTACAATAGTGGAAACGTTTGGAAGTAGAATAGATTTTGGTTTTCAAATTACCTCTATGTATTTATGTTTATTGTTAGCAAATGCTAGCAAACTGCAAGAACTTGAGAATCAGCTTATTCTCTACTTAATTAAGTCAGTTGTTTAGTACAGGGAGCTGAAATCAGTAACTTTCTAATTTTAGCAGAAATGGAAAAAGGAAATGTAGAATTCATTTAATTATTCTGTTTGAGTTCTGGTGAGTCAAGATCAGAAATGGTGATATTACCTGAGCACTCCCTTGTCAAGGGTTATGCTGGGATCATGTACCGCTTCTCCCACATCACTTAGGTAGAACTCAACATTGCTAATACATCCTTTACCCTGGTCTTTGAACTTGATACCATCAGTGTGTATTAGCCACGCTTTGAATTCAGCTGCTCTTTGTGACCCTTCAGGCACAGCCATGCCTGGTTTGGGAATCACAGTGGCATTACCTCTCAGATAAATACCAAGATTAAAAGTTCAGCGCAATTGAGCTCTGCTTACCAAACATGCTGCTTGCTCAGACACAAAGCTTGGGGTTTTCTTGTTTTGTTTCTTATAATTTGAATTTGCCCGTAACTCACAGTCTTTTAGTTAAACAGACTCTTATCTGGTTAGTGTTTTCACTGCCACGCATTTATCTAGGAATTTATGTTAATAAAAGGCAGAAGATTTGAAAAAATAATACAGAAAGATGTCTTATTTTATTAAAGATATTACTGGGGGGGAGGGGAAGCCGCCCTGAATTATATGTGATTTTCCATACATATTTAGCCCTCCCCATCTTCCGAAAATTTCTTAAGCGGAGCCAGTGGACAACTCGAGAAATTACTAGAGGGTGGAGTGGGAACTATTGAAATAAATAATGCCTTTTATTGCATTTTTAGTTTTATTGAAATTTGCAGTACAGTGTTTTACCTCATCTTTCCCCACAACTGTGAATGGGGGAATGATACAGAATGAGATCAGTGCTAACACTCCTTCATCTGTATGCTGTTGTCTTCACAGTTTTTACTAGAAGACTGCTTCTGCTTTCTGTTAACAGCTAGGCACATCAAAGTAGATTCCCCAAAGTCATTTTAAAAAACAGCAGTGATGATAAAATGCAGAAGTCAGAAGAGACAAGGGCAAGGACAAGGGCCAAGAGTGAAATTGAGTCAGGTGTATTAAAAAAAAAACAAACACCCCCCCCCCCCCAAAAAAAAAAAAAAAAAAAAACCACACACAAAAAAAAAAACAAAACTAATTTTAAGGATTTCTGTCGTCCTAGAAACTGCTTTGGGCTTTCTGCCCTTCCCCCAAATTTTCTACAAAATTCATTCATGGCTGAGTCACTTTTCAGAAGATGCAGAGACTACATGCTGTAGTCCTCTGCAATTTACATCCTTAAAATAATCTGTTAAAGCAAGAGTTTGAAAAATGCTATTAAGAATGGGGCCAACATTACAGCTGGTTTGTTGTAAGTAAAAAAAAAAAAATACATGATCATGCAGCATTGTGCCATTGGTAGTCATAGTCATATGCTCAGCTGCTACAATGATAAGCGTGATATTATGGAGAGAGTTAAATCTGTTTCACAGAAGAGCACATTCCGTGTGGATGGAATGTTGTATATAGGGAGAGTTCGCATTTTTAACTGGTTCTTCTGGACTGAGAAAGTTGTTTTATTTCTTGGTCCATTGTTTGTGATTTCTCTGTTGTATGAAGAGGGCGTGCATCTCAGTAAGGGGAGCAACTGACAGTAGTTCGCCATTAACCGCTCAATTATGGTGTCTTTGGAATTGAAAACGCTATAATAAAGGTGATACCAGATAAATATCTTAAATGTTTTCCATGCCAAAATGGAAAGGGAGAGTATAATTATAAAAATGTGTAGCTCTTAGTTCTGTGTTTATAAGTAAGTGATGGAATATGTAGTTAAAGCAAGATCATGTTGTCTCAAATTTTTATGGAACATGAGGTCATACCATTTCCATCAGACTTTTGTACAAGTTAAGCCTCTTAAAATCGCTAATTTAACAATACTGCCACTGATGCAAACTATGTGTTTGGACCTCTATGTTGATGTTTCATAGTAGCATTGCAGTAGCTTCTGGATACCTCAAGCTTGGATTGGTGACCCTGTGTGGCACAAGTTGCACAAACCATTTGAGTTACAGTAGTAATCACAGTGCTTAAGTGATCTTTTGTGCTTTCACACCTTCATAATCTCAGGGGTAAGGCATGCAGTAAAACTTTTCTCTCTCCACTCTTGCTGGATCTTTTTAAAAGGATCATGCAGATTTCTTCTGCAAGAGGATGGAAATGGTGGAGGGACCAGGGAGTTAAACATAAGTTTCTGACACAGGCTTCAAAAAGTTGAAATGTTCTAAATTAAAAAAGCAGTAAAGAAAATATCAAACATAAAATAGAGTTAGCTGCATTTTTATTGAATATGCAGGAAAACAAGAATTTAGAAAGGGCTATCTATATTTTTTATTTGTTCTTAACTCTCAAAATGCTTAAGGTGTTAATGGCTAATGAGCAAGTCCTGCACTTAGTTTCCTAAGTTCTTAATAAATCTGTTTTATCAGTTATTTTTATTCTGCAAATTCCAGCAATGTACTGTTGAGACTATTGAAATACTAGAATACATAATTGATAGTTCCTTATAGAGAAAAGCATTGTAAAATGTTATTTGCGTTACTATTTTCTAATTATTATACTTCAACTGCACATTTTTAGGAAAATCAAGGAACATAAACATATATCAATATATCATTAATATTCCTTGATTTGGTAGAAATACATTTAGCATCTATGAAAACTACAAAGGTTTGCCTTTGATTTAAATTGTCTGGTTTATAAGGAAGTTGGGCATTATCTTGGACATTATACAAAGTCAGTATTGTTCCTACCTGGTTTTATGCAGACACAGTTCTTCTTACACTGCAGAAATGGTACATTGGTTTTGTCTCTGTTTAGTTTGAAATCAGTAGCTCAAACCCAGCTTCTCTTTCTGAGGACATTGAAGCTTGCTGTACAAGTCTTCGTATTCAAATCTTAATGCTGTTTAAAAACCTGGGCTATATCCTACCATCCCAATAGCATATGTGTACGTATGTGTTCCTGTCTTTTCGTGGTAGGACAATGGTTGAGATATTAGTGATAAATATCTTCCACTCTGATTATTTTAACTGAGCAGGGAGACTGAATCTGCTTGAGCACAAACTGATTTCATAATATCCATGATTTTCTTGTACACCTGTGAAGGAGTAACTTTAAAAAAGGACACATAAAACTACACTTAATAATAAACTTGCTTTCAAAAGAAAACAAAAATAAATAAAATACTGTCACCCCCAAGTTTAAAAACCATGGAGCCTATTCAATTTTCATTTATTTACTCCCAATACATTTATTTGACCCTCTAGAAGAACAATAGAACTACTTTTTCAGCATTCTGGGTATTTCTTCTTCTCACTCTGTTACAAAGACAGTTAATTTTTCTCAATGAGTGGCAAAGGCACTTTTAGCAGACATCTCTGTCTGCAAGAGCTGGAAGCAGGCATTCATCTTAGGCTTTTATGGCATTTAGTCCAACTCCTTAATCTTTTTTTCGTATTACTTTTAAGAGCTTCTGATTATTAAGAAGTGCTGTTTACTGAGCTAGCATGTATGATGCCTTGGGTTTACGGGGTTCAAAATACCATGTTTTTATGAAACTTGGAATCAAACTTGTAATTTCCTTTTCGCTTTCAACTCATATTCACCATTCTCGTCAAAACTGTCATCTTGGTGCCTTTTTCATCAAAACTGTCGTCTTGGAGCCTGGAAACCATAATAATGACCCATTTCATGTGAGAGTTTTGGGTGAGCTAGCACGCTGTTGAAATTCTTTGGTGCTGTAGTGTATCTTTTCTTCTGGCTGTCATCCTTCTCCAAGCCTGAAGGAAATGCAAGTGGTCCGGATTGCAGTCCTATTTTCCTTACAGCACTGCTGGCCAAGACAGCTTGTTTGCATGGGTTTGTTTTTTTTTCAGCTGACATCCACCATCTGGTTTCCACTGTCATCCTGCCATCTTTGAAAATTGTAGTAAATGCAAGTTATGAGTCTAGATACCACTTTGAATTAAAGGCACACCTCAAAGGACATCTGGAGTCGGTTCCAGATCACCGCTGCTATGCTTTTGTTCTACTGCCTGGTTTGAAAGGACAGCCCTGTTATTAGGACTTCTCTTCTATTCACAGTGTGGATTATACCATTGATTTGGTGAAGCATGTTACATTTTTCCATGCTGTTTTAGAGAACTCTTCACACCTTCACGCTGCCGATGCTGGGCATCTCTTTCTTCTCATTGCACCTGGTCTCTTCATGAGTCAGAAAAATGTGACTGCTCACGTTCATCCTGGATCTTGGATATTTTGTCTTAGAACTGGGGAAGGACGGTTCAGAGGGCTCTCCAAGGGCTCTAGCGGCTTTGCCAGGGGAAGGTGTCCTTCTGTACTTTGTTGATGCGGCACTATCAATCACAATTACAGAAATGATGCATGTTTTTTAAAGCGGAAAAAATAATTCAGATTTTGTCTTTTGGCTTGGGGCCAAGCGTTCGGAAGATGTCTGGCAGCACTATATTTTAATGAGAATGGGTGTGCATGCATTTCTTTATCTGGAATATTGACTTGTTGGAGATGGTATTTCGGAAGAGATTCAAAAATCATATTCTGGCAATTCAGTCTGTTGCTGGAGATAGGATTGTCGCAGACTGCAATTGTAAATACCGTATTAGCTGCTGTCCAATTCAGGACTCTTTACACCAGTTCCTACCGTGTCTTTCTGTCAGGGAGGTTTTCCCGAAGCTCGGGGGTATTTATGTTTTCTACCAAAGTCTGGCTGCTCATCGGCTCTTCAACTCCCAAACTTCTCAAGTCTGGATTCCAATAAGGACGCATTTTCTTCCTTGTGCTCAGAATCCATCAACTTTTTTTTTTTTTTCCTTCAGTAGGAGTTAATGGCCTCATTAATCTGGGGAAAGAGCAAGTGTCAAATGCCCTCTGGACCTCTCAGGTTAGATCTCCAGAGGTGGTGTTTGACGGAGGTTAGAAAACAGAGCAGCGTTTGACAAAAACCTAGCAACAATCTTGCAAGTTTGAGATTTGCTTCACAGCACGTACTCTTCCATGTAGTCATTTACCTGAGTGGAATGGAAAATAGGATTATAAATGAATTAGGAACAGAGATTAGGTCCACTGGAAAATACCAAAATTAGATTTTATATTAATGAGAACACTATATATAGAACAGTTTCCTCATCCCTGAATCAAAAATACATCCATGTGCTGCTTAATACATTGAATGTGATTTCTACTAGTGAGGAAAGCCTTTCCTAGCCACCAAGGAAATAGCTTGTATATCTGGCTTTCCCCTATTGCAGGGGTAAAGAGTTTCAAAAAAAAATATTGCCTGGAATGAACTCATGGCTTAGAAAGTCCAGTATCAGACTTCTCCTGCTAAGTTGATGGTAGCCTGTTTTTACCTATGTGACAGTAAGATTTTATGTGGAAGGCCATTTACAAGTGGGAGGAATAGCCACCTGAAGATACTGAGGTACTACCTAGTCTGTCTTAAACTAGGTGACAACTAGAGAGACTAACCTTAAGTGTGTCTCAAAGTGCAGTGACAGCATTATGGTTCAGTGAACAATTCTTCTTAACCAGCATCATTTAAGAAGCCCTGTGTATTTTTAACTGTACCTTCTATGTACCTTTTTGAGTTGTCATAACATTAAAGTACTTGAAAAATGGTATTTTAAATTATAAGTGATGTAGAAATTTGGTTCTGTTCTTGACAACTAACAGTGTAGTTACACATCAGTTTTCAAATAGTGTTTGTTTAGAAAAATGATAATTGATGCTTTCTGATAAGCTGTACCTTCTCATCTCTGTCCTATGAGCTATATTTGCAGGGCAGTTGAGAATGGAAAATTATTTTATTGTGTTAAAACCATAGTAAAATACATTTATAATTATACAGTTTTGTATATATGCAGTATATAATTTTAATATTCAAATGTTCTCTAATGAATTTCAATAAATAAAGTAGAAAGGTGTAATTCAAGGCAATTGCCCTTGCTTTAATTCTCCTTATGTCCTCTCACATGTTTTTTTTGTATGACCACTGTCAATTCAAGACTCTTGCCTTAAGTAAAAGACACAGAATAATCTATTTTACATTTCAGCTTTGGTAGAGGGGTATAAAGGCACCCAAATCAACTTTATTATTCTCCCACTTTTTCTGTGTAACCCCCTCATAATAAATTTATCCAACTGGTCTTTCTTTTCACGCCAAGTGATGGATATGACTAGACCATCCCAATTTACATTTTCTTCTTTATAAATTATAAATTGTTGGGGACTGTGGGGTGTTGAATGTGTTGACCATAATGTATTTTTCTCTTGACATTGTATCATGGGCATCATTATGATATGTAATCAGCATCATTGGGTTTTTTTCTTCAGGAGTCCAAAATAATGCTTTAAATAATAATACTTCTAAACCCCATTAATGGAATAGAGCTGGAAATAGAAGAACATATGGTTCACATCTACATTTAGATCATAGAATAATAGAATGGTTTGGTTTGGAGGGGTCCTTAAAGATCATCTAGGTCCAACCACCCTGCCATGGGCAAGGAATCATGTACTCACGTCTTTCACGCAGCATCATTCCTGTCTCCCATTGAGCCTTTTTCCTAGTAGTTAATTTCTTACTGGTCTATGGCTCTAGTATAGTAAGTTACGGTTGCTTTTAGGTTTATGCTAATAAATATGTGAAGAATGAAATCCTGTTTCATCACACTCAGAAATTTAAGGGAAGTACAAGTATGTGGTTAAATAGTGTATGGTTGAATAGTTTCCAGTGAGATGTGTCACAGCCTGTAGTATCTGAAGTAGCTGATGGCAGATTCATTCATATTATGGAAGTACTAAAGTCTGGATGCTGAAAACATTTTCTTTCCTCTGCATGGGTATCAAACGTTAATTTCTGGATTAATCTAGTTACTTTAAAACCTTGAAGATTGTCTCCCAACAGGCAGTGTACTATTAATGGTTCTGTTCTTTTGCGTTACAGGGGGTTCAGGACAGTCATCATCAATAGCCATAGCTGGCACCAGCCAACCTGCCATCACAAAGACAACATCTGTGCTTCAAGATGGTGTTATAGTCACTACTGCAGCTGGAAATCCACTTCAGAGCCAGCTGCCCATTGGGAGCGATTTCCCTTTTGCTGGCCATGAACACTCACTTCATTTTCCGCAGAACAGCTCTTCAAACAACAATCTTCCACATTCTTTGAATCAAAACCTCCTCAATTCTCTGCCTATCTCTTTGCCAGTGAATCAGCAACATCTCCTAAACCAGAATCTATTAAATATACTACAGCCTTCAGCAGGAGAAGGCAAGTCTGAGGTCAACCTCAACCCTTTAGGTTTTCTCAACCCGAATGTAAATGCTGCTTTAGCTTTTCTCTCCAGTGACGTGGATGGGCAGGTATTACAACCTGTTCATTTTCAGCTTCTAGCAACCCTCCTTCAGAACCAAGCCCAAGCAGCTGCCATGCTTCCCCTACCATCTTTCAATTTGACCATCTCAGATTTGTTGCAGCAGCAAAATAACCCTTTGCCCTCAGTAACACAGATGACAGCCCCACCTGACCATTTGCCAAGCAATCAGTCAGAAAGCAGCAGGGTGGAAACCCTTTTAACCAACCCCCTGGGCAACCCCATACCAAGCTTTTCAGGCACTGACACTACTTCTAACCCCTTGCTCCTCCCAGCTGTCTCTGGGGCCTCAGCGTTAATGGCCTTGAATCCCCAGCTGGTGGGAGGTGTCCTGAACTCTGCATCGGGCAGCACTGCTAATCATCCAGAGGTTTCCATAGCCACCTCCTCCCAGGCAACCACTACCACAACCACTACATCATCAGCAGTGGCAGCACTGTCTGTCTCAACCCTGGGTGGTGGGACAGCAGTGGTGTCAATGGCAGAAACATTGCTGAACATATCTAATAATGCTGGGAATACATCTGGTCCAGCTAAACTCAACAATAACTCTGTGGTGCCACAGCTACTTAACCCTCTACTGGGGACAGGTCTGCTTGGTAAGTTCAATTTCTTAACAGATATAAAAGAAAAACAAAAAAAAAGAGGGTTGGGGAGGGGGAATTTTGGATTCTAGCTTCTATTTCTAAAGACTCCACTTTACCATAATTTTTTAAGGTTTTTGTATGTTACAGCTTGTTTATTACTATGGAGAGAAATTAAGAAATTTAAAATACATTCTGATTTAATTAAGTAAAATTTAATACTGGTTTTGGAAATTATTTTAGATTCCATTTTTCATTCTGATGCCACCTAGGCCTACTATATACACTTTGAAATTCTGCAAGCAATTGGACTTGCTTCATTTTTCAAGTAGTAAAAGCACAGGTGCATCTCTGGGATGCAGTGTTTCATTTCAAGTGCATGTGGCATCACAGGGTTAATATGAGTAGCTGTGCAGTAGATGAAAAATGGTGAAGTACTTTTCTCCAAATGAATCAAAAGTGCCAAAACCACAAGCACACTCCCATGTAAAGTAATCCTTAAAGCACTTGAAGTAGGTCCTCATGCAAGTTCGAAGAGGAAAGTTGCCCTTCGAGCCCTTTATTGTATGTTTATATTTTCTCTCTCTGTTGTTTTGGTTTTTTTTTCACTTCAGCTTGTAATTTAAAAAAACAGGGTATCTTATTTGCCAAACACCTACATCCCAACACAACTGATTAAAAAGCCCTTAAATATAATTTTTTTCTCCTGGGTCTTGATTTTACCAAGAATATTTAATATAGTTAGTACTCCTTTGTTGCTTGGTCTGTGTTATTTAATAAATAGACTAGTAGAAGGAACTAAATAGTGGCAAAGAGCTGATAAGTGTTTTAACTTAACACCTCATACTTGCCTACTAAATGGCTATCATGAACTCAACCCTGCTTTATATTTTCCATGTAAAATCTGACTAAAATGATGCTGCAGATGGAAATTTTAAGAAAAATGAGAGCTTTTAATTAAAAAAAAGAAACTGAACAAATTGATATATTTTTAAGTTTTGTTATTTCATAAAGTCAGGTTTAACTGTGTATTTATTTTACTAGAACTAGAATTTTCATGTAAAGTGGGATTTATTTTTTTTTTTTCTCTCTTCTGCTGCCCCACTCTTTGGAAACTAAGAATAAGATTCCAAGACAGCAAATATCATAGAAGCTCATTGTGCCATACTTGGCTGTGTGCTATTCCAAAGGCAAAAACCTTTAGAAAGAGTCCAGATAGATGTGACATGCAAAAGAAGCAATTCTGAAGAAATAGAGGAATAAAGAGCAGGAGACTCATGCCTTGAGGACCATTCTATAGAAGATTGAAGGGAAAGAGTGTTGTTTCACAGAAGCATTTTTTTAGCTGTCAGTTAAAATTTGAGTCAAGGAAATTCCTCCTGACTATTGAAAACTGTACTGACTTAACGTTTCCCTGTGTTTGAATTACAGGTGACATGTCATCTATAAACACTACTTTGAGTAACCATCAGCTGAGTCATCTCCAGTCGCTATTAAACAACAATCAGATGTTTCCTTCAAATCAGCAGCAACAGCACCTTCTCCAGGGGTATCAGAACATGCAGGGCTTTCAAGGCCAGACCCCGATTCCTGGCCCAGCTAACAACCCAAACCCCATGGCATGTCTGTTCCAAAACTTCCAGGTAGAAAGCAAAATGAAATCAATTTTCAAACAAATGTGCAACTCTCAGTAGGTAAAACTATATGCTCCATAGTTAGATTTTTATTTTTTGCTGAGTGTTGAAGACAATATGATATATACAGTTGCTTGCCTGTCTGTGTAGGTTTTGGATTTTGCAAATCAGGAACATTTGTTACGGAATTTTACTCCTTTTTCCTTAGAAAATGGGTATGGTTTCTTTGGAAAGAGTTATGCAGCATGTATTGAAAAAATATGCTATGTATGTTCTTGTCAATTAGTATATGTTATTAGCAAAACTATTTTCCATTCTGAAGAAATTATTATAATTCCTGTTTAGGTCACTCTTACAATTCAGTGGTGAGAAATAAATACTGATACCACTTTACAGCAATTAGAAACTTAATAAATTATTATAGGTGTGTACCAGTCCTCTTATATTCCCTTGAATGGGGAAGAGCTAGCTGTAATGTGGACGGTATAGACTGAAGAAAACAGATGTTAGAATGAATGTGCAATGACAAAACTGTGCAAAAATGTTTATTTTGTTATTATTTGTTGTAACTGTTATACACAGTTATTATGTAAATGCTGTTTAGCTAAATAGACAGTTCTTCATAATGCAAGTTGAGCTATCAAACCAGCATACTGACGGGAAGATAGTGAGCAAAATAGCTGATAAAACCAGAGTTAAAATACGTATTTGTTATTATTCAGTATTTTTGTGGTTGCTGCATAACTCAAGATGTGAAGTCAGGATCGTGCATATAGTGCCAGACAGCGCTTATACCCTTTAAGAGAGAAAAAAGAAGACATTGTTTTCTCAGTGTAGATGTTTCACTCCTGTGATTGCAGAATCACAGTCCTCTAACTGCCTATTAAATCTCTTCAGTTTTGTATGAATTTTGGCTTTATCTCAGTATTTTTTGCTTCAGATTCTCAGTTATATAAATAGTAGCAGTAAGTATTTAAAGGGGCTTTTAGAAACATTTTACCCTTGTTTTTTACATTTTTGTTATAGCACTATTCTTGTCGTTCTCTTCACTGCCTACATATGTGACAAGAAATATAAAAAGCACAGTTACTTTAATCTGAAGGTTACAATTTACACTGGCAGTGCCTGACATTACAGCCACAAATGCATAGGGATGCAGGCACAATTTACAAGGGACTGAAGTAGTAAGAGATCCCACGAGGGAAGCGCTTAACCAAAGGGGAAAAAATAGAAATGTTAGCCAATTCTGAAAGGACAGTGATGGCCTACATTCCAGTGATTGAATGAGGAGCATACAAGAAGCCTAGAAGAGCAGCTGGTATGGAGAAAAGAAGCAAAATTAGGGTGTGGGAAGTAATGAAAGAGAATAGTTGAGAACAGAAATATTGACCTTTGTGGAGGTGTTTAGGACTTGAGAGAAAGGAGGGTGCTGTACTTCAATCAGAAGAGAAAATCCCTGAAAAGACTCTGAATGAGAGGATAATGCAGTCTTAGCTGTGGATGATAGGTTGTATCATTTCGTGCAAGGCATCTGTTTTGATCCAGGAGGCAAATTCTAAGAGCCAGTGTTTTTGTTTTCCTCTAAATTAAGCTTTTGTTTGTTTTCTGTCCATCTTGTTCAGCACTGAACTTCGTAACTGATGCATAGCCAAAATAAAAGTATGTACTGTAACAGTCACCCTGGCCACCATCCTGATGTGTTTATCAAAATGAAACCAAGTTTTACTGTTGAAATGTAACTTTAGGCAGAATAGCAATTTCTTTTTCCGGCTTTTTCCAGGTAAGAATGCAGGAGGATGCTGCTGTCCTGAACAAAAGAATGATCACTCAAATGGGAATGGCACCAGTTCCTGACAGCTCCAACACTATGCTTCCTCCTTTCCAAGAAACATCTTGTGATTTGCAGCAAAGAAATGAACCTTCTCTTGGACAACAAGCAAAAGATAACCTCAATGTTGCTGCTCAGGGTGATACATCGGTGGACACAATCTACAAAGCAGTTGTAGATGCTGCAAGCAAAGGGATGCAAGTAGTAATCACCACTGCTGTTAGCAGTACAACACAGATGAGTCCCATTCCAGCTTTGAGTGCCATGAGTGCCTTCACAGCCTCAATTGGTGACCCGTTAAATCTTTCTAGTGCTGTCAGTGCAGTAATCCATGGAAGAAACATTGCCGTTTCTGATCATGAAGGTAGGATAAGGAGCACTAGAGGAACACGAATACTGAAGAATTCAGAGCATGGTAAAAATTCAAGTGAAGGGGATGGGTATGAATATTACAAATCATCAAGTTGTAACACACCCAAAAAACAGTGGGAAGGGGAGCAAAGTCCTGTCAATGAGGTAAATAGGTGGAAATGTGATGAGTTTCTAGACCACTCTACCCATATCCATAGTAGTCCTTGTCATGAAAGGCCCAATAACATCTCCACATTGCCATTATTGCAAGGCGAGCAGCATCAGATACTGTTATCACAGCGAAACTGTCAAAGTGATAAAATGTTGGAGGAGAATTTCAGGTATAACAATTACAAAAGAACTATGATGAGTTTTAAGGAAAGACTGGAGAACACTGTGGAACGATGTGCACACATAAACGGAAATAGGCCTCAGCAGAACAGAGGATTTGGGGAGTTGCTGAACACTTCTAAACAAGATTTGATTCTGGAAGAGCAATCTCCAAGTTCCTCAAATAGCTTGGAAAGTTCGTTAGTTAAAGACTATATCCATTACAATGGAGATTTTAATGCCAAAAGCATTAATGGGTGTGTGCCTAGCCCTTCAGATGCTAAAAGCATCAGTAGTGAAGATGACCTAAGGAACCCAGATTCCCCTTCTTCAAATGAGCTGATACATTACAGGCCGAGGACGTTTAATGTTGGCGACTTGGTCTGGGGCCAAATCAAAGGACTGACTTCATGGCCTGGAAAGCTAGTAAGAGAAGAAGAGGTTCACAATTCATGTCAACAAAACGCTGAGGAGGGGAAGGTATATTTATATATATATGCACATATTTATCTTTCTATATACACATGTAGATATGCCCATACAAATGTTTATCAAAACTATCTGAGGCCATTCTTTATTCTTCGTCTCTCATTTTAGTAGGACAGTTTGCTTTTTTCCCATAATTCTAGCTTGCAGAACTGAATTTTCCCCTTAGTTACCTAACAAGAAACTTCCACCAATGCCATGAATCAGATTGTATTTTAGCCTGATTATGCTAATTTACACACAAAAGATTTGGTACACAAAAAATGTTAACAAAAAATTGTTTAACTTACATGGTGTGGTGAGTCAGATTTCTGGCTGGGTTCAGTGAAGCTGATATGAAAGTATAAACGCATTGAAAACTGCAAAAGGGAAAAGTGATTTAATCCGATTGAAGAGTCTGTAAAAAGTAGAAGCTTGTTGATTGACACGTACACTCTTTAAGAGGAAATACATGTGCGTTTTCACCTTGAAAGGAGGCTTTGGGCATCTTTTAATAGTAAGGAAAGCATTCCATTTTCTTCTTTCATACTAAATGATTTGGTTTCTTCTTTTTTGTTTTTATTTTCTGACAAATCACATGCTTGTTGGGGAATATACCAAAAATACAGTTACCAAGGCGTTATTGGTTATTTTGTTACGATAAATGTTTCAAATTCTCGTCTCTAGTACTTGTAAAACACCATATTTTTGTAGTTCTTAGAAATATTTCTAGATAGAAGACGTGAAATATTTTATAAGTGCTGCTTTATAAAGTGTAAATTTTAAAAACATGTAAGCAGAAGGGAAAGACCTAGTGAAATAGCTTTTTACCTCTGACACAAAGAAATCAAGCCATATGTCTTTTTTCCCCTGTAACTACCTGGTACACTGCATGACAACAGTCATCATAATGGTGATAGTAGGTTGGACCCAAGTATTCCTACCCAAAATCGGACTAACAGTAGATATCCAAATGAAGGAGAATGCAAGCGGATGTTGGGAAGTGCTTCTTCACTCTGACTCCCACCAGTGCAAAGCTCAGGAACAACTTGAGTTGGAACTGGTGTATCTTTGTTGTAACCACTGCTGGTCTTACCATCTTCGCTGGTGTGCAAATGTAATTTCCCCAAACAGTCCCGTAGATCTTTGATGAATTTTGTACTATAAATAACTGGGGTGATGTTTGGCCAGAATGGTTTCAACCCTCTTCCAAGAAAATTTTAGTCTCTCTTTACAGGTAGTTTCTCTGTTGATCTCCTTATAGCCATAAAGGTTTCAGAGAGCTCTAGTCTGGCTATGCTGAACAAAAGAATTTATAGAGAATTCAGTGGACTTTGCTAGCAGTATTTGAATGCTTAAGAGCTCATTCCTTACAAAGGTTAGATCTCCAACTTACAAGTCAGTTTATAAAGTATAGGCAAGTGGCACAGACCACAAAATATAAAAGATTAAACAAAACTGGAAAAATTAGGTGTACAATATCACCATCCCTTATGAATTACAGAAACAGTGATTCACTGCATGTATATTCCAAGTATGCATTTATGTATTAACTTCACAAAGTTGTGTATCTATATGTGTATGACTGGTTTGATATATTTGAAAAGGGTTTTTTTGTAAAAAGGAGGATTTTTTTTCATTTGCATTCCTTAGCAGCTTTCTAAGTTTACTCTGGAATTTGTGGATACCAGAATGTAGAGTTGCTTTGTGCAAACCCGCCTTCTTTAATTTTCTGTCTCCTATGTATATTATATAAGCATTGTGTAACATTATACTCCGTGGCACAGATTTTATTGTATACTGAAGCGCGAGCAACAGGACAGCAAAATGGAAATGCGTGCATTGCTGCTCATGCAGTACTGACAAGGTACTTGTGGAGGCAGCAAGAGAGACTGTTTCAAGTTCATCTGGAAGTCCCATGTAATGAATCACCTCTTGCTTCAGAAGGCCTTTAACTTCATGCTAATAATTTTAAATTAAAAAAAAATAATAATCTGTTTTTCTCCGAGAAGTGGTACAGAGTGAATGATCATTCCAGAGGTCAGGAGTCGAGGTTGAAAGGTGGGATACAGGAGTTAATATAAAAGAGGTGAAAATGTGTATGTGCTGTATAATAGTTCTGTTTGTAGTTGAAAACAGACAGGAATTCCCATGCACAATGGCAATCTATACACATGTTCAAACACTCTCGTAATGTGTTGTACAGCTGCATTCTTTAGATGTTTGGGCACCCTCTTCTGAAGGAAAGAAAAAGAAGGGGGGGAGTGGAAGGACACCACACCAAACAAAAAAAATTAACCTTGAAAACAAAAAAGAAATAACCTGAAAAACCAAATGGTCTTCAGAAATTCTCTGCTTGAAAAGATCCTGTAACATTACAATTCAAGGTGGGAGCCACTACCAGCAGTTCTGAAAATACTGTTTTCTGTGGAGCTTTCTTAAAGCATCTTTCAAAGTATTTGTATAATCATATGTTAACCTTCTATACTGTAATATTAGTCTTGCTATGCTGTTGGGTTTTCATGGTACTTCGTATGTTATCTGTACTTTATATCATACATAATTCAGTTTTTGTTTCCATTGAAAAGACTTTGGGTATTAAATGTAATAATGCTTCTGTTTGAAGAGCAGCTAGAATGGTATTTCTCACACAGGAGAAGGGAAGAATATTACACCTTTGTTTCCTAATGAACACTTGCTTTTTGGCTATTTGAAAATTAAAGAGGAACCCAAAAGAACTGCAGCAGTAACAGCAGAAATTTGGAAAAGGAAAAGAGCAAGCCTGAAACTGCACACACATCCTAAAATGGAGGATGTGTATTTCATGAAGTAATTAATTTGATTATTAACCTAATCAAATCACCTAGATAAGAACAGAGTTTTGAGTGCAACAGTGTGAAAGTCAGAGGGTTTGTATGAGCAGTAATTTCCAGTTAGTGTATTTCATAGTGATTCTTATAGGGCAAGTACTGTTCACAATATGACTTTCTATCAGTTAAACTAGGTTTTTTTAAGCTGAGCTTTTATAGTTTTACAGATAATAATACATGTGATTTATCAAGTGTCCTGAAAATCCCATTTGTATGTATTACTTACTATTGTAATGGCTTATTGTATTATTAATTCAAATATATCTGTTATACTTGCTTCCAATACCATGTTATATTAGCAGTTTGATACTACTACTTTTGTGAAGTGCTGTCAGAATGCTCTACCTTTACAAACTTCCAGTGATGAAGATACTGATTCTTTTCTATTACTTAAGTCCCTTGTTACCCAAACATGGTATTAGCTGTTCAGAAAAATATTTACCATTGAACTTTTTTATGTATCTAGTGGCAGGTGTATACAACCCTTCGCAAAGCTTGCTTCTTATGTGAACATATCTATTCTGAGTATGGATAATGTCCAATTTAACATTCATGACAGCTCTGTCATGTAGTAAAGTGTCCAAGGTAAAGGATCACGATTATGTTATTTTCGTAGAATCATGGAACGGTTTGGATTGGAAGGGACCTTAAAGATAATTAGTTCCACACCCCTGCCACAGGCAGGGACACCTGCCACACCAGATTGCTCAAAGCCCCGTCCATCCTGGCCTTGAGCACTGCCAGGGATGGGGCAGCCACAGCTTCTCTGGGCAACCTGTGCCAGGGTCTCACCACCCTCATGGTGAATAACTTCTTCTGAGTATCTAATCTAAAACTTCCCTCTGTCAATTTAAAGCCATCCCATATCCCTGTATCCTGTCCCTACATGTTCTTGTAGAAGGCCCCTCTCCAGCTTTCTTGTCAGCCCCTTCGGTCACTGGAAGGTGCTCTAAAGTCTCCCTGGAGCCTTTTCTTCTCCAGGCTGAACAAGTCCAGCTGTCTCAGAATTCTTTCATTCTGTTCAGTTTGAAAAATCAAAGTTTATCCTTTAGCTGTTTTTCAAACATGCTGTAAAATGGAAGGCTTGAGCTGTGGTGTATCACAGAGTAGCATTGCCTCCATTAATACAATTTTAATGTAGGAGATGTAATGCATAAACTGAAGGTGGTTTGCTCATCATGTAAGTGTTTTGTGCTGTTTCTTCTGCTGTTATCCTTATGAAAGCTTCCCAGGTTTTAAACAGATAGTATTTCTTTTGTAGGCATTTGTATTTTTACGAAGTCTGATTAGGAGAGGAAGTATTTCAAGTACGTGCAGTCTTGAATTAAAAGTAAACACAGTTGTAAGGGAAAAGAGCTACAGTCTGCAGCATAATTGAATCTGTTTCATGAAAATAGAAATCTTGCCTCCCCATGTGCCAGTTTCACCATTAATGGCATTCATTTTGTAAGTTCCTGAAATGGCAGTAGTCCCCAATTTCATTATCAGATGTGTAAGTTCAGACATGGGAAATTTGGTCTAAACATGTATTATATTTGCCTTATTTCTAGAGATTCTGACAACTTGCTCCCTGATTAACTTCACATTGTCACATCTAAAAATCTATTTCATTGTGAATATGAATTATTTAGTAATAGAAAGTCTGGGTTTAGAGGGAATTTGCATTTAAGTTTCTTTTTTCTGATTGTATATAGGCATGCTTAATAAATTTGTATTTATAGAATTAATTTTCCTTGTGTCAAAATATAAGCTGTACTTTCTAATCAGACACATGCTATATAAGGTTCTTGTTATGTAAAGATAAAAAATAAGCAAAATGTGGCAATACTGACAAAGGAATTCATCCATTCATTTTCTTTACATTGATGTGCTTTAAATACCTTTTTTTGTTTTTAAGCAGAAATGACTGAGCCAAATAATATGCAGAGTTAAGTGGGCTTACGTTTTGAGAACGCAAATGATGAAATATAGATGATATAATTTGTTTTCTTCTCGCTTGTGTTGTTTACACTGGTACTAGCTGGTACCTGTGCGGTGGTGCCAGTAATTATATATACAGACTGCTTAAAAGATTATCATTCTGGTCAATTTCAAGAGATCTGAAAGTTCCACTTAAGGAGCTTTAAATACCAGCTCAGCAGCCCTGTTGAGCACGTGCCTGTATTCGTTCCTGACTCAGCAGATTGCTGAAGTATGTGCTGCTTAAGAAAAGATTTAAAAGACCTTTTTCAGGACCAGTGAGTCAGCTGGCTAAAGCAAGCTCCAGATAAGTCTCATAGATTCATAATGCATAAATAAAGTTTGTCACTTTGCCCACCCCTTTTTCAAGGCCTTAAGCCTTTTAACTTAAGCATGTAAGGTGGCTCTTCTGAAATAGGAATGAATTTGACCAAGCCATCGGTAGCATTGTTGAACAGCGGCCTTAAATACTTTATCAAGAAATCTGAGATGATGTGAAACATTTTTGTGTTGATGGCATCTATAAAAATTGTATCATGTGCACTAGGCAGCTTGGTATGTTAATGCATTCCAGGTGGTCTCAAAGGTGTAAAATACATTTGTAAAATGTGAGTACAGAGTTAAAAGATTTCAACAACAGTGTTCATATTAATAATATGAAGAAAAAAAGGTTTTAAAAATACTAGTCTCCTTAATTTTGTTTTCATGAGTGTCAGGGTTTTGGTTTCTATTGCTGTGGACCCTCTAGAGAATTTACAATATATCCATATATATATGAGGGGGTGTATATAGCTAGACATTCATTAATTCTTAGCTGGGTAGGTTAGTGTCTTATGGATGCAGTGAAAATTAGACTCCACGATAATGCATGTCTAGCAGTAAAGTAAAAGCAATGTTTAATAATTGCAGGTCTGGGTAATGTGGTTTGGTGTTCATACCTTCACTCAGGTGGAGCCAGAGAAGTTGAAGACACTAACAGAAGGTCTAGAAGCTTACAACCGAGCCAGAAAGAGGAACAGAAAGTAAGTAAATGCTCATTTATTTAGTAGTGAAATGGAATAATTGAATTCTTTTGCTACCTAAGACACTCATTTTGGGAAGCTTAGCAGATCGGTAAAACTGAAGAGTTAATTTTCTGAATTCCTTCTGTTGGTTATGGTAATCAACTCAGATCTTTGATACCTGCATTTTTATTGCATCTTTTGATATTTACAGTAGCCTTTGTAAAATGTCATCCTACTTGTTTGAGCTTTCATGTGTAGGATTTCTGATTTACAGCAAAAAAAAAATTACATCAGAACTGTTCTGACCAAATATGGTTTTAACAAGATCTGCCCTTCTTATCTCTTCCCTCTCCTTCTGGCAGCTGCTGCTGCTGGTAGAGCACAGGTTTATTCAGATAAATCCAGTTTATTTCCCATTGCTGAGAAGCATTTCAGAATTTGTGAAGTCTGGCTATATTTAACCAGACAGCTCAGTGCAGAGCTTTCCTAATGCTTTGTGCCAGGCATGTATCAATTATTTGGCTTTATCTTGCCTTTTAGTTTTTATTTACAAATATAGGAGGATAAAAAGACACTGAAAGAGTATGAGGACATGAAGCATCAGCATAGAGAAAAAGAGGAAAATGGTTGGCTTTAGAAGCAAAAAAAATCTGGACAGCTATGAAAGGATAGCAAAGTAGAAATTGTACTATGATTGGATTTGTTCTAGGGTGCTGCTGCTTATTTACTGTTGCAGTGCCAAAAAATTACTTTGTGAGGATTTAAAGCCAGCTTGCAGTACTTGTCTTTAGCACAATAAACATAGGCTTAAAGAAATTAAATAATTATTTGTCTTCAGTTCCTTTTATGGTGTAAGATTTTATTTGAGTGTCATGCGGCTCTTAAGAGGAGTATTTTTTATGCCCATGAGACAATGTTGGTGGTTGTTTTCTCCAAGATCATCCTCAAAATAACTTGCTGGAGTTTAAGGGTGTGTGGTGAGAACACAGAAGGGCTTTTGGCAACTCCCCAGTTATTTGCTCATGTCCCTGAAGTGAAATACGTGACTCAAGTAAGGTGACACCAGGAACAAATTTAAAGAGGTGTTAAAGTTGAAATAGTACAATTTAAGAACTCCCATCTTCTGATTTGCATTCGTATATTTAGCAGACTGCAGGGATTGTCTGCAATTCCACTGAATCCGATGGCCTTGTTTAGCAGCATGTCTGGTGCTGCCCCATTGCTTGCCCATAGGGAAACCAGAAGTACTTGATTATCCCAGCCAGTCTGGGGCACATGGTTGCCCCTTCCGTAGGGTTGCTTTACAGCCCTTAAAGTTTTTTCCTCTGTATTTCTACTTGTGCATATTTCACAGTTCAAAGCTTTTAGTATTTCCTCATGGGCCCTTCCTTTTTTTCCTTTTCCTTTTTACCTTTTTATATATGAAAATGTTATTAATCTCTTTATAGTCTTTTTTCTGCTTTGTCTCTCTGGTTTCTTGTTACACACTATTCCAGTTGTTTTAAAACATTTAGCATTAGATATAATTGCTACACGTAGAATACTCCTGTTTCTGTTTCCTACTTATCTAAGTATTCAGCACTTATACGTATCACCTACTGGCGTCAAGTTGAACACTTTTTTACCTATGAAGACACAGGTAAAGAAGCACAGGACAAATTCAGCTGAGAGAGCATGAACTAGCATTGCACAGGTCCCGTGTGTTCTGCAGGGCAGGGTTAGCATCCAAAGTCCTCAAAATGACATTCAGATTCCTTAACTCCATTCCTCATATTCCTAACTTTCTTGTCTCAGCCCTGGTATATTTTTGAATTATCTTCACTGCATGGCCAATCTCCAATAATATACATCGATATTATATATTAAATATAAAATTATTAAAACTTAATTAAAGATTTCAAATGTCTGCAAAGCTGAAAGCTGTGTTATAATAGGGGTGTAATAGGATGGCATTCAAGTTGCACCTCAAATCCAGTACCTGTGAATTCTAAATCTTAATCTAACTTAAGAGCTAGTTTGTAGTGAACACACAAGCTAGAAATGGCTTGTGTGTTCAGCTTTTTAGGGTTGTAAACAAGACACCAGACAAAACAAAAAGTCATTGTAGCACTTTTCACCAGCATAGGCAATGTGTTACCCTTGTTGAGCTTTGTAACTTCAACTAGTAATAGAATCTAAAACATTTTCTGTAGAAAAAAATGTTTTGCTTGGGGGTGTCTTGGAGGCATCTCTTCTGAGACATGTGCAGAAGTGGTGAGAAGTGGTGTGACTTCTTAACTGTCCTGTTTATTCTGGGGGTTGTAGGAAGATGCACTCGGGTACAAACCAGTGAGCCATTCCCACCTTTCTCAGCTCCATCTTACCTCAGCCATTCCATTCCTGTTTGAGCCATATCCCTTTTTTGCTTCCAGCAGGTCATGACGTAGCAGCTTCCTCACCTATCCAGTTGTGGTCTCCAGAAGACTGTGTTCCCAGTTTTCCCTTATCAGAGCCTTGTCTGATCCAGTCTTTGTTTTCCCCAAGTTTTGTAGTTATCTGGATTCCTCTGTTCACTAGCATTCTCCTATCACACTGCACGCAAAGGATCTCCCAAGGGTCATAACCCAATGCTGTGTCTCCTTCTTCTGCGGTTTTGTGTTTCTCTGCGTGTTATTTCCCACACCAGGGTTCTCTTTTATCGGGAACGTGCCCTTTGCCATCCCTACCATTACCATCTCTACTATCCATGCTAAGTTATTTCAAAATGAAATTTGGGCAGCGGCATCTTAGGGTTGAAGTTACATCTCTGATATTACTCCTGTTGAATGTGTGCCATATTCAGTCTCCATCCTGACACAGTCTAAGTCTCTTTGTCCTCTCTAGGTGTGAGTCTAGTAGCAGCTTGCCCTATACTATTAAAAGTCAAGTGAGGTGGGTGCGCTTAGACGTCATTATTGCTGAGGAGCTGTCCAGAGGCAGCGATTGCAGGTGAAGTCTGGAATATGTCTACTATAGGAGGGAGCTTCAACTCCAGACAGGCTCAGACTTCATTCTGATTTTATGATTTGGTAAAATTTTAAATTTTAATGCATCCTAGGTGGGGGGAGGAGGAGGATTAACAGAATGCTTTTTACAAAACAGTTATCTTCCCTTCTTCAAAGCTGCTGGCCATGGGAGCTTTTCTAAGATACGTTGTGCTGCTTTTTAATGAGAGGAACAAACTGTCACTCCATGTTCTTAAATGTAATTTGATTCTTACAGGTTGGTTTGGTTTGCGTCACTAGAGGCATGATGCATATGTTGATCAGGTAGCAAATTCTCAGGTTTTAGCTGCAGTGTTTTTTCTGCGGTAAATGGGTATTTCAGTGACAGACTCTTCTGAAACTTTGATTTGCTATGGGGGCAGATCATTGTCTTGACAATAAAATTAAGATAACAACAGAGTCTTAAAACTACAGTGCAAATGATCATGTGTATTTTAAATACTTTCAAATGGCTTTTTTGACTCAGCAGGAATTTCATAAATATTTTAATAAGGGTGGGTTGCTGATAGAGCATAATGTTGATTAGATAACTTTACATCACATACAGGTAGTTTGACATCTGAAATCTGCTTCTAGGTGACATACAAGTCAGCAATGCTATTAGTTATTAAGGTATCTGTTATCTGTTAAGGTATCAGTTACTAAGATACAGTCATATAGCCTTTATAGGAACTTAAGTTGCCACTGAACAATATTATGTGTCATTTATAAGATCGAAGAGTGCCTTCACTTGCCCAAGTTGCGTAACTTAAATATATTTTTCGCATGCAGTCTAGCCCAAGTAGTTAAAATACCCAGGTGGGCATGTCAGGCTGGGTGTGCAAATTTTTATTTCAGTTTATCTTACCATTTCTTTGGCTGATTTAAACTACATTGCAGTACATGATTCGAAAGTTGCACCATACTCAGTAAGGTTTCTAGCTTTTTTAATTCTTTTGTGCAGTTGATGCCGTGGTATAGCTCAGATAACCAATGCAAATTGGTGTTAGGGAATATCCTCTTTGAATAATGAAAAACAGACCCTCTGATCTCCTGTCTTCAATTCTCCCAGCTGTACTGATGGATATGAAAATAATTGCTGATCTAGGAGGGTGGAATTGCTGTACAGCAGTGCTGGTCATATAGTTCATCTGTGCTACTTCCTTGTCAGTCTTTTTGCCAATGCTTGTAGTTGCTATAAATCTTCAAGTCAAATTCAAGGGAAGAATGTCCCAGCTGACATGATGAGTTTGCTTTCCTTATTAAAAGGAAAGGGGCTTTTTAGAAAGTGTCTCCTTCTGTGATGGACAGTCTTCCCTCATGATGCAGATGGCTCTCTTCTTCCTCCCCTCATTTCTGCATCTCCAGAGCAGAGATAACAGTACTCTCTTACTTCCTGATGATCTTGTGATGGATGCTCATAATAATGTCCCTCATCTCCAGGATGATTTCTCTCTCGTTTCATATTCAGCCATTTGTCTTCAAGGTCATTACTCTTATAAATGTACTTACTCAGTTAAAGCCATGAATGAACCTATCTATCTATCTCTGTGTATATATACCTGCTTTTAAGCAGAGATCTGCAACAAGGTGACGGTGAACAATATTAACTTGTGCTCAAGTACGATTTGCTACCTTGAAACTCTTGAGGTGTGAAGATGGAGCCGCAGAAGCATGACCTGTCACGGACAGCATGGTCTTTAAGCAGGAAACTTCTTTAAAGAAGAAATATACATAAATCAAAAATGTCACTGTACAATTAGATGCGTGTGGAGCTGCCCAGTGACTTGGGGTAACTTTGGGGTTGGAAGAAGAAAGTCTTCATCCTGCCTTTACCATAACCCTTGGTGTGCTGTCATTCTGAAACTAGCTGTGGTTCTAAAACTGTCATAGTAAAACCAGCAACGTTTTAGAGGATTCTTGCCACTTATTTTCCTCTGGCTATTTAACGTTAGAAGGGGTATTTCACTTTGAGCTTTTTGTTTTGGGTAAAAAGACTTTTCAGCTCACACAGTGTTTTCTCAGGAAGACAGCAGTGTATGTATTTAGTCCTTCACAAAGGTATTGCCAAAATGTAATGACATTTACAGAGTAAATGCAGCATGGAGCGGAAGTAGGCAAGCTGGCACTAAAGGTTTAATAACTTTTGAAGTCCAGAGTATTCCTCTTCTGCTCCTGATCAAGACCCATGCAAGTCTGGCCCTTTGCTAATGATGAAAAGAAAAAGATTGCACAAAATGCCTCGTTACCAGGAAGTGCTCTGGCTTTTTATTCATGGGTGTAATTGACTTGTGGATATTGTAAATAACCGTCCAACTTACTGAAGTGCTGGCTTTAATTTTTCTTCCTTAACTACAACACAAGCCTTTAGTTTGCATAATATGGTCTGTAGATCTGACCTTGCTTACTTACGCTATAACAACCTGGAGGCTCTACAGTTAGTAGAATGTGTCCAGTGAGTTAATGTGTTTATTGGGGTTTTTAAATCTACTGAATTTTTTCTCAGTTACTAAGAATTATTAATGGTGTTATTTTTTTTCTTCCTAGAAGTGGAAAGCTAAATAATCATTTAGAAGCTGCTATACATGAGGCCATGAGTGAACTAGACAAAATGTCTGGGAATGTAAGTTTCTTTTCACATTAGCACTAATCTCCTTTTTCTGTGTTTCTGCGTGTGAAGACTGGGAGTGTTGGTTTGGATTGCTTTCTAACATATTTTTGGTTTCTGTTTTCTTAAATGACAAGGAAATTTCAGTATTTCTCCTGCATTAAAACTGTTTGCAAATGTCTAATCATTCTGAAAAGAATGGGGAAAATTGTGGGATTTTTGTTGCATTGCCAATTATATTATTTTTCACAAAAAGATTCCTGGGCATACCTTTACACATGCAGCCTGATAATATTTGGATTAGTTCCAGTCCTCCTATTCCAGGGGTTTTCTCTGACTAGTGACACAAAATCAAGCTCATTTGTTTTCTGTTTGAGTAGCAAGATACTGAAACCGCATTTAAAAGCATCATTCTTTTGAATGTAAAACTCTTTGAATAGTTTTCCTCATGTGAAATGAAAGATCCTGTCAGGAAAGGTAAGTTAAAAAAAAAAAAGTATTCCTAATATCAAATCTAAGAGTGTTTTTTCTACAGTAATTACGCTGTTATTTGTAAGCCCTAAGTCTGTCTGATATAAAATGTGGTTTATATAATATCCTCGTCTTCATACTTAAAACTTGATTGTAATTTTATTGAAGCACACTTAGAAATGCAAAATTTTTATCACAGCACATGAAACCTCCCCTATCTTACCAATAGTAATTTCTCAAATTATTAATTATAACACATTTGCATACAGAAATTGCATTTTCCTGATATTCAGTGCTCAGTACTGAAGATGCTTGTACATGTGCATATTTAGAAATAGTAGTAAAACCACAGGGGAGCTTCTGGAGTGTATAAAGTGAAATGTATACAGAACTGGAGGCTTAGAGCTGATTTCAGAACCACCGAGAAATGTTAAGTAAGTTACGCAGTAGTTTTTAATGGCTGCTCTAAGTAATAATAAAAGCAATCTTTTGTTTAAACTGAGTTTTACAGAATGAGATAGGGTTTTGATTTAAAACAGTGTGCATTTTCCTCTTGTCTTTGGAAGAAATAGGAAAGCAGTATCTGATTGTAGGTCTGTTACAAATAAATGTGGGGTATGTGTTTGGCACACACATCTCCTGTGTCGATTACACCACCACTGACGTGTTTGGGCTCTAACATTCTAACTTTTTTTCATTTATAAAGCCAGTGATACTATAAACTGTATGGTGTGTGCATTTTAACCGTGATAGAACTGGCTCAAGGAAAACTGCTGTAATTGGATTTTCTCATCTGGTTGTTTCATAATGCAGACAAGCTGATGTACCAGCCTGAGTGTCATTACCTACTCTTGGTTTATATTTAAATTATCTGCTCACAAAAATTTGTGACCAGAGTTTATTTCTCTAACGACTATGATTCCTAGAAGCACTCCTAGGGAATCTGTGGTTCTCTTTTTAGCGACTTGCATTTTTTTTCAGCTACTACTGTTCGGATACCTGTTACATTTTAAGTGAAAAGCATGTGCAAACAAAATCATTAGCTCAGAATTATTTCTACTCGTAAGAGCAAATAAACACGAAGTAAATGTTACTGGTCTGAAGGAATCAGGACAGACCCAGGGAAATAATATAGCACCTTGCTGAAGGATTTGCTGCTGTTCCTTGCCTGCTGTTGGAAAGCTGCAGACTGCTCTTCCCAGAACAGCAGCTGGCTTCCACCGACAGATGGTGGTGGTATTCCACACTCAGCGCCTTCCTCCACGGCTCTTCTTCCAATTAAGTTGTGATTTTTACTGAGCAGACAGTGATGAAAAACTGTTTCACACTCAAACTAATCTAGCATTTAGCTTGAATTGAGTATTTCCTTTTAAAAATTAAATGAAGACAGTTTGCTAAACATAGCTTGTTTCATAATAATGCTACCATGGACCCAAATTTCACTCCTTTTATTTTCTCTGTTAGCAATATTTTCTCACCACCTACTTCCTACTCTATTGCTCTTGTCATGAATCTGTGTAAAGGTTTGTTTCCAAGAATTTGACATAATTTCAGTTCTGGGTTCCAGTCCCACTTACGCGCTTTCACAATTACTGTAGCTGGAACCTTTCTCCAGGGTAGCCAGGGTTCAAGGCACACAGGTTGCAGCATCAGCCTTTTTCTCTCTACTGCCTTAAAGTTCTTGAAGTTCCCCATAACTTGGGCTTCCATGTATACCTGAAGTGTAATAAGAACTGTTTCATAACAACATCTCAAGCAATCCTGTAGCTCATTTATTACTAGCTGGTTACTTTGACCAATATTCTTTGCTAACTTCTAAATATACTTATTTTTAGGTCCACCAAATCCCACAGGGAGACAGACAAGTGAAGCCTCCAAAGCCCAAGAGGAGGAAGATCTCTAGATAACATTGAATGTCTTTGTTACTGGTCCAGTACTTATCAAAATGAACATGCACATAGGTCCATATGTAGGTATTGATATAGACATGGTTATATCAATATTTATATGAAGACAGATAGATACCATCACAGGGTGCTACATGGATTAGTGGTACAATATTTTTGATGATTAGGAGGGATAGTGATTGCTGGATAAGCCAATCAGAAATCTTGAAAGGTTGCAGTAACAGTGTCAGATGATTACTGATTTTTTTTTTTCTATAATACTAAAATTGTGATTATAAGGAATAGTCCAAATGTTTCTGAGAAATTTTCATTGTGTATATAGATAATACAGAATTTCATGGTGATATCTGAAATGTAAATATTGTACAATATTGTCATGTACAAGCGTACCTAATGCACACTTTATCTTTTATTGTACAAAAAATAGTGTACAAAATTCTTTGGTTTCTATTGAGTACACATACAAGAGACTACCAGTGTAAAGTGATAAATAAAAATACAGCCTAAATGCTTTTTTATGATAATGTAAAAGATGCTGTTTTTGTATTTAACAGCAGAGAGAAGGCATGATTATGTAATACCTTAATTATGACATACACTTCACGCCACTGAGTGTTCATTGATACTGTCTGTTTGGAATGAACCTTGCCTGGAAGTACTGTACTCCATTTCAGGTCTCTGTAGGAGAGTGCAAACTTGCAGATTCCTAACGGGATGTGGGATCACAGCTCTAATTATTAATTCAAAGGCTGCAACTGTCGGTTGCATTTTTATTTACGTAGCTTTTAAAGTAGAATGCTGTAGATTTTATTAAAAAGAGAAAAAAGTAGATGGACTATTTTAGGCAACCATTTCTGTAGTTAAAGTTTCATAGCCACCTGAGAAACTAAACAGTTTATATCCCCCCATAACACTGACCCCTCAAAACCCCTAGATTTATTAGCTTAAATTATCTAACGTCATTAACCATCGTGTTTACTTTTAAGGGGGCAGATGCCCTGCTTTAATAATGTGATCAGTATTGATTACGGTTTGGTTTTGCAGTAGAGTGAAAGGGCATGCTCCGCAGCGTTCATGAAAGTAATTCCAGTACCCATCTTACAGTATTAAAACAAAAAAGAATTAAGGGTGGCTTACAAAACTATTAGCAGCGGTAATTTTTATCAGTATTATGTAACATATCAGATTTATTTTATTTAAAAAGAATTATTTATACCATTAACAGATTCTTATATATATTAATGTGGCTGAAATGTGCAGGTTAAATCTATTAACCAAATTATTTATGTTATATTAAGTGAGAAATGTGAAACATATGTAGAAAAAATTAATACACTACAGATTTAAAAGTCTAAAGCTATGAGCCATTATAAAATTAACGAATGGAAGTATAGCACAACATTATTTCCATTTTATTTCATTTTCTTTTTATCACGGATGGTGGAGATGGTGATGGAAGCAATGACATCCTCTGACTTCAAGGCTTCCTGAAATAATTCCCATTTCACCATTCCTGGTCCTGGGGTAGCATGCGTAACCCCCACCTCTTAGTCCGGGGCCACCGCTTACCTCACATTTCCTTTTTTCCCCCCTCCCTGAATTCCCAAATCTCACTCTCTAGCTAAGGACTGGCAGGGATCAGCATCCTGGGAAGCTGGCAGTATTGCCGCTCTCCAGACACCCGGCACTCGGCGTCAGGATCACAAGTCATTGCTCCTCTTCCCATCCACCTTGCCCAAGTCCCAGACTCCTCTCTCTGAAGGACATGACCGAGACCAGCCATCCCCGAGGATGACGGGACTTGCCAGGGCATGCAGCACTACCTCTGGGCTCGTCCCTGGGCTTTCTCATGTCTGGCAGAACAACTCCCACTCCTCCTTCCCCCCAGCCCGAGGGATCACAATAGCTGCACTGGCTACAGGGGCCTGGAGGCAGGAGCCCTTCCTTCCATGGGGTAGGTTCATTTGTCTTTTCTGTAACGCCACCGTCCTCCATGCAAGCTCATGTGAAGTGACTGATTTTCTTTACTATTTTTCTCAACTTCTGTCTTTCGGGGGTGTAGTTTAGCTCACGTTTTTCTGTCCCACGTTGACGTGTTCGTTCAAAGAGTCACTGTTGGCCATTGTCTACGCCAGCCGCTTTCCCACTGTCTCTCCACACCCGCGTGGGTTTTAACTCACCACTACATGCGTGCGTGCGTGTGTGTGTGTGTGTGCGCGCGCATGTGCGAGCGCCTGTCTTGATTTAGGTTCTTCCTCCCTTTGCTTTCTGTCCTAGAACCAAGTTTGTATTGACCGACCCCTTCTTTTGGCATTTTAACTAATTAGGTTTGTACTTCCTCACCAATGTATACTTTACATCAGTAGACTATGTAAAGTATTTTTGTGCACTTGATTTCATTGGTTAATAATGGCATTGATGTGGGTGCTAGGAGTAGTTTGCTTCAGTCCATACCAATTTTTTTTCTCTTTTAGAGTTTTTATGGTTTCATGTAAGCAGTTAATGTAAATATTGTGAGCATTACAGGTCATGCAGTGTTGTAACATTTTAAGAAATGTTGCACCTACTTTACGATTAAAAAACTGGTCACTCATACTTGAATTTTGCCCATAGAGCCATTTCTTTCTCTTTGCATTGAAGCATAATATACTTTTTTGATGGAGGCCCAACCCTTCTTTCTACCTTATTATTTTTGGTTTAATAAATCTATATTTTTTCTAATAGAAGACTTAAAAATGAAAATTTAAAAAGTACTTTTTGCCTACTTTCTAATTTAAGAGAGAATTCCTATATTTAAAAGGTAAAAAAAAGAAAAAAATACTCCATTGTGGAAAGTGGAACAACACTTTATATGTCATTAATATGGCACAATCACACGAACCTGAACTGGCTGAGTAAAGTGAGCCCATGATGTCAAGCAGTATCTCAGTAGATTAGGGAACGACGTGATTCTTTGAGGATGTAAAGTGTTACATATTCTTGTCTATTTATTTATTTATTTATTATGCTTTCTTTTGCTAAGTGGGTGACAATGTGGTTGAGTCATTCAGATGACATTCAAATTAAAGGAAATATTCCTCTTTCTATTATGGTGCATTTTGTGAACACCATAAAAAAATATTTTCATTTATTTCAATGGATTTTCTTCATATTCAGAAAATGTTTGGCTGGTATCAACTGCAAAAGCAATATCCACATAGCTTAAACAGAAAAACTTGCAAAAATCAAAAAAACCCCAACCCACCTCTGATGTCCCAGGTCTGTTCTCCTCACGGTCTAAGGTTTTAGGGGTTAAAATTTAAAGGTATTTCCTAAATCAGCTCTGCAGAAGGTTTCTAAGTAATGTGATATCCTTTTGGAGTCCCTGAGTTTGATGGTATAGAGATATTAGAGGGCTCATGGTGGACTGAATTACCTTAGGACTGCTACCTTTCTTAGCTACAGTTTGTATTTTGCTATGTAGGGTTGTAATGTGAGAATTCCAGAAGAGCCGTAGCATAAAAGTGCTTTTCTACTTTTAAAAAAAAAAAAAACCCATTCTAGTCTTACTAAGAATTAGAGATTTTTTTAATATCAGTTTTGTAATTTTTGATAAAGTTGTCAATATTATGATTAAATCACCAGAAAAAAAAGTTACTGTGATGTTCTCTTCGGGGCAGGGCCTATGTCTTCCTGTGTATTTGTAAGATGCCACAGTGGGGTGCCCAGTCTTAAATGGGGCCATGGGCACCGCTATCAAATTAAGTAGCAACCAACAACGCTGAGGTTGATTTCAATGCATAAAAGCCAAGAGAATTCACAGATAAGACTGCAAATCCTTAGTTTGCCTGCTGCGTCCTCCGGGAAGGCAATACCATCGGCTGTGACATCCGAAGGGTAAGTTGGGGAAGCCAGTGGCCATCAAAGCTTTTGCTTGCGCAACCCAGGACCTTCTCATCGAAGTCAAAACAGGCCCGCTCCGACAACATGGCTGTTGGTCCCCTCCCTCCCTCTGCTGTTTTTACCAGTATTAGCTGAGAAACTTCATATTTCAGGATTCCCCAAAAAAATACCTAGTGGTGTAAGCACATTATTGATTTACAAAATCCCAAAAGCATAAACAGCATTTAGTTCACAATCTGGTGCAAGCACAATTCACGCTGGTGTTGAATCAGCTCTGGAAAAACGCTTTGAGACTTTAAAAAAAAAAAAAAAAAACAGAAAATAAATGTGTTTGCCCCCAAATCACAAGCCCAGGGACTTTCTGGGGGCACTGGGAGCCCCCACTCCACCATGCTGAGCATCTCTGCCCTAATGCTGCCCTTTGGCCTGGTTTTTGTGCCTGTGCACTACCGGGGATGAGAAGGCTCACTGTAAAAGACAAGCACGTTTGCCTGTCTCCTACAGTATTGCTCAAATGCAGCGGTTACAGCAGGGGCTGGTGGTGCATCACTGCAGCTGCAACACTACCCAAACATATGTACCCCAAAAAGTCCCACCAGCTTCCTGGCCAACCCTGTGTTGGAAGCCGTTGTTTCAACTGGGATGGTAATCCATTCTGTTTATTTAGCATTTGAAAGCTGAGCAGAGGGAAGTCAGGCCTCCATAGCTCATTTCTCTGACAGGTTCAGCAATTCATTGTCTCTTAGGAGAAAAAAAAAACACCAGAGGTTTGAAATACTCCCTTCAAAAGCCATTATGGAGAGATTTAATCGCTCACATTTTTACTGTTGCGAGAAAGGTGTTTGTAGTTGAGTGCCATCCCAGCAGAAGATAAGGGGTTAGGATTTAGAGCAGAAATACATGTATACGTATACATCCTGGAAATTCCTATTTTGGAAAACATGGGGGAAATGGGAAGGGTTTTGACGTGCTTACCCAGGCCAAAGAAGAGTGGAGAGGCAGAGTGAGAGTGTCCCCACGCATTCCTGCGTACAAACCCTGAGAAAGCATTAGCACAGGTCACCACGAGTCAAAGAGGAATGAGTGCGCACCCACAGAATCCACCAGCGTTTCAGGATGACTGACAAAAATCAGTGCCAATGTGTGAGCAAACTGAGCCTGAGCCACCGCTTGAGCCCGGCTTTGAGCAGTGCTGCACCAGGTACGGTATGGGATGGGAGATCAAAGGCTGTTACAGCCATGTCTACATCCAGGTCCAGTGGCGCAGAGCATTCCCAGGTGAGTCCCGTGGGTGTTAATGATTTCACTTTGCTGATGATATTAATACCTACTATTTAAATCTCTTATTTAAACCCGGTGACGGTGGGAGACTACAGATGAGGAGATGAGGAAGAATAAGCATTCTTGCCCTGAGGAAATGTCAAGGGACCAAAATTAAGGCTACATTGCAAAACAAAAAAATGCTAAGATATCTTAAGGTCCTTTCCAACCCTTACCATTATGATTCTATATAATAGATATAATGTACTTAGAGCATGTGAACTGTGAACCTCGGCGGCAGGGAGTTGCAGCGTCTGTGCCATGAGGAGCCACCAACTTTTCAGACAGAAAACAGGTTTACCGAATAGACTTTTTAAATCTTACCTCTGAAGTTTCCATCTCATCAAATCACCATCATTTTAGGCCCTTTTGAAAAGAGAAGCAATTCTTAACTCCCAGTAGAAATATCACTCATTTTCAGTTCCAGGAAAATCATTTCTTGCTCTTGCTCCTTTCACCAATTTTTCTCTAGGAAGAGAAAAAGTCATAAAAATAGCAAAAATTATTGCGGTTTGCCATTTCTAGTTCTCAATCATGGGAGCTTCTGTCTGCTCCTGAGTTAAAGGACGATTTACAGCTGAAAAATAAGGGAAAACTTTTTTTTTCTCCTCTCCTTTGTTCTGCTCTTCTCTCCTCTCCTTCTCTGGACCCACTCCAGCCTGTCCACATCTTTTTTTGTAGAGCAGGAACCAAAACTCAATACAGTATTCCAGGTGTGTCCTAACAAGCGCTGAGTAGAGTTCTCTCTCTCTGCTACTGATGCCTTTGTTGATGTAGCCCAACATCTTGATGGCTTTCATTGCCACAGCTGCACAATGTGCACTCCTATTGAACTTGTGTCCCCCAGGAGCAGGTCTGTTGCGATAGAGCTGCTCCCCAGGTGGGCAGATCAAGCCCATGCTCTACTCCTGGATTGTGTTCTCCCAGGCGCTAGACCCTAAACTTGTCTTAGCTATGAGGAAAGTCATTGTACCTTATGAGCCAGGTCTTGACATCCTTCTCGCATGCTCTCTTGATTGGCAGGAACCCCCAAAATTACTGATGGAGCAGTGAGGAGCATCACTAATGTCCTCGCTTACTTCAGTTATTAAACACGAGATTTCCACATTCCCATCCCAAAGCCCTCAGGCTGCCCTTGGATGCTTTGCAAGAGCTCTTTTCACTTAATAAAGCCTGATCGTATCAGTGAGTGGAAGTTGAACTAAAAGCTGTATATAAAAGCTTAGTTAAGCTCATATAAAAGCAATATGAACTATTTAGAATAGAAAGTTTTAAAAATAAATAAAAATACTAAAAATAATGATTAAAAATAATTTTAAAAAGAGGGAAAAAACCCACATTGAAAGATTTACCAAGTACCCGTGCTTTGAGTTTGTGGTTATGGGGTCATCAAGTGAAGTCCTTGGAAAACAGTGCAGGAGAATGCCCTGTCTCCAGGTGAAGGAACCAAGCTTGTCCACCGGGGAGGAAAAAGACCAAATTAGTTAAACAATAAGGCTTTCAGGCCCTGCAGCACGTGCTGTAGTAATGAAACAGATTTGTGTTGCGCTATTTGATCCATTGGTAGGAAAAAATAGATTAAGAAACCTCTCCCTGAGAAAAAGGCCAGACAGCGACTGATGGGGGCAGAGCCTGCAGGAAAAACCTGGTACTACCTAAACTTTGTAATTGCTAATTTGGTTATGGCAGAGTGGTTACAGCAGAGAGTAAAGTGTTAGAATTAAAAAATAAACGCACAAATAAATTCATTTTAAAATGAAGTGCAAACTTCAGGGGATTTATGCAAGCACACGCATGGTGTTTGCAACCCTAAAACCTGCAACAGGCCAGTAACTTCTATAGAAATTGCATGTGAAGTCCTGCGTCAGCACCCACTTCAGCAGTTTCTGTGCAGGTGCTGAATCCAGGAGCCCCTTCACACCCCTCTCCTTTCGCCTGCAGATCAGAGCGCAGTGGAGATGGGTGGCTTTGAAGGGAGGTCTCCATGGCTTGGTGGAAGAGCCCTGACAGCACCTCGCTGGCACCTGTACAAAGGGTTAGGTGGAATGGGTTTGTCTTAAAATGAGACACACATCGGCATGGCAGCACAGGTCCAAGCTGCGCGTGATTCCTGTTAAAATACTTGGAATAGCTGTGGGAGAATTAGGCTGAAGCCCAGTAATGGTGTGAATTAAATCTGAGCAGAGCATTTCTATTTACAGGCAGAGTTCTTGCTGGGAAAGTTGTAACTGGGGGTTAGCTGAACACACAGTCACGTTTTTCAGAGTAACGAGAAAATATCTGCATTTGTTAGAACTGAGCTACTTCACTAGCAGCAAAGCTAATATTACTTAGGAATACAAGAAAGGCAGCAAAGCACAGCAAGCAGCAAATTATGAATTATTCAATGTAAATGTCAAGTTTAGTACTGAATGTGGATGTAAATCTTTTTTTGAAAGGCTAAGCGTTGCCATTAAGCAAGTCCATATGACGCTGCATCTGTTGGATTTCTTTTATATTTATATCATTTTGTTTTTATGTATGCAGGGGAAAAGTATTAGGATTTTCCACATTAGAATTTTAATAACATCATTTCTCCAACTGCTGTTGTCTGTAGATTCAAGGTTTGATGAAGGGATGATTTTTCTGGTAGAGGTTATATCCATATCCACCTCATTAACCAAGCCATAAGTCTTCAAATGAGAATTTGCTTTTGCAGAGGAATTTTATTGTTCCACATATTGAACCCAAGAAGTCAGATCGATGTAACTAGGTGCTGTTTTCAGAGCATCGCCCACCTGATCTGGCGCTTTGAAGTGATCTTGCACTGGGTATCTTTCTGAGTCACTCCATGAAGAACTCTTCCAGCGGGGGGGGGGGGGGGGGGAATGCAGTCTTTATCAAAATCTGTTCAATTCCCCTCTCAAACCAGAAGTTACTGATGTCTCCAGGTTTTTATTTTGAACCATGTAGCTCCTGCCCACTAAAACAGGGACAACTCGGTCCAATTCGCCTGCTCTCTTCTGTGTTTCTTATTTTGATATTGGCACATTCGTCCCCCAGTAGCTGCATTCAGACAGAGCCAGTTTAATTCCTTGTGAAGACAGGGAGTGGTGATGTACACCAGAGGAGCGAGGAAGTATCCATTTCTCTGCAAATGTACTGGAAGCCTGTGCCGGGGGACTCCTATCTACTCTCTATAATCAATCTGTCCAAGCATTTCTATGGCTCTCATTATCCTGCGTGCCTCCAGGATAAGAAGCCGAGAACAATCACCCATTGTTAGTTTATGAAGCAACTTTTTCATTTTCCTTCCCCAAAGACTAAATTCTTAATTAAGTAAATTAAAATTAATTACAGAATCCGCACAACAAGATGTTATCATGTCTGTCCCCCAAACTGAGCTCTCTCTGCTGTTCCTGCAAGCTCACCCTCCTAATCACAGAATGCTAGAATGATTTGGGTTGGAAGAGACCTTAAAACTCAGCCAGTTCCAGCTTTTCTGCCACAGGCAGGGACACCTTCTACTAGACCAGGTTGATCAAAGCCCCGTCCAACCTGGCCTTGAACACTGCCAGGGATGGGGCAGCCACAGCTTCTCTGGGCAACCTGTGCCAGGGCCTCAGCACCCTCACAGGGAAGAATTTATTCCTTGTATCAGGCCTGAATGCCCCCCTAAGATGGGAGGAGACAGCGGAGCAGCTCAGGTGTGTGGCTGGCATTGTTCAGCAGATGACACCTGGAGATGGGATCCCACGTGGAGATGGGAGTATTCCCATCACCTGGGCAGCGTCTCAGCCTTGTTAAACCATCTCTGCACATTTAAGGTCAAGCTGGACAACTGTGCATGATTAAAAATACACATTCATTTTCCAGAGCTGAGGCCAAAAGGCTTTCACTTTTGAAAAGACCATTTCCTATTAAGCAGTACCTAAACAGACAATGGGCTTCGTATGTCTCTAACAAACCTCAAAGCAACTCTGAGTATTTTGTAATGATTTCTTGTGCTTCATTAGCAAAAGGTTTAAACTGAGCAAATTCCAAAGGACATGAATGCTGCATTTCTGTTAATTAGTTTCCAGAGGAAAATGTTGTCATTAACTATCTACAGTGATCCTCTCATTAACTATCTGATAAAGGTAACTCAAGTATCTCATAAAATAACGGATTAAATGGCAAGAGGGAGTGAAGTGTATCATGAGAATAGTTGAACCTGTAGCAAAATGAACACAATTATTTACCAAATGAAAGTGTAATGAGTTTCTTGATTTTGATCTTAAAACTTTTAGGAAATTGACATCTTGAAGATGTTTACCTGGTCTAGTGGCAGGTGTCTGTGCCCATGGCAGGGGGCGTTGAATGATCTTTAAGGTCCCTTCCAACCCACTTTTAGAAGACCAAATGTAGCTGGTTTGCAATCAGGTCAGAACCAGAAGACTTTTCAGCAGTGTGTGCAAGTACAAGCTAGGCCAGGTCAAAGAGAGACCATTCTCACCCTGGGGAAGGGGATGAAGAACAAGCAGACAGCCAAGAAGGAGCAGTGGGGACGGCTCAGTGTGATGTCTCCCTCCAAATAGCTATTGACCCATGGTGGGATCAGCAGCAAGCCCAGCAGAGGATGAGGCGCACTGGCTGTTCTGCTGTTCCCCACCATCCTGCTGCCCTAAGCTGCTGCCTCTGCTTAGATCCTGTTTTCCAGAAAGGAGCAATGAATACTAACTGAAGGAGCTGAAAACAGAGCCTCTTGATTCAGGCACTCACTCTTTGGGGGTGTGTTTGGCAGGAGCAGTCACAGGCAAGTGTAAATACCAACACTTGTTGCAGGCATGTGAGTGAGTGAGTGATGGTGTGAGTTTAACCTCTGGGGCTTGCGGGCATGCAGCGGTGAAGCCCTGCTGGGGTACTTGTTATAAAGCTGGGATCATAGAATATATAAATGATGCTCCCAAACCAGCCAGCTCTAGGACAGGCATGGAAGCAGCATATCCCTCAGTTCACACCATCACACATGTAGTAATTCCATGTTACCCTCTCAGTCATCCTGCTGTAGTAAAGAGTCAGCCAGGCCACTTGGCTGCTCTTCTCACTTGCTGAAAAGTTACCACCAGTGGAAGAAACAATGCTTTTCATGCTCCCTTCCTTCAGCCTGGTGCTGTTCCCAATTAGAGGGAAAGCAGATTCTATCACTGCATTTCAGTCATCAGTATGAATCCCCCCTAGTCCAGCTGTTGGGGCATTCAGGTGATCTGAATAGGCAATGCTCAGAGTCTTCCCAAAAAGTGATTAATAACGTGTGTTACGGAGCTGTACCTAGTTAATATGCCCTTTAACTACCAGGCCAACAGAGTCATTCTTAAGGGGTTTTTAATGATCCTTAAGGAAAGAGATTTCTTCTTGACAATTTCCATGAATTAGGGGCCTCCTAAATCAAAGAGGTTTATTTCAACTTTGCTTTTCAAAGAAAGAAACCCAAACAAACCCAGGTGAAGCACGGCTCCTGATGAGAAGTTTGCACTCTCTTCTACTTGTTTCTGGAACCAAAGAATAAGGAAGACATCTTGAAGTTTACATTTCTCAGAAAAAGGAAAGTTACAAAACAAGGTTTCTTTTCAAACCTCTGACTTTACCACTACAGAAAGGCATCGAGGCCTGGTGTTTTCAGGTAAATAACATGAATTTAGAGTTTTCTTGTCTGTCATGCTCAGAAATAGCTGCTTTCAACTGAAGCTGCACAGCGTCTTTTTTATCTGCAATTTGAATGAACTCTTACTTAAGCCCTGGAGACAACTGCATCTATTCAATTTTTCAGAGAATTTAGGAGCATGGGAGGGTTAAATATTTTCTACAGCATCTTCTAAGCAGCAGGTTATAAGCACAGTCTGATCTCCAAAGCAAACCTAGTGAAATTTATTCCTGCTCCCAACCACGTTAGCTGGGACTCTTGACATGGTTACCTTTCATATGTCTAGGTCAGGACTTACTGGATTTGAAAAGCCCATAATAATTGAATCACCATTCCACAAAGGCTGGTGTCCTTGTAAATGTATTTCTCCCTTCAGTCCAATAGGCCAACTGCTCACAGCTCCAGCTCCCACTACCAGGAGGACCATTTTCTCCATCACTGAAGGAAAATCTTTTCTTGACCTCCACATTTGGCTTGCTAAGAAACCCACCGAGCAGCACAGTGAGCATTACTTACTCTTTATTTAGTTGTTAAATGCTAAAACAGAGAACCTAGTTTGGGGCTATAAAACTATGCTTAAAAACAAAACCCCTATCCCCAAAATAGTGGTGTAAGGGCTCTGCCTGTGGGAAAGCCTCAGCCAGTGCTGTTAAGCTGAGTATTCGTAATCCTTAGCAGATTTTAAGCTCCATCAGACCATATTTGACTTTTTGCTCCCCATGTTCTGATTGGAATATCATCCCACAGTAGCAATCGTCTCCTGATTTCCCACCTCTGTTTGCTCAAAGTTCATTTTCATCCATTTATTCTTGTTCTGAACAGTTGTTCAGCTATTCACTCTTGGTATGTAATCGCTGGTACCTCTGCGATCATATCCCTCCTCAGCTTTCACTCTGTTAGCGCCAGCAAACCACACCCTTCTCATCTCTTTCCATATGATAGTTTCTCCAATCACTTGGTTATTTTGTCAGCCATTTGTTGCCAAATTAAGTAATCAGTTATACCGGCTATTTTAGAAGCAATCTCAGCAGTGCACTGTAGGATAACTGAGAGAGCTGGGCTTGTTCAGCCTGGAGAAGAGAAGGCTCCTGGGAGACCTTAGAGCAGGCCTCCAGTACCTAAAGGGGCCAACAGGAAAGCTGGAGAGGGCTGACTCTACCACATCACCGCCTCTTCTCGCTCTGTCATCCAGTGCTTTATGAGTAGGAGCTTATCTTCATCACTTCTGTAAAGCAGCAATTTCTCCTTGTGTTTTGTTGTTTTCCCAGTTGCTTGTTCTGATTAGTCTGACTCTGAAGAAAACTTGCTCCCTGGCAAGGAGGCTCCCAGCAAAAGCCTAAGGCTCAAGTCATCTCCTTGAAGCAGACGCTTGCAGGGAAGAATCAGATGACCCAGTGTCGTCTTCCCTTCTTTCACTTCTCCTCTTCATTTGCTTGCTAATTAACAGGTACCCTTCATAATAGGAAGGTCCTAATCATCTTCAGTTACAGGGTTTTATAAATTATAGGACAAAAGTAATGGGGGCTGTAGGGATGCTGGGGAGGGACTCTTCATTAGGGACTGCAGTGACAGGACAAGGGTTAATGGGTTAAAACTTAAACAGGGGAAGTTTAGATTGGATATAAGGAAGAAATTCTTTACTGTAAGGGTGGTGAGGCACTGGAAGTTGTGAATGCTCCATCCCTGGTGGTGTTCAAGGCCAGCTTGGCCAGAGCCTTGGCTGACATGGTTTAGTGTGAGGTGTCCCTGCCCATGGCAGGGGGGTTGGAACTAGATGATCTTAAGGTCCTTTCCAACCCTAACTATTCTATGATTCTATGATTCTTTGTCCTAAGACAGTAGGACTTACAAATCCATAGGAGTTTTTTTGGTCAATAAAGACACAAAATTGCAAAATGATATTTTTTTTCATCTTCCGATGTATAAATGTTGCAATTCTGAATATACCATTAAAAATAATGCCTAAATCTTTATTTTAATTTCCAGAGGACTTTACATCTGGCAGCAACTTGCAATACATTGCAGAATATTCTGGAAAATATGCAAGTCTGTCAAGCCTTCATCTTCATTCTACTAGGATGTGATTTAGCAAAAATATTCTGTAACAGATTGAGTTATGTTTTCTTCTAGCACAGTAATTGGCTTCATGTTTCATAATGTGAACCACTACAAATGATGTGTCTCTCATGTATCCAGAGGTATCTCACATTTATATCCCAATAAGCTTACAATATTGAAGAAATATGTCGGGTGTCAGGCTTTGCGTGACAGCTGCAGCTCTTTCAATCATTATTATTAAAGAATATTTGCACAAGTTGCCATCTCTGTCATTTTGGAAATTTTCTTTTGCAATTTTGCAGCACAGTTTGCCTCCCTTGATCTCTGCACACACCATGAAGACTCCACTGATAGAGCTCAGCAAATGTCACTTGTTTGACTGCATATTTCTCATCAGTTCAGCTGTAAATTAGAATAGGCAGAAGTTTCACAGAAAATTAAAGTCTTTGTTTTAAGAAAGTTAACTGTTGCTGTAGCTGTGCTCTCTTCTGCTTTTATTTCAAACAAATACACGTTCACTCAGTGTGTTGGAATCGATGAGTGAGAATATATATTGGGAAGTGGTGTGGGCTTGAAGTGGGATTTGCTTTGATATTTCTGTGCAAATCCATGTGATAGCTCACTGACTCATAGCTTAAAATAGGTAGTGATATCAGCCACAGAATTCTTCACAGATTTCAATTTTTTTATCTTTCTTGCTTAGCTAGCTGCTCTTCCAAAAAACCCAGGTCATTATTCAAATCTGTGCTCAGTTTAAAACTCCAGATAGCATCACTCTTACTCATTGATGAATCACACCGGAGCAAATTTTGGTCCTACTGAACAAACTGTGTGTTGCCTTAGTCATAACTTTGTTTGGAAAATCACATGCCAGGCTTAAATTAAGCATTTGCTTAAAGCAGATACTTTTTGAATATATTCTGGAAAGTTTGCATGTAGGATTTATACTGATTTATATACGTAAGATTTATATTGAAAACTTCTCAAAGCAAAACAAGAGAAGAAATTTTTCTGTCCAAAATACAGGCCTAGTCTTTACCCCTGAAATACACCAGTTCAGCTTGTATCAATTGGAAATGAGTTCCAACTGTTAAGCATAAGAATATTAACCTATTCCTTTAAAATACAACCAACTGCCAAAAAACATGAGTTGCGAGTAAAAATGACCTATTCTAGGCTGTCTTGCACCCAGCAAATTCAAAGTCTTCCCTTTACTGTTCTTTGCCAGATATATTAATCTGCACTGTAAATACATTGTTTAGCAGCACAGTGAGGCTAGGGGCTGCCTTGCTGAGCTGCAGCACAAGAGCAAAGGCATCAAAGTGGCGGTAAGACTGCAAAGCCTGGGGCTACAGAAAGGAGAGAGCAATTCTTGGGCAAGTTCTTCCATACCCAACAAAAGTCAACTTCAGGAGCAAAACAGAGAGAGGTAATGTTGTGGGTTAAAATACAAGCAGATGTTGTCAGCAGCATACCTAAACAGACTGCTGGATGGCCCTGAAATTAAACTTGTTTTGTCAAGTCTGTTTCTAAATTAATGTTAAATATTGGCTTTTGCAAGTGTTTGGTAAATAGGAAAAACCCACCCTGGGGAGAGGAGCACCTCAGGGAGAGAAGCATTCTTAGTATCCCCATATCCTCTGGCCCGTTACTGCTGACAGCAAATTGATATTTCTTGATTTCTCCTTTATATTGCTTGATCCTATCCTCATGCCAATATCAGATTTGCACTGAATCTTTGAAATGATCATGAAATATTTCTGTACATTAACAGGGCCATTCTGCCCAGCCCTGTGTGGATAACAGGAATTTACCTGAAATTGCAATCTAAAAAATCAACACAAAATAGGTGACATAAAGAAAACCATTTCCAAAAACACTTAGAACAGAGCACTTGTGAAATTTGACTAAAAAGAAGGGCAGGAACTGAGGTGGTGATTATAAATCAGATTATAAACCACATGGCAGATGGAAATGGCGTTTGGTTGGATCCATCCATTATCTCCAGCTCCTACATGCCTTGTTCAGAAACATTAAAGCAGGAATGAACTCTGAAAGTGTATTTACTAACAGACTGAATGTTTGGTTAAAGGAGGAAAAAGAATCATAGAGTTTAATATATTCGAAGCATATCCTGAATGATGATGTGACCATGGGTATAGGGCAAATGCAGAAATGAGACTGGCAGACTACAGCTCTGTAAACCACAGCATGATCCACTGGAAAAAATATAATCAGATCTGCTGATGCTATAGCAGACAACAGCTCCACTCTCATTCTGAGCTGGAGAAAAGCAAAAGCTTTCATGGGGCTGGTTACGCATGACCGAGCCTCTACCCACAGTGAAATGAAGACCTGAGGAGCTGTTCACCAGGAAATTAATAACCCCAGCAATGTGCCAAGGCCCCCAGTTACCGGTTGCGGTTGACTTGTCATATGGAGAATCTTTTCCCTTTCTAGTTGGTAACGGAGCAGAATAAAAAACCCGTGTCATGGAAGGGATACCAGCCGGAAAGGAAAGCCATGTATATGGAATCATAACTTCACAATTGAGAATAATTTCATATATCCCAGGTGACACAAGGTCACTGTTTTCTTACTAATCTTTTGAGTTGGTCATCTAGATATGTGAAATTAGAGTGAAACTCATGAGTCTGAAACTCACCATCACATAAAAAATTACAGGTAAATAAGGCAACTTGTACAAATCTTACTGCAGGACTGGGAGAGCCCCATTCTTCCCCCTGAAAACTGGGTGTTCATTGAACCCCTGAGTGCCAGGAGACTGGAGAGCTGAGCATGTGATGCTGCTGCTACGAGTGTTGCTTCAGCCTGGGTTCTTGCCACACATTAACCACAGATACTAGTGAAGCAAAGACAGAAAATATAAAGCTTAAAACAGCAGTAAAAAAATCCCTTAGTGGCTGTTTCTTTGAGGAGAAACTACACTGCTTCAGCAGTGCTGCTGGTATAGTACTTTTATGCAACTAGTGTATAACCAAAGGGTAAGACCAATGTCCTATTTTTGGTCAAACTCAGCTCTATTTTTATCACCCTTTAGAACAGCTACAGACCTGCAGGTACAGACAGTGTAGGTTTTCCTGATCAGTCATACAATCAGAAAGCAGCCCTCCCAGATAGGCAGATCGGAGCTCTACAACCAGCTACAACTCGGACTCCTGGAGGACACCAGAAAAAGACAATCATCTTGAGCTGAACAAAGCACATGCATCTTGGATATGGATAGGCAAGAATATGTATTTCAATAACACTAAATTTTCTCAGCCACACCTGACAGTGGGCTGAGTGCCTGAAAGAAAGAGAATTAGCTAAAAATTAGAGGAAGCTTTAGAATCCTTCAAACAATAATTAATCTTCCTCTCTTCCTGCTTCAAATCTGTCATATCAAATGAAAAAAAAAGAAATTAAATATTACTTGCTTGTCTGGGTTTTTATGTATATTTTCCATTTCTCTTTCAATAGATATGCTGTTGTACGTACCTGTTCTAAAGTGATGCTTCCCATTAAAAATCTAATAAGGTCTAGGAAAGCCTTTTCTTAAAAGCAGATAATAAGAAAACTCTCTTTATGCTCATTTATCCATATTATCCATGTTTGGGGAGTAAAAACTAACATTTTACAGAAATATCATGAAGGTTGATAGCACATCTGTGTGAAAAGGTTTTCTAATGTATTTTTCACTTTCCCAAAGAAATTCAGGAAACTCAGGGTCTAAATTATAAACTGATTTGGTGATTCTTATTGATTTCATGTTACTAAATTTCTGCTTTGAGAACCTATGAAAAATACATTGCTAAGGTCCTGGGCCATCTTTTGCCGCTTTGAAATTAGGCGTGTCCGTGATAAAAGGAAGAACTGTAGAAACTGTTTGACACATCAGGAGCCTCAGTTCCCAGTCCCTGGAGATCAGCATGACTGAGAACTCAACTTTAGTCACTTCTGAAAATAATGTCATTTATTGGTACAGGAAGGCCACAGTTGTAAGATGGTTGGGTTTGATTTTTAAGAGATTGGGGGGCTGGAGAAAGAGAGGAAGCTTCAGCCTTCAATGTAAAGCTAATGTGTATTTTGTCTTTAAAACAATATCTTTACTCCCAGTTTTTTTCAAGTTTCATGGTTAGGATTTAATATAATATTTCCACTTATCAGCATAGAATACAGGCAAACTTTGAGAGCCTAGGCAGATAATTTTCCTTCTCCATTGCAATGAATTTTAGGATCACAGACTAATTGAGGTTGGAAGTGACTTCTGGAGCTCATCGGGTCTGAGCCCTACTTAGAGCAGGGCCATGCTGGAAGTTAGGTTAAGTTGCTCTAGGCTTTGCTCAATAGTTTAAAGTATCTCCAGGGAAAAAGATGATCCAGTTTCTCTGGGATGTGTCGGTGTTCAATCAAATTTAACCAAACTCACAGTGAATTTTTTTCTTATGCCTAATCAGTTTCCCTTGCTGCTTGTAACTGTTCCTTCATCCTTTCATGGTGGACCTCCAGGAAGAACCTGGTTCTGCTCAGCCGTTAGATCCCTCCTTAGCCTTCTCTCCCCATGCAGAGCAAATCCAGATTTTCCTGATATTTTTCCACCTTAGGTGCTCCAGCTCCAGACCATCTTGGAAGCCTTCTGGACACAGGTCCTCTATGTCAAAATACTCCACATGGAGTATCACAGTGCAAAGGACAGGGGAGGAATCACTTTCATACTTAGTTTGCACTCAAATACATACACTCAGTCTTTTAAATTAACTCCAGCTTGTCATCACAAGCTCCACTTTGACCCACATGATGTCTGCATGATGATTTTGAACCAGAAATTGTATTTTCCATGTCCTGTTTTTCTAAAAGAGGAGCTGTAGAGGAGCTGGCATAGCTATTGGTGGGCCCATGCAGAAGCACAGCACCTATTCCTAGCAGGGCACGAGGTGGCTGAGCACAGCTGAAGGATTATGCCTCAAATAACATTGCAGCTATTTGAGCTCCTGGAAGCTAGGCACTAGCTGCATGTCATCCTGCCCCACTGAACCAGTGTCACTGGGAACAGCTCTTTCATCTGGAGCTTAGTTGTGACCTAGAGTATCTTACTGTATTTCAATATTTAGCTTTGCGTCTAATAGGTAAAGGGGTGATATGTAGGCAGTTGGCGTGTAAGCCTTGCAGGTGATGAGTTAAGGCTGCTGGACTGACTGGGACATTTCTAGAAACACACTGCTCCTCCTTCCACATTAAAATGATTTTCCTGGGACATAGTGCATGGCTTGAAGAGTTGTGCATCTGACCCCTTCAACCATCCAATATTCTCTCTTATAAGGTTTATAAATACAAAGGCTCCTGCCATGGTTAATTTCTTCAGAGGAAGAGATCCACCAGAAAGGCCACCTTAGAGCAACAAGAGGTACTATGAGGTTCTCTGGTAAGGCACAATTTAGAACTAACACATCCCAGAACTGCTGGCTATTGAGATGATGGGGACAATGCAGCACAGATCAAATATGTTGACAGATGGGTTAATTTCAGTAATTACCACCACAACCTGAGAATAAATCTTCTCCCCGCACCGTGGTGAACCTCAGTATCAAACTGTTGTTCCTGTTTCCTCCCCATATACAGCACTCCCTCTCTACTTCTTTTGTCAACAGCAATTTAGAATAACCACTTTGCTTAACTTTCCAAATGATTTTTTCCTGATTTCGCCATGTGGTATTAGATTTTGCTGAAAGTGGGAAAATGTTGGTAATATTCTCAGAAACTTAGGAGGCTGCACATTGCAATATGCCTGAAGCTTTAAACAAAGAAATTGCTATTGGGCTAAATCCATGCATGGCAATAATATACTTTTTCCTGCTAGAACCACCATATAAAAGTTTATTGGCTCAATGTTGAATATAACAGCAAATCGATAACTGTTTTCTGTTGCTTTACCATTTGCTGTGGGTCAGTGGCAGACAATACTTTGTGTGTATTTGAACTTTTGAGTACAAGCTGTTCATTGAGTTCCCCGAGTAAGCGACATCTCAGAAGAATGGGTACATGAACTACAAAGAAATCAGTCTTTATATCTCCTGTGGCAGCTACTGTAACAGAATACTGACTGATAGTTAAGGAGAGAGGAGAAGGTATCTCTGGCGTCATTATATTTTGCTTTTAAGGAAAACTTTAATCTGTCATTCTTTTTGATCAAAGAAAGAGTAGCCCGTGTTGCATTATAATTTCACTGAGAGGTAAAACCTTGGTTCCACACAGTGGATTATTATGGATCATTTTCCTCTGAAGGGTAAACCTGTGACATCAGGGAAAGCTCACAAAAAAACCTGTGTGTTTAAAATCAAGACAGAACTGTGCAAAGAAGCTCACAGAACCAGCGAATACTTGGTGGGGGAAATGGCAATGGATTAATGGGACTCCTTGAAAGTATAACTATTGCACTGGCATATTTTTCAGCTGAAGATTTACACTACAACTCTGATGAAATTTTCTGTTTATATAATGGCAGTGTTTTCCACTCCTTTACTTCTCCTTTGTTTTTAGAATGATTAATTAGTGACACTGTTCAGGTACTTGCAGAAACATTACCAACCCCAGTCATTCTTCTGTCTGACAAGATTTTTCTACACCTGGAGTACCCATAAGCACTTGGTGTCCCAATTTTTAATCACATAGGTATTATTCAGGATTTCAGGGTTGGAAATTCCCATCACACTTGCGAAATTCCCTGATCTTTCTATGAAGAAGCGTGGGATGTACGGCACAAATATTACTAAAGCCTTCAAAGCCTCAGTAGCAAGGAGTAAAGCTTGCCAGAAGTCTGTCTTGAATTGAGTCACTGTGCCTCACCGTGGGGTAACCTAGATAGAAAGTGAAATGGTTGCAATTGGTTTTGTAGCAGAGTTTAACAATGCTGCACAGGCTCTTCAGAAATTGTCCACGTGGTTTGTTTACCTCTTCCGTTCTCTTGTTTCAAGCTGTTCCAGCTGCTTTTGCTCCTCCATGCACTGGTGTTCTGGTAAATCCTGCCGCTTCCCCGATGACCTGTGCTTCCTGGAAGCTGCATGTTTGCAGCATGCCCTGCAATGTCTTCTGCCCAGGAGCCAGCCTGGATGACCCTGGGTGGCTATGTGGGCAAGTCTGAGCCTCCTTGGTTATCTGATTCACTGGGGAGGAGGCAGTCTTATTGCACGTCTATAGAGTGAAATTTTTATTGAAAGTATTTATGACAAAAGTATTTTTTTCTCAGGCTTTCCCATTCTTATTTGGCCTCACAGCTTCATTGTATTTCCACAATACTACCTTGAGTTACCCATAATTTGCATTTGCAAGCTTCAAAGGTTTACATGTGAAAGCTCAAACTGGAAGGCACAATTTTCCCTCACTTTCACCAGTGTCCTCTTACTCCATCTGCTCTATCCCATGCCCATAATTCAGTTCCCACTTTTAACTCTTTTCTATCTTTTTTCTTAGTGAAGTTCAAAGAAATGTTGTGAACAGGTACTGCTCTGTACGCAAACCAGAGTCTGGGGTGCAGGGAGGAGGCTCTACACATCCAGCTTCAGGTTCAGCCTTAAGGGAATACATGTTAGACACAGCTGTGTGAAAATATCCTCTCAAGATCAATTTGAAGTGAAACAAAAGCTCTCAGAGGCATGAATGGCATTAATCATACAGTAAGAGTGCCTGTGAGTCTGTATATGAAAAAAACTTTCCTCGATTACTCAGCTTTCTCCCACCATTGACCTCACGCATATGCCAAACTGGCCTTTTCTCAGCTCTGCATTGCACCCAAGCCATAGTGTCTCTGCACCATGCCCATGGTGCATAGGGTCCACGCCTTGCCATCTCACAGCAACCCAGCCCAGCACTCAGTAACTGGTGCATGTAGGAGCCAGGGGCCACCTCCAGCTCCTCACCTGCATCCTCCCAGATCACACTGGTGAAATACATCATGTGGAGGTGACAGCAAGAAAGGGCTGATTGACCACACATGAACATCTACAACTGGTAGCTCACTTGCCTTTTCTAATAAAATGCTCCTCTCTTCTCCCTCTCTGCTCCCACCTCTCCCATCATTTGGGTCCAAATTCCTGAAGTGAGGCTTTCCAGGACCTGGCAATGGGTATGAGGTATTGAGGTCCACCTCAAATACAAGCACACTGCTCCTTCCAAATAGAGTTTAACTATGCATCAAAAGCACCAGAGTGTGCTAATAGGCAGACTTCTCCACTCTTTTCAGGGAGCAATGCTGAATCATTAGTCACTTAAGAATAAATTGCTCAGCAGAGCATAGCTTGCAACATTGTTCCTGAGGAAGCAATAGCTGGTATAAACATGTGGCTTTTCTAGAAGAAGATCTCCTAAAGTGTTTATCTATTTATCACGCCATGATTGGATATGCAGCATATTTCCATGAATGGTGATCAATAGGAATCTGGAAGAGAAAATACTCTCTCAGATTTGCTATGACTGGTGTCTGCATTATAAAGGTGTCCTTCTTTATATTATTTTCTTAAAAAAAAAACCAACAACTCTATGGCAAGGAAGTAAAGAAATTTGAAGCTTGAATACATTTTAAAATCTGTATGTTAATTGTATAGCTTACGACAGAAGACAAAGTTTTCTTTCATTATTAGGAACTTGTGCATTGAGAGTGTACTGCAAACAGTGTCACCGCTATTCATTGCCAACATAATGCTTTCATTTTCCTTTTGTCCTTTCTTGCAATCAAGCTAATATTTTTGCTTCTTCATGCACAGCAATGTTGAAAGACTTGTTTTTCTGTGATTGCTTTCAGTCTCATTTTCTAAAAAGACAGGGAAGTAGAGAACACACAACCATATTACTCTGGTACAAGTAATAATAAACTTCCCTCTGAAGAGCATCATAGTCAAGTAAAAGTAGTCTTTCGTCACAGGGAAATGCCTCTAGACTACAATTGTCAACAGCAATCTGGGGCAGGGGAATTGCTGTGAGGAGCAAGACCTAGGTTATTTCTGGACAGCAGCTGTCGCTGGGGAGAGTGGATGAGCAGGAAATAGTTCTCACAAAGCACTGTTTAAAGGGTGCTGTGCTACCCTTTCATTGCCCAAGCCTGAATAGATAGCACAAGTGGCCTGCACTACCAGGGACTCTGATGAGATCCAGTTTAGTAGTAACCAATAGGGCAATGCCATGCAGAGGTCACCAGAGCAAGAGGAGGAGCAGCAGCCACAGGCATCTTACTGCTCTAGAGGTAGGGTAGCTACCTCTTCTACCACAGCTAGAGACAGAACCTAGAGAAGCAATGAGATTTTCTTTTTTAAGAGGATATGGAAAGACTTAAAAGAGTTTGAGAAGGGAAAAAAGACAGCTCGGATGCTGTGCGTGCTAAATGTCTGGCATACATTCAGATAAAGGAAAGCAAACTGTACTAGCGAAGGTAGAGTTCTGCTGGTATAAGGCCATTTACGGCAGAGACTTCCTGCCTGGACACCTTGAGAAGCCTCGGACTGTGCCCATGCCTGAATTCACGAAATCCAGAGGGTCACCCATCTGAACCTTGGTTCAGCCAGGCACCCTGACATCAGGCTCCCACTCAAGATATCCTGCCATGATGGAAAAAACAGCGCACCTCATCAACAAAAGCATATTTCTGCAGGAAGACACTTTGCTGCCAGCTGTACCATGGTTCCTATTTTCACTGTACTAAGCCCTGAAATATGCCCTTCCCACACCAGCAAGGACTGCTATTCCAGATCAGGCCAAAACCAATGGTATCAACCTCAGAACTAGGTGGGCAGGGAAAATGTTGCCATTATTAATGAGTAAGACAAATTGTTGTATCAGGGCCACTAATCCAGAAAACAGCAATTATCAGTATTTCTTGCCTTTAGGTAAGCATGTGGCTTTTAGAATATTTATAAGAAGTTGTGCTCTGTTTATTTCCCAATTTCTTATTTTTACAGTTGCCTGCAAATTTATTTTTAGAAAGCAGACCCACTTCTACCCTTGTGCTGAAATTCAGCAGAATTACGAAGCAGAATTATGAAGAGGAAAAGGCGCATCTTTTACTGCTGGGGCAGAGTTTTTCACAGAGTTCACTTTAGGGAAACTCCTTCACTCTGGCTTCCAAACTCCAAATAAAAATTGTAACAGTTTTTAACGCTCCGTGATTCTTACTTCATTGGTACTTCAAGTGGCAGGATGGGGTTCATTTTTTTAACACAAGCTGGGGATCTCTCAGCTCCTCAAAACACACTGATTTAAAAAAAAAAAAAAAAAAAATCTTGTATTTGCCTCCTGAGGTGTGAAACTTTGGGATAAATTTGTATACATTTATAAACTTGGCTTTCAGGACTCTCTCTGCTAGATTTTTCTCAATGACAGTTGAGTAAATCTCTCTTTAAGGCCTACTGTTATTTTTCAAAACTCAATCACATAAATACAATCCTAACTGTGTACCAACTTTAACAGTAGTTTTCTAGTTCTGGCGTAACCGTTCTTTTTCTCTTTACTGGTCACTGGGTTGTAAAGTCACCTTTTTCCCGGTGGCAAAACAAACAAATGTGCAACATTTACATGAGTCATGTGTCAGCAGTGCAAGCTGCAGCGCTCTTCAAAATGGCCATGAAGGGACTAGCCTGTGCCATGCTGAGCATCATCTGGTTTTGTTTAGTGCAAAGGGTGGGTTTTTTTTTTGTTGAGGGGGATGGAAAATAACAAAGGGTGTTTGTTTTTCTTAAGAGATATAATAAAAATCTATGTTGAGATTTGGTGGAGCTCGATGACCTTACAGGTCTTTTCCAACCTAGTTGATTCTATGATTCTATGATTTCCTCCTATACTGGAGGGGTTTGGTATTTACACTCTTTGGCATTACCCCCTTCCGTTCATTTGCATATATTTGAAGAAATGGTGTAGAAGCAGCTGTAGCTCTGAAGCCCCTGGCCAGTCTGCCAAACCCACATGTGAGTAACCGAAGCAGCTGCATTAACATGATCTCACCTCACACTTCAACTGCACCATCCACGAAATCACACCATGCGATATTGATGATGCTGCATAGGATGTCCTGTCAAGCCTTGCTTGTCAAACATCAGAAGAGCCACCAGTTCTCTGCATGCTGACCCTTTTCAACATGAAGTGATGTCGATGGGCTCAAAATGCTTTGAGCATGGTGGTCAGTGGGTTTATCTCTTAAGACAAGGTGATTTCTTTAATCCATGTGTCATATATAAGCCATGAACATCCTTACTATTAAATGCCCTTTGGTGAAAAAGTGTTGCTGTTATAGGACACTGCTTTGTTTTGAAATGCATCATTTTTACTTCATATTCTATACTTCTAAAAACCCCACATTTCTGTCTCTGAGCTGTGCTCATAAAGGTGGTTAACAGCTTTACTTCACTTCTACATATGCTCAGTTTAAATACTGTGAGATAAATATAGACATGAAGGCATGTCTGCATCAATGAGGAACAAATTTCAGCCTACAAAGGTACAACTTCATGTCTTTACAAGTGCCTGCAAACGATCTCTCTGAAAATGAAAGCTGTTGGCAACCTCAGTGATTGGTATCTGTTGGGCAAACTGGTTGTTCTAGGAAGTAGAAGGAAGTAGTGTGTCATATAAACGTGCAGGTTTATGGAATAAAATTCTAAACCAAATATGTCTGATTTCATAATTGCTTTGTTGTTAACTTACTTGTTGAATTGTATCATAAAAAAGCGCAGTGACAGTCAATAGTAGATTTATCTTTGGACTAAGAATCCAAGATTTTATACAAAAGGCAACAGCTGCACCAGGTTCCTTTAAAAGAGCTGATGACCCCTCCGGTGCTGTGCTAACCTTCAGACATAAAGCACATTTTCCTTTCATTTTAAAACCTATTCCTTGACATGGATATTTTTGGTATAAAACTCTTAAATCAGGAGCTTCCTGCTGCTTCCCAGCTCAAGCATTTTTCATCATTTTACCTTCCTGCTATAATCTGGAGAAGGAACTATTTTCATAGCTGCCTTTTTATTTAGTTCTATACAGTGTCCACTGCTGTTGGGCTCAAGATTTTAACTCTATTTTCAACTTATTTTTCAACTATTTTCATTTAGCTTTAAATCTTGCAGGAAGCTATTTCATACTAGATTTCACGTTTCAGCTGATAGGTTTTGGTGACCTTAAAGAGGAAAATGTGCAGGCTGCCAGTCCCCCAAACACTTCGAATAATTTGAAATAGAAATGGTTTGGAACAGCTGACACATTGAACTTTGAATATTACCAGCTAAGCATGCTTACTAGCTACTTTGATCAAGCTCTTTTTTCTGACAAAACTCCCTTTGAAATGAATAGGACAGAGGTTCCTTTCACTTCAATGGGAGTTCTCAGACATGGGGAGAAAGGACGACTTCATAACCTTTAAAAAGACTCCCCTAGTCCATTCATATATCTCCGGGAAAGCTCAGCACTTTCCCTTGTGCTGAAGTTGCTAAGCCAGCCTTCTGGCTACTTTTAGGCTCCCTTCTAGTGAAGCTTTGCTTAAACACAAGATCAAAACACTCTATAATGGGGCTGCTGCTACCGAGGCAGGAATCCTGAATGCACAAGGGCTCTATCAAGTGACATCGGAAGTATTTGTTAGCATAGATTCGCCAGCACCACTTTGCTAATCACATCTTTTAACCTCACACAGTGCTTCTCTGGCATGTTGTAGAAGACAATTCTCCTACACATTCATGTCTTGATGAGAATTTTTGTGTATTTGCACTCATTAGCACTAAAATTCTAGTTATCTTTTAACATCACATAATTGATTATGGTTTCAAACACTCTGCAAGTCTGAACAACACCATGACTTTTCAGAGGCCATTAACCACTTCTAGAGTCTCTGCTCCTATACCATCCATGCTTTTAATTTTTTAGCACTTCTACTTATAACAACACCCAAAATAAAGAATTATTATATGCCCATGTCACAGTAATGTACACTGAGATTTCTTGATATAATCTTCTACAAGGGATGATTCTGCTTGGTGTAAAACTAATGCAGTGAGATGTATATTATTAGCGAAAAAATATAAAAACAGAAGAAACTTGCAAAAAGCCTACCAGAAATAATGACTGGTTTAGGCAGCTATTGTGAGAACAAGCATTCCTTGGTTTAAATGTCACTGTAGAGAAGCAGAACCAAAACCAAGGTTGATAAAGCACCCAAGCCTATGGAACTCTTAAACTTTCACTGATAGATGTGTTCAAATGAAATTTGGGTATTTTTGGTCTATCCAATATGCAAGTGTTCAATTCCATTATCTTCTATAGAAAATACAAAGACAAGTCAGAATTCAACCAATGAACAAGTAATTTCATCTGAGACATTGGTTGAGATTTGTGCATCAGAATTATTTTATCTATAGGTCAGGTACAGCTCACATTTTTTTTTAGAGCTGAATGTCTTCAGAAAACCTGTAATATTTTACAAGATGAAGAGACCAGATTATGTACTCAAAAGATGTATGGTTCTGGCTTAAAGCTAAGCTAGTGTAAGTTGAAACTTTAGTTCTGTCCACATTCGGCTCTATGCAACAGCTTTTTTGAGTACAGGGCATCGCTGAAAAAAAAACTGCATTGCCTGTAGAAATAAAATAATGGGATGGGTTTAGGACTAAGAGCCACCTTGAGGGTAAATACGTTGCTTTTTTTGGTTTTTTAAAAGCAGTGAAAAAGACCAGCATATGCACACAAAGGGCAAAGGTTATTAGTATCTATTCAGTTCTGCTAACTGAAAAGCAAAAAACATCTTATGGCAGTGTGTAAAATGCCTCTTTCTTGCTAGAAGGGAAGCAGAGAGAGGAAAGTCTTTCTCGTTTTATAAGAACTTGAGGAAGTATTTCAGGAGGAACTGCCTGTTCCAAGCAGCTAACCTAACCTTTTCACATGCATGATATCTGTACAGCAGGGCTGTAACACCATCTGTGTAATGATGCTTAAATGGAAAATTCAAGAAACATGAGCTGAAAATGCATTTTATTTACTGGAAGCGCAACTCATGCCACTCATAGGCTGTTTGTCAACAGCTGTAGGGGAGGCTCACACTTGGGTGCAATTTTAGATATCTGTGCTAAGATGTGAAGGTAGATGCTGGTAGAACTATAAATTCTAAGCTAGAAACTATATGACTTTTAAATATTTGCATGTTAACTCTAATCCAAATCAGGAATTGTTTATTTTTACAAATAAAAATATTCTAAGGGAATTGAAATAAGTGCAGTCTATTAGTTTTGTTCTCTGTTCCTTTTCTTATATTTTTTAAGCTTAATTTTTTCCTATGCTTCTTACTGAACATTAACCTGATGCTTTGATAAGAGTTGCTAATGTAATTCCAGATATCTTTTGCAAGCTGATTTGGGCCCATGGCTCATGAATGTGATGTTATGGCTGCTTTTATTTTTTCACCCTCCTGTGCCTTACTGCACTTGTTTCATCTTCCTTATCTCTCTGACACAATTCTTTATTCTTCATTTTGTAAATCCTGTGTTATGAACTGTAGTTGTATTTACTGTATAAAACTATATAAATAACATGCAGCAGGTAACTAAAAATGGACAGCAATGGAGGGGCTGAACCTATTTGGCCAAGCTTTTGGGGGTGTTTTTGGGTCTTCCCCTCCCCCCCCCTTAAAAAAATACTAGACAGAATTGGCACTGTGTTTCAGATGGTAACATCGTCAAGTTTTGCCTGCCTAATGGTCCCAGTTTGTTTCAGAGACAGAAGTTTGCATTGACAACTCTAAAAGCTCTAAGGTGGAGATGAGAAAAAGCAGTTGGCCTCATCTCAGAGTGTCAAAATAATATGGAAGTGATGATGTAATTGAAGTACTAAAGGTCTTTGGTGAAGGGCTTCCCCGTCAATACATTGAAGAGTGGGAAACTGTGATAGACGATTACAGCTTTGTCCACACACAGAACCTGGGATGATACTTGCCAAATCTGGTGCATCGAACGTTGTGTCCTCTGAAAGTGGGCTGAACTGATCAGGAGTGGGACACTTCCATAGCAGAGGAGCATCAACGTGCATAAATCACGCAGCTATCCCCGAGTAACTCCAGACCTGTGGACAAGTCTGTAATACAAACTTCTGTGCATGAGAAGCACCTTATTTTGCTGTACATGGAACTTAACCCCTCTTCGAGGCTCAGTCCGTGCGGAGAGCCATACAGGACATCACTCCTCGTGGGCGGGGGGACACAACTTGACAGGTATGAGTTTGTTCCTGAAGTGTTGGCTTGCATCAGTAACTGAGGTTTAATTCTCCTGATGGGTTTTTATCGCTAAAACTTTTTCAGTTCAAAAAGCTAACGATGCGGACCCTGAAGAGAGGAGCCTGCGGCCGGAGAGCCGGCTCCAGCCCAGCAGAGAAGCCCGCCCTTCCCGCCTCGCCACGGGGTTACTCTCGGCGTCTGTCACCGGCTCCGGGACGGCCGGCAGCAACCAGCAGCGGCCGGCAGCGGCGGAGCCCACCGCTTGCAGCTACCGTCCATCCCGGCACCGCTTTCTCCAGCCACAAGCTCCTCCCGCCTCACCCTCCCAGTGCTCCGCCAGCAGCGGGGGGCGACAGGGAGACGGCGGGTCCCCACGCAGGCCTTCCCGGAGTGGCTGGGAGGCGGCGGCGAGGCCGCACTGAAGGCCCCCCCGCCCGCCCGGCCCCGGGGTGTTATTGTGAGGGGGAGACAATGAGCAAACTCTCCTTCCGAGCCCGGGCGCTAGACGCCGCCAAACCGCTGCCCATCTACCGCGGCAAGGACATGCCCGACCTCAACGACTGCGTCTCCATCAACCGGGCTGTGCCGCAGATGCCCACGGGGATGGAGAAAGAGGAGGAATCGGTAAGGGAGCGCGCAGGGGGGGCACCATTGTTTATCAGACACCCCCCTCCCCTCACGGGAAATAGGCCATTGGCATTCGCCAAGCGCACTACGCACGCTCCCCACCGCAGCGCTGCACGGTCCTGACGGGGCCCTGCGCAAAGAGCGCAGCGTAAACTGCTGTCCGACGCCGTAAGCGGGCCCTGCTCCGCCATCTTCTTTGCGTCCCGACTCGCGAGTGTTTTGATTAGTGGGGGGAGGCCTTTACGCTAGCGTAAGGAGGAGGAAGGCGCAAGATGCATCTCTGAATGAGCGAGCGAGTGCTGCGGCCGCAGTTGGCGTAGCGTGCCTTTGCTGCCGCCGCTTCCCTTATGCGTGGGGAGCGAAGCGGGAGTGGAGCAGAGCGGGGCGGACCGGCGGGAGGGCGCGGGCTTGCGGCTGCCGCTTGGCTCGAAGTGCTGGCTCGCTTGCCGTAGCGGCCTTGCGGCGGCTCTGGGAACGGGAAGCGGAGGAAGCGGGAACGGGACGGCTTGCCTCTCGCTGAGGCAGAGCGCTGCAGAGTGCCCCGCCGGTGCCCTGCCGGCAAGCTGGGCGCTGAGAGGCTCTTGGGGACGCTGCAGCGACAAGCGGCTTTTTGCCACTTCTGTACCTGCTGAAAGCAGAGGACGGTCGTGGACTGCACTTTGCACTTCTACAGGTCGTTCCCTTGTACACTGGCATGGCAGGGGGCTGGAGTGGACAGCGAGCAGCTTTGGCTTGTAGAGCTGCTGCAGGAGTAATTCTCGATAGTTGTAACGAGTGAGCGCCCTGCTCGTACTTTTTCAGAAGAGGTGCTTTGTGCTGCCCGGTGTACATACCGTGTCAAATGCATCATGTGGATGTGTTGCACTGTTAAGACTTTTAAGCGTTTAAATTATTTCTAAATAAACTAGCAAGTGTTAAAAATAGATATGTGGTTTTTTTATTCTTGTAGTGTTGGGGTAAAAAGGGGGGAAAAACTGTTGTCCACTTAAAGATAAGTGTTTGGGGCTCTTGTTGAGGGGTACGAGAGCACTGCTTTGATAATGCTTGCCCACCGTTCTTGTGTTTTTTTTGAAGGTACTGCTTTGTATTACTGATCTTTAAGCATTGACTCTTGCTCTCTTTAGAATTGTATAAGGCTTAGGTACAGGCTGGTGCCTAATGTGTCTGTACTTGTATGTAGAGCCGATAGTAAATGCACCCTCAAGAATTTCTTCAATGAATCTGTGTCTCCGCCTCAGCCAAGCCTCTAGGCATGTGGATTGGCTTTTCAGATGTTACAGCTGTCAAAAGAGGCTCCGTGCTTTCCTGATTGGTTTTTCTCACTTGACTGTGGATATTAAAGGCACCCCCTGTCTTACTGTTGTTGGGGTTTGTTAGTTTTTATTTCCTCCATTGTTTTACAGTGTGTAATACACTGTCCTTAAAGCTTCTAGTACTTCCCGAAAAGTAAATTTCTGTTAGAATCTGGGAGTGTATCTGAAAGAAACAAGTGTGGTATTAATGAAACAGTCTTGGAAAGTAATTTGATTTTCAAAGTCTACCTTGCAGTCCTGTGCTTGCATTTAATGTTTATAAAATATGCTTTATTTTTCACAGTTTTGTGTTAATTTTATAAATCGTGTTTTAAATAAACTTTTTAATGGAAAATTGCTGTAAAAGTTCAAGATGCCTGTGGACCGCTTAAATGAATGTGAAGATCAGGTTTATATTTCAATAAAAATGCTTTAGTGCTGTATGAAAATGTTGCTTTTCTGTAAGACTACGGTTTATTTTCTCTGTGCTGAGATTTGGCTATATTTGGTTCTTTGTGCACTAGTCTCAAACTGAAATGGTCATTGAAAGAGTTTATATGCGTAGTGCTAGATACATCAGCCGGACAAGGCTATAAACTTCCTGTTAATAGTACTGCCATGGAGTGACAGTTTCATTCATGGGGTAGCCCTTTTCCCAGTGTGGCGCAAATAATTATTTAATGTAGATTTCTGTGGCGGTGTGTAAAGCCCTTCTAGGAAAAGCTATGTGGAGAACAGTAGTTACATAGTTGAGAAATATTTAAACAGCTTTTATTCATAGTAGTTTCTGTGATCGATGTGTTGTATTTTGAAAGGTACTTTTGAGGGGAGAGAGAGATCCACATACTGTTTTTTGACGTCTCCATCACTTGAATGTGTCAAGGCCTCTTTTTATCAGAGGCTTTTGCCAGGGGTGCATCTTTGTGGAAGGTGTTTGAACCATCAGGGTAGCTCATGATTTACGTGTGCTGTACAGACACAAAGCTTGTGTTGCTCTGGCCCCAGTGTGCTGCCTACCTTCCTGTATGCAACCTAGGTGAAATCAGGAAAGTCTTGTAAGTACACTGTACTACTGTATCATGAGGTCGGAAATCATCTTCCAGAGGGCTGACTTTCACTGAGAATTAAGTATTTACAGGTTTGCAAGATGTAAAATGGCTAAAATTGACATGTCTGGTCTGTTCTTTACAAGCTAGTCTCGCTAGTACAGGCATGTGATTTACTTTGTTCATGTTTGGTGTTTTGTATAAACAGAAATTCAGATTTTGGTCCGTTCAGTTTTAATGTGAGTTTTTGTGTGTGGGTGGTTTGTGGCTTTTTTTTTTCTTCCCTAACTAGTAGTATTGTTTGTAACTATAAAGGCTTAAAGCCTGTGAGGCCTTAATGATTATCACTCATTTCTACAACTATTATCAAAGTTATTTGGACCAAGTATTAAAGTGTCATACAGTCACTGCAGTCCCAAACTGGACAACCGTACACATTGCTAGTCATCCCACTAAAAGTATACTGCCCAGTTCATTTGTACGAGCATCTTTATTTGACTTTTCTTTTGGTTTGATCTTGATGAATATTCTGGAACAATTTCTGTTTAAGTATCTTGGAGATTTATATCCACTCGTAGCATTTTACAGTTCAGCAACTCATTTCTCTCACTCGAAGATTCCAGCTGTGAAAGAATTAGGCTTCTGGCCTGTAGCATGTTTATGTTAGCAAGTGTTTGTAATTTACTCTAAATTAAACCTGAGGAAGAAAACTCTGTGGGTTTGTTTTTTGTTTTTAAACTCATGTGAGAGAGTGGTTAATATTAAGCAAAAGCAGGAAGATGACCCTTCATGAGCTGCAAAAACTGAGCAGGGACATCTTGTATTATTGTGGGTTTTTTTTTTTTTGTTTGTTTGTTTGTTTGTTTTTGTTTTTTCCTGTGATGAGTAAGAGTTGTATTTCATAATATGAATGAATTCTTTTGGCTGGAAGGGGAAGAGTTGCAGAATAGATAAGCCCTGTTTTTGTTTCTTACCACACAACTGCATGTTTTTTTATTTGAATGCTTATTAATGGAGATGGGAGAAAAATCAGGCTTAATAATGAGGCAAACTGAGGCTGAAGGCTTTTGGAAGTAAATTTACTCAAGTTGTTAGTGAGCTAAAAGCATGTGATAATTGATTATACTGAGATTGCCTGGTCGAAGCTGTTTGAACATTCATCTCAAAATTCTTGTTTGAACATACGTTCATTTACAGTTAAGTTTGACATCACATGGCAAGGGTAAGGTTATAGAGGAGAAAGTGCACAAATAGCAAGCTAAGAACATGGTTTAACCTTATTAAAATGCTGATGGAGTGTGAATGAAAAGTTACTTTCATTCTCAGTCCTTGAATAATGACCTCAGATGATCTTTCACTGATCGTTAAGTAGTGTTCAGTTTGAGCATTTTGACAGATGGGAAGTAGTTGACTTGAAGAAATTTACTTTTTTCTTGCTTTTTCTTCTGTTCATACTCCCTCCATCTCTTGGTTTCAGTTCCTGTTGTAATGCTGGAAACTTGAAGTGCTTGTCATCTGGCTTGAAGGCATCCTGGAGCTAGTGATGCTTCTGAAGCAGCATATTTGTTCTTTCAAAGCAGGAAGCTTTGCACAGGTCATAGTGTTTTGTTTGGATATTTTTGCTGATACAGTGTAACATAATATTTTTGATGATACAGTGAATTGGGGGAGTTCAGGCAGGAGGACTTTGAAATATGTACATAACACACATGAGATTAATTTAATGGCAACAATTTTTTAAATAAAAGTTTGATATAACCTGGCCCTACATTCACCTTTCCTTGTACACATTCTTATGCATAGACATTTTTGTGTGTGTGATTTCTGTTTATAACATCAAATAATAGTAACTTAATCTTTTTGGAGGGTCTTCATCCTGCATGTATGAGCTTAAACATATTGGTGCTGGTTGGGGACTTCAGGGGTACTCTGCTTTTGTCCCTTCTGCCTAGTGTTCAAATGGCACACATTTTACAGAGCTTGCATTGTTTTGTTCATCTCATTAACCAATGGTATCACTTACTTTTATAAAGGGATTCATGGAGTTGTTCACATAGTAGAGCTAATGGTCAGCATAAAGACATATAGTCTTGTTTGATACATGCTCTGTATATTGGAATTGAGTTTTGTGCATCTGTGCCACCTGCTTGCTTTCTGCAACAGAGTTTGGAGTCTGCTTGAATCTCCCCTCTCTGCTCCAGAGACACTTTCACATCATTATTGGGAAGCATGCATGTTTTAAAGCTGGTTTTGTACATGGAAATGTTACAGATAGGAAAAAAATATATTCATGCTATGAAATGCATTTTTAATCTTAAATTAGTAATTATTTATACTAAATAGTAATTATTACCGCAAGATAGCTTAAAGCATTTAGTTTGAATTTTGTGATGATGATGGTATTTTAGAGACTAAGTTTTGTTCTCAGTTGTGCTGTTGACATCCATGACTTCTAGGTACATGCTTAAATAAAGGCAGTCAGTTATTACAGACTCGTACAGAAAGGGTGAGATTGGAAGGGACCCTGGAGGTCATCTTGGACAGCCCCTGCTCAGGCACGGCAGCCTGAGCCTGTTGCCCGGAACTGTGTCCAGATGGCTTTTGAGTATCAACAAGGTGGAAGCTATCAAATATGTGAGCACTTAAGGTACTGATCACGAGTACCTACCTGGTACTGACTGGTGCACTCAGGTTTTAAAGCCATAAATATACATAAATGACTCCCCATGTGGTCAGAACCTAATCTAGCTTGAAATTTGTGTGTTCGATGTGCCTTCATAATCTGTGGTTGAAGCCTCTAAGTTGCTTTCAAATGAGGGACTCTGTAGAAGAAAGAAGCAGCAGGACATCATTGTGTAAAATAGAAGGTCTGCAGAGAATAACTTTATTCAAACCATGCAGATACTAAAACAAAAATTCATCAAAAAAGACTTTATGGAAATCCAAGTAAGAAACTACAAAGATTGTATTTCCATGCAAAACTAAGTGAAATTAAGACAGGAGACTCTCCTTAGGAAAGAAATGTTGATTTGATTACAGTGGACTGGGTTATGTGTTGGGGAAAGATAACTCCCAGTAGAAGTTTATTTCTTGGTTTGAGTTCAGCATCTGTCTTTATTTACTTACTTTGGGTATGTTTGGAAACTGCTGTGTGTAGTCTTTATTTGTCAGATATTAAACCTCAGTTCTGTTTGAGACCTCTTACCCTGTCTCCAGGTCCTGTGTTTTTCTCCCTCCCTTGGAGAGCCATTGCTTCATGCAGTGACATTCCTCACAAGTGCGTATCTGAAGTCCCATTCCCAGGCATTATTTCAGCTGTGATCCTCTCTCCTTCCTGTGCTTTCACTTGCTGTGATTTTTGTTTGTTTGGTTGGGTTTTTTTTGTTTTGTTTTTTTGTGGCTACATGGAAGTTCCTTCCAGTCCACTGATGGTACTTTGTAATGTCCCTTTTGAGAATGATGTATCAGACTTAACACCAAATAGATTGGATTGTGTTAGCTTGATGCTCCAGTGGGGATGAAACTAAGCTGCAGATAAGTGAGGACCTCGTCTCATTGCTAGAGTAGTTGAGCATAGTTAACTGATGAGCTCTTAAACTGGGTAGCTGTAGTTTTAATTTGTCTGTATTTACGTGGCTGAAGTTAAGCAATACAATCTGTTTTATGTCTCAAACTCAGGATCAGTTTATAAGGGTTTAACACATTAACACCTGTCAGCTAACCTGTGGCAACTGCTTGTGAATATAAGCTTAGCCTGTGCAAACACAAAGTAATTTATTTTGAAGCATGCTTTAAGATACATCTGACCCACAGTAAGTGTGGCCTGCAGCTTGTAGGGGTGGTCTGCTCTTTGGAGTACTGAGGCCCATCTGAGTCACTAATGGGGGGTGAAAGCCCACCATGGAAAGATGAGCATCCTGCTCTTTGATGAGAAATGGTAGGAGCATGTGGGGATAGAAGGTTTGGGAATGGGGAAATATGAGCCTACTATGCTTTTGGTGTCATCCTGAGGTTAGATGGGTTCAGCCCTATCTTAACACCACAGTCTTAATTTAGATAAGGTTGCGTTTTTCTGCGGGCTAGTAGTCTGCCTGCCTGGGGTCAGTCAACATTGGTCTATGGAATCTGTCCTAACTTGTTTGGGTGCCAGAGTTCATAGCAAAGAACAATGGTATCTGTGTGGACGATAATTGAGTGTCACACCTCTATTCATTATGCAGGAACTTTCCCTTATAGGTACCTTTCCTCAGGATAAGGTGCAATTCCATGACAAAAGCTTAGGAGAATGTTTTGAAATTTGCTTCTCTGGTCTGCCGCTTAGCTCTGGAACATCTCAGTTGTAGGTAGCATTTTCTCCTTTTTCTCCAATTTAAGAAAAACTCAGAAAGAAAGGCCCCAGGCAGCTTTAGTTGTATTTTGAATTACATTGTTCCAGATTTCGTATTGTTCCTGCTTGGCAAAATTTAGCACTAGTCAGCTTTGTACAGTTTCTGTGCTGATTGAGATCAGTTGAGATGTCCTGTTTGAATAATTTAGATCAACATACATTAAATTAGCTTATATTGACCAGGGTTTTAATTACTTTTTATAAGAAAGACCATTTTGATTGGTGGTAGACATTCAAAAGGTTTTGTAAATTATTTTGCCAGCAAAGCTAATAAACTTTGCCTTATTTATACTTATTTGAAGTTATGCGCCTTAGCATATTTATCATTCAAGCTGTTCAGCTTTTAAAAAGATAAATAACACATTTAATATCTGCAAACATAAATCACAGTTAAACCTTAGGTGTCCCAAAAGCCACCGGTAGCGAAGATCAGTTGTAGAACTGAAATTTTTCTAGCGAGAAGAACTGAATTATTGTGTATGAAAAGGAGTAAGGAGTAGAGAAGAGAATTCTATGCAACTGTAATGTCAATATAGACTCATAATTTTGCATTTAATGATGACTAGTTCTGGTTCAAAGGAATGGAACTATTTTGGAATATACTGTTTGAAGGTTTTTATTTTAATCTGTGTTGTAAATTCCTATTAATATGTAATAATCACTGTATAGTGCGACTGAAGGTCTTGGCTTAAAATACTGTCCCTGTTCATAACAGAAGTGCTCTGAATATAGGGGAGCAGAAGTTTGCAGGACCCCCCCCCAAGTTCTTATTTTTCCTAATTTACTTTGAAATTTTAATTATGATTAGTTCATTTACGCCAATAAAATGCCTAATCCCTTAAAGTAAAAGGGGAGATTACCACACTGGATTCTTCTTGTTTGGTTGTTTGGCTTTTTCCTGAAAAAAAAACAAAAAAAACAAAGAAAAAAAACCAACCAAAACAAAACCACCATAAAAAAAACACAAACAAAACCACCCCCCCAAACAAACAAAAACCCCAAAAGACCAAAAAACCAGCAAACCCCCCCAACAACAAACAAAACCAAAACAGCAACAACAACAAAAAAAAAGCCCACAGAAAAACAACCCAGTGCTTATTTCTTCGGAAATAAGAACAATGAACTGCCCGAGGTAAGAATTTTGGACTTTATTAGATACAAATATGCCTTTGGTTTGTTGTTACTTTAAATGCACACTTCATAGTGGAAGGAGCTGATGCCAGAGTTGCATCCCCTCAAGTAAGTTACTTAGCAAAGAAAAATGCCATTCCCTGTTGGTAAATATGTGAGATAAAACTGGTTTGCTTTTGTCTGAGAGACTTATTTCTCTGGTCTCTGAAGTTTCTTTGCTTCAGTAGAATTTTCCTGTGTAAGGTATTTTCTCATGTTTGCGTCCTCTTCACTTGCAACAGTTTAGAGCTTACCCAGCTTACCTTGCAAGGCTGATCTCCGGTTTGTTGAATGTCATTTTTTCACCAGTTTTCCTGTTGCATCATGTCCCCTCTGACACACAAGTACTTCATGTATCAGCTCTTAGCCAATGTATTTATAAATGCTTCCTCCTCCCTTTTCCCTAGTTGTTTGCTGTTGCTTATGTTTTAATTTATAATTTGGTTTTCTTAGCTTTCTGCCATTTTTATGGCTGTAACTCATATTTTGTATGTGTTTGACCAGTTTGAGTTATGTAACAAAACCTGTTTTGAAGCATCCTGGTAATGTCCGATTTCTGTGTTCTAAATTCAGTTATAAACAAAATACTGGATGTCTTGTAGTGGTATCCAGTGACTACTAAGTAAGATAGAGACATGCTGTTATTACAGAAAGTTAAAAAGCAGTAATACTTGTTTCTTGAGTTAAAGGTATTTGGCTTAAAAGGGAGTTTTGTGATTAGTTTTTCGTAATTCCTATCAATTGCTGCATGTGTACTTGTGTGTTATTTTTTTTTTTAACCTTTTTATAAGTTGTCTTAACTTTAGAGCTGATCTCTGGTATCTCTCATTCAACATGATGGATCTCCAGGTTTCAGCACTTTAATGAGGACACTTATTTTAAAAACCCTGTAAAATACAAATTCCCTTGTATTTGCTTATGTACCAAAATCCATAAGAACTTTGGATCTTAATCCTGGAAAGAAAATGTTACATGTAGTGCATTGAGAGAGGGATAAGTGCTGTAAGCAACTTGTTCTTGAATGTTAAAGGTACACCTGAAACTTTCCAGGAAATTGCACTGCTGACGAAGATGAAATTAAGGGGCTCATTTGATGCCCAAACTCTTGGTAATGTAACTGCAGCACTAAGGCAATAAGTTCTGCTTTGACTGCAGAAACTTAACTTAAGTGCACACCTTTCATTGAAACATCGATACATGTTCAACACCTCTTGATCTTTCACCGTTGTACCCAGCGTTTGGCCTTCTGACAGGTACCAGCAAAACAGGACCCCACCGAACTTGTGTGCTGTGAGTGAGGACTGATGTTTTGCAAGAACAGGTCTTCAGTATTAAAGAAACACAATTTTGTTGTCAGCAATCTTGGAGAAAGTAGCCTCAGGCCTTGTAACCACATGAGGCCAGCGAGTAGCTTCAGGTGAAGTTTCTGTGCTTGGGCCAGAAGCAGTGTCTTACAAAGTTGTTGGATAATACAAGTCTCTAATTGTGGGAAGAAGTGAAGCAGCAGCTGCTGCTATACTGGGAGACAGATCCTGTAGAGTTGGTTGGAGGATTTCCACAGTCTTCCCTCCTGGTCACTCTTCCTCCCTTCTGCAAGGAGCACAGTTTGGTGACTTGTGGTCACGCAAAGGTTTTGATGAATGGAGCCAGGAATCAAACTGAGTTTGGACTTTGTCTATAATATTTAATAAAGGGGAAAACTAGTTGTTGTGGAATCTCAGCATTTTAAGATACATTGTGCGGTTAACTACATGAAAAATAAGAATATTTATGTATGTAGGTGTTTACTTTTCCATCCCAGTTTGACCTGGGACAGTCAGGTTATGCTAATTGAAGCAGACTGTAAAAAAAAAATAAAAAGGAACTTCTCAGATGAAATTTGTTGACAGTCATTTCTGTGTCAGACTGCATTTGCTACGTGGTGAATGATACCAGTGAATTACAAGGAGCTAGCGGAAGCTAGTGCTTTCTGTGATTCGTGAGAAGATGTTACAATATTTGTAACAGTTTATTCTCTTAAGGTCGTGGAAAGGTATCTTGAGGAAAACCAGGTCCTGCTTTCAGGAAATTTTGATTTCTCGAAGTACCCTCTACAGCCTTTCTGAAAGGAATTTTTAATAAATCCAGTTAATTTGTTGTTGTAAAAGTAATTCTTTTTAAAATAATTCATATTCATGAAGACTGAAAACTTGTATAATTAAATGTAGCTTTAAAATATAGTGCTGTGGTTTGTGTGTTTTTTAAGAAATCTAAGCAGTTACAGGTTTGCATCAATGATATTTACAGAAATAGTGAACAATCATGTCTAGTAGTGACAGATTGCTGATGTTCTTGATAACATTCAGTATGACTGGCCCATTCAGTAGGATAATACTTGGGATATCTCACAGTTGTTCCATGTCCATTGCTACACAGTGATGTTGTTACAATGACTGAAATTGCATTGTGTGTTTTTTTGGCATTGAACTTACTTATTTTTGTTTGGCGAGTGCTTTGGTTGTGTGGGGGGTTCTTTTTGGTTTAGTTTTTTTTGTTTGTTTGTGTTGGGTTTTGGTGTTTTTTTTCCTTGTTTTGTGTTGGTTGTTTTTTTTTGTTTGCTTGTTTCTTGTTTGTTTGGGGGTTCTTTTGTGCTGTGAGGTTAACTTAAACCCCGCAGAAATGATTGTGACATGCTCTGGTCATCTCCCTTCCCCTATACCTCCATCAGTGTCTCATGGGCTGATTTCCACTCTTATTTCCTAACTTGCCTGTAGGTGTTTTGTAGTGCTTAAGTTGGCTTTAGTTCAGACTGCCAGAGAGGAAATGAAGGCTTTTTTTTTTTTATTTTTATTTTTATAAACTGGGTTTGTCTTCATTTAGGTACATGGCTCCAGTGTAGACCTGTTCTGTATCTAGGTGTGAAGTGTCATCCAGGCATGGTGGCCTCAGGTGTGTGTTGCTAGTGGCCCTCCTGTTGTATTGTTTCAGCCTGTATCAGCATTCTTGAGGTGATATTTAGGTGACTTGGTTATGATCAGATGATTTGTGTATGAAGTATTCAGAGTAGCTTGTCTTTGGCTTTTAGATGGTTCTAGCCATCTGAAAGAAAACAGATTAGGAATGTCATATTGGAGAAACACGCTATGGTCAAATGTGAAACTGAGAAGTGGTTCCATGAGCCCTTTCCACTTGTAAGGAGGGCCTTACACTATACTTTTAACCTGTCTCTGGTGGGTGTTCTTGAGCTTCCTTCCACTGAGTGTCAAACCCTGTGGGGAAACTGAGAGGTGTTTTTGTCCCATAGAGCAGGGGTACTGTAGAGCTTTGGGTGTGTTGGTTTGGACACTGTGCATCAATTTTTGTTGTTGGCCCCACTCTCTGCTTCACAAGTAGTATATCCTTTTAAGAGGACACTGTCTCAAGGGTAAAAATTGCTGTGGTGTGCAGACAAGTTTCCTTGTCCAGCCCACAGAAAGGACAGCAGGTCTGTAAACAGGTCTGCAGGTAGGCATCTTCTTTCTTCACAGCCCCCCCTCTCCCCATTAAGTCCTTCAGCTACTTAGATCCACTTACAGTTATGGTAATTTCAAGGCAAGAAATCAGTCCTGCGTCAGGTAATTGGTCATAATTTTGTTTATACTAAGTTGACAAGTCCATAGATCTCTTTTTGAAAGAAAACAAACAAAAAAGCTTTGGTATTGAGTTACAAATGCCTCATCACCTTGGTCCTTGATAGAAAATTCCAAACCCTTTCTGCACTGAGGAGGATATTCATTGGCTGTGTTTTTTTCTGGCAGTTAAGTATTGAAAGGGGTAACCAAAGAAGAAGACCAAAGAGGGTGCTTGAGTCTGTGCTTTTTATCTTGGAAATCTTGTAAAAGAAAAAAAGTCGCTGTGTGTGTGTGTGCAAAGAGAGAGAGTAGATAGGGCTGTGGCTTTAGAAGGGGGAGAGGCCTTTTATCAAAGTAGCTTTTGAACTTCTATCACCGAGTGGTGTTGACTGTTCCTGGCTGAGGTTGAGACTTTGCAAGATGAATCTCTACATTTCAGATTAAAGTTCTCTATTTTTTGTTTCTGAAGCTCCATATGAAAGATAAAAATTTCAATTTGTATTTCCAAAATTAAATTTAATGCTAAGAAAGTAGCATCTCTAGACTTTTAAGTTTTCCTTATTTTCTTTGCTTTAATTCTGTTCCTGATTGCAGGTAGTTTGGAAGGCAGACTTCAGGTTGGTCTAGAAGTACCTTATTTTGAGGTAAAGCTGTTAATAAATTCGCTTTTCTCTTATACATATAGTGGAGGGCTGTGCAGTTAAAGTTACCTTGATCACAAAGTTGATTTTAACAGATAAGCTGTGGTATATATGTTTTGCTCCCATAGCTGCTGGTAACATCTGTCAAGATACTTCTTTCATTAAAGTCTACATTGTTGCCGGTAACTAATGTAATTATGTGACCTGAAGCTCTGTTGTGAAAGGGCTGGCAAAGAGGAAGTTTTTTTCTTAAAACAGCATCACAGTAAACTTCAGTATGTTTCACTACTCTCTGCTTCAGAGGGTAAATACACATATTAGCCAGTTGATAAAAATGGTGAAGTAACCTTTTTAGAGTTGTAGCATTGCATGATGGTACACTTTTTAAGGAATGAACAGATAGGTTTAGTCATAAAGGTTCATCTTCTAGGGTGTCTGTATTCAATATGGAAATGCTCATTATGGTTTCATAATTATGACAGATCAGCTTTTCAGTGTGAAGATGGTATTCATCTGTAGGCATCTCCAACCACGCTCATCCAAAATACTAGCACATTTATTTAAAGTGTGATAAACTCAGTTTCAGAGAGAGTACTGTGGGGGATGACACTGTAGGATCCAAGTGCTCTGTTTTGCAGCAGTGGAATGAAAAGGAGTGTATTGACGATTATAGGTGTGATGGATAGGTAAAAATTATGTTCAGTATTGCTCACTGTTTCAGTTAAAGCTGAACAAAAATAAGTCGACAGGTAATAATCTCCTGAGGTTATTACTGTTGTTTTTAGGTAAGGAAGAAACTCCCATATAGGAAGCTTAGAAAGACCATGAAAACTATGGTATTTCAGGGATGGAAGGAGATAGCAGTGAAGGTACCTTGCTCTGAATTGGATTTTGATCCTGATTTTGAATGTGTGCAACTAAGTCTGAGTATTTTCAGGTACCAGTCTGGTAAGATTTCCTGGTTTTCCCCGCTGAGGAAAGAGTAAAACAAGGATTGCAGTGTCTCAGTATGGGTTCAGTGGTGTGATCTGAAGTTTCATTCTGGAATAAAGCTGATTCTCTGTCAGCCCTGTTGTGAATGGCTGTCAAGTCCTTTGCATTGAAGCTTTGCAGGTGGTGGGTGTGGTGTGAAGCTTGGGGTGCTGCAGTGTACTCCCCTGTACCATTCCTTGTGGAACAAGGGGATTCATCCTGGCAGGACAGGCTGTCTGCACCAAGGAAAACATGGTGAATTAAGTAAAACTCAGTGAACTGAGCAATTTGCTGTAAACTGTTGTCAGTATGGTTATTGTGCAGTGAAGGCACCTGAATGGCTTAAGTGCATCTAGAGAGATGAATCTTTCACTTTGAGAACAATTTTGTTTTAGTATGTAAATATCCTAAAGCAGCAGTATTACATATACTAAGCATTTAGGTACTTCCGTTCTACTGTCAGTTGAAGAAATAGTCCAATCTAAGCTATATTTGTTTGGAATTTTTTAGTAATAGAAAGGTTTGGATGTGATTTTTAAGGAATTAGTGGGTAATAACTCTTTGTCAGGTACTCCCTTTTATTCCCATGGCAGTGTGTTCTGTTTGCTGTCATTATTGTTTCTTCTAACATTCAGTTATTTTGTATGAGATCTTTTGATCTCCCCTACTGCAGAGTGAAGTACAAGTTAAAATACCACGTATGGGTTTCAAAACCATTAGAAAAAGCAAAACATACACTAAAAGCTGTGATGGTATACCAGTTACCTAATGAATCCTTAAAAATGCTTTTTCAGGTTTAATCAAGCTTTTTAATTAGGCTAGCTTTCTTATAAAAGTCTTCAGAGTTTGTTTAAACAGAACTGTTTCAGGAGTGAAATTTTGTATTTTCCTTAACTTCATGTTTAGCAGAAAGATTCCCCCACTCCACACCCCATTTTAAAAATGACATAGCTTAGCTATCTCTTCTGAAGCTCTACTGTTTGAGTGACAGTACTATTAAGACTTTTCTGTTTGAAAGCTGTGTTGTGCTTGAAGGCTTTTTATAGTAAGGTGAGTAGTAACACCTATAGTCAGTTTTCCTTGGGAACTCTTTGTATGCTAACAGTGTTTAAAAAAAAACCTGAGAACCAAAATTACTCGTCTGCACTGTTTAATGGGCTGTGGAGTCAAAAGATGTTCTGCATTTTGGGTGCTCTGTGACCTTCTTCACTGCTTTTCCTGAAGGTTAACCCTTATGAACCCATTCATTACTTAAGCCACTGCAGACTAGTGGCTCCTCTGTAAGTTGCTCACCCCCATTTCAGAAGAGCATCTGGGTTTGTTTTATGTTGGGGGTGTGGTGGGGAACTATAAGTTGATCAGTTTCAGCTGACTGGCTTTGTAAGGAATGCATCCACGGCAAATTTGTCAGTGATCCCACATTAAGAGGAGTGGTTGGCTTGCCAGCAGCATCTGTCTTGTGATGCCGAGAAACTTTAGGACTGGCCCAGGTGAAACTCTGAGTTAGAACTGCACAGATGGTGTACCTGGGGCAGAATCATAATGCTGTGCATCGATAGGGGCCAGGAGCTGCCTGGATGAGGAGCAGCACTGATGGGAAGGATGGACCAAGTGTAGGCTGGGCTATGTTAAGGGGAATGTGGATAAGTTCTGATGCTTCTCCACTTGCCAGTGATGAAGCTGCTATTCGAATGTGCCTTCCTATTACTCTGTTTTCCCTAAATTTCTCAAAGATGCTGAGAAACTTGATTTGTCAGTGGGCTGCCAGAATGGCTAAAAGATTAGACTGTAGCTACTGAGAGGAGGGTGTGAGGGAACTGGTATTGTTACCTCTGGGGGGAAAAAAGTGGGTTAGTACGTCACTGAAAACAGGTTATGTGGAGGGGCTGTGGAAACAGAAGTCTTTCAAAGAAGTCATGGCTGACCTGTCTTGTGTTGGAGGTAACAGTCTTCAGGTGGCAGTTGGACAGGTAACCTCTGCAAGTCCTTCCTACCAGCATTTCTGTGGTACTGTTGTGTTAACTGTTAGGAGAGCTCTAGAGACATCAGTTGAAAGCAGTACAGTAAGGAAACAAATTTTCTGAAGTTGAATTGCATACTCAGCACTGTGAAGCTCTTCAAGACACATTTTAATGGTGGGGTGACAGATTTACTCAGTAGGTGGTAACTCAAGCAGGCTACACCAGATATTTGTGTGCATGCTTCTCTTAATTCTGGTAGCATTCACCTGAGAGCCTGAAAGTTTGATTTTGATGTTGCTTTATCTGCCGTAGGAGAATCCCAAAGCTGCTCTTGCAAGCAGTGTTTAGTTATATTCTAATTTTGCAGAAGTTGCATTTTTTGCATTTGTGCAACATCTTAATATTTAAGAGAGTGTAATTTACTAAATATAATTTTCATATTTTTAAAAATTTGCTTTCATTCACTGCCCTTTTTTAAATAATAATCTGTAGAGTTGAAGAGGAAGAAACCCTGTTCTTAAGAGAATTTACCGAGTTCGTAGCACGGAATTTCTGTGTGCAGGAGATTCTGTGTCTGCCAGATTGTATTGAAGTTGCAATATCCAAGTGGTGGCTGTTTCTTGTGGTGTTGATGTTTCTTTTTTTTTGTGAGGCCTCATAGTCATAGAATCATAGAATCGTTAGGGTTGGAAAGGACCTTAATATCATCTAGTTCCAACCCCCCTGCCGTGGGCAGGGACACCTTACGCTGCTGGTATTAATCATGGAGGGGGATAACCCCCAGAACTGAAGAAGGAGATAGAGTAGCAAAGTCTCTTTTTTTTTTTTTTTTTTTTTTTTATGATCTGAACAAATAACTCTTTCCAGCAGTTCAGTGTGTGGGAATGACAGGAGGATAGCTGGAAGCCCCTGAAATAGGCAGGGGAAGGTTGTATAGATCTGTGACAGAGCTGAGCTTCAGTTTCAAATTGATGTTCTACTGTGTTGTCCTCCGTACCCTCAAATACTGGAAGACAGAGGAAAGAACACTACAGTGGTGGAAAACAGTGAAAGGGTAAGGAAACTTTGAGGCTTCTGGTTCACTAGACACTAGTAGTTAATCTGGGAGACTACAGTTTGCTTATTTCATATTCAGCTTACTTGGATGGAGAGCTCATGACTTAACTCTCCCAAGTCATCAGTGGCTGTAGTGATTTAAGATCTTGTCCTGGTGAAAACTGCCACTCTTCCACTTTACTGGGCATACGCAAGACACCACGTGAGAACTTAGACATTTTGAGTCAGCATGAGACATTTTTTAAATGGTTTACAAGAGCAAACTGCACTGGAGGGTCTGAAGAGTATGTATATGCTTTATAGCTGTCAGCATCTGGCTCAAGGTGGGAGGTGGCAAGGGGGTAGCATTCAAAATCATCCCATCCAGCAGTCTGCCAGACAGGCTTCTTTGGTTGCTGATCATATCGGGTGGTAGGCAGACTGCACTGGAAGGATGCACAGACAGTAGTGTGAATTGGAATACTGCAGTAGTACTTGGTGTCGTTCCAAAAGTTTAACATGAGTATTCATGAAGAATCTTTAAAAGTTACAGTTTAGTACTGATTTGCAGCAGTAGATGGGTTTCACTGGGTCAACTAAGAAAATTCTGTGTGAAGAAATCTTTGTGAGCTAATACATTTATTGTGATCTTTATTTCACTTGAAATGATTCTGTAGAATTTGTGACTCCTGTCCTGAAAGAATAAAATGAAGTGTCCCATTTAGGGAGTCTGTGCTTTTCAAGTGTTACTCTGTGAGGACTGCTTTTTCTGTTGCTCTTAACTAGCTGAACTTCTAAAGAAAGCAGTCCAGTTAAAATTGCTGGGTAGACAAGGATGATTAAGTTAGCTATTCTTCCGATTTGAATCTGTTGCTTATAATACTTTAAAGGGCTTACTACCGTCTGTTCAATTATCTTGCATAAATTTTCTCTATGACATGTTTTAATGAGCTTGGCTTATACCAGCCCTTGTTTTCTACTAAGGTGTACTTTGAATGTTTGACTTTTTCCCAGTCTGGTAGAAGGTGTAGGCTGTTGTGTGAACAAAGGGTTCTCTTTATCTGTTTATTGTCCTGCCTTATGTTCACTGAAGCTCTAAGATTCAGAGAGTTGCAGAATGGTGTGGGTTGGAAGAGACCTTGAAGACAATCTACTCCCAACCCCCCTGCGCTGGGCAGGGACACCTTCCACTAGACCAGGTTGATCAAAGCCCCATCCAGTCTGGCCTTGAACGCTGCCAGGGATGGGGCAGCCACAGCTTCTCTGGGCAACCTGTGCCAGTGCCTCATAGCTCTCAGTGAAGAACTTCTTCCTAATATCTAATCTCAGTCTCCCCTCCGTTAGTTTAAAGACATTCCCCCTTGTCGTGTCCAGGGGATCTAGAAAAAAGCCCCTTGGACAGGAAAGCCCCTCTTCAGCTTTCTTGTTGGCCCCTTTTGGTACTGAAAGGCTGCTCTTAAGGTTCAGTTAGGAGCCCTGTGGTGTACTAGATGTTTGAGACCATGTCTTGCCCTGTCACCAGCCTGAAATCAAGCATCCTGCTGTCTGCTAAATTAGCAGTAAAACCTCAACTGCTTTATCTGTGTCTCCTGTAGAATATAAGGAAAACAGTAGGAGAAAAGGGTGAAAGGGTGATTGTCTTTTTATGCGCTTCTGTATACTGATACCTAAATAAACTTTAAATTTTCCTCTTGCAGGAACATCATTTGCAACGGGCTATCTCAGCACAACAAGTTTTCAGAGAAAAGAAAGAGAGCATGGTTATCCCAGTCCCTGAAGCGGAGAGCAATGTCAACTATTACAATCGTTTGTATAAAGGAGAGTTTAAGCAACCAAAGCAGTTCATTCATATTCAACGTAAGTAAACAAATACTGATTTTGTTGCCCCTTCCCTCCCTTCTCTTCTCCCCACCCCCCTTCCCTTCTTCCCCCCTGCCTTTTATTTGAGTAATCCTGAAAGAATCTTGAGGCCAAAGTTGGTACAATATTCAGATAGTGGAAAGACTCAAAAATCAAAGGGAGATTTAGACATGTGAATTCCAGTTTTTCTTCTTACGTAAGAATTTAAGATTGGAGGGAAATGTGAGGTTTTTCTTGCCACATTTGCTGATACTGTTTATCTGTGTGTGGTAGCTGGCAAGCCTTAATCCTGCCTTTTGGTCATCCAGTATTATTGATCAAGCCTTTTTTTTTTTTTTTTTCTTTACTAATTCTGAGAAGGAGTAACTGAACTAGCCTAGCTGCCTCCTAGTTGCTTCTGCTAGCCCAGGGCCAGGAAGAGGGGTTGTCATGCTTGCTGAGTGCATCTGAAATGCTTGTTAATCCGAAAGATCTATATAAATGGAGATTAAAAACGTTCAAGAATTTTGGTAGTGAAATCAGCCTTTGTTTTACTGATCTTAAGAGTTCTTAAAGGTCAGTTTCCACTGTGTGAACAGGGGAGTTCGAGCTGTTCCCTGTAGCATGGATGTATTCTGGGCAATGGGTAACAGTTATCTTTATCTGCCTTTTGCGAAAACTGTAGAATTCCCATTCCGCAGGGAACTCTGATCTTATTTTAATGATAAAGTGAAATATTCTTTGCATCAGTTTAGCTTCCTGTGTCTTAAGAGATCTAATTAATTAATCTAAAGTTGTAGGTGATTATAGTGGTCTCTGGATTAATTTTAACACTTTTCTTGGTTGGTGGTCTGTTAACAAGTGACACACATTTATAGTTCAGTCATTCCTTGGCATACAGATCATGGTTGTTCTTTGCAGCATGTTATTCTAGGGGTTTATTTTGTGACTTGGACTTCTCCCAGGAGTTACCTTCATAGCAAAACCTTAGATACATTGATCACAGTGAGTTGTCAGTCGTTACGATAAAACACAGATTCAGTTCTGGGTCTCTGCAGGTAAAACTTGTCATCAGCTCATGGCTATGGTTTTTAGTTGTGTTGAACACAGCACAGGATTGACAGGGGTCTGCTAAAGCACCTTAGAGTGGAATGTGGTCCTCTTGCCAGGAAGAGTGTGTTGATAATCTGTTCCTCACACACTTTTCTCAGCTGCCTCAACAAGAGGCTGTTGATATGCATGTGTGTGTCTTCCGCTTATAGACATAATTGAAATTGAAGTTAGGCAAAGATTCTTAAGCCCAAACCCAGCTGGATATTGAAGATCCTTGCATCATTCTCGCCAACATGGTGAAGTCTCTTTAGCATGTATTTACAAAATAAGAGGTTTTTGGAAATAATGTGCTGAAGACCCTCTGGCACAGTAGAGGCCATACTGGCAATGTGAGAAATGAGCTAAAAGAAATTGAAGTATTTCTCTCCTTAATAGAATAAACAAACATGCAAGCAAGGCAGGTTGAATTAACTGAAACGAAGCTGCTGAATGAGGAATGTGTTTTATTCTTTTTTTTTTTTTTGTTGGACACTGCCAGAGACACTGTAAATATTGTTAATAAACATGTCTAAAAGTGTTAAATGTATTATGCCAAAATGTTCTTTGTCTTGCTGAGACTCACAGTCTTTCTGGACAGAATTACAGAAGGTATTTGAGCTGAAGATAAACATTAGATACTGCTTCAAGATAATTTTCCCACATATTGTAGTTGGAGTAGGTGTGATACAAGGCAGCTTTTATGCTACATAAACTGCTTGGAAAATCTGTTTTAATGCTGAAAGTGCAAAGAGCAACAATACTTGCTTTGGCCCCAGAAGTTATGTAAATAGATAGATGCCAAGAGGCCACATACTGTAATCTGTACTTTACTAGTGATTATTTCTGGCAAGTTATGTCTTGCTGTTCATCTGGTAGCCAAAAGTTTAAGTATTTTTAATTTTACCATTATAATTCTTTTATTTAGACCAGTGGGTTCCGTGCTAAGAAAATGTAATTTCTTTGAGGTGTAGATTTCATGAATGAACATGGTTCCAGGTATTAGTTGAACCAGGTAGCACCTACTCTGGTGATTTTTGACATGACAAAACAAAAGCCTGGAATTATTTTAATTATTCCAGTATGTTTAATATTTTTTCTAAGAATTGTAGTGTTAGTAACATGGAGATGCATTGTAAGTTATTGATGTGCAGCAAGGAGAATAATTTAGTGCACTTGTACCTATGCTGGAATTATAGCTAAGTGGATATAAGCAAATTAGCATCCCTTACAGAAACAGAATGGAGTAAAATATATATATGCACACAATAAAATATTTTACCTATGTGTGTATATAAAATTTAATGATACAAAACTAATGCTTTATCATAAGTAATGGAGTCAGATTGTTCAAATATTGGTCAAAGAATCAAATAATCTTCATTAAGCTGTGTGGGATGAACTCTAGTTGCTCTTTAAATCCGAAAAAAACCCCACAACGAAACAACCACTAACCACCCCCCACCCAGAAAAAAAAACCCAGCCCCACAAGAGAAGTGTGCACATTTCACATAACTGAGTTGGCCATTTTTTATTCATTGTGTGTTCCATGGTTTCAGAGGATGCTGTGGCAGGATCTGTTTTGGCTGTGGGTTTGCAGCCTGGATATGTAAAGTGGGTATTTGCATGGCACCTCCCCTGCTGAGGTATTTTGGTGCAGGTGGGGGTGGGTGTTGGAAGCTTTGTTCCGGTCAGGTGCTGCAGGCTTGCTGTGAAGGTGATTTCTGCTGCTTTCTTACTGCTTTGAATATTGTTGCTCTGATGTGGTTCTTCATTTGCTCTTGATCAGCGCAGATGTACCTGCCACCATTGCTGTCCACTTCTTTCTTACTGCCAGTGCCTTTCTAATGGCAGTTGTGCTCATGGGTGAACTAACACTGAGAAGTGATGTGTAAGAAAGCTTATTTTTCATTTTTTGGTTAGGTGAACCTCCATATTGATCAGTTTTCTGTCTTGGCTCATTGGACAATGGCTGGTTTTGGCACAAGCAAAGTGGTAGGAACATGGCTTGCTGGGGAGGAGGGAAGCTAGTGGAACTGCTTGTTTCAGTGGTAGCTCACGCCTATGTCAGTGTAAAATGACTGTGGAACCACAGCCCTAATCTAGTTGGCAAAATAAAATTTGTTGATTTGGTTAAGTTTAATGGAATTTAATGCAACTTAACTTAAAAACAGTTAAGTTAGTATAAACTCAGCTCCTATTGGAGCTCAAGTAAACAAAAGCAAGTATCTGACAGGCACTGCTGTCAGGAGTGGTTAGAGTGGCAGAGGATGTAAATAAACTAGGATGTTGGTTGGCTTGCTAATTGCTGTTGCAAAGCCAGTTCTGACTGTTTATGTAAGGTCAGCTTCACTGGTAGGATCACTGGAGCCCTGTCCAGCTCTGTAAAAACAAGCAGTGTGGCGAAAAGCAACTGCTTTGGAGTAAGAAAACTAGATTCATTGGTCAACCAGAGGAATCTCTCAGAAATTACCAGAAGAAAGGGATATAGAAGATCCCAGACTGGTTGTGCTTAATACACAAACTAGTTGCAGATCATCTGAAATACAGTGCTTTCTGGGTCTGAGTTTTGTTCATCACTAGTTCTTGCAGGTGTGAAGGAGCAGTTGCATCTGTTGCTATGGAAGGGGCAGAAATGGGTTAGTGATGGATGGCTACATCACACAGCACATAAATCACTTGTGTCTTGTGATGGCTTTTGAAACCAGCAAGCCGCCATAATAGTGGCCAACTCCAGGATGAAAAATGGCTTTTTTTCTGAAACCAGTACAGTTCACTCAGTGCTTGGGAAAACAAGAAAACTGGTTGGATTGTCACGTGAAAGTCTGTTTCAAAGAGTAGTGATGGACAACATTCAGGGAAGGAGGATGCTTCATGCGTGTCCCAGAGCTGTAGCGAGCCAGTTTGGGATTGACTAACTCCTTATGATTGCATGCAACATTTAAAGGAAAAGGGATAGTCTTGTATTTACTGAGGGTCATACACCTCCGCAGGCTGCTGAGGCTTTGTGGCCTTCCTGCCTGCACCAAAGCAAGAGGTAGAATGCAAGTATTGCTTCCATTGCTTTAGTGGCATTAACCTGTGGCCTGCATGTAAACCTCTGTTCTTTGAAAGCGGAACTGTGTTGCTAGGTACAGGTCATGACAAATAGCATGAGAACCACTGCCAGCAAAAGAAAAGCATTGCTGGAAGGTATGAGAGCAGGGTATGTGACAGAGTCTACTGCTGTTCTCACAGTGCCAGTGTCTTTTTGCTTAAAAAAATAAGACTGGATTTAATTGTTGTAACTTGGTCCTGGCAAGTACATGTTGGATACCTTTAATCTTGTCATTTTGATTGTCAAAATAAAATCAGAGAATCATTTAGGTTGGAAAAGACCTTTAAGATCAAGTCCAATTGTTAATCCAGCCCTGCCAACTCCCACCAGTAAACACTGTCCTTAAGTGCCATATCTGCATGGCTTTTAAATCCTTCCAGGGATGGTTGATTACACCCCTTCCCTGGGCAACCTGCTCTACAAAAAATACTTTTGCAGAGTTGAAATTCAGGATGCAGTTTCTGGTTTTGTTTTTGGTGCTTTTTTTATGATTACAGTTTTGTCAATTTCCCAGTTTTTCACTTCATTTGTTATTCCTGAAGTCTCAAAATGACTGCTAAGAAAGCTGATGTTTTATCAGCAAGTAATTTAAATTTGCAAGTAATAAACTGCATGAAGTTAGGTGGACATGACATGTTACTTAGCCAGTGGTTCACAGGGGCGGATGAACTGCTCCTGATGCTGACTGGGTACTCTGCAAAATGGCTGAACTGGCCAGCAGCAGGATGTGAGAGGGAGGGACACTCCAACTTCCAGCTGACCTGCACTGTAGGAGTGATGGAGATATCAACAGTGCAGTAATCTGCCTTCACTGTTTAGGGTGGAGATCTTGCTTTCTTATTAGTAATATTCATAATGGGTTTCTGAGGATCTTTGGTCTTTGCAGTTGCTTGTTGGTGGAATGGTTGGGGTTTTCTGTTCTTGCTTAGTGTCTCCTGCTGGTCTCATCTCACTTGAGCCTGAATGATTTTGTTCTGAAAGGTGGTTCAGGAAGCTGCATGGTTGAAGAACTTTCAGTGACTCTTCTTCCCTCATTGTGGAAATGAAGGCAAGCACACTGGCACTGCTTACAGTTTGCAGGTGAACAGCATCACATCATCTGTCATAGGGATCCTGCTGCTCACTCATAACTGATTTAGAAAAATTGACTTGGAACATTTTGTTTGCAGGGGATTACTGAATTATCTACTGACTGGTTGATGTTTTTGTGGTGTAAGCAACACCTGTCTGAGGGTAAAAAAAGCTGTGCTGGACTTTAATGGATTTCTGTGCATTCGAATGTCATCTGTGAGAACATGGTTGAGCACCTGGTTGTTCGAGTAGGGAGACCTGCTTTGTTCCCAAAATAACAGGAACATCTGGGTTAGAAAATTTTGGCCACCTACCTTGACCAGAGTTGTTTGAATGTGATTTCACAGTGTACATTAGGACTATAGTAGTGTTGTTGGCTCTGGGGCTGCTCTTGGGGTGTGAGAAGCTTTTGCAATTTGCATTAATGAAGTTAAGGACTGTGAGGGTTACAGCTCAGGTGGGAGAGTTCACCCCATTTCCGTATACAGCTGATGGAATGCGATGCTGGTGCCAACACTGTGCTCCCAGGTGATTTGGCTGGGACCATGCAGGACAAGTTGGAGCAAAGCTTACAGGATGTGAATATTCTATGTAGCAGACTGGTTTCATAGAGGCCAGCACTGATACATACCAGTTGGTCTTGGCTGGTCACTCTATTCTGCATGTTGAACAGGACTGTATGGCAGCCGCCCCAGGTGCTGCAAGAGTCTTTCCTCTCAGGTGTGTAGTCCTGGCTGGTGATGCTTTTAATGCAGCTTTACAGAATTATGATTTTTTTTTTAAAAGTTCAGTAGACGGCTGCTAAAGGGAGAACTGTGGGTCACGTGGCCAATGACCCAATAACGTGTGTTAAATAAAATGGCCATGCAACTGGTATTACTGAATTAGTATTATTAATAATTCCACTTAATACATATTTTCAGCCCATTATTAGTAATTTCTTCTTGAAATAACTTTTTATAGTATATTTACTCTTGTGTGTGTGTTAGGCCAGAGAAGGTTTCTGACCAGGTGGTGGTGTCAGTGTTAGGTGATGTTAGTACAGTCAAGCAGTGTCTCCTTGGAGAGGTAGCATTTCGCAGCTGAAAATTTTAAGAAACTCCTTAGTAGCACTTCTCAGCTGTATTTGACCAAGTTACCACACACAGCCCAAATAGACTAAATGCTGGCAGTGGCTTAGCTAATTTATTGCATTGGAATACAGAATGAGTGGTCTTGGCTAGCCTGAAATACAGCAAGAGTATGTTGCTCACTGCCTGTTAGTTAACTGGTCAAACCATGGGAAAGAAAATACTATAATTTGCTTTAAAGATACCTGTTAGATGTTTTTGTTTGCTCCTGTTTTTTCCTGGTCTTCCAAGTTTTTCTTCTGCACTCCTCTCAAAGCACCCTGGGAAGCATAGTAGCAGAGGTTTTCTTTAAGTTAGTGCTCAGATACAGCCATGAGTTAAGAGAGTAAAAATGAGGTAGTGCTATTTGTCTAGTAAGAATATATTTCAACAAGACTTCACTGCTGTTAATACACTAGCTTGTTGATTGCATTGAGTATTGTTGGTGTTTCACCCCTTCAAGGTTTTATTAGGTACAATTAGCATTTCATAGAATCATAGAATCACAGAATGGTTTGGGTTGAAAGGAACCTTAAAGACTATCCAGTCCCAACCCCCCACTGCCATGGGCAGGGACACCTTCCATTAGACCAGGTTGCTCCAAGCCCCATCCATCCTGGCCTTGAACATTTCCAGGGATGGGGCAGCCACAGCTTCTCTGGGCAACCTGTGCCAGTGCCTCACCACCCTCACAGTGAAGAGCTTCCTAATATCTGATCTAAATCTCCCCTCTGTTAGTTTAAAGCCATTCCCCCTTGTCCTGTTACTAATTCTTGTTGCATGCAACTTGCTCATACTTGTAAATTTAGTTTCTGCTATGTTATCTAAATATCTTCATTCTGCTTTTAGTAGGGTTATAAACTTTGGCTAGGGAAAGTATGGAATTGAGTATGGAAGATGAGTAGCACAATGTGTAACAAAGACACTAGCTTTGCTGTGAGCTCGGGAACTTACTATTTGGAGTGTATGGAGGAATATTCAGTCTCTACACCTAGAGTTAAGTTGGTTTTGGAGAGAAAGTAGCAATTCCCGTCTGGTCTAGCGTTTTTACAGTTTATTGCACAGTTATATGAAGGGGAAAAAAAGGGAAAAAAGTTTAGTCGTGTTAAGTGTTATGAGACTCCACGCTTGTTGAACTATCTAAAACCAGGCAGCTGAAATTATATTGGCACTGATGTGTATGTACTTTTTCTCCCAAGTCTGAGATTTGAATGAAAATTAATCTTAATTGTTAAGAGTCTTATCATGATATTCGGAAGGAGATGTGTTATAACAGTATTAGGAAGTGGTTTTGCTAGTTTTGCAAAGATGTATTCAAGTTTCTATGCCTCTAGTAATTTTTTCCCTGTCACCCCTTCAAGCCACTTAAAATGAAATGAAACCTCTTTGATTGCCCTCATTCAAAGTCAGAGACAAGCAGCTTTTAAGTACTGTCTTGCAGCTGTTACACTGGGAAACATCATTACAAAGAAAGAAGTGGCATGGCATTAATGTGCCTTTCTGAAATCTTATCGATTGTTTTTGATTTCTGATTGTGAGATGCACGCTTCTGTATTTCCACAGTATGTCATTTACGAAGCATTTCAGTGTGGTTTGTGCATGTGTATTTTTGTTTCAGCTTTTAATCTGGACAATGAGCAGCCAGATTATGATATGGACTCGGAGGATGAAACCTTACTGAACAGACTAAATCGGAAGATGGAAATCAAGCCGCTGCAGTTTGAAATAATGGTTGACAGACTCGAAAAAGCCAGTTCTAGTCAGGTATTGTCCTGTGTTAAGAAATCACTGAGGTTTTCTGACTTTTGAATTTTCTGGTGGGGTGGTTCTGGGTAGGGTGTTTTGTTTGTTTTTCAGTTTGTTTTTATTTCCTGCTAACAGGATAAGTGGTTTGTGCAAGTCTGCAGTTTTACGGAAATCACATTGCTGTCTCCTATTGTCAGTATAAGCAATTTATTAAAAACAGGGAGGGAGGGAGCTTTTGGGAATGACTGAGGGGGAGCTGTTTTTAAATTTTAATTCCTGATCACGGTGTGTTAAAGAGGACAACTTCCAGCATCTTGTTTTACCTGTGTTTGTATGGAAGAACCTTGTGATCAGTAGGTGTATAGATTTGGCTAGAATCTGAATTCTTTGTTTCACTTGGTACTAGCGGACATTGACTTCATTTGATGTTTGAAGGTTAGAAATATAGACGCATAGACAGTGAAGCAACGTCTTTATTAAGACCAGGCCCTTGTAGGAGAAACTGCACAGATGAAACTAAGCTATATTCCAGTTGAGACTCAGAGACTGGTTTCCTTGCTTTAGAAGTGAGTATGAGCTTTTTACCAGAAGGGTACCAGTATTTTAAGTCAGTTCCTGAGGTGTTGCAGGACGTCAGTGTCTGGAGAAGGGTCTTAAAGCCAAAAACATAACTCAAAAATGACATCTGAAGGATCGGTTTCTGAAAGGCAAGTTTGAAATAGGCAGAGTTATTTCTCAGTGAGATGGATGTTTTGTGGGAGTGAAAAATCCATTGCAGGATCCATAGCTCTGCCTCATTTAGTTGAATGCTATCTGTTAAGAGGCCAAAATGTTGTACTCTTTATGCTTTGGAGTGACTTCAACAACAATTAGGTCTTATTATGCTAATACGGTGGGATGTGAAGAAAAGAATTGCACAGTACCTTGGATGATGATACTTATTGAACATGTGGTACCCAGATCTCTTTAGAGCTTTGATGTAGATACCCCTGTTTTGGCTTTCAGTTAGAATGGTTCTGGTTATTGCTTTTCAAGATCAATTTGCATTCTTCTTATGCTGGCTTCATCTTTCATTCCTTTAGTAATGAAGTCAAATTTAAGAACTGAAGGATGTTTTCCTAAAATAAAATAAGAATATGGATGTCTCTCTGTAGGCAGGTGCCTCTGTCTCTTTCACCTGAATGTAAGTAACACTGAAGCATTACCAAGGTGAAGAGAATTTTGAACCAGGAAGTCCTTATTTAAGGAAGTCCGTGATAGAAAATACATGAAGTGTAGTAATTGATTCTTATAGGCTCCCACCCCCGCCCTGAGGGTGAAGTGTGTAAGGAGAAATCCCTCTTGGTAAATTAAATGTCTTTGGGACTTCCTGTGTAGTATTTTCAGACCAATGTAAGGGATTGCTGTGTGTGTGTTCAAGATGATTGTCATGCTTTTGGGCTACAGAAAATTTTTAGTAAAGTAGTTCTGTCCTGAGCTCTGCTAGGAATAGTAAGGTAAAAAAACACTCTTGCAGGTTTTTGGAGGCTGGGAGAGAAAGAAGTTTGGCTGTCTGGCAGCTTCCTTCCCCACATGGCCTTTATAGTGCTCTTGAATCCCACTTGGGGCTACTACAGAATTCATTTACAGCTGACATGACTTACATCCGTAATATAGTAGTATGCTGGTGGGAATGCTTGCTTTGCCAAGGGGAAGGTTCCAGACATTCCTCAGGCATTTTGATAACCAGATTTAAGCAAAGAATATAGTGACTGCATCTGTGTTACTGGTGGTACTTGCAAAAACACAAGCAAGCAGGGTCACTTTAACTTGTATTTAAGGCAGAGTCCATTTAGGGTGGTTTGTTGGTGTTTTTTTGTTTTGGGGTTGGTTTTTTCCTTTTTTTTTAAAGAAATAGTGTAAAAAAGGAAACAAAGGACAAAACAAGATTCAAATAATTTTTAAGTAATATTCACAGTGATAGATTGATGTTTAAGTTGTATTTTAGCTAAACACAGTTGTACCAACTTGCATATACAGATTAGGGTATGCTGGTCAGTACATGCGTTTGGTTAACCAGGCTAATATCTATTCTTGGTAGAATGGGTGCAAAATTGTTTTAATGCTGCATACAGCCCTAAGCACAGAGGGATTTGGTGACTTTTTTTCCCCTTTCTTCTAAAACCAGTGTTTTTTTCTAATTGTTCTGTAGATTACAAGTGTGTTCTCCTGTTCTGGCTGGAGCGAACACTTGCATAGTAGCAGTGGCTACACTTAGGATATTCTAATTTTTCTGAAATGTATTGTTTCTTTTTCTGTTTATCCTAGCATAGGGGCTAGGGTGGGAGGGGGGAAATGAAGAAAATAGTTTACTTCAGAATATATTATATCTACAGTAAAACATCTTCTGGGGGAACCAACATTAAAGTGCAAAGAATCCTGCATCTCTAATGGCTAATCAATAAGAAACTTCTTTTTAGGGAAAAAAATAGTCAAAGTGATGCCCAAATCATGATCAGCAGGGTGTAGTAAGTTAGTTATATCCTGTGCTTGTCATTGTTTGATTTAATGAAAAATTGATGGAGTTCTAGGCTATGGTATGAAAGCTTCTGAGATGATGGTGGTTCAGAAAAGTCGGGAACTGCATGTTTAACCTAAGAAGACAAGCTGGTGCCTTAAGTACTTCAGTTTACACACTTTTTCCTCCCTTTACTGTCTTATACTAGAAAAGGATTAAGTTTATTTATAAAGTGTGTAAGAGATGTGAGTGTAGAGTGACTTTCTCCCTGCACTGCTCCCCATCCCCATCTCAGTTGCACCTTTTGAATTTTCTTTTAGCTTGTAACACTTCAGGAAGCTAAATTGCTGCTAAATGAGGATGACTACCTTATTAAGGCTGTATATGACTACTGGGTGAGAAAACGTAAGAATTGCCGAGGGCCATCCCTCATCCCCCAAATCAAACAAGAGAAGAGGGATGGCTCCACCAACAATGACCCCTATGTTGCCTTCCGGAGGAGAACTGAGAAGATGCAGACAAGAAAGGTAACTCTTTAAACTTTACTGTTTTAACTTTGTCACTTCAAATCCTGCCATGATAGGAATCATTTTGATTTCTGTCCAGCGTCTTGCAGGATCTGTCCTGTGGTATCCAGTTATAGATCTGGTTATCTCTATTAATGGTTGCAATATTGGATGTCCCAGCTAAACTTCAAACCCCCTGGATGGTGTAATCAATGTGTTCATCAGTTCTTCAGAGACAGTTTATAGTCTTGCTTTTTGTAGAAAGCCGAAACTGAAAGGGCGTTTTTTAGGGACTGGCGCACACACTAGCTGTGGGACTTGCTAGGTTACAAACCTCCTTTTCTGTGGAATAGGCGAAAGTGATCTTCCATTTGCCATGGAGTAAACATCATTTGTAGGATGAATTGATTTGAACTAGGAAGTATGTAATTATTCAGCGTTTTACATCAACTTTGTACACATATGTAAACAACCTGTGTGCAGAATCAAGGTGAAAGAAGTGTTCTAGGAACCAAGTCTTGTAATTCTTTGGCTGACAGAACTTCCACTGGGTTGATACAGAATCTGAGCAGACAAAGCATGGGGGGGGGGGGGGAATGGATGAAAACTTCTTTTTCAGCTTGCTCTTAGAAGTTGAGTTTTGTTTGCTTTTTGTGGCTTTGCTTACCAAGTAGGTCTTGCTTTAAGCAGAGCTGCTTCTGGGTGTACTTGTATGATGCTCTCACTTGCAGCAGCATTATGTAACTTTTTTTGCTATTTATGCCTCACAGGCTTTGCTTTTGACTTAATATTTGTTTAATCTTTCAATAGAATCGAAAGAATGATGAAGCATCTTATGAGAAGATGTTGAAATTAAGAAGAGAGTTTAGTAGAGCCATAACAATTCTGGAGATGATTAAGAGAAGAGAGAAAACAAAACGCGAGCTATTGCATTTAACATTAGAAGTTGTTGAGAAAAGGTAAAATGGAAAATTTTATCTGTAAGAAGTCATTTATAACTCCAAGGTTCTAATTTTCATCAAATAATGTTTGAAACACTTCTTGTAATTATGGATGCTAGTCTTCTGCACACATGCACGGCTGAAGGTTTACATGGTGCCATAAACTTCAGAAGTTAAACCAGAAGGGGTTTATGCAGACTGTTTGCCTGTTTTGCGGCTTTCAAATATTTCCCAGTGGAAATGCAGTATATTTTTAATTGTATTTTTTGAGGTACCATTTGGGTGATTATGGAGGTGAAATCCTCAATGAAGTGAAGCTTAACAGACCTGAAAAAGAGATGAGCACAACTACATCCACTCTTCATAATGGAAATCACCACAAAGTTCAAGAATGTAAAGTTAAGGTAAGCTTTCTGTTGCTGCAAGTCTTCTGTTATCTGTTTCATCATTATTTTGGATGTACACAGCAGATGTTTGCACTGGAAAACTGAGTATTAGGCTGCCATACATGAAGGTAGGAGACCAGGACACTGCTATGCTTACTTCCAGTGTAACGTTTGCTGTCTTTCCCACCAGAGTTTTAAAAGGATTGGCTGGCACTGCTCTTTAATGCGTTAAACAGCAGCAGCATTATAGTAGTTAGTCTTCATTTTCTTTCTTGGTTCTGGCTCTTCGTTGTAAGATGATGTAAACATGCATGTATTCAGTGGTCATCAGGACCTCCATGAGATTGTGAAGTGCAGTGAATTATTTTTCCTTCTCCCTTCAGAGGGAGTCTAGAGCTGAATTTTTCTGACAGCATTGTCTGTGAGTGCTGGCTGGCCCTCAGTGCAAAGACAGTCATGAAAATACATGAAAATAATGAAAATGCAACTGTTGCATCTTGTTGACAGCTGAAAAAAGTTGCAGGCAACTAATGTTTTAAAAAAAAAACCACTTCCTGGAATCTGTAGTAGTTTGTTATTACTGGGCCCTTTCTGCTTCTCAGTAATCCTGAGTAGGCGTTTTCATATCTGCCACCACTTGGCCTTCAGTGTTAGGTCAGCAGAAAGGTCAGCATAGAAAGGTGGAAGAGAGTGAGCAAATGTGGTTAATGTTTTTAAAATGACTACTGAAAATAAGGTTTGGGGTGGTTTTCTTGCAGTTAATGCAGGCAGTAATTGCAAAATTAACTGCTTCCAATCTTAGCATAATTTTAGTATTACAAATGGTTGTTCTGCTTCTCTTGTTTCTACTTCTTCATATTGTGTTTCCTTTAACTGTTCTTTAAGCTATAAGTTTCTTTTGTCCTTCTTAGGAGCTATCTTTGCTTTAAAACATAAATACTAGATGGTAAGGTACTTAAAACAAACAAACCCCTGAAACAAATCAAAACCAGAAGTCAAAGTTAGCCATTTTAATGTCACTATCACAGTTAAGCTTACTGAGCTGAGTACAGAACAGAAAAAGGGTAAGACCTGATGTTATGCTGTTAATGTGACAGGAAAAAAAAAATGCACCCTACTGTGAATGAAAACATATTTTTGAGGGAATAATCTGAAATGCCAGTTACAAAATGCTTGGATGTGAGGCTGGAGTGTTGAAGACCATCAAAAGTTTGTATTTAGCACCCACGACACCTAGTGGGCATGGAATTGAATACAAATCCCTCGCCTTGGTTCTCGTGCAGCAGTAGTGTTACTCTCATCAGCGATGGTGAAGCTGAGCTCCATTACTGGAGTTTCACTCAGACAGTTGTTAAGTGGTAATATGGGGTAAAGTTGAACGCTTTTTCAAAACTGCACTGGCTTTTACTTGTAATTGAGAATTTTGCATGAGAAGTAATCTTCCATTTAATTTAAAAGTTTAATAGTATTTACATTCAAGTGAATGGTTTAATATTGATGGAGTTGCTTACTAGAGAGCGTTTGTGTTAGCAAAATCTGACATAGCAAAACCAAATAACATCTCAAAAGATGTACAAACTATCTGAGAAATGTGGAACAGATTAGATTGTTTCTTCTGAATGTATCTGAGTGGTTCAGAAAATTGAAAGTGCTTGCCACAGAAAACTGAGATTTTTGTAAAATAATTGGAATAGGATTTCCAATTGCAATATCCTGAGTGTACTGCAAAGCAAGAAACCTCTTCGGCAGTCATATGGCTTGAAAGCTTTCAAGTTGTGTATTAATAAAAATAACTAAAGATGATCAGAGGTAAAGTTCTAGGTTTTTTAATGTTTTGAGTGAATTTTGCATTATGTGTCTGAAATAATGTGCAGGTACTGCTTGTTGAGAGGGTTTGGAAGCTAAGCAGTCACATCGTTAATTAACATTGCCTCTTCTCATGCATTAATTTTTCTAATTTTTTGTTTTCAACAAACAGCATCCTCATCACTCATCTCTAAAGGAGGAGGTGTCAGATGTTGTACGTCAAAAGAAGAAGTATCTAAAGAAACCTAAAATAGAGTGTGTAGTAACTCCACAACAGCCCTCTGCTGAGCCCTTGCCTGTTATCAACAAGAGTGACATTAAACAGTATGACTTTCACAGTTCAGATGAAGATGAGTTCCCACAGGTAATATAATACTCTTACAGAATCTCAGTGTACAAAAGGTAGACAGTTCAGTTTGGCCAGTCTAGCCTGAAATAGAGAATAACTCGGTTGGACAGTGGAGTTTGTTTTCAAGCTATGCTTCAGAGAAGCTTGCATACCCTTACCTATATAAGGGTAGCAGTTTATATAATATGAACTTGTATAATAAATAAAAAACCTAAACATAAACATGGCAATTGGAAGAATGTCTTTGCTTTCTGGTCTAGGTACCCTCACCAGTATCAGAAACGGAAGAAGAAAATGATCCTGATGGACCTTGTGCTTTCAGGAGAAGAGCAGGATGCCAGTATTATGCTGTAAGACTGCTGTGGGATTAGTGTGGTGGTTTGTGTTGGGTTGGGGGTGGGGGATGGTATTTTGTTTGTTGGTGGGAGTGTTTGTTTTTAGTTTTGTCATGGGTTTTTTTTGTTTGTTTTTTTTTCTTTTTGTTTGGCACAGTGCTAATGTAATAGCTCTTCTGTTCCCACATTTACCACCAGAGCTTTGATTGTTAGGTGAATCCAAAGACAATCTTTTTTAGTCTTCATGAAGATCATTCTTGCTGTACTGTTCCTCCGTGATTATCTGAAGGGATATCAAAGGCCTTCAGCCAGTGTTAAGAAGGGAGAGATTTTTTTGTGCTCCTCAGCTTTCCTAGCATATCCGTCCTTCCCAGCTTCTAGAGTTTGTTAGATTTAGGTACTAGTTGTCCCAGTACTTGGGCCGGCTGAAAGGTCATGCCAGGGCATTGAGTAGTCTGCTGTTGAAGCAAAAGGCTTTAATCCATTTTTTTCATATACTTAAGTAAAAATTTTCTTTTGAAATTATTGCAAAGGGTAGATATAGTGAAAAACATCAGGCTGCCATTGCAAGAATGTGCAGAGGACAGATTTTAGATGTCCTGTCATCATCTCAGGACAGTCACAGAATGGTCAAGGTTGGCAGTGACTGCTAGAGTTCTAGTCCAACCTTCCTGCTGAAGCACGGGAGCCACTGACAGTGAAGGAGTTTGGTTTTTGTTTTTACCAAGCACGTGCTTATGGGTGGGGAGCTTTAGGCTGCAGAGGACCAAGAAAGGCAACAAAATGCTATAATGATTCTGGCTTTTCTTTGCTTGCATTCCATGGGAAGTATGAAATTACATGACAAACTGATCATGTATTGTGTAACCTTTAAAGCCAGAGAAGTCACTTAATCACTGGATGGGCTGTTTCAGAAGCCCAAATATCCCCCAGAATACCAAAATTATAGCATGGGCATCTTGCAGAAGTTGTCCTGAAGTTCTTTGTGCAGGTCAGATGTGTGCAACTGTTCCTGCTTCGCATTGTCCTGGTATGTTGTCTGTGGTATTCTGGAAGCGACTACAACTTGATCCTTCCAAGAATATGTCATAGTTTTTAACTACTCCTCTTCTTTTAGAGTTGTATTAGTGGGTTATTTAAGACAGTACTTGTCTGTTTGCCTCTCATTTTTTGCGTGGCCTCTTAACTTCCTTGTTCTTTCAGTTTGGTTGGATTTCTTTTTTTATTTTCTGTTGATTGCTAATCTCGTAACCGTTTCTGCCTAGCTCCAGAGCGTTACCTGAGGCTTGCTTAGAATATATCCACCCCCCCCCCCCCCCTTTTTTCTTAGTTAACTCCTGTGAGTTAACTCCTTTGCAAAAGAAGTTGAGACAACTGAAAACTTGTATTTTCATTCTTTTATTTTTCAGTTGCTGTTTAGAAGGAGGCTAACAGCCTTAATGTTAGCCTATTAGGTTTGGGTTTTTTTTTTTTAACTGAAGCCATCTGAATTTTGGTTAACTCTTAACATAAATTCATTGAATCTACAGCACTACTGTTGCTGTAGGTTTAACCTGATCACAAAGATAGTTAAAGAATATTTATTAACTTGTCATAGAAGACATTTCAGACAGTAGACAGCATTTCTGCCTGTAAAGATTACACAGTTTTGAGTTCACAGTAATAACAAAGATATTAATGGAGTAATAAAAATGCCCTAAGGTAAGCTGATACAGAAAATACACTGTCAGGATCCAGTAACTGAATCATAGAATAGTTAGGGTTGGAAAGGACCTTAAGATCATCTAGTTCCAACCCCTCTGCCATGGGCAGGGACACCTCACACATAGGTATTGGAACCAGGGCCATTCAGATCAGTGTCTGTTCTCCTGGACAGTGTGTGTTTTATGGCTAAAACTAAACTGCAAAATCAGGAACCCCTTTTGAAGTTACCTACACTTAGGTTGCAAGTTGTCTGAGTTGGGAATTGTTGCTTTGCTTTGTACACCTGGTGATTCAGCAGGGCCTTTGATAAATGAACAGGTCTGTTTGGTATTTTCTATTACAGTAAGTACTAAAAGTTAGTCCTCTTATAGTGTGATACTTGCACTGGAGCTGTGCATACAGTAATCAAGTAAGGAGGATTTTCTGCTTTGTGAGTTCACTTTTTTTTTAATTGTCCAAGTTGTTTTATATCTAAGCATATTAATTGTTGGTTCTGTAGGCATTTCCTGTACTGTAGCATGTGCATGATAATCACTCGGTAGTGAAAATGAAAATTTCCTTTTTTCTTTACAGCCTCGTTTGGACCAAACTAATTCTTCATATGAAAACTCAGAATTGGCAGAATTGGACAAACTGAGGTTCAGGCATTGCCTTACAACCCTTACAATTCCAAGAAGATGTATAGGATTTGCAAGGAGACGAATTGGCAGGGGTGGAAGGTACAGTTCCAGTATTTGTACTCTACATGCCTCTTCAGAGGACAAAAGCATTAGAGAGAGATAGTTAAACTAACATCTTTTTTCATCCTCTTTAATCAGGGTTATAATGGACCGAATATCTACAGAACATGATCCTGTCTTGAGACAGATTGACCCAGAAATGCTGAACAGTTTTTCAAGCTCTTCCCAGACATTAGACTTTTCTTCTAACTTTTCACGGACCAATGCTTCCAATAAACATTGTGAAAACAGACTGTCCCTTTCTGAAATACTAAGCAATATCAGATCATGTCGACTGCAGTGTTTTCAGCCAAGGCTACTAAATCTACAGGACAGTGATAACGAAGAATGTACCTCAAGGAAAACAGGGCAGACTGTGAACAATAAAAGAGTCTCTGCAGCATCTGTAGCTTTATTGAACACCAGCAAGAATGGCATATCAGGTAGGCAAGGATTTGAATTCTTCTGGAACTGAAAATACTGAGTGTTTTCACTTGTGACTGGACTGATAGTATCTTCAGGAGTGATGTGTACCTAAACCAGAGACACAAGCTAATTATCTTGTATTTCTTAGGATATACAGAAGCTTTTCACAAACAGTTCTCAGTAGAATCTTGATAAAGTGCTAGACTTAAACGTGCATTATTCAAAGGAGGGATTCTGCTCATATTTAAGAATTGCTTAAGTGTATGTGATTGATTCTTAAAGACTTTAATTGGTCTAACCTTTTCAAGGAGAAAAGAATGCTCTTTCTAAATGAAAAAGAAAAGCAGTGTGTTTTTCTTGTCAGTTTTGCTTTTTGACTTTGCCAGACCATCTCTAAAGACAAGTAGTAAGTTAGTAAGCATCTACTGAACAGGCATGAAAAAGTCTGGAAATGGCTCTTTCTGTTGGTATCTGTCATAGTAAAAATTTTGAAACTGAAGCATCCAGTGATGCACCTTCTCTGTTGATTTTTTCAGAAAATCATCAGCCACTGTTTAAGCGTGATAAGAGATTCCCTTTTTGCTTCAATGTCGTCTCTTAACTCTCATAGCTAGTGCAGCATCTCTTACTGTTCAGCTTTATGACCCTATAGCTCTGGATGAGCAAGACATATAACATAAACTGTCCAAACAGTTTTACATTCAAAAAAGAAGTGTCTTGTAGTATTTTCACAAGAATGTAAAATATATGCAGTACTTCTTATCTTTGTTAGCGATTTTGGGTATAGAAGCTCTAAACCTGGAATAAAAGCCACCAAAAGAAAAAAAACTGCATTAAGCTTATATTAGCAGCTTTTGCATCACTTGCTTCATGTACTATAAATTGTGATTGCTTAAGTTTTAACATTGTCACTTCTTTGTCATCATAAATGTACAGTTCTTTAAAAGGCTGAACAATTGGAGATATGCCAAGAAAGGTATTACCAAGGATAAGAAGCATTTGAGTATTTTCCTACTCTATTGTGTGTATACAGGACTAAGTATTGTAAAACAGGATAATTGGGTAATAGGCTGATTATGAATCCCATAATTACCTTTATATGGATGTGGAGCAGTTTGTCTCTTTTAAAGTCAGTTGCAGGATTGGGTATTTAATTTTCAATAACATACCTTTAGAACTCATGTGTTAAATTTCTTGAAGACAAAAGCAGATTTCTCTATGTTACGGTTTTAAAAGACTGAGCATTAGCTTATCAAGTAACAGCAGTGTAGTACTGACACAGTGGAGTAAATACTCAGTGCTTAATAGTTTTATAACTCTTCAGTATAGTCACTGTAAATTTATATTGTTCTCTCATGAAAAGATCTGCACAAGAGTATTTTTCCGCTGTAAGAAGCAAACAGGCATAATGTGCTGTGGTCATGTTTTGTATATTTTTTTTTTGGTAAGGAACTTGAAGGTCTGGAGAGTTGCACGTGTAGCTGAAGGGGCAGTTTTGTGTGATGGGATTATTGATAAGCATCAAGAGATTTCTTGTTAAAGCAATTGCAGAAAATAGGAATGCTATTTGTCACAGTTAAGGATGTGAAACGTGGACTATAAACTGTAAAGAACGATGGAGAATTTGCTGGTAGCTCTTTATATAACAAGAGCAAGTAAGATTTCCATTTGCATGAGTAAATTGTGATGACACCAAGGTAAGGAAAGGTCTTAAAAAGACACAGGTGAAGTTGATTAGATTTTTTTCTGTAAAATTTTTTGTAATTATCATGTCAGTTACTTGTGGGATTAGCCAGGTGACAAACTTCTGAGACTTTGAATTCTGCTGCAGTGAGACTTTTGTGTTTCTCTGAGGGTGGAGTCTGCCTTAAAAAACTTGGAGAATATTTTGGGATGGAAGCTGGATATATCTGATTTTAATAGTATAATAGTGTGTGAAAAAAATAAATGAAAGAAAAAGGTGGTTTTTTTTCCTAAATACCCAAACCTGGCTTTAGTGTAAATGAAGACTGCAGCAGCAGAAAAGAATTCGGTAGCTGTAGGAAAGATGGCACACCATAAAAAGACAAAAATGAGAACAGCATTTAAAGAAAACAAAAATGAAAACAGCATTTAAGCAGTGTCTTCAGGGAAGGGGTGGCCTGTGTTTTGGCAGGGAACTGTATACATAAGAAAGTAAGCCCTTCGTGATTCAGGTTAATGCCATCAGCAGGAATTAAACCTGAATTGTTGGTGCTACATGTCAAACTAATGACAGATCTGACATGTCTACAGTGGACTAACACTCATGCCCCAGGGTTTTGCGCTATTAGGGAAAGAGAAAGAACAGAGTAAAATCCATTTTAATGATGGAGGAACTATAGAGAAATATAAAAAAAAAAATGCCTCAAAACAAGTGACAGATCTTAGACCCTTTGTGAAGGAATAGTAATTAGCTTCTGTTACATCATTCTAGAAATCATCTGAAGAATACATTCAGATGAGAACAGAGATAACTCAGTAGTTGAAGTATGTTACACAGGGAAATAAATGGTTATGGAAGATCTTTTTCTTTACAAACTCAAATAACAAAACAGATCCTGTAATTCCGCTAAAGAATGAGATACAGTAGACAGCAGAGTTCTTACCCAAATAACTGAGACAGCAAGAGACACTGCTGTTAGATTTTCTTGTTAGTAAATATTGAGTAAACGTTAAAAGGGCTGGTCCAAGGCTGGCTGTACATTAAACTGAGCCACAGGTACTATCACTGCATTTATTAATGTAATTCTGTTTGCAAGGTGATTGTTGAAATCAGTTGACTTTATAGCATAAAGCTGCTTCTAGAGGAAATAATGACAGTAGTGATGCTGATTGCTTTTGTTTTTTCTTTTAGTTCAGAGAAGTCTTGGAGTTGCTTGCTTTGTTTTTTGGTGCACTAGAATATTTAAACTTACCTCTGATTTATATTTTTTGCTTCTATTAAAAAGTAGCTATTTCTCTGGTATTTCCTCAAATGCTGGACATTGTACAAACAGAGAGACTGATTTTAAAAATGTGTGACTAGTATTTTCTTGAAAGTGCCTAATGAGTGCATGAATAAAGAACCACTGTTTCAAGCTAAATTACACTCTTGCTCATGTTATAAGAACTGCAAGTGGGAAAACTGAACTTGAGGAACATTTAAGAGACCAGGTCACTGAAACAGTTGAATCCCTCTGATCAGTTGTGTAAACTTTTTGTAATCTTACACACTCTATCTGGAAAAGTAAATTTATCTTTTTGCCAGAGATCCCTCCAGGTGAATTCTGTTTAATCTAAAATGAGATGAGCTGATACAACTGATCATCAGGAGAGACTGAGGAAGGAGGATACCAGGAATTTGTAGAAGGTACTATTTATGACAGCTGAGTAACACTTAACCTGCCTGCTGAATTCCTGTAGTGCAACTCAGCTGAATTTTGGGTCTGAAGTAAGAAGTAGTCTTTACACAAAATCTTCAGCAGTTTTCAGTCTAGTCAGGACATTGTATTTGGCTTTCAGTCCACTTCAGCTGCCAGTTCCAATGACTTGCTCAAATAGTTACCTGTTCAGTTACCATGTCCCTAGCTACAAAAGACGACTGCAGATGATGGCACTCTTAGTTGAAGAATTCTGCTTATGGAACAAGCTTTTGCCTTTTGGAGGCTATTTTTTCCAGAATTGTGTATCATGTAGAAGTAATTAATGAAATACCTCTTTTGGGGCAGCCTGAAAGATGATCTCTGATTAAAACCTTCAGATTCTAAGATAAGTGACATAATATTCCAAATCAAAGCTGTCAAGGAGAGGAGCCTGCAAGACTTGATTTCACATTGGTGTTCAGTTTTGATTTGTTTCTTTGGTTTTGTTTGGGTGGTTTTTGGGGGGTATTATTTTTTTGGTGAGGGTTTTTTTTTGTGTATGTGTGTGGTAGGTTTTTTGTTGTTTTTTGTTGTTGTTGTTGGGTTTGTTTGTTTTTTGTTTTTTTTTTATCCTGTTGTAGTATTTCAGTTAAGTCAGGCTAGATAAAACAGAAAATCCTGATACTGAGCAGTGGAAGCTAAAATTCTGGTGAATAGAACCTTTTGTAAGAAGTATAGAACACTTGCACTTAACTGTGACCTTAAAGGCTACTGTGGGACATAGTAGAAGCTATCTGTTCCTTTTTCCTGTAGGGACCTGTCAGTTGTTTAATTTTGCAGAAGCAAATGATACTAAACGTGCTAATGAACATCTGCTGTTTAACAAGGCTAACAGCTGAGTTCAGCCTGATCACTGAATAAATACCTGGTAATAGGCAGCGAACTGAGTGGAATTTAAACATGTACAAGCAGAGTAGGAGATAATTACATTACTAGGGTAGTCTTCCCTGTACCTTGTAATGGTGGTTCATGAGTTCGTGGTCTGTGTCAAATGGCGAAAGAAGGGACATTGAAAACACAGAGTTGATCCATAGGCTAAATTGGATGATCCTCTGAAGTAGAGACAGCTTTTTATATTGTCTTTACAGTCCACAGAAGAATGCAGCTTTGAATCTAGATGAATACCCCTGTACAAATCTATGATTCTATTGCAGATAAATAATAGTTACTGTAGTTACTTACAGCTAAATGCAGTTCAGGTATTTCTTTGTGCTGTATAAGCTTGTTCTAAAACATACTTCTTTTTATAAAACAAAAGACATATTCTGGAATTTACTATCTTAGAACTTAAAAATAGACATATATATGTAATGTTCCATAATGCTGTTCTTGGCTCTGTTGCCTTTAGTAACACAACACGTTTTGGGAGACTGTTTTGAGGGAACTTAGCAGTTTTATCTGACTGAATTTTGAGTTAATGCTTTGTAGCAATAGGTAAGAATCTTTAAGGACAAGAAAATAAAGCTAAATGTGAAATAAACTTGATTTTAGAATATGCTGGAAATGACAGTATCCCTAGAATCTAATAACAGTAACTGTGTAAGTCAAGCCAGCTGGGGTTAAACCATGACAAAGTCATATTTTTAAGTGCCCTCCTCATGTTGCTGAAACCTGTTTTAATAATGTAGAAGTAGAGAACAAGTTTTAGTACTAGTTTCTAAACAGTCATAATCTTAATTCTGATATTTATTCAGTATGGAATCTCAGGACAGCCACAGGTGTTACAACTAGTAAATGAAAGAGAGAGCCCTGAAAGATACTGTATTGTAAAATACACTTTGTATTTTAATGTTAGCTGAATATCTCTTGATAATATGATATTCCTGCAATATCCAGGTGTTTGAGATGAATGACAACTCGGTATTTGGAAAATATCATTCAGAATAAATGAATGAGCACCCTTGAAAAGTGAGTTCTCTTCCTTTTAGGAGAACTTAGTTCTTAGGTTAGCATCAACTGCACAAAACTCAGGTTTTTATCATGAAACATTTGACAGTATTTACAGTTTATCAAGTGTTCAGCTCTTTGAGGAGAGAATATTGAGAATAGCTTTTCTGACTTAACCATTCCTTTCACTTGTTGCAAGTATGATGCTGCTGGGGTTGCATTAACCTGGTTCTCGTAAGTAAACAAGCTTATTAGGTCACTCCATATAAAAAAAAAAAAGGGCAGAGAAAATCCTGTTCAGGTAAAAATTAAGCATTTCCTTCAGGAGGAAAACATGTGAAATAGGAAGGTCAAACTGGATTTGCTAAACAAACAGAGCTTTGATATTTCCAAACATTTACTGAAGTTTAGACCTGGAGGTTAGCTTTGTTATTGTATATTAGTTTGTAGCCTTCTCAGGAGGGTTGGTATGGAAATGTATACAGACTATTTGAATGTATAAATTTGGTTGTGCCATTGAAGCAGGTGTTCCCCAATGCCAGGTGTATGGTTACTTTATAGAGCCCATTCTGATGGTGGAGAACAGGACAATAATAGGACTGTAGGAAGGGGAGTTGTACAGCAATAAATTCCCAGCTCAGCCCAGTGTACTTCTTCCTCAGCTAAGGTTTCTAGGACATGCTTGTTTTCTGAAAGCCAGGATAATAATTTCTTTAAAATTTTGCCTAAAGCAGATGGAGAGAAAACCACCAAAGCCAGAAACTGCTTAAAAGCAATGAAAGCTATGAATTCTTTTGTTATAAATTGATTCAATACTAAAAGAACACAACAAACAAATTAGCTTGACCTCTTCTTTATGTAAGAATATCTGAAGATCTTTGCAAGCATCTAACACAGTGTGTGTTATTGTCAAGCACTTGTTATCCAACATGGATGTAGTCTCGCATTTTAGATATATTTGGTTTGTGCAGGCCTGTTTAACACTGACTTCGCTTTCTTTTCTGTAGTAACAGGGGGTATCACAGAGGAACAATTTCAGACACATCAACAGCAATTAGTTCAAATGCAGAGGCAACAACTTGCTCAGCTTCAGCAGAAACAGCAATCTCAGCATTCCTCACAACAGACACATCCAAAAGCACAGGTAATGCACCTTGAATAGTGTCACATGCTAATATCTTCCTTTTTGCTGTCTTTTTCATCTCTCCTACAAGCTAAATATACCATCTCAGTAAATTTGGGAATGAATGTTAGAAGGCTTTGAGTCAAGGTGCTTTTCCAGTTTGCCCAGAAGGCAGCTTATATTGTAGCTAGTGAATTTGCTTTCACTTTTTGATTTGGAATGAGATATTTTACATTTCACCATCAAAACCTGTTTTGTTTTTTTTTTTTTTTAAGTTATATATCATGGCAGTGTTACTAAAAGTTGAGTAAGAGACTTCATATTTTAATGTGTTAGTGGTGTCCACAGAGTCAGTCAATGTAGAAATAGTGCTATTTCTGCAGTTTCTACTATTTTCACTAATTTAGTCCTCCTTTGTGTAAGTGCTCCAAAGAGACTTTTTTACTAAAGCTACTTCATGAGGTAATATATTCTGTTACAAACAGATGTTAAGTGAGTACTAAAAATTGGTAGCTTATGAGAGGAAAAATGGAGTTTTGCTTATTTAGTTGGATTCCTTCCCCTCCCCACTGCCAGTGTTACTACTTCTGTCTTCTAAAAGAATCACATTTTTTCCTCTGTAGTGCCTTGCAAGGGAAGAAGATCTCTTTTTCTGTCAAACTTAGTTTTCTATTAGTTTCTTACTAAGAAAATATAAAAGCTGTTGCTCTTGTCTATTAATAGGAAAGCTTATTTTGAGCATACTGTATCTAATTGCCAGTCCTGTTTGTCCTTCCCCTCAGTGTTTTCTACTTTGATTAATTGGGGATTCTGTATTGGCAGTTGCTCATTACAGTTTTTGTAAGTATAAAGACACTATACCAGAATATTTAAACAAAAGGAATTAATTCTGGATTTTTAAGACACTTTGTCTGTGCAGAGTCATTTGCATAGTTAATAGAAATTCAGATTGCAGAATGATACATTCAGCCATTGCAGAGCATCTTCCCAGTACTTAACATTATTTTAGAGAAACTGGACTAATAGGAGATGTGTACTTCCAGAATGTGGTGGCAGTTATGCTGTGATACAAGTTACTCTGTGAGAATGAATGTAACATAAATATTGAAAATTTTTTAGACTTGCAGTTGTATTTGCTGCCTAGAGACAGAAGAGAGAAGGAAACTTAAGACTTGGTAATTTTCGTAGAGGAGGCATGGCAAACACAGACTCCTAGAATGGTTTGGGTTGAAAGAGACCTTCAAGTTCATCTAATTCCAACCTCCCTGCCACGGGCAGGGACACCTTCCACTAGACCATGTTGCTCAAAGCCCTGTCCAACTCGGCCTTTAACATTTCCAGGGATGGGGCAGCCACAGCTTCCCTGGGCAGCCTGTGCTAGTACCTCACCACCCTCACAGGGAAGAACTTCTTCCATAAATCTAATCTAAATCTTCTCTCTCATAATTTAAAGCCATCCCCGCCTTGTCCTATCTCTGCAAGCACTTGTAAAAAGTCCCTCTCCAGCTTTCCTGTCAACCCATTTAGGTTCTGGAAGCTCTGAGGTCTCCTCAGAGCCTTCTCTTCTCCAGGCTGAGCAACACATTGCAAAAGTGATCTGTCATGCCAAGAGCTGCATTTGCCATTGACTGGCTGAATCAGGCTGGACTTACTCAGCATTCATTTGGACACTAATTTTCAACTTCTCATCAGACTTGTGATACGGAAATATTTAACGTCACCGTGAATTACGAATCACAGACTGGTTTGCGTTGAAAGGAACCTTAAAGGTTTTAACACCCTGCCATGGGGTTACATTTAGAAGATGACACTAGATTACATTTAGAAGATTTATTTATTTATTAGCTCCTAATTGTGCACTATAGCAATCCTAACAGAGTGTTTAATTTTGGTTTTGGATAATTATAATGAAATATTTTTTTAATTCCAACAGAGCTCCAGCACCTCTGACTGTATGTCAAAAACACTTGATTCAGCCAGTGCCCACTTTGCTGCATCTGCAGTGGTTAGTGCACCTGCTCCTGGTCGCAGTGAGGTAACGAAGGAACAAAACACCAGCCACAACAATATTAATGGTGTTGTCCAGCCTTCAGGTGATGATTTCTTAAAACTCATGGTCTATTGTGAGATAAGAATGTGTCAAGTGATCTTATTTCTGATTTCTAAAATACTATTTAATAAACAAAATAATCAGCTATATTAATCGGGACACTTTTGTGCAGTGGCATATAGGTTAGTGTGGCAATAAACCTACCAAATGCTCTTTTACATTGGAAGAGCATTGTTTCTGTCTTATTTTGTAGTTGATCTTTTAATAATCTGTTATTATCAAAAGTGTGACAGCATCTTAAAGAATGTATGTGTGTAATTAAAAAAATCAATTGCTTAAAACATTAAGTACTTTAAGAAGGAAATAGAAAAGTTGCTACTTTATTTGGTCATTATCTCACTTGTGTATTCAGACAAAACATACTAATCAACTACTACTGGCAACTGTCTTAAAATTACTGTAAGTTTCAGGTTTCATTGCATTTAGGATTCCTCCCAAGTTCAGGCAGAAGTGTAGATGTTGGTGTTCACTGCCTCCCCCGCCTCTTTCTGAACCTCCATTACCAGAAGGCAGTAATGCTAGTCACGCTGCTGCCACAGCCATGTTGCTGAGACACAAATGTTATTTGGCATTTGACTGCCATAAAAAATAAATGGCTTTTAGAGAAATTTGTTGTTTTAACAGCTAATGGTGTAATTAGTTTTACAGACCTTCTGTCAGACTGGGTTAATGATAATATGAAATGAATAGAGGGTAAAAAACCCACAACTGAATAAAATCAATACACTGGAAGAGTTCCAGGAAAGAAAAAGACATCTGTGTATAATTCTGTAAGATCATATCTGAGAGGATAATACTTTGAGGGGTGTAAGAAGAGGTATGTAGTAATGTGCTGTGCAGATACATGGTACACAGCTTTATGATTGTTGAAAACCATTGCAAATATTTTACAAATGAAAGTAGACTTCTGTTACTGTTCTAAAGCTGTAAATGACGATGTAAAGTAGCTATTCCTATTTAGGGATAGGAAGACTTGCAAATGAGGAAATGTTAGCTGAAAGAAGATTCTTCTTTTTCAGGAATGAGAATCTAGGGAAAATGCATGTAGTTTCCCTATAATGAAAATCAGAACCGTGACTAGCTAGAATAGCAAGGTGCAACTTGAGAACCTCTGGTTTGAATATATGCTGTGAAACCTGAGGTTTCTCACAGCTCAGGAGTGCAAACGGAGCACTACAGCATAATCTAAAGGAGTCTACTTTGCCTAGTCTTAGACCCCTACTTTTGCTGACTTGAGAGAGACTGGTCCCCCCCTGAACCTCTTCATATTGCCAGCAGGACAAGGTAGGAGGTGAGGAGGTCATTCAAAACATCAGAATTTGGCTTCACTGTCAGTCTCTGAGGTTGCCTGACTAAGGTATTCCCCATTCACCTTACTTTTATGGGGCATGCTGCCCCTTTATGATTCCTGGAAAGAGGTGTACAAAGTTGAGCAATATAAAGGTTCTTTGTAATACAGTGACTTCTTCACTTGCTGATGTTCTTGTGAAAAATAGTATTTCTAGTGTTAACTAGAAATATTTCTGAAGTTTTACATTTTGTGTATCTTCAAAAAACAGATTCTTGCACAATTCCAGTGGCATATATACTTAAAGCATATAATCCTTGAGGTTAATGTTTGGCTTAGAATCTGACAAATGGCATATTTGTAATTAACACTATTTGTTTCATAACAGGAACTTCTAGAACGTTGTACTCCACCAACATGGCTTTATCATCCAGCCCAGGGATTTCAGCTGTACAGCTTGTAAGGACAGTTGGCCACACCACCACAAACCACTTAATTCCAGCATTGTGCACAAGCAGCCCTCAAACACTTCCCATGAACAATTCTTGCCTGACAAACGCAGTGCACCTCAACAATGTCAGTGTTGTTTCTCCAGTCAATGTGCATATCAATACAAGGACTTCAGCACCATCGCCAACAGCCTTAAAACTTGCCACAGTTGCTGCCAGTATAGACAGAGTGCCAAAGGTAACTCCTAGCAGTGCCATCAGCAGTATAGCACGGTAAGTGTTTGGCAGACTGGAGCAGTTGTAAGTTACATTTGTGCTGTGTAAGTGTCTCCAAGGGTGTCTCTGCAGTGCAGCACCAAGAGGAATTGTTTACACCTCTGAGAGATTCCTCAGTATAGCTTTAACCTCAAAAACATCCACCTGCTGGTATCATCATTGTAGCTGTGACAAACCACAAGAGAATTTTGCAGATAAACACCCAAATAATTTGCACTGATTTTAGGCACCAGTAGTTTTGGTGAACTTCCACTGCATTTAAAATGGCTTCATTTTTAACAGTTTCCATTTGTCCCTTCTCATGCAGCACTTTCAGGTAGTGTCTGTTAAGCTCTCTGTGTGTTCTCTTTGTAACTGTGTATCCATATTGTAAGGTGCAGCTGACATGTACCTACTTTATACATACATGTGGGTGTATGGGTTACATAATTAAGTAAACAGTAAACCACGTATGTGCCAGCCTACGTCTTATGCATATAGATAGATATTTATTCTCATTGAACAGCAGCACTGTTATTTCAGAATGCTTAGAGGGTATTTCACAGGAGTGGCAGGAGCCTGCAGTTGGCTAAGTTTTTTCTGAAAACTACAATGTTGGGGCTTTGTTTTCAGTCTGTGCTGGATTGTACGATGGGTTTTTTCAAAATGTCACATTTGTTTATGAATAAGAAAAGAGAAAATCAGATATTGGCGAATGTGGTTTCCTGACTACTTCATAATGCTTCTGGAGAGGTTAAAAAGAGCTTTTTGAGATGCAAAATTGAAGGTATAATTTAGTTGCTGCATATATCAAGATAAAGGTATTTTTAAATTAACAGTTGTGCCTTAAAGCATACTTGTATATCATTAATGTGTTTAATTTTTATTTCCCCCTAGTCAGAGGGGTATTTCAAGTCATGGCGGCAAATGTCATGAAAAATACCACCTTAGCCAAATAAGTTTTAAGCTCCTCTACAGAGAAATTGGAAAAACATTTAAGATTTTGTGCAGTTAGTACTAAAGCAGAATTTAGCAGAATTTAGTGTGTGGGGAGGAAATTTATGTCAGAACAATGCTTTGCTCACTGACAGAATAACTGGTATTGAGTCATCATGGTATATCTTGAGTTTGCTCCTTCAGGAAACTTTTTAGTACTCCTGTCTATAATTTAGGATGGTAATTCACAGTTAAATGCAATAATCTTGCAGAGGGTCTGCACTGTCAGTGGAGTAAAAGTTAATGTAGTTCTTACATGCCAGTATTTAGTTTTAAATTATCTGTTCCTAGAGTATGTGTTAAGGCTTCTCGCTGATCCAGGTAACAGCTGTCTAAAAACAGATCACACCTGTCAAATTATTAAAACTTGCTTAAGGAAACCCTTGTGTTCTATATGTAACTATTAAATATTTCTTTTATTGCAGAGAGAACCATGAACCAGAACGACTGGGTCTAAATGGCATTGCAGAGACAACAGTAGCCATGGAAGTGACATAACCTCAAACCAGTGTCACAGCCTGGGCTCACGGTGTAGTCATTTATATTCCAACTGAATGCAAAACACAGTGCTCTGTGGATCACAGAGAACTAAAATGGACCTAAATGGACTATCAGTATATCGTGTATTAAGTCGATATATAATGTAAATTTTGTAAAATTGGGAAAATCACTACCTTGTAAAATAGTTTATTTGTATCATCAATATTATTTCTGTTACTTGAATAGTAGATATTCATCATCATGCTTTTGCACTTGAATTTGCAACTGAATGGATTAAAAAATAATTCTTTAATGGGATCATGAGCATGAAATGGGATCCTGCATCACTTGTTTTAACTATTTATTTTGCCATGTTTACATTTTGTATCTTGTACAAATAAATCCAACTTTGTGTCTAAAAAAAAGTTAAAGATTCATAGCTAGGAAACAAAATTCTTGTAATTTTTTTCTAAAGAAAATGTAAAGTTTTCACTTGGTTCATTTTGTTTCACAATTTGACTAGATGGACTTTTTGGTAAATACTTTAGTGGCATTTCACTGTCAAATATGAAGTTCAAGGCAAAATAGTATTTTCTATTACTGTGCAGGGGAAAGGGATGGATCGATACATGCAAATTTAACGTAGTAACTCACTTTTCCATATATTTTGAATGTATATTTCTATTTATAATACCAGTTTATAAAAAATAATTACACAGGAAAAAAACTGACTAGGAAAATTATGCATCTAGCACATGTAAAATTGTGCAGATACAAGAAAATTTTCAACTGATTACATTTTATCTGAAGACTGCATATTTTAACCGGCTTTAAAACTGTAACACACCACATAAAGGATATTTTACCAGGTATGTATTGCATTATATATCATTGCAATAATTAATTATTGGATGTCTAGATATCGAGCCATCCCAGGTGGTGGGGGGGAGGGAGGGTTGTGGCAAGATTGTCTTTTCAATTTTGGAGAGTTTTCCTGTGGCTACAAGGCAAGTAACGGGTTGGAAAAAGTCTGACTTGTAAGCGTTGGACACCTTCGTAGTGTAGTGTTTTAGTGACTTTTTTTATACGGTTCTTGTAAATTAGATACGTGTAGTGGTGTTTCAGAATGTTTGTTTATGCACTAGTTCAGACAACTTTCCCTGTTACTTGTTCTTGATAAGTGAAAACTGCAGGGAAATAAAAATACATATCAAAACATGGGCATGTTGCATATGTGTTTATTTCACAATGTGCAAGCAACTGCAGTGAATTTTGGAGGCTGTTCATGGCCTTCTGATGATTTTGATCAAAGCTTGTGCACATTTCTTCCCCAGAGTTGCAGTTTATATGATTGTTACCTGTGCTTACAGTATACAACAGGTGAGGAATGCTCCAGTAGTTGGGAAGTGAGACCTGTGAAAAATCAGGATCAGACAGTTTCTTGTTCTGCCACAGAAACTTCTGGTATTATTTTGGGCAGATCATTTGAATTTTCTGTTGTTTGGGTCTCCACCTGTAATTTGAATAATGTTTCTGCATTTCTTAAAATCAGAGAATCACTGAGGTTAGAAGAAACATCATGACATTGTCTAGCCAAGCACCCTAAAGAAGGTCAAGGAATGATTTGCACATCTGTCATGCAGGCAGTGTATTTTTCCTCCTGGCTTTTTATATAATGAGTTATATTTAATCTAAGCTGTCCTTAAACACGTTTTGTCTTATGTTCTGTAAGTTAAAAGTTCTGACAGTTAAAAACTTATAGAATTTTAAATAACTGGGAGCTTGTCAGAAACTTGGATGTCTAAAATTAACTACTTTTTGCTTATCCGATGCTTTCTAGTCAGTATGATGTCTGCAAGGAGAGCTAATGACAGATTATATTTGTAGAGAACAGTCAAAGGAACCTGTGACATACCAGTCTGACTCCCCTAGAAATCATTTTGTACAGGTGCATGACCTTCTCATATATGTCCAAGGCTTTCTTGGTTCATTCCTGGAATGACTATGACCTACGTAGTACGAAGTATTAACTTTTTTTGAGTGCAGAATTGTTGCAAAACAGTCTGAAAAAGAAGCTACTTTCCTTGATATATAAAAATAACTTTGCTCTCTAACATAGCCCAAAAACCCTTTTGAGATTTACTGAAAACAGGAAGTCATTTCTCCTGCAGAGTGGAAGTTGTGCGCTTAGCAAATGACAGCTGCTGAGCTCTGTACTACAGACTCCTCTCCCTACAAATGCAGATCACTTTCAGGATAAATTGGACTGAAAATGTCTCTAAGACTGCACTGTATCTGTGACTTGCTATAGACTAATCCTCACATAATTACTTAAAAAGTCTTTAACTGGAGCTTTTAACTTGCAGTGGATTCTGGAAAAATGTGAGATGGCGAAAGGATTTTGTAAATTCCCAAAGCTGTAATGGTAAGTGTGCCATATATTGAGCGAGTTAAATTTAAAGGATTAGTATTGATGTAACTTTCTGTAAAGTAGAGCTATAATGGTCATCCTAAGAATTGCTAGCAATTAATTGTGTGCCTCAGGTGCAAGAAAAGGAGACTGACGAAGATTTCTATGGACTTCTATTCATTTTATAAAAAGAGAAAATTGAGTATTGTTAGAAAGTCTGGTACTTTCTCCTGACACTGGTATACAGCAAGGAGCACCAATGACTTGAGTTATTCTTGTGTGCTGTTTTAAAAGTGTGTTGAGAATACAATGTTCTTTTTTAATTCCCCCATTTGAACATCATGCATATCTGCAACATGATTTCAGTACTGATTTCTGTTTATTACATATTAGGCAATGTTGTTCAGGTAAGATTTTTGAATGTAGTTTACCTACAGCGATTTATATTGGACTTCAAGTGTAACATGCAGAGTTTTCCCTTAATGTCAGATGCTAGAAAAATTATTCTTTCTCTAATAAGGTTTATCTAATTTATTTAATCTATAGATTGACGGAAGTTTTGGGGTGTGCTTAATTGTAGGCATTTTGTTTCTAATTCTGCTGTAGGGCTTTTCCTCACTTTTCCAGACATCTAACATCATATTCTATTTACAGAGATGTCCCTTCCTTTAATCCTCTACACTAGACTGCATGTACAGGTTTTCCCCTCCTACCAACAAGCTGACAGTGACTGCAGCCCTTTTGTGGTTTTCCTGATTTTTGAAACTCCTTTTCCTCCCGTGAAAGTTCATTTTCCTGTACTACCTCTGGCTCCTTTGTAGAGAATAACAGACATGTTTCCTATTTCCTTATTACAGTAATTGTGGTTTTTGAAGCAGAATTCTCAGTGCAGCTTTCCAGGAGGTGAATGATTTATCCTGAAGTGGACCTAGTATCATGCTCACGGCTCAGCCTTCCTCTCCATTTCTAATACCATTCAGGATGAACTGCTCAGACCTTCAGCATAGGAATTTCTACCAGGACACACTGTCTGCAGACAGGAAAGCTCTGAAGGCAGCAGCAAACTAAACACTTTAAAGACAGGATTGTCATCTCAACAGATTTTCAGATTTCAGAGAAATGGCTTTCAAATCTCACTTCTCTATTTCTTCTACTTTTAGGTTGTGCGATACTCAGGATAGAGAATAGCCTTCATAAATAAAAGCATGTCTTGAGTAAACTGTTACTGGGGAAAGAAGAAAAAAGGACAGACATCTCTCTAAGGGGGAGATGAAATGTTTCCTGCATAGCAGCAGATCCAGGCAATATAAAGTGGGGTAGCTGTCAAGATCCAACCGTTTACATTTGAATGAAGGCATGTGAAAGAGAGTATTTTTTTTTCCTGATCTAACCAGCAAATCGTCTGGGAAACATTAGTAAGAGGCAATTGCTCTCTGAGGCAGCGCAACCCTGGGTTTGTTTAATCTTCCAGGAATTCCATCCAGACAATTCAGCATGGGGGGGTGGTGGGATGCTGGCCTGTGGAGCCCTGCTCAGGAGCCACTTGTACCTGGGAAGCTTCCTAAGGCAGGTGGCTACTCAGAAGGAGATTCCTCAGGGAAAGAGCAACCAATTTGAGGGTAAGGGCAGTGTTGAAGCAAGGGGGATGGCAGGGATTGGGGTTAGGTAGGGAATGATACAGGGAGCAGATCCAGGGAGCGTTTGTTGTACTTCCCAGCACATTTTACCCCAACTGCGTTACCTGGAGTTTTTCATTCTGGGAGCCTGCTGCTTGTTTTTAACAGAGGTAATGTTTTATGTGTCCTGCTGCATCACTCCAGCCTATGTAGAAATAAAGCAGCCCTCTAGGTATTTGCAGAGTGCCTAAATGCGTTTAATGGCAGCATTTCTCTTGTAGGCCAGTGATAATGTGTGAGAATAGCATTATGTATGAAATGGGAGTATATTTGGGTAACTTTTTTTATAAAATTTTACTTAAATGGCCAAAAAGGGAATGTAAAGATGTACTTCTGAGAGAATGCAGTACATGTCATTTCTATTTGGTAAGGAAGTCCACTGGTTAAGAATGAGTTTGAAGCAAGCTGCAATTGTTACCCATACATTATCCTGTCTTTTTAAGCACCTAGCTTGCCAAGTAATTGTGTCTTGTCCTCCTGCCAGGGAATAGAGCCCTCTTAAAGGAGTGACTTCAGGGCATTTCCAGATTACTTTTGTTAACTGTGGGAGGTAGCTGCATCTTCATTGACTGTATAAGGGAAACTTAGGAGTAGCCATGTCCTACTTGCAGACACCCAACAGCAACGCCTGACCCAGGTGATGTGGAGTTCTTGCATGTCCCAAAACTGGTTTGATTGTTTGCTATCCTTCTGCAGTTACTGTCAGTACTCAAAATGACATTCCCTGAAGTGAGAATGTTTGCGTCTGAAGCACCTTTCTGTTCTACAGGAGGAAAAGGGGAGTTTCAAGTTAAGCAAGTCATGGACAGCACAGAGCAGTTGTTTCCAAGTCACACAGTATATCTCGAAATGAAATCTGTATGCTTTGAACTTTTTTTTTAATGGTGTAATCTCAAAAAATTAATGAAGAGCACCCATGCAAGTCACATTTGGCAGAAATTTAACTCTGTGGAATCAGTCTGTAGTGCCACCCAGTAACTACAGTTTAAAGAAGAAAAATAAATTACTGTAGTTGGCATAGGACAAAAATCTGAAAACTAAAAGGGAACAACAGTGAAGTAACTGAACCGCTTCCTGAATGTGGGCTATGTTCACTCCTCAGTGGCTTTGTCCATTCCTTTCTCTGAATATTGGTATCATCTTCCCATTCTTGCTCTGTACATAGTAGTGTTGAAAGTGGTGGTCCCTGTACCAACTGTGAAAATGACGTACTGCAACCCAGCACTCCTCCCCAGGCTCTGGGTGGGTGCATGTGCTTGCAAGCATGAAGAAACATGATGGCCCAAAATCTCTGCAGAAAATCTGGGAGATGCCTTGCACCCTATGGGTGTTCCAGGATAGCCTTTCCCCTGTACCCCAATTACACTGCTTTTTTTTTTTTTTTTTTTAATCATAACTCCCCTCAAGTTACGATTGTTTCTGTGATTAAGAATGGGAAAATCTCTTTAGTCCAATCTGGCTTCAGTTCATTACACACTGATTTAAGCCTAATACAAATGTAATTACACAGGGAGGATAATGTAGAAAGATCAATTAGAGATCAAGGGGCAAATTAAGGAGGGAGGCAATTAATTAAGACTATACTACAGCAGATATGTAAGAAAATTTGGAAAGAACAGATGCATCAGCCTAAATTTTTTTTTTTTTTTTTGTCTGACAGGAGTACATAAGCACTCTGTAAAGTTCTGACAGGTGAAATGAAAACACTCTGACCACAGCACCATGCATATCCTATACTGGCAAGATCTTACCTATTCAGGAATGTCTGTAAAAATGAACTAGTACTGTGCCTGTCAGCTGCTGAACTCTCCTGAAGATAGCAGAGAGAAGTTGGTGGGGCAGAAGGTGATCAACTGACCAAGGCCAGGCACAACTGGTAGTTACACTTTCAGAACCCCAGTAGTGGTCCAGATTGAGTTTGGATGGAGATGCAAAGCCCTTCTTCCGGAAGCTGTGGGGAGCCCCATATGCTCTGATGTCACCCCTGGGGACAACTGGTGGCAGCTAGCTGTAGATTGATGTCAGCCTGGTGCTCGCTTTCCCACCATTGCTGGCAATACTTCGCTGACTCTTCCTGGGTTAATGGTATTTCACGGAACGCTGCCCTGGGGAAAAACTGATGCTTAAAATAACATCATCCTCATTTTCCTGGTGATGATCAGACTAGAGTAGTCATCGTGGTTTTAAATCAACAGCAGTGTAAGTGACACCAGAAGATGGCATCATCTGCCTGTGATGCCGTTTTAACTGCGGTGGCGGATTTGACAGTAGACATGTTCTCCCTCACAATGCACTTTGGTGTGGAGGCTTTGTGTTTTGGGGTTATGTATTTTTTCGTGGGTTTGGGCTTTTTAGTTCTGTCGTTTGGGATTTTTATGATTGCTCTATAACTTCCTATAGTAAAAGACAACATATTTTTTCCCAAGTAAGAACACTTTTGTTTGGGTTATTTATTGAGTAACCCAGGTGAAAGGATTGTGACTTGGAAAAATGGTTTGAGTATTGAAGAATCAACCAAAACATTTTGCTGTTTTATACGAAGTAGTAACAATCTATTCGGTTTTGGCAAATCCATTTTTATAGGCGGGTTAACACAGCATATATGACTATGTATAATGTGAATAATTTACATGAAGATAGATATTTTTGTGTGTACTTAACATACTTTATGTATGTACTTCAAGCATATATTGAAGTCTTTTGCAAATCAGAAACAATGGCTGCTTATAAACTCCACTAGTGTAGCCCAAATGTTGTCTGATGGAATATCTTCTGACTGGCAGTACTTGATTTCCAAACCTGACCTTTCTGTGGAAGCATGACAAAGGAATCCCTGTGGTGCCCCCACCACCAAAGAAATCATTCCCTGTCTGATCAAAGGAAATTAATTACCATGGATATTTAAAATTGCTTTTTATCATGTTGATTCCCACCCTTTTGGTATCTCCTGGAAGAAATCCTTTATGTCCCTTTTACCTGCAGACGTGTATCAGCACTGATGACACAAGTGTATCAGATTTCATCTCAAAGGCCATTGCTGAGACACCAGGATTAATGGAACCTATGTTAAAGCCACTCTCCCCTGCTGATAAATTATGACCCTGGCAGGTGCATTCTGTTTAATGCACAGAGCTGTTAAAGACAGCAGAAATTCAGCCCTTCTTGTTCTTTTTTCTCCTGAAGCTCGTTCCCAAAGCCAAAATTCACTCCTTGAACCAAGCAGCAATAAAAGGAAGCAATGTTCTTTTGGCTCTGGGGACTGGAAATTGCTTTTTTCACTTCCCAAATGCCCAGGCACCCAGTTCTTGATTTCTGTGGGGCCACCTTTCTGTTGGCATCCTCATTCCACTGTTGTTCATAACATGCTCTATCACACAGCCCCCTTTCTTTTTTTTCCTGCAGCCTGAACAGCTTGGCTATATTGGCAGCTCATCTACAGGGAAATGGAAACTCATCATTCTCTTATGACTGCCCCCCTTCACCCTAGTCTTCGAGGAAAGGATTTGTTATTTGTTTTGGAGACCTCCGACACCTGGGGCTGTTCAGTGAACTGTCCCAGCTGACACTGGCTCAGCTTAACAATTTCTTCAGGAAAAATCAGCACTTGCTGTCAAATCATATCTAATGTGCCAGGGTGATGTAAGTCATGCACTTAGCTGGAGAACCTGCTGGAAAAGTGGGAAAATGAGATGACATCAAGATTTGCTTTGTTTTACTTTTGGGAAAACTCTTGCATTCTGGTGCACTGTAGCTCACTAAACCCAAGAGAACTACAGCTATAGTGGCATTTCTTGTAAGTACATGATCTGAGAAAAGCATAGTTTCAGAAATGAAGGAAATTAATAATGCTTAAGATCACAGCGGCAAAGTATGACTGCTTTTCTATATCTTGATAGTTCATGTTTTATAGGAAGTAGTATTCCAACACGCTGTAGATCATATCTTCCATCATGCATTCTGAACAGCCTGGAAGAAGCTTGCAAGCTCAAGAAGGTTTTGATCCCTCCTGAATCTGGCTAAAAACTAATGTTCCTAATAGGCTACTTAACCCAGTAATCTGGTAATAAGTAGTAAAAATAGCAGCTTTGTGACAATATGGTATTGTCTACAGTACAGACAATGTATTACTGTTTGTGACAACTGCTAAGAAAAGACATCTCTGCAGTGCATTCTTACTGATTGCCAATTACACCTACTCTAATAGGAGAAAAGAGTTTGCCTATCTTGCTCCAAAAGGAGCTCTTGGTAATGGAGAAAAATCAGGACCAATTAATTGAAATGGTTGTCTTTTATGACTAAGCCCCTACTTGTCCTGACTACCTAATCGGATATTCAGGGTAAAAGCTTGAAACATAAGAGAAATAAAAGGGCTAGATAATTGGTAATCCCTGAGAATAAATCACATGACATAATAATGTTTTATCACATGCTGCACATTGCTAACTCTCCCTGATGTAATTGCTTTTAAGAAGGGCATGAAGAGCCTTTGTAGCCTGCTCTTCTTGCATCCATTGCAGGTACTGAGGACAACTGCTCAACTGCTGTGGCTAGAGGAAAGGGAAATCTCTGTAGAAACATTAAAGAACTGGCCACTGTAATCTTAATTGCATGACCGAGGCTCATTTAATGAAACTGGTACTCCAGAGGAAATGGGTTTCTGGAGTTGCTGAAGTCCAGGGAATGCCTGCAGCTTTCCAGAAAACATCAACAGTTGCTGGGTTCATCTTTAAGTGGTGTAGATTCTTGCAGGGAGAAAGTGATGGAGGAGGGGGAGAAGACATTAGACTATCTCAACTTTAATGTAGTGAAATTCATTAGCCTTGGCAGAGGAGGGTGAGTTGCAAGTAGTTTTAGCAGGTAGGGAAGAAACGATGTCAGAGAGTGGAGGAGGAGGAGGAGAGCACCTCAATGTGTGGGAACTGGCTGCAGACACGGTTTTTTCCAGATGCTGATTCACTGCCTGCATCGTGACAAATTGCTTGTAAATTTAATGAGGGCAAAGCGCCACCCAGCTATTGCTTCTGCTTTGCCTCACAGAAAATAAGGGTAATATAATGACGGCCCGGGACTAGATATCCTTTAACCTAGTTATAAATCGGGCCGGTGTCTCCACCCAGACAGCAGCAGCAGCTGGAGGCCTAACCCAAAGCACAGGACTTTGCTCCTTAAAACTGGAGCAAATACAGACAACTGGAGATAGATGCCTGTGCCCTGCTGTGCATTTCTGTTTGTGACACGCCCAGAGTCGAGCATGAGCGTAGTCCCTGCCTCAGATTAGAGAGCCATAACCTGCAGCTGATTACTGCAAGCTACCACGGACGAAGGGCTAACCTGGCGCCTGCGGTCGGTGCTCTGCGCGATCCTCGCTCGCTCGCTCGCTCCCTCCCTCCTTAGCGGCTGCGCGGTGGGGCGCCGCTGAGGGGAGCAGTTAGGGACCGTTAGATTCCTTGGCGGCCGCCACCTGCAGCGCGGACTACGCCTCCCGTCAGGCCTCGCGGGCGCTGCGGTGCGGCTGCGGAGCAGCCCGGGGGGCGCTGAAGCGGGCGAGCGCTCCTCGCAGCCCGGCTCCGCGCAGCCGCGCGCGGGCAGGGGGGCGAGCCGGGGACCGCGGCCGCTGCCGGCGCTGAGCGGCTGCTCGCCCCGCCCAGTCCCGCCCCTCCCGCCCCGCCTGGTCGGCGGCAGCAGGGCGTCTGCGGCACCTGCCCGGCGGAGCGTTCGCTCCCTGCGGCCGGCGCCCGCCCCGCCGAGATGGCGGATCCCGCCGAGTGCAGCATCAAGGTGATGTGCCGGTTCCGGCCCCTCAACGAGGCGGAGATCCTCCGGGGGGACAAATTCATCCCCAAATTCAAGGGCGACGAGACGGTTGTTATCGGGGTGAGTCTGCCGCATCCTTCCCCAGCCTGCGCGGTGCCGTGCCGTGCCGAGCATCCACCCTCCTCCCCGTAGCCCCGGAGTGAGCATCCTTCCTGAAGGTCCCGCCGCCCGCAGGAGCCCCGCTCACCCACCACCCTCCTCCCTCTGCCGGTGGGCCCCGCGCCCATTGTTCCCGCGGCAGCGGAGCGAGGAGGGGGTGGCGGTGCTCCCCGGGGTTCTGCCCCCCTGTTCCCTCCCCGACACCGCGGTCGGGGGGTTTGGGCTCCCCCGGGGTGGCCGGTCGGGCTTCGGGAGGGGTGGGGGTGCGCGGGGGCCGCCGCTGCCGGCGCTGATGTCATGCCGGTGACTGGGCATGCTCGCCGATCTCCGCGGGGGCGGCCGCCCGCGCCTCCGCCGCGCCCCTGCGGCAGCCGCTTGGGGAAAGTTTCACGGGGCTGCGGCGGGATCCCCCGCGCCAGGGCCGAGCAGCACCCTCTGACCCGCGGACAAAGCCGGTCCCGGAGCGCCGGGCACCTCCGTAGGGCCGGGGATGCGCCGTGCTGGCCTCGAGCGGGCGGGATGCGCCGTGGTGGCCTCGAGCGGGCGGGATGCGCCGGTGCTGGCTGGTCTCTGCAGAACAGCGGGGTTACGGTGTATCTTTAGGCGCGGTGACCCGCGCGAGTTGAAGTTTTTCCTTTTCGTTTACAAACAAACATTAAACATCAGTTCGGTGCCCTCTTGCAGCAGCCGCCCCAAGCCGCCTTTTCCCCGGCGCTTTACACGGGTAGGCTGCTCGCAACAGCAAAGGCTTTAAAATGAACAAAGCGTGCGAGTGCCAGGGCCTTACGCGGCTCGGGATGCAGCTTCTCTGCCGAGCGGTTAACATGGCGCAGGGAAAGCGCCTTCACTTGTCCTTCCTGGAGCTGAAGCTTTCCAAAGCGGGTGTCTCTTTATGGGTTCAGGAATTAGCCGGTGCTGGATTTGGTGGGTCTACATAGGCAGTACCGTATTCTCGAACTTAAGCTATATTTTCTGTCTAACCAGCCCCTCTCTTTAGTCCTTTATTTTATATGTTGGTCTACTGGGGTTGAACCAATACTATGATCCATACTGTAGTATGATAAAGAGATCCTACAATTAATTGTTATTCCAAAGAATGAGGAAAATGCTTGTATGATTTGTTAAGGTTTGTATTAAAACACTGGCTTGATTAGAAACTTTTTTCTTGGAAGTTGCAAAACAGTTGCAGAGAAACAAATTGGTCAATTCTGGACATGAACTTGTTTTTCTTAATTTGTTTTTATTAAATGTTTTTCCTCTGGCCATATTAATTTTCTTTATTGGAAGGTTAAAGCCATAGCACCTACCACAGTTTGCTAACAGCAGAAGAATCAAATTGGTTGTCAGTCTCGGTCAGCAGTGCAGGGCTGTCTTTGGTCCACAAATATTTGGAACTAAATCCTAACTGTAGCACAGTCACATGGATGTTTAAGAAACAAATGTCAGCAGTTCCCCTTCCTCCCTTAAATAAATAAACACTCAGATACATTAAAAGTAGGTTAAAATAAATTTACTGTAAATCCCTTAACAACATGATCTTTTAAGGAGAAGTAGAATTTAGAACCATTTCCTGCCTAAGTGAGTGTGCAAGTAGGTAACGTGTCTTTGTCTATAAAGTATCTGTTGTCTGCGAAAACAGTAACTATAATGCTTTGAAAAAGGTATTTTTTGTCTTGCAGTCAGAAGAGAATTCCTGTAGTAAAGGTAAAAAGGAAAGGTAACAGCAACTGTCAATTTCTACCATGGAAGTTTAAAAACATAGAAACAAGAAAAAACCATGTAGTTATTTATATAAAAATATAGAAATATTTCTATGTGTATTCAGTCCAGTAGCATATTTTTTAGGGGTTGTAATCTTGAAAATCTATTCAAAAGCTTGGAGTATGCCTTTCCTTTCCCTTCACAGGGCAAAATATAGATCTTTTTTAGGTACACATTTTAGTAATCTTAATGAGTGCAATAAATCCTCAGATACAGCTGCTTTCTTTCAAAGACAAGCCATGCAGCTGGGGTTCCGTGGGGATATTTGTGGTTTTGTAAGTGTAAATGAGCATGAAAATCTTCCCATATTTTTCAAGCTTTGGCGTAACTTGACCTACAGTGGATGCCACTGCAGTATGTCAGTAGAAAGTGGTACTGGTTGTTATTGTTTACTAGTTTAGGGTGGCTGCTCAGCTCCAACAAATAACAATCCAACATCCAATAAATAATGCTTGTCAGGGGTAAGGAATTCCAATTCTGGTGGAAGAATGTAGAGTAGACTTCCTTCTAGAAAAGCAGGAATTTAGTCTTCAAAAGCTCTTGAAAACATTATCTGAAGCAAAAAGCACCAAACACCTTTTTTGTTGTTTTCCTGTAACATTTGAAAAACACTGCAATGCAGTTTTTATTTTTGTTCTCTAATATATTGGAATGAAAGGGGTTCTGTTAAAATTTAAGAAACCCCCCTCCCAGAGGACTTTTGTCATCCCATAAGAAAAAATAAGATAAATCATTTAAAGAAAATGTCTAGTTTTCTCTGACTAGGAAGTCTGAATAAATTTGTTTTTCTTTCCCAGCAGAAGTGCTTTCTTTCTGAATCATTCCCATTATACTTTCCTAGGGCCTTGAGCAGATTTTTCCACAAAAATTAAATAACATGACTTGATGATATTTCTTGAAAACAAACACCAATGAAGGAAGTTCGACAACTTAGGCTTGAGTTTCCCAGAAATCTTTCACGCCCTGTATAAAGCTATATTTCTGTGATGCCTGTGTTGTGTGGTTTGGGGCTTTTCATCAGGGAAGTCCTAGGGCAATGTCCGAGCTCTGTTCAAACCAGTTGACATTTGACCCAGTGTCTTATGTTCTGGCTTCTCCCATCCATCTTCATGAGCTTTGCACATGCAACACAGTGAAGTATGGAAGATTAAAATGTCTTACCTTAAGTTTTCCTTTCTTTAAAACAGAGAAAACCCACTGTATTTTGAATCTACTTTAAGATTTAGAATATAAAACCTTTTAGAAGGTTTAGGAAGAGGCAGCACTGGTAAATCCACTGCTTTCTTTTGTGGTTAGCTGCCAGACAGTCTCAACAGACTGCAGCTTCATTTTATGTTTCTCCTCTGCAACCTCAAGGTGACTCCCTGATTGATTGTGTTCTCTGACATACCTAAAAATGTATTTTTCTAGCTGGCTTGGTTCTTATGGTCTTGTAGGAGAGAATGGAGCTGCTTGCTGTAGTGAGCAACTGAGGCAGTCTTCTGGCATGTGGCTTTATCGAGTTTATTCCTGTTCCTCTGAGTGCTTTAATTCCTGAGCATCTGCAAAGGAAGGATGCAGAGAGGCTCAGCACCTGATGGGATGCTCCCCATGAGCATACTTTTCTGGTTTATGTTTGTGGGAGAGAGGGCTTCCAGACCTTTCCCCCATCCCTGTTGTAAAATATTTAGGAGTTTAATTGTGAAGGAGATAGCATTTTCACTTCCTTTTCCTGTTATGTTTAGAGTGACCAATTCTCTTTTAGCGCTGATCTGAAACTGATTTTTAAGTTAAATATCTCCTGTTTAGAAAGGAGAACTTCAAAAGCAAATCTTTCTAGCCAGCTTGTAAACCTCATGTTAATATTGCCAGAAAGGGGATAAAAGACTCTTCACTCTGGTTGTCAGCCGCTTTTTGGGCTGCAGGATGAGGGCGCGTGTAAAACCCAGTTTAGCAGGAGCTGCTGAGTGCTGCAATTCTCTGCCGTGTGCTCTGTGTCAGGCAAGCAGTGCAAAGCATTCCTCAGCCCCATGCTGCTTGTGCTGGGGGTCTTTAGCGAACCCCTCTACCAGCTCTCCTGGCAAACTACACCCAAGGAAACCAGAGGAGAGCCACAGAGTAAGTGGGAGGGTCTCTGCAGGGTTCTGCTTGTCTCTCATGGGGGGAAAATTTTGTTGTTTCATCTGTGAAATATTCCACATACTGATCTATTGTGCCTAAAACCAAACAAAATCATCACCTGATACTCTGCTACTCAGCAGTGGTCACTGCTGTTTTGCAGTGTCATATTCCATGAAATAAAGGAAAACAAAATATGATGGATGGTTCTTTTGCAGTGAGTGGAGTGGAATCTGATCAGAGTTGTGTTGGTTTCTTGTTTGGTGGTTTGGTTTTTTTGTTGTTTTTTTTTTTTTTGGAACGTCATATGGAGAGATTCTCACTTATATCTATCCCTAGAACATTTGATACCTGTAACCTTTTATTTCACATATGCCAATGAAGTCAGCAGTTTGTACTAATGAAAATAAGGCATGTTCTTAAGTCCGTCCTGTACAGAGATCTCTGTATGCTGTTAAGCAGTTGTCACTCTGTGGTTAAGACAGACCTAAACCCCTCTCCCAGGATAGTAGATAAATGGCTAATTTAAAAAAACCCCAACAGCCTACCCTGTGCTGCGTGGCTTTTTTTCATGGGTTGGTACATTGTGCTTCTACCAAAAGCCCAGCATCCATCACTACCTCAAAATGCACAACATTTCTGCTTATGAAAGATTTGTTCACGACCTATTTATGAACACCTTTTATAAAAAGCTCAAACTGGTTTGACGTAGAATGTGAAATGAGATGGGACTGCTGTCTTGGTGTAAAACATGTCTGTGGATATGTAGCATGACATTTTCCTAGTAGAACACTTAATGTGGAATGCTAATGCTTGCTTTGTCTCCTAGCATCTTTGGTTTGTTTTCCAGCTCTGCTCAACATTCTTTTCCAGTGAAGCCTGACCAAGTTTTCTGTGAAAGATTTTATGAAGGACTATTCTGAGATATAGGTAGCTGGCATAGTTAAGCGTGACATTTCTATGGAATCGATGGTATCTGAAGACAACAAGCGCTGGCAAATATCTCTGTGGGGGCTGTTTCTATCAAAAGTGTCACTAATTCTCCTATATCCTAAGATTTCTCCATACCCTGGCATAAGCCATGAATGTGTCTAACCTGCTGCGTTTTCCTGTTTTGTGGATGAGATGAACCACTCTCTGCTGTGCTCATTCCCTTGTGGCTTTGGGCTATGTTGCTTTCAGGTCAGACTATGACCAGAGAAGCAGCAGCAGACTGGCAGATCTGGCACGCACCTTTTTTTTTAGGTGATTTCTCTTAGTAGCTTAAGCCAGGAGGTGTCTTGAGAAGAAGTGGGAGCCTGTAGATCATAGCACGTTGCTGTTCATTTGGGAAAGAAAAAATAAAAGATGATTCCACTGGGTGTAGATGGCTTTTCTGTGCCTTGCAGAATAAAACCATTTAGTGAAGAACTGATGTGGTAGCCAGTCAGGGAGCTGCTCATATGCTTGATATTTAAGGAGAGTAGGTGTTTTCCTACAGCATACTGCTTTGCTTCATGCTTATTTTCAGGAGCTTGTGTAGAAGGTTAAAATCATGGGACCAGCCCAGTAATTTTTTGGTTCTGTTTTTACAGTGTGATTGCTAAAGAATGAAGCTGCTTTGGTTTTAATTATCAAGAAGTACAATACATTTTTTTCCTGACACCAATACTCCCGTACAGCACTGAAGCAAATGTAAGTCAGTGGAAAAGATCTGTCTTCACAAGAGCTTGCAAAATAGTCTCTGAGCTTCTCCAAACCTCAAAGATTCTCCTTCTTCACCACCAGCCTTTGCATCTGTCTAGTCCCATAACCCAGCCTCGTTGGTTTGGGATGGGGAGGTAGCTTTCCTAAGGAAACACTTGGGTTTGCATGGGGATTTGACTCATGCAAAGCTTTTAAACACGGAATATCCACACACGCATGGTGTGCTGGTGTTCAGAGAGTAGTGAGTGGCCTGCGTGAGCAGCGCCCTCATGTCTGCCAAAGCCCTGCAGTGGGTGATGCTTCGGGGCTTCCCTGAGGCTGCAGCACAGGTATCAGGATGAGCAGCAGCCGACTTGGGTCCCAAGACTGTTGGCACCAAACCAGTTTTCTAAGATGCTTCTGAGACAGGGATCCTTCCCTTTCAGTTCAGGTTCAAAGCAAAATCCTTGGCTTCTTAAATGCTGCTTGGCACGTTCTTGCTAGATTTAAGCAGAGATAGTAACGTCTCTGGGGACAGTGTGGTTTGGGGGTCTTCTGTTTGTTTCTTCTCAGAATCCTCTGCTGTTTCCCTTCTGGAACGTATATTCTTTCAAGCTTGTCTGTAAGTGCTGAATTTGAAGAAAATTATTCAACACTGATCAATGCATGCTTCTTGGATGAAGTTGTGCTTGCACATGCTTTTCGGCACCTGTTTATTGTTGATAGTGTTAGACGATTTACTCAAAATGCAAAATGTATTATGTTTTTCACCATTGCAATTTGCCTTTTGTGTTTTCTCAGTGTTGAAGGCTTTTTTATCTTTCTAATCCCATTTGGATATATTTCTCTAAAAATATCTTCGTCCTGCATACCTATTACTTCAAAACCATGGATTCCTACTTAAAGCTTCAAAACTTGAGAGATAGATGCTATATTTCAACATGGTAGACTGTTAAACCACTGGAAAATGTAGTCTTCTGCCACCATCAATGCTGCTTTTTTTCCTCTCATAGCTCCTGCAGGGTGTCTTTGGTATAGACCAGAAGGCTTAGACTGTTTGGTGTCCGTACTAGCTTACCTTGCTTCAGCTTGTTGCAGCCTTTGTTTCCTTCCCCTGATATGCAGTAGTTAGTCACTGGTGTTTGGATTTGTTTTTGCAAATGGCTGTTCAGTCTGGTACAGTCACATCAGTGTTTAGGGATGTCTGGGAGTACTTTTTTTTTTCCTGCATCATTAGAGAGGATTTCTCCTGAAGCTTCCTTCCCTAAATGAAGGCTTAACGTGTAGTGAGGAAGCTGTTAGGGAGTGATGTGTACTTAAATCTCCACATATTGTTTCAGTGTTTCAAACTGTTCCAGAAGAATAAAAGCTGTTACAGAAGGTAAAATAAAGGATGAGATGCCACTTATAAGTCTTTAATATTAACATGCTCTTCTCTGTAGTAGTTTTTTGAGGAGTGGGGTGCAGAGGGGATGCTTCTGTAAAAACAGGTACTTACTAGGAGAGATTACTTGTTTCTTCTTGGCATATTTAACCAGACTGCTCATGCTCTTGTATTATCTTTCATGTCCTGCCTGTTATCATTAAAGTTACTTGCCTTAGGATTTGTTTTCTTCCAAATTTAATTGTTCTGAAATGTCTTATCTGTCTCAGGCACTAACATACATTTCTAACTCTATAAGCAGCATATCAAAGCAAGGTGCAAACCTGCATATCTCATAACCTTCTTAAAGGTGGGCTTTTCCTTCCACTGAGGACAATATTAAGTATCTTGTGTCATCAGTATTTGTCAGCTCTTCTGTTTGAAGATTTCAGCGTGCATAACCTGAGCTGTGTTGTAATACCATATGTGTAGGGGAAAAAAGGGGAGTTGTGGACATGTGCTGAAAAGGGAGGAGTGGCATAGAAGAAACAAAAGGGGTGATCTGTTCTCTGCTTGTTGGTTATAAACACACATAATCCAGTTTCCACCTGTTAGCTTCTATGGCTTGGGACAGGCTGGTTGCTGATATCCCTTGTTAAATTCTGGTTGGTTTAGTTGAACACAGAAGTATATTTGGAATTTGGCATGAATGTTTTAATGAAAATATCTCTTCTACACAAAGGGATTTATTTGTGGTTTGCTGTGTAGTTTTTGTTTGTATTTTTTTTCTTAACATAGACAACATCCAAAACACAGAATATTTTGTGTCTGTTTTTATTGGATTCCTTTGAGCTTGACATGTTTTGTCTTACTGTAGCCCAACAAGACCAAAGACAATTACCCTTTGACTACCTTCAAACTCTTTATCCTTCCACTCTTTTGTTTGCTTTTGTGTTGCTGCAGCCTTTTAAAACTCAGAGATTGTACCAAGGTAAGACTCATTCTGAGAAGTTACTTATCAAGATACTCAGATGACTTAAAAAAACCTGTATCTGTGTGGGAATGAGTCTTGGTTCAGAGTCTGCTCTCAATTCTCTGTATTGTTGAGAACCAGGATGCTGCAGAGTGCGGCAGCAGAGCTCTGCTTTGGCAGCAGGCAGAAAAATGAAGGGACATTGAATTCAAGTCATTTGAGACAATAGGCTGGGTGTGCAGTAAGGGGTGATCTGTGCTTCAGCTGACACTGCAGGTGTAGAACCAGAAAAGTGATTTAAAGTTGCTCAGTAGTTGCTTGACACTTCTGACTTGATTGCAGTGTTGCCAGTGTTTGTTTTTCCTGCTCCGTTGGAAATGTACATGTTGGATAATGGTACTTGTCTGTTTGATGGCTTTGTGAACTAGAAAAATAGCTTTATTCAGTTTCATTGGATTTTGGTGTGTGAAAACTAACAAACCCAACACAACTGCAAAAAAACCCCAAACCCTTTACCTCAAAATATCCAAAATAGAATCCCTCAGCATCTTAAAGATGTGGAGTCACAGGCATGGTATTTCTGATGGATTCCTGGTTTTATTCTCTTACTGGAAAAAAGCTGAGCTATGTCTATATATATATATATATATATATGTGGCCTGTTTGATTCTTGAGTTTTTATGGGATGTCCTGGAAGTGCATGTGATTGTTATCAGATTTACATAATAATATCGATAATTGGTCCCATGACAGCTTCAGAAAATGTGTATTTTCAAATTACGTGGTAGTCTAATTGAAATCAAGAATGTTGGATTTTTTCCTCATGAGAAATGAGTATTCAGCGATAAGAACTTAAATATTTAATAGTAGTCCTCTTAGATATCTTTGCTAAAAGAGATGCATTTTTTCATTACTTCATTCTCTGCTAAAAAAAATCGTACCATGCTATCTACTTATAATGATGGATAGGACATGCTCTTGATTAGTGTAGGAGACTCTTATGGGTCAAGGAGCACTAGGATTCTGGAAAAACTGTTTGTTTTGAAGCTGTTGTTAAACATGTTGTGTGAGGGGGATGAGACACTGAAACTCACATTTTCTTATGTGTCAAATGTACCAAATGCTTGCAGTAACTTTCACTGTACCCGTGTACCAAATTTACTGAGGTGTTGCTGTGACACTGTCTTTTCTGTTTAACTGTCCTTGTGGCAGCCTGTGAGGTAAAGAGCACCTTTTATTTTGAGGGTGGGAATGTTGACTTTTAAAGTCACATTGGGAACCTAGGGGGAAGTTGAGTCTCTGATACCCAAGTGTCATTCTGACTGCTAAATTATTCTCCCATTTAGCAGAGGATATGCAGGAGACTGTTATCTGAATTGGGGTAACTGGGTTAGTGAATATTTTTAGCAAAGCTGTTAAGAGAAGTCAGATTTTCCTGCAGTTCTAATCTCTTTCCTTGACTGTATAGTTCTCCTGAACTGTTTGAATCTCTGTATTTAGGCCAACAGTGAGATGTGCATAATGCAGCAACTTTTCACAGAGCTTTGAGATTTTTATATTGTTCATTTAGTAGTAATCTGTTCCAAAAATCTATTAAGGACAGTAATCTGGCCTTTTTTTTTTTTTTAATCCATTGCTCTGTAGTACAATAGCTGAGCAGCTGTACTTGCAGACTCTAGAGCCCAGTGAGGGAAGCACAGAATGCAGTTGGAGGATGTATATATTTATGTATGTATCTGTATGTACTTTGGACCAGCTCATATCACGCAGTGATGTTCCATTAAGAAGTGCTTGTGGTTACTTCAGCTGGAGCAGGCACAGCAAGTGTGTGCACCTTGCCTTGCTGATGTCTTGATCAATGTTGTGTGCCCTTTAAAAATGCAACTACTTCTGTGACCCTGGGAAGCCATGCTACTCCTCGGTTTTACTGCTGATGCTCTTAGTAGCTGTTTCAGTTACACTGCAGACGCAGTTGCCTGCACCCATGCAGCTCTGTCTTCTCCAGCTGCAGCAGTTAATTCCTCTTTAGCAGCCCAACACTGATTTTTGTCACTGTATAAATCATACAAATGCCACTACCGAAGAATTGCTACCCCCATGTCATATTCATCCTCTTCTACTCAGTGGGAGATGCTGCTATCATTTGATAAACACATTGTCTTGATTATTTTTCACTTTATGGTATCTTTTACAGTTCAGCTTCAGAGCAGAGTAATTAAAAAATGCAAACAAATCTCAAAGCAAAGTTAATTTTGCTATACAGAAGCACATGTTTCTTTATACTTAAGAAAAACATTTGCTTGTATTGGTAATAGAAGAATTTGTCTGTCTATTGCTTGCTTCATGTGCAGACCAGATTTTCTGAGTATTATAAAATAACCTTAGCCATAAACTTCAAACAAAACTGTTGCCAGTATAAACAATTTATTTTAATTGTACCATATGTGATCATTAAGCTGTGAAGCGCTGTGTAAGAGTTGCCTTCCCTCTTCCTGTGTGGGAGGAAGGTAGGACTCTGCTGCTAAGAGCTGAAGGAAAATGGAAGCACCTATGGTGGTTTCATACCTGGTGTGTTGTGTGACCCAGTGGCATAGCTGGGAAAAAGAATGAGAAACCCTGTATTTCAGTGTCTGGCTTGAGAAACACCTGGCTCACCTGCAGAACTGCTCCCCTTGGGGAAAAAAATATGCTGACATGAGTCAGTGCTGTCTCCATCATCTAATCACGATCTTTGAAGGGCTGCTTATCTAAGATGGCTACAAATGACTGTAAGGGCAGGGAGTGCAGAACTGGCTGCCTCTGTTGGATCAGTGAGAACCACGGCCTTCAGCAGCCCTCCAGGCTGTTTGTCCTTTGGAGCTGCTGCAGGGGAAAGCCAGCGCCGGTGCTGCCTGCAGTGCTTTTACAAGGCTGGCTATGTGCAGAGCTAGCAGAGATGCTTATAGATGCAGTTGTTTTCTAGAAGACCCCTGAACTGTTGTCCTGTTTTTAAATTTTTTTTTTTTTAAATTCACTTTGTCAGAAATGGTCAATAGTATATCACTGCTATGTTCTATGATACATACATATGGTACTTCAGCAAAGGCAGTACTATATGAATGTCTAATTTTAACTGAGCTGAGTACATTGCTCTTCTGACTTGATGCAACTCTCAATCTGTTGATAGTTTAACCTTAACAGAGCTTGCATTTGGGTTGTTTTGAGTGCAGACTTTGTGCTGGAATTGAACAAACCTGGATTTTACTTGCAAGTGACCTTAGGCTCATCAGCCTCTTGGTCCTCTGTTTATACAATGGAAGTACTCTGTTTTTGTCTCGCCTATTACTGGGTTTGGTGGTTTAAATTTCAGGGTTTTTTAATTTTTGGTACTATGGTAGCTACCAGTACATACTTCATTTCATCTTGAGAAAGTCGTTTGGGACTCTCTAAAATGCAGCAAGCCTGAAAGCTGAAGCAGCTACAGTCTTGCTGGTAGATGTGGGAATTCAGAGCAGTTATTCTGTCCTGGAGAAGAGGTACCTTCTGTCTTTAGCATTTGGGAAGCATTGCTGCGTATCTCTCCCACTTTTCTAAAGAGCCATTGGTAACTGTATTTCTTCTGCATGCAATGGCTGAAATATGTGAATGCAGTTGTAGCTGGCATGCAAGGACAAACCCTGGAGCTCTGCTGCTGCTTTGGCTTGTGAGCAGCAGCAGCAGGAGCTCCTGCTGGAAGTCATGTAGGGGTAGCAGTGGCAGTGCTGTCCTGCTGGTACAGCTCTGATCCTATGCTGTTTGTTTTGGGGTTTGTTTTTTTTTTCCGTAATGGAAGTGGAGCACTGCTAATAAAGATGCCTTGTTGCCCTGGAAGCATGCAGTAGGCAGCGTTCAGCCTCTAGGTAAACTGCTGCGAAGGGAAGGAGGGCAGCTCCTCTGTTGCCAGCACGCGCTTGGTGTGTCTGGGAGAAGTTACCCCTCCTCTTGAGGGGATATGGGGCAGAAGGACCAGGTGGAGAGGAGACTGTTCATGTACCAGTTATTCCCAGTGCTGAGCTGGTTTGTGTAGCAAGAACTGCTTACTTTTTAATTTTGGTGGTTGTAATTATTGAAACCTGCCATTTGGGAGTTGCATGGGATTCAGAGACTTTGGGATCTAAGAGTTGTAGATTTGACAAATATCAAATACAGGGAAGACAAGAGACCCCTGTGGCTTCAGGACTATGGGGTCAGGATTTTGGCTTTGTTTTTTGTTTCGAGTTTTTTTTGGAAATAGTGGCAATTGATGAGGGCGGCTGGAGGTTGAAGTCTGTCAGCAGAATGGCTTGTGACTTAACAGGAAGAACAACGGCTTATGCTGATGGAAATAAAAGGTCTTAATATTTATTTGCTCCCTCCTTATTCTCATTATTTTCTGCTAGTTGTCACTCCTGTATCTTGTGGGTCTTGGTTCTTTCTTCTAGAGAGAAATAGGAATGAGTCATGATTTACAGACAAGACAGGTACTGTGTTTTTATTACTGCCATTTTATAGGTCATGGTCCTTTCTTTGTCTTCCTTGTTACAGTGGGTCAAGAAACAGCACAAGGGCTTTGACACACGTGTAGAAGCATTTAGCAGGATTACTTTTTGTGCCTTCTAAACCTGTAAGGAATGTGGCAGGCCAGACTGTACCCTGCTTTGAAGATTTGGGAAATGCAGGGGGAATATATCAGGATTTCTGTATCTGATAATAGAATTACTTCAGATAATTCCAGTCAGTGTTTTGGGTTTCTGGGTAATTTAGCAGAAAGTGGGGCTGGTCTGCTGATCTCATTGCTGTGCTGGAAGAAGAGATGTGCTGTATATGTAAGCTGTAATGCATTTCTAGCTGTAGGGCGGGCACAGGAAGGCGTTATGAGCCAGAAAATCTTTTTTGCGCTTACAGAAACAAAAATTAACAAAGAGGGTCCAAGCAGTGCCTTACAAGAAGAAATTCTGCAGCCCTCTGTTCTTAGGAAGTTCGCAGGAGGGTAGTTGGATGTGTATTCCTGTGTGTGTTTTAACCAACAGTAATACCACCTTTATACGTATTATTTGTATAAATTGTTGCCTGTATTCTGTGTAGTAACGCAGTCAGAACCACTTTGCCAGCTCTGGGAAAGTACGGCTTGTCATCACAAATTTCTCAGTATGGGTTAAGTTGGAATAGGCATTCTTCCTACCAAATGCAAAGCCATTTGGAGCCTCTTCCTCTTGAGTTTTGAATGAATTTTAAACAATTCTGAATTTCTTGAAAATTGATTTAACTTAATCCTTCACTGATAAATTATCTTAAGTGCAAAAAAGGAACTAATTCTTGTTTGAAAGGTGATACAATATTGTATTTTTTTTTTCCTCTCTACTTGTCTGATTACCTAATGTGAATTTTATGAACTAGAGGTACAGATAAGAATGCCCGTACTGGAAGAGGATTGTTGAGTATTACCAAATCAAGCACTGCAGTATCATGACCCTACTCCCACAGATGTATGGGTTTTACAAATAGCATCGGGGTCTCTGTTTAATGGTTTCCAAGTTAAGCTTTCCTAGCCCCCACTACATCAGAGACAGAATCCTTAGCTTTTTAATATTATTAAAAACTACTATTTTTTGTATAGTTACCTGGTTCCAAATGCTTTAGCTTGAAGAAAAAATGGACGACTGATGCAAAATTGTGAGGTTTGGACATACCATGTAAAACTGAAAGTTCTGCTTCCTCCCCCTTCAGGTAATGAGATATGTAAGGAAATCAGTGCAACAAGCTGAGAAGCAGAAGCCTGTTGGTTGCAAGGTTATGGATGAGACTGAGCAGGTTCCTCTTTATACTGAGGCTACAGATGGCAGGAACTGGTGTTCTTGCAGACTAGAGCTGAGTATTCAAGCGTCCAGGCTTGGGCTTGCCCAGTGCTGTGTGGCTTTGGTCCTTGCAGATGGGAGTTGCCTCCTCTCTCCTCCACCTCTACCTCTCTGAAACTGGGTGAAATAGCAGGGAGAGAAGAACCTGGGCAAACTGAGATAAGAATCAGAAGAAAAGATAAAAGAACTCAATGGAAGTGTTACAAGAGTGAAAGGAGGTCAGTGATATAGTGGGACTCGAACGCTCTGTGAAATGTTATAGTTCCTGTGGAAAATCTACTCTTGCTCTATGTTCTTATTAAATAGGCCTTTAGTTGTGCATTTTATGTCTGAAGCACTGGCCTCACAGTAATGGGGCTGCCCCAGGTGCCGCAGAATCTGTAGTATCAGAACAAAGAGAAATGGCGGATGTGCAGAAGCTCATCAAAATGGCCGCACGCGTGCATGGGGCCTCTATAATGTGAATGCTGTTCTCCATCCATGTTTGAAGAGGTTTGTTGCCAGGAGCAACTTGTCTGCATTACTCAGTGACAGGGTAATTGCTCTGCCTGCCTCGACATCTGAGCTCCCGTGAAGGCTCTTCCATGCTCAAATTGTAGCTGTTACTATAGTCATTGAGATGCACAGATGAATATTTCCAATATACTACGCAAGTCTAGGCTACGAGCTGTCAAGCTACAAAATAGAATATAATGCTGGGGCAGCTGTGCATCAAATACCTGTGTAGATAAAACCAGGTAAAGCACTGCAATGTTTGCTGCCCTTTCAGTTCTTGAGTATCACTTTCCAATGGAAAAGGTAGAGGGAAGTACAGAAGTAGTGGTGCTGTCATTCTTCCTCAATTCTCTGATGGGTTTTTAGTGCATACAGTTTTAATTACATTGCATGAAAGGAGGCTGGTGCAGTGGTAATCTTTCTGTTATATTGTAGGCTTTTCAAATCCTGCTACACCTGCAGGTCAGTAAACATTCAAGCTCCCAGCACTACTGGCACTTATATCTCAGTTTGTAAAGGAGGAAGCAGGTCTAAGCTGTTCTTGCTAGTCTCCTAGTGGATCAGGAAGACAACCAGCAAGGTATCAATGGGTGATCCCTGGGAGTACAGTTACTCCATTAGATTATGGATGCTGGTATCATCCTCTCACCTGTCTTGGACATTACTAGTCTGGGCTTTTGAACTCTTGGAATCTATCAGTTCTTGAGAGGAGAAGAAAATAATCTACATGTACCAGTGTTGCTTTTGGTCCTCCAGTTAGCTATAATGGCATAAGATCGGTTCAGGTCTGTTCGGTGGAGCATGTCTCTGGTGGAGAGCCACATTCCCATGCCACCATGCAGCAGGCATTTTGGTTCTTCTTAGGTCAGTGTAAAGAGATTCAGTTTGGGGAGCAGAGATTTACACAGAATTGCTGCATACACTGGCTGTTGGGGTCTGGGCTCGCTGCTGTGGTGATTGCCAGGACAGTTTTGAGATCCTCCAGGAGCTCCTCCTTTAGGATTAAGTCGTACAATAAATTAGTGGCTGTGGATGAATAATCCCTGGGAGGCTGAATATAGCCCAGCTGCAAATGTGACAGTCTATGCTTGTGAAATGCTTTCTCTTCAGAACAAATACCATACAATGCGGGCGGTGAGGTGCAAGCATCTCACTTGTTTGTTGGTTTGTGTTTTTTTTGCTAATATATATCTGGGCTGATGAGATACTCCATGGCCAGTGGTGTGGTTTGTTTTCTGATCCCCTTCAACCCTTGGTTTTGCAGAGCATGCAGAAAAGAAAGCTGCTCTATGGACCAGTAATGCCCTCTCATTTCATTTTGACCTCTTCTGACCCGAGGTGGATTTGAATCTACAACTGACAGTGCTCAGTATCCCATTACTAATCTCCTGAGCCACCCAGTTGCCCCATAAATCTGTAAGTGATATGTTTAACAAAGTGAAGATTTACACAACACTGCCACGGCAGAATTAAGATGTCTTGAACTGGGGGCTAGTTTATGTTGCACTTCTCTTCTGTAGGTGGAACTGAAGGCTGGCATCTTACCTGGGACTAAAACTTCATCTTAGAACATCTTCCTTCACCAAAACTGCTTTGTTTCTTGTTTTGAAATATCCGCACAGGTTTTTTTTGTTTTTTGTTAGCTCACTAGAAATACTGCCGATAAGCGGAGATGGTGCCTCATGCATAACTGATTCCCGCAGCTCCCCACCCATGAGGAGACATTGTCTGACTCCTCTTCTGTTATTGCTTGAGGATAGGTTTTACTGCATTATTTTCCTGGCTGTGAATTTTTTATTGAAAGATCATAGTGTTCTTTACGAAAAAAGCAGTAGTTTAAAACCAAGTTTGAAGTATTGCATTTTTACAAAATAGACAAGTAATACGTTGTTCTCTTTTTGTTCTTAACTGCTACTAAAATCACAAGACCTCTAGTTACAGGAGTCTCAGGCTTCTGTAATTATGAAATCCTTCTTTCAGATATTTCAAATATTCAGACAATATTTTCCCATCCTTTCTAAACTGTTAGCCTGAATGGTTTTATATACAAAAGAAATTATGAAATTCTCTTATCCTGTTGATACAAGGGAGCAGGGTAGGTCAGCTGAAATGCTGGAACATGGTAAAGCCGGAGAAATTTTGGATAATTTTGAGTCTGGCTTACCTTCAGAGCTCTTTTTCTTCTAGAGAGGTGGGAGGTATCAAAAGCAGGTTATACAAGGACCCTGTGCATTGGTTGTGGCTTAGAATATTATGTAGTAAATATTCTCACAAGATTACTGTTTACTGAAGAGCCTCTCGTGTCTGGAGGATCTTTATCTGAAAAGCAAGTGACAGCATTTTAAAGTTTAATTTAATTAAGCTTGTCTGTGCATTGCTGAAGTAAAATGAGTAGATTATGAAGGTAGCTTTGAATAGGCCTGAAAAGTTCTATTAAATTAGAGTATATTAAATTAAACCAGTACTTATTTCTTACATGTAATACAGTGGAACAAGCTACCTGAAAGCAAGAGGGGGTGGTGCTGGGGATGATGTTTTCCTGTTTCTCTTAGGACTGTTAGGGTAGACTATGTCTGATTCTTCTCTCTGATGGTTTCATACCTTTGATAAATTGAAGAGGTCTGCAGAACTTAAAATCACTTATCTACTAAAAACTTAGTTTTGTGAGAAAAGATGGAAGAAGCAATTTTGCAAAAGAAAAACAAATGTGAAAAAAAAAATCTTAATTTCTTAATGTGGAGTGAAGGACCCAGGAAAGGGTCTTAGGCTAGTGCTATACAGAGTACCAAATGACATTAGTTTTTTCCATGATCATTAACATAGCTTCATCTTTTCAGATTAAATTTAACTGCAGGAGGATAACACTGCTTCCAAATTCCCAGGTTTGTGCTGTTGCATAAGCAGTTAAGTAATCGAGACCCAAATCTACAAGCTGCCACGTGGCGTGCAGGGCGCTGGTGGGCTGGAAGGATGTGTGGAAGGAGTACCAAAGGATGCGCAGACTAAGCGCTGCCACTTACGCAGCATTCACATGCAGTGCTTGGTACTGCCAAGTGTTCAGTCACTGACCAGGCATTGCCCCTGCCGAGGCTGCCTGCACCCATCTGCCTGCAGAGCAGTGAGGATGATGAGTTGGAGGAGGCTATGTCCTGGGGCCTTTCTACCTCCCTGTCCTGTTACTGAGCCATGCGACACAGGGGAGTCCTGGAAGAGGAAAAGTGAGTTTGTTTCCCTCAAGTAAGAAGAGGTCCTGTTTTCTATGGTGCTGGTGGGTGCTCCCAGCTGGGCTGCAGCCTCTAGTAGTGATTTGAGCACCTGAGCCTGATGTGCACCAGGATGCTGCTTCTCCAGCTTTTTGTCCCATCCTTCTTCCTGATTCGAGGAGTCTGTCAGCCTGCAGTAAACTGAATGGCTGAGCTGGGGGTTGGGAGACAGTCTGCACTGCTTTTTATTTTTGTGACTAGCTTTATATGGATAACATCCCATCTGACAGGCTGAGAAGTGCCAGTGAGGGGTTGGAGCTTTTGCGGGGTCCGTGAGACATTGGGTCCATCTCATTCTCCAGACAGTGATTAGCTTGCACTAATGCAAGTAAATAACAATGGACAGGTGTGACTCTGAGTATTGCTTTGTCAGAAGTATAAAAATATGTCGCTAATGAGTATTATTTAATAGTTGGCTTTGTATTGGGAGATCTTTATACTTAAAATTCATATAAAGTTCCTTAAAGAGTATATTTGCCAGGTCATGCATCTAGGTGAAAAAGCTTTAAAATTATTTCTAAGGTTTGGTTTCCTAAATTGCAGATCTGTGCTAAAATAAAACAGTGCTTTCTGAACGGGATTTGTTGCAAGGAATTAAAGGTTCCTTCTCTGGGGAGTGAAAGCTAAAAGTGGATCACTGGCCATGAGCCAAATTCCATCGGCTCCGCAAAAATATTCATAAGGTGGATCAATAATTAAGCCCACTATGCAAAAGTAATGTTGTGTTCTACTCAAATTGCTCTGCAGTGCCTGTTCATACATGACTGCATGTTTTAATTTATTCTCCAACTGAGTTTTAGGGGTATTACCAAGATTTAAGAATTTCTTTTGGACAACTTGTTTTGACTGCTTATTCTGAATAAATTTCCTGAATTTTTTTATCCTGAATTCTCATCTATTAGGTGACATGCTACTGCCCCAATGTTTTTGAAGGACAAGCTAGCTTAGAAAATTGATAGGATGGCAGTAGCATTTACTTGAACAGCATGACTGAATAAAGGGAAAATGTCATAATTAAACTTAACTGTTTTGCTAGCATGCAGTTATTTTCTCCCTCTGTCTTGAATCGTGTTTTCAATTCTCACTAGATATAGATGGTTTCAGGAGAATGGGATAGATCTTGTTTATTTCTTGTAATTTACCAGCAAAATAATAACAACCTTGTTGTTGCAGAATCTCTGTAACTTGAGGGGAAAAGAAGTTGTTCTAACAAGGTCTGTCTAATTCCAGGGGGAATTTTCAGGGCCAGCTATTTATACCACTTGCAAATAGAGCAAGTTTGATGCAGCATTCAGTAAATTTGGCCTCTAAATTTTCAAAGGAACCAAAGACTTTAATTTTTACTCCTGTAGGCTAGAGGGAAGAAATGTATTTTATGCCACCTTCTAAGGAAGAAACTCAGTGCTGTGTGAGGGATGTGCCTTGACTGAAAAATTGAATTGCTGCTGGTAACAGTTTGCTTTCTGCTCTATGAAAAAATCTGTCTTTCAGGCCTGCAATTATGTATCTTTTACTTATAAAACGTTTTCCTACAAGAGCACTTACGGTAGTGAAAACTAGCTGGGAAATAATTTCACATTAATTAAGCTCCTATGTATCACGCAATTCAATTGCCTATATACTAACCCGTTGAATGTACTAGCAGTGGCATCTTATATGATATGTTAAACCCACTTGTGAATCATTCATTCCAACTGCATCAATAAAACTCTTTGACTTGAATAGAGACCTAGAATAATAATGACAGAGTTTCGGCAGAGTCATGGTTTACCGAACAATTCATCTCATAAACTGAGCCATGTGATTTGGCACTGTGATTTTCGTCAGGAAGACCAAAAGTCTTCCTGAGCTATTGGCTGATGATTGCATGACTGATGCACCCCTTTTACAGGAGCAAAGGGGATGCCTTTATTTGACCAGGTTGTGGAGAAAAAAAACATTCCTGCCTTCTGAGGGGACAGAGGACTAAGATTAATGAGGGGGAACGTGAGTACATGATCTATCTGCCCGTTTCAGCTGAGTGCCCTAACTATTGGCTGCTAGGAAGTGCTGAATCCATCAGCCTGTCAGAGGCTGAGCCTCTTTCCAGATCTCATCACACATAGGTCAGCTGGCAGCATGGACACTTGGACCTTGTGGGGAATGACTGGGCAAGCAGCCTGCTTACATGGATGGTGCTTTTGACTCTTCATCCCATGTTTGTTGCCTGCCAGATGACCTGCATTTCTCCCTTTCCTTGCCTTTGTCCTCCTCTAATCATCCCCCAACTCCTGTGCAATCCTGAAATGTTCTTCCTGTGTGAATCCCATTATGTATACTATACACCTAAGCACTCTGACAGGGATCCTGAGAGTCATCTTGACAGCTTTCACACCTGCACCATGGGGCAGATGCTCTCCAGGGAAAGCCTTGGCAGGAGCCCTGTCAGGGTGCCTCTTCCTAGAGTCTGCCATATGCGTCCCCTGTCTGCCTCTGTGCTTCTGTGCTCCTTGGGACATGTAGAGGTGAGCTTTGGATGGACTGATGGATGTTTTTCTCTCTTTTAAAACCTAAAGTGTGACCTCTTCTTGAGTTTCTTTTGAAACGATGTCCCCCTCAAGAATTTACTCGCATAGTATTTTCCAGGCAAGTATGAATGAACTTTGCTTCCCCCATCAGCAGAGCTTGTGTGTTGGGTGTCAGAACCGCACTAGGCATATTCACGACCACCAGTTATGAACTTGCACACAGCTGTCTGCTCAAGCAGAGCAAACTTGCATCTGCCCTGTGAGAAATCTGGATGGTATCTCTGATTCTAGGGCTATAATTCATTTTCAGATAAATTTCAAGGCTGTATTTCAAGACTATAATTCCTTATCAGACTCTTGTCTCCTTACAGACCCCCTAAAACAAAGAAACTCATCATTTTGTATGCTCTCTTCTTCCTTTCTACTTCAGCAGTTACATATCTACATGCTAGCTGTTGGAAATTCTGTTTTAAGCTATCTTATCTTGCCCCCGGGTTTTATAAGGTACTTTGGGAATGGACCTTGGACTGTGGATTCTGCCTCAGAGCTCAGCTGCCTGAAAGTCAGGTGTCATCTTGCTTAGCATCATAACATGCAGATGTACTGTTGGAGTCAACCTTGAATGTCTGCCTGAAGATCACAGGGAATTAATCATGAAATTGCATTAAGGCTCCTAATTCTTAGCATGCAGCTTTAAGCACTGAGCACTTCTCATTTCCAGTCTGTGGGGAATTTAGGAGACTTAAGGTTTATTTCTTTATATTTTTAAACAGGAAATGTATTTGGTTATCTTTAATTGAGCCTACGTTAGCTTCTAGTGATAGTACTGCTCTTTGGTATTGCTTGTAAAATGACAGTTTTGGTAGCACGCGCATGGTTAAGATTCTTTTTGTGCTTCTCAGATCCTCAGTGGTTTTGTTTTGTTGTTTTTTTTTTTAAATGCCAAACCTGTAAACTCAGTAAGAAACTAAACACTAAGCTGGTAAAATAATAATTGGCAATACATATGAATAGCATTCTTTGTGCTATCAAAGGGCCAGAACAGAATCTATCTTGCTGTCAATACAACTTCAACAGCAATTGTGTGGGTGGATTGGAGCACTTATCTTAGCCGTTATGCAGCATTGGCATAAGTTAATGGAACAGATTGTCAGGGGGACTGTAGGAAGTAATCACATAGGAAGGAAGATGTGATTTATGTATGAGAGAGAATGCACTTCATATAATGAGAAAGTTGGAAAATAATATATGGAAGAGGTATACAGATAAACAGCATCAACTCAGAAAAAAACACTTAATTTTTAGCTGCTTATTGCTTTCTTGAGTAAGGTCTAATAAGGCTGAAATCTTTCTGATTTTGGTTTTTAATTCAAGCTGAGTTACATCTAAAAAAAAACCCCAACCAGTTGTTATTTCTGAAGATGACAGTAGGGGGAAAAGTACTGCTTGGGATAATAATAAAAATAAGGTGATGTTCATGGTTGTTCACCCTCTCTCTGTTTTGAAGCAAGCCCTTTGGATCTGCCAGCATGTTGCATTTGGAGGATGGGTGTGGCTTTTGTTACCTTTGAGGAAAGTCTGGCAAAAATTTAAGAGCTTACAACAATGACACTCTACAGAAGAAATCTAAACCTGTAGTTTGCTGCAGAGAAAAATCTTCTGCCTTAACAGTATCTCGACAACTGAATTGCCACAGCTTTCCTTCATGCTGGACACCTTAGAATCATAGAATCATAGAATAGTTAGGGTTGGAAAGGACCTTAAGATCATCCAGTCCCACCCTCCCTGCCATGGGCAGGGACACCTCATGCTAGACAATGTCGTTGAAGGCTCTGTCCATTCTGGCCTTGAACACTGCCAGGGATGGAGCATTTACAACTTCTTTGGGCAACCCATTCCAGTGCCTCACCACCTTTACAGTAAAGAACTTCTTCTTTATGTCCAATCTAAACTTCCCCTCTTTAAATTTTAACCCGTTACCCCTTGTCCTATCACTAAAGTCCCTTGATGGAGAGTTGCTCTCCTTAGCATCCCTATAGGCCCCCTTCAGGTGCTGGAAGGTTGCTCTGAGGTCTCCATGCAGCCTTCTCTTCTCCAGGCTGAACAGCCCTAACTTTCTCAGCCTGTCTTCATACAGGAGGTGCTCCAGCCCCCCAGTCATCCTCTGGACTTGTTCCAACAGTTCCATGTCCTTTTTATGTTGAGGACACCAGAACTGCACACAATACTCCAAGTGAGGTTTCACAAGAGCAGAGTAGAGGGGCGGGATCACCTCCTTTGACCTGCTGGTCACACTCCTTTTGATGCAGCCCAGGATACGGTTGGCTTTCTGGGCTGCGAGCGCACACTGAAGCTGGCTCATGTTCATTTTCTCATCGAACAACACCCCCAAGTCCTTCTCCGCAGGGCTGCTCTGAATCTCTTCTCTTCCCAACCTGTAGCTGTGCCTGGGAGTGCTCCAACCCAGGTGTAGGGCCTTGCACTTGTCATGGTTAAACTTCATAAGGCTGGCATCAGCCCACCTCACCAGCATGTCAAGGTTCCTCTGGATGGCATTCCTTCCCTCCAGCGTATCAACCGAGCCACACAGGTTGGTGTCATCGGCAAACTTGCTGAGGGTGCACTCAATCCCACTGTCCATGTCACCAACAAACATGTTGAACAGAATTAGTCCCGACACCACTCTTTACTGGTCTTCAGCTGGACATTGAGCCATTGACCACAACTCTTTGCATGTGGCCATCCAGCCGGTTCTTTCTCCACCGAGTGGTCCATCCATCAAATTGATGTCCCTCCAATTTAGAGATAAGGATGTCATATGGGACAGTATCAAACACTTTGCACAAGCCCAGGTAGATGACGTCAGCTGCTCTACGCCTGTCCATCAGTTCTGTAGCCCCATCATAGAAGGCCACCAAATTGGTGAGGCAGGATTTCCCCTTAGTGAAGCCATGCTGGCTGTCACCAGGCACCTTGTTGTTTTCATGTGCCTTAGCATGCCTTCCTGGAGAACCTGCTCCAAGATTTTGCAAGGTACAGAAGTGAGACTGACTGGTCTGTAGTTCCCTCGATCATCCATTTTCCCCTTCTTGAAAATGGGGGTTATATTTCCCTTTTTCCAGTTGTTTGGAACTTCCCCCAACTGCCATGATTTTTCAAATATAATGGACAGTGGCTTAGCAACTTCATTCGCCAGCTCCTTCAGGACCTGTGGATGCATTTCATCAGTTCCCATGGACTTGTGCACATTTAGGTTCTTAAGATGATCTCAGACCTGATCCTCTCCTAAGTCCCTGCATTTGCCTTCGAAGACTTGAGCAGCATAGCTAGAGCACTTGCCTGTTAAGACTGAGGCAAAAGGTAATTGAGAACCTCAAAGACTCTTCTTCCTGTCTGAGGTGTTGTGGTCTTCTCTAGCCCCTGTAAGCTGAGGGCGAGCTCTTGTGGGACGCATGCAGGTTGGGTCTGTGGGGTGCCCAGCTGGTAAATCGAAGGGGTGAGGAGCAACTCAGTGGGAGAGGTGGTGAAGGTTACAGCTTGCCACCAGGACCCTTGAGATGGTGGTGAGAACTCTAAGGAGATCTGGTGGGACAGAAGAGTCAGAAAGCTGAGCAAGGTGAATAGGGTGACATGGGTGATGCCTAACATTTCTCCAACATCAGAGACCTAAGCAGGTGAACAGAGAGAGAAGGAAGAGGATGACGAGTCTAAGGAGCAGGGAATGCAGCTGGTGGGGAGAAGGGGGTAAAACAGGTTTGAGAGGATTTAGGGCAGAGGAGAAACAGTGGTAGAGCAAAAGAAGTATGCATTAGCAAACTGAGGGTAGAAGAGGGTCTGTGCCCACTTATACTCTCCTTTGCAGAAGAGATCATGAGCCTCGAGTTGTCTTTTGTCTAAGATCAATGCCGAGATGAAGTACCAAAAATCTCTCCCAAAACCCCTAAGTGCTTCTTGGGTAATGGAGTGCTGTCATTTCATGCAGTTGATGACAGGTGCTTTGTGATCCTTCGCATTTATTTATTTTCTTTGGATATCAGTGATGAGTGTTCCAGTCTTTTAGCTTCCCAGAACAAAAATCTGGAGGAGATTGGACCTACGTAGCAAATGTGTGAATTGCTGTTTAACATTTGTAGCTTTTCAGTCTGGCAGATAAATAACAGTTGCAGCCAGTGCTTATTTCAGCTGCGTGAAGTACAATTATAATGGGATTTTTTTTTTTTTGTGGCTTTCTAAGGTGATAGTTGTTGAGAGCTCAGTAGAGCTGGATTGATTGCACCAAGGCAATGGTTGCCTCAAGTGCCGTTTGCCACTATAGGATGGTGTACTAGCATCTCTGCTACTCTCTCACACTGCTTAGCTAGTTAAGTCTCAACTCGGGCATGAAGGAAATAAATGGGATAAGTGGATGGCAAAGGTTGAGTGTCTGTATTTTTTGGTCTCTTGCATTAGGGCTTGTCTGGTGCTTCAAATAAGCAAAATGAGTGTAAGAGGTAAAAGGTCCATGTGAGAAATTGCTCCAGAATAGGTATAGTAACTGTCCATGGAAAGCTGTGGAGAGAGAGTTTGGGGTAGGTGCCATCTGGGTGCTCCCAGCAGTCCAACCATTCTCCTGGGGGCTGAAGCTGCTGCCGGTGAAAACTGGGGCCTGAGCTGCATTGGTCATATCTGTCCGAGTCACCACTTTGAGCTTGTGTCTTACCAAGCAAGGTGCTTGGGTGATCCAGCGCCACCTCATGCCAGCATAGGACCATGTCTTATTTACTGAATGATTTATAAATTGCTTTCATATCCTTGAGATTGGAAATTCTGGGACGAAACAAGAGCACACATTGCAGGCAAACACCTTTCTGTCTCATTTCCCTGTGGCTGTTAAGTATGCAAGTTTTAAGGAGCAGGCAGTTGTAAGCTTATGATCTGCTTGAAGTAAAATCACAAAATGTGACAAAAATGGTTAATTGAGCACAGCATTTGAACAGCTGGCAGCAAATGACAGGAATGGTACATCGGCTCACAAGAACAAGACTCCTACTTTGAGTATCCATCCACCTTGCAGTTAGCTTTGAAGCTTTTGTCATGTTCTCAGAGCAGGTGTCACATCTTAGAAAGGATATATTACAGGCTTTGATGGAAAATAAGAAAGATGTTACACTTCCGCTTAGTGTAACTTTAAATAAAGGAATTGTATTTTAAATGTACATATTTTGCTTGGTTTTGAATTGTAAGGAGCTGAACTGCTGTCTTAAGAGTTGATTTGCCTTTTGAGGGTCATGCAAGCCTATTTTTAGGATTGGTAATATGTGTTTCTCTTGTAACCTATTATACTTGCTACAGAGGAATCAAAATGTTATGGAAGTGTATGGGTGGGTTGTGCTACAACATATAGACATATGATAAGTGTCAGTTGTGGTGCCCCCTGGGAATTAAGGCAGCTCAGTGTCTGCGGTGAGATGGTGGCAGTTCACAGTCTGGAAATGGCTCCAGTGCCATTCAAAACATCATTTTTGAGCTCTTTTCACATGGTATCTTGCTGTTTGTTGGTGTTAAGGATAAGAATTGTGACCATTTCTGAATAAAATACAAGCTTAGGGTAAAACAGCAGTGACTGGGCTGCCTGTTTTGGGTCTCACCTATGCTATTACCAATGCGCATTTGCATGTTGAGCATAGGAATCAAACCAGTCTATTTCTGCTGAAGGAACACATAGTGTGCTGGAACTGTGCTTTGGATGTGCTGGACCACCCCAGCCTCAGCAGAAGGGAACCGTCAGGACTTGCAAACTTCTGATTCTCTCAGATCTGATTGCTGTTTCTCACACCACAGCTTTCACTAGCTTGCTCCAATGAACAGCAGATCTTTTGCAAATATTTACATGGCTATTCTCCCTTAACTCCTAGGAGAGAGAGAAAATGGCTTTCAGTTACTGATAGTTCAGCTTATTGCTTCCTGCAACTGTAGCCACTGACCCAAATGTGAACACACAGAAAACATATGCTGCGTTTTATTTGCCAACTGTAGAAAAGATGGGTTTGGAGCACACGAGATGTCACTTCTGTTTAGCCAACAAAATATTGTCTCCATTGCACTGAATGGCTTCCTTTGTAGTAAGTGCTGCATTTCAGGATGCCTGTCATATTTTGTCTATAAACTGTTTTACATGTTCTTTATCTTACAGTGTTTCTGTCTTGTTTGCAGCAAGGGAAACCATATGTCTTTGATAGAGTGTTACCTCCTAATACAACCCAGGAGCAAGTTTATAATGCCTGTGCCAAGCAGATTGTTAAAGGTAGGTGTTGTCTTTGTTTATTCCTGCTTGTGGGGAGGGAAAAAGATAAGATGTCTCCCTGTGTCCCCTCAAGCTATTTAAAGACTGGATAATAAATGTTTAGATGTCTCTATGGGAGTTTAATAACTAGTAATTCCAAGTGTTTCCTTTTTTAAGGACGTGTCTGTGTAAAAAAGAAAAAAAAAAAGCCATAAAACAAACAAAAGAAAAAGGGCTTAAGGAATTGCAGTAGTTGTTCCTAATTTTCTCCTTCTGTGTGCCTGTTATTCCACCCTAATACTTGCTTTTTGTGATACATGATAAGCAACAGAAAGCATGTTCTTAATGCAGTGTGAGACTATGGGATGAGTGTGGAATAGCTGTGTCTTTGAATGGTAGACGGACCATTAAAGGAGAATTTAAAAGGCACTGGTTTGTAGCTGCTTTGCAGGCAGGTAGCTTGCATTTAAAAATGAAATTAGAACAGAAGTGAGTACTGGATGGCACCCTATTTGTTTAAAATAAAACCTTTATAAACTGTTGAAACTTGAAGATTTTAACTTGAGAATCAAGCATTTTGGGTGCATTTTAATTGTGTGTCATACTTCCCCCACCTGCCATACTTCTCCCACATCCCAAATCACCCTCAGACCTCCCACTTGGTTCTGATGCTGGATCGTCCATCCATGATGGTATTACAGCTGCTACAGCATCTCAGGGGTTACGAGTAGCACCTGGTTTAATAAACCAGTTATTCCCTGGTTTTGTGTGGTGTCCCTGCACCCTCCAAAATTTGGTCCTCAGCTTTTCTTTTTAAATCGAAGTATGTAGGCAATGCAAATGGTGTCAGAGCTGGTCAGAGTTGTGCTTGTATAGCAGCACAAGGCTGCACATTTAACACTGGAACTTATAAGAGATTCGGGGTTGCTCAGAGGTGCAGGAGCTACTGATGCAGTATTGAAGGACTTGCTAGTGTTTCAGGCATGGAGCTGGATCTGCTGTGAGCTTGTGTTGGCCAGTGGGGAGAAGTCCCTGGGGTGAGCAGTGCTACTGTGAATCCTGGGTTCTGTTCTGGAGGAACATTGGTTGACTTGCTCAGACAGCCTGGAGCAAACCAACATGCATGTAGTCTAGATGACTGGGGGGAGGACCAGAAGCTAAATTATTTCATGTTGGAGAGAGGAAGTGAGTCATAAGACTTCAGTCGCCTCCTCTCAGAGGGGAGCCTAATTATGGCAATTCTGACTTCAGACGGGTAAGGCTTTAATAAAATCTGGAGGGATTGGAGATGTAGAGCTTAGAAGTCATTAGTTTGGGTTGCTGACACACCACTCAACTTTTGGAAGTTTGGGGAACTGTTTCAGTACTACGGTGTGTGTGCGAACAGAAGCAGCACATTGCTGTTTGGAGACTTGTGGAGTCTATTTATATCCCCTGTGGCAGCTGGTTTCCCCTGAAAATGGGGAGAGAAACAAAATCCTGTTTGAGAGGAAATTGGAAGACCTAGATGAATGACTAAGCCTTCTTCATTAGCCGGTTAGAAAGGCAAATACATTCCAAAGTCCTACTTAAAAATAGAGTTAAAACATACTTTTGCATGTCTGTTAACTTGGACCTTCTAGATGACTTGAAAGACAAGTTTGTTGAGGGGGAGGGTGTAGAAGAAAGGTAAGGAGAAAGAGAAATGCGGGGGGGGGGGGGAGAGAAGCAGAGAAAGTGAGGACAGTGATGGGGCAAGAGAGAAAGGGGGATGGGGAAAGAAAGAGTGCAAAACAGGGAGGCGAGGAGGGAGAGCACACTGTTACTGGAATGATGTTCTTGAGCTCTAGGCTTACATTTCCTTAGGTTTAATTTCCAGTTTAAAGACTGTGAAATGGATAGGACTTTTTCTGATAGACTGGAACAATGTAATTTACTACATGGAAATATGAGCTAAGTGCATTACACTGTTCAAGTCTTTGAGACTTTTTTAGATAGCTTTTGAAGGTTACCATTTGTTACCAGATTTCATTATACTTCCATGAAATGGCTGATGGTTTCATTGTGATTAACGTTATCACAGAAAATGCCAGCTGGCCTAGCAGTCTCTAAAACAATGGTTATAACTATATTTACAATGAGAATTACCTAAATGAGTTTTTTCATCACTAAAGAAGAAATGGGATTAGGTTTAAGTAAACAACTCAATGACTAAGTCGAAGTGTTTCATGTTCCGTACATGAGAAACGGGAATGTTTTTTAGAGGAGGAGAAGCAATATGTGTTACAGCAATTTGAATCAGAGTGGGTGCTGGGATGGTGTTCATTCAAGGTACCCCTAAGGGCAGAAGTACTGGTAGTGGAAGTGTGTGGGAAATCATCACTGGTGCATTTGACCACAGCTTGGGAACTTATGTTTACATTTCTTTTAACCAAACTAAGAAATATCGCTAAATCTGAAAGGGAACAATAGTGTGTGATTGCCACCATTTTTGCTTTGTTTCCAATTGCTCTCTGTTGCCAGAAAACAGCTTTATCTTCTTAATCTACACAGATGGATGTCTGCATCAGGATTTTGCGTTCTTCGTACATTTACAGTGAGTGAGAATATGTAATGGCCCAAGCTGTGAGCATGTTAGTGTGTGTGTGAACATCTGCACATTAGTGTTCTCCATGAGGAGGAGAAAATTGCTTTAATGATATTTTAGGTGGTGAGCTTGCTTTCACTGCGTAGTTTATCGACTTTCTATTCTGGTTACAAATACAGGCCTCAAATGCTGAGTTGCAGAACCTAGAAAGCTTAGAGATGGAAAAGATAAGTATAGAGCTAAATATTTGGCTTTAGAAATGAGGCTGAAAGGGCTTCCATAGAGCCATTTGTCTTTTCTTCTTGCCATTAAGACTCCTAAACTGGTCAATGGTCCATCTTCAAGGTCTCCAGCCCACAGCTCCCCTTGGCCATTTTTTGCAGAGCTCTGCTGAGTGCTCCCATGCTGCTGGAAGGACTTTCTAGGTCCCTAACATGAGTAAGTCTGTGTTGTACCCCTACACAATAGCTGCCGTTCTAGACTATTGCTACCTGTTCTATCCATACTCAGCATGAAAAAGGCCATCTGGCAGCAGCTGAATGGCTGAGTTGAGTAGCTGTTTTATATGGGAAGGGTAAATCAAACTGATAATCAGTATAGAAAGAATTAGATGAGGAATTAAGAAAAGCACTTTGACTCTTTTTGTTTGTTAAGTTATGTAAAAATCCCAGCTGATCTTTATTCAGTCACTTTGTTCACCTGTTGTTTCCCCTCCTGTTCCCGCACTCTTTAAGTTTTGCGCAGGCTGTTTCTATCTGGGACTGTCTTCTCTCTTTCTTCAATTGACAGATGGTATATTAACTATCTTAATGTGGAAAGCCTTCCAACAAAAATAACCTCTTCTACTACTGAGACCATTGGCGTTTTTTTAATTGCAGCTGATGCAAAAGGCCAAAAGGCTATTTTTTTTTTTTTGTGAAACAAAGTATTTTCTGCTATTTGGGAAGGTAAATTGCTTACCTATGCTTCCTCAAGCAGAATGTATCTTAATATACATTGATGCAAATTCTGAGCAATTTTCTTACATAACAGTTGATTAATTAGGTTGTTTTCCCCCTAGGCTGTGTACCAGTATAGAGCTGATGCTGTACCTTGAATTCACCTGGGCATAATAAGCCGTTTTTTTTTTTTTTTTTTTTACTTCAAACTTCTTTTTTTTTTATTTTTTTAATTTTCTAAGTTAACCGGATTTGCCAAAAAGAGGACGTAGTAGAAGCAAACTCTTAGATTCTGTTCAGATGTCCTGGGAATTTAAACGCATTTGGACGCCAAGTGGTATTTTAGAAACAAGCAAGAGTTGCATACGTTGGCTCAAGGATTTCTGAGCCCCACCACCCCCCCACCTCTTCTGCCTCGGGATGATTATTTTTTTGATGCCTAAACACCTTTGAAACTAGTTCTTTGCTTCTTCCAGACACTTTAGCTCATTTAACTGATTTCCATCTGAAGAAGAAAATGAACCTTCCTTATTTTCTAACTTACAACAAGATTTTAGTTTAGAATAAAAAAATTCAAACACAAATACTTTCCTTCCTTCTGGCTAACAGAGATGGAGGCTTCCATACACAATAGATATGGAGTACTTACAACTGGATGTAGCCTCAAAAGTTAAATATGACTGTTTCCCTGTTGTGCTTATACATGTGTGTGTTTAAAAGGAAAAGTTAAGTAAATTTTATATTTGAATATTATTTTTATATTTATATTTAAGCTTTATATTTAAAAAGTTTCAAATACAGTTTCATTAAATAATGCCTTGCCTATAGGCTATTTTGAAGTTTAGTATTAATCTGATTAACTTTTTTAAAGGAAATAAAATTTTTGTATTTATACAAAAGATATAACTTTTCTCTCCTGTGAGCTGCGGCCACTGTTTTTACACTGCAAATCCTTGGTTGCATCTCTGCCTCTACCTCCTTGGTCCGGTGCTTCATATTTCTGCTGGTTTGCCTGATTTAGACCCATCAGTGCAAGTTGAGTGGAACTCCTAGAAGAATTCGTTTTAAGGTTTTAATGTTCACCAGTCTTCAGGAATTTGCTAAGCAGCTATTTTTGCCTCATTAATACTTTAATTTCTCCCAAAGCCAATGCTTAGAATATATTGAGGATTTATTGGGAAAAAAAGTCACTCAAATTGCACCTGTAAAAGTTCAAGTGAATGGGCTTTGAACGTAGTGCAGAGGGGGAGTGAGGCTCGCCACCTGCTTTCTCCTGCGTTCAAGCTACCTTTGTTGTAGCACTTCCACTCAAATTCATTCTGTGGTGAACTGAAAATGAATGAGATGTTCCCTTCAGAAAAGAGCTGGTGAGGGAATGTTTTGAAAGAACCAGTAACATGGTCCTATTTAGAAGGTGAAGTAATGGGTTGAAGGCATGAACTCAAGATAGCACTGCATCTGTGCCTGGACATCTGTTTTTTTATCTATGCAATTGTTATTTATAATTACTTACTTTAAGCATTGTTTCTCTAAAGCAAGAATAAGCAGAGTATCTATTTTTGTAAACAGATGAGGATGCTAAATTTATACAAAATGTTAATACCAGAATGACAGTAATTAGAATCTCTTTGTCATTTTCCTAGATTTCAAGATTCGAAAAATTTACCCAGCAATACTTTGTGGAGGTCTATACAGCCTCTGGCTTGTCTGTTCTCTTCAGCTCTCCAAAACAGTTCTGACACAAGTTAAATAGCTACACTCTGTGTTTAATTAGAATATATATTTTTAAGATGTCTTCATCCCCATTTCATCCTTACTCAGTATTGCTGTATAGGAAGTGTTGGGTCTGTGTAGCAGTTGTCTTTGAAAAACATCTCCTTCCTTCTCTTTTTATCAATTTCTTTTCTTTGAAATAACCTTTTTATGTTTTTTCTCTGATTTTTTTTCATGTTTGTTTCTTCTTCATTCTTTTTATATTTTTCTAATGTATCATATTTAAGTATTCTTTCTCTCTGGACCAGCTCCACACAGACATATGGAAATACAAATAAGGAGTTTATATGTGTTTATGTTTATGTAAATGCAACATATATGGCATATGTAATATTATATAATATAGTCATGTGTATATATTTCCTATAAGTACACACACGCAAACTTCTTTTTTTCTCCTGCTAGCCTGTATTAGTACAGATATAGAGGGGTGAGCAACAGAATAAATATTTCAGAAGGAAGGTGGGCATCCCTAAGCGAGCATCCTGGCCAGCATCATTCTTGCTGCATTTGGGAACCAGGTGGATCATTGACAAGAGTCTGGTGTGAGCTGTGTGGAGTTTTTAGGTTGGAGGTTTCCTTCATTTTTTTTATGAGCAACTATCGTAAATATTACCCTATTTTTTATTCTTACATGAAAGCTGCATCAGTAGGTGCCCTTACTTAAGACTTCAAATTCACTTGCCTGGAGCAAGTCCCACCCAGTAATCCGTTCAGCTGCAATGAATGGACATGGGACTGTGCCTAAGAACCAGCTGGTTTACAGCCCACATGGATTTCTAAAAGCTATTGTAGACATTAACCACTGCAAATTTAAAAATGGATTTTTTTCATATATTAATGCAATATAAATTTATTCATTCTCCCTTGAGAGAAGTATATTTCAATAAAGCCAGGTCTGCTTGTATGACTTTCTTCTTGCTTTCCTCTTACGCTTTACAGACAAGCTTGAAAATTAATGAGGCCATGAACTGTTGAGGGTGATATAGTAGTAACAATGCACAGTATAATTTTCTGTGTGGTGCATTTGAAATGCAGGCAGTTTTCTGCTTCCCATGTTACACAGGTATATGAGAAAATGTCTGGTGTCCAGAGCTTTTTTTTTTTTCCCCCCAGGGAAATGGGATGTCAATAATTCTACAATTCTTTAATTTAGATTTTATTATGAGTTTTTTTTTTTCTTAAAGGTTGTGTCATATTTTTCTTTTTGTTTATTGCACAAACTATTTTCTAATTGAGCATCAACATTGTGGAAGACTTGAAATTATGATAATCAAGCTTTAAGATGGCAATATGAGTTTTAATTGTTTTTCTTCTTGCAGATGTTCTTGAAGGGTACAATGGCACAATCTTTGCTTATGGGCAGACATCATCAGGAAAAACACATACTATGGAGGTACAGTGGCAAAATTAATTCAGTTTGGTAGAAGCAGTAGAGTTATATGTACCAATTACTTGAACAAGCCAGCTATCTGGTGCACTCAGCTGTAAGTAAAAAGAGATCTGGGTATGTTTAGGTTCTGTTGCCTTTTAAGCTGTAGTATTTCTTTCAACATGGAGGGTTTATTTTCAGGAGACGTCTACAGATATCTAGCCAGACTAAGAAGTGGTGAGTGAAAAATATCAAGTATTTTCTCCATATTTGTTTTAACAGTTTAGCGATGTGTGTATTTTACAGGATTTGAGTGAGATTTGTTAATCCACAAATGAAAACAGTAATAAGGGTCTGTAGAGTTCCCTTGCATGCAGAATTACGAAAATTCCTGCCTTGGTTATAGGTTTTCTCATTTGCACTCCCCTTCTGGGAATATCACTCTCACATGCTACAGCACGGATGAATTTGAGAATTGTTGCTTTGGAGGAGAAAAATGCCAAATTGTACCAAATTCCAGTGGCTGAAGTCCCAAGTCTGTTCATATTTCTGCTATATGAGGTGTGTCAGTTTCTGCTGTGTTTATTTATTACTTTTTTTAACTGTTCAATTAGAAGACATTTACATATTTTAGGCCTTTGCTAGAAAAGGAGGATCGTTCAAGCATTTAATCCTCACATAGGATTGTTCTATCACAATGCTGTACAAGCTTGGAGCATTTCAGTTCAACTGTGAACATTAAATGGGAGGTCTTAAAGCAAAGTTTTGCTAAATAAAAGGAAAAAGTTAGTTTTCATTCATTTAACAGCATCAGATGGTTTTGCTACATGATTAACACAGGTGACCTACCTAACCTGAAGGCTGAGTAAAGCAATATTCCTATGAGCCAAAAAGCCCTGGTGAATTTGCTGTTCAGTTGCCACAGTTGCTCCTTTCCTGGAGGATGCAATAACTGATATCTCACATCTAATTAAGTCTGTCCTTGTGAGGATGGGGGAAATCACTAGCTCAGACCTCACAGATGGCACAATGGCTGAGTAATCCACCAGCTCTGAATGTAATTAAATCAAAATGTCTGCAGGGCTTGAGCTGGTGCTTCCACATGGCATGGGGAAAGATCTCTTAAAGCCAATTTATATTCAGAATTACAAGCTGTGATAAAGAAAATGACTGTAGAAAAATGGCTGGTTTACTTCTTTAATAAAGAAAAAGCTGTCATTTTAAAGTGGAACCAAACCTATATTCAGTTTTAATCCCCCTTTTAACCTAACATCCTCTTGTAAAGTTGCTAAAGTATGTTGTGGAAGGAAAAAATAGTCTGAAGTTGAAGAAATAGTAAATCCTCTTGATAAAGCTGTTATGGAGGATTTTCGGTGAACTACTTCATAGTATATTAATCTTAAACAGGACATGGTAGTGTAATATAGCCACGATAAGCTCTCTGACAGAGATAGGTCCTTCTCCTGTGCTAGAAAAAGCATTTATCAACCTGTATAGCAAGATAGATACCTTCTTAAAAATTGCATATTTTTGCTCATAAAATTATATTGATGGGCTTTGACATTATAGTAATTTTCAATACTGAATCCTTATAGATTGTAGTTATTGTGTCAACATCCCGAAATAAAACTGCACTGTCTCAAATGATGCATTTCAGTAGCTACTGCCTGCTATGTTTAAATGTAGAAAGTAAAGTTATTATTTAAATGAGAGGCTTTAATGAGCAGGGAACTCTCCATCTGGGTGCTTTGGGTTAGTTTACAAACTGCAGTATCAGCGTAGCAGCAACAGCACATGTCTAAAACTTGTTCTGAGGTTACAGCTAACTCCATGAGAGTGGCTTTTGGTGTTTTGGTGGGGTTTTTTGATGAGTTTTTGGTTGTTGTTGTTGTGGGTGGTTTTTTGGTTTTGTTTTTGGTGGTTTTTTTTTGTTTGGGGGGTGTTGTTTTTTTTTTGTTATTATTATTTAATTTTTTTTTTTATTCCAGCTCTCCTGTGAATAGCCTACTTTTACCCTTTTATCTTTCTCTTCCCTTCCAGTTTATGGTCTCCATAAATTATAGTAAGACCTGCTTCAATCATCTTTTAGTAAAAATCCATTTATAATAAAGTAAAAAATGAGTATTTTTCAATGCATGACAGACTGTCGGTGTTTCAGCCTTTTAAAGATCTTAACTCCAATTCTTCAAGTGTTGAATGTGATCTTGTTTCACTGTAGTTTCTGCTGACTTAAATAGCGAGAGGGCTGGAGCCCAAGAAGCTGTAGATGCAGTGATTGAGTTATACTTAATCATGTTTTACAGATTGATTTCGCTTCTGAGCTGGAGAAAGCTACGTAAAGGAAATCATAATTTTTACAGGGCTTGTTGGGGTTGGAAGAATGTTTAATCAGATGCTTTTGTCAGTTGTCACTTCCCCACACTTATTAAGGGATATGTTTACCTGGTGCAGTGATCCCAAAGCTGATGCACCTCTGTGCAGACAGAAGTTTCTGCAACAAATCTTTGAATTCAAATCATCCCTTGGCTGAGATAATGATGCAGCTTGGTCAAAGCAACTACAGAAAAGGGGATGCTGCCTAGCTCTAGCATTTTTGGCTCTATAGCTGCCTTTGCCACTTTAGGAATCATGCATTTTGCAGTACTTCATAGTGTAGACGTACCTTTGGTTGGATTTATGTGCGCTGAAGAAGTATCAACTAATTTCTGTTTTTTCCTAGTTTAGGAAAAACTCCTTTTTCCCTCTTTGGGAAAACCCTCTCCATGCAGTAATACAGGATAGTCAGTTGGTTTCAGTGAGCTTTTCAAGGACTTCTTCAGGGAGAAGAAATGGATAGTGTGAAAACTGTATCGCAGTCTCTGTTCAATAACTGCACTGTGTGGCAGAACCAAGTAGTGAGCTGGCAAGGTAAAACAATGTTGGGATGTGTGCTTGTGCAAAGTTTTCCCCTCCATCAGGGATTTAGTTTATTCATTCACCCTTTTTTTTCATTCTTGTGAAATAAAATGATGTATCATATGACAAGGACTTTTTTAGTTTTTGAGAAGCATAATAAGATGTTGAATATGGTATAGCACTTAATGCTTTTGCTGCAGAAGGCAATATTATTTGTATAATATAGATGAAATATTCATAGTTTAGATACAGCTGAGTGCTGGTTTCCAGGGAAGGCAGTCAGCAGCAATGTAACTGATTTATCTATATTCCCATGCCTCCCCCTCCAGATATTTAGGTATTTTCAGGGCAGAAACCTAGTAACTACTTTAAATGCAGGCTTTGAGACAGAGAGAGATTTTGTCAGTTGTGTGAAATTTTCTTTATCCTAGGCTGATGCTTAGAGGTTGTCATTTCACTAGCTTTAGCGAAAAAGGAAGCCATGTGTAGGAAGACTATATTTGAGTATACTAATGAAGGTTGAGAAACTTGCAAAACATCAATATGAGCCACTAGTCATTCACAGACATGCTTAATACTGAAAAACATATGTACACTTGTATGATTTTCTTACTGTTTTGCTAAAAAAAATAATCTGGTGTTTAATAATTTTTAGCAAATACAGATTAAATCTGACTTCCCATGATTTGGAATTGTATGGTTACCCACTATATTTAAAAGAAAATAAAATTCCTTACCACTATATGGAGTGACATGCTTTGTGCTGATATGGGCAGTATTATTTGGACAAAGATATATTCAAAAGGTGTATTACAGTTTCTAGATGCTGTGTTCTGATGGAGTCTTACAACTACTGAGTTGTTATTGCATATTTCAGCAGTTTCATAAAACATTTGGAATTAACAGTGAAGTGTATCCTGTAGTCAGAAAAGGTTTTTATTTCAATTCTATTTTTCTATTCAGTTTTCAAGTGGTGTTAGTTTTCCTGCATGTGTCTGTCAAAAAGAGAAATGCAAAAAGGAGCCACACACCAGGGAAATTGTTAGTTTTAGTTAATATTCAGTTCTTGAAAGAAAGGAGGAAGGTAGTTGTACAAATTAACATGGAGAACAGTAGCATTCGTAAGGCACAGCTCCCTGGCAATAGGCCCAGCAAGCTCAAATCGGAATATATTACTCTAATCCTCAAATCCCTGCAACCCAGATTTCCCTTTAGTATTCTAGCATAGTAGTGAAAGAGAAACAAAATGTTTTAAAACTTCTGTTTCTGACATGTTTCCAAATAACTGATTTAACTGGGAGAACTGGGCTGTTACTTGTACATTTGTGTTTATTCATCTGTCTTTGGTTGGAGAGTGGCAGCGTAAATAGCAGCAGGACAGGACGCTTAGCAAATGGCAGGAGCTGACAAAACGAATAGGTGCTTTGTTGGGTGAAGAGTGCTAAGACTTTGAGTTCTTCTGCCATCTTTTCAGTGCACTTACAGCAAGTGAATCCTCTGCACAAGAGCAGGAGGTATGTTCATAGGGACCTGCTGGAGGAAAGTGTGTTTGGACAAGGCTTTCTCCTCTCTTGTGCCTGAGTAAAGCTTTCCAAGACATGGTTTGATTTTGTGTCTGCAGGGAAAGCTGCACGACCCTCAGCTCATGGGAATTATTCCAAGAATTGCACATGACATCTTTGATCACATCTACTCCATGGATGAAAACCTGGAGTTTCATATAAAGGTAAATGCAGAATGACGTATTATGTAATGGGTTGGACAGAAGAGAGTGGAGCTGGATGGGAAATCTGCATTTATGCTGTAACATTGTGCTTCAGAATTTTTCCTTTCTTCCTTTTATAACTCAAAAAAGCATTATGTTACTAAGGATATTTACTAGAAATAACCTAGTACAGTTACTAGCCTTTGATGGAAGTTTTTCTTGAGTGTGTTTTCAGCTCAAGTTCACTAGTCTGTTGACTGTCTTGTCTCTCACCACAGTTGATAGGGTAATCAGCATGGTAAGAAAACACCTCAGCTTCCTCAAAGACTGTACTTAAGCCCCATTACTTATGACCATAAATACCACTGATCTCCATGACATTTGTGAGAATACTGACATGCTGTCCTGTATAGTGTGTGGGTTTGAAATGGAGGAAAGATGGCTTTGGGCAATTTGCAGAAAGATGTTTAGAAGTAATTTTTTTCTCAGAAGCCTGTGTATGAATTCGTTAAGATGGTGGTCTTAGTCTCAATTTGGACAGCTACTGTGTTTTTCCATGTCCCTATCTTGATCCCAGCCATATGATCTCTCAAATTTCTTGAGTGACCTTTAATTCCCACTGTTCATCCAGTCTCCTGGAGAGCGTTCAGCCATGGCAGGAGGCATTGGTCCATCTGGCAGAGTTGGGGTCAGGTACATCTTGTTTCCTGGCAGACATCAGTAAAATTACCCAGTGAAAAATGAGTACTCCTCTGTCATCCCACCCCCAAAATGCATACACTATACCTAAATGGCTTCAGTACAGTTAAGTGGCTGAGCACAGGTAGAGTGTGAAAACGCTGTCCCTTCTCTGGCTGTGACCAGGTGATGCTCTCTGAGAATGAAGCTCTTCTCCTCTGTCTCTCTTGTGCTGAACAAGTTAGAGAGGAGTAGATTTTTAGTGCTGCTTGCATTAAAGACTTGAAGCACTTCTGGGGGGATATATGTGTGTGTATGTATTTTTATAATCGGAGAACCTCTGATAGCCACTGATCTTCCAGAAGGACTAGGTCATTTTGTATTGAGAACATTCTTAGCAGTGCCTGTTTGTGGGCATGCTCATGAAGTACGCACAGAAGAATGTATGAATTACAAATAAACCATCTGAATATTTTAATAGATCTTAGATTTTAAAATATTGAGCTCCTTAAGAAGAGACACCTCTGAATTTTTATAGAAATGTCTTCCATAGGAATGACACTGATTTCTCTTTGTAATCTGTAAAGTTGTCCTGTGGGTGTTGCTATTCTACATGATAGCACTTGGATACCAACAGATGGGGACCCCCTTGTACAAGATGTAGTAAATTCCTGTCCTGGCAGATGATTATCATTTTATAAATCATGTTCTACCAGCAGTGAATTGTTTCAGTGGTTTTCTTACCATAGTTGACATTTATGAATATCTTAACAGAAAGGCTGCCTAAATAACAGTGAATGAGTGAGTGATTATACAAGGAGCTGTCATTGAGAGAAATGCATGTTCTGTCAGTGGGAGCAAGAATTTAACTAAACTGTCATACTCTTTTAATAACTGAGCCAGTGTTGAAAATTAACATCATTTTTTTCTTCATTTCCCCACTTTAATAGAGACACATTTAAAACAGGGAGGTGTGTTGGTCCTCAGCAGTGTGTTAATAGGATAATATAAAGCATGTGAATTAAGTCTGGGAGACCAGGACTGTTAAAATGAGCTGATCCAGAGGATGGCTTTAAATGGGACACAGGTGAAGTAAAATGCATAAAAGCAAAATATATCTCTATTTAATAGCAGTAGTCACATAGGAAGATCAATTCACTGGTATAAAACCCCACATGATTTATTTTTCACATGAGAGAAAAAGATAATTTACTAAATAGCTAGAATTTACTGATACCTAGAGTTTAGCTATCTAGTATTCTAGCTAAATAATCCCTGGGTAAAGCTTATTTAGGGTCTGGCTAGGTACCATGCCCCTAACACATTTGTGTTTGCTACTGAGTTGAATACCCTTTTGTTAAGAAAGTCATTCATTCGGTCATTCTCCCTCTCCTTTCTTTTTTTTTTAGGACAATTGTCTGTTTCTCTGTTACAGAAAAGCTCATTTTCAGTTTCTTCTTTGGGACTTGATTCAAGACAGAACTTTTATTTATGCTTCATTTTAAATTGAATTTGCTATATATTGGTTATATTGCTTAGGCTTATGTAACTCATATGTTAAACCACCGAAGGTGCTGCCTCCTTTTGTGCTGCTGAATATCAGTATACCTCCTACAGTTGTCAAACTTGACCCTTCTCGTGGTGCAGCTATCCTGGTATGACAGTAGCCAAATTGATTTGATTCTGTTCAACACTTTTGTCAGTTTTGCCTGTGTTAAAAACAAAAAAGAAGATAAGATTTGTCTGAAGTTGTTTTTTTCGTTTACATTCCTGATGAATCCCTGATAAAATGGAGAAAGATCAGTGACTTGTAAATCATGCAAAATACACAGATGTTCACATGGAAGATGTGATTCAAACTATGTGGGAAGTGGGCTTTATTTTTAGTTTGGTGCTTTTTATTTTGGCAGATATGGAAATAGAGGTACAAAGATGTATAAATCTAATGTTTCTTAATTAGGTTTCGTACTTTGAGATATATTTGGACAAAATAAGGGACCTACTTGATGGTAAGTGTTGCATTTCTTGTGTGATTAAGTGTTTTTGGGCTTGGTGTAGTGCTTTGAATCAGGGCTTAAGGGGAAACAGCTATTTTCTTTGACAGTAGCTGTATGGGTTTGTGAAAAAGAATTTAGCAGTTGAAGTCATCTGATCTCTAACTCTTGTGCACCTACCTCTGCAGTGCTACATAGCTTGGTTATAAAAGGGTACAGAGAATTTTACAGACTCCAAGGCAGGTCTGAGCCTCATTGCCAATATATGTTCTCGAAGTCAAGCTGTAATAATGTATATAGTGTTCCATTGGTTTTTGTTGTGTTTTGATTGTTTCCTCCTCCCCACCCCCGTTAACTCTGGATGCATTCAGTTCAACGTATTCCTTGCTTTGCTTCTGTTAGGTAGAATTTATTGGGAGTGATCTGTATTTTTTACAATTTGTGTCTCTGTGTATGTGCACTGTATGTTAGTGAAAGTGTGAATTGCATGTGTGAATCAGTCCGAAGACAGAAATATGCGCTAATTGTACCACAAAACCAGGAACAAGTATTTGAGCTGTTTTGAATTCCTCCGAGTTCTTCTGTCTTTTTTGAAATTCTTGCTGCTTTGGCAAAATCCGAGTTGGTCTGTGTTCATTTTACTGATCCACGCAATAAACAAAAGTTTTTGAGGAGTAAAGTTAGCTTTAAAGAAACAGGTACAAGGGGAACAGAACAAGAAACAAGTTTAATGTAAGAGAAATATTGGTAGTTCATAAGGAGTGGGAAGCAACTGCAGTTCTCGCTTACAAATTTGATATGTTCACAATATTTGTCTGTCAGTTCTATAGTTGACACATTATTACCTGTGGAGTATTCTTAATGATTGCCATCTTTTTTTTTCTAGTGTCAAAGACAAACCTTGCTGTACATGAAGATAAAAACAGAGTCCCATATGTTAAGGTACAGGGAAAATTTGATGTTCAGTTTTTCATTCTTTCTCGCATACTCATTTATTTACACATTTCCATTTGTATCCCAGTGTGTTTGCTGAAATGATTCAACTTATGTTTGGAGTCGTGAATGTTCAAATAGTACTGGTCCCTGGATTTAAATAGTTTCTGGAAATATTAACAGGCTTGAATCATGTTTGCTTTATTTTCCTAACTTTAAACATTTACATTTTGATAGTATGGTGTTAAATTTTAAGGACTCATATTCCCATTTCATGGCAGATATGAAAGAGAACATTTTGAAGGATTTTGTTCTTGAATTTTTTTGCGTATGTGCTATAATCTCACAATATTTTAGAACAGATTTGTTGGGTTAGGAATTTGTTTTATAACTTCCTGGGCCCTCACTTAAATATAATGTAATGAACATATATGAGACTTAATAATACACATAAAATATTGTTCTGTTTATTCTCATCCTCAGGAGGGGAAAAAAAAAAGATAAAATAATTCCTGCAGTAATATTGCATTAAGGCAGAGAGCAAGGACTGTGCATCTTGTCTTGTAGTTTGAGAGAGAGAAACTAATTTGGGTATGTAATCTAACCCAAATTAGTAGTGGGAATATATGCTGTATCAAGTCTTTAATCTGGTGAAAGAAAATTTTCTCCCAGTTTACCCTGAAAGTCATACAAAGGCATCTTTTGTGCACTGCCTTGCTAATGATCATGTTGGATGTTGGTGGTTCTTCTAATTATTTTGTTCATCAGTGCTAAATATCCTTCCTGATGGCATTTGGAGTGCTAGCGCTATTCCTAAAGCTTTCTGGTTTCAACTTGCATTTTTCTAGGGTTGTACAGAAAGATTTGTATCGAGTCCTGAAGAAGTTTTGGATGTCATTGATGAAGGGAAAGCTAACCGTCATGTAGCCGTTACAAGTAAGTATTCTGCGGAGGCTTTTCTGGCTATACAGTGTGGGTGATTGTAGCTTCCTAGTGATGTATTGATTCTTCACATTCACAAAGTATGTGAAAGATGTAATGATGCACAAATTATAACGCTTTAAAATGAATAGTGTGTACTTTTTTTCACTGCTTCACTGCATACAGAAACATTTATTGACTTTCAGCTTTGAGAACTCCTGAATTTAATACATGGCATTATATAGTATTTTTATATAAAGTGTCAAATATGTATTGTTACACAGTATAGATATCTTGAAATTATGTCTAACTGAAATTACATAGATACTCTCTTCTTTGTGCTACAAGTCTAGAACTCAAAATAATTCACTGCTCAAACAGCAGGCAAAGACTGCAGAGCAGTTGTCAGACTCTGCCTATCTCTTGCAAGTTATCCCAGTGAAGCAATGACTTGGGCTGAATTCCCATGATGGCAAAGCAAGCAAATCTTCCTGAATTAGAAAACGTAATTGCTTCAGCCTGTGCCAGATTTGTTGACATTGTGTTGCATGCAGCCTACTAGCATTATGCTAATAAAAAGGATGGGTATCTTTGGCCTGTTCCCAGTTTATTCTGTAAGATGTCTTTGATCCAAGCAGTCACATTGGCAGGACCACAGCTTATAACTCTGATCTTTGGGGTGGGGTATTCGTATATTTTTTTACTACATAAATTGATTTTTTATGGCACACAGAGTAACTTCTTTCTCTTCCATGTCTCTACCTTCTCATTTTGTTAACTACTATATTGCCTTAGCTATCCCATGCCTTTCTCATCATAGTAATAGAAATGAATTACCTTTTTTTCGAAGTAATGTTTCCTTCCATTGTTTCTTCTAGTCTCTTTAAGAAAAAATATCCAAATACAGCTTTTGCTGTGGTACCACCTGTTGCATTCGGTGCACACAGAAAAGTTCTGATAGAAGCTGACACAGAATGAATTTTACCTAGACTGAAATCCAAGGAGCAAATTTGGAAGCATTATTGAAAAAACTGAGTTTGGAAGTGGAGAAGAAAAAGGGAGTTCGAAGAGCTACAAACATTGCTACAAATGCGAATGGGTGAAAGGTGGTAGTGGGGTTTCTGGTAACAGAAAATAGAGAAAATGGATGAGAAATGGTTTACTGATTCTTAGTGCTTTCTTTTTGCTACTTTATGAAACTTCAAGCATAACATGGTTACAATCAAACTTACAACAAGCTGAAGCTGACACTAACTGCTTGTGTTCTACCTGTGGCCTGGGTGAAGGGTTTTTAACTACTTAAGTAATAAATATCACTCTGAAATTTGAATTTAAATAGCATGGTTTTGACAAAAACTTTTGCTAAATGTTGTGAGATCTCACACAATTGGACTGAGATGTGCCCAGCAATTATTTTTACTTCTCTTTAAATTCTCTTGCTCAGCTCAAAATTATTCGTCTGTCCAGGATGCTGGGCATAACATACTCATTTTAGTTCTATGTCTAAATAGTGTCTGTTATATCACATAATTTTTTTGTGTAAGCTGTCTATGAAGAAGCATAAAAGGACAGAACCTTTATTTCTTACTGTATCTGTGAAATGTTTTTTTATTATTCACAGAGTCCTAGAATGGTTGAGGTTGGAAGGGACCTCAAAGCTCACCCAGTTCCAACCCCCTGCCGTGGGCAGGGACACCTTCTACTAGACCAGGTTGCTCCAAGCCCCATCCAGCCTGGCCTTGAACACTACTTATGCTATGAATTTTTACTATTTCTGGTCAAATATTATTGCTTCAGGGGAACAAAAAAATCTTCAAAAAAGAAAGGAGAAAAAAAACCAAACAAAACCGAACCAGCTTTTTTCCCAAGATTGTCATTTAGCATGAAGCTGGTTCATCTGGTCATGTTGGGAGAAAACAGGAGCTCATTCTGTAGTCAGTGAGTGAGCTTTATTTGCAGCTCTTGGCATGGACACTTCTGTCACTACAGCGGTCTGGGTTCTCCAGTGAGTGGTCTTGCACTTTCGAATTTGCTAGCCATAGGCAAGCTCTGATGAAATAGAATTTCTTTGTCATTTAAACAAAACCTTTCAAATATGATTGCAGATATGAATGAACACAGCTCTAGGAGCCACAGTATCTTCCTTATTAATATTAAACAAGAGAATGTGGAAACTGAGAAAAAACTCAGTGGAAAGCTCTACCTGGTAGACTTGGCTGGAAGTGAGAAGGTAATCTTCCCTTTTACCTTAACTGCTGAATGATCCTAGTGGGATCACTAAACTGGTTATGTGAATGTGTGTCAGTGCCAACTAAGCTAGGTTTTACAGAAGTCTTACCTGAGGTTATCATTAGTATGTCAATCTTTTTGTTTCTTCCATGTGGGGTGGAGAAAAGGAGCAGATCAGAACTATTGGTGTGACATGCAAAACCCAAAAGCTGTAATATATCTTTGTTTATAATGAAGTGGCTTGAACCAGAGTATTTTTATATAGTTTACACTTAGTTATGGGTATTTGTAGAAAGTAGTGTAATGCTTATGGAACTTGCCAAATGAGACAGCTATTTTAATTTGCTTATATTCATACATGTCCTGTTTCTAGGTTTTCTGTAATTGTTTCTCATGTTGGATCAGTGAAGTAACAGCAGTTAATGCAGTTACACAGCTGAAGTCTATTTGAAGCTCACTGAATGACTCTTTTGATATAGAAAATATAGAAAAATACTAACCAGAAAAGAACTTGTATCTGTTTGCCAAAAGAGTAATGGTCTAGAACAGTACTGCAGTGCAAAAAATGTCATTGCTTCCAGATTCTCATTCTGACATCTTCTGGAGTGTTAAAAATGGTTTCACTGTAAATGAAATAAATCATAAACCTCACCATTTTGCAGCACTATGGATTTCTTTATTCAAGCTGTATTACAGAATAGTTTGGGTTGGAAGGGACCTTCAAAGGTCATTTAGTCCACCCCCCCTGCAATGAGCATTGACATTTTCAACTAGATCAGCTTGCCCAGAACCACATCCAGCCTGGCCTTGAGTGTCTCCACCGCTTCTCTGGGCAACCTGTGGCAGCATTTTACCACCCTCACTGTAAAAAACCCTGAGTCAACCCATGTCAAAATAATTACTCATGGTGAAGCAATGTCTTTCATTGTGGTGGCAGATTTCTATTTCTTTCCAAAAATGAGAAGTAAAACAAAAGCATTTGTTTGATAGACCACACAACTTTTAGGTTTGATCACTGGGACACACTGTTTGATAACCTGTTGGTACAATGTGGAAGCCATCCATCAGAGTAATTAATCATGTTAATTTCTATTATTGCATATAATACTAAATGTAAAATTAATAACTTTGTGGTGTTTAGAAAGTGTGGTGTTTCAAAAATGAGTGGGTAGTCAGGCTTTACTCTTCTCCGAAAACTACGCTTTTGTGGTTCTTTTTTTTTGGACATTGTACAGAAAACCTGAAATGAGGTTTCCTTGGTAGATTGTCTTCTTAAAAAATGCAGTTATGTTTCTTTTAATGTCAAGTGGCATTTTTAGAGGAAAGTACAGATTCTGTAGTTTTAATACAGAGAAAAATATATGGCTTTATTATATGTTTTTGTGCACTTCCCCACCCTCCCCACCCCCCCAGAAAAAGAGAGACAGGAAAGATGATAAAAATGTGTTGCTGTCTAAAAAAGTGCTGGTCTTAGGCCACCGAACTTCTCAACTGGGCCACCTTGGGATCCAGTTTGTCTACCAGTAAACCTTGCCTTCAGGATGAGCAAGATCATGCTTTCTCTATCCTCATATTCTCTGTCCATGCAAGCAAAATACAAAGCCAAGATGCTTACTGTGCCAGTAAGTGTGTCCTGAGAATATTCCTGTGGCGTTCAGACTTGGAAGTAGTCCCCAGGTGTCCTCAGGTGAGCACAGCCTTACCAGCTTTTCCCTTCACAAAGTAAGGATCAACTTGCTCTTATGCTGGAATAAAAGGGAAGTATTACTACAGGCTTCTACTAACAGAAAAGTGCATATAAAATTCTCCTTCTTCATGCTGAGGTTAAGCTTGCTTTGTTTTAATTCCAAGGGTATCTTTAACTGTTACACTTTATGCACTGTAGCTGTACTTGTACAGATGCTTACTGATAGCTGAGCCTGACTATTGCCTGTTCTCTTTGGTAGGTCAGCAAAACTGGAGCAGAGGGTGCTGTTCTTGATGAAGCTAAAAATATCAATAAGTCTTTGTCTGCTTTAGGCAATGTGATATCTGCCTTGGCAGAAGGAACTGTAAGTAATCCTGTTTTGTGTTGTTGAAGAATGGCTTTTTATTTATCTGTTTCTTTGCCATGCGCATAAAAAAATAAGCTAACATTTCAATTGAGGAAGAAGAAAATATTAGCTTTCCAAGCACAAACCAGTGACACTTTTGCTATTCTGCTAAAGATAAGAAACTCATTTTCTTGAATTTCACTTGAGTGGTTATCCGATCTTAGCACAGTCAAAACAATTACTCTTCAGGATTGTATACTTCAAGTCCATTAAACCTGTCATTGTCGACTCATGTTCTCTCTCATTACGATATCATTATTTTAAAACATTGTTCTTGTCTCTTACTTCTATTTGATTAGAAAACCCATGTTCCATACCGAGACAGCAAAATGACCCGAATACTTCAGGATTCCCTTGGTGGCAACTGCAGAACTACTATTGTTATATGCTGTTCTCCTTCTGTGTTCAATGAAGCAGAAACAAAGTCAACCCTGATGTTTGGGCAGCGGTGAGTCCTACTAGGCATTAGGCCGCATGACACTTGTGTGGGCTCTTCCCCATGTTCCAAGCCAGCCGAGGGGAGTGAAATGAGTAGGCCGTTTAAAATAGGTTATGTTTCTGGAGCTGTTACAAAGTAGTACTGTAGAATTTGAGAAAACTGTCTCTTCATTCCCTGTGGTACAAGATAAATAATGTTGGCCTGCAGCTGCACTACTTCTAAGCTCTGGTAATCTTTCTTGCAGAAAATACAAAGTGTTATCATAGTTCTTTGAGATTTTATGGGGAAGATAATGGTATTAGGCAGTTTTCTGTTGGCTAACTCAGTGGAAAATGTTCAGGTTTGCTTTATCTGATACTGCTCTTGATGCTTTTAAGAAGTGTATTCTCCTTGAATGGCATTTCAGGGATTATTGTTATGACTGTAAAAAAACATCTTTTACTGGTAAGAAAATGAAGACTGGGCTCTGTGTGATGTTCACAACTTTGATACATGTCCATGATAGTTCATGGACATTTTTGTATTAGAAGGATCTTAACAGTTTAGGACAAGGCCTCAGATAAAAGCAAGGCCAGAGTAAGTATGGAAAGAAAGAAAATTTCTCTTCCGTATGTGTTTGTTTGCAATAGCCATATGCAATAAATATATTCCATTTGGAAAAGTTTGCAAAAATACTGATATTTATTTATATTTTATAATAATATATATTTTAAATTTTAATGTATTGATTGTATATAATATATACATTATATAATAGATAATTTTGATTTTTTTTTTTTTTATTTTGCAAAATATTTGGAAAGTTTGCAAAAATAAGTCAGGCTCATTACACAGTTACTGCTTTTGTTGTAATTGAGGAGAACTCTGATACCTTGGAAAATTACTCATTTCAGTTTATAATAGCAGAAAAAAATTCTAGCAAATTATGATTGTTTGAAATAGCATTTATTTAACAGTTTGTACAATGCAGTGAATTACTCTGAAAATGGGTTGTTTTTCCACCAGGCATAATTTTTTGCATTGAACCCCACACTGTTAAGAAGCATTTTATATTGGGAAGTAAGATCACAAATAAAGAATTAATCTGACAATCTTCTGTTAATTCATTGCCCTACTTTTATCCTTTAATGTGAGCTTTCCTTAGATTTTCATGAGGGAAGATGATCTCTTTATCATGTTCATGCAAGAGTACATAGAAATGGCAGGACAATAGCTGCCTTTGGCTGCAGTCCCTCTTAATGGCGAGTTGCGGATTAGTATGGGTTAGGGCTGGAGAACAGTTCTGCAACATGCTCTCCATCTGGCATTGCCAGAGCCAGTGTATTAACTTGTCCTTGTCATCTGCTGCTGGGATTTGTGAAAGGTGTGCTGCAAGCAAGGTAACTGCAAAAAGTTTGAAATTCTGTGATCTCTGCTTCCACTACAGTGTTTCCTTCGTTTCCTGCAGAACTGTAAGCTACTCACTTAAAAAGCAGCGTGCAGGAAAAACTCCCCAAAGGGAAGTTTGCAGGTCACTGCAGTAAGGTTTTATGAAAAAGGAATTTAAAAGGATGAAGTGGTCATTAACATAATCAGGTTAAAGGTTGCTCTGCAGTTTTAATTCAGCATTGTATGCTGAACATGAATTTAAGTTATTAAAGATGTAAGCTTTTACTGAAATCTGATATGTGTCACAGAAATTTTGAGAAAATGCAAATATTAAGATGCAGGAATTAAACAAAGAGTGATAATAATTCTGAAGTATGAGTTGCACTGTTTTTGTTGATGGTAGAAGTTTAAATGTCTTAATAGTCTAAACCTCATTTTAAACCTCCCCATGTACAATTTTCTGACTGCAGGTGATGTCAGGTAAATGTGAATCTTGCACCTCTGTAGACCTAAAGAGCAGTCACAAAGGTCCTGCTGATTCATTCTGGATAAGGATCCAGGGCAGTAATGCAGCAACAGGAACAATTAATTTTAAGTAGATGAGGAGGTACTGTGTTAGTTTTCAGTCTTCTTGCTGTTATGCTGAACTATCTGTACGGTCTAGTTTGAAGTAAAAAGTAATGTAAGCAGTAAAATAGAATAGTTCACATTAAGGTGATTAAAAGGTGATGTAGCTTTTTAAAAATTATTTTATTTTAAAATCTAAATTAGAAGTGTTTTGTTTTGCTCTGTAGTGCTCCGGGATCTCTGGAAGTTGTATGCTTGAGTAGTTGAAGCAGTATGTGCAGGGGAAGTCCAGTTTCCATGTTATTTCAGCTTACATTTCTCTCAGTTTCTTTTCTCTTTTCAGTAATAAGTAAAACTTACCTTCCTGTTTGGGGCAAAATAATTTTCAGACTGATTCTGCACACCTGGCTAGCAGAGATTGGAGTGATGTGACATGACTAACACTTTTCTACGGAGAGAAACATTTTTGAGATGTTCCTTACTGACTACAATGTCAGCTGAAGGAACTAGGAAAATAACTAAATACTTCGAGACAGTGCTTGGTTGGGGTTTATTGTGGGGTTTTTCTTTGTTTAAAAGGTATAGAATTGGGCTAAAACAGGAGTTCTTTGTGGACAGCATTTAACTGTAGGAAAGGAAACACAAGTAGGACGACAGGTGATGCACTAGACTGCAGAGCAATGCACATACTATACACAGGGTTGTCATTTTTTGGATAGGAATATTGCTGTCTATGGGAAGTGGTTCTTTTACATGCTCTTTGGTTGTGGTGTTTCATTTTTCTGATGTGACAATATTAAGGACCTGAATAACATTAAAGGGAAGGTACATGAGTCACGGGTGATTACTGGGTCTTCCATTTTCCCTAGCAAAAAAAGAATTATGTCACCATTAAAATAAGTGTCAGGAGTAAAATTCATCTTCACAGGCCCACTTGTACTAATCAACAAGTGCATGTACTCCTCTGTTACAAGTGAGTCAGTTTCTTTTCTTTCTGCTCCATCTTTTCTTGTGGTTTTATATTATTTTTAATTGTAGTTGCCAGTAAGTACTTTATCCAACAAAGGATAATGCAGTTGATAAACCTTATGGTGTGGCATTTTCCCCCCTACCCCCAGTTAAATGAGTGGAAACTTGAGCCATGCTTTTGGCAGGGACAGTATGTAAAAGTTAACTGTTATCTTTAAAGTAGAGAGTTATTTTAAAATATTTCTAAGGTAATAAAACTCCTGCTTGCTGCATAGTGCAAATCAGTGGAGTGCAGTATGGGGCACAAATACAGGAGTGTTTTCTTGCTGACAAAACAAACTTTCAGGACTTTTAGTGATTGGCCACATTTAAAGGATGCTTTACAATCAGTAAATGGAGCTGTGAACAACATAATTAAGCGCACATGCTTGCCCCAGAGGAGAGTTAGCCAGTGCATCCATAGCCCATTCCCAGGTGTAGTTTCTTACACTGGTGTTTCAGCCTACGCTTTACAAACTAGTGGGAGGTTTGTCTGTTATTCCTTTACTTAGCCTGTATTTTATTCAATAACGTGGGAGTCATTTGGAGGGACTCAGAGCAGTGAAGGGCAAAGATACAAAGTTTTCTTAATCCATACCAATTTGTTTGGTTTTTCTTTTTAAATGTAGATTTCCTAGAGTAGGTTCTGCACTTTTTTTTTTTTCTTCCTGCTTGCTTTGCATTTCTGATATTATCGTTTAGCTTCAGTTGAAGCTAAGCAGTAATAAAGTAGTGGTGGTCATGGTTAGAACGGTTTAAATTTTGTGTTATTTTTGCCTAGAGAGGCAGTAACTCGTGAACCAGTCTGCAGTGGCACATGCACAAGTTTAGGCTTCCTCCCCAGTGATAAATTTCCTCAGCCCAGTAACTGAGTTACCTGGTGGTGACAGCAGTTCTGCTCCTTCCACCCCCAAAAATGTGTTTTAAAGCACTGCTTAGCTTTCAAGAATTATGAGTTTCTGTATCTCTGCTTTACTGTGTTGACATCCCTCATGTTGTGGTGCTGAAAATGTGGCTGAGTTTTGTTGGTGGAGTTCAAGGGGTGGTTGTTAAGAGATGGGATGAGACTGTGGATGGACACTGATACAGCATACTGTACTGTGGGTCTCACTTCAGAAGAAGCCGCAAGGTGGTAGCTTACCTAGCAGAACAGTAATGACAGGATTTGGTTTTGTCCTTGATCCAAGAACTGTTTCCAGAGTGTCCCTTTTTGGGGGAAAATGTCTAAGCCACTCTAAGTCAGTGGCTGCTGGATTCTGATACGGAGAAATTTCTGTTGAGGCTTCCAGGAGTAATGGTACTGAGGGTTTGAGAAAAAATGGAATTGTGGCACTGCAGTTCAGGAAACTGAAAACGTTTAGTAGTTTCCCTTTGTGTTTCAGAAAAATTTCTGAATCCTTACTGTTCTATTAAGTTAAAAGTTGCAGAGCAACTGACAACTTGTTTTGTTGTACAGAGCTAAGACGATCAAGAACACAGTCTCTGTGAATCTGGAGCTGACTGCAGAGGAGTGGAAGAAAAAGTATGAGAAGGAAAAAGACAAAAACAAGAGTTTAAAGAATGTTATCCAGCATCTAGAGCTGGAGCTGAACAGGTGGAGAAATGGTAGGTACCAGAATATGGGAATGGGTATATATATTTGCATTTTTAAGTTACATACGTTAAAATCTTGCCTTAAATCACAAGTGTCATACTAAGTTCACCATTCAGAGTTGTTGCTCACACTTCATAGTAACTGAAAGGTGTAGAAGCAAATACCAAATAAACAAGGAGAAGCCATTTAGAGAAGATATCATTTTAAATGCCAAAACTAGCATGATATCAGATGTACAGAATCCAGGAAGACATCAATAATTTTTAATAATGTTAGTAATATTAATAAAAGGTAAAATGCCATTATGTTTAGTTTTCTTTTAAAGAAACTCTGTTCCTCAGGTATGAGAATCAGTTCTGCTATGCTTTTAAGGTAACTAGGTCTTGGTTTTTTTTTATAATTGAGTTTAACATTAGAATAATTAGTACAACAATTAGGAGAGTGATCTGGTTAGAAGAATCACATTTGCCTTTTCCTGTGGCTTTTAAGTGAAATTTATGTTGCGAACAGCCAATTCTCTTTTTAGAAACATAGACTGTTCAGGGTGGGTTGTGAGATGAAGTATAGTGTGATAGAGGAAGAAGATTTTTCTGCATGTTTAAAAAATTGAATAATTTTTATTTAATCTGAAATTCTGACAAATAATTTTAACAAACCATCCTTACTTTTATTTATTATTCCACACATTACAAAATAGAAAAAAGAAAGTCCAAACCAACAGCAACGCCCCGCGCAAAAACTACTCTGCAAACTACCCTGCACCCTGCAATCTCAGTAAACCCTTGGCAGTGAAATACTGCTGCTTTGGAGTCATTTTTATTTTCTGAATTTCTTGTCATCCAGGCTCTGTGTGTTGATGTGTCAATAGCATGTAACTCTTGCAAAAGTGAAGTATCTAAAGCAAGAACAGATCTATGATTTAATTATTAGTTACAATTTGTTTTGTACAGTCAAGTCTGGTTTTGAACATCCTGAGTCAAATCACTGAGAAAACCTGACCTTTATGGGTGCAAAAATTGCTTCCTCCTTCAGCAAACTACGCTGTTTACTTGCCTTTCAGATGAGATTGTTACCTAATGATTACACTCTGTGTCTTTCTCTGGAGACTTCAGCACTGGGAATATTTCCCATATCAGCATAGTGCAATTGCTATGGAGACGGTCAGTCTGCTCTTGGTGTTGAGGAGTGCTGGGGATTTGTAACCCACTCATGTTCTGTGTGTTTCATTCTGTGTTTGCTAAATGTGATGACTTTAATTTCCTTCCTGTTCTAGAAACAGGGTGGTTTGGCCTTTGGTTTTTTGGTTTCGTTGTGTTATTTTTACTTTTATTTTTTTTAGAAAGCCCTGTACGGATCCTTTCTATATGCTGTCTAAATTGAGACTTGCAACACGCTGTTTCTATTGTTTTGTTTAAATATACACACTTCCTCATCCCCTCTGTCTGTCCTGCTTTTCTCACTGGCATTACCCAGCCAATGCATTCAAAATACTATTGATTTCCTGCCTGACCTTCTGCAGTAGTGTCATTTGGAAAGATACTCTGTCAAAGGAGGCTCTTTACAAATGAAAGTGTCACAGAAATTGCATCTTGAGTATGAATTGCAGGACAGATGTATAAATATTCTACTGGTATAGTTTAGTCTATAAATTTAGAAAATAATATGCAAAAAAAAAATTGTAGCAGAAAACATATTCTCACAGGAGCAGGATTTCAGAGCCTCATATCCAAATGCACAATTTGGTCTGTGTTTTACACATAGGAGGTTATTCTTATCCAAAGAATAAAAATCTAAACGTTCATTTTCGGAGGCTACTGATGGATTCTCTGCAGCCCGAGGAGTGTTGCCATGTATGCAAGGTCCCATGATCTGACCAAGCCCACCTTTCCTAGTCTGCTCCAGTGAAATGCAACAATAAAAAATCAGTTTACATTTTTCTCATTAATAATAAGATATATGATCCAGCCACTAGCAGTAGGGCAAAATGGTTTAAGTTCTTCTATAGGGGTTTTGGTGTTTGATTTCAAATTACTCTTTTTCATGCTTTATGCTTGAAAAAAATACCTTTTTCGGTAGTTGGTTGTGCTCTTTCATGCCCCGTTTTGTTTTGGGGCTTGAATGAGTCTGCTTTTCTGGTTTTTGATATATTTGTCCTGTGTACTTGTTTCCCTGCCAGTAAGATAAATAATGCCTATTCTGTTTTGGCAAGAGGAATGGTTAGTAAAGATTTATGGGACTAAAATACTGTAGCCCTCAATAGAAAAGGAAAAAAAAACCTGTTTGTACAGAAGGGTTGGATGTAACCTTCCCACACCTCGAGCAATGCATGCAGCATTCAGTGGCTTGTAGAGTCTCTTACCGGACTCTAATGACAGTAGATTCAATTTCTGACATGAGTGCCCAGCCTGTCCTTCTTCACTGAACTGAAGCAGGCTCATAATTGCAATGCACCAATGTTACCAAAGAAAATATTCCTCAAAGAAAATGAATTTGAAAGAAAATGTGTAGAGAGAACATCCTGTCCGGTATGCAGAGGCAACATCTGGAAATTGGTGTATGCACTTTAATTTTAGATGTGACAAGGCAGAAGGTGGGTATCATTTTAAATGCATCTCTCTTCCTTGTTGTCCTGGTGCTCTAGCAGTTCATGATGGGGGAGGGATAGTTGATAAGGCAGTTGGAAATCTGGAGAGGAAGAGGCATTTAATTGCCAGTAAACTTTAGGCTGAGAGTCAGAATTTTTTCCTCCTTATTTACACTTCTGTTTATAGGTGAGATTAGCCTCATGGATTGAGGGCTTGAGTGAAAGGGGAGCCAGGAGTTCGGTGTTAGGCAGCCATTCAAAAGTGTCGCTGCATTTTGCATAATGTATTTCTGTCTGCGGAGATCGTCTTTCTAAGGAGTATGGCCTTCTTTCCACACCTACTTTTGCCTGTGATTGGTATGCATGGCAGTTGCCCTGCCTCACACAGCGGGATACAATCCTTCTTGGCTTTGCTGAGTCCCTCTTAGCAACTGTGCAGGACCATCCTAGGATGTCCACAGTTTTGGGCAACCCTCTCTTTTGAATTCTAATGACCATGGATTGTGTGCCCTCAGGAGAAGCTGTGCCTGAAGATGAACAGATCAGTGCAAAGGACCAGAAAAACCTGGAGCCGTGTGATAACACCCCCATTATTGACAACATCACACCAGTTGTTGCTAGCATCTCAACAGAGGAGAAGCAGAAATACGATGATGAGATTGCCAGTCTCTACAGACAGCTGGATGATAAGGTGTGAATATTTGGTTTGACTCCATTCACTGTGTGTAAATGAAAGACTTGCTCAAACTGGGTGGGTGTCTCTCTGTATTTCTTGAACACCACAACGTGGAAAGTGTCCCAGAGCTCAGAACACTGTCATTGCATAAAACTGGATTTTGTTCTCTCATGTCAGCTATCTGCCTGTGTTCACTCTGCAGATAGATTTGGGATATTCTTCATAAAATCCAGCCAAGTTTGCTTTTAATTTTTAAGGGCTCAGTACAGGCTTTTCAGTGCTCCTTTTCCTCAGCAATTTTTGTGAAATCCCTCAGCAAACTGTAGTGTCACCTTGAAGGCACAGGAGAAAGAAAAAAGAGCAGACTGTCTCTTACATGTTTATTATGTGTTACAATTTTAATGAAAATATGTAACTATCCCTTGTCTTTTGTTCTTATTGTTCTAGCTGTGAACAATGCCTGGAGTGCAAGTGGCTTATTTATTTATTTATTTATTCAGCTTGAAATACATCATTGGCACTTAAAGCTATTGGCAGTATGCTTACTGAGCATTTGCCATTAATAGCTTTCGCCTGTGTGACAATAAGGGGGAGAAAGGCATACTAAAACCATTACCCATCATGGATACAAACAGTGTAAAAGGCTATCTAGCAAAAATTTTCAGTGTAGCTTTAACCATATGAACTCAAAACTTGATTTTAACTTTCAATTGTAATTAGCAAGAAGATATCAGAAAGAAAAGCCCACTGTTTCCTTATATGTTAATATTAAAGTTTAGCTGTTTCTGAATACCAAGGCAGTGAGTGAATAGTTGTGTTTAAGCCTTAACTCTGACATGCATGAGGTTTCTCTGCACAGTCCAGTGGCCCACAGCAGTATGTTGATGTCATTCAAAATACCAGTTAAACTCTTCAAGAAGTGACAGCTTTTCTGTGGTGGTGAATACATTGCTGGTAGCTGTCTCTAGCTTTTATGTATTGATTAAAAAAGAAGTCGGTCATTCTTTCACTTTACCTTATCAAAAGTAGCAAAGCCCACTGAACTGTTCTTGAGGGAACTGGTAGCAGCTTTGAATTTTACCCTGGAAAACATGGGAAGCATAATTTGGTGCATTAGTGCAGTACTATAGGAAATGAGGTATTTGATCCCCCAAACAAAACCAAAATACTGCTATTTATAACTTGCTATAGTGCAGACCAGTCTTATATTGAATCTGGGTCTATTTTAATATTAGCAAGTGACTCAATATATTCTACTTAATAGTTGTATTTGGTCTTTTTTTGCATAAAACGCTGCTGTGATTTTTTAGGAGGGTGCTTCTCCCAGCTGCCCGAGCCACTTCAGTTGGAGTATTTGCTATCAGAATAGATCCGTTAGAATGCTTGTCAGTGAAACACAAAATAAAAATTGACTGTGATAAGATAAAAAGCAACCATTTATCTTTGGTAAGTTCCTTTAGAGAAGGGTATCCATTACAAGAACAGAGATGGACTTGGTCAGAGGCTGTGCTTGGTGTGCCTCCTCTGGTGTTTTGGAGGAAGGACTTGTACGGAAGAGTCCATCATCATTTCTTGTCTGTATTTAAGATCAGTTCCTACCCATGAGGATGCTGTCTTAAGGAAGTTGAAATGCCAGTAGAATTGGATGCCTGGCTATGTATTACCTGGCAGTATTTCCCTCAAGGGGTTGGTGGGAGTAGGAAAATGCATATTCTGCAGTTGAGTGCTCCAAGTTCTGTGTGGTGTTTTGAGTGTTAATGCAGTACATGAATGCATTTCAGAGCTAGCTGTAAGTTGTAGTCTGTCCCCAGTGATCTCTCTGTAGCTAAAATATGGGGATAGGGTAAGTGGGAGAGAGACTGTATATGTATTTGTACGTCTATATGTATTTACATCTGTAAAACATCATGTATGTTGTCAAAGTTATAAGGTCCAACTCTGATCACTTCAGTATCTTGTTTATCATCAGGGACACTTCTGCTTAGGTATGTAGTAGAGACAACTGCATGCATGCATTGCTTTTACTTTGTATCTCTGTGTATGTATATTTTTCTCCTCTCATACCACTGGAACGTGCAGAAGGTTTGCTATGGTGTTATTGCTCCTTCTTTTCTAGAAAGGAGAAATAGAAGTGACCAAACAAGAACTGTGAAAAGAAACTAAAAATCTCCAACCCTCTTTCATTGCAGGATGATGAAATCAACCAGCAGAGCCAGTTGGCTGAAAAGCTAAAGCAACAAATGTTGGATCAAGAGGAGGTAAAAACCTTTAAAAACCACCACCAAACAAAAAGGCCCTTACATTTTTCTTATGAGACCCTTGCACTATTCTGACCAAGAAATATAATCCTGGTGTGAGAGTTCACCCATCAGTAGTGTTCCAAAACTTTGGTCTCTCTTTGCACAAAACATTGCCTTGATTCTTTAGGAGAGTGCCTATTGTAGCTCCTTGAGCCACTTCAGTTGGAGTACAGCATTATGCTGGCTGCTTTTTTGGGGTGTGAAACCTCTCTTGTAATTGAAGAGAATTATTCTGTCCATGTATCAATCCTTATCAAAACCCTCAAGAAAGTTTCCAGGTTTAGCCCCTTAAGAGGGAGAGAACAACATATAAAAATGTCTGTTACTCATCAGTCATGACTTACCTGCCACCTTTGAGGACTTGTCCTCACTGCAGGAGTTTTAGTCCATGATTAAATTCTTCATTCACTTGCCATAACTTTCTTTTGATTGTGCTACCCATATCATGGCTATACACATGTAACAGAATTTTATGCATTCTCAGCAGCGTTATTTTCTGACATGTTATTTACACCGTCTCACTTCTACCATCTTTTTACATCAATGTTCTTCTCATCTAAAGCTTATTTTCCCCTCACAGTTTTTCTTGTGTCTTTTTTTTTTTTTTTGTCTTAATTTTTGGGTGATGTGCGTTCCTTTATTTGTGTTAGATATTTGGAAGCGTGCTGTACACCGGCTTATTCCTCACCTTCTGTGTTCCATACTCAGTATTACATCTGGAAGATGACTCATGTTTTTGGAGGCCTCTAATCCTTGCTTTATAGACCATTTTCCCCCCTTTTTTGCATATATTCTAATCTAGACTTACTGAAGTCTCTGCAGCTGATGTTGCACAGCTTGTACAGAAGGTTCATCCAAGAAGCACGTCCGTCTCTTACCTTTGACAGCTAATGTGACATTTTTGTTTTTTTTTTCTTTAAAGGAATTCAGTTAATTTTTCAAGGTTTGTCTTCCACGAGTAAGCACTGTGGGAGCGATGTACCTGTTCTCTCTTAGAGCTGTGATTAGCTCCATTATACAGTAGCTGCAGAGCAGCTGCCTCACTCTGCTTCCCCCTAATTAACTAGAGTACTTTTCATGCTTGATTAAGCCAGCAGGTTAATTATAAATCTAGAGGACTACTGCAGATGGCATTGTGTTGATTCTTGTGTCTTTAGTACCTTTTCATTGGCTGCTTCTTAGGGTGTGTGCTTTGGGGGGGATTCTGAATCTTCCACCCTTACATCTTGCATGCTGTGAACAGATCAACAAAGTGCTGCAGCCGTCTCCCTCCCTTTGCTTAGAACTGATTGGTATAATGTGTTATTAATAGCCTTTTAAAATCTTGGTATATTTTTCCACATTATATCAACAAGAATCTTCTGGGGAGCTGTGTTTATGCTCTAGGTGATACATAACACTTGCCTTTACTTGAAGTCGCAGTAATATTCACACAGTAAATTTCTTAAGTAAATGTAAATAATAGTTCCATCTGTGTTTAGTAGAAAGATTATTTTAAGCTATTTTGTTGTTTAAATATTTACATGCCATCTGGCTTTGGCAATTCAGTGGGTTTTTCCATAATGTGAGTGCACTTCTGAGGCTGCAGCATTACCAGTGAGATAAATTTCCCTTACATCTGAATCCTCTCTTCACCACTTTGGGCACATGCCAGTGTCTGAAGCTGCCTGGTTGGTTTCCTATTTTCCATTAGCACTCTGAGCCAAAAAAAAAAAAAAAAGCAATGTCTTCTCTGACATTCCCTTTTAGGTGGTCTGTTTTAGAGAGACACTTCTGTTTTGATTGGGTTCTCGCACTCAATTTCTTCACAATCTGAGAGGCAGTGAGCAGTGGTGGGACAGGTCAGGAGGAGTCCACCCAGCACAATTTAGTGCAGGTTGTGTTCTACTGTCCAAGAAAGCTGCAATACAGTAATGTTATACTAATATGTACAGAGGAAGGCTTGGAAATAAGCGAGTTCTGTGAATGAATGTCCAAACTTTGCTGTTAGGATGAGCATGAATGCCTTCTTGTTTTTTGTGCACCAGTTTTATATTATTTTTCTACACTTTACGTTTTTAAGCAATGTTAAGTGCCAATTTTGTTACTAATCTTGAAAGTACAGTATCAGCAATAAATGTTGGGTAGCACCTTTTATTTATTTTCACATCATTCTGCAGTACATGGCTGCAGTTGAGTCTGGCTTTGTGCTAATAACCTGAGAGCTTAATTTTCAAGACTTTAACATCTGAATGAAGATAGAGTGGTGCAAGAGCAAGGGGGAGGACCATGCAACTGATTCCTTACAATCAGCACTGTTACTGAAACTTCAGCATCTCTTTCCATAGGATGCAAATAGTAAATTTAATACATTTTACAAATTGGAAATACTAGCATAGGTAGTATTGTGCCTCAGCAAGTACGAGCAGTTTTATCTGTCTTCAGCATCAGGCTTCAGATGATAACTAAGAAAAAACATCATAGGTTTGCTTATCAAAATATTTCTGTAATGCCACAAGATCTTTGAGGCTGCCTCAGAGAGCCCTTTACTTGGTTCAGTTCAAAGTTACGAGTCTCTGTTTAAACATTTTACTTTGGTACTTTTTAGTCCTAGCTGCAGCATTGGATTGAGGGCAAAAAAAATTATTTGGAGCTGTGATTCTGTTTAAAACAAGTTTCTCTACCTCAGTCTCTTGTCCAAATAGCATTTGATTAAGATTTTTCTTTTTATTGAAGTTCAGAGCCTTCAAATACATTTATGCCGAAACCGATGCTATTTCTGGTAGAGTGGCAGGATTTCTTCTCCTGTGCTTTTTCTTTCTTGCACACATGCTTGTGTGCTCACACTTTGTCTGGTTTTGCCCTTTTCAGTGTTGTCTTTTGAATGAGTTTCTGGGTGACTTAATGCTTCTGTGATATCTGGTTTCCAGCTTTTGGCCTCCACTAGGAGAGATTATGAGAAGATTCAAGAGGAGCTGACCCGTCTTCAGATAGAGAATGAAGCAGCAAAAGATGAAGTAAAAGAGGTCCTTCAAGCCCTGGAAGAATTAGCTGTCAATTATGACCAGAAATCCCAAGAAGTGGAGGATAAAACAAGGGCCAATGAGCAACTGGCTGATGAGCTGGCACAGAAGAGTGTAAGCGCAAGCAGTTTATAGTGCTGGTTCCCTTCTCACCCCCTAACTCTGCACCTCCCCTAAAGATTTCCGTAGGGGTTCCCAGAAAACTGCTAGCCTTTGCTGTTTCAGGAATCTTTCAGATACCTCTGCCAAGCGTGTTGTTATGTAGTTTAAAAATTGGAAGTATCAGGGAAGCTGTTAAAAGATCCATTATTTGCAGAGGCTGACCTCTCTCTTACTTAAAAAATAAAATTAAGGTAATTCAGAAGATACTTTATGGGAGCTGATGGCAGATTCAGATTGTGTCTCTCTTGCAACCTCTCTATTTTGCACACCATCGAGGTAACTGAACTGAATGTGAGAACTGGCCATTCTGTGTTTAGGGTATTTAAAAACTGTATTATGCCAAGAAAGATGTGAAAATCTGCTTTATGCAAATTGCAGCATTTTGTGTTTTTCTGGACTCTGTGCTGCAGAGCAGGGATTTTATATTGAGTCAGGGGATCTCGGGGAGTGAATCAGGAAAAAAAGTCAGCTTTTTTCAGCTGATTTATACTGAACTTAAGGAAAAAATCTGAGAAAAATCAAGGTTTGCTTACTAGCTTAATACATCCATGTTCCTTAATTCATTATGCATGCTGAGTAGCAGATCTGTTTTCATGGAAAGCTTCATTACCCACTTCAGTAAAACAGATTACTATGAAATCCATTTGAAAAAAATTAAATTTTATATCCTTCTATACCTGTTTCTCTGTGATTAACCTTCTTTGACATGTATTTTGCAAGTAAGATTCTTACCGGATTTACTACATTTAATAGATCTAAAGTAGCCTTGTTAGCAAGTGAGTTGCAAAAGTGGATTATGGCAAGGTAGAATTGTACGTGACAGTACATGGAGCTAGTAGGCACATTCAGGAAAGTACAAGACATCATGCTGTTACCTGGTTATCACACAAAAACTGATGCCCAGTGTGCTGGGGTGAATGTAATTTTTGCTCTTAAACCGTTTCAGAGTGCCCTGACAGCGACCCAGAGGGAATTGGGACAGTTGCAGGAGCTCAGTAACCATCAGAAGAAAAGAGCTACAGAAATCTTGAACTTGCTGCTTAAGGACCTGGGAGAGATTGGAGGTATCATTGGTACTAACGATGTTAAAACAGTAAGTTGGCCATCTTTATTGCTTGCCCCACCCACCTCCTGCAATATGAAAATACTTGATGTGGAATACATGTGATACATGTCATTCTCCCAGGACATTGCTGTTAAATCATGGCTAGAACCAGAGTAAAATACTGAAGAGGTCTTTGTCTGGGTCAGAGATGGTCAGTCAGTGTCTGTGCACACAATTGGCCCTCTTATTCCCAGCTTCATGGTTGGGGTCAGACTAATGCAGCCTATCCGTGTGTTTATGCATTTATTAATGGAGGGATCTGAGTTCCCCACAAGACTACACACATAGCCTTATTCCTTCGTTAGCTGGCATGACCCAGTATTCCCAGAATCTGAAGAATCTTTATTGGTGAGATTTGGCTTTTGGCTGGCTATCTTTGTTTGAAGCTTGTCCTAAAACTGTTGTGTAGCTGAAGGTGAACAGTTCCCAAAGCCAGAGGTCTGTACTGACAGTTGTTCAGGGCACCTGAATCAAAACAGCAGCGCAGAAATTATGGTTACAGCCTTTCAGCACTTTATCAAAGAGCCCACACTTCTGTGTGTGTTTCTGAACAGAAGATGCTTTAAAATTACTGATTTCCAGCACTGGTAAATTTGTGCTAGATACCCCATAAATAATTGCATGACAGTAAGACCAGCTTAACTTTTGTATCTTGACTAATGACCTTTACAGAGGAAAAGTTGCAGAGGATCCTTTTCCTCTGAAGTAAGGAGATAAGAACAGGATTGAAGGTGGCTGAAGTGACAGAAACCTTGGCATCTGAACATGCCAGGAGATGGAGCAAATTTTGTCCAGTTTCACTTTGAAATTTGCTTTCTCTCTGGCTCCTGGGTTTACAGATACAGTAGAGGAGGTGGCTACTCTGTCACACTGCTCCTGTTGCATATGAGCAAAATGCTGAGTCTCACAGAAGATACTTGTGTGGTCATTGCTAAATGGCACATCCCTGATGGAAATATTCATGGCCAGGAAAATGTTCTGGGTGATGTTAATGCCATCTTATCTCTCCATTTAAAACCATCTGAAAAAGAGCAATTGCTAAAACTGGATTAAGAAATTAATTTTCACCATGTATGTAAATTCTTTGCAATGTACTTCCTTCTCCTGCTTTTAGTTCACAGTTTTTGAGCAATGAACTTTCCCGAATATTCAAACCTAAAATAGAGCATGTGTGGCTGGAGTGTTTTGAGTTGACTCTGGGAGTTGTTGATATCCTGCTAAAGCCCCCTTAAATTAACAGATGCCCCAGCCTGCACTTGCTGCAGAAGACAGTATCCCTTTCATCTGATGAGGTTATGCAGACACCAGGACCAGGAGACCAGACTTCGCTAGATGCTACAGCAACCTCTGGTGGCCATTGTAGTAGGAACTGTAAGAGTAGAGATCTTTGAAACTGGAGGCAGCGGCTGTTTGATACAAATTTTTATAGTAACTAAGATGTCAGCACTTTATAGGACAGCTGTCAGTGTAAATAAGGCCAGATTGAGAAGCTTTTAGAAGAATAATTTCAAATTGTTGGCAATTAGCATGTTCTCAAAGTGTGTCTAATTTCAGACCAGACTGAGAGTTTTGGAAGCAATTGCATTTTTTAGGCTCTTGGGAGAAGATAGAGCACGTGTTACCTTCCCCTTGGCAGTGCTTGGAAAAAGGCAAAAAGCAAATGAAGTTGCCAGCCATATGTTTGCTCAAGAAGAACCTTCACAGCTTGTCAGTGGGTTACATGAATTAAGTAGTTGAAGAAAAATCATTAAGAGAAAGACATACAAATAAAAGGCACCATATTAAAACCAGGGAAGGAAATGATGTATAAATAGAGTGATACTCATATTTAGAGATGAGAGCGATTACTTTTCTCTTGCCAGGTGAGATTTCCAGACCCATGTCTGTCTTACAGCTCCTTACTGAAGAAGCACAGTCCTTCAAGAGGAAAGTTCTTTAAGGAGTACTTTGAAAATGTTTGTCATCTTTTAGCAGTTCGAAAAAAGGAAAATTTCCTGTGCTGGTGACATGAGAAGGTTTCTCCAAAATAAGCTCTTGCCATGATGGTGAGCTTGATTGCTTCAGATGTTGAACAACTAAACTGATGAAGCACGCTGTGAGCATGAGCCTTAGTTTCTCACTTTTGAAGCTTATCGATGACGATTGTAAGAAACAGTGGTTTAACTTGTTTAAAGGTGACCTGAAGGTCCATGGGTACTCCTTGAGGGCTGCTGTGCTTTCACAGAAGCTACCTAGCTCTAGACAAGAGCTTCACAGCAGGAAGATTGCTTTGGGCTGACTTACCTCTAAGAATCAGACGTTCAAGACTGCAATCTTCTCTGTGTTTAGTTAGCAGATGTGAATGGGGTGATTGAGGAGGAGTTCACCATGGCACGGCTTTACATCAGCAAGATGAAGTCTGAGGTGAAATCTCTGGTGAACCGCAGCAAGCAGTTGGAGAGTGCCCAGATAGACTCCAACAGGAAGATGAATGCCAGCGAGAGGGAGCTTGCAGCTTGCCAGCTGCTCATTTCACAAGTATGTTTGCTCCTTCCTTATCCCTTTGCAGCAAAGTTTGATGACTTTCTCAGCCTTCTTCCTCAAGAAATATGTGCCAAGAGTGAGAAATGAGACTTCAAGGAGCAGAGTGGTATTTCTCTTGTCTGTTTTGTTGGGCTTTTCTGTCTTCTCCTGTTCCACCCCCACAATGTTTTTCAGTACATTCTGTGGCAAGATCATGTTCTGCTGTAGATCTCAAAATGTGTTCTATGGCATAATACTGAAAATCCAGCTTGAGTGATTTCCTCAGCATGAATTTGTATCTTATACCTTCACTAAAAAACAGCCTGAGAAAGGAAGCAGTGATTGTTTGGTCCACTTTCAAAACATTTGGAGAGCCCTCTGTATCTGTCTGTTAGCATGCTACCAAAATAACTAGGTAGCAATACATTCACATGGTAGGAGAGCTTTACAGGGGATCGCAGTTACAGTGCATGCTTTCTGCAGCCTCCTGCATGCAAAGGGGCTAGCTGTTTTGACATGCCCAGTTGCTTTGAAGTGGATGTGTGAAGGGGAGAACACAGTACAGTTTATTGTATTTCATTTACTACCAGTTAGTCTGAATAAACCTGGAGCAAGGATAGCTTCTTGTCCTGCAGCAGAATGTCTTTATCAAGTTCTACCTAATAAAACTGTAGCTGGAAGCATGCTTCTTAGTATAAAGGGAGGCTAGAGCCCTGAGGGTGTTGGCTGTCCAAAAATGTTAAGTAAAAAATATACTTTTCATCCTGTCTTAAAGTAGACTCTGGGCTGGCATGGCCACTGAAAGAAGTCATCCTGCCAAAATGTGCTGCGCACTTTCCTTGGGAACTTGCATTGGTAACACAGATTAAGGCTTGACTTGCAAATCAGCTGTTTACATGCTTCTGTTGGCAGGAAAGGAGCAGGAACACAGAGCTGGGAATAAAGGTCTCAGCAGGAGGCAGTGGGACAGCCTCTTTCAGCTCTGGTGCTGGCTTAAACTGACCTGGCGAAGGAATGAATGGAAGGCAGCCCAGGTGCCTCTGTAGGGTTTGTGTTTGTGTCCTTACACTATAGTCGCTTGAATCACAGAGAATGTCAGAGCTTGTCACAGGCATGACCTAACTGTTGTCCTCAGTACCTATTTACAGACAGGAGACTGGAGGTTTAGGATTTGAGAGATGATTATTCAAGTACTGCATGTTCACATGATGAGGAAACCAGGCAGAAATACTCTTAGGCCTGTGATCACCTTGTCTTGGCATTTTGGAGGTTCTGCATCTAAGTGCATATTGAGGCCTGTCTGTTTAAAACTGAGAAGAAGCCAGATGTGTTATGCTCAGAATCTTCTTAATGGGCAAATGCACATTATCTATAAAGCCACCAAGGAAAGAAAAGGTGTAAAAGAAAGGAAAAGAAATGAAATAAAAGCTGTGAGACAGCTCGGGAAGAGCTTAGAGAGATCAAATTTGGCAAGCCTCAGTCCTGAGGCCTTGCAAACTCAGTCCAAAGCTGGTGGCTTGTTACTGCCAATGGCAATGCCATATCACAGGATTACACAGGTATGGTGTTTAGCGGATCCATAAAATGGTGCATCACCACTGTGTGCCATACCAACAGTCTCTATTCTGGGGACAGAACATTTGGAGCCAAGCTGGGAGTTGGACAGATTTCTTTTCAAATTTAGGAATCTATTAGAGGATCTCCTGCCCAAAGCATGCAAATCAGGAATGCACCTTTCCCTTCCTAGAGACCTTGATGCCAGGAGGCTCTGAATGAACTATTTTAGTTCCTGCTAGGGATTGCTCCTCTCTAAGTCAGATCTTCACAGTAGCGCCAAACCAGAGGTCTCAACTCCTCTCTGCCAAAGTGAATGACATCTGCTTAAGTGGCCTTATTAATAGGATGTAATAATTCACTTGAATTTAGCCCCAAATTAGAAAATTTTATTTTAATTTTTTGAGTTTTCACTATGTTCTCCACTGTTTGCTATTTAAACATGAGGCCTTCTAGTTCAGAAGGATGTTAGGAAGAAACAAATCGTCATGATGGCTGGGGCAGGTCAGTCTGAGCTTCTGCAGGTCGAAGCATCCAGAGGCCACTTCAAAAGCCTGGTGTTTAGCTCGTTTTAGTGAACTACTGCTGTGTGTTTAACACCTAGTCATGAGCTTCCCATGATGTTTGCCCTGGAATTACTACCTGTGCTATTTGGTATATGTCTTGGGCTACTGAATATGACCTTTAAAAACGCAGTCTCTTTTGGTTCTGTTAGCTCTTTCTCAGATCTTTTGCTGTGTTTTCTCCTAGTCATCAGCTCTGCATATGGAGAGCTTTCTCTTTTTCCTCTCTGACATAGGACAGTACCTTAATTCCTTGGTAACAAACTGTGGTATTTGCATCTCATTGCTATTCCCTTTGTCCTAAAAGCATGAAGCAAAGATCAAGTCCCTTACAGACTACATGCAAAATATGGAGCAGAAGAGAAGGCAACTGGAAGAATCACAGGACTCTCTCAATGAAGAGCTTGCCAAGTTGCGTGCTCAAGGTACAACATTTGATCTTGTGGTTATCATTTCTTTTATATCTTAGAAAATTCACTATTGCCTAAGGTATCATATGTGCAGTAGTTCTACGACATTTTATTGTCTATTTAGTATTTTGTGATGAAGACAAAATTGTGATTCAGAATATCTAACATATTGCACTTCCTTGTAGTAAATTACACTTCAGATAAAACCAGAATTACCCCTTTCGGCCTAGTCCATTCACAAAATACAGAAAACTTAATTTCTCAAAAGAATCAAAAACTCAATAACAAGAGCTTCACCTCTAATGATGTGAGAAATTTAAAAACAAAACCAAAAAACCCAAAACATAACTAAATACTTTAGTCAGACAACACCAATCATTCTTGCTAAGTCTCTGTTCTCTAAAATTCTTGGTTATACATCTAATTTCAGTTGACCCTCTGGCAAATGGCCTTCCCTGTTCAAAAGCAAGCTGCTTCACTTAGGGCCAAGTAAAAGATCTGTCTTTCCTAGCTCCTGTGTAGGATCCAGCTGACTTCTTTTTAAGAGCTGTTTTTCCCCTTCTGATTTAATGTGGAAAATGTGTATAAAAAGCAGTTCTTGTGGCATTGCTAAGGTCCTGGTTTATGTAAAATTACAATGTGACCTTGTAGCCTTAACGTTATTCTGGATTTCTGCAGAAGGGATCTTCTCTGACTCCAGGAGCAGCAGGTGGTGATAAGACTTTCTTTTTAACATCTCCTACATTTTTAGAATAGATTTTTTTATTCCATGTCCTGATCTTCCTACTGCACTCATAAGAAATGACCTGGTTCTAGAGGCACCATTTCCCAGCAGAAAGTGAAAAGGGCAAGGGAGATTGCAATAAGTATGCTTATAAGGAAGCAAGAGTAGGTTGGAAAGGTTTTGGGTGGATTGAAAAAAATGTGTCTTGTTAGTAAAGGAGAAGGGGATTTGGGCAATGGGTACCGCAAACCATGACTGTGACCCTCTAAAGCTGTCTGTCCTCATTCCCCTGCCAAAAGAGGAACTCTTTACTTTGTGGTTTTTTTTTTTTTAATGGCTCAACATAGCATGTCCTGGAACTGTGCAGTTAATTCTTAACTGTTTTCGACTTTAAACAGAAAAGATGCATGAAGTCAGTTTCAAGGATAAGGAGAAAGAGCATCTGACCCGTCTTCAGGATGCAGAGGAGATGAAGGTAGTATGGCATGCTACAATTTTAGAGAGCATTTCTCAGTGAGAACCTTCATTAAGCTGATAATTAGGGTGTAATTTTGTCTTCCTGTGCCCTTTGCGTGCTTTTAGAAAACGCTTCCAGCTTCTGTCAGAACTGACAGTCTCAGTTAGAAAACTTGACCTTACTTAACTGAACGATCTTCACAATGTCAAATCAGAACTTGCTAGTGTTGAGGTTGTTGACCACATGATGGAAAAAAGTAAGTCATAGTCTGAACATCCTGGGAGGTGAGTGCATCAGTTTTTAAGCTGAGCCAGTTCCAAAGGGTAGAGAGGTTCAGTGTACTGTGTTTGCTGAATTGGAGACGCTTGGACTCCTTAGATCACACGAACAAAGAACCAAATTATAATACCCAGTATATTGCATATATAGTTGAGAACAGTTCTGTTATATAGGATTGGAAAATTATATTGATTCACCTCTATGTTACTCTAATTTTTTGCCAGTGGAAGTCTGCTGAAAGTCAATTTGATAAGTGGCAAATCAGGATACTGGGCTTGATATAATTCATGTACTAAAAAAAAAGAGGCCACTTTCCTAAAAAAATTGGCAAGAATTCTAACTATCTCCTAGAAATAATAATGAAATATAAACCTGTTTTCTGGTATTTACTTCTTCCTTTGGAATGCAATGAAATGTTAATCAGTAATGTGTGAGTTGTGTTTCTAATGGAGTTCCAAACTGAAAGAAAAATACAGTTTTGCAAGAATAGTGATAGAAGTTTGTCAGCTGCCTGTAGAACTTTCACCTCAATTATAAGAAGTTAAAGTTAGTAAGAGTTGCACAGTTATTCCTTACAGTTGGAGAAAAAAATGCAAATCTTTTATTAGCAATCTAAAGAGATGCAGTGAATTTTTCTTATTACTTGAGATATATTTATTCATAGAATTTGAATAACAGGGCTGTGGATAAACAATTATCAGAGTGAGAAGGGAATGAGTTTTACTTCTATCACGGGTATAGCTGTACATATATTTACTTGCTGAATAAACTCATAAAATAGAGGAGTGGTAAAAACTGTCATTCTTGGCACTTGACATAAGACCCTGGCCTGCACAAGAAAATGAGTAGAAATTGGTGTGCATCTGTTGCTAAAAACTGTTTGAATTAAATGTTTGGATGAGGAGATGTACAGTTTTAAGATGTATCAGGCAGATTCCTGAATTAATCTCATTTGATAAGCCTCACTCAAATCCAGAAAGATAGGTTGATTCAGCTGACATGGAAGGTTAGCTGTGATACTTGATTTCTGTTTCATGTATGTCTCTGGGTTTTGTACTCTGCAGAAGGCACTGGAGCAGCAGATGGAGAGTCACAGGGAAGCCCACCAGAAGCAGCTGTCCAGGCTGAGGGATGAAATTGAGGAGAAGCAGAAAATAATTGATGAAATCAGAGAGTATGTTTACTTGCTCTATTGCTTTTTCTTTTGCTGTCCTGTTCTGTGATACTGTAAGGATGTTTTGGGGTTGTTTTTTTTATTAGTTTTAACTGATGTCTATATATTTCAGTGTCTTACAGAAAGAAGGGTTTTCATTCATTCAGCCAACAACTCTCTGATTATTTTGCATTATTTTAATAACTGTAGTGCCTGGTTTTTTATTATGGAGCTTTAACAAGTCCATAAAATTGTGGAGAGAAAAACAGAATAATGTAGGTAAGAGAAGCTTTGAAGAGAACAGGTTTTAAAATATAAAGGTTTTGAGGGGATCTTATAAGAACAAGTCCTGCCACAGGCTTTGAGAGTCTGAGTGACCCAAATATATATCATTTTCACACTCTAAATATTTCTTCCTCACACAGCAATGTAAGTCTGTTATTCAGATACTCCAGCATTTGAAAAATTGTGTTCTTGGCTCCTGTACTTTTTTTTTTGTCAGTGTTCATAAAATCTAGGCAATCTTAATGCATAGTGTTCCTTTCATCATATTTATTATGTGGCCAAAGACTAATAATAAGGAAATGAGAAACATGAGGAAGCAGGACAGAAAAATGGCAAGAACAGTTTACATCCTTTATGATAAAGGAAGCAAGCCACTGAATCTAATTCTCCAATATTTTTAAATATTGTTCTTCAGATTCTTTATGCCTAATTTCTTTCGTTTTTTTTCCTTCCTCTTTCTAAACCCATTTTTTAAATGTAGATTTACCATGCTTGTTTATGAGGTTCAGGACTGAGCTGTACTGACCTTTTCTTTTGTGTTCTAGTATGAATCAGAAGCTTCAATTGGAACAAGAGAAACTGAGTGCTGATTATGATAAATTAAAAACTGAGGACCAGGAAAGGGAAATGAAACTGGAAAAGCTCATGTAAGTCAACAGTTTTCTCGTCTGGTGTCCTTGTCAATATATCTCTTAATGTGTCTACGGGAGATGTGCTGGAAAGAGGCATTTGTGTTGAAATATTCACACTGAAATGATCATTTCAGTAACAAAGCCAAGATGCAGTGCTAATAAATGGTTACCAACTACTCCACATTTTTTTCTCATAGGCTTTTCAGTAGTGGGCTCAATACTTGCCAAAAAAACTTTTTTAGAAATCTTATTTTATGAAATATCTTATCAGTCCCTCATTCCTTAATGCACAGCAAAAACAGGTAAGAAGTTGCGAAATGAGTTTTTGGAACTTTTTTTTTTTTTAGTAATAAATAGATGCTAGAGTAAAAACCGTTTCTGGAAATGAGAGAGAAAAATTTCATGCGTGGACACAAAAAATGGAGATGGTGGCTCAGCCATTCTGTGTGAGAAAGCTGCATATTTGGGACAGAAGCATAATTACAGATGCAAATGGATGTACAGTTTGCTTTCATCTGCAGATGTTCTACTCAAACTGAGTGTTGATTGATTCTTTTCTGTTTATATAACTTCAACATTTTTTATTTGTATTCAATGTTGTGATCTTTCTAGACTGCTTAATGATAAAAGGGAACAAGCAAGAGAAGATCTTAAGGGGCTGGAGGAAACAGTGGTATGTCTTAATTACACTTTATTGGGCTTCTTGCCCCCTAAGTCTTCATCACTGGTGTGTTAAGGGAGGTGATTCTGTCCCTCTACTGTGATCTGGTGAGACCCCACCTGGAGTCCTCAGTACAGGAAAGATACAGGCATGTTGGAAAGGGTCCAGAGGAGGGCCACAAAAATGATCAGAGGGATGGAGCACCTGTCCTGTGAGGGAAGGCTGAGAGAGTTGGGGATGTTCATTTATTTAAATTTATTTAAATTCCAGTCTGTGAGTGGATAAGCATAAAATGGGAAAGTTAAGGTTGCTCTTAGCAACTTTGAAAAGACAGTTCCATTCAGTATGGCTTTGGTGCAATATGGGGTTGGGGTGCGTGAACTGCCTATCCACATAGTTTCCTTCCCTGCACATGGATTAAGTGCTTCCCTCCTGCTGGGAGCAGGGGTAGGGTTTACACTTCGTGTGTCATACCCCCAAACTGGAGTAAGGTGATTATGTTGCTGAGCCTGAGAAGTTGGTGCATATAAAAAAAGAAACTTGGAAAGCCTGGGTTTTTGCCATAAACTTAAAAAGCACTTAAACATCTTAAGTGCACTTAAACATCCTAAGTGCCTGTGAGTAAGCATTCAGAGCAGGCTAATGCATTTGCTAGATAATGAATCCAGAGCTCTTTTACCTGCTGTTGACTCAAATCTGAGGAGAATTTTTACACCAGACTATCTACTAGCTACTATAACTACATCTTAAAAAGGTTTATGCCTTTTATTTTGGTTACTGTTATTTTGGTTCCAGGCAAGAGAACTTCAGACTCTTCACAACCTTCGCAAACTGTTCGTCCAAGATCTTACCACGCGCGTTAAAAAAGTAAGACTATATATACTCTTTTAAACCAAAGTCTTACCTTTTTTTGTAGTATTCTTGTGATGTGCTGGAAGCTTTTAGTGCATGTTGTTACAAAAAAGGACACTGTCTTTTTCAATAATAGTGAGTAATAAGCTAAAAATTGTTGTGATATTTATTAGCTTTTATTTGGTCCTAATTTGTTAAGGAGAAGTCCTGGTGGTTAAGCAAAATGAACCAAGCCAATTCAGCTCTGTTACAAAGTTCTCAAAGCTGATATTAATGGGTACCAGAAATTATTCAATGTAACTTGTACTAACACTACCCTGAATGTTGTGGCTCTTTCTTTCTGTACGCTTGTGATTAGTCAGGCTCTTCCTGGCAAAATTATTATTTAGCAGAAATTAATGTATTTTTAACTTTTGGGGAAGTCTGAAGCTGCATAAATAGACAAAGGCTTCACAATGCTTTTCAGTCCTTTAGAGTAGCTTTGGGGAAGAGTTTTTATACTTTTTTTTAAGGTTGAAAACCCTTATTACATAAAAACGTCTTCCAGGAGAGGGAAAAGAAAGAGGGAAAATGGGGTTTCTCCACTAAAATCTATGATTTTCCTATTCAGGATCCCCCAGTAATTGTTCAGTAAGAAGAGTGTATTTTTTGTGTAGTGGGGAATGTGGCTCTTAAATATTAAATGAGCAGGTAAAATAAATTCTCTTTGATTTGGGGCGTTGGAGGGCTTTTCTGCCTTTGGGAACTTAAAGTCACAAAAGACTTGAGCTTCCTCTTGGTTTCTTCCTGTGCAGAGTGTTGAACTCGATAGCGATGATGGGGGTGGAAGTGCTGCGCAGAAGCAGAAAATTTCCTTTCTTGAGAACAACCTGGAACAGCTTACAAAGGTTCACAAACAGGTAGGGGCTCTGCATCATTCCTTCTCTCTCTCCTTCCCTCCCACCATCCTTCCGTCCCCCCCAAAATACACTTTTTTTTCTGTTTAAAGGGGTAGTTTTTGAAGGTATATGTACTGGTTGAGGAAATGTCACCTACAGTTCTCAACTAAAATTCTTGGAATTAGAAGTTGGTGTGAGAGTGTTCTTCCCACTGCTTATACTTCTTATGAACGTGTTAAATAAACACTTTTTTTTTTTTCTGTGAAAATAGGCTCTAGCAGTTTTGGCAGGATTGTCACCACGTTGGTGTAATGCATAAACAACAGAATAACGTGCTTGTTATTACCTTGTGTGCTGGTTTCTAGATGAATTGTGTATCCACAGTTTTGACTTCTGGTCTAAAGCTGCTTAGAGGCACTCTTGGAGGTGACTTCAGGGAAGTCAACCAGCAAAGTATGAAAGCAAAGAAACAGAGGTTTTCTGTGCAGCTTAACGGCTAGTGCCACCCCAGAATGCTGAGGTTGGTGGTCTATTTCTGGGCAAGTCTATTTCTGTCTCCTCCCTCTTTCACATGTTGTTCCCATTTTCTTTGAATACAGCTGTTTGGAGAGATGAGGGCAATGGAGAGCCCTTTAACCTACATACCCACCATGCAAATGTGGGTTGGAGGGAATGTGTAGTAGGCAAGTGTTTTGGGTATACACCAAAGAAAGAGCCTTCCCTCTGCTTACCAGCAGTCTGCATATATTAATAGTGTGTATATGTGTGTGTACATATATATGTATATCTCGGTAGCACCTTGTTAGGTACAACTGGATTATTTCATCCAATAAGTATGCTTCCACCTTCCTCTTAGGTGTTAGTATTTTTGAACTGTCTCCCACTGTTCGGGTGCAGAGCACCAAATAGTAAAGATTATTTTGATTTCCTCTTTTAATAGTGACAAAACATTCTCCAGAGCAGTTTTCTCAAACTGTTATTAGTGACACACAGTGCTCTCCATGATTTGCTTTATTTATTTCTGGGGAAGTGCTAAAAAAGCAAGCAGTGCAGGACCATGACAAGTGTCCGCTAAGGTTCAGTATTTTGAAATTCCCAGGGAACAGATGGTTTAAAGACCTAGTTTCTAAATATGGAAACTGGGACATCTTAGGAGTGTTTTTCCTTTTACTGTTCTGCCTTTTTTGCACTCAGTTCACACATCTGCTGGGTTTTCAGATACGGGTTTTTATAGTTCTCATCAGTGTATATTTACTCAAAACTAGCTAGGAGTCTTCATCTTGTAATAAATGTAGAGGGAAAAGTGACATTGGACTTGACCTGAATGTGATATCATCTTGCTGTTATTTCATATTATAACCATTCTGTAGAACAAGGGTTCAACACTTGCAGAAAAAACACATTGTGACAATTTATTATTTATTTTTTTAGCTTAGCTTGTGTTGTCCTTCTGGCACTGAGCCCGGACTAGCAGGTGTAAAACATTTTGATATGTCAAACAATGTGTGAGTGTTAGTACATGCTGTTGCTTTACCATATTATTAGTGTGGTAGTTAAACCACGTTTTTCCCTTCACTCCAGACAAGTGAGAATCACTCCTTTGGAGCAGTTTTCTGTTGACTTCTGGTAGTGGTATAATCTGTTCAGTAGAAAATGTATTAGATTTTCTAACTGCATCGGGGGCTTATTTATAAAAAGGAAATAAATACCAGTTCTCTCTTGGCTGTTGTTGCATGTAAAGTGAGATCTTACTCTGATAATTGATAGACATTGCTGAGGTTCGTATTTAATTGAGGAAGTCCATTAATTCAAAGTTGCATATAATCACATTTATAGCTCTAGGCCCTAAAGTCATTTCTTAGCAATGTCTGAGGCATCAAACTTCCCGATTTTCTCATATACTTGAACAGGGAACAAGTAGGTAAGAATGCCACAGCCACTGGAGACAATTTTTCATGATACCCAGTGTTGTCTGTAAGACCTATGTAAGAGTTACTGGTTTGAAATAATGAGGCGGTCAAGTATTTGTGAAATGCTGGACATTTCCACGTTCTGAAGAAACACAGACTTTCTGCTGCACTTGCTCTTAAAGTCTAGGAAAGCAGGTGTGGTAGTAGAGTGCTCTGCAGTAGCAGAGTTTATCCTGGAGCCCTCACCCTCTGAGATCAGATTTGTGAAATTCTGTTGAATGGAGTAAACTCATTTATTCTTTTATCTTTCTGGAAAATTTAATATCGTACCTCAGCTGGACAAGTGAACTGCATGGTTAAAGATAAATCTTGCTTTGACATAAGCTCTTTACAGTTGTTTCTGGAAGAAACCCGTTTCATTTGCAGGGTACAAGGTGTGAAGAGGAATCTGTGTTTTCTGTGTCTCCTTGTAAGGCAGCCTTTCCCATAGGATAGTTTTGAAACTTCTCTTCTTGCAGTTGGTACGTGATAATGCAGATCTTCGTTGTGAGCTTCCTAAGCTGGAAAAACGACTTAGAGCTACGGCAGAGAGAGTTAAGGCCCTGGAGAGTGCACTGAAGGAGGCCAAGGAGAATGCCATGCGAGACCGCAAGCGGTACCAGCAGGAGGTAGATCGCATTAAGGAAGCTGTGAGAGCCAAAAACATGGCACGGAGAGCACACTCTGCTCAAATTGGTAAGGACATTGAGCTAAAGAGTTAGTGGTTGCTCACATACTTCATGGTTGGTCTGTTTGCTCATGTTGAAATAGAAAGAGCTTTGAAAGCAGCAGTCCAGGGCACACCACAGTCTGCTTCTCCTCTGTTGCACAGGAATCTTCAAAGACTTCACTTTTTAATAGAATCTGCCCCACCTAAGGTTTAAAGCGCCTCTGCTATTTAACTCAGTAAATAAATGGCATAATGGGTCTTATGTGCCCTTCTAGTGACCTGAAAACTTGTCTCTTTAAATCAGTCTCTTACTTTCTTCTTCCTCCCCCACATACTCTCCTTCTGCTTTCATTCTTTCCTTGCCTTTTGGGACCTTGTCCCTTCCTCTCTTTTCCCTGGTTACTCCTCCTTGTGATTTAATTTAGTTCTTGAAGAGTCAAATAACTTCCTATCTAATTCAGATACTCGATACATCTTTGTATCTTTGTGGTACAATCTGAATTCATGCATACAATTAAATGGTACTTAAAATGGGCAGTTTTTTAAGTGGTATTTTAGAATTGCTGAAGCAGAAGGATAATGGTTTGGATAGTTTAAGATTACTGTCTTAAAACCTGAAATAGAATTAGGCAGCACACAGTATTTCCTGCTGTATGCTGGAAACCTACTGACAGCTTTTTCTCAGCGTCTTCTGGAACAATATAAATAGTCAAATTGAACATAGAAGGTACCTCACTGACCACCAAGTGGGTCCTCACTTCCCTCTGCTGTACAGACAGTCTGTAATCTTTGCAGAGACGAGGGCATGCATGGGAAGGCTAAATGGCCCTGTCACAAGCAGAAAATGGTTGTATTTCTTATTGGCCAAGGTAAGGGAATGCTGTGTTCCACAGAGTTAAATTACAGACTACTCTGCCAAGCACAGCTCCTTGTTTGGACACAATGGGGATTGTACTAGAGAGGTAGAAAACTTTGTATTACAGCTAAATGTCTTGTTTGGTTTCCTACTTTTTACTCTGCAGCCAAGCCCATCCGCCCTGGTCATTACCCGGCGTCTTCTCCAACGGCTGTCCATGCCATCCGCGGAGGAGGAATGTCAAACCCCACCTACTATCACAACACCAAATAGACAAGAAGTAAGACCGCAGTAAATTACTCATCTGTTCTTTCCCTGATCACCAAGTTTTCTTATATTTCAGTCTTGCTTTTAGAAGACCCACAATATTTTTTCTAGTTGTAGTAGGAGTTGTTTGCTGATAGTTTAACTGTGAAAATTAGTAATCTTAGTAAGGAGTGCCTTGTTAGAATATTTTGCATGCTGCTGATGAGAGTTTTTATTTTAATGACTTATCACTTAAAATGTTTCTTAGAAAATGCTCTGGTAATGTGTGCTGAAATTCACACATAGAGGCATGAAACTCATGTAGTAAAAATAGAGTTCCAGAGGTTCCTTTTGCCAGTATAATTTTCTGCTTTCTGCAACATGAATACATTTCCATGTTGGGATATTCCAGCCTGGGACAGGGGTAGAGCTGCCATGAGTGGCAGCCTCACAGAGCTCTCCAAATTTAAGTGTCACAATTTGGCAGACTTAACTTTTGTTTCTTTTGCTTTGCACTCTTATTCAGCTCTCTTCAGAAAAAAAGAAAAAAATATTTTACTTTAATTGCAAGGGCTTGAAGGTTTCTCCTAAGTAAATATCTCATCCTGGAAAGATAAGCAGCATATTCCTGTGAGACTGCTTCATGTACCCTCCACATTCCATTTACTTCTTTAAATGCTGCTTACTTGTGAGGTGTTTTACATCTCCGTTATTTTAGATGGTAACTTTAGGTTGCAGACCTACTGAAAGTTGGATGGTAATGAGTGGCTGTGAAAAGCAGCCAGTGGACTCCTAAATTGTCCCAAGTTTGGGGTCTTTTTCCTCCTTGAGTATTAATTCTGTTTTATGACTCTCTTCAGATAGTATGTGGTTTCCTTTAGGCACTTAGCATTCCTGAGTGTTTTTTTCCTTTTTGTTTGTTTTTTTTTTTTTTTGAGAAAGTTTCATGGCATGCATGCATGCAAACCATCCATCACATCACACTCAAACTGTTATTGTGTTGTGCAGATTGTTTCTGTTCATTGTGTTTTCCATGAGCCCTGTAGCTGCAAGCAACATATTTTCACTGTGGATGAATTAGGGCAAATCTTTGCTGAGTGTGTTTGTGCATTAGTTCATTCTGAGCTGAAATTGGCTTTTCCGTCTCACAAATGACATAGCCTTTGCCTGTCTACTTCACTGCATTTCCACCTCTGTGAAAGAGCAAAGGGAAAAGAGTGTTTTACAGAGGCATGTAAAATATTTCCAAACATGTAGCAGCTGCTCTGTGGGGAAAAAAACTGCTACCTGCCTAAACTGGGTGGGCCATACACCATCTACTGTGAAATTAAATGTCAGACTCAAACAGGCCCCACATTAGGTATAGGTGTATGTCAAGTGAACAAGTGTAGATTAATAAGAGGTATTTTAACAAATAAATACACTTAAAACTAGATGAATGTATAACAAGATAGGACTTTGGAAGTCAATAATAAGTAATCAGAAGGCATAGAATATTTCTCAAATATTTTAGATGCTGAGGTTTAGATTTGAGGGCAGTCAAGGATGAGCAGATTCAGGCCATGCTTGGAACATGTTGCAGAGAAGTTCATGGGCAATCGGAGTAGCAGAAAAATAAGATGGAAGGTCTTGGAAGAAACTGGGTAAACTTACACATTTCTGATTTCTGAAAAAGATTAGAAAAGAGAATCTGAAAATTAAACGGAATCCCTGCAGGTTGAAATGAAGCCATTTAATAAGCGTGTATGTGTGGGTTTTCAAATTAATTGACAGTAGTGCTTCCCTATGGCTTTCATAGGTCTAGTTTCCTTATTGCTCAAGATTCGGTCTAATGCCCAGCTTTATTAGCTATTACATATTATATGCAAGGCAATAATTTTAAATGTTATGGGAGTTGGACTCGATGACCCTTACAGGTCCTTCCAAGTCAAGATATTCTATGATTCTATTCTGTGATCACTACTCCTGAGAACCATGTTTTAGACTTCATAATTGGTTTTCCAACTCTGTCAAGTTCTAGATTTTTTATTTTTTTTACCTAGAAAGATGTCTTGAAGATGTAGTAAACTAAGGCTGGGCAGTGAGGGTAGTCCTCATCAGTTTTGGTCCTTCAGTTAAGGAGATTATTGGCAAATTGCAAATATTTGGCTGCCAAATATTTTGGGGAATATCAGAGTACTCTGAAATCTGAGCTCATTGGATGAAAGCCCAGGGGACTGAGTGTTAGTAATGGCACTACTTGTGCAGAGAAAATTTTACATAGATTATTTCCATAATGTCGCTGAGCCATTTCTATGCTCTGTAGAACTACATTGTGCTTTTGAATGGTGCAGTCTTACACAGCTAGAATTAGGTCACAACTTACTTTTATATTCCTTTAACAACAGTGAAATAAAGGTGGAGTTTCTATTGAAATATTTGCTGTCAAGTAACGTCTCTGTTTCTGGAATGAGAACTTTATGCCAGGATGAGATAAAATTTATCTTGCATCCATTCAATATTCACAGTACAGATAACACAGATAATAGACACTGCTGTTAGACTGATCAGTGATTATGATTTATTAACTCATATCTGGTAAAATTTCTTCTGCAAAGCTGGCCAGAGCTGTGAGACTAATCAGGACAAAGTTCAGACTTCACCCAGTTTGGGCCACATTGCCCAGCTGCAGTGTGCATGATATAAGGAGATGATTTCTACCCCAGAAAACATAGCATTTGGTGAATAACAGCAGCAGATGGAATAGAAATGTGGGTGTTAATAAATTGTAGTTCTGAATTACAAATTGCTGGTAGCTGGCTTAAACAGGAGACTTAAGCCAAGGAGCATCTGCAGATCTTTACAAGATAATTCCTTACCCTGTCTACATTGCAGAGGTTATTGAAAATGTGCATGTATGTTATATCAAATTATACAGTGTCTTTTTATGATATATTATTAGTATAATAGATATAAAATATTTTAATATATTTCTGTAAACATACACTTTTATATATATGTGTGTGTACACAAGGAAAGCACCTCTCAGTTGGGAGACATATAGAACAATGTTTTGCATTTGTATTTTTTCATCCCTTCATTTTATCATAAGTTTTCAAATTCAACTGCAGTTACTTTCTTTACTTGTTTTATAAGAGAAGCACACATCTGCTTTTCAGCACAGCCAAGTGGCAACCAGTGGAGAGAAAAACTCCATTAAAAGAACAGAGAGATAAGAGCAAAAAAAAAGTTAGACTTTTAGACAGTGTTTATGCAAGACATAACACTGTGCTACAGGAGACAATTCACGTTTCTGTGAAGTGTAGGTATAGGTGAGTTGCCGTGTTGCGTATCTGCTTTCTAGTCTCAAAATCCACTAATCATCATTACCTTTCTTTCTTTCAACAGGTGAATTCCACTTAGCATGTTAAGGACTGTCATTAAGTCACTAGTTTCTTTTTCTCCCCTCTTCAATCCAATCCATGTCCTGTTCATCCTGCGCTTCCTACAACCATCTGCACTGCACTGGTCCCAGGTATTTTGAGCTTCATAGGATCCACACGTGTACAGAAGTGTCCAGCTCAACTCTTCTGCAGATACTTGTACAATGTATTTAACATAACCATCTAAGTAATGATAGGAAGTCTGCCACTCAGAATCTCTCACTGACTGCGTTTGACCCCTTGGCGCTTGTTAGGTTGGGGCTTCTACACTCAGATAGATGCTTTTTCAAAGTCTTCTGTTGCATCAGTAAATCCTGACTTTTGGCATCAAAGAATTAACTATTCAAAGACAAAGTGCCATCAAAGGCAGGTGATTGTGCTGTCATGACTGATTTACTGTATAATATACATATTATTTTATATTTTTAGGGGATGAAAATGTGCTGCTATATGATTTAATTTTACCGCTTACATTTTCAGAAGTAAATTTCCCCAAAGAACCATTTGTAATATCCTGATAAAATCCTTGGACTGTATAAAATAACCTTTATTGCAGTACCTGGTAAAGATCAAATGGGATGCAGAGAAATCTGTTAGTATAGATCTAGGTTTTGAAGTTTGGTAGTTACATGAGTATATCTGTGTGACCTATCTTGTAATTAAGATCAGATCTGCTTGTAGTTCTCCCTACAGTGGTGGGGTTTCCTGGAGTGTAATGGCTAGCCATGTGTTTGTAAGCATTGTTCTCTATGAAATTTTGAAGGCTTTCAGAATGCTGTGGAAATCTTGTCTTGGAAAAGTAGACAAGCATCCCTCCACCCCCCTTTCCCCTTCCCACATGCCTTCAGCAAGCCCTGATCTGTTCACACCAGAATTCAGATACTGATGAGTGAACGGTCCCCCACCAGAACAGATGCTACCTTAAAGAAACAAAAAAATATAAATGTCCCACAAACCCCAGATCCTACCTTAAAAAAATTAGAGAGAGATTCCAAAAGGAGGCAAGAGTTTTATGCTTGAACTGTCCTTTGCAAACAAAATTTTGGAATATTTTTGTTAGGAAGTGAAGAGCAGACTGCAGGAGGAAAAGAATGTCCTTCTAAGTTACCATATGCAAGTCACCCTACTAATGGTACTCTCATTCTCCCAGAGATGAGGATGAGACTGCTTGCCTTTTGTGGACCTCTTTCATGCCAGTAAAGATTCTCCATCTTCTCAGCAAGGGGGCACTGGAATCGTTCTGGGAAGGTTCCACTGGCAGGCAGAAGCTCCTTCTCCTCCTCCCTGCCTACCACTTCTGTGCCACAAACACCTGTCCTGGTTCATATGTGGGTAGTATGCACCACTACGTCCTAACAAAGTGTGGAGTCTAGGAAGGTCATGGCTGAGCATAGCCCTCTAGTCTTTATTTGCAGAGGTTTGCTCTTACTTATTTTTTTTTAAATTTCTGAATGTGTTTGTTAGTAGACATAGAACTTAGTTAATGTAGAGCCTTTTGAAAGATTGTGAATTGACTTGAGGTATTTTTTTTCTACTGAAATTATTTAGGTTGTTGCAAAGTAAGTTAGACTTAATTTAACATTTTTTTTAATGTTGCACTATTTTGAGGAGCGTTTTGCTAAAAATATTTAATGAAGTTGCAAACTTGCATGTATTTAATTTATTTTGTATTTTCCAAAGTTTTATATTTTCTTTCTTTACGTGCATGTGCACTGCCAGAAAATGAACTGTGAACTTGCCGTATGCAATCTTCAATAAAATCACTAATTCAGAACTACTCTGTACTATCTTATCAGCTATTCAGCGCTGAAATTTCTACTATGAACTAACAATCCTCTTGTTTCGCTTCTAAAACGGTTGTCTGGAAGAAGATACCAAACTGAATTGCTGTCAAAGATTTTGTACTGTAGTAAGACTTTTGTTCTATCTTGAATTCAAAGTTTGATATGGAAGTATATTGTAGATGCGGCATTAGCTTAAAAAAAAAATGCATTAAACTCTCTGCCACCATCACTGTTAGTTATGCACGGCAGTTTAGACAGCTTTCTTCAGCTTGAGTAATAAGTTAGCTTTGACATCTCTTAATTGTGCTAGTGCTGATCAGCCAGTCAGTTCATCTAGCTAAAATAATGTAAGTTTCTCCAAGTTAACTTTTACATCAAGACTGTAGGAGGACTTTCTATAACTGAAATGCTGAGAGGATGCCTTAGGCTAAAGTTCTCAAAACAACATACGGAAGATACTTACTTGATTGGAAATGATTAGTTGTCAATTGAACTTCCTCTGCTTATGTATAGATTCTTGGTTTGTAAGCCTATTTTAATTAGGCAACTTAAGTTTGTATTGCGTATTGTATATTCAACTTTTGTACCATTTTTAAGTCTTACACATTTTATATAGAGAAATGAAAACCACATCTCTGCAGAGAACAAAACCTGTGTCTTGCTATTTCCACTACTTGATGCTCTCTGACTTTCTTTGCTATTTGAATGTTGTGTTATATTTTCTAAGGTTAATTTTAAAGTTGTGTTTGTATAGTGCAAATCAAGTTTCACATCTAATATGTCATGCATGGGATAAATTTTGGTGGAAATACCGTACACGAATGGAAAACATAACTCAGATGGAACTAAAGTGCATATTGTTCTTTATGCTAGTAATTAAATGTATTTCCTGCTCACTTGAGCTTCTCTTAATGATATGTTCAAATATCTTGTGTTTATGTTCAAATATCTTGTGTTTGTCCTTGAGTTCACATTTCATTAACTTGCTTTCTCTAAAACAAGGAATGTTTTAAACCTGGAAAGATCTTGGCTGATGCATTTTTAAATTTGGACTTAGCAAGGGTGAGAGCGGATTATCCTGAGTATATTGCAAATTAAAAAATAAGTCACAGTAAAACTATACAGTAGTTTCTGCTTACAGAACCTTAAGAATAACTTTTATATTTCATATTATAAAGCCTAATGGACAAATATACACATTTGCCCGAAATATTTATAAGTAAGGCTTAGAAATAAAATAAAATATTGTAAGCTGAACATTGTGTTATTTGAATAAATGGTGATGAAGGTCCAAAAGGAAAGAAAAGGCCTGATCAGATTTCCATTACTGGAGGAGAAAGACCTTGTGTAAACAAGAATGAAGTACATGTCAATTGGAAATGGAAGGGGAAAAAAAAAACCAAATTGGCAGGATAATCTTAATCTACCCTTGCGTTGATTTCCATCTTCACTGTGCCTGTTTGAACTGTAAAGTGCACTGGACAACACCCGCTGTGCAGGATGGGACACTGATCCACCCATTCCTCTCTGGCTCTCACAATATTGTCCATTGAAACACTTTTTGTTGTGGGAGAACCACGGGGGTTGAGGCATTCTGTAAATTATACCTGTCTAGTTTGTAAAGTGTGTAATGTGTACTGCAGATGTGTATTCTCTGGGCTCTATGTATCTTTACAGTAGTGTTCAATTTAGGAAAAAAATAAATTGTGGACACGTTTTGCTGGTAACAAGGGGAAATTTTTTGCCATTGCATCAAACGATGCTGAAATATATTAAACTCTTGATAGCAAACCCAAACCCTCTTCCCCCATCCCATGGAGATAAGTCTTTTATCTTCATTCTAAAATTCTATCTCAGATGGATGGATACACTGGCAGACTGCATGATGTATCATTCGAAAACTGCTACAGTGGATAATAAAGCTGAACTAAACTTTGCAGTGTGCGTGTTGTGTGACACGTTACGTACAGCATCTCTGGTACGTACGGGCACTCTGCTTGTGTTTGTGACATGTAGGAGTGACCCATTCACTGGAACTGTGCTTGAGGGTGTGCTGGAGCCCATATCCAAGACCGCTTTCTGGATTTTAGCTTTTCCTCTAAGTCTGTAGCAAGTAATTAGAAGACTTGGATGACTCACTGGGAAATGAACAAAGGATTATTTTTTTTTTTTTGATAAATGCATTTTCACTGCTACCTCTCCATAGAAATATTCCTTCTTCCTACTCTTCTTCAGCCTGGAGGATGACGGGGAGATTCTTCCACTTACCCTCTGCATGCATTTCTACTTTATAGGGATGTTACACTCACTTTATATACAGGGTGTAAGGGAGTAAAAGTTCCTGTGTCCTTGCCGCCTCCACCAGGTCATACGCAGGAACTTTATGAACAACTTATTTTCAGTAATTATTATGCTGAGTGTTTCTCAATTCTATTGTTAACTCTTCTACTCAGGAATGCAAATTTCTGGCACTCCAGAATTTCTGTAGAAATGAATTGGTTTTTGCTGCTGAGTAGATTTCTGATGAGGATTATGTGGGTTTGCACTGTTACTTAAGGTGTACTCATGCTGCTTTCAGTTGGGGCCTGCTAGGCACCCAGAAGCACAGGAAGCCCCTTGCAGCCAGGCTCCGTCAGTGCTCTTGCTGGAGATGGGTGGCCAATGGTCAGTGGGGCAAGTGCAGGTCTCCAGAACCTAGGTGATACGTCACTGAGCAGCTAAGAATTTAGATGCACTAACTTACATAGATACACTAGTATAATCATGCTGATAAACATAGTATGTTTACTAGGACAGACCACTGTCAGAGCAGGCTTAGAAGTTAAGTCTTAAAATTTGGAGTCTACTCCAAATCAGAATGAACTTTTGATTGCTCTACTTTTGGTGCAGAGAAGGCACTTCTTAATGCTCTCTGAGCAGCTACTGTCTGCAGGATGAAGAACTTTGGCTCTAGCAGGAAGAGGCTTTCAAATTTGGATGGTTTATATTAGGGAGAGCAGGGAGTGCCGAATATTCCCCACTAGTCCTGCAGAGGAGGGCAAACGCTGCATGGTGCTGTACTACAGACTTTCTTCCATGCATCAAAAAGATGCACTCTTTAAGATCTCTTAGATAAAGCTTGTGCCTGGAGGACAAACTCAATTGTAGAGTGGACTGTTTGCAAGCATAACCCTACAATTTCATTTTCAGAATATAGGATTGCAGGAGTTAATTAACTCATTATCAAAACAACACAAATTATTGTATCAGTTTCCAAGATTCAGCTTACACAAGAGTACAGTGGAAAACAATGGAGAGGGGTTCTCATCCACAGAAAAAATACTTGGTGCAAATCATAGAATCCTAGAATGGTTCAGGTTGGAAAGGACCTTAAGGGCCATCTGGTTCCAACCCCCTGCCACAGGCAGGGACACCTTTCACTACACTGGGTCGCTCAAAGCCCCGTCCAACCTGGCCTTGAACACTTCCAGGGATGGGGCAGCCACAAAATGCGCAAATCTATCACTACTGATGAAAATACTTCTTAGCTAAAACTTAAATACTTAAAATTTATCTTTTGGCAGAGCTGAACTCAATGGTGACTATTTATCCTAAAATGAGGACCTTCAATAGTTTTGGCTTAACATAGCGGTCATGCTTCAGCTTATGCTTTCTGTGCTTCTGACACCCAACTCAAACTGGTGTCAGGCCAGGGGCAGAGGCATTCATTCCTGTGTGTGCCTGAAGGCCAAGGAGGTATCCGCCAAGTCCCAGCAGGTAAGGGAGGTTTCAGGAGCTGCTGACTGTCAGGTCTATCTCCTTGGATAATGCTGGCAGCGCACCTCCCTCCTGCAGGTTCCAGGATCGTCCAAGCCCCTTGACAAGCTTTGCATTCGCTTGAAAACACCACTTTGTCGGTGACAATCTCGGTGCAGTCGCCTAACACCTGAAGCACTCTGAACCTGGCTCACAGCGGGGAACGCGCAGACCGAGTACCTCAGCTGACTGTACGCCTCGCTTGAAACCTGCCTTAAAGCCGAGCGCCCATCGGCTTCGCTACCTGCTTTGCCACATGGCTTACAGGCGGAGGGGTCGCTGAGGCCCGGCCTTGCCCCACGCCCGGACCCTCCGTCCCTTCAGCCTTCGGGGCCCGGAGCCTCTTCCGCGGCAGGCGAGACCGCCGCTCCGCCCTCAGTCGCCGGGCGCGGCCGCTGGCCCTGGGGCATCGCCCCAGTTCTGCGGGCAACCCACCTGCCCGGCGGGGCTGCGCGGCGCCGCCGGGGGGCGGGCATGGGGGTGTCCGAGCCTCTCGCTCCCCGCCCTGGCCCCACCTCCGCCGGGCAGCCAGCACCGCCCGCCTCCTGCGGAGCCAGGGGCGCCGCTGCCGGTGTCCCACACCGGCTGCCGTGTCACGACGAGCCCGGGGTCCGCCGGCTCTGAGGGTGAGTTACCCCGGCCCGGGCAGAGGGAGTCCCTGCTAGGCGAGGAGGCGAAGGGGCCCAGGGCCCAGGGGCCTGAGAGGCGGGAAGGGTGGGCGGGCCGGCCCCTTGCCGCGGGTCGGCCCCTTGCCGCGGGTCGGCTCCTTGCCGCGGGTCCACTCGGCTCGGTGTCTTCCTCGCCGGGTGGGCGCCGAGCCCGGCCGTTAGCCGGGAGCAGGAGACTCGGTGTAAGCCTCCTCGTTCTGGGCGGCAGATGCAGTGACACTTGCGGGGAAGAGCGAGGCTGTGAGAAGCGGAGGGTGCTCAGCGTCAAGTGCCTCAGATCCAAAATATAGAGTGTGTTTTACAGGTATGTCGTAAAATTGCAGTTATTACAACATTGTTCTTCGTGATTATATAGCTGTAAAAAGAAACAGCTCCCCTTGATTCACAGTATGTCAGCAAACTTTTTGCTCATTAAAAAGTGCATTAGGCTTCTCTGTAGAAAATAACAAAATACTAAAATACGTTATGAAGCAAATACAAGTAAGTAAATGATACAAGTAAGTAAAATGTATGTGAAAATGCATCAGCAGGTGCTGGTCCCATGCTGGCAGGTTGTAGGAGTGCATCCCTTTGCCTGGCGTTCCTCCTGAGAACGACCGTGGGTTTCTTGTGTGTTTCCTGTATGCGACTATATATTCATACGTTGAGCTAGGCTGTGAGGTTCCCGGAACAGTGTTTGGCGGTGTTTATGTGGTACTGAGGGCTTGGTTCTTGTGAGGCCTATGGGTGCTCTGGTAGTACAGTTAATGAAAACAGTCCCAGGGTTGATGAGTGTATAGGGTTCGTGCAGATAGAACTGGTTTGCAAGACTCAGCTGGTTGATTCCTAAGGGCAATCTCAGGAAAATAGGTTCTTATGATTTCCCGTCTGTCAGAGGGTAATGCGGGTAGAGCCTGGAACCGCAGATGCAGAGATCAGAGCAATTGCAGGGAGCCATGTACTGCACCTCTTTCATAAATACAGTACTGGTAATCCCAGATGCTCAGATAATGAGTCAAGTTTCCCTCCCTCAATAAACATGTTTTTGTTTAAAATAATAAAATATTTAATGCTGAGATTTCTGTTTCTCAGTTTGGTTTTGGATAGTTAAGTCTAAAGTTTTTAGGCTTCCTCTATGAATTTCCCTATTGCAGCACCCGATTCTGCCTCTCCTTGGATGAGTTTTTAAGAAAAGGACAAAAACATAAAGGTTTACAGTGGCAAAGAGTCAAGTCCTCCCTTGCGTTTGAGGACATATGCACCAGCTTGGAGAAAGAGAATTCAAAGCTGAAAGGGTACGTCCTCATTCTGGTGCAGCTGCCTTGCCTTGGCAGTGCCAGTTGGACCCCACCAAGTATGGCCAGGCCATGTACCAGCAGTACAGTCCTGCAGGTGAATTCCAGAGGTAATTGCGGATGGAAGTTTTATAGCAGGGATGAAAGGAGTTGTCCTGTTCGTTACAGCGGGCACGTCTTGGTGATTCATCAATCTCTGCATGGTAATACTTTTGCTCTTCTAGTCAATCCACAATTAACTTCGTTACCATTATTGCTGATGAGAGCTTTGCCCTCTGCTCATCATGCATTACTTGCTTTAAGTCAATTAGCATTTCCCAGTTTGGTAATTGCAGCATTCTGTTCACAGCCAGCCACATCCTCTCAGTGACATGCCGTCCAGAGCAGACAATCTTAGGACTTTTTGACTTAGCCTGGTTTTGTTAGAGCTGTATCTCCAATGCTTGACATTCAGGATTCTGGTTATGTGATGTTAACTGTCAGGAGTCAGTAAATCCTGTAATCAGCTTATATAGGATGGATCCCATGTGTTGATCCTCAAAACACTTCTGATGAGTTCCATCCTCTAGCTGGCACCAGGTGCTGGATGCTTTATCTGGCAGAAAGAAGAGGGGGAGTATAGCCAAAGAGAGAGTAGATATGGTTTCTTTGTCAGGGAGGCGTGCAGTTGGCAAGTACTAGGTGCTGCAGGGAAAGAATCTGTGTTACAACGATGGGCACCTTTTCCTGCACCCTTGGGAGCTCTGAGGAAGAGACACCTGTACCTTGCTAACTTATATGCTGATTCATGCCACACAGTTTACCACAATCTTTTCTTGCTTTATTTTCCATTTGACCAAACTTGAGAGATAAAGATGTCATCATCCAGCTTTACTCAGCACTTGTCAGGCCACACCTCGAATACTTTTTGAATTTTGGTCTCCGCTATACACAAAAGATGTGGACGGCTGGAGAGGGTCCAGAGAAGGGCCACAAAGTTGATCCAAGGGCTGGGAAACTGTGTGAGGAAAGGCTGAGAGATCTGGGCTTGTTCAGCCTGGAGGAAAAAAGGCTCAGGGGAGACCTTATCACCATGTTCCAGGATTTAAAGGGTGGCTACAAAGAAGATGGAGACTTCCTTTTCACAAGGAGTCACATGGAAAAGATACAGGGTAATGGGTACAAGTTACTCCTGCAGAGATTCTGACTGGCCACAACAAGGAAGTTTTTCACCATGAGAACAATCAGCCATTAGAATAATCTCAGGGAGGTGATGGATTCTCCAGCACTGGACACATAAGATTCGGCTGGACATGGTACTAGGCCATCTACACGTCATGCTTGGCCTAGAAAGGTTGGGCCATAGGGAATGTTTCCTTTTACCCTGTTGATACAAGCTGTGTCAGTTTTGTTGGAGAGCCCCATCTGAAACTGGGAGTTGCAAACTTGGGTTTCAGACCAGAAGTCACTCGAACTGTTGGGCGAGCTGTAGTACAGCGAGTCCCACCCCTCCCTGCCAGACACCTTCAGTGCAGACAGCAGGTACGGCACGCAGCAGCAGAAGTGAGGGAAGGAGAATTGAGTATTAAGGGTGCTTAATGCCTCTCCAGGAGAACAAGGTAGTTGAAGGGTGAGGAATTTTCCAGAGCTGTTATTTCTCAGTGCACCCAAAAAACCAAACAAGAGAAACCCAAAACACCTCTCCTCTACCTTACTGTCTTTCTAGAGGGGTCATTTAGAACAAAAGTCCTCCATCTGGAAACAGACTCTGGTGCATGAATTCTGATACAGATTCTCCTTTTTTTTTTTTTTTTTCCACCCCAAGTCTAAATTCCTCAATATTTTCTTCCCTTTCTTCATGTCTAGGGTTCTGGATATTGTGAACTCAGAGGAAAGGAATGCTTCGGTTATTGACGTGTGTGACTCAAAGGACTTCTGGATGAGGTGCTTATCTAACAGTTCAGAAGTGGTGGAAAGGTACATACAATAGTGCCACACCAATAAACTTCAGAAGGAATTTCAGATTTCAGCCTTCCTTAAGGATTGAGTTATACTGTATGATGCATGTGTTGCTGGCAGTTATTTTTCCATTAATTGCTGTGAGAATCTTTTAGTCTAAGTAAGAGGCTTCATCTTCTAGCCTTTGCATGTGCTTTCAGCAGACATTTGATTACTGGGCTGGTTATTCTGAGTGCCAAATGCTGAAAGGAAGGTTCAGTATAACTGTTTGCGTTTGTTGTTTTTCTTGCTCAGAACCTAGTGCCCGTGAGAAGCCAGAACACAAGGCACAAGCTACAGTCAGTTTCTGTGGTTCTGCTCTATCTATGCTAACAAAGCTAGATTGGGGTTTCTTGCCTGAAGCTTGGGGCTTTTTGATGTACCCAGTTTGAACTACAGGCTTTGGCGAGGTACCAAATGAGGGTAAAATGGCATTCATGTGGTCTAGATTTAGCTTTGATATTTAAACAAATCTGAACTGTTGTGTGAAACCTGCTTGAAATAAAATTACAATATCACTTTACAGATCTAGAAATGGGATGGTAAAGGGTTAGAACATGAGACTTAGTGAAAAGATCTAGGCTCTAGCTATATTCTGACTTGCTGAATGGTTCTAGACAAGTCCGTCTTTTTTCTACCTATTTCTTGTCTTGTTACTGGTAATAATGATGACTTTTCTTTTTCCAGGGGTTGCTGTGAAAATTGATCAGTTTGTAAAGAATTCTCGGTGCAAACAGCACTGCAGTGATAGCATTATTAAGGGTGTGGGTTTCACTCCAAGGAATTAAAGTACATTGAGCTTTCCCATGTTCCAGTCTAACCATGTACTGCAGTACATATGGGACGTGGAATTCTCTCCTATTAAGGATGGCAGTAGGTCAGGTTGGGTGGTGGGAATGTCTGGGATGAAGGTGTCTACTTGGAAGTTTCTGTAAAGCCTATAGCATGACTAGAAAAAGTTATTTTCAGGGTCAGGTCATCCAGCTTTAAATTGCTAGAGCATTTAAAAAATCCTGTGAACTCTATTTCCTTTTCTGTTTCTTCTCACAGTCCATAAAATGGTTTAATAACAAATCCCATCTCTCAAGAGTGTGGCGGGAAACAGCTGTCTGCCTATTTGAAATGTTGAGATTAAAAAACCCCACATTGTACTGTTTGTTAATCAGTGAGTTATGTAAGTCACTCAGGTGTGGACTGGGACCTCACTAACAGTCACAAAAGTTATTCTGAGGTTTATACATGTGTCATGCAGACGGCTGGTTGAAACTGTCCTCAGTGCTCCTGATGAGAATTGTGGACTTTTAGGTCTAATGGCAAGGCTGTGCTTTGTAAATGTTTCCTACACCCTTGCAATCTAAATATGCCAGTTTGTCCAAGTCCTGTTTAAACTGACATAGCTTGTTTGAACCGCACTGACTTGCAGATCAATCAGATCGTCACCTCTGTGGTGACCATCTGAGCTGGGGAAGGAGGAGGTTGCTGCTCCTGCTGGGAAGGCTGAATGGGGCTTGGGGGTGTTTCCACTGACAGCTCTCAAGCCAGGGGAAGGTCCACTGTGTCCTGCAGAATGTATCTGGCTAGCTTCATGGAAAGAAGTCCTCATCCTTCGTTTTTTAAAATAGGAGTACATGCTGATAAGCAAAATGAGCAGAGTGGCTTGCAGTAAGTATTAAAAAAGTCATGTGCACAAATAGATTGAACTTCCTACTCAAAATTTTGAAACACAATTGGTGTCACACTCTTAATTTGTTTTGCTCATAAATTAGTGTCTGTGAAAAACTTTTTCTTTCTTAGGTTAAAGTGGCCTTGTGTCTCTATAAAGAAATGTGTCTACCTTCCCTGTAGCCTAAGAAGGATACACAAGTATTTCCAAATGATAGAGAAGCTAAGACTGAATCCTTAGGCCTGTCTTGGTTTATGTAGATTAAAAACTAATACCACTTATAGGAGCAATACTTGGTTTGTATCTATGTATTTGCCCTAGGTTTAAATGCAGGATATTGTAATTTCTGACTGTTATTTAAATGGAAATGTGGCAAACAAAAAAAAAAACCTCCATAAAATACTGTCCTGGGTTCAGCAGTAGCAGTCATTTTTTCTCCTTCTTGGTAGCTAGTGTAGTGCAGTGTTTTGACTTTCAGCTCGGGAACAGAGCTGATAACAAGGATGTTTTGGTTTGGCCAAGGACTTTGTGAGCCTCATGCTCTGCCAGGGGGAGGGGAAGCCAGGAGGAAGCAGAGACAGGACACCTGACCCAAACTGACCAAAGAGGTATTCCATACCACAGCACGTCATGCCCAGGATGTAACTGGGAGTTAGCCGGAAGGGCTGGGAGACTGCAGGGTTGGAGGAGGTATCGGTCGGAGCTTGGTCAGGCTTGGGGGACGAGTGATCGGTCGGTTGGTGCTGAGGTGTTGTATTCTCTTCCCTTGTTATTTCCTTTATCATTATTATTACTGGTGGTAGCAGTAGTGATTTGTGTTATACCTTAGTTACTAAACTGTTCTTATCTCAACCCGTGGGAGTTGCATTCTTTTCGATTCTCCTCTCTGTCCCTCCAGGAGTAGGGGGAGGGAAAGAAGGGGGGGGTGAGTGAACGAATTACCTGACTGAGTTTAAACCACGACAAATACTCACTATCTTTAGCGGTTTCTAGGCCCTTGGTATAATAATAATCCCTCCCAAAATTGCTCCATAAAATCTTGTGGCATACTTGTAGATTATCGCTTATTTATATCTTAAATACAATGTCATGTTCAAGGTCTGGACTGCAGAATGCATTTCGGAGTTTGAAAGAACAGGTTGCCATACTAGACTGGCTCATAATCTTGGATCTGCAAAGTTGCCTCTGGCAGTGATGAATAACTTATGCTTCAGGGAAGACTTATATCCTCTATTATGCACCTACCCAATTGGGCAATGTCAAAAACAGAAAGATGTGCGTAAGATTATCTTTCTGACCCCTGCAGATCATGCCCTGAAGTGTGGTGATTACCCTTCTGAGAGTCTAAACACGCATAAGTGCAGATGGTAGCAGTTACAGTCATCTAATCCTTTTTTTGAAAAATGCTGCCCCAGCTTTGTCTTGATGTGAATAAACCTGTTGTGGCAAATTGCACTAATTCAGAGCTCAACTTAATACACAGAAATGGAGCTAAAAGCCTATGAAGTAGAGAGAAATACAGGCGTACGTACCTTATATGGCTAACATTGTAAGCATTAGGCGTATCCTCTCAGTGCTTAAACCCTTTGTTACAGGTACTGTTAGACTTAAACTTCATTTCAGGCCAAATATGAAGAGTTTTGGTGCCTACGTAAGGAAAACATGTTAGATGTGAGCTCAAAGAGCTGATATTCCTTCTTTCAACTGGTAACTAAGAAAATCCATTTTGGGTGTAGTTTCTCATGGCCATGTTTCCTTTAGCTCATGGCTTTGCGGCTGCAGAACATCAGGTGGGTGTTCAGGTCCTGACACTGTTCTCTGTCTGGGGTCATCATTTTTCCTTGAAGTCCACTGTCTCCATCTGTTGTGCCTGGGTCAAGTAATGTAACATTTTCCTTAGACCCTTCATTACAGTTGTTTCTGTAGTTCCCAGCTCTCTGTAGTTGCAGGACTGTAGGATAATCTTCTGGTGTTTCATCCAGGAGTGGTGGGACAGAGAACACTGTCAGTTGCTTGATCTCAGCTATCCAGGGTAATGTGGCTGCAACAAAATTTGAGTCTGCTCAAATGGCAAGTCCTGTATCCTTACTTTAAGCCTACAGGTCAAACATTTAAATAAAACCCGAGATTACTGTGATTCTTCCTTCTTTTGGGGGTGTTCAAGAACAGTCTGGTTTTCGGACACTAGTACACTGGGATTATAGAATAAATGGTGAATTTTCAGCTGTAGCTGAAGACATGACTCTTAGTCTGTGTTTAGTACATGTCTGTTTAACATTCCACTTGTAGGCGCAGGTTCAAGGTGATGGTATCTGATATGCCTTACAAAGTTTGTAGAATCAAATTAAAGAATGTTTATATAAACATACTATTTTCAAGTTATAAAAAAAGCAACAGCAGAGATTACAGAAATCAGGAAAGCAGTTTGTCCAAACAAGCTAGACGTGAGAGATACTGGCACAGCAGCTGTTCCTCTGGGATATCAGTTATTAAAACACCATGTGGTTGTAAGGGCTGGGGAATCTCCCTGCACACAGCTAATTCTGGGTGCTAATTTCAGTTTTGGGCTGCATTCTGTTCCTCTTAATGGTTTTCTTTTTAAGAATACTACAACATTGCCTGATATCCATGAGATAAGGGAAAGATTACTGCAGTTTCAGGAAAGCCTTCCTGTGGTGGTGGTTGTTGGTGGTTGTTGGTGGTTTGGTTTTTTGGACAGTCCTTTTTCCATTGGGATCTTCTATCAAAGAGGCTGGACACTCTCCCCACTTCATGCCCACCATCTCCCATGTCAGCCTATCATCTTACTGAAAACTTGCTTCTGTTGTCATTTCTAACAGGCGATAACATGTGCTTAGGCCAGTATAGCACCTCACTGAGGCTACAGTAATGAGTACTAGTCACTGAGCAGCTACATTCTGATAATTATCATTTTGTTTAATGTCTGGCTGCTGGATTTTACTTGTTCTGGGGTGTTTGGTTTTTGTGTTTTTTTTTGTGTTTTTTTTTTTGTTTGTTTTTTTGCTTTTTAATAAGGAATTTTATTTGATCAGATGCCATGAAATCAATGCTCTGTGCCTCAATAATTATGTTTCAGATCAAATTATATTTATTTACCAAAATATTGCTTTAAATATGTGTGAATTATTACCAAAACACAAATTAAACTAAGTATAATCATATTCATTGAGGTATATGCTATAGTTTTACAGGAGTTATTGTTACATAGTAGAATAGGATTTGAAAATTCTCAGTTTTTACAACAAAGCTGGAAAGGATAATGAATTGTTAGGCTTAAAAACAGTATCACCGTTAAGTTCAGAAGGACTTGCTTACCTCCTTCTTTATAAGATTTCAGAATTGGCTGTTTGGCTTCATTGGTATTAAAGGAAGAAGGTAGAAATACGTCACTGGCTACTACCCTTGGAGGATGGTTGACCAAAGGGAATGAGGAGCTGTAAATTGTGTCAATACAGTAAAAAAAACCCGAACACAGCGGACATGCTGTTTACATTGTTTCACTACTTCTTCTCTTTCAGCCTACTCACATCCAGTCATGTTACGGTTTCTGCACTTTCTGGGTACCCAACCTTTTGCTTAGTACTACTAAATTACTGCTACTACTCAGGTATTTAAAGTAAAGATACTAAACTTTTTGTTTAAATACCTGAGTAGTCTGACCTGCCTCTGCTACCGACACCCCTGTGCCGGCGACGTTTGTGGGAGAGAGGGTGTGTGTGCATACCTAAAGCTGTTTTGTGGTTCCCACCTGCCCTTGGTCTGTTGATTCAGTACAGTTCTTTTGCAAGCTGTTTTGTTGAAATGATCCAAATTCAAAGCAATCCTATTCAGAACCAAAACTTCCCACCTTTCCTTTCCCTCCCTGACATAAATCTCATATTTGGAGAGATTACCAGATGTATGAGATTATGACTAAAAAGAATTTACACTGGCAGAAATTTATGTCTAACGTAGAACAACTTAAAATAGGGGGTTTTACCTATTAATGAGGTACAGAAGAGCTGCAGATTTACAGCTAATGTGCACAGACTCGAAAATATCTCCTCTGTGAAGCAACAAAATTAAGTTAATAATTACAGTATAATTAGACAAGAAGAAAGATTTGTCAAGTGAGGTAGAATTTCTACTTCACTACTTACAGGAAATGAGATATTTGGTGTGCAGAACAGATTCATACCTTTTCTGCCAGAATTATGTGTAAGACTGAGAGTATCATTCGAACTGTACACTGTAATACAGGTACTGGAAGATACTCAAGAATGAAAAGTTTTTGTTTGAACCAGCCCGCTAATTTAACTAGCATCTGCATGGCTTTTTTCCCTTTTAGAGACAGAGATTAAGGCTATCACTGTCTACCTCAAGTGCCTCCAGGCACCATGAACTCTGTGCTAAATCAAACTGGAATTCAGGGCATCTGGTCTTCAGGCTCAAAACATTTATCTTTTTTCCTCACTTGAAACTGAAAATAACCAGCTTTTTGAAAGAATTGGATATTAGGATTTTGGGCTAATAAACACTTCCTAAGACTACTATACTATCTTAATCTCTGGGTATGTAGTGTATATACTCAAGACTGTGTCATCTTTATGAGGACTTGTCATTGAAGTGTATCTAATGTGAAGCATAATGAAGTGGAATACTTCTCAGAAACAGAACATCTGTTTATACATAGATATTTAATTTGTGTCATCCCAGCTATCTTCCTTGTGTCCAAGTTAATGAGTTATGATCATGTTATTATGGAATCAGAATGGTTTGGTTTGGAAAGGACATTAAAGATCACCTTGTTCCAACCCCCCTGCCACTGGCTGGGACACCTTCCACTAGACCAGGTTGCCCCATCCAGTCTGGCCTTGAACACTGCCAGGGATGGGACAGCCACAGCTTCTGTGGGCAACCTGTGCCAGTGCCTCACCCTCACAGGGAATAATTTCTTCCTAATATTTGATATAAATCTCCCCTCTGTCAGTTTAAAGCCATTCCCCTTTGTTGTATCCCTCCATGTCCTTGTAAAAAAAAACCTCTCCAGCTTTCTTGTTGGCCCCTTAAGGTACTGGAAGCTGCTCTAAGGTTTCCCTGGAGCCTTCTCTTCTCCAGATTGAACAAGCCCAGCTCTCTCAGCCTGTCTCCACAGCAGAGGTGCTTCAGGCCTTGGAGCATCTCCATGGCACCCTCTGGACTCACTCTGGACTCACTCAACAGGTCCATGTCCTTACGTTGAGGGCCCCAGAGCTGGACACAGCACTGCAGGAAGGGTCTCACAAGAGCGGAGCAGAGGAGAAAAATTCCCTCCCTTGACTAAAATGGTCCTTTTTGTTCTGTCATGGTTTGGGCAGTAGCATTTCACCATGATGTATTCCTTAGTGATACTTGCCACCTGTAATCATTACAAAAAGTAGCAGGGCCACTTTCAGTTGATTTTAAGGGTTGTTCCAGTCTAAACACTGGAAAATGTCATTGGACACATGAATTTATTTATGAACAGTCTTTGTATTCTGCTGTCATGCTAGAGTAAGTACAATTAGAGATAGATCCTGGAATTTTGAAGGCTGAGTGAATGCATTGTGTGCAGTCCTGATAGTCACTGAGATGCACATAGGACGATTTTAGGCAGTGCAGAAAGAGAAGGAAATATTTAATTCCTTTACTTTGGGCAGCCTTGCATTATTGCTGGGGACAGCTCAGATTTAAGCATTTATAAATGATTGAGTGAAAATGGTTTTAGGCTTGACTTCAAGGTCTGGTGGTCTTGGGAAGGATGCACTCGGAGTCTGGTTTGGTTGCTTATCAGTGAAATAGTCATATGGTTATTATAAACTATGAAACTGGGCAGTTGGTGCCTGTAGTTCAAACTGATGCACAACTGTGAGATCATGGTGGTTCCTCTGGCTGGTGGCCAGAGCAGAGTACAAAGACTTGTTCAAAGTAAGAATCAGGATATTGCTGGCCTTCTCTGGATGTGTACTCAAGAAAATAAGTAGTGCTGACAGAGTTGTTATACTGGTGTAGTATTTCCAGATTGTTTTTTTTTTCTGATTTTATTGTAATATTCTACCTGGGTATGTTTATTTGTGGAATTCTGTGTATGCTTGAAGACTTTTGATGTTTTAAAACATTGATCAGTTAATTCTCTATCTGTTTCTGGGGTTTGGGGGTTTTGAACAATATTCCCATCTTCTTTAATATTGTCAAGAATGTGGCATTGCTTCTGTGACAATGAGAAAGTCTAATTTGTCTTACTCTTCTTGCTGAGGACTTAATTTATTCTCTGTGGATATAAACCATATTTTTTCCTCTGGTTATACCCAGAGGTGGAAGGTAAACATTTATTATTTACTTCTGTCTGTGGCTTTGTGTGTTCCGAGTGTAGTTTGACTACCGTAGTGAAGTAATTATGTGGTTAATTCTTTTAAGAAGAATGTGTAATTGAAAAAGAAATCTTTGCTTGCATACTTAGTTGCCAAAATAAAGGGAATTGAAATCTGCTCTGAATTGTCAGAATGTACTTTTAACTAGTTAAATCCATGTTTACAACCTTGCCTGTGGTTAACCGCCACTAGATAAGATCATGGACTGTCTTATTGTGAATGCTAACATGTAACAGACTGATAATACAGTTCACATTTAAATTCCTTTCCTTTATGTTTTATTTTTTTTTAATTGTCTTTGGCTTTCAGAGGAGCTTTATGTGCTGTGAGGAATGTTATCAGTTTAGTAAGTGGCTGTTTCTCAGAATAATCCACTGCAGCTGGAAAGGTAATGATTTGCCTTCTGCAGTACTTGACTACAATGTTTTCCTGCAGTGCTTCCATAGAAGAGACTTCAGTGGTTAAGACTGCTCTGGTAATGTGCTGAATTGCATGTCTGGACATGCACAATATATGAAATTTGAAACTTGGCAGTATGTACACTTTTAAGTCAATAAAACTAAAAGCAGTCACAGTGCATCTCTTTAGCTGTTGTTCCTGCTTCTTAGTTATCACAGAAAAGCAAAGAGAATTTATTTCAAGTACTAGCTTAATCTGGGCCTTGTCCCAGCTGCTCATATGAATCTCCTTCAATTTTCACTAAAGTTTATCAGGTAAAGTGATCTTTGAGATAGAGCATTTGGGGAATGTGTAGGGCCATCATATGTTAGTAGTACTAGTTATTTTACCAGAGTAATCGCAGTGTGTACATGTGTGTGTGTGTTCGTATATAAAAAAAAATGTATAAAACTTACACATAAATATAATATGAAATCTGTTGAGAAATGCAGGAACAGCATTCAGTCAAATCAGCTAGGCAGGTGAGTAGGTTGTCCTCTACCTGACTGTAGCCTGCTGCAGAATTGTTCTGCAGAACATATCTGAAAAACAATAATCTTTGCAGCTAAGTTTCTAGGTAATCTTTTGTGGAGTATATTTCTTAAGTATTTCCATTTGAAACTGTCTGTTTAAATGAAGTATTTTGTTATGAACACCATGAGCATTTGATTGTTCCCCAAAACAGAGGTAGTGATAGGAATTTTGTGGTTTGTGGTAAGTATCTTTCATTTTCATCTGTCTACTTGATTATAGCTTTTTTTATCTCTTCTTGTACTTTGCCATGCCAGAAACTTTGGTTGGGATTGCGTGTAAGCTTTACAATTCTTTGGTCAGTCCCAGGACTACTGCTCCTTCGGCTGAAGTGAACGATATATGTTACATGGAGTGCCTTACAGTTCTGTAACTTCTGTTAGCAGTATTATTGATGAGTAATTTGAATGTCAACACTGTGGTTGGAGTAGGATGTGGGCATTGGGGAAAGACAAGCTTTCTGCACTGGAGGGAGTATTTTGCATGTGATGATTATGGAACAGCTCACAGTCCAACTGTTTCTACTCCATCTGGAAATAAAGTACTGTGTGATGGGTATAACAGTATGATTGTCTTTATTTTTAAAGATGTCCGCTGAATTTTGCCCGTTGGAAATCAGAGGTTTACACCTGCAGAGAACTTACATACATATAGCTTCCGCTTTGCTAGATGGAGGATGTTCAACTTTTCTGGCACTTAGACACAGCCTGGTTTAAGCTTTATTTATTAATATGAGATAAAGCAGTCCAATATGTATTTCAGATTACTTTAAAAATGGCTGTTGGTGAGATTTGATTTTCTAGAATGCCTTTTCCTTGGTGGCTTCTGTCTCTGTGTCTTATTCATGTTACCTTTTGTTTGTCTCCATAATGGACTTTGTGCCAAAGTGCACGTGCTGCAGAAAGTCTTTGTGACACTCTATGGGATTTGGCATTCTGCTGTGAAGATTACCAATGGGTGATGCCTGGATAATTCCCAGCGCATGCTGTTCCCACGGACAACCTGGAAATGGGTGTGGTTGACTTGAGTAGTAGCAACAAAGGTATGAAGCTAAGATTGCCTTCTGGAATGGCAGCGCATCAAAGGGCTAGGAAAATCTATAAAATGAGCAATAAAGTCACTTTGAAAGTTTCAGGTTTACTCATTTTACTACTGCAGGAAGATGCTTGTAACACATTGGTTTATATTGTGAATATAGTACATATTCTTTGAGAAAGTAGATAAGGGGAAATCCTGCCAGAACTCTACTAATAACTGTGCTCCAATAAATGGGTTATTTTTTTCTGGGAGAATCTTAAACCCTGCTTATTCAGTTATCTTTAACTGAATTCTTTCTGTATAAAGAATGAAGTAGTTAATCAACTTCTAAGTCTGCTTGGAAGGGGCTTAATTGTTAATAACTATCACCAACACTCAGAAGTGTCTGAACTAATTTGGTGAAATGCATTTTCCCTGCAGCAAGTGCTGTGTGTTTTCAATAGACTGCTATAACAGCTGTATCGATTACAGCTTTGCCATGTGGCTAAATCCATTAAAACCCTGATAAGGTTTTCAAAAATAGCCCTTAAAATGATATTGAAATTAAGGAAATGCTGTGTTGGAACCCTAACTTAAGTGTTCAGTTCTCTTACTAACATAAGAGAATTCACAGTAGCTGTCAAGGGCCTGTGTTCTTCCTGTGGGAAGATGCCTGGAGGTATGCAAAAGAGGGAGGCTAGGGAAATACAGGTTTTTAAACCGTGACTCTCTTGGAAGTAGGGAGCTTTATTCTGGTTTACTGCAGGTGTTTATCTTCACTAAAAAATCAGATGTTTTATGTGCCAAAGTCATTGGGTAAAGAGTTGATAACTGAAACAAAGATTGGAATGGGTAAAGAGTTGATAACTGAAACAAAGACTGGAATGCAGATATTCCTCCTCCCAGGTGATCATCTGCTCTGTGTGTATGTAGTCTTTCTGTCTGCAGGATGGACCTTTGATGTTCTTGCAAAGTGTATCGGTTTCAACAAGAGAGATCAAGAGCTTCCTGCTATAAATGAGCAGATTGACTGTTGATAGGATACTTTCTTGGAGAAAGGGTGGTCTGAATCCTAGCATGAATTAACCCAGATCTCCCACATCTGAGGCAAGCATGCCACTTAACTTCTGTTAAATGGAGCTACGAGGCAAAACAGCTCTACCTCCAACTACTTCCTCCGCTCACTCCTGACAAGTGAAGGAATCTGGTGTGAGTGCCATCTGTATCAAACCCCTCAGATAAAACCCTCAAGAAGGGCTTGTGAATACAAGTGTAAGACTAAGCTGCAAGATAGGGTGGTAAGCTGCTCAGGCCTGCCAAAATAGGGTGTGCCTGAAAACAAAATTTCGTGTGATTAGGGAATGGAAAACTTTGAGGTGCCTGGGGAATCCTGGTAGCATCTGAGGGGGTGAATGTGAAGATTGCAGTTTCTCATTCATGTCTAACTGATTTTTAACTTTTTTTTTAACATAAATTCTTTATGTGGTTTAAAACTGAGGTGCTTGAAAAAACTGCTCTTTAAGCTCTGCCAAAAAAAAACCAAAATCACATCAGTCTGTCTCATCTGAATCAGCTCAGCTCTCTAAAGTACAACTGCAGAAATAATTTCTGATGGTGGATTTATGTGTATGAATGCCATGTAGTTCATGGCTAGTATCAGTTCTAACACAGGAACGGTTTGACTAGAGTTTGGTTTAGTTTTTTTTCCAGTCTCTGTTGGTGAAGACTTAAAGGATTAGCAGGTTGTACTTGGAAGCGTTTTCACATCCTGAGTATCAACGAATCACCCAAATCTCTCTCTCTGCCCGATGACCTGTCAGTACAGTGACCAGTGGTTTACAAACCTAGAATTTTATCTTCTATTTTAATGGGAAAGCCTGAGGCTCTGAATATGTATCACACAATATAATGCTCAATAGTGTACCAGACACAGTGAAAATTCACTGTGCCTGTAGCTATATTAGTATATTAAATAACAGGGTTATTAATCTTTCCTCACCTCAGAAACTTGTAGTCCATGTGTTAATGTGTTTTTGTATGAAATTTAATTGCTCAGACTTGTAACAACTCAAAACTTAAGATCCTGTTTCCCACTGCAACTTGAGTCTTGAGAAATCAGTTTTATTTAAAAGCAGAAAAATATTGTGTTGGTTATGTTACATTTTCAGTGGCATATGGAGGTTCATGTGTGGTTGCTCGGAAGGTTAGTTTTTAAGGACAGGTATTAGGTAGCAGAAAACAGATACAGAAAGAAAGCAGAAAACAGTTGCAGTTAGGAATCTCCAAAGCCTGCTGTTCCCTACATCTGTGTCTCTCATGTGATAATGGTGTTAATCATATAATGAATGTCAAAGTCTCCCTATTGAAATGGACGGTTTATTTGGGTTCTGTGTTCTTTCTCCATAGTGGTAGATGTGTCCTTGGAGTTTCCTTCCTTTCTTTGATAATAATGATAATAAAATGAGCATTATTCTATGAGAAGAAATTACTGTTTTCTGTAAAACCAGTGGAGTGTTTTGACATCACCTCATGCAGTAATACTAGTGAGCTGATGACATGCGCCAGTGCTGGTCCCAGCAGCAGCAAAGCAGCCACGGCCCAGCTGCCTCTTCTAGAGACAGCTTGCCAGGCACTCTATGGCAGCACGCTTCCAGCCCATGCAACCTTCCCTTGAACTCATTTGAAAGAGTTTTAGAACTTAGAATACATGTGAGGGTGGTGAGGCCCTGGCACAGGGTGCCCAGAGAAGCTGTGGCTGCCCCATCCCTGGCAGTGTTCAAAGCCAGGTTGGATGGGGCTTTTAGCAACCTGGTCTAGGGGAAGGTGTCCCTGCCTATGGCAGTGGGGTTTGGAGCCAGAGAATTTTTAAGGTATCTTCTAACCCAGACCGTTCTAGGATTTTATGATATCTCTGCTATAGCTCTACTAGATCTGGAATCACACTGTGGACTAATCTAGCTTATTTTTTTATTGCTCTGATCGAGCCAAGCATCTAATTGTATGCATAAATTTGTTGAAGTCAATGACAAAGCCTGTGGCAGAGGGCTTTGCTGGTCTGGGATCTGAGTAAGGTTGACTAAAGAATATCCATGGAAAATTACACTTTAGATGTTTTGATTGATCAGCATTTGTTTCTATAACATACACCAGCACCAGCCCTGAAGGTAAGATGTTTTATAGGTGAGTTGAGATGAAGACTCAGATTAGGGTGGTGGTTTTCCAAAAGTAAATAGCAGCCAGGAGTGATGTGGGAAGAGAATTGCAGAGTTATGGCTTCCTGCACTTATCTTGAAGCATGTCAGCACCATATTCACTGTCTTAAAGAAATTACCACAATAAAACACCTTAATATTTATCTTAATGTAACAAAGAAATGTGTTTCTTAAAATAAAATCTGATTAGACCTGTGGAGGAAATAATAGGTTCTACATTAGCTTCAAATGAAGATAAAGTGTACCTTTTATTACATGGTTTTGGCTTTCATACTGTATAAGCTCAAAGTAGCAATGCTTATTTTCAAGAGTTAAAAAAAAAAATAAGTTTAGAAATTTTTTAAAAGGTTTTGACATTCAATCTGTCATTATTGTCTTCTCAAGAATGCATGCAGTATTTGGGGGAAAAAAAAGGCAAAAGGAGAGAGTTGTTGAATGACATTGATCTTCTTTGGAGTTCTTGTTTGATTTTCTGATCATTAAGCTCCTCACATGGAAAGAGAGTTGAAAAGGCTGAGAACTATGACTTTAGATGTAGCTTTTAGGCATGTCACCAGGTCTAGTAGTAATACAGTACAAATTGGACTTGACTTTTTTAACAGGAAGGATCAGTGTTTGAAAGTCATGCTTTTCTTTTGTGCTTCTATTCACTTTAATATGCAACACCCAGTATAGCTTCAGAAGATTTATTGAACAGATTTTTTACAAGGTTTAATCGTAATCTTTGCAAATTAGTGTTAGTTCTTCTAGCCTTTACTAACAACATTTTTGTGGCTCAGTGCATAGTGTTAAAAATGGCACAGGTCAGGAATACATTAAAAAAAAAGAAGAATAGAAATTTGTACTTGAAAAATAAACTGGTGGATATAAGCCCAAGTTTTCATATTGAGTGACAAAACCAAAAGACCTTAGTACTGCAGGAGTAGAGAGGAGGTGATAGAAGAAACAGTGTAGGAGATGTAGTTAATATAGAATCATCATCAAAAAATCATCATAAAATGGTTTGGGTTGGAAGGGACCTTAAAGCTCAGCCAGTTAAAGCCCCCTGTGACAGGCAGGGACACCTTCCACTACACCAGGTTGCTCAAAGCCCCGTCCAACCTGGCCTTGAACACTGCCAGTGATGGGGCAGCCACAGCTTCTCTGGGCAACCTGTGCCAGTGTCTCACCACCCTCACAGGGAAAAACTTCTTCCTAGTATCTAACCCCAATATACCCTGTGTCAGTTTAAAGCCATTCCCCCTTGTCCTGTCCCTGCAAGCACTTGTCAAAAGCCCCTCTCTAGCTTTCTTGTCACTCCCTTCAGGCACTGGAAGCTGCCCTAAGGTCTCCCTGGAGCTTTCTCTTCTCCCGGCTGAACAAGCCCAGCTCTCTCAGTGTGTCTCCACAGCAGAGGTGCTCCAGCTGTGTGATATACTTTGTATAAGTGTAAGGGCACAGCTGTGTAGTTCAAATAACTAAAATTTAAATGCTGTGTGTAATACAGACCTAAGAAATCCATTACCAGAAACACCACTGGATAATGGGGGGGGGGGGGGGGGGAGGGGAGGGCTCTTCATTTACTTTTATCTGCTAGTATGTCAGAAACAGTGCAAGGCTAAATGGCATCAGCATAGGAGAGCAGCTGATGTAGGCTAGGACACTGGCACTGACCAGTGCTGCTTTGTGGTGTTTTTTGGAAGTTTCTGTGCCGTATTTGGCAGGGTTTGTTGCCTCAGCCGCGTGGCCTGTTAACAGGGTATAGTTATTCATTTATATGGTGCCTATGGTGTTGAAAATATTTTGCAATAAAAGAACAAACTGTCTAGTGGGAGGGATTTTAGTGTTTTTTCTTTATTTGATGTTATGCTGAGCTTACTTAGAAATATTTAGAATACTTGGCTCTTACACAGCTATCCTTTCCTTTCTTCTCTTCCCCCTCTTTTTAGTACTGTTTTCTGGTACATATTTATACCCATCCCAGAAGAAACCTCAGTGCCTTTTTGTGTAAGCTTTAATACCTTGTTTTCTACAGTTGAATGTCTGATAGTATTCTGCCTACTACTGAACTGCTGCACTGATGGAAGCTGCTAGTTGTTACCAAGTTCCCTGTGACCTTCACAGGCCTCTTACAAGGATGTATTGGAAGTATCTTCATGGTTGTTGGGTTACTATTCATGAATCCTCTCAGTATTCCATGTTTTAATTTGTATTATGGGCATAGAAGTGAATTGGGACAATTAAAGTATTTTAAATATCTGCCTGCTTGTCTTTTTGTGGGGAAAAAAAAACAAAACAAAACCCAAATAACCAAAGCAACAACCTTTTTGTTTGGAAAAGCTAGCAAAACTTTCCCAGAAATTAAATTCTGTTTTTATTTTGTTGTAACACAGTGTCTAGAGCCAGACAACATGTTTGTAGTGAAACTCATTTTAGAGCAAACTAGGGACCAGGAGGTTTCACTGGAGCTTGCCAAGGGTGAATGGGCCGCAGCAAGTGTCTGGATGGAGACTGTGAAATTAGAAGAGGCATCTGAGATTGAGCTGAAGCCTCCTTTGTAAACTAACATACACTGACTGCAAGACTTCAGAATGTGTTTGAAATAGAATTGTAGCCTCTTCCGACAGAAGCTAAGCAACCTGTGGCAGTCCCTCACCACCCTCACAAGTGAAGAACTTCTTCCTAGTATCTAATCTCCCCTGTGTCAGTTTAAAGCCATTCCCCCTTATCCTATCCCTACTTGTCCTTGTAAAAAGTCCCTCTCCAGCTTTCTTGTTCCTCCTTCAGGTACTGGAAGCTGCTCTAAGGTCTCTTCAGAGCCTTCTCTTCTCCAGGCTGAACCAGCCCAGCTCTCTCAGCCTGCCTCCATAGGAGGGGTGCTCCAGCCCTGGGAGCATCTTCATGGCCTCCTCTGGACTTGCTCCAACAGGTCCACGTCTTTCTTATATTGGGTCCCCAGAGCTGGACACACCACTGCAGGTGGGGTCTCATGGAGCAGAGTAGAAGTGGGAATCGTACCCCTCGACCTGCTGATCAGGCTGTTGGTGATGCAGCCCGTTTCTGTACACCCAGTACAAACAAGACACTGACAAAGTGCAGCAAGTCCAGCAGAGGTGTCCAGGATGACCAGGGGGTTGGAGCACAGGAGAGGCTGAGACCCCTGGGTTTGTTCAGCCAGGAGCAGAGCAGGCTGCAGGGGGTGTTACAGCATCTATTCCCTAAGCTGGAATCACTAAATTATTAATGCTTACATTGACAGTGAAACTCTGGAGAAAAACTCAGTGATCTGGGAAACGTATCCAAGTGACTGACAGAACAAGGAAAGAGGAGGTTATGCTAGCTGGGTCTGGCAGGCTGTACAGCAGGTTGTCCAAGGGTGTGATCACAAAGTGGGGCAGGGGAGAGTCTTTGTGCTAGGAATCTGTCTGTGCAGTTGAGCAGCTGATACACCCTATAGTTTCTCCTCAGTGCATGGTATGTATGTAGATTGTTCTCTCTTCTGGGAAATGACATGTAACTTGCGCTTTTCCTGATCAGTGGTGCAGAGCACTTCGCATCCATAGTCACTCTCCTGTGCTGCAAATAACATTTTTAAATTTATGGAGTGCATATTTTCTTTAATGAATTATGAATGCAAGGAAAGCAAAATGAGGAATTCATTCACTGTTTCCCGTCAGCAGGCAGGTGTTCAGCCATCTCCAGGAAAGCAGGGCTCCATCACACCTAACAGTAACTTGGGAAGACAAACACGATCACTCCAAAAATCTCCACCCATCTTTCCTTTTTGTTCCCCCAACTTTATATGCTGAGCATGACATCATAAGGTGTGAGATATCCGTTGGATTAGTTGAATCAGCTGTCCCGGCTGTGTCCTCTCACAGCTTCTTGTGCACCCCCAGCCTCCTTGCCAGTGGGTGGTGTGAGAAGCAGAAAAGGCCTTGGCTCTGTGCAGTACCTAAAACACCCCTGAGTTATCAAGGCTATTTTGGTCATAAATCCATAGCACCCTATGAGCTACTATGAAAAAAAATCAACTGTCCCAGGCAACACCAGTGCAGTGCATCTAGTTATGTTTTCTGTTAATCTCAATGTATTTTACATAGTTTGTGCTTTCATTATTTAAGAAAACAAGCATATGTTTATTCCTTCTGTGAGGTAACTGCATGCAGTGCTACTTTGGGCAGAAGGCTTTTTTGGTCTTTTCCTCCTCCCATTGTCTACTTCAAAATATGGTTCCAGATTGCAAAAACAAAGCAATCTTTCCCTAGGGATTAGTTATTCTGCAAAGACTTCAGATTCTGTAATGTGTAGTTTTAACTCTCTTGAAGTGTCAGGAAGAGATGTAAACGTGTGCTTGTCTTCTTTTCTTTGTATTCATTTTACAATTCATAGAGAAATGGAGAAGTTGGTTATTTTAATGTGTAGACTATTTCTCCAAGCCTAAGGAATTGTTTGCCTTAAATGAGCATAAGATACTGTGTTTTACTTCACATAAAGCAAGTAATGTGGTCTCTTTTGTTGCACAAAAGTGTTCTTGAATTCTCATTGTATTCTCCTTTTCTAAATTCTCCTGTTTCTAAATTAAGAAGAAAAAAAAAATGCACTTGTTTAAATAATAACTAATTAAAAAGTGTGCTTGAAATAAAATGGTATTTGTGTTACTGGAAAAGAGGGTCCTTACGCTTGACATGTTGTAAGTGCAAAGTGTGTGACCTACAGGTGTTGAATATGCAGCAATTCTGTTTGGCTTTAGTCCATTAAATTAGCCACCCTGCTTTCTTTAGCTTGCTGGGAAAATTACAAATGCATTGGTTTGTGGCTCCTTAGCAGTTTGGAGATCAGCAGGACAATGATTCTTAGTGGACTTCCAGACAGAGTCCCATTGTTCATCATCAAACTCTGCCAAGAACTTATCAGATGCTGTGTAATGAGACCCTCCTTTTAGAGATGCTCCAGAAAAGAGAAACTGCTAACAAGTATTGATTTTTATTTCATGATAGTCATTTTAAATGAGAAAAGCTTATTCTATTTTACCTTTTTTTAATGGTTTCATTTAGTATGTTGGAGGACACTTGTTAAATGGGATTTTTCATGGCATTTTAAGCATGGTATGTGCCAGGTATTGATTTGTATTGCATTTCTCTGGTGCGGTGTGGTTTAGGGATTGTTGCTTTCTCTACATCAATGTGCCAGCTCTATAGATATGAACTTGGTAAGGAAAGTGATTTTATTAAAACAAGCCCAAGGAAACATCCCCAAATACAACCAAAATGGTACGTGACAATGTGCGCTCTGTTCCCATCTGTGGTAACTGACAAGGTAAATTAAAGGCTTATTGCTGTCAAAAGAGGCTCTACAGTTTCCCTGCTCCCTGATTCCCTGGTCCTTTTCTGCCAGCCTGTCTGCAGAACGGGGAGGGGATTCGGGTGCTTCTTCAACTGCTTGTGCAACCGTGTAAATCATCAGAGCAGTCCCTGCGATGAGGTGGGAAGGCTTTTTGCTGCAAGCAGTTACTCTGAGAGCAGCAGATGGTGGCCCAGAAATCCTTGGGGCTTTTGCTGACTCCATGGGTTGTTTTCAGCTCACTCCTACTTGAAGTCCCTCCGTCCTGGTGGCAGCCTGACAAGGGCATGGTGCTGGCGCTGCTGCTAAAAGAGCAGCGCTGGTGTGGCATGGTTTAGGTTTGGTGCTTGCGGAGCAGGAGCAGGGAGGTCATTGGGGTTATAGCCAGCCAGGCCAGGGAATAAAAAAAAAGTCAGTTGAGAACAGGCTGCTGAAGGCTGGGAAAGGCCTCCATCTTTTTTCAACACAAACACTACCTTAAAAAGTGCTCCTCAGGCTGTGGTGTGAGTGTTTGGTTGTAATACTCTTTCAGATGTCAATTTCTAGCATTTCTGCCTGACTGCCTAGGGTGTTCTGATTTTAGAAATTAGATATTTCATCAACTTTAAAATATTATTCTCACTGACACTATTGCCAAGTGATATCTAGTGGAAATAAGACTGCAAGTGAATTAGACATCTCTTCTTTCCTTTCTTCTTGGTGTGATAGACCATACTGGATATATTCAGTGTGTGTTTTAAGTGTAACATTTCTGTTTTCTCAGTTATAAAATGCAGCAGAACAGGCTATCAAGTTCCCATTTTTTAACAGTTATTAATAACTGTCCTAGAAGAAGCATCATGTTAGAAGTCCTAGAAGATCCTGTATTTTGCTGCAAAACTTTACAAGTGTTTTTATTCAAAGATTGTAAGAGGGGCTTACAGGTGATACAATGCAACCAAGCAGAATTTCTTTCCATTTAGAAAAATATTTGACCTACTACTTCCTTTCAGTGAAAGAGTGATGAATGATCACAGAGCAAAGAAAATTGATATGTAAGGATAAAAAGCTTCATTGGTCACATCACCTGATTTCAATCCCTCTTAATAAAACAGTACTGCATGGGAAGCAGCAAGGCGAGATTCATGTATTGAGAGCCAGGCTCCAATGAATAATTTAAGTTCAAATATCCTTGCTGCATATTTCAGTGGTGGCTACTTATTTGATCACTATATGCTTTACTGAATCCTGTTATAGCTTTTTCAGTATTGTTCTGTCCCCCGCTGTCACTTGGATTAGCTGTTTGGATGGCATGATGCTCTCGCAACAGATCTGTACCAACTAAAAACTCCCTCTTCGTATCCACCTGCAGACTATGTATTTCATCTAACAGCTGCGTACCTACAACGAGCCAAAGAGCAGCTGTGGTGCTAAGTGGACCAGAAGCGAGAAGACTGATTTTTGCATTTGGATAATCAAATGTCAGCAATTCTGGTACAGTTCAGCCATATGGAAATGCATCTCTTTTTTCAGTACAGGCTGTCTTGTATTTTCTTCTTACTTATTTTCTCCAGCTGTGCTTTCACAGCCACTCGCTGGCTTTGGTTCCCTCACCTTTTGTTTCCTTCTTAGTCTTACAAGTTGTTGATGAGTTATATCATCTCCCATATATCAAGGGAGATTCATCTTCATTTAATTTAAAATTGTGCCCAAGAATATTTCTATTGTTTCATCCCCTTTTTTGGACTCCAAATTTATGGGAAATTGCTCACATCCTCAAAAAGGAATCTGAACTGTAATTCTGTGCCCAGATGCTAATCTGGTCCATGAGAAACAGTTTCAGTTTTGTTGTTTGCTTGCTTGTTTCCCACCTCACATCTTTTGCAATATAATAGGCTCATAACATGCTTGGGCATTTAAAGTTCTTTAAGCTAATTGTGAAAATGCTGTTCATAATTTTATCTGTTTCAAAGTTATCTTTCTACTTTAAATCATCTTTTGATGGTGACTTACAGCCTTTTCTCCTTTACTGTAGGAATACTTTTTCCACACTTTTTTGTTGAGCAACATGGAAAAATTAAGATTAAAATATTATTTGTAATGTAAAAATAGAAAAGGAGTGATCAGAATGCTTAATCTTACCTTCTGTATCAGCATTTAGGTAGATGTATCTCGTTCTATAGAATTTCTTTTTCTGAGGTTAAATTCTGGCCCTACAGAGGTCAATGGGAAGTTTTGATATTACTTTCAACGAACAGGATTATTTTACCGCCCTTTAACGCTCTGGGTATTTTTGTTGTTCTTATCATAGAGAAAAAATTAGATTTTAAAATATTCTTTTCACTCCAGCTTCTCTCTTCCAAAATATTCTGGGCTTTATTTCTTGAGCATTTTCTGCTCAACTTTCATTTTAGTTCCCAAGTAGAAACAAAACAATATGCCATTAAAGGGTTTATTTTTATAAGCCTCAAATAAAATATTTTGGTAAGGTATTATAAAAAATAAAATAATAAAAAAATAATGCTCCTTTTGAAATCCAGCCTCTGGATTTGTAAAGAAAACTTTCTTGGTTTTTGAGAGCTCCATTTGTTTTGACCGAAGCACATTTTCTTGTGCTCCTGGAATGCATTATTTTGGGCTAAGCAGCTTTCCAGAGGATGTCACAGCCAGAGCAATGCATCCCTGGGGCTGCACAGTGGCTGGGCTGGGGCAGTGAGTGCAGGCATCCCCCTGTGCCAGTGCTGAGCGCCCTTCAGAGGCAATGTCCTGATGGGGAAAAACACTCACCTCTTTGCCCTCAGATGGGTACAAACTGTATTGCTGGAAGCTTTGTGCTTAGGAGCACAAAGAGAGCAAAGTGCAGCATCTTGGCTGTGCTAATTAGTATACATAATCTTCAGTGTAATAAGGTGATTTAATTATTAACTTTTTTTTCTGTGTGCAATTTATGTGTAAATTCTACTTTTTTTTTTTTTTTTTCCAAATGGTGCAAGAGTACCCGGGGTGACGTATTAGTAACAAGCATTGGAGCGTAAGTTTGCAAGTGCCTCCTCTGTCAAATTATGACCACTTCAAAATAGCTTCTGGTGCAAGAGGAAATATTTTGACTGATATTTCCCCTTACAGAGAGAGAGAGAAGCATACTCATAGCATGTGCCTACTGACTCTGTCCATCTTATCTTTAATGCATGCATCTGCGGAGAGCCAAGACAAAGTTCATCAGTTGCTTTGAGCAGTCATTACACTTCTCTGTGAGCACTTGATTTCTTTTTTGAATGACCTTCATGGGCAAGTCCCATTTAATTTTATTTAAAATTTTTATTTAAATTTAATTTTATTTAAAAATATTTTATTTAAAAATAAAATGGTTGCTGTAGATATCATGTCTCTATATAAATAGTGAGAAGACTGTTCCCTGGGCTCAGTAGCTGACTAAACAAAATAGGACCAGAGTGGACTATTTAGGTGTTGGCAGATATCAGTGCAGCAGAACAAAGGAAGCAAACACCAATGGAGATTCTAATATAGTATTCAAGTTATTTAGACTAAATAACAAGTCTCCTAGTCATTTAGACCTAAGTCTAAACCAAGCCATTTCAGTGTGATTAATGGTGTAGAAACTTACTCTGCCAAAATGCGTGCTCTTTGTGCCGAGTGTGGGCTGAGGTAGGTGCGGGGACCATGACAAGGAGGGCATGAGGCTCCTCTCGTTGCTGTGTGTTGTTCAATCAGCTACTTAACCCATGATTGATTGTTTATTTATTCACTTCTTACACTAGGGCTTCTCTACATGATCCCTTCTGATGAAAATGGAAGGCAGCTGATAGCCCAGCACTCACATGGGTTTAGCTGTGCAGCCATCAAATCTTTGGAACACTTTTATTTGGGTGTATTTTATTGTGTGTGAACACTAGAATGCATGATCAGCTACTTCCCAATTTTCAGTTCTTCATGCACTGCAGCTTCTGAGTGTAAACTGTGCCTTTGTCTTCTGACTAACCCCTCAAGAAATACATTAAGGCAGCACAGCAGTAGGTTAAACATTAAAATACTTGCCTTACATGGTTCAGCGATATGATGGTGTTTGGTTGGCAGGTTGTGAATGCCAGTCTCCCTTAATTGCCTAGTCCTTGCAATGGACTGTTCCTTTTTCTTCCTGAGTTACCTTCTTCTGGGTTGCCACTTTTCCTCTGAGGTTTTTATGTCTTTACCAAATCTTTGAATTACTGAATTGTCATTAAACTGGCAGTCTAGTTTTTCCACTGTGTCCTTCGCTGGCTTCTGCTTTTTTTGTTTGGCTAAACAGCCTATATACTTTCTTGCATATGGACTAATGATAATAACCGTGCACAGCAACAACTAATGACAATAACCATCCTCAACAATGTCTACAGTATAATCAGGTCAAAATCACAAGCCTGTGCATCACAAAACTGTTTGACTGGGAGTAGTCACATAGCCTTCCATAAATCTGCAGCCATAACCCTGTGGGCTGTTGTAGAGTGCAATTTGCATTCATCTGTGTCTAGTATTTATATCACCTAGGTGTCTAAATACAGGCATACCTGCTGGGTGTTTATTGATCTATTACCAAAGCACGTGAGGAATGCAAACCAGCAACCCAGGAACCGGCTCAGAGCGGTGGTGAAAGACCATAGTTTATTTTAAGACAAACTGCTTGGGGGGTGAGGTTCATAGGTAGCTTTCTGACAGCATAAAACAGTAACCACGTTGTCTGTTCCTGCTCATTCCTGTGCTGTGTTTGCATAGGCATTTATACAGCTGCAAAGTGAATGGAGCCAGGAAGAGGAACGTGGCTGAAAAGCAATCTTTTGTGGGTTTATTTTAACCTGGAGCAATTCCTTGGTTTCACAGTGTGGCCACACATGCCTGCTGGGGGACAAGTCAGAGGTGGGAATGAGCAGTTGGGCACTGGCAGGTGGCTGCTGCTTAAGCTCATTTAAGAAGTAATACCTCTGAGTGCCTGACCTGTGGTCTCAGGAGGTGGCATTGCCATGCTGCTGGCTGCAGTCAGCTCCCAAAGCATAGCTGCCTTTCCCCACTTAACCTCCTCAGCCTCCCAGCTGCCGGCCTGGCCATGGAACACGTCTGACCCAAGAACGAGGCACTTCAGGATGCTTGATGGCTATATTAGTACTTAGATTCTGCAAAGTGTGGGTCATGCTAAATAGTTCTTAATCCAGACATTTTTTAGGCAAAAATTCTTTATGCTAATCTTTAGGAATCTGTGTGCAATTTGGTTCTTACATTTCCTGTAAGAAAGATACGTATTTTTTCCCCTGAATTGTGCAAATGGTGTTAAGAACATGGTGTAAGGGCAGAGAACAAAATTTTGATTTTTTTTCTCCCTGTTTTCTGCTGAGTTTATATTTTGTTTTGTTAGATTATGCAAACCGAGAACCATTTGGTGTTTATTAAAATGAAATAAAAAACAAAACCCAGAAAAGTGTGGATACGTTTGTAGGCTGATTATTTAGAAGTAGGTGATATGGAAGAGATTTTTATACTGGAGACAGGACAAAAAAAACCTTGTCAGCAACATAATGGGAGAAAATGTCACAGTTGTATAAAAGACACAGCACAAAGTGTTAGTTTTTTAGCAGCTGTGACAGTTACCATGATAGCTAAAGCCTTGAAACTTCTGTTCAGTGTTTTTACAAGCAAAACACCATGCTTAAAGTAGAGACTCTGCCAAAAGTCATACTTTTGTAAGTGAAGGGATTAGGAAACTTAAGCATTTGGATGCTGATTTTCATATTGTCTGTCAGGCTTGAATAAGCAAAGACTGATGAGGTATAGCCTTTTTTATGCCCAAGATTAAGTTTAGGTTGACATTTAGAATGGAAGGTATGTAGGATATGTTTCTAAAAAGAAATTTTTAAGAAACCCTCACAACATTTGGTATTCAACAGCAGCTGTTGGGCAGAAATTTCTAGCTGTTGAAACTGGTGTGTTGTTGGGAGGAATTAGATCTATATTGTCTCAATAAAGTGAGAATACTATTTCTGTCTGGTATACTATTTTGATAATGAATTTTAAAACAAGAAAAAGATTTTAGCCTTAAAATATGTCATATCTGTATTCTGTCAACTCAGAACACAAGCCCAGCACAGGCAAGGGCAGTATCTGTGTTTCCACTATGCAATGCCATCACTTCTGGTCTAGGACCCAATAATTACTGCTCTTCACAGTGACCTGCAGTGGCTTTGTAAATGGAGCACAGTCAGTACAGGCTGCTCTGGTAGAATCATAGAATAGTTAGGGTTGGAAAGGACCTTAAGATCACCTAGTTCCAACCCCCCTGCCATGGGCAGGGACACCTCTCACTAAACCATCTCACCCAAGGCTCTGTCCAACCTGGCCTTGAGCACTGCCAGGGATGGAGCATTCACAGCTTCCCTGGGCAACCCATTCCAGTGCCTCACCACCCTCACAGTAAAGAACTTTCTTCTTATATCCAATCTAAACTTCCCCTGTTTCGGTTTTAACCCATTACCCCTTATCCTATCACTACAGTCCTAATGAAGAGTCCCTCCCCAGCATCCCTATAGGACCCCTTCAGATACTGGAAGGCTGTTACGAGGTCTCCATGCAGCCTTCTCTTCTCCAGGCTGAACAGCCCCAACTTTCTCAGCCTATCTTCATACGGGAGGTGTTCCAGTCCCCTGATCATCCTCGTGGCCCTCCTCTGGACTTGTTCCAACAGTTCCATGTCCTTTTTATGTTGAGGATACCAGAACTGCACACAATACTCCAGGTGAGGTCTCACAAGAGCAGAGTAGAGGGGCAGGACCACCTCCTTCAACCTGCTGGTCATGCTCCTTTTGATGTAGCCTTGGTGGTGATGAGCTCTGTAGCATTTAGTGGGAGCACTGCTGTAAGGACTACCCATGCTGCAGCCGGTTTTGTCCCACTAGCCCCAGCACCAAGTGGGCTCCTTGGCTTTTGTTCCCTGAAACTAGGGAGGGGAGCAACGGGGCCAGGGTTCTGGTACCAGGATCATGAAGCAATTCAGATGGTGCCTAATGTACCTGGTCCATTTTTAAACTTTTAGTGGGGCTTTCACAAAAAAGATTATGTGAAAATTAATGCAATTTTTCTGTTTGCACATGTTAATGCTCTGCAAATAATAAGCTATTTGGAAACCTTGAGAGCGTCTACAGCCTTTGTAGGTGGCATGGAGTTATTTAAGACATTTTTGCTATCCCTTATCACCTAAATAGATGTGTTGGATGATGTTGGTATCATGCCTCTATAGTGACAAGTGTTGAAAGGGAGATGAAGAAGCAGAGTAAATAGTTCCAGGGCTTGTGATCTTTGTCTTATCCAATTTGTGAATTTTGGAGAACTCCAGTTGTCGCACTTTATGTTTGTAATTCAGAAGGGCCCAAATGCTTACTAAAAGGTTACTATGTCTTCGCTCATGTAACACTTGCTCTCAATTCAAGAAAAAATGTCTAATACAGCATTCTTTTGGGTTCATGTACAGTTACATCACAGTTAGTTTTAGGCTTTGTACTCTGTTAGTAAAATTTACAATACTTGTTGATTTTGAAGTTGCAGTTGAGATTTCAAGGACTAGTTTCATCTGTTTTTTAGCCAATACATCTTTATATAGCACCTTGAGCAATTTCCTTGATTGGTACAGAGTGCTAAGGTGATCTTTGCTTGCTATTTGTTAAATGTTAGGTTTATCAGTATTTTCTTTCTCTGCTGATATGTCAGTGGTTACATTTGAATCTGAGGGATGCGTTTTAAAGTAGTTGACATTGAGAATTATAAAATTAGATTTCCTTGCTTATTACACACAGATAGACCAAGGAAATAAGTAACAGAAAAGGTCTGTATTTGCAGGGAAATCTAAGAGAGCTTTCTATTTAGCAAGTGGAGTCAGCTCTCAAAGTATTCATGACACTGTTCCAGTTGGAAGGTATTTCTCAGGATGCCATGATTTATACTTTCCAGAGTACCATCTCATGTCTTCTTTCTCTTCCACCCCTGACTGCTGCTCCTTCCTCTTACTTATTCATCACAGGAGTGGCTAAAAACAGTTGAACCTGAAAATAGTAATGCCTGACTGAGGGAGAGCAGGAAGAATAGGGAGAAGAGATGAATGACACAAAAAAGCACAGGTAGCTTGATGTCAGGGTCAAGTAAGAAGGGGAAGAAAGCTTTCGGACATTGGGAGAGTATAGCCATGAAATGCTTTATGGGTCATTCACCAAGATTGCCAGCTGTGGAACCCATATGCTGGTACAGCTTGTGACCTGCCACCTTGGAGCAAAATAACAAAGGATTCTACCAGTTTTTTGAAGGAGCACTTACTGAGGAATATTACCTTGTCCTCTTCACATGTATTACCACTTAAGAGCCACTCACAAGAGACTCTTTCCAAGTGTTTCCTGTTCAAAGCAGTTTTCTGAGCCCTGGAGGTATTCATGATACAAAGCAGGAGAACTTCCACGTGGATGGGATTCTTAAGCTGTATTTATAATTAAGTTAGGATTATTTTTTTCACTCCACCCTTGTTTTCCCCACCCTACATTTTCAAGCCTTTGAAGAAAAGCCCGCCGTCTGGCATGTCTGTCATAGTTCTCCTGTTTCTGGAGTGCTTCCAGTGTCAGGGATTTCTGGCAGTTTACAGAATTTTATCGAACAGGAGCCATGAGATGATCACACCAGCAGAGTTGTTGCATCCCTGCATTACAAGAATAGAGCAGAGAGGCAAACTTGCATAGTTTCCAACCTGGAAGATGGAACCAAAAATCGCTAGGATGAGCAGTCTTCCTGAGATGTGTATGTGTGAATGTGGATGTATTGTTTGAATGTGACAGTAAGCACTTCCGCTTTCTCCTGGTCCTGTACTAAGGCTGTTGAATGCTCTCCATCTGTTACAGCTGAGGAAACCTGGCGGAGCTAGTGGAGACTGATCCTAGCTTTGGACCAGCTCTGTACCAGTGCTAATTTCTGACTAGCTGTACATCCCAGCCTTAAATGGATCTAAGTGCATATTAGTTATCAACATGGGTCCCTGTGATCGTCAACTGCATGCTTTTGCTTCTATTCTTCCAATCTTCTCTTGATACTTATTTTTCTTGTAGTTAAACTGTGAACAGAATAATCCTCTTTCCTTTGATGCAATGTGTGCCAGCACTGGTGAACAAAATCCTGGCTGTTTCTGTTCTTCAAGGAATTGAAGTAGTTACACTAAATTGAATATTAAATTTTGAAATAAAGTCTGGTATTTGTTGAAGGTTTGACTGGGGGTTTCAACAAACTTGCTTCCTTTGAGATTATTTAGTTAAAAATTGAATTTATATTTAAAGAATACAGCACTTATGGCTGTCAACAAATACCTCCCAGTCTGTCACTGATTGGTGTAAGATTAAAAATGTTTAATATATGCTGTTATTCTTTAAATCTTAAATCTTATTATGAATAACTTTTGAAACCAATGATAATTTCTCATGATCTTTTGTCTTTGGAATCAGTTCTGGAGAGTATTGTACAACACTTAATTTTTATGTCTCTAGTTATTGATTACTGAGATTGCTTTGAGTATACTGTTCTTGGTTCAGCTTAACTGGTCCTTTACATGCCTTATCTCTTGTCCTTGACTGGCTGAGTCTCTTACATACAAAGTATTTTTTTTCCTCCAAATAGATGGTAATGTGGCTTCATTCTTAAGGGCTTTAGCTATAAAAACCTCATGCATGAGCTGGGTGAGTTAACTTTTGACCCTCTTTTGGCTAACAGTAGCAACCATCAGCAGATGGAGAACTTTATCTTTCCATGGCACTTCATAGTGTTTACACAGAGTCAGATAAGAGCTGGAGGAATTCTGCTCCCTATTACAGCATCACTTCACCATGCTCAATGCAAAATTGTTTTGTAGGGAAAAAAAGTACTTAGATTGCTGCATAAGTCAAAGTATGCATTACACTTTTTCTCCCAGATTCACACTTTACCCTTCATGGAAAACTAGAATCTTTTATATTCTCTTCTTAGCTAATGAGTTTCTTTTTTACCTAAAAATACTTCCACCGTACTTTGTACAGTGGTAGTTTGTTGTTGTGATGCAGTTGTCTGACTGTATTTTAAGTTCTTTGGAATAGACTAGTGAATATTTAAACTGGATTTTTCTTTTAAGGACTGTGTTCTAGATCTTATAGATGAGCTAAAGACCCCAAATAGGCTACATCCTATAGGTTTTATCTCCACCATTGATAGGGAGAACAGAAGGATGGATGTGGAGTTGGTGCTCCTCAATTATTGCTGTGGTTTTGTGTTTTAATTTTGTGAATTGCTGTTTATCTTCTGCATAAGACATGGTAAAAGCATGTGATTTGCATGGTGAATGGGCAGTGTGAATGCATTGCCACTTCCTTGTACCTGTCATGAGCACAGCAGCAATGAGATGTCCTTGATAGGAGAAGTCAGAGATCTGCTGGTGGTAGAAACTCTCTTAGTTCTGTCCCCAGGCCTGTGGGTTGAGACATGGATGTGTGCAGTGGTTAGGTCTGTTGCAAGTGTTTTCCTGACTAGGTCCTTGAAATCATCTGGATTTCCTACCTGCAATCGACTCTTCAAGGCCATAATAAATAGTTCAAATTAAAGGTCAGACACAGACACACATTCTTTGCGGTGGAATTACAGGATGAAGTGAGTGGTGAACTTAAAGCTACAAAACATCAAAGAGATAATTCACACTGGTGTGGCAAGTGTGGGAAGTGACATATAGATAATAATTGCAAATTAGCATAGTGCTCTTAGGCATTTGAGTTGAAGCCTCTTCTTGCACCCTTCTGTTTATCAGCAGGTCTGACCAGATCGGCAGTCCTCCCTGCAACTGGGAGGATTTGAGGATCATTTAAACATTTTACAAAAGATTTTGTTGTTGTTGTGTTTAACTCCCAATTTTGTTTTGCATTCGAAACATCATCATATTTTATATTCTGGGTATGTTGGTGGAAGGGGCGGTACAATCATGATGCTGGAAAAATTTGGTTAACACCAAAGCTTAATGCAACTTCTTTCTGGCTTGTGAGTATTTAGTGACAGAGGAAATAGGTCTCTCCTTTTCTGCTCTGTATTATTCTGCAGCAAACTAGGGAAGCACTTGAACTCTGGTGAATAACTGAAGGCACAGACATGCTGGTAATGTTAAGGTGCTGCTCTGTCACCTTAAAAACACATGGAGAACCAGACCCTCAGAACATTAGTTAAAAAGGTTAAACTTTAGCACACTTACCAGATGAACATGATGAGTTTTCTGGTCAACAAGCAATGATGGTTTAGAGACATTTCCTTTTGTTCTAAGCTGTGTTCCCTTCTGATGTATCCACATCTTGGTAGATATTGTAGTGTTTCTCAGGTTAATGTATAAAGATACTTCTTGAAAACAATGAGGAGGTTTTGCTGATGCAGCATCTCTTTATACTGATCATACAACTGATAAAAGCATCAGCTAAGAACTGTTCAGGAATGTTGTCTCTTTTTTCTTTTCCCTGATGCTGGTTTTCAATCACTGAAGCCTATTCATGGCAGATAAGCGAGAGCACAGAATTGCATCAAGTAAGTTCTCTTATTTCAAAAGACTGTTGAACTTCTTTATTTTCCTGTAATAAAGTTTATTGCTTCCTATATATTTGCCTGGTATTGTGGAAGGCATAGCTTTCCGCTTGCTGGGTAATTTAGTTCTGTAGAATTCTCCAGCTTATACCTAAAGCTCAAAGATCTGCTGATCCTTTCTGTCCATATTTTTATTTAATTGTCTTAGTAAGGTTTATTGGTGCAGTCCATTCTGCATTTCTTTTTCCTGCTTTTCCTCCCCCTGTCACCACACAGTGAAGGCTTCTTGCTAACCTTTAGTTTTCAGTGCAGCAATAATTAAGAGTGTGAAAGGATGTTCTTTTTGAGCCTTCCCATGTTTGGGGGATTTAATACTATAGCTCAGACATAAAATATTGCTCCAGGCTGACACTTGGAATTGAAGATCTGAGTTTGAAAATGTTTTAGTTATGTTCTTATTTTGTTTGTACACAGCTGTAAATCCTTCAAGTAGATAACTAGTTTTCTGTTTGTGTCAACTTCTGCATAATCCATGCGTCATGTTAAAGGTATCAGAATGACAGGAATAAGCTACAAGTTACCATCTGAAACTTTTTATTTGTCTGTTGATGTTCTCAGAACACATTTTGAGGAATTGTTTGATGCGCATGTAGAACTTACTTTTAATTGACAATTTCTGAAAGTCATTTAACCTCTAAAAAAGTGTATTCCTAACCTATGGATAATCGGTGTATTGCATGATCTACTTTGTGAAAATTAATATAGTTAATGAAAGGAAATTTAGTATGCCATTAGCAGTAATGAAAATTTAATTTTTCCTTCAGTTTAGGTATGAAGTCTGTTTAAGTTAGAGTACAGGGCTTATGAACGTGTATATGTGTGCATCTCTCCCTTTCCCTTGTAATATGTACCCCCACTTTCCTTAGTGGCTGCCTTTCCCTTGATTTCAGAATATATACTATAAACAAAAAAAAACCCCCATAAATGCAGATCTTCATATGAAGAAAATGGTTTACATTTTTCAGCTTAGAAGGTGATACGAATGTATCAGGGATGTGAGAGATAACAAATTGTGGCAAGTGTGGAGAAAGGAAGCCTAGAGTGATCGCTTATGGTTTGTCATAGGAGGCAAGGATGAGATGCCATAAAATGAAACACTCAGTTGGGTCTAAACAAAAAGAAGGAAGTACTTTTTAAAAGGTGTGCGTTTGTACTTTGCAGTTTATTGCCATGGAATGTTGTTACCAACTCTAGATGGATTCGGCAACTGACAGCAATAACCCAGGACAGTTCAATTAACCAAGCCATGGACAGGCAATTAAGCACCAAGATATGTACATTATCTCTGCCCCTGGAAGTCCCTGAATTGCAGATTGTCAGGAAGGGTGTGGAGGGTGAATATATACAGGAGGAATTATCACTGTAAGATGTGATGTTTGTGTATTCTTCCCTAAAACAACTCATTGCTTGGCTGTTTTGGAGAGAAGAGAGCTTCAGAGCTGTTGTGCAACACAGTTCAGAGCCATCTCCCAAACAAGCAAAGCTTCCTTTTTTACAGGGAAGAAGCCTAACAGAAAAAAACTTTGAAAAATATATTCTCTAATGGGTGAAAATCGAGTGAAAAATCTCCTGCTCTCATCCATTAAGTGAGAGTATTGAAAGACATTTGGAAATACTTAAATATTGTCAGTCCAAAGAAACAATCAACTTAAATCAACTTAAACCCTACAAATCCTCCAGAATGAAATGACCGAACAGCTGTGTTTCCTTACACTTCTTTTAGCCCTTTTCATATGTTTGCAAGTGCTGAGGGAAAACTGTGGAGCCTGGTGAAAGAATGTAAACCTGAAGAGACTAGTAATAATAGTAAATACAGGTACGCAATAGTTTTTGTTATGAAAGACTGTGGTGGTTTCTTACTAGTGTTTATTTTGTTACCAGTGTTTGGGGTTTTCTCCATTTTTAGAGGTTTGTTTTGTTTGACTTACTTTTGGTTTTTTGTTTTTTGTGGTTTTTTTTTTTTAACCTTGTGTCTTTCTTTCCAGTTTATCCTGGTGCTAATTTGGTAATGACCTATCTGCCTAAAATACACCCAAGGTTATACAAAGGATTTCTGCAAGGCTCTGAGGAGCCTTATGAAAAAGCACATGGTGCCTTTGATTGTGAAGACTTAGAATGTGAACCCCTGTACACAAAAGGAATAAGATTTCTTCTTCCCCCCAGTGAATTGCTTTCTGTTTAGAGGGGAATAGTAGTAAGGCAAGTTTTCATCTGTGTTCATTTATATGGATAGCTTACTCAAATGGCATCTGATAGTTCTTGGAACTGGCCTATAGCACATGAAAAGCACAATAAAGAGAAACGGCTACAATGAACTATGTATTCACCCTTTATGTTGAGTTGTGCACTTGTTTTGAAATGCAGCATGCAGATACTGCATGGTTTGCTCATAGTATTTTATATGTGTTCTAGCTGGTAAACTGTATCAATAGTCACAGTTAGTTTGCTGCAAATGGATGGAGCATTAGATGTCTGCACCTCTTAGAAAGCTAGAGTTACCAGGCTATGTGAAAATGCATGAAAGGATCTGAAATTGGGGTACGGGAAGAAAAAAATTAAAAGGGCAGATGAATCATTTGGCTCTTGAGTTTGAATTTAGTCCTCTCATACCAGTTCATAAATCTTGGAGGAAATTCTGCTGCAAAACAACTGATGATATTTCATGTGCAGAAATTGGCATTCACTTCTAAAATACAGTGCTTACTTTTATGTTTTTCATCAGCATTGCCTTACCTTCCAGGGATTTATTGCTTTTAGTAAAGTAGGATTTATTTTTTCACTTGTAGTGCTTTTCAGTTTAGTGTTACTCTTGATTTTGAACAGGAAATGAAGGAAATGGAAAATTTGCCAACTTTAATTTGTCAAATTAAACCCTGCACATTGCAGGCAATATGTATAGTAAACAAATCTCCCCCACCCAGAGGCATTCCTATTGTTACTTGTTACTGCACTGCCAGTTTATATAAGAATGTGGCATTGTCTTGTGAGCAGATAAGGGCAGAGGTGGAGTGTGCATTTTGTCTCTTTCTATTGCTTTTCTAATTGAATGAAAACTACTTTTTAGGTCAGATTATAAATTACTTCCTGTGTTTTGTTATATTATTCTATTGACTTGACTGAAAAGAGTAAGTCATGAGGCTTTATCAAGCGTTAGGCTTTGAAAAATAGAAGCCAGTCTCTGCTCTGCAGGAATACCCAGAAGCTGAAGATTGTTTCTTCTCAGAGAGCACCTAAGAGATAGGAAGGTAGGAAAGACTATTTGAAGTGTGAATAGTCTTACTATGCTTGGAAAATATCGCAAAGAGCTAGGATGGTACTGAATATAAACAGTTCTGTCACTTTAATTATAAAACAGTTATGTAGCTTCCTCTAGCAAGTGAGAAAATTGCACTGCCTTGATACCATCACACTGAAGAGATAAGGGGAAAAAAAAGTAAAAGGAAACAGCTGAGAAATGTGAAATGTGTGTTGGGGAAGGGAATGTTTGTTCCAGACAAAACCAAGATGCTTAGTTGCTTTCTTTAGGACAAAGACCACAAAACACACCCAGAATCACGGTATCTTTTACAGTGTGCAGACATACCCCTGTCCCTTTGGTGGTAGTAAAAAGGTATCAGGATGGGATTTTTTTCAAGAAATAGACATTTACCCTTTTCCTTCCAATATATACTACTAAGTTGAGGAGGGGATGGATCATTTGTTAAGATTTGTAAGATAGCCAGTGCTATTATTGAATTTCTGCAGGAACTGCCAGGGAGATAAGTGTGGGGGCTAAAGCTGCAAGAAGTGAAAGGACTGTCTGGATGCTGTTGCCACACAAATGGCTGATACTGGAAATGGTTGTCTCCCTGTTTTCTTGACAGTTTAGATTCAAGCTTTTTTTTGTTTGCTTATTTAAAAAAAAAAACACTTCAGTGAAAAATATTATAAAAAAAAGTGCTATGAAATGCTGTGAAATGTCGTGTATCTGTCCTGGACAATGAGGAAAAGACTAGAAATTATGGATGTTTGTTTTTTTCTGTATCCTGGGAATGTTACGTTAATAATAATATTTAAGGTTCAGCCTCTAGCAAATCAAGGAAGTAACTGCAGGATGATGGAAGTGTTAATTTCTTTCAGCTTCTATACATAGTGATGTGATTCCAGCCCTAGAGCACAGATGTTTATTGTGAAGGTCAATGAGAAAAACTGTACAAACCAAATTATTTTCAAATAACTTTTAATTAAATATTATATTCAGTTATTAATGCTTAGTACTGTGTCTATAGACATGGAAGCTATGTGCCTCTGTCCCAGAAATTTGAGCCTTAGAGGAAGAAAAACAATGCAGCATTTGAGTTTTGTAGTTGAAGATATGGCGTACATGTCAACACAGCTTTTGTGAACGTGTGAAAGGGAGTTTTTTATGTTTGTATTGTCCCTCCTCTTGAAATGAGGGCAAATCACTTTTCTCTCACAATGCAACAGAAGGCTGACTGAAGCTGTTCAAATAACAAATTGTGCCAAATATTGCTTGTGTGTAGGAGTTGTCAGCTAGTAAAAACTGAAATTAGCTTTTTGCTGTTTTCAGCTGTCTGGATTAGAGTGTTGATTGGAAGTAAATGACATCTTGCACTAGGTCAGACTGGCTGGGTCCTCAATTTATTAAGCATAGTTCATTTAAAGCATTTCAAAACAAACAACTCTTAAGCCTTTTTATGTTTGTAACTTCATAAAGAATTGAAACAGACTTTGTTAGTACTTTTAGAAAAAGAAAGCCTTTTTCTCCTTACTTCCTTCCATCTCTTGCTTTTCCAGAGTTCATGTACCTCTAGACTTATCTTCCAAGTAAATTTTTCCTTTTACACTGCTGTAAAATATGCGTGTAGGTATATTCTGTCATGTGTGTTAAGTTTCTCCCAAAAGACATAATCCAAATCACTCATATCAGTGCTAGCTTCTCAACCTTTGGTGGCAAATAATAGGAGTGAACAGCTCAGCTAGAAGGGGTTGTAGAAACAAGAGTGCTGCAGACAGAAACTTGGCTGGGAGATAGGATTTTCACCATTTATTCTCCATTAGTGGTTGTATGAGGTAGAAAAATCTTCCTCTGTAATTTAGGAAGCCACATGTGAAGTATCCACCGCTTCAGAGTGGAGGAGTCTGAAGTTTCAAAGAGAAAACTGTGGGGAAATGAACAATTTGGGTTCATCTCCTGGGAACTACATCTGCAAGACTATTTCCTCTAAATGTTATAGCAGCTCGTGTAGGGCAAGGCAGAATAATAGGAATTTCTCAAATACTTCCTCAGTTTTCAGTGACTGAAAGTATGTGCCTCAGAAATGTGGAAGAGTAGTAATGTGAACGAGCCAGAATTTTGTGCACAAAACATTTTTCAGAAGTTTAATAAGTGACACTATGATAAATTTTCTGCTCAAAATTAGTTCTGTTGCAGTGCTAGTGATGTTACTTGTGATGTATGACACCGAGTGCAGCGCGGCTCTGTAGGCAAAGTGATTTCAAGGAAGGTACTTTTCATGTCAGTTGGAGTGTTACTCCTGCAGTAGATTCTGTGTTGACTTTACAGTCAGAATTTCACTCTTTCCCTGCCTCCAGCGCATGTGCAATGCAGATCAGTCCTTTTAATAAACATAAACAACGTGTAGGCTATGCAAATACAACCTGTAAAAGATTTTTGCCTTTAAAGTTACATTTTCAATAAGAAGGTTAATTCAGATATGTGTATTTCTTAGAAATAGGACTTCCTGCCTCTTGAGATGAGTTCAGGTGCTTCTCAACAAAAGATTCTTCCCAAGGAATTCAGTATGAAGTCAGGTTGTTAGTTCTTCGCAACTGATTTTTCTAACCTAAATTCATTCAATGGCACAAGTTTACTGTTGCAGTTCCCTGGAAATAGTGTAGCAGAACTGGGAACTGCTGGTGTTTCTCCAGAAGCATTTGCAGTCATTCCTGGTGCATTTAGGGCTATTATGTTGCTTATGATTTCAAGGATTGCATAGTAACAAAAGCTTGATAGGAGGCAAAAAGAGTATCGGACATGTACCAGTGCTGTAAAATTTTACACATTAAACCCTGCCAGTACAAACCAGTAATTGACTCTGTGTGGGGTTTTTTTTCAATTGCAATTCAGGTTAAGTTTTTGCTGTTGTTGTAAACTGACATAAACTGATGGTGACCGTTTTCTGTAAGGTATCCATGAAGCCTCTTCTTCAGGCTGAACAAGCCCAGCTATCTCAGCCTGTGTTCATAGGAGAGGTGTTCCAGCCCTCTGAGCATCTTCGTGGCCTACTCTGGTCTCAGTCCAGCAGGTCCATGTCCTTCTTATGGTGGGGGCCCCAGAGTTGGATGTGGGACTGGGGTAGGGGGAGAGTTTCACCAGAGTGGAGCAGAGGAGGAGAATCTCTACCCTCTACCTGCTGGTCACGCTGCTGGTGATGCAGTCCAGGACACATTTGGCTTTCTGGGCTGCAAGTGCACACTGCCAGGTCACGATGAGCTTCCCATCAACCAACACCACCAAGTCTTTTTCCTCAGGGCTGCTCTCAATCCATTCTCTGCCTGTATTTGTGCTTGGGGTTGCCATGACTCAGGTGTAGGACTTTGCACTTGGTCTTGTTAAACTGCATGAGGTTCGCACAGGCTGTCTCTCACGTCTGTCCAAGTCCCTTTGGATGGCATTCCTTCCCTCCAGCTTGTTGTTGAGTCCCTCTAGTGTTGTGTTATTGTATAAAACTGTGGGTTTAGTAAAATGACCTGCTATAGGAAGTCAAAGGACATTTTGCCATGAGAGCTTGGACCCTGACACTCACTACAGTAAAACTAGACAAAGTGACCTTACCCTTTCTTCTTATTCTTTCAGTGCAAATCTGTGTATTTGCACACACAATACCAAATCTTTTATGACTTGGCAAAATGTTGCAACTAAGGCTCAAGGAAGGAGCAGCAGAACAGGTTTATTTTGAACCCATTATTCTTTCTGAAGTGAAGGCTGATGTCAGTGAATTCACTCCAGAAATCAATGTTGGGTAAAACAGCACACTTTTCAGGTTTATGAATTCAACTGGTGCATAACTTAAATCTTAGTTTTGAAGTACAAGTGAATGTGAAGCTTTTAGAAAATGTTCTTTGTGATGCAGAAGCTGTCAAACCTTCTAATTTTTCTGATCCCATAGGGCCATTCTAGGTTCGAACAGATTTTGGTGTATTGAAGATTTGAAGTAGGTCTCCAAGCAAACATTCTTTTCGCCTAGCAAGCCTTTTCCATGTATATCTTTGCTTTGACATATTAATTTTAATGGGAATATAATATTTATTTCACAAATGGAAATCATGTAGGTTTTCATTCTTTTGTCTAGAATGTCCTATATTTTATTGTCTAGAGTGGTATATGTAACTTTATAGCATATCTAACTATGTATGTTGGGCATATTTTGTGTTAGAAATAGGATTTCACTTGGAAATGCAGGCATGAAAACCATGGCATATTTCTGAGGCTGAATTTTACTGGCTTAAAGACCTTCATTTTTCATTTAATAATATTTAGTGGATGGTATATATATTTATATACACAGTGTGTATATATATACACACATATACACACTGTGTGTGTGTATATATATATATACACACACAGAGATGTCTCTTGATTTCATTGGAGGAACGTTGTTGTCCTGCCTCTCTCATGTTCTAAAATAGGTCTTGAAGAACGTCATTCTTGTGCAACATGAGGTAGTGTTACCTTATAGTCTTGCTGAGTATGGGTATCTTTAGCTTGGCAGGAAAAAAGAAGTCTTTTGAATATTGACTGTGGTCTGGAGCTAAACTTGTAGAAGGATGCTCAAAATCAGGATTTTGTCTTTATTCTCAGCTGATTCAGTGTTCACTGGGGCCTTTGGCTCCTGTAAACTGTGGTCCCAATAACTTGTGTACGGAGAGCTAGATCTGCTGAAGTTCTATCCCACCATTTATAGTAAGGTCTACCTAGTTAATAATGGTCTGATCCACTGGGAGTATTTAACAGAATACTCTGTAAAATTAATGTCAGTAAATTGATTTTTACATAGGTGCTCTGATGAGCTCAAGGAAAGAAGAAATGTTGCTTATTCCTGTAATCTCTTTTCTCTAGAGTAATACTGAATTCCTGTTTCCAGTCTTGCAGATGAATGGGGGAGAGAGATTTAGAACACTTGCATATGTGATATATAGAAGCTGTTGAAAGCTGAAGAGAAAAATCTGGTTTGACAAAGTGCAGTTCTTGGAGGGAATTATATTCTTTCAGAAGGGAATAAGAAATTTATCTCTCATTAGTGTATTCTTAGATAGAGAATCCAAAGATGTTCAGGGATTCTGAATTTTAAAATAAAGACTACTTTTGCTGAGCAGTTTTGGCTATAAAAGGAATGAGATGTAATACTGTTTTCATTCCATGGATCTTTTTTGTATGAGCTTAAAAACAAATGCATGTTTTATCCTTGCAAATACTTCAGCGGTACTGCTCAGATTTATCACAATAATCATACCTTATTTTCTTTTTGAAATAATTGCAGTTGTATGCATTGTGTAGTCAGATACCTCCGTGTCTCACTATCGGTTTGCATCACAACTTCCCATGCCAGCATTATACCCCAAGCCAGATGGTGTTGTCATTACGAGATCTGTATGTTTTATAAGATCATAGATAAAGAGCTCAATAATTTCTTGTAATTAAGACCAAATTTAATTCCAGGCATGGTTAAGTGTGCTGTGGGTGAAAATAAAGAAATGTGTTGTATTTAAAAATAATGTTGATAACTTGAATTTTATTCTGCTGTATTACTACTTGTAGATGTCTGTCAACGTAATGTAAAATCTGGTTTCCTATGTTGTATACTAATGCTACCATGCTGCAAGGCAAAAAATAAAAAAAATCATTTCAGGTCTGTAGGTAAGGAAAGGGAGAAGTTGTATAGCTTGTAGTTTGGATTTGTGGATCAGTAATACTATTATTTTGAGATTTTTAATCCTTCAAAAGTTTTTCTCTCCCCATCTCCCCTTTTTTTACTTTAAACATGCTCTGCCTATTTCCCAAGGAGAATGAAGGTTTTCTTTTATTTGTTCCATCCACTTACTCACTCGCTGAGTTTTGAAGTGGAGTAAGTGGTGGCTTATAGATCAAGTTAAATGGTCTCCAGAGAAAAACATAAGAATGGCAGTATTTGTCTAAGAAATGGGGAAACCAAGGAGCTATTTTTGTCCTTTTAGATAAGTTTTGGACTTCCTGATTTGTTGTAGGGAACACCTGATGATGTCAGGTATTGGTTTTAACTTTTTCAGCCCTTAACATACATACTTTTCCACCTATGTATTTCTAACTCTTATGTCCTGAAGTGGTATTTAACAAGCTTAACGTAAGCATTTGCAATTATCTAATAGCACCTGAAAATTACTTACTAAATGACAGGAGGAAGTTTCATTTGCATTCCATATCTCATGTTAAATCTGCTAATCCTCCAGAGAGTCTGCCAGGAAAAACAATGTAGACAGACTTGAATTTTATTAAAATCAGAAATCAAGCATACAGCTTCCTCCTATTCTGTTACACACTGCAACATAAATCTTAAAACCTCCTGGAATATATTAATTCTTTCAGCCATTGTATACCTCATTGTTTTCTTGATACGTGCTTCAGTTACAAGTTCGTTACAGCCCTTCCCTCTTGGGTCTTCTTCCCTCAGCCCAGGAAAGCTATGTCTCCATGTTTGCTCTTGTTTATATAAGTTAATCTTCTGTGTTGTGACAGTTTTTTCATTCATTAATGAGAGTTCCTAATTGGTCATAATGAAATGTTTATTCATACTACTAGATAATATTATATGAAAGTACGACAGAGATAAGAGACTATGAAGAAAATAAGCACTTTAAGGATTTTTGGATATGAGCAGCATTTTTTTTGCCAATATTTTCCTATTTATTTAAGAATGACTGCTGGTGCAGCTGTGTAACTAAGACCGTGTCGCACAGCATCCATTATTTATTGGCCTGGTTAGCAAACAAGGACACCTTTGACTACATCAAATCATGAGATCAATTTACTGTGCTTTACAACAGCTAAAGACTAGCTTTTTTGTATTTATATTCCCTAAAATTTTCCATTTGGCATGAGCTTCTCTGGGGAAACCAGCACAGGAAAGCAATAGGACCTTAGGGGAGGGGAGCAGGAGAAAGCTTGAATTTGTAGAAAGCTGGCACAAGTGTAATTGTGGCTTTTATTTGCTACCCAGGTGCATCAGATCAAGTTACGGGCCAGTCTCTTCATAAAGGCAAAATTTCGTCAAACTGCAGAAAACATGTGAAGGAGATTAATTTTGCAACTATTATGCTTTGAAAAGATACAATGCTTTATCTTCCCACAAAGTAAAAAAAGAAAAAAAGAAAAATTATACTGAGCTGCCCCAAATACATTACAGTATTTGCTACTTGATTAAAACTGGCTTGCCAATTTGAAAGTTACTTGCTTGAGGCATAGTTTAGGCCCTTGCAAAGGACATAAATAGAGCTGTTTTGCAGGGGACCCATGGAGAAAGATGTTGGCATTAAAGACAAAAAACAGGTTCTTGTCACACCTTTACCAGCAACACTCAAGCAGCCTGTGTGTGTTAAGGGCCTGATACTGCCCCACTGAAGCTAGCACAAACTGGATCTCTGATTGCCCACAGATGTAAGAGCAAGTTGACTGCGATCAGGAACTTAAAATTGGCACCTACTTGTGCTGGAGATACTGGAGTTATGTGTTTCTGGACTTCCTGTCCAGAGGAGGCCACAAAGATGCTCTGAGGGCTGGAGCACCTCTGCTACGATTACAGGCTGAGAGAGCTGGGCTTGTTCAGCCTGGAGAAGAGAAGGCTCCAGGAGACTTTAGAGCAGCTTCCAGTGCCTTAATTGGCTGGCAAGAAAGCTGAAGAGGGACTTTCTACAAGGGTCTGTAGGGATAGGATGAGGGGGAATGGCCTTAAGCTGACAGAAGGGATATTTAGATTAGATATTAGGAAGTTCTTCCCTGTGAGGCGTTGGCACAGGCTGCCCAGAGAAGCTGTGGCTGCCTCATCCCTGGCAGTGTTCAAGGCCAGGTTGGACGGAGCTTTGAGCAACCTGGTCTAGTGGAAGGTGTCCTTGCCTGTGACAGAAGTGTTGGAAATGGATGGTTGTTAAGACCCCTTCCAACCCACACTATTCCATGATTCTGCTGTATTCTTGACTTCACGCTTTGGCATCAGTTTCTATAATTTTTTTTTTTTTTAATAAAATTAAATTTGTAGCACTTCTGATTTTCAGCTGGTGAAGACTTTATGGTGTCTTTGTGTTTGAACTCCAGTAATGGATGACAGGAGATACTTATGGGAAAGAATAGCAAAGTACAAGCTGCAAATAGAGTTACAGTGATACTGATGACAACAGGAGAGACCTATCTTCTACATCAGAAAGAGGGGACATTACTGAAGAGCTGGCCAACTCAATTATGCATAATTGCATTTCATATGCTGTGCTTTGGGGTGGTTTTGTTTTTAAATCACCAAGAAAGAATTCTCCTCTGCGTGGGAAACAAAGAACCCTTAAGTTAGACTTTGTGCTTCTTTAGTTGTTGCCTTTTTATCGGATTGGCTGTTTTCATGGAAAGTATAATTTTATAAAAGTTACGTTAATGTATTTTGCTTCCGGTACTTAGGAAATTTTGTTACTACATTGACTTTAAATCTTCAACTCATTCAGAATAATAGGTGTGGTATTAATGTAGGGGTTTGGTACACTATGTTTTTTATTCTCTTGGTCGTATCATGTAAGCCTGATCCAAATACCATAAAGCAGAAGAGCAGGATCGAATAGCAGGGGAATTATTGTCTATGAAGAAAACCAGAAATTTGTCAGCTGGGATAGAAATTCTGTCACCTCTTGACACTGGAATAAAAGGTCATTTTGTAAGAAAAAGTTTGATCTGAAGACTATTAAATACTGATGGCAAAGGACAGAGTTTTGAAGCACTGATTTGAACTGTATGGAACGAAAGGAGACTTGAGGAAGAGCTGTTGTCTGTAAACATAAACTGGTAGAGCTAAGAATGCTAGAGAAAGGAGAAATTAGGTTGGAAGGTATTTGGATTATTCGTGAAGTTACTGTAGTGACAGGACAAGGGGTAACGGGTTAAAACTTAAAGAGGGGAAGTTTAGATTGGATATAAGGAGGAAATTCTTTCCTGTTAGGGTGGTGAGGCACTGGAATGGGTTGTCCAGGGAGGTTGTGAATGCTTCATCCCTGGCATTGTTCAAGGCCAGGTTGGATGAAACTTTGAGTGAGATGGTTTAGTGTGAGGTGTCCCTGCCCATGGCAGGGAGGTTGGAACTAGATGATCTTAAGGTCCTTTCCAACCCTAACTATTCTATGATTCTAAGTGTAGTAGCAGCACTGTCTCCTCTTTTCCCTTTCTCCTATCCTGTGTAGTGCGACATTTCAATGATCTGTTTTGGAAGACATTAAGGGTCATGAAATAGACTTTGCAGGCAACAGCTAAATGGCAGAATATGATGTGGGTTGATTTGTTAGCAGAAAAGCATCAAGTCATAATATAGAATCATAGAATAGTGATACACAGGTTTGTCTCCTGACAAATTAAAAAAAAAAACAACCACTAAAAGTAAGTGTACATTTGAATTGTGTACCTCGAGTGTGTGCTAGTGAGGCAAGTCAAGAGAGTTATAAACAGCCTGTCTTTGATGCTGCAGGATATCACTGTGCAAATAGTGTGTGCTTAATTGGAGAGAGCTGTAACTTTGTTTTAGATTTAATTGGGATTTTGCAGCGGTATTAGGGATTTGGCCAACATTTTTGTGTTTCTGTTTCAGTGAGGAATGAACTGCGGGGGACCTGTTTACTTTATAGTTTGCTAATAACCTCTAACCTTTAGGTTACCTTGCTGCTGATGAGTGCTTCTATTTTGGTCAAAGCATGTGTTGAAAGTTTGAATATCTCTAGAGTGTGAAATATTTATTCATCTGTTATTGTGTAGTCCCACCCAGGTCATTGCCTGAGTAATGTTTTTCCCTTGCAAGAGAAATAAACTCATCATTATGGAAGGACAGAGTAGTCTCATTGCTTCACTTTTTATCTGTCATTTGTCTTTCAAAACTTCGGGGTATCACAGGAAGGAGGGAATCTATTTCCGCAGTAGGATAGCACTCTGTAAGATAGAGCCACATTTTGTAGTTCAGGCGCTTCTTTGTATATTTTGTTATGAAAACCACCACACTTCCAGGTTTCTTTCTTAATTCTTAATTTAAATAAGGACATATAGTGTTTCAGCTAACTAGTTCCTTCAGGACAGAATTATGACTATCAGTTGCTGTTTGTTTCCCACACATTCTTCTTAATCCTTCCTTAGATCCTGGGCTACAATCAGAAGAAATCTTAACCGTTCACAGAAAATAGTCTTGGAGGTGCACTGAAACGAGAGGTATGCCACGGCTTTCTCAATATCTACTGAATTATATTCATATTTGCAAAACAAAACTTAAGCTAAGCCCCCAGTGTATAAAGTTGAACTTTCTATTGATTGGTTTGTTGTCAAAGCCATCTTTCAAATAATTCCCATCTGTGTAAATTGCAAAACCCAAACCAACCAAACAAGCAAACAAAAAAAAAAAAGAAACCAAGGAAAAGAAGTCAAATCCTTTGACTTCTCTGCCATGGTATGAGTACCATTTTCAGTTCAGTGCTTGGATTCATTTGGAGCTTCCTGCACAGGTGTAGTGTGCATCTACACAGGCCTTTGCAGGGGTATGCAGAGCAATTTCTGAATGAATGCATTTGGCAGCTCAAAGTAACATCTCTGGTTTGGCAGGAGCCTCCACTCAAGCTGGTTTCTCCTGCTGGGAATTTGCATGGGCGGGGTGCCATTTAAGCTGGTTCTGTCTCTTAATACCTGAACTAGGTCTCCAGTATCATTGCTATTTGCCATACATACCTCTGTGTGTGTGTGTACATCTAAATATCAAACTGACCAAAATGTTCATCAGTTAGTTCTTCTTCTCCACAAAGCCCTTATCAAAGTACCTAGGAGGACCCAAACAAATGTGCCCATAACCTCTATCACATCCTCTGAACATGCTGCTTTGCAATTCTCCAAGACTTGTGTACCATCATCAGGTGTCTTCCTTAGCGTCTCCGTAGTATGCGCTTTAAGAAGAAATAATTTGAATTTACACTTGCAATTTTTAACGATGTGCCACTGGAAAGCACACTTACAATTCAGATGATGTAGCTTATCTGAAGACAATAGACATAAACTGATCTGTGTCAGATAAGGAATTTGACTTGAGTTCTAGGCTGTTGGTGTTAAAAATGGCATTTGTCTGTGTTTTGCTTTCTTTAATGGTATTGTAATCCTGTCTGTTTCAAGTACGATATAAAGGAGTTCAGTTTTCATGTTGATTTTTAGGAATGCTTATAAGAATTCTGTGAGATTGTCATTCCTTGGAAGGGTAAATGGGTTAAAGAAATATTGTCAGCTTTTTTGTTTGTGGAAGTTTAAAGACTCTGTACAGGATCCTGGCCAGCAGAAGGCAGTAACTGCTCAGCTTTGCACTGATCATCATTACATGTTCACTTGCATTAGCCGTCTTCACAGTACAGACCTACGGACCGAATTTTCAATGTTTTAGGAACACTTAATAGGAAATTTCTTGTTATACACACTCAGTTCTTTATGATTCCCTCTAAATAATGTGTTCCCTTTCTTTCTTAGGCCCAAGGGTTTTACTTTTCATGTACAATGGTACTCAGCATGTTGTTATTCTATCCCATGCTGGCCGGAGCCTTTCTTCCGTTCTTCATCCTTTCAGGAAATAGGGTTTCAGCTGAGAACATCAACTTTTACAATGTGAGACCTCCACTAGACCGTAAGTAGAGAGTTAACACTTTTTTTGTGTATGCAATTGTAGCTTAACATTTTAGTTAATTACCATATTCTTTCAATCCTTTGTTTTTTAGGTGTTTGTCTTCTTCAAATATAAAGGATAAAAAGTTTAAAATAAAACTGCTTTTCAACCCACAGCAGTTTAGTTTATTTCTAAGATTTTAGAAGTAGACTGAAAGAAAACAAAGACTTGCATGCGTTGCTCAATTAAAGAATTCATGAGGGCTTTCACATTTTAAGTGCTTTTATTCTATTTTTCTGTCTCTGAAATGTCTTCCTACAGAGCAAATTATGCAGTGGGTTTCTCAGAAATAATACAGAACAGATGTTTTTGTCTTTTATCTTGTTGAGGTTTTTTTGTAAGGGAAAGAATAGGTGTGCTGTAAGCAATTAATTCAAACTGAAGGCAATTAAAAACCTCGTGAGACCTGTGAAGCCAGTTGTCACTAATAGCATCATTTTTTTTTGCCTCTTATCTAGCATCAGAATCATTCTATCCCTTCACTTAAGGAGAGAAAATTTTAATTATACATATCATTAAAATAGTCAGGACAGCTAGATATAATAGGTATATATGTGCATCTAGGGAACTGTACATCTTAAAATCATTTATATATTTGTATAATGTAAAGAAAGTTTTAAAATAGTCCTCTTCAGAGCTGGAGGTTAAGATCTGAAGCCAATTTTGAAGATGTAGGTTTTTTCATCAAATGAATCTGTCGACAGTGTTTGCGTATGTGTATTAACATACATGTGGATTTAGTATCATGGGCATACATCTAAGGTGTTCTCTTTCTCCTGTTTTTCCACCACTACTTAAATGGTATTTTGGATTGTGACAGAAGGAAAACAGGAGAAGGTGTTTTAAAGTTCAGACAGGCATAGCAAAACCAGTTAAAAATGTAAAATCTTTCTACAAAACTTGTTGCATAGGTGTCCTACAGTGATGTATCATTGAAAATATGTATGTAATACGTTTTTGTAAGCAGTGTGTGTACAAGCTCAGTATTATTTTGAATTTTTTTTTATTAATACATGCAAACTTACTATATTTTAATACTTTTAAAGCCACTCCATTTCCAAACAGTTTTAAGTGCTTTACTTGTGATAATGCAGTGGACAATTACGACTGTAACAGATGGGCTGAAGATAGATGGTGTCCTGAAAGTAAGTGCATCTGTACTAAGGGGATTCTTTGTGATAGTTGTATTTCCTTCTCCTTGACTCAGCCATCTTGTAGAAGTTGAACTGAATAGGATTAACATGCCAACACAGTGGTGTCCTCAGTTATATTGTTAGCAATACTGAATCATGCGTTTCTGCTGAGGTGAATGTTTTGACCATTTCAGAGTGCAAAGCTACAGTGAAAAATAATTTATATCTACATTTATGTAATAAACATTCAATATAATATATAACAATACAATATATATAGTATATATATAGTATAGTAGGTATATTAACAATATATCAACTACATGTGTGTGGATATACACATAGCTATGTGCTTCCTAGGAATTAAAGATGTTGTTTAAAAAAACTCTAGAATTGCCTTTGCAAGCTTATCCCCGTCTTTTTGGATATCATCCCAACATGAAATATTCTCCCTATGCTGTAGGCTTGCTTGTAAAGCAGCAAGACCTGAACGACTGGGCATCATACTTGTATGAGAGAATAATAGATATGTAGAAAAGAGTGGAAATATGCTTCCTCATTTTTCTTTGCAGTCATATTCACAGTAACAGTGGGAAAGTGGAAGAAAAAAGCTAGAGGAATGAGGAAACGCGTCCAAAACAAAGCAAGCAAGAATGGTCTGCAAGAAAGAGTAGAGAATGGAAGATAAATGTGTAGATTTTAGTACTAAAAAGTAGTTTAAGAGATAGCAGCCTTTCTGGAGTTTTGAAGGATTAGTTAAGTTGAAGATTTCATCATTAATTAATTTCTTGCTAAATGGTATTATAATTAAGTTGCACAATGGCTTTATATAGCCAAAATAAGTATTTTTATGAGAATATTTTTCTAATTAGTGTGAAGCTTTTAAACCCTGTAAAAGAATGCATACTTTGCCTAACTAAACATTTCAAATTTTATTTTGTAGGTACTCAATACTGTTTGACAGTTCATCTCTTCACAGACCATGGGAAGAGTACATCAGTCACCAAAAAGTGTGCCACTGGAGAGGAATGCCATTTCGTAGGCTGCCACCGTCACAGGAAAAGTGGCCACACAGTAAGCACTGCTCTTTGTGCCAGAGCAACACATTGGTTTTGAGGTTTGCATTTCAGTACTTGTTTTTCCTGATGAGCTGAAGAGGATGTGCCAAGATACACTCTCCAGTATTTAACAATAGACATCAAATTTCTGCAACAGAAGCATGACTACCCCAGTCTTCCTCCTTTCCTGTTTGTGTTGCTGTATGACAGGATGTAATAACAACTTCTAAAGAAACATCTGAGCTTTCTGGGGCAGTGTTAGTGTGTACCAAATGCATGGGCCTTGCTTTCTGAGTAAGGTGCCCAGGTAGGCTATGCAACCTGTGCTGATACTTGTGGTGCTGCAGCTGTGTCACTGTCAGCACCTGAGCAAACCAGACTGGGAGTAAGGTACTGCATAACACAGTTCTCTGCATAACACAGCTTGGACAACACTGCCCAGCACACAAAGTGAGACTACTTGTCCATGAGGGCCATACTCTTAAGCAAGATACAACTTGAGTTTTTGTTACATGACAAAACCCTTGAACTGCTGACTTCTCTCATGCTTTGGATCCTAGGTAAAAGCTTATTCTTAATAATCAGACATACCCTACCAAAGTGTTATTCTTGACTTACTGCAGTAAGTCAAGTCCTGTAGGAGGAAGTCCAGAGGAGGCCTTGAGGATGCTCAGAGGGCTGGAGCACCTCTGCTACGGATACAGGCTGAGAGAGCTGGGCTTGTTCAGCCTGGAGAAGAGAAGGCTCCGGGAGACTTTAGAGCAGCTTCCAGTGCCTTAATGGGCTGACAAGAAAGCTGAAGAGGGACTTTTTACAAGGGTCTGTAGGGATAGGATGAGGGGGAATGGCCTTAAGCTGACAGAAGGGATATTTAGATTAGATATTAGGAAGTTCTTCCCTGTGAGGGTGGTGAGGCACTGGCACAGGCTGCCCAGAGAAGCTGTGGCTGCCCCATCCCTGGCAGTGTTCAAGGCCAGGTTGGACGGAGCTTTGAGCAACCTCGGCTAGTGGAATGTGTCCCTGCCCTTGGTAGGGGTTTTGGAACTAGATGATCCTTAAAGGTCCCTTCCAAACCAAACCAAACCATGATTATCCACTAATTCCTTAGTAGTTGTGAAAGTTAGTTATGTTATTTTTAACATGAAAGATTTCAGACAACAAAACCGAACTTGTCAGTACAGTTAACATGGCTGTATTCATCACATCGTAGTTCTGAAGCCTGGTGAGAGCACTAGCTTGTGAGTTTACTCTAGGAAGGCTGGGCTGCATGATTTGGAAGAAGAGTTGTAGCATATATGCTCCAACTGCTGCCTTTGGTCAGGCTGCCAGGCAGAAACAATGAGTCTGTTTAGGTGTAACCTTTGCAACCTGTTGATAGAACATATATCTTTAAAAGCTACTGCTGAATTAGCCTATGTCAAATGATCTCCTTTTTCTCCACAGGAATGTATTTCTTGCTGTGAAGGAATGATTTGCAATGTAGAAATACCAACAAACCACACAAATGCAGTATTTGCTGTATTGCATGCCCGAAGAACATCAGATGGCAACAAGTGGACAGTCAACATTGCAGTACTTGTGTCAGTCATGGTGGCCATGCTGTTGTGATGCAACACCCTCCTGTTAGATCTGCTTGAGAGGGTCTGCCTGTCTGTGTGCTGTCAGAAACTGTAAGAAGATTGGTTTAGTATGTGCAAGGAGAAATCACTGATACTTCTTAATTATGGGGACAGTGGAAAGGAAAGGGTACATGATGAAGTCCTTGGATATTTTAGTGAAGATACTTCATATAGCCTGCAGTATTCCAAAAAAAGCTAAACACAGCCACCCACTGATTGGGATGAACTCACGTTATTATAATTCACTATTTTATGATAAAAATGCACATATGCTTGGCATGTTTTTTGAACAGAGAAAAGTATCTGTAGACAATCACAAGATAAAAAAGAACTGTCAGTGGATGATGTACCAACAAGTATCTCAATGGCAACTCTTTTTAAACTGGTTTTCATTGTGCATAAATAACAAGGAGTTTCTTGTCTTGATCAACAGATGTATTTAAGCTTATCTTCAGTTATGGTTTTCATAGAGAACATGTATGGTTTTCATAGAGAACATATATGATAAATTTATTTTTCTGTTTTGACCAGAGCTGTTGTTTCTACTGGAAATAATACAAAATAATTCTTTTTATCTTTCCTTCCTGTAAAATGTCTCACACTCAGATTTTAAACCAGTGTGAAATTGTGTAGAATTTCTGTCTAAAAACAATGAATTGTTTGAGCGCCTAAATCAGAATTCCTTCACCATGCTAAAGGGATCATTTTCTTTTAGTAGTGTCTCGCCTCAGCTGAATCTTTGTCATATTGTTCAAAGTGGTGGTAATACCATGACTCTGAAATTGGAGGTACAGTCAAGCAGCTGTGTTATCATAAAAATTGTAAGTGAGCACTTGGTATAAACAAAGAGAGAAGCCTACCATGTTCTGTCTTAATTTGCAGAAGTTTCTCCCAGAAATATTGCCGTCTTTGATGTGTCTTCGACTTGTAAGCCTGTGCTATTGGACATCCCGGGCTTCCGGACATCATTGTTACACAGCTTTGGCACCCTCATTTGAAACGTTTGGGTCGAGATTCTATTTTTCAGTACAGCTAAGGATTTGACCTGCCTAGCACTTTGCTGTTTTCTTTTTCTAAACTATTTTATTAATTTATTAATATACTGATTTGATTATGAATAAAATAGGTTGTTCTGATCTTTCCCTGTTTTCAATTTCTCATTTCTTAAATGAGATGGTTCAAATTATGATTAACTGTTGAAATAATTTTCAGGAAGGACAGATTATTGAAACTTACTCTCAAAAAGAGAGTCAAAACTGTTCTCTAAAAAATTCAAGTAACTATAAATTGGATTTTTTTTTTTTTACATAAATGTTGGCTTGATTATTTGCAGGTTTATGTCACTAAATTTATTTAGACATTTAGCAGTTGAAAAAGAGATTCTGGACCATTTTTGGTTTTGTTTATATTCTAAAAATGCCTACACAATATTTTTGGAATATCTGAATATGTCTAAAAACCCATGATTCGTTGACAGGCAATGGTGTAGCTACAAAAACTGGGTGGGAACACTTTTTCCTTGCTAATACAAAATAGTTCTTGCTGTCTAAAGCCAGATTTTCCAAGCTGTGGGTTCTCACGACTGTTGCTGTGCCATCCCACAGGTAGACATGATGAAGATGTTCCAAGGAAATTTTAACTTTGTTCAGTGATCACCCCTAGGTAATGTACCTGTAATATTAGTCGTGGTGTCAGACACAGTGACAAGCACATTAAATATTTTTCATCATTAAACATCATGTTTTTGCTGTATGATGCTTGAATTTCTTTGCTTGTGGGAAATTCATTCCAGGTTTGCTCTCTGCTCAAAGTTGTCTTCACGTTTCAGGTCATGGTATTTTTCCTGGGTTTGCCTCTAAGCACTAGATGATCCCATAATTCAGTTTCTGGGAACAATTATTGCAGTCTTAACCAGGCCTTAAAGTATCCTATAGTCTTCTATGACTTTACTGTAAGTAATTTACAGTAATCTAAGTGCTGACAACTGTTTACACTGCAAATGCCACTCCAGAACATTTGAGAGTGCCGGGGAAACTCTGGAAGCTGCCCAGAGAGAGGGCTCAGGGGCAAACAAAATGGGCTGCAAGTTCTCTACAACTGCCAAGAGACCTTTGGGAAGGGATGTCTCCAGGTGTTTGTTTTCCTTGGTTAAACTGAATTATTTTTTTCCCCATTTGCAAGTCTGAAAAGTTAAGAAATTTGCTCATAATTTAAATACTTAATGCATTTGGTAAATAATTGCTTGGAATTAAAAAATAAAAATAAAAATGAAGAATTCCACTGACATGACAAAATAGCATGCTTGATTTTAACTGTCATCTTTTTAAAACTAACAATGAAGACAGCAACCTGTCTGAAATATATGAAAGCATTTGGTGATGCCAAAAGTTTATTTTTTAGCATAATAGAATTCCAGTAGTGGAGGATATTAAGGATGAGTTCTAGTCATCTTGTACATCAATATATTTGTTATTGCAAAGATTAGGAATATTGTTTCTAGAGAAAATGAATATGCAAAAGCTGTTAATGCAATATTAATGCTGCACAAATAGGCACTTGGCTGAAGAAATATAGAATTTAAGAGTGAGTATTAATTTTATCCTTTGCTGTGTTTTATGTATGTAAAAAACTGTATGCTTCTGCTCACATTCAATTTTAGCCCAGTGTTAAATGCTAACATTTTAGAAAAGCTGTATGTGCTGATTGTTAGAGAAAATAACCAGAGCACGTATTTTTGGCGTGACTAATGATTGACTGCATAGACAATCTTAACATTAATTTATGGTAGAACTTTTATATTTTATTAAATAGATTCAAGTATCAGCTGTATTTTCTCTTTGGATATTTGTCTGAAGTACTCATGGAAGAACTTAAAAGAGTTTTAAAAAAATCATTTTCAGGTGTTCCATAATGTATGTATTTCATGCATCTCAATTTTGGTTCACAGATGTCATCACTTGAATCTGTATGACTTGTTAGTGCCTAAATTAGCCCCACAGCTTTGGAAAGGACATATCTGTAAATGCACATCCATAACTTAATATGTAGACATGTGTTTGCTCATATTTCTATGTACATCCAGCTTCCAATAGTAACATGTTAAATACTGTATTGTCTGTCAGTAATGGCGCAAGGTGTTTATCTCTGGAGATAACAAGCACTGGGTAAAATCAGTGGGTGCCAAACTCATGTGCTTTCATGGGCAAAGTGGTCCCCTTGTGTTACCCTTAGAAACTGAAAAGAATTTATGAGTAATGGCAAGTAAATCAATTTGTGCAGTTGAGGGAAGTGTCATTTTATGATATATGTGTAATGATTATTTTTGTTTTACCTTGCACTGGACAGTCTGTAGAAGATTTATTTTTAAAAGCTTAAATAATTCTTCACTCTTCAGTGTTGGTTTGTGTGATGCTTTCTCATTGCTGCGTTACTGTTGTAAAACTTCTCCAGGAATGTCACTTTTAATTAAAAATATTAAAATGTTTCTGTTGGAAAACGTTTGTGATGAAAAAGGTAAAAATCCTTTTGCGGCTTAAGACCGCTTGCTTGTTGAACATGTTGAGCAGAAGTTGCACTGAGGGCAGATTCTGTGGATTTTTTCACTTAAGATTTATGCTAGAAATTCATGGAGAGGCAGTCTAGGAGGGATACAGAGGATACAGCAAGGTAGGAGGGATGCACAGCCAGCCAAAGACATGGGAATCAGCAAGCCTGGACAGGAGAGAGCACTTGAGCCCTGGGGTGAAGGGGGGGGGGGGGGATGGGACAGATGGTTATTTTGACTTTCCTGGTTGATGTAATTGTTTCCAGGGACCTCTGATTTTCCATTGAGTGGAGATTTGCTTTTCCCCCAGGCAGCGTAAGTCAGAACCCTTTCAGTGATGTGAACGAGCTCTGCCACTTCAGAAAATGGAAATAGTGAGAAACCATTCATCTCAGCTTGAGCCAGCTGAGAGAGGAGCACCTTCCCATCAGTTTGTCACAGATACATGAAGCTGAACAAGCGTGGTGCATATCAGCAGATGCACATTTAATTCTGGTTTCTAGATGAGAGTCACCCTTTTCTCCTGGCTTTACACTGTGAGGTGTGGCAGTGTAAACTGTGTAGCTCTATTGAAGAAAAGATCACTGGTACAAATAATCTATATATGTATGTCTGTGTATCTTGGGGAGACTGCTTCTTAAATAAACTCCTGCTACAGGTAAGGAAAGGCTGGCAGAATTAATTCAGTATAGTTTATAATTTCGTGTGCTTTGATTTTTACTAGCAGTGACTTCAGGAATCTTTAGGGAGGATTATTATCATGCTGGAGCAGTTTATCCTGATAATCATGCTACCCAGAGGCATTGAAAAGGCATGAAGAATACTAGAGTTAATTCGCATGTCTGAAAATGTGATTACTGTAATCATTACTGAAATAATTTTAGGTATAGCTTTGTAGTATTTAAGTGGAAATAAGCTTTTACTATCACATTTAATCAGAAAAAATTTCAGAGAGATATGTGTTTCTGCACTGGCCACTTATCAGAAAAAGTGAAGTCCAGGTGCAGGTTAAAATTCCAGATTAAGAAAAGGAACAGTACACAGTCAACTCATTTAAACGGGTCAAAATGCTGATGTCAGATTTTTGCAGCAAATGCCATCAAAAGAAGATTAAGATATTAAAAACAAACAAAAAAATAACCCTGGCTATTTCAAAGCACAAAGCCATTTCTGTAGGAAAATACTTGTTTGTTAACCATCTCTAGACTCTGAAACTCTCCCTAGAAGACACGCATGGTTGTACAGTGCTTGCTATGTGCAGGTGCTTCAAATTAGATAAACAAGGCCAACAGCCATCTCTTAAAAGGAGCAGGGCAACGCTTGGCCCTGGTAATACTGGTCCTGGGTTTTAGCTCATGTATCTGGGCAGGATAACCTGGAGCAAGAGCAGTTTCTTGAGTGCTTGAGCCTCTTTCTGGTCCTTGTATTTCAGCTAAGAAGGAAAATTTTCAGCTTTGGAGCTCAGAGGAAAAGGTAGGAATATTGTTGCTTACTGTAGGTTTAGGATTTGCAGTTATACAGGTCAGTGTGACCTCGATGGGGAAACTGTCAGATTCTCAGCTGGGGTAAATTTAACCTCCTGTAGGAATAAGGCAGGCACCAGGTGACTAATTAGTCTGTATTGTCTCTCTGCAGAAAGCATGTCTGGTGTTTTGTATTAACTTTTAGTGTCATCTGTTCTAATCTTGTCTTCAAGAACTCAAGAAGATGCAATAAAAACAGCCGTAAGCTTGGAGGAGAGGGTTGGGGAACACTGAGTGTATTTAGTATTCATAATTCATTATTTTAGATTGTTTAGATTTTGTGAGGTCATTTTTAACATCGTCATCAGTATTGTACTAAGCTGCTCTTAAAGGAGGGAAAACTAGATATTTGATATTTGAATAGATTTATGCAAAAAGAAAAGTAATGTTATATAGGGGTTTAAAGGTCACATTGCACAGTTCATTTGTGTTAATTTGTCACAGTCTTAGCATTTATTGTTGGGGTTTTTTTAATCTGCCCTTTTATCTGTGCCTCTGTAACCAGGGTTATGTGGTGTTGTTCTGGAATGGGAATGTTGTGGCAAAATTAACTGTATTAAGTAGAAAATACATATGTGACTGCAGGTGGAATAAACAGAATATTAAATAAGGTGAAATATAGGTGAATGGCAAGTTCACGTGCAATTATTTTCACTGAATGTTTACAAGATCTAGCTCATGTCATTTGAGAAAATAGATGTTTAGGTCTTACAAGTTAGCATTTCATCATGGCTTCTGTTTGTTGCTGATTCTGTTGTATATTCCCTCTACTCCAAAAAAAGAAAAAAATCTGTGTAGGCTATGTAGCACAGATTTGTTACTAACATCACTTCCCGACTGGTGTCTGGTTTTGGCTAGTGTTTGAAGAATTTGTTAATAGAGTCCGCACAATGCACCTGCATTTGAGTCTGAATTTGTACCAAAAAGCAAGCTGCATCTGATTTTCTTTTCTATCCGTCTGTCTATTTGGTTAATGTTCAAGTGTGTGTTAATGTGCCATTCATCACAGAGAGGCCCTTGGGGTTTTTTACTGAATTTTGCCTCTTGAGGATGCAGGAACATATTATCCTAATTTTATAGTGAGAGATTTGGACAAAGATTTGCTTAAGATTTGTGTTAGGAAGCATTTTGAATACAGGCACTTTGAGGTGAGGGGAGTGAACTAAATGCTGACTTGGAAGAATTTTGTAGCTAACTTTTCACCTGTCTCTTATTCTGAAGATAGATATTAGAAGTGATAACCTGTCTCCTGAGCTATAGCTAGGGTCCTAAGCAGCAGACTGACTTTCTGCTTTTTTTCCAGTTTTGAATTAAAATGTGGTTGCCAGATATTGTTCTGGTATTTTGCAAACACTTAGCTTTTCTTTATGCCTAGTTAACATTTATGCATATAAAGTCATATGTGCACATCTAAATGCTTGTCATGCACTATAGCTTTTGTATTTTCTTGAGGGACAAAATAGATATTTCTGTGTGTATAAGTGAGACTTCTAATTCCACCCCCCGTCTTGTGGAATGCAGATGGAGTACAGATCACTGGGAAATCCATCATAAAATATTTTTGAGTTTACCTTTTTTTGATGGACTAGTATTTCTATCTCAATATGCAGTTCATTCTTCTCTTTTTTAAACCGGGGGGGGGGGAGGGAAGGAAATACTGCCAAAGAGCCATATGATACATACATGGTTTCATGAGTTATGTTTGGAAAAGCATTTATTTTCATGACCTGGGGAAGTCTTAAAGACACTGACTGAGTGCCTTGGTCTGTTGAAGTTGATGGGAATTTGACCATGATAGGACTGGGAATTTAACCAGTCGCCATTGCTCACAGGTAGCTGCTGCTGTGCAATTAGGTAATTTATATTATTGCTTTGATTAAATAAGAGAAATCTATATATTGGCCTGTGGTAAACTGTGCTGGAGCATAGACATGGGGATGTGATCATTAGGAAGAACTTCTTAAAAGACCAAATGACTTTAAATAAGATTGGCTGCAGTCGATATATGCTCATTTAATTGGTTCTTGCAGCTGGAAAGATTTGTTTGGAAGTTGGGCCTGTGAATTGATAGCAGAAGTGACAAAACAAAGCCTTTTTTAAAAAGTAAGACTAAATTGTCATCACTGCTGAAACGCTGTGTGGATCTGACTAGATAGAGTTTTAAGAAATAACAAGAATCAAACATATGGCTTACTCTAATGCTAATAAGGTTAATGGTGCAGGAAGCCTTCAGAAATTTAAAAACTGTCTTAATTTCAGGAAAGAAAATGAAGTAATCTGAAGGCAGAAATTTCTAGAAAATGTGATCAAAATTGCATTATCCTTTGAGGTTATTTTGAAGCTCTTCCTCAACATCTCCAGCTTGTAGCTGTCATCTCTTGCACTGTGGTTCTTGCCAGCTGTGTCATTGCCAGGTCCTTGTTGTCACTTACATCCTTTAAGTTTGGACCCTGTCGTTTCAATGACGCCAAGGAGGTCTTTCTCCAAAGTGTATACTCTGGGTGTGTTCTGGAATCTTTGGAAGATAAACTTTCGGTTTAATGAGCTTTTTAATTTGTGGAGCACATGAGGATGTGTGCTTATCAGCTCTTGTGTTTCACAGACTTGTCAGCCCTCTCCTCCCACGCTCCTTTTGGGATGTCATTTATATGCTGTACAAAGTGCTCCCTCCTGTCCTTCGACTTTCTGAATGAAGTACACAGAGGAAAGCATATTAAGAAAAAAAACAAACCAAACAACCAAAAACCCAACCACAACAACAAAAAAAAACAAACCAGCAGCATTCTGGGTTTTCCTTTTTTGTTGTGGTGGTTGGTTGGTCTTGAGCTACTTTATGGCGATAGCAGCTGTGAAAATCAGTGGGTGCCTCTGGCTGCCTAAGCCGGTTAGGGAGATAGAATATAAAAATCTAAACAGGGCAGATGACAGTCATGAAAAAGACAAAATCCCCGTTGAAGGGGATAGGCTCTGCAGATATTTTGAGCCTGCAGATGTTTTCATTAGGGTTCGATCTGCAGCTGGGGGTCATCACACAGATTTTATTGGAAAGTCAGGAGCTCTCGGTCTTGAGAAAGACCAAATACAATCCTGTTTGGAAGACTGTGGTGAGATTTGTGATAAAAAGTCATGTTGCAAAAGTAAAGTAGCCAAACAAAAAGCAGTTAAAAATGCTGCGTCTGGGGGCTTGAGGTTTGGGTTTTTTTTTTGGTTGTTGTTTTCTGCTAGGCTTATACCATAAGGATATACATGCCATTGTTACACCTGGACTGGAATTTAAACCACTGCTGTACACATCACCTTATAACTAATGAGCTCAGAGGTGTTTTGTCAGGGAACGTGCAGTGTGCTCAGCATTCTATTAGACCTCAGTGACACAAACCAGTCCAATGTAGTCATTGCTTACAGCATGCTCTTTGTCAGGGCTCATCAGCATTTAAAAATTAATGCTGATATAGGGAGGCTGTCAGGCTACAGTAGCTCTACCCAAATAATCTTGTGGTAATCTTGTTTACTGTAGTCCTTTTACTAGATAGAGGTAAATTATACAAGAATAATGCAATGTGTCCCCACCTGATATTAATCAGCAATGACTAATGATGAAATCCTGTGGAGGCAAGTTTGTAGCCTCACTGGAAATGATTCCCAGTTATTCCCTGATGAAAGTGTTCTCCATTGCTGCATTTCTTAAAGTACCTTTTTTTTCTTAACTCTTTTTTAGGCATAAGAACAATTTTCTAGAGATCATGAAGATCAGGTGAATATGGTTACTCTCTACTCTTGCTTTTATTGTCTGCCGACAGGCACTTTTAAATGCTTCTCCTGGAGTAGTAACACATCCTGAAGGCCACATGCATGAGGAAGCATGTACTTTTCAGACATGTAGGACTCCATTCAGATATATAGTCTTGGGTGACATGGTTTAGCATGTGCCCATGGCAGGGGGGTTGAAACTAGATGATCTTGCAGTCTTTTCCAACCCAAACCATTCTATGATTCCATATGACCTCTCATAGCATCTTTGCCGTTTTCAAACTCCTTTACCACCCGAGTCACATAAAATGGATTTTCAGTGTAAGGCTTTGTGGCGCCTATTGAATGGTGAGGTGATTCAAGCACGAAGATGCAAAGATGTGCAGATGTTTAAAATTCAGGAATTAAAGTCATGGTATTATTTGCTCTGTAAAGGGTAAATAGTTTAAAAGTGCTTGCCTCCAGTGTTAAATATCTGATGTATTTCTTCTGTTACTGAATTCACTTTACACTTCATTTATTCAGCACTGAAAGAAAAAAACCCAAACCACCCCACCCTGGAATAAAGCCTGTTCACTTGCTTTGCCTGTTATATCTTCTGATGAAGGAAGATCATAATAAGATTTTGCTTTGCTAAACTCAGCAAAGGAGATAATACAGAAGTATTCTTGCAACTGTGTGGTTTTTTTTTCCTTTCATTCATGCCAGTAACGTTCCAGTGGACAGGAGATGTGCCTTTCACAGAACCTGGGAAGGTGGTGTTCACCAAGCAGTTCTAGAGTTCAGTCCTGAATGCTTGGCAGTAGAAAATTCATTGCTATAATTGATTAAGAACTGTGCTGAGTGCAAATGCTTTCATTCAGATTGAGAGGGCAGTTGTCACACATAGTTAGTTACCTCATATTGGCAGTAAATCAAATGTTTTAGAAATGCCCCATGGAGAACATCAGCATGAATTTTCCCTGCAGAACCCCTAAACTGGGACATCATTCCTCTCGTCTGGAAAGCAGCCCATGGAATTCGTCAGTAAAAAGGAATTCCTGGAATTAATATTTATCTCTTTGTTCTTGTGTCAGAACAGAACATAAGTGTTTTTTTTGGTGGTTGGTTTTTGGTGTTTTTTTTTGGGGGGGGGGAGGGGGGTTGTTGCTGGTTCTGTGTTGTTTTTTTTTTCTTTTGGGTGGGTGTGAGGAGTTTGGAGGAAGAAATGCAGATATGCAAAATTTTCTAATATATTCCTAAATAAGATACTGAAGAAGGAAAGTTATGCTCTCTCCTCCCATAATTAATACTTTACATAAGGAAAGCCAGCTCCAGAACTGCAATCCCCTTGTACTTTAGAAGTTGTCAAGTAAGGGTTTAGGGACAGCTTAATTGGTGCCTTGGGACTTTTACTGCCTGAATTGCTGGGTGAATGAGTATGCAAATACATAACACCCAGCCATTTGTGGATCATGTTTGGTTCAAGAGGGCATTTGCCTTTCCTAGATGCTGTGTGCTATTGGCACTTATTCAAGTTTGTTAACAAAATAAAAATCCTTCTCATGGAAAATGTATTATACTAATGAGCTTTTCTATTGTGTCATTGTTCATGATTGCTCACCAGCTCATCATCTCTTGCTCCTCAGGAGGAAGTTTTCTGCTACTTTACACTAGAGTATATAGAAAGAATAAATTGAAGTGTGGTTATGGAAAGCCCCATCAGGATATCAGGAGCTGATAATTAATTACTTTTTAAAGCCAAAGTATCCTCCTCTACTCTTTGTACTTCAGCTCCTTACAGGATATTTTTAACTAAATTGTTTAGAGCTAGAAGTAACAAGTGTCCAAATGAAAAGCTGTTTTATTTTTAGAGAAATATTATTTTATTATAATCCCGTGTCTAAACTAATTTGTGCAGGCAAGTTTCAAAGAGCTTGCTTGAACCTAATGTTTGTTTTCCTTCAGCTGATCATTAGATAGTTTTCTTCTGTCTCTTCTGAAACTGTAAATAAGTGAATTCATGCCATAAAACCCCAATAAATTATGCTTGAATATAATGCCTCTCCCTTGGTTTTTAATGCATTGATACCTCTGGTCCTTAAAGCCTTGTAGAATAACCCATTAGACTTTTTTATCTTGCCAGGCACTTAGCGAACAGCATAGCAGGCTTGGTAAGCGTTCTGTCTGTTCTACCGTAAAATGAGAGAGCGTTGAACATTCTTATTGATATGATTCTCTATTTGAAAATGAGTTTCAAGTCTAAGTAGCCTGCTAGAATCCATTAGTGCAGACAGTTTTAATAGAAATAAATCAAAACATGTATCTATCTTATTTCACTTTTGATGTACAGATATTTTGGTTAGGCTATCTTCTTGTATCACTGAAACTTTTTTCTTTTTTCCTATAATATCCTATACCAGACTCATATATGTTATAGAATCCAAGAATGGTTTGAGTTGGAAGAGACATTAAAGATCATCAAGCTTCAGGGACACCTTCCACTAGACTGGGTTGATCAAAGCCCTGTCCAACCTGGCCTTGAACACTGCCAGGGATGGGGCAGCCACAGCTTCTCTGGGCAACCTGTGCCAGGGCCTCACCACCTTCACAGGGAAGAGCTTCTTCCCAAAACCTAATCTAAATCTTCCCTCTGTCAGTTTAAAGCCATTCCCCCTTGTCCTAACCCTATGTGCCCATGTGAAAAATACATATACACATGCTTTTCTCTTTTATGTGATGTTGTAATGGCTGGATCCTGCCTAAATGGAATCATCTGGCGTTTATGAATTTAAGGTGATTTTAATATTACTTTAACCCTGTATTTGAAGAGTTAGCATAATTAAAAGTAATAAGATTCACCAGATTAAAAGAATCTGGTGAATACCTGATCATAGAACTTTCCAGGGGGTTCAGCATATGAAATTTCGTATGGAAATTTGTCTTGCTGCAGACAGTACAAGACTCTTGGTTTCAGTTGGTGGTTTGGTAATTTTTTTTGCTTTTGCTAACAATTGTGTGTTTAATTGGCTTGGTCAGTATGCATGTAGCCACTTGGGGAATTGCAGTGTCAAAACCATGTTTGTGGTTGATACCTGTGTGGAGTTGGAATTGCTGTTAGAGTTGTCTCCTAAATATATATATATAAAATGAGAATACCTTGTTTTGTGTGTTGCTGCAAGTGGATTTCATCTCCACATGAGAGAAATCTTCAGCTCTCTGCAAATTCCTTCTATTCACTCAGAAAATGCCTTGACTATTCTAAGTTTAAAAGTTTCTTTTTTAAAAGTAATACACATCTAATATAGCTTCTGCCCTACCCATCAGAAATCAGCAGTGCTAGGGGGTTTAGTTGAGTGATATTTGATTCATAATTTACTCCTTTCTCTTTGTGAATTATTTCCAGGACTAGTTGTTTTTTTTCTATTACTGCAGCTATAAATAAGTATTCCATTTACATACGTAAGTCATGTCAAAAAAATCCTAGACTTAGTCTTGACATGCAGTCACTCTCCTTTTCTTCACATATACTGATAATAATTACTAATGGCTGAAGGTTCTAAAACTCATTTGTACGCTGCTGACTCTCAGGATTTTCAGCAGCTGAAATTTTGTGCCCCTTTAAATTAAATTTTGGAAGTTAAATCTGAATGAGCGTGAAGTCAGTTGAGGGCTGGCTGAGTCTTTGTGCTCTTGTCTGCTGCGTGCCTGGCATGATTTAAAAATATGCCCATGTAGTCATGCACACCTTGAAGTGCTTGGCAACTCTACAGCACTGGTTAAGATTTACCTTTTCTCAGTTGAACTATCCTTTATACCCCTAATTTTAAGGACATGCAAAACACGAAGGGATTTTAAAATATTACTGGTATAGCTTGCATATAAGTCAGACCATCAGGTTCCTGTGCCTGTGTCTGTCAACAGCTATTTGAACTTACAAAAGCTCCTGGGATTGCCACTTGGTAAAGTTCCTTCTAAACTCTATGAATGTTCCTGAAAAGTTCTGAGTTTGTATGAAATGTTGTGATCAGTGACCTTTGTCATCTCATTTAATGGGCTGCTTCTTTTTTCTTTTAATTCAGATGTTCCCTGTTCTTATAATCAGCTTTCTATTTCACCATTCTATTGAACTTCTTTTGAGGCCAGATAGGAAATCTAACAAACCTCCAGAAAAATGTTGGATCAACGTTTTAGAATCCAAGGTTGGTCTCAGCCTACGGCTGTATACAAAAACAAATGGGAGGTCTGTAGACTCTCTAAAGGATCCACTGAAAGGTAACTTTTGTAATGGGGAGGAAGGAAGCGAAGATTATTTTTGGTAGGCTCAAATTATGCCAAGAGGTGGCCTCTCTTTCAGGAAACTTTAAGGGATGTATGGATTGGAAGAGGTTAAAGAATGCACCTCCCTCTTCACTTAACGCCTTTTCTCAGCCAGTTTGTGGGACAGGAACTAATGTTTTCAAGGTGATGTTCTTTGGATTATGCATAAAAATGGAGGTGTTCTCCCTCTGTTGTCATGGACACTGAATATTCACAAGTTGCCTTTCTGCAGTCTCATTGCTCTTAGTATTTGTTAATGTGTATTTCATAACATCATGTCCTAAAGGCTGTGTAAAGCAGGAATGTTTCTGTTGTACCCATCTCAGTATCTCAGAGTGCAGTCATGGCGATCCTCTTAACACCCCACACATGCATAGACTTGGATAAGATTTTAGGGTGGTTCTGGATCCTCAGGAAATGGACACTATAGAGGTAATACTGTGCAGCCTTGCTTACTGAGGTAGCATGCCTTTATGTATGCCTTTACACAAGTCCCTTTTTAAACTTTAGATAAAATCCTTTAGCTCTTCTTTGGCCGTTTCATTTTCTGAAAGAGATGCTTATTTTTTTCTCTCTTTACTGAAGGAGTCTCTCCTCTCCCTAAGAAGTCTCTGCTCTCCCTTTATTTTTCTCATGGCCTCATCCTAAGGAGGTCCCATTTAATTCCCCCAGAGTGGAAATCTCTCGTTTCCATTTTTCCTCCTTTGCATTGTCTTGTAAGCATAACATGCCTTTTTCATTCTGTCATAAAATTGTACTCTGTATGTATAGGCTATTATCTTTTAAAGTAATTAGTAGCCTTAGAAAATTGCTAGGTGGCTGTGGGCAAAGGAAAACTACTGAGAATACTGTTCGGGGGGGGGATGTATTTTTGACTATAAAAATCAAAAGCAAATTAAAGACAACACAAGAACTTACAGTGCTAGCCATTTTATAGTAGATGCTTCCAAAAGGCTTAATATAAGTTTATTAAACTTAGAATAAGCTATCTGTAAAATATTTCACACTTTCTTGTGTTGGTTGGAAATACAGGGTGATTATGTGGCTCTATAGGAAATGAGCTATTGATTTTTGAAACACAAAGTCAGTGTTAAACCTTTTCCCCCATCCTTCTCTATATTTGTTGATACAAAAAGGGTAAAGGTTGCTGTGGGGAGTGAAATAGGATGGTGTAAGTAGGGGATTGTAGTTTTTGGCAAGGTTGGTACTCCATGGTGCATCACAGAGTGTCAGGTATCATCCTAAGCCTAAACATCTCCTGGATCCTCAGAGAGAGCCAGCAAGATCTTTCACTGGGGAGCATTGTTTCACTGCCTTCCTCACTGAAAAATGATCTAAAGTAGGTATGGAGAAGTCCTGCTGAAGTGCACAGGTAAGGAGAGAGCAGGAAAGAGAAGTAGTGAGGAAGCATGGTGAGACTGCAGCTGCTGAGCTATTCCTGCACAGCGTGCCGCAGGGGTAGGAAGGGGCAGCCACACTCTTGAAAAGCCAATTACAGAGAAATCTGAGTTAACTTGGGAAGGAAAGGCAAAAAACAGTAGTAGCATGAGCAAACTTGACTTATGGAAATCTTCTGTATAGAGAAGGATGAAAGCACAATCTTGGTTACTGAAATTGCAGTAGCTCAGCACTTCATCGTATAACTGCAGGGTATCAGTTTGGTTTGAAACCTAAAACCATTTTGGCTAGGGCAGAGGGATAGTATTAAGATAGTTTGTAGATCCCAGTTGCAACAGTGGTTGCACTGACAAGGCACATCTGATTCAGATTTGAACAGAGTGCAGTTAACGATGCTTCTTGAGACACCTTCATTCAAGAAAGGAAGTTATCAAAAGGAAAATCAGACCATATGCAAGGACATTGGTGCTGCGTGTGTAACAGAACTTTTATCCATCTGTCATCACCCCATTCAAAGCAGTCATTATGCCTGTGCTTTGCTGCGACTGCTGTGGAATTTGCTATCCTAAGGCAAGTAATTTCAGAGCTTCCTTAACTGACCTCCAGCCCTTGCTGCCATTAAGTCCTGTAAATCTCTCTGGTATGAATCCAGCCCAGGTAGATGATTTTGGAGATAGTAACAGAGGCTGGATTGCAGTGGGGTTTGGGTTTTTTTCTGTTATTCTATTTTTGAAAGAAAGCTGAGGGAGTGTCCTTCTCCAAAGACGGTAGCGATGTGGATGAGAGAATAATAGGGTGGAATAAGCAGCTGGAAGGATTCAGAAGCTAATATACTAAATTATTTTTTTCAGGCCTTGTAATTGAAATGAAAATATTCTGATATGTTTAGCTTAGCTAAATTAGTCACAGATCACACTCGGATAACAAAGGTACAAAGTGTTTGTGGTCCTATTAAGGTCAAGTGCTCTTGTACTGGTTTTGATAAGGATGCAAAAGGCTCATGACTAGGCATGGTACTGGGATGTGAGCAACACCTGCGTGTGTTCCTTATGTGATTTTCTGTTCCATTTGTGTAATGTAGGGATAAAAGCCTCTGCATCACTCTACCTGCATTTGGGGAGCAAAACCTGTTTGACCTTAATGATAGTGAAGAACATGCTCCCTTTATGTTTCAGTCTTACTGAAGGTATTTAGCTTCTGCTTTCAATATTCATTTAGTAATTATTATATGCTAATTTTAAACTTTACAGAGTATATTGTAAAGTTGGTGCTCACACCAAAGGCCCTGTGCGTGCTGAAAGTACTTATCTAACATTTCCCCATGTAACATCTCCTGTTTCTTCTTTCTTACTTTGTTGCAAACTGCCTTAGGTGTTTTTGAGACACATTATTAGTCTTGCCTTAGAGAAGAAGCTTCCATTAAAAGCTAGGCTGCTGTTGACTGACATGGAGCCCAAATACCTTTCAGAGTATCGCTTGTTCATCTGACCTGCCTGCACTGTCTTGTTGCCCTATTCCAGGCTAGCTGTGTGCTTCTCCTCCCCATGTGTGTGATGGCCTGGGCAGCCAGTGACTGTGGTATCAAGCTGTGGTACCCCTTTAGCAACCCATGCTTATCTGAGATACAGGGGTCCAGAACTGGTGTAGAGAGACAGAGTCATTGCTCTTCACTTCTAAACCTCATTTGCATATATTGATTGATTAGTTCTAATTTTTATAATATTTGTTTTCTTTGTGATGAACCTTGAGGGAACCTGCAGCCTCTGTCTGCTTAAACTTTAAATGAAACCTACAGAAGTCTTTGTAGGATGTCATCTGCAGGCACTATTTCCATGACATCTGTCATGGGCCATCTATGATAGCAAGGACCAAGGGACAGGCGAACTTCATTTGTGGCTTTTTTTTTCCTGTGCAAAAGTTGGAGGTAAACATCTATCAAGGAGAGAAGAATTTATGTGGGGTCCTTAGGCTAGAAATACTCAAGTTTCCCTGATAGTTGCAAAGTGAAACAAAAGGATCCGTCTGAGGACAGCAAAACTTCAGAAAATAAACTGTAGATAGGTGCTGTGCAGGAAAATCCCTTTGGTTTTAAAAGAAAAAAAAAATACATTTTTGTTTTTTTTTCTCATGACTTTAATTTTTAACCAGAAAGTACCCCTATACGACACATCTATGTGTGGTATCATTAAAATAGCAATAATCTTTGTATTGCATTTATTTTTCCATACTGCAAGTCATAGTGTCATTTTTTGTGCCACCGACTTTTATGAGACATTATGAGTTGGTTATTGGTCAGTTTAGCCAGATTACACAGTATATGCGCACCAGAGGTAATTGTGTATAGCCTCGTCTTGCACAGATACCCTCCAGAACTGTGTGTACTTCAGCAGCTGCTTAAACCCCTATACTCCCTAGAATTAACTAGTAATCAGACTTCTGGCCATGGCTAATAAAATAACACTGAAAAGGTTTGCCCATCATAAAGATCTGAGGGAAAAAAAAAACAAACCACGAAACCAAGTGGTTTGAATATTTGGGTAACTCCTAGGGTTTTTTCACGATTGCACTGTGTAATTCTGTCTTTGCTCTTCTGTAAAGTACACAATTCCTGTGTCAGAGGTGTTATGGGGGTGTATCAGAAGGCACCTAGGCTGCCAAAGCTTTAGCATTTAATAGTGTAAACAGCCTTGGCCTGAATTTTTGACCATCAAAAGCAGTGTTGAGGGAATCCATTCCAGGGTGTTCAATAAGCTGGACGTCATCCCAGCCAACTTTGTGCCACCATGCAGGCAAGGCTACTCATGGCATTAAGAATCTAACTTCTGGGACAACAAAGTCCTTTCCAATCAAGAGATGAGAGGTAGTGGCTGAACTTCTCTCACTGTCAGTGAAAGACAGGCTTCTTAGGAGCAGATTTCCAAGTAGGTACATAGCAGTGTTTTTAAAGCCACCTATATTCCAAAGGAATTTTACAATACCGTTAAAAGCCCTGGCTAACATGTCAAAGCCAAATTTTCAGGTCAATAGGCTGTAAGTCAGTATAGATGCTTGAAAATATTATCCGTGGCGAATAAAGATCATAATCATTTATATTGCTAATAAATCCTTGTAGTTTTATTGCTAAAGCTGCCAGAAATGCATTAAGAATGGATTTTTGTGAGTTTTAATGATATGACTAATCCTGGCTGAATTCAAATAGGAGAACTAGCATGAACATGTATTTCTCAGTGCAAATAAAGACTGAGTAATTTGTCTCCCATGAAAAGCAGCTTTGCTAGTTTTGTACTCCTCCCTCTGATGAGCTGGTTGTCACCAGCCGTAATGCAGTAACATGAGTTTTGCCTGAAGATCCAGTGAAGTATGATACTAAGAATTTCTGTGGACTGTTTTTTTTCTGCCTTTTTTTCTTTTCTGGATATTATAACTGAAGGTCAAATAATGCTGCATGACTGATACAGAGGCCTTGAGATTATCCTGACAGTTAGATAAGGTGGATGCAGGTGACTGTGCACTGTACTGTGGGTCTGTGCCTTGTAAAGTAACTAAATGTGAAATGCAGTCTCCTCTGAAGCTCTTAAGTGCACAGCAATTACATAAAATTCGCTCAACTCTTTCTGGTATCTGTTGAAATCTAAGCGAGTAAGAATGTGGCATTAGACATTAAGATTGATAGAATCCTTGATAGGCCATAGCAGCTCAATAGCTCTGTGTTTGCTTGAAGGATTTCTTCAGTATTCCCATTGTTAGTTTAAACTTGATAAATGCAAGGAGATAGTGCAAATGGAAGGCTGGGCTATTTTGTTTAAGTGGAGGTAAGATAGTATTTTACTTGTTTGCTAGCTAGTCAAAATGGTATTATTTTTATTCTGAATATAAGCTGAAGTGTTGCAACATTCATTTTCTGGTGTTTGCTCGGTGTGCTGTTATGCCTTTTAAAAAACCAAACGTGATACTTGCCAGGGAGGGGCAATCCAAAGGCTACTCCTTTCCAAAAGCAGTGTAACCCTAGTGTTGGGCACTGATACGTGTGTAACAATGGTGTTATTCATGCTGGTCTTCAGAGATTGAAAATGAGTGATTAGATAGGCTGTCCTTCTCGGTCTGAGAAAATCGGGACTGTGCTCTTTTCCACATTTATACAGGAAAAGGTATCGGGAGGGGGGTGTGGGGGGTGTGGGTGGGAATTAGCATTTTTCAGTTCCCAGAGAGAGAAGCAAGGTCTGCTGCTGGATGTTAAAAGATTTCCTAAGTGCTGGCAATACTGAAAACCATTTGCAGAAACTGCATCTAATGTATCTAGTAATATGCTGGACCAAAATACTGATTCTGCTGATTCCGTTTTGACATCTTATTCTCTAAGGTGGCAAAGCAAAACCCGACAGTTTTGGTCTGGATGAAGTCTGAGTGCTAAGGCATCATCTCTGACATTCCTCACACTGTGGGTTTGACCCCTGAACACATGAAATAGGCCCATCTCTGTTTCCTCAAATCCAGCAAATGATGGTAACATCATCGAACTAAGACATCGTTCCTCAAACAAAGTAGTTCATGGCTTAGTACACAGAGTGAGATGGCTAAAGTTTGCTTACACAGCATTAAAGTAGGTTTTGCAAAAGCATTTCAGAGCTGATTCTTTATGAAAATTCTCATTAAAAAGTATATTTAGATTTGCAGTTTCTCCTTGTATCTGTCTTTCCAGGGATAAAATCATAGATTCACAGAATGGTTTGGGTTGGAAGGGACCTTAAAGCTCTTCCAGTTGCAATCCCCTGTCACAGGCAGAGACATCTTCCACTAGACCAGGTTGCTCAAAGCCCCGTCCAGCCTGGCGTTGAACACTGCCAGGGATGGGGCAGCCACAGCTTCTCTGGGCAACCTGTGCCAGGGCCTCACCACCCTCACAGGGAAGAACTTCTTCCTCATCTCCCCTCTGTCAGTTTAAAGCTGTTCTCCATTGTTCTACCCCCGTCTGCCCATGTCAAAAGCTCCTCTCCAGCTTTCTTTTTGGCCCTTTTAGGTACTGGAAGCTGCTCTAAGGTCTCCCTGGAGTCTTCTCTTCTCCAGGCTGAACAATCACATCTTTCTCAGCCTATGTCTGTAAGAGAGGTGCTCCAGCCCTCTGATCGTTTTTGTTGACTCCTCTGGACTCACTGCACCTCCAATACGGCGTGGCTTTGAGACGTTTCAAATGGTGTTCGGCATGTTCTGCTTGGTTTGATCCTGCCTGATGTTTGTTCATGTTGCCTTCAGACTCTGCATAGTTTTCCTGTGCTCTTCACATAGTAGATACCTGCCCAGGCCCATGTGTACACACCTGAGGGATTTAGCTTTGCTGTCTTTGATTTTGCTCCCATTCACATGTAACTAATCTGTTAATGCTACAACTTTATGAATATGAAAGAGGAAGAATTCCCTTACTGATCTTCTCATACTGAGAATATGGCTTTTATAAGCATTGCCCTTTAAAATACTCAGCCAGGTTTGAATGACTGCCTGTTTTACAGTCAGGATAACGTAGGACCTATCTGTGACAGGCTGTGTAAAGTTTGGGAACAAAAAGCAGGCGTTTGTTTGCTGTCTGTCGTGCCTTTTTCTCGCTGTATTTAAAAAATAGGCTTTTGTTTTAAGAAAACTGCTGTGGATTACTGTATTTACGGCCACTTAAAATCCATAAAGGGCTCTGGGCTTTAGCCCAGGTAGACCTAGCTTCTACAGCTGACAACATAACCTGAGTGAGAGAAGTTTGCTGATTTAGAAAAGCAAAAGAAGGATGCAATTGCATTCAAGAATGTCAGAAAACCTATTTCTAGAGGCGCAGAAGAGCGAAGGTACTGAGCTGATGTGTGTACATTAGGCATGTGGGAGTCACACATTGCCAGTGATAAAACAAGCACTGCAGAAAAAGAAAGAAGAGAAACACAGGCTTGGGTTTTCAGGAGAGTACTGACTGAAGAACATTATGAGCCCCTGTCTTCAAATTACACACTGAAGATTTTGGATAAATCGGATCCAATGTCTTCATAGGAGCAAGCTAAGTTTTGGAAAAGAACAGCTTAAGAGAAAAATCTGTGCTCAGAGGAACAAAGTTTGGCAGACTGGAAGCAAATAGTCTAAAGTCAACAGAAACATTGTCAAGATGCTGCTGGAGAGCACAGGAGTGTCACAGGGCTCCCCAGATCAGAGCCAGCACAGCTGAAAAATGCAGCTTTTAGATAAGCTGGGCATGGAGGACCAAAGATCTGGTGATCTGGAGGGGTAAACACCATCACTGAAAGGAACAGAGATCCTAAATTAAAGCTCTGGCTTAGGTACAGGGTTGAACACTGACGTCTGTCCTACTGAAGCTGAGAAAACACAGCGAACTGTTGGTTTTTTTTTTCACTACATAGAAAAAAATTAAGTGAAATCTATACATGCAGCCCATTGGAGAGGACACTATTCTGAACCATCAAAATGCCTTGGCTATTTTGCACTTGCACAGACTGCCAAATATTGTGTAGTTCAAAATGGTAGAGGATGATTTGCAAGAGGGACAACCTACCTGCAGGAGAGGTCAGAACTGGGGATTTTCTATATCTGAGCAAAAGCTCCTCTGCAGCTGTCTGAAGGGCAACAGCAAGAGGGATGTTATTAGGGATAACTGAAGGTGTCCTTCAGATGTTTGAAATGCATAATCCTAAACTACCTTTGCAGGAATGTCCATTGTCCATGGAAAGGCCAGCTGGCTATGCTTTGTTCTTGAAGTCTGGGAAAATGTCCATTAACTTGTAGTCCAGGAGAATGGCATTAATTGTGAAATCTTGAAAGTGGACATTAATAAATTTTGCCATTAATATAATATCACCCTTGTCATTAATCATGCTGCATTAGCAGAATATGCTCCTGACTAGAAGGAATTTTGTTTCGCTCGTCCTACCCCCACTGTTAAAGACTGTTATTGCTTTTCAGATTAACAAGATAAAGTATTCATTAATGAATTGGAAAACCAAGTTAGAACTCTCAAACACTATTTGCAGTGTCCCACCCTTTTGGAAAGGGGCTAGGACAGCTGGTTGTCATAAAGTTTAGCACTGTCCAAGCTGCAAGAGATGTTCCCCGAGGTGTGCAGAGATGTGCTGTTTGCAGAGGATGTTCCAGTTGTGGTCTGGTGCCCACATAGCAGAAAGTCTACAGAGCTCTATGGCCATGAATGAGGCATCCTCATTCTTGTTCAGATGCAGCCTTGTTTAATGTGCTTGGCTTTCCCAATGCTGAACCAAGGCTGATGCTGTTTATCAGAGCATTAATTATTCTTGAACAGGGAGTTTCAAGTGGCAGTAATTTTTTTGTGTGAAATGAAGGGATATTGGTGATGAAAATACCCGTGATGAAAATGGTCTGGACACGGTCAGTTGTCATTGTGCTACTTTAAGAACAGAATCATTGAAGTGATAGCTAATGAGCTTGAAAAATATGGAAAGAAAAAAATAAATCCTAAACAAAACCAACAAAAAACTGTCTCCTAAATAAAAATATTCCATCTTTGGTACTCATAACCAAGATCTGAAGAAAAAAAAACCTGAATTTTCAGGACTTGAAGAAGCACACAAGCACATTTAATATTCTAAAAAATACCCATGTGTGCCAATGAATCTAAAAGTAGTTGGACAGCAGCACTTGGCAGCCTGATTGCAAACATTTTGCACACCCATGGGGAGGGGGCTGGATTTCAGTTGTGGTTTCCTGAGTTTTGCAGCCTGGGGAGCGCTCACGTGTTGCCCAGTTACTATCGTTGTGGCGTTTGTGGTAGATCTCATCTTACATTCTTTTCTGCTCGCTGTGGATCCCTGTCTCTCCCAGGTGAGGGCATTTATCTTTACACTGATGCAATTTTACAGCTCCTCTGATTTCTGTGGAGAAGCAGACTGCTTGGCTCCATGGCTGTTAGCATACGTTGGTTACTGAGGAATAAACAGATGGGAGAAGTTGTGTTTGTTTTTCAGGTTCATTATAGATCCTTTAAAATACTGCCTGTTCACCCACTAGATATGGAGACACCTAGGTACAGTCCTAATCCCATGACCTAATTTTAATATTGCCTAGACAATGCTATTATTAATTGAGTACAAGAAAAGCTAAATTATTTGACAATTAACGGGTGGCATCTGGTAGTATTTTTGGATGGTTTTACATGCGTGCCAAAAGCCAGAGTGTGTGAGCATTTTGAAGTAGCTGACACCGGGTCCTTAATCCTGTGTGAAAATCACTAAATGCAAGTGTTTGATTAGCATCTGAGTTCTGCAGTGAGTATTCAGAAATGTTTTCAAGAGGGAGTAGGTTGAACTCGACCATTTTCAATTCTACTCAGAAAATAATGTCTGAGTGTTCCCCTCCAGTTTAGTTCAGTCTTAGCTCCAGAAGTGAAAGTAGCTTGCAGAAAACAGTCGTAGCTGTCTGCAACAGCCATGGCTCTTGGCAGGTATGTGAAGTATTGTACTCATTATTGAAAATAAGGCATGCGTATGGGATGTTGTTCTTGGGTCCCTGGGATCTGAGTGGAGAAATGGGGACGACTGAGTGGTCTGGGTTATAACTGTGCTCGTGAGGTTCATTGTCCCCTGGGAACACTTCCTACTGGTGTGTTAGTAGTTTGGAGACAGAAGGGAGGGGAAGGGCACAGAGTGAGTCCCGTGGGTTGAGACCACTTGGGCAAAGAGCTGCACTTCTGAAAGAACAAGTTGCACAAGAACAAAGGGGACCTACTGGAATCATGCATAGGCAAAGGCAAGTGCAAGAAATAACTTCAGTAACCTGCTTGAACATCACAGCATACAATGAATTACAGTGCTAGCAGTCTGGTGCAGACTGCTGTAATAACACCAAGAATGGTGACGGCTGCAAGAGTGGAGCCAGCACTCCCATGAAGCCACTGGACAAACAGTGAAGCATTATTTATACATTTGTTTGGCATCTATTTTTAATTAATATCTAAAGTTGTATGTGTTTGTAAGTAGGCACTTAACACAAAGGTCTTAGAGCTGATCAGTTAATCAGTAGCTGTAGCAGTGGCTTCCCACTGCACACCAAACTCTTCTTTTGGTTATCTTTCTGATTTTCATCTGACAGGTTTTTCTGTGCCCACTTAGAAAATGGCTTCTCTTCAAAGGGTTTTTCTTAATCACATGAAAATACCATGAGAAGAAAATATTTGTTACTAGTGATGAAGCAATTATCCCAAATATGTCAACTCATTGCAGTCTCCCATTTAGGACGGAGGTAGATGGCTCTGTGAAGCAGCTTACTGAGCAAACCAGCTGTGGCCAGTGGGAACAGTCTTGCAGATAACCCACACAATTACAGCTGTTGCTCAGGATCACCTAGTAAATAATTTGGAGTAATGATTGAGATCCTGGGGGGAAAAAAAGGGAGAAAATCCCAAACAGAAGGGAGGATAAATTTGTACCAATGTGCACAGTATTGTAAATAACCAGAAACACTGTACTCAGCCCAAAAAGATGCTGGTAGAGTGGAAGAAAAATACAGCTGGGGTTTTATAGCTGTTGACAGTCTCTGTTCTCAGCGACTTGTAGGCTGATTCACTCCAGCTCACTGCAAGAATGAAATAACTGGATCAAATCTGGACTGGCCATCTTTGCATTCAACATTTATCTCATCCTCTCTCTCATAAAGAATCTTTTTAGCCAGCTTGGGAGCAGCTTAAAAGAAAATTAGGGAAACAAAGATGCAATCTTGGAGTGACATATCGTAATGAGACCTCTCAGTCTCTCAAACTTTCTCATTAACTTGCACCAAACGCAGGCTTCAAAAATTACAAAAGGATTTTCTCTCATAGCCCATAAATAGTCTGTGCTTAGAGTATACCACGTTGTCTCAGTCTTCTTGGCTTATTCCCAAAGCAGCTTCTTTTGGCATGCTACGGTTGATGGGAATGATATTGTAGGAAGAACAAAGTACAGTTTTTCCAAAGGAAATAATAAATCTGCCGTGGGCTTTCAAAGCAAGCTAGCATAATCAGAAAGTGATATATTTTATGTTTTTTAAGAATGTAGGAAGAACACAGATGTTACTTTGGACCATTAACATCTTCACTATAAAGACATGCAAAATATTTCCTGTGGCTTTTCCCTTTTCTTTTGTTTGACACCTTTTTTTATTAAAATCAAAGCTTTTTTTTTTCATCCTGTATATTAAACTTGGCAACATCACAGCTCTGCCAATGCCAGTATGGTAGGGTGAGCAATTACAGCTGAGTATTTTTAAAACTTTTGGTAAATCTGCTTGTCATTCCACCATTTCATATTTTATCTCCCTAACATACAAGCTCAAAAAAGACATGTAGCTGGAAAGCAACTCCATCTATAAAACAAGGGCAGCAGGCAATACGGTTAGGCTGCTGGCATTAGATATCCAGTAAGTTTGACCTGAAAGTGAGAAGCAAACCCCAAGACGATGTTCATAATTAAAAAAATATTAAACTATTGATGGAGTTAACTGGGGGGGTGGGGGTGGGGGGTGGGGAACAGAGACATTTGAGTTTTTGTTTGGATGGGTTTTTTTGTTTGTTTGGTTTAGTTGTTTTTTTTTGTTTGTTTTGTTTTTTGTTAAGGTTTGGTTTTTGTTGTTTGGTTGGTTTTTCTATAGTGTAATGAAGACTGAAGTTGGTGGGAGACTTGCACTAATTCAGCTTCAGTGGGCTTTAGATCAGGTGCTTAATAACATTAGGTGCCCAGTTTTTCTCTGAACAAGGGCTCCTTGTTTTGGGGTACTGTGAACTCAGATGGTCCTAATGAAGGCTGGAACTGTCTCTGAACGAAAAGGTCACATGTGTGATGCTGGATGTGGGGTTCAGAGATCTCTCCCATTCCCAGAACCTTGCAGAATGCTTTAGGGTTAAAAATTGCACAAGTCTCTTTCAGAGTCCAAGAGAAAGAGTTGAAGCAAATGTGTGTACACATCCTCAGAGCTTTCTGACCAGGGATCAGCAGAATAATTACTGTGATACTTTAGTAACACAGACTGATGTTTGGTCAAAGGAAAATACTACAGTTCAATTTGTGTGGACGATATTTTGCACTTATGGCATTGTTTTCTTTGCTCAGCTCGTTTATGCAGTCTGACACAATTTCCATGGGAAGGAGGTGCAACTGCATTTGCATGTGACTTTTGCTCTTTCTTCACTGTCATGTTTGCAGCACTCTGTTGTGCCTTTTGCTGCTTATCTCTGCACCTGCTTAAAGACTTCTTCCCTGAGGGAAGAATACAAAATTTGTCAGTTGAGCCCTCTTTGGTATTTACTTTTAAATTTAATTTCTTTATTTTTTTCTGTGCTGGCAAACTGAGAGCTGAAACCCAGGTATTTCCCTTGTACTTCATTAAGGACCCACCCATTATAAATATCCAGCTAAGACTATCAGAAATTATTGGGAATCTTCTTCAGATGATCTTTTCTCCTGTGAAACCAGAAGGATCATCTCCAGCAACGCTCAGAAGTTTTGCATCTGAATGTTTCAGTGCTTTTGCAAGCAGAGAGATGCTCCTCATGTAACTTCTGCCCAAAGAGACTGCACTTGGTAGCAGTAGTTTTGCTTTCTGCTCTAGAAGGAATGGTGAAAAAACAACCAACCAAAGCGATATAGTTTGGTAATTTTGTGAAAATGCAGGGTTATTTATCACACAACCTAGATACTTCCTAGTGTGTGGTGTACAAACACAAACTTGTATGAACAGGATCTGCAATGAGATACCCTAGCCCATCCGCTCTTTTTTTAAGTTCAAGGAAGAAACAGAAACACATGGGTAGGAGGGATAAAGAGTGCTGTTTTAACAATGTAGGTATTAATTCCCAAAACAGAGTTGTGGGGTTTCTATTTACCAAACCCCACAATAAATGAAAACATCAAGCAGTAAAAAGACTTTAGAGCACTGTCAGAGATGAGGGATGCATAAGCATGCAGCACATGGAGAGAAGCAGATGTGTTGTTCATCTTCTGTAAATGTATAATTCCTTGCAAAAGAAATGACGTTACTGTTCAGCCACTTTAAATAGTTTTATTGTTTATATCACCCTAAACTGTAGGAAATACTACCTGCTTGCTTCCTCTTTTTTTAATGTATCCATGAAAATTGTTTAGCATCTGAGCAGTGCTATTTCTGTATTCACTCACACTGGATTTTCTAAGATACTTATCAAGCAAATGCAATGAAGTTGATTTTCTTGCCCAATCCCATCAAATACTGCATTTTGCTTTCTATCTTCTCCCTGTCTCTTGGTTGCAGATAGCATTTATCTTTACCGAGCAGGTTACTGAGGGAATTAACATTTATTTGTGCCATGCGGGGGAGGAGTGACACTGCTATATCCCACTACTGACCTCGGGAGTAATGGGAGGCTTAATTAATTACATTTTGTGCTGTGCTTTGACAGACCCAAATCAAAGGCATGGCAGGCATAGCAACTATTATTGTGTTGATGGTAAATGAATTTTAATGTTGTAATACTGCAATGCGAGGAATAAGAGGAAAAATGGCAAGAAGTTCTCTTCTGGGATGGTCAGAAAAACTACTAGGAAGTCTCTTTGCAAATATGGCTGAGTACAGGCATGTGTGTTTGCATTTTCACACAGGTCTGAGAGAAGAGTTAATGGACTACAGAGCTATCAGGTTCATTTCCAATTTTCCACCAGACTGTAATGAAATGCCACAATGCCTCAAACCAAACCTCTCATTAGTCTCCCTATTAGTTTTCACTCTAGTAAATAAAATAATGGTGCTACTAAGAGTTAATAATGGGCAATCAGGATCTCTTTCATGCCTGTCACTTTTCTCCCTGCTCTTAGGAAAAAAAAACCCATGTGTGTGAGGAAAAAAATAAAATTAACCCCTTTATAATTCTACTGACTCTTTCCCTGCACCCCCCTTTTATTTAAATCTTTTATTTCATGGTTCTGTGCTTTTTTTATGGCTGCCACTGATCCAGAAGTACACTTTCTTATGAAGCATCCTTGTTTGTCAGAAAGGCTCCTGATGAAGTTTCTGCAGTTGATACCCACCTCTGGAATTCTCTTCCTGGCACTGAGATGTCTGCTACCAAAACCTGGCAGCAAAGGAAAAACACACTGTAAGCAATTTGGTGAAATATTGTTCTTGATGCGTGCAATGGGCATGCTGAAACAGTAGTTTAGAAATTGTGAAGCACATTGTTAAAACATGCCACACATGTTTAATGCTTCTGATAGGAAATAGAGTTACGTAGCTGCATGAGGGTATTTTGGAGGTTGGTGCATGGCCAGAGCTTCTATCTTGCTCCTTACTGACTTGGCCACTTTTTTTATGGCCTAAAACCTTAGAAATTGATCTGGGGCATGTCCATGCTTCTGCTGTGGTACAGAACCCTGCATCGGCTAAGTAATCTATTTCTTGTCAGTCAAACAATAGCAGGTCCTAGAGGATATAGGGATTTCCCTTGTCACCTAACCTTGAATTGTCTTAAATCTTCCATTCCCCTTCCCCACGTGTTTATTTCTCCATGTTCTGTTACACCCTTGCCCTTGAAGCATTCCTACTTTTTCTCTCCAACTTTTCTATAGCTGCCTATCTTTCTGTAAACCCTACCTTATCCTTTCTAATAATTTATTCTTTATTTGAGGTATAAAGGCTTTTTCTTATACTAGATAGGTGTTATATATTGTTCTATTAAGCCGTGCTTTCTCAAAGGAATGTCCAAAGGGAATTGTATTTGAGAGTTACCAATGTAAGTTAAGGGATACTGAACCGGTATGAAATCCTATTCTTTTTGAGGTTGCTTTGGTGATGAGGGTGTAAGACTGGATACAGTTAAAAGAAATAATTGATCAGAGTTTTTGCTCTTTTCAAGTGATCCAGGCAGTCTAAATTTAAATGAAGGATTTAAGAATGCTCTGCATGTCCTGTTCTTCATAAAGCGTTGTGACTTAATACCGTGTTCCCAGTTTTACCGCTGGAAAGTAATTTCCAAATGCTGGAGACCAGTAACTCCATAAGTGTTTACCTTAATTCTCTTTGTAGAATTGGAAAATTCAGTACTGCTGCTATTGCAGAAAGGCACCCATTTAGACTGCTCATTCAGTCTTCTGTCTATGAGTATCTGTTGAATATTATTAAATATTGTTAATTATACCACTAATTCCATATGAAACAAAGGACTGTTGGGGCATGCAGGAACCTAAGTCTAACATTTGCATTATGATTATAAAACACCGATAGCTTGGAATACGTCACCAAGGTATTGTCCTTGAATCTACCACCGAATAAGACCATTTGGTAGAATCTTGTCAGTAACTGAACTTGAAGCTTTAAAGCTCAATACATTCAATCGTGTTCCTTTGATGTGACGCTTAATATCCTTTCACTGATTTTGAACTTCTTCCTGCTGAGACTCATGGTTTGGAGTTGTGTTTTCTGGGGTCAGCACACAAACACCACAGTTCCCTGAGGTCTGTGGGAAGCAGAAGATAGGTGGAGATTTGGACAACTTTGTATCAAGACTCTCTCCTATATCTCTGAAGATGTGAAGATTCTGTTCCCACCAAGCAGCAAAATAATCATTATAGCATATCCAGACTTGAGATATGTGGAAGCACCATCATGTTTCACCATCTCCTTGTAGTCTTTTTGCCCCAGATGGTGAACAGCCAGAAGAAGAGGGGCTGGTAGGCCTGCTCAGAGGTGTTAAGTGTGTGAGCATCTCTGCTATGCCCTGGCTTTCGTACAGCCTGAACATGGATGCCCAGCCCTCATTCCACCAAGCCTTAAGGTTAATGATTTACACTTCCTCTTCCAAAACCTTGGCCTCAATCAGGTTATAGAAAACAGGCAGTGTGCCTTCTGGGAGCTGTCTGCTACTGCAGTAACTGAGCCGTTCTTTCAAAACCACCAAATGCTGGGTGCTCTTGGCAAAGATATAAAGGTGACTAAAACTGGCAGAAAGCTTTTTAAAAAGGGCATAGCAAAATTTAATTTAGACAGACATGTTATCTCTGATGCTGGTAGTGGAGAACTATAAATAGTAATGATGAGGTACACTTCCTAGGAGAGGTACTCTTCTGAGATACAGAAGCAAAGAAGTTCAGCCTTGTGCCTCAACTAGATTAGGTCATGATGGACACAGAGAATGAAATTATAGTAGCCCCAGTTTAGTTATTTTCCTACTGTTTATGGAGAATCTGAGGAATCCAATCTAACAGTGTTAAGAGCCACAGATGCACACTGCTGTTTGTACAAGCTATATGCAGCTAAAGAAATGGCTTTCGTGTTCCCCAGCTATGAAGTGATCATTCATAAACCATTGCAAACAAGTGGATGAATAAAATGCATTGAATGTAGGCACAGAAACCAAGGGCTGTACTGAAGATACTGAAGATAGTAATGTGTTTTCATTCCTGACCAATTAGGAAGTGTCTGAAGATATGTGAAAATTTAAATCTATTTTTACACAAGTGCACAAAAGCAGAGACATAACACTAAAGCTCCTCAAAAGCCCCCAGCCATTTCTGAAGGACCAGATGTCACTCATTCATTCACCATAAGAACAAAACTAGGATTTGCTATCAACGGAACTAGTGTTGCCAGCTGGTTTTGTCCACAATTGTTAATTCTTTCATGTAATCTTTTAAACTAAAGAATTAATAATAGCTATTAATAGCTGGCCTTTGATGCTTCAGGGTTCCCTAATTTAACTTGGTGTGAGATACCATAGCACTTACTTGTGGTTAACTACTGCTCATGAGCCTGCCTTAAATATCACGTCAGTGCTCAGACTCTCAAAGGGGTGCAGATGATGCTTGTCTGTAGTGAGCAATCCTCCTTAGGAGAATAAATAAATGTCTTTCACAGTAAATTACCTAGCTTTTTATGGTTAACATAAATTATTTCTTTAATACTCAAGTCTGTATGGGACTCTTAAAATGCTTTACGATTTATTTAATAACTTAAATAATTTTACAAGTTATTTTAATGACGGTTTTATGTATGACGTTTCCAGGCTGTTTGAAATAACTATGCTTGCACATACAATCAGGTAGACATACCTTCTAACAGATACTAATGGAGTGAGTTGGCATAAATTGATTCATATAAAAGCCTTTTCAATTAGACTTTTCGACCTCACAATCTCCCTACAAAAACACAAGGCTTTTGTAACCTTCACGAGACTTACAGCCCTTATAATCCTGATACTGTTGATAGATATCTTGCCTGTCCTTTTAAACTTTTCATCTTCAAGATGCAGCCTCATAACCTTGCTGCTTGTTTTGTCTTCCCTTCAGTAAGCTCCTTGTCTGTATTGTTGCAATGGATGGGATGATTCACAACCACTGACAGCTTCAACCAGATGACTCTGTTCCTAGTTATGGTATTTGTAGGAATAAATATGAAAATAATTAAATTCTGTGTATCAGGCTATCCTTTTTTTCTTCTGAGGCTCGATCTTTGAGCTGAGTTATGAACACTGTGCCAGTGTCCCAGAATCACTGTCCACCCTCTGTTAGCAGTGCTCACTGTTCCACTCTTCTAACCTTGTTTTCTCATTAGCTCGCCTGAAAATGAGACTTCTTTTTTTACCCACTTATTTTTGGGGTTAAGGCTGGCTATCATCTCAATCCATAGAGGACCACTGAATGCTTGGTCTGCTGCACCCAGTTTTACAGCCACCACCTGATACAATCTGTGAACCAAGGAGTAAAAGTCATCAGATGCCTTTCCATGGCCCAAGCAATGCCCTGTATCCAATAGAGGCTGCCATAGCTGCCTTCTTGCATGAGCTTTCTGGCTCCTGTCATCGTCATCCAAGCACTGCCAGCTCAGGACCAGTTTCTGCCTCCACACCCAGCCTTGACTAAGGTCTTATGCCCAGAGCTGGCATATGCCTTTCAAATCACCTGCCTAAGCAGTTCATCAGCCAGAAATAAGCAGCCGCTCTGGTTCTGCAGCATGGCAAGGAAGGAGATCTTGTCCTGCTCACACAAAAGTTTGTTCCTCAGTTCCCTAAAGGCTTTCCTGGACCTCTTTATTACTTGTTCTTTCCCAATCACTTCTTCAAGTCCTCTTTCAGCTTTTATCTGACTTGTGGGATACAGTGGTCTGCCTAAGGAGGTCGGCCCTTGATCCTGGGTCTCAGTGATCCATTACATAGTATTTTTCATGCAAAACCCTAAGGAATCTTTAAAATTAATGTTTATACTATAGTAATCCTAAGAGGAAAACAGACCTCAGCAAGATGCTGTGTAGGTAAGTTATAAGCAGGTAATTCATAGAATCACAGAACGGTTTGAGTTGGAAGGGACCGTAAAGACAACCTAGTTCCAGCCCCGCTACCACAGGCAGGACAACTTCCACCAGACCAGGTTGCTCAGAGCCCTGTCCAACCTGATCTTAAACACTGCCAGGGATGGGGCAGCCACAGCTTCTCTGGGCAACCTGTGCCCATGCCTCATCACTCTCACAGTGAGGAACTTCTTCCTAATATCTAATTTAAATCTGCTCTCTGTCAATTTAAAGCCATTTCCCGTTGTCCCATCTCTACAGGCCTTTGTAAAAACCCCTCTCCAGCTTTCTTGTTGGCCCCTTTAGCCACTGGAAGCTGCTCTAAGTTCTTCCCAGAGCCTTCTTGTCTGCAGGCTGAACAAGCCCAGCTCTCTCAGCCTGTCTCCATAGGAGAGATACTCCAGTATTTTCATGGCCTCCTCTGGACTTGCTCCAACAGTTCCATGTCCTTCTTATGTTGGGGGCCCATGCAATTGGGTGCAGTACTGCAGGTGGAGCTTCACCAGAGCAGAGTGGGAGAATCAGCTCAGCTCAAAGACTGGGCTTGACTTTCCAGCCTTTCCAGTGAGTGTGCAATGGTTATAGCAACAGAGTAACTCTTAAAAAAATAAATTAGACATAGGAGTGCACATGTAGCAGGGCTCAAAACCCAGTGGACAAAAACATCTTTGGCTGTGCTGGAGATCTGTTTGAATGAGCTTATGTTTTGTGGATGATATTCCCATAAACTTTGCAAAAGGAAAAGAGGAAACGGGAGCAGAATGGAACAGGAAAGACCGGTGGTGTCATGCCGGGCTCCTGCTGGAGCCCCTGCCCTGATTTGTGTATGGGAGTGCAGAATGGGAGCGTGAGACAGGTTGTGTAGCTTCTCCCATCAGCAAGAGCATTCCTGGCTTGATTAGCAGCTTTCAGCTGGCAGCCAGTGCTGATTTAATACTAATGCTTTTTTTATTAATGGTTGTTTAGTCTGTTTTGAATGTTTTCTGCATGGCTAATTAATGTACCAAAATGAATTAAAATGTGTTGCTAAATTTTACAGTAGTATACAAACAAATGGCTGGAAGTCTCAGCTCCTCTTCAATGTTTTATCTAAACTTTGTGTTCTCAGAGACAGATCTAAAAGCCACTTAACTGAGCTAAAATGTGATGTCATTCTTCTCTAAATACACATAGGTATTTATGTTCAGCCTGTTGAGAAACAGACTTGAATATAGTGAGATATATGTAATTACTTTCTTTTAATGATAACAGAACCCACTTAAAATTGGCAGGGGATCAAAACCTGCAGCCACATATATGGGATTTTGCTTGAGTAAAGCACTCTGTAACATTATGCTGGGGAAAACCAGCATGATTCATCACTGGGAAGACACTCCCAGCTGGAGCAGATAGTTAGAAACCTCTCGCTATTGACCCTTGTGAAGAGCGGTGTCAGCCCCTCCGAGCGGAAAAGCTGCCGGGAAGAAGGTAACCCTGCAGCCAGGGTGTTTGTATTTCATATTTGAACAGTGCTGGTGGGGTGCTCGGTTTGCTTTTCACTGTGGAGGGCAGAGCTGTGCCACGCTACAATTCCTCTCCCCTTTTGGCTGCTAATTTGCCGTGTTTCTGAATTTACGCTTTATTGTCCATAGATAATTTTCTCTCTGAAACAAAGACGATTTGTGTAAGAGAGTAGAATAACAGCATACGTGTTTGATATGGGTCTGTCTATGCTTGAAATAATCCAGCATCTAATTTTTAATGAAGCATGAAAGAAAGCTAGAGCTCAGCACAATCCGTGCCCAGCGAAGATCCTAATCTTCCCTTTCCAACAGCGGAGAGCTGCAGCGGGCACATCTGTTCCATGACCGAGCAGCGTGGTAGCCGCTGGCCCCGGGAGGGAAGTGCACTGAGCCGGCAGCCTGAGGTCCCTCTGCTGGGCGATGGGAACCGGGCAGCGGTAGAAGGCAGCGACCGGCCGGGGAGCGCAGGCGGGGGGCCGGGCCTGGGGTCCCCCAGCTGCTGGCTCTGCTGAGGGTGTGATGGAAACCCCCTGAACGACAAGCCGGGAAAGACTTGCTGCAAAGGTACATCTCTCTCTATATATATTCTACCAAAACTCTTCTAACTTTTCTATTACTGAAAAAAAAAGTGAGTTTCTTGTATAAAAGTCACATGCCCTTAAGAAAACACACTGTGTGTTTTGAAAGGGAAACCTGAACATTTCCCGTTCATTTAGCTATCTGTTGCATTATTTCAGTACTGAGTATGGCTTAGGCACTTCGATAAAAGAGCAAAACTGGACCCTGTCTTTGCTGGGGGAGACTTGGGGGGAATCTGGTGAGCCCCTCCTGCGCACTTATTTTGGGGTGAGAGCACCACCACATCTCCCCCCCCCCCCCCCCAACACTGCCCTACAGCAAGCTCATTTATCAGGGAGGGTTCGCTTGGGTGCAGAGCCGCAGGAGCGGTTTGTCCGGGTGCTTTTTGCAAGGTGGGGTGATGGAGCGGGCAAGACACGGTTATCTGTCTGCTCCTGCCCTGCTCCCCAGTGGGGATGTTTGGATTTGGCAGAGAATGTGGGTGTGATTAATTTTTTTTATTCATTTTTTTGAGAGACTACTTATGAATACATAGTTCTTTACATATTGTTTTCCAAGCAGAAACAAATGGAATCATTATCTGTGTTGTGAGTCTGCGAATGAGAACCACATCGCTGGTGCAAGAGTTTCCCACTCTTCCTTGTTACTTAAAAAAAATCACTGTGTAAATAATTAATTTCTTACTCAAACAGTTGTGTTTTCAATTGCAGCTAGTGCAAGAGCTCTTTTCTGCTAAAGTACCCTTTCTTTGGAGGGAATATTAACAGTTTCTTGGTTAAAATTACGTTTCATAGCTCATGTGATTGAAAACACTACATCACTTGCCACTACAAGAGCAAGCAGTATAATTCTTTCGTATTTCCACCTGATTTCTTTTATATTTACTTGGTAATGGATATTGACAGGTATGAGAACCTGCCCAAATTGTGGGACTACCTGCAGCAGTATCTGTTGTGTGTAATACTAGATGTTGTTAGGTGTATATTTGTTGACTTTTTAGCATCGGAAGCCCAGGCTGCACGGAGGGGCTGTGAATTGTCTTTTTTGCCTGTATGAGATTCACTGTAAGTCCATGCCAGAGCACAGGGCTGATCGTTACTGTGGATTGTGAACTACTTATGGGTAGAACTGACACAGCATACATATTCCCTCTCTCAAAAAATCCCAAGCCAACCAAAACCCAAAAAACCCTGAACAAACCCAAACCAACAAAAAAACAACCCAAACCCCAATGTGTTGCTTTGGAGAGCTTGTTCTGTGGAAATTAGTAGTAAATAACAAAGATCTCAGTGTGAACTGGGTGGAGATCCCCAGCATGACTGTTAACATACCTTTAAAGTGACCTTTGTTGATTTTATTTTTTTTTATTGCTGTGGAAACCCTATTTTGCACAGAGATAGGACTATCTCGATGCACCAGAGCTTGGGGCTGCTGCTGAACAGTGGTGCCAGGAGCTCAGACTGGCTCCTGCATCCTGCTCCAGCTTTGTGCCTGCAGAGCCCCAAAGGATTTCAGACCTGCACATTTGGTTTTCTGGCATGGAAATGTAATGGTGCCATCCGCTCTGTAACAAGTGCTTAAAGAAAGGTAACTGAAATAAAGACAGATATTTCCCCTTTAGTAAGCAATGAGCTTGTGAGCTCCATGCATTGGTAGAGAGCAGGTGTCAGGATGAGGTTTCTTCACTAGATCCGTGTTTGCTTTACTGTGGAACAAGGTAAAAATAAATCATTGGTGAGGTGCTTATGGCTGAGTGATCACTGTGATAATAATGGTGATTTAGCTTATTAGGACTAATCAGATAAAATGATTCCCAACACTTAACTGATAAGTTATGCAAACATGGAGGACAGGCTTTTAATTGGGCTGGTCCTTGGGTCTAACCCCTGGAGGTGCCAGCACGGAGGGAATCTGACCCTTGGGGTTTCCACTGTATTTTTTTAGGCCAGTACTCACATAAAAACATTTGAAAATTCATCCTGATGGTTTTAGAGTAGAAGATTGTTTGCTGTCAATCCAAAACTTTATTTATGTGCAATTGATCTGCTTGCTTAATTATCTGACATTTGTGTGACTGATCTTGAGTCTGATTTCCTCATCTGCTCTGGTATAAAAGGTAAGGTATAAGTTGCAATGTTGTTTGGAAACAGAATAAATTAAATTGTTTGTTTGTTTTGCTCATGTGTAGGATTGGGGTTTTCCAAAAATACCCCAAATCTGAATCCTTTGATTTGTTCAGGCTTCCCACTACCATTAGAAATTGGATTGATCAGCAAGTATAGGGGATTAATGAGTGCTAAAATAATTGCTCTACGTCCTTCAAAATGTTATTTAGTCATGTATGAAGCTGACTGCAGTAAGCTGTAGCCCTCACCCCTTCCTTTTTCTTGCTTACACATTGCACCTAATGTCTATCAAGTTGATGCGATGGATAGGTCGAACAACTCATAAGGGTCAAGTGATACAACAGCCAAACTTGGGTGATGGTGAACTCTCCAGTAGAGATGGAAGTATGTATCGGTGCAGCTGATGGTTTGATTTGATAAAACTCAGTAAGATGTATTTAGTTAAAATGAACTCATCTGCCTTGAAAACGAACTCTCATTTCAATTCTAGGGTGGCTGATATGGTCCCTGGGTAAAACACGGCATATCTTGATTGCTGATAGGTATCTTCCTTTTGTAAGAAGATATTTACTAAGTAAGAATAGCACAGGCATTAAGGTAGAATTGTCAGTACTTCTTTGGTGCACTATAGATTTTGGTTTTGGTGAGGAAGCACATGAGCACAAATGTATCCCATGTTGGTGTTTTGGGGGTTTTTGTTTTTGTTTTGTTTTGTTTCTCGTGTTGTTTTTTTTTTTGTTTTGGTTTTAATTAATTTGGATTTTATGAATTTTTTGGGAGGTCAGGTTAGTTCAGAGGAGGAAACTGCTTGTTGGAAAGCCTTCTTTCTCTTATAAAGTGAATAACTGTTCATAGTTTTCCTGGTTGCCATGTATTAAAATAGCTGTAGTAGACCTTAGAGGCCCATTTTTGTCCTGTGAGTTCTTTGTTGTGTGGTGTAACCTACTCAGAGAGGAGCGTATTTCTTATCCCTAAGTCACCATATGTTCGCAGCAATAATCATTTTTTTCCATAAGTATCTGTATTAGTTCTGTTGTGCGTACACTGTACTTTATAGTTTTTGATGTAGTTTTTATAAAGAGTTGTGGTGGAAATTGTGAGGGTTTTACAGTAGGGATGTATGTACATTGGCAGGACTGCTTCATCACAGGATGTATACCACTGTTAGCTGCTTAAATAATTTTTACGTTCATATACTGAATAAAATCTCAGTTTATCATTTGGCATTTGTTAAAAAAGGGAAAAGTTCTCTATAAATGGTGTGTCACTTGAGTGTTATGAAGCTCTGTGCCTACGTGATCCCCAGTTCAGAACCTTCTTCAGTGCTGCAGAGTGCGATTCAGTCTGAATCCACAATATTGCTATTTATTTGGCTCACAGCAGTGTCAAGGCAGGCGTTAAGAATGGGTCTCAGAAGCGATGCTGCAGATGCACACAGCAGGAGCAGCCCCTCATGCCAGGACTTTACTTTGCTTTAATACTCAGAAAATTCTCCATGGAAACCTTGAAGTCGGCCATTAGAGTGTACTTCGGATGAGGACATAGAATATCCTGCGCGCTCGTCCATTGGCATGTATTTCTGAGTAAGCTGTTGTGGAGGCTTGCCTGGCTTTATAGAAACAGCTAAATGTGTTTATTTATATAGCTAAATATGCTATATAAACTGCTAAACCTGACAGGCAGGGATGGGAGGAATAGAGTCAATTATAATTAAAAGTTTTATTGTGTCCCTTTTCCTTTTCTGTGTTCATATAGTATATAAAATTCCTCTAGCATTCTATTTAAATTCTGGGGCTTTCATCTGACCTTTCATTCTCTTCCTATACAACTGCCTTTCCTGTAATAGAATAACATAAATGACTGTCATCAAATTCTGCCTGCAATTACTTTGTATCAGTCAACCTACTGCTTTTGTGTGTATCTGCTTTCATCTCATTAGCTGTTGTACAGACGAATTATGACTTGTAGGCAGTTGACTGACTAGCTGTTGGATGATTCCTTTGAGTACTGAAGGTATTTGGCCAGCAAAATGTTGATGTAGATATTTCAGCATTAGGCAGGTTACAAAATGTTTGGGGTTTGCACTGACAAGGGAGTTTCCATACTAAGGCATACGCTGTGCAAATATGTAAACGGATTAACAGAGCAGATTATTTGGATTCAGAAATTGGTTTATAGTGCAGTGAATGAAATAATTCTGGAAACTGGAAGTCACGCAAACGGGGTATTTTCATGGTGATTTGTATTCAGAAATGCTGAAGGCCCATAACCCTGCCTAATTTTGAGCTTATTTGATACAGCTGTTAAGTGCCCCAGGGCAATTAAAAAAATTCCTTAAAAAAAAAGCAACCCTCTTTCAATGAGGAGTTTTATAAACTGCTGGTGTGTTAGTGGGGGGTTAAATTATTGTTTATTTGTATATTTATTTTAACCCTCCAACTCAGTAGTTGGAAATCGCTAACTCCAGTCCCCATTCCCTTGCACTGTTATCATTCCTTTATTCATGCAGAGATTTTCAGATGCAGTCACTTCGCAATGTGAGTCCATGCTATTTTCCAGCATTTGTGCTGAATCACAGTCTTGGTGACTGCAACTTGTGCTTTTATGCCATGATAGTCACATTACTGTTATGGAAAAGATTTTTATTTTTTTATTTTTATTTTTTTAAATTATAATAAAGTATGAGTAAATAATGTGTGTGTACAGCTGTGCTTTGGAAGAGAAAGTAAAGCTATATCATAAAGATACATATTTATGTATATATGATCAAGACAAAATATTCTTCACTTAAACCACTGGATTTCTGTTTGCTAGCTTCAAGATTTCATGTGCATATTTTCATTTGTTTGTTATTTCATATTGATGTGGGTAACTTTTTAAGTAAATGAAGTAGATTGAGTTAGGTTACTATTTCAGATGTTATTTTTGAATAATTGAATAAAACCCAGTTTGGGCAATTGTGTGAATAGGCGTTTTCCCAAAATAGCACTGATGTGAGTGGAAACAATAGCTTGTGTCTCCAGAATAATGGAAGTGCTTGATAGAATTTTAGCATCTTAAGATATCACTCCGAACATCTGTTGCTAAAGTCATACAGTCTCATGGGCTTCCACTGACCAAAGTAACAGCAGTTTAATTCCAGCATTCCACAGAAATGTGAACCTTTTCAACTGGCAAATTCTGGTGAGTGCATGTACTTTATTTGAATGCTATAAGCACAAACAGTATCTGCCCAGGTGGTAGCTGATATGTTGTGATTTAACTGTTTCTCATGCACATTGGAAGGGATGAAACATGCAATGTTTGTGTTTGTCTTGAAAAGGTTTCCCTAAATTACAGCAATGCTCACTTGGTTTGAGTTGATTGGCGGGATAATCAGTTTGATAGTTTTGATGTGCAGGCAGTTGATTTAGATTTGATTCATATATATTGTATAAATACCCATCTCGTATTTGCTTGAGTGTTGCCGTGTAAGGTTTGTGGCACTTCTGTAGGTCTAAATATATGAAATACAATAGACTGTCTGAATTTTCATAAAGTAGGCAAACCTTCAGATAAAGATGGCTTTGGCACGAGAATTAGTGGGTTTTCATGACCAATTTGCTAATACTATTATTGTGGTATTTTGTATGCTAAAATATTTAATGGAGTTTAAGTTGTTTTTACTACAGCTATTGAGCTGTGGATTTTTTTTGATGCTAGTGATTAAAGGCATTCCCAAACTTTTCTGGCCCTAAATATTTAGCCAAGGGAGCTTGTTTTCCTGGGATTTTTGTGTTAATATGACAATAGTCTAAAGCTAAAGCAGTACAGGGCTGGATTTTGCAGAAATCCCTATTAGTTTTAGAGCACAGTTTCCAGACAAACATTTGAGGCTAAACTGCTGAGGAAGCAGATGCCAGTCTGTAGATACTAAGAGTTAATATCTCTTGAGATGTGTTCACTCTCTTAAGGAGCTTCTAGCCCCCAGCAAGGCTTTTCATCAGCAAGAAGAGAGGAGCTGGTGAAGTTGGTGGCACTGGTCACAGTGTTGAGTGGCGCTGGAGGAGTGGGTGAGTGTAGGGTAGGGACAGATCTTTTGGAGCCAACTGTAAATACTGAACTTGAACCCTGCATCATTGGGATAACGGCTGTGACTTTGGGTAGGTTTACATGGCTTCCAAACAAGTTAATTTGGTGGGTAATAATAGTGGTGCTTCAGAGCATCCAAGAGAGTCAACAACAAAGAGTGGCTTGGGGGAAGTGAAAACGTTATTGATTCCCCCCAACACAAGAGAAGACTGAGTGTACTTGTCCTCCTTGTTTTACCTTGTGTCTCTGCTGAATGGTGAGTGTGTGTGCATGCATACATGTGTGTGTATATGTATTGTATATATGTATGTGTATACATATAATTTGTTGGTTTCCATATACAAGTATGTATTCGTTGGTATTCAAGATTTTGAAATTGTTTTATCAGTGTCAGGAAAGCAGCTAAGTGTGAAAGTTTCATTGCTATTAAGTTGTTTTCAACAAGAGTTTAGCTTGTGTAAACCGTACACTATTATAACATATTATAAGGTACAGAGGGGGTTGTGGTTGAAAATGTTTTAATAATTCATAATATAGTTTTCTTTTTCCCACATAAAAGAAGTTTTAAGCAGCTTCTACCTCAGTATACCTTTGTTCTAGATCTGATATTCAAGTGGTAAAAAGGGAAAAAACTTTCTCATTGTATTTTGTTCTCATGAGTGTTTTTTTGTGGTACTGCTTTATTGAGCAAATTTCAGTTGAGGCAGCCAAGAGCGCTGTTAAACAAAGAAGTATCTGCTTAACAAAGGTAGACCTTTATATACACTAAAATATTTTATCTGGAAATAACATCTGGTGTTACTTCGTTTGGTGTTCAGACAACAATCTTTGTTGCTTGGTTTTGAAAGCTCTGGCTTTCTGGAACTGATGAAATAGAAATCTTTGAGTATGACCCAGTTTGACAGCAAACTAGCTGGTGGTGTGTCTTGCTCTGAGCAGACCATGAGACTCATGTCTGATGAAGCCCTCTTTCTTACAGCTTTCTCTCTTATGCTGGTTTGTGGTTTGCAGTTCTTTTTTTTTTTTTTTTTTTTTTTGCCATGATTGGGGCACCTAAAATTTTTCTCTTTCATTCTCTGTTGGGTTTGGATGTTGTTTGTTTTGGGGGGAGTGGTAGTTTTTTCTTTGGTTTGGATTTGTTTTTCTTTTGTCTAATGAGGTACTAACACATGCTGCAGTATTACCTTAACTAAGGCACTTGAAAGGATGTTTCAGTACGTGTGTTCACTAATTTCCCAGCCTCTACCTTCATGTCCAGCCTGCCCAAATGCCACCAATGGCACAGGGTATTGCTTTGGTTGGTGAAGGGAGCAGAAAGGTACACAATTGCCCATGCTCTGGTATGATAGCAAAATCCTCCTTTCCCTAGGAAATCATGTTGAAGGTAGGATCAGAAGAAGGAAGGCTGAATCAGGTTGCTTTTTCACTCATCTCCAGCGTAAGGGTACAGAAATGCTGGGGTCACCATTGGGTGACCCACTTCGTTGACTGGTGGTGGGATTCATGGTGGGAAACCCTCACATATGGATCTGGATGTTGTTTAGCTCACTATGAGAGTCTGATATCATTAAAACTTTTTAGCACTTCCAATAATACAAATATATTTATTTCTGAGCTTGATCTTAAATGCTTTTTAGTTGATGTGATTCAAACTAATCCACTAAGAGCCTGATCATCTGCCAGCCGCTAGAGTTGGGTCAAAGCTCTGTAAATTAATGAGCTCAGGGTGATTAGTACAGGTTTTGGTGCATTGGACAGTGCACCAAATTGGTGCCCGAGGTATATGTCTGTCACTTTATTTCCTTTAAAATTCTTATGCTTTGAGGATGTTTTCCCGGCTTGACAGTCAAAATAAACATGAAGGGCTCTGTCTGATACCAGTGAATGAAAATTATATTATGGTTCCAAAAAAGTAGGATCAAAGTTTTAACCACTGCTAGTTACAGAGACACTTACTGCTGAGATAATCCTAATCCAATCTTGGTTGAAGACCATTGTGTATTTAGCAGGTTTGTATCTGGGTATCCATTCACAGGACATGTTATGGGAAGAGGTTAAGTCTTGCAGCAACAGTTCTGCATTGCTTTTGTAATTGGAAGAAATATTGCGTACTGGTACATCTATTGTATGAAGCTGTGGAGGCTACAGAGAGCTTCTGTGGACATCAGGTTCATCTTGCTGATTAACTGTTGACTGGCAGTCGGTCAAGGAGAGGAAATGAGCCATTGCAAATTTTAGTGACGGCTTAAGCACACACGTTATCTATAGATTTTTTTAAAAACCTGGTAACTTCTGGTAAAATGTAGCTCGCTTTGTAGGCAGAAAAGACTCTTGCATTTCATGAGCTTTCAGACAGCTTCAGATGATGGAAGAATGATGTGTGATGGATATCCAGACTCACTCTGGCATTTGACAGAGGGTCCAATGACAGGTTAATGGATTTGGCCGTGGAAGCTCACATTTCTGAGGCCAGTCCTGGCCTGCTGGCTTATATCGAGCGTCTTCAGCAGTAGAGAGCACTTCCAAGCCATTTTGGCTGAGTTTTGTCCAGTTTGATCTAGAATACTTGGTAACTGTGTTGATGCCAGTCTTTGTCTTCATTCTGTTTTTATTCTCTGATTAGTATTCATACTATAAAATCGCTTTTCCAAAATCTCTACAATCCTCTTCTTTCCACAGATGTCTGAAAATGGTTTACATTTGTTGGATATCATGAGCTTTCTTGAGGGAGGATTATTTTCAAGGTGATTTGCCCTGAAATGATTGCATGTGCTGTAAGCAGCTGTCAAGAGCATGTGGCGGGGCTGGACTACCAGTTAGCAGTCTTAGCTAGATCTGTCTAAGCACCATTCACTTGTTGGATTTTTTTGCATTATTCTCAAGCATTTCAAGTAAGATTTTAATATCTGCTTGTTATTTTCAATTCCAAAATACCTGCAAATCTGTGTCGGTTAACTTGTTAGTTCTGTTGAAGTTGGTTCATTATTTAAAAGTCAGGCTGTAGCTGTGGTCTCCAGTGGGGCACCAAGTCTCCTTGTACCTCTGGGAAGTTTCAGTATCTTTATTTTGTCAGTCTTTATGCCCCATCTCCTGGGGTTTGGGTCCATCTGGTTGGACTCCTTGAACATGGGAATTTGTGGTCCATGCATGACTGTGCATACAGCAGCTGTCTTGTGCTGCTGGGTGGCTGGAAGAGCAGTTAGGTTCTGTTGAAGTACTAGTAAAGTCACATTCCATGGACAGACCTTGCAAGACATGAGAACTGACTGTATAATACAGCATTCTGTGTCATCTGGAATTTTTGGTCCTTTGACACTTGTAATTAAGCACTGAGATTGCTTAAATATCTTTGACTGTTGTTCACTGTTGTTGCTGAGCCCAGCTTAGGCTGTGTGAGCTAAACTTACTGATCCCCATCATTCATGGGTGGCATCCTCCATGGCTGGGGCATGGGCACATTTTTGGTGCATTTGTGTAGGTAAAATGCTGATAAAGCTAAGCAGCCATTGGCCTTAGTGTGAGTTGTAACATCTACTTTACAAATTCTCTCCAATTCTGACCTGTAATCATACTTTTGACTTAATTGTGGTTAAAACTGCCAGGTGTCTACAGCTATCAGGATTGGTTGGCAGTAGTGCTAAATTAAGTTCTAAATGATTCCTCATAATTCAAAATACATAGTAACGCCTCCGTCTCCACTTGGGGTTTGAGGTTGCATCTTCTACCCCATGCTCTATATTCCACGTCTGGGAAATGAGCAGCAGGGCAGGAATGTCCTGGGGTGGGCAGATCCAAGCTGGTGGTTTGCTGCCTGCAGCTGTTTGTAAGTCTCTCTCTGACTTAAATATAGCCATATTATGTAAAATCCCACACTGTATTTTTGTTCTGTGTGTGTAGAAGCTGATATTGTGATAAGATGGTAGCTGTGCCTGGAGTTGGACATATATATCTCTATTAGCCCCGAGGGTAGTGTTGGAAAAGTGCTCTTTTGTTTTCAGTTTAGCACAGGAAGCTCATTTTGGCTTCATTTAATATCACCGCTCAAACTGGCGGGGAATCAGAAATGTAGTTACATGACATCATATGTCTGGCACAGCAGCATGGCTTGGAGCTTCATAGAAACCAGCCCCCCTGATAATAAATCAAAAATTGAAACATTTCTGCAGTCTGTCATAGCAAGAGAAGGTTGCATGGCGCATTTTTTACTACTTCTCGTCTGCTTCCAGAAGAGACAGAGTTTTCTGAACTGTTAGAGTGATCTTGATACTGATGTATAGAAACAAGCACAGGGGGCGAAGTTATGGGCTTTGTGTTCTGGGGATGGGTGCCTGTCCTGTCCCCCTCTGCTGCTGTTGGGACTCAAAATCCACCTGCTCTCCCAGTGCAATGCCTCCACTTTGGCCTGGGTATGCTGATATATGGCAGAATTGTACTTATGAGGATTACACATTATTCCGGTTACACTAAAAGATATTAAATATATGCTGGCAGAGTTTTTCTTGTGTAAAGTTGATTTTATTTTTATTTTTGTTATTTATATTTTATTTGTATAGCTGAAAGAATATACAGCAAAGATTTAAACCACTGTTTGGTGAATAATTTTCATGTCTACAGTGTGCAAAGTTTTAGGATTTATAGTGAATGAGTCTGGAAGAAACAAATCACTTGTGGAGTGATGAGACCTTTTCTGCTTTCCTGTTAATCACATAGCAGAGAAGGCATGGGTGTGCACGGAGAGTAAATATAAGACAAACTCTATAAACTTCTGTCCGCTATTTTTTTTTCTTTATTTCTCTAACATTTTTATCTTGACCCATGTTTTATTCTTTTTTTTTTTTTTTTTGGGGGGGGGGGGGGGGGGGGCGGGGTGTGTTTTTTTGATTTTGGGGGGGGTGTTGGTTTGGGTTTTTTTTCTTTTTTTTCATGTCTTCTGGAGTGTGCATAGAGCAATAGGTGTCAGGAGGAGTCGGGTCTGGTGCCCATTTTCCTTGTAAACAAAGCTGTAGCAGAAAGAGCAGACACCTGATCAGACGTGGAAACCTGTTTTCTAATTAATTCCTGATGCTTCTCACACTGCTGTATAACTTTATAAGGAGTTCAGAGAGATACTGTTCCGCTGGTTTGGGAGGCTTGGTTACTGCACACCTTATCCTGCCACGTCTCAGCAGGCCTAGATTTCTTCGGTTACCTGTCCCTTCTCTGCAGAAAGGTATATTTTATAAAGCGCTTGTTGTATTGTGAGGGGGTTTTATGCTGCAGATGAGGGACCTGGCTGATTGTGGGTCAGAGTGGGATGATTTCCTGGTGCCTAACTCCATGGCATGAGGCGCTAGTGCAGCACTGCTTTGGGTGAGTTTTGGTATGAGCAAACTATTTTTATTATGCATTTGTAATTGTGATGCTCAGATTATCAGTGTCTGCAATTATGGGCTTACATATAAAGGTACTGTTGGTGTAGGAGGGGCAGGTCTGGGTGGGTGCTGCAGCTCTTTGCAGGAGCTTGGCTGTGCTGGCATTGGTCTTCACTCAGCCTTTGCAGGAGGATGCTCATCTTGTCATGACCGCTTATTGGAAGTAAAGAAACACGTGAGACTGCTCTATTTACATCTTGAGATAAGCAGTATTTTATATATATATTTTTTTTATGACAATTTAGGGAGAATAGTGACTGGAAATGGGATCTACCAGTCAAGGAGTCATGGGTAATAAACTCCTTTGAACGGGAAAAAAAGAATGAAACAAATAGGAAACAGGAGCAGGATTGGGTTGACTCTTCAAAAATTATATGAAAATATTGAAGATACTAAAGGGAAACATTCTCTGGTCATGGATCTCTTGTCTCTTTGGAGGTAGCAGATGTTGGGATGAATGGGCAGGCAATGGTGAACCTCGCTGGCTTGGCACTGCTTCTTCTAGTTTCTGTGGTCCATGCCCAGGATTATAGTAGATAATTACTGCAAACAGCAACGCTGTGTGTTTGTTTCTGAGTATCACCAGGGTTGATTTCACTTATAAGTTGGGTGGGAATGGTCATCGTCTGGAGCCTGCAGAAAAGTTCCCAGTGCTGTAATTTCATTGCAGCACTGCAGAAACTGGGGGGACATCATGGATTTATAGCGCTGTTTTGCTCCATGATATAGTCTCACTTTCTATAGTTCTTTTTAAAAGTCTTTCTTGCATTGGTGGTTTGAAATGTTGACAGCTAGTGCTTGTCTTACTTAAAAATAGGCCATAAATGTCATCCGTTATTTTAGAACCCAAAGTGGATTTAAGCACATAGATGGTTTTATAGCCAGTGACTTGTGACATAACTAGACGTTTTGGAAATTGAATAAGTCTTTCAGTTGCAAAATATGTATCTTTTGGTGACTTTTCTGTTTATGATCACAGATGTTGCCCAAAAGGTCATCATTCCCAATAAGAACCTTGGCCTGATTAACTTTTCATGAGGTCTCAATTACATTTAAAAGAGAAATTAACTAAACTAATGCCATAAAAAGCAATTTGGAATTCCTCTCATCAGGCATGTTCTCAGGTATCCTTCAGGACCTGAAGGTCTGATTTTTTTTAATTTTCAACCTATTAGCTATAATTAGCCTTTCTGTCAACTTTAGAGAGTGAACTTCTATCTTACTTTAGTCTAGGCTGATTTAATTGTTTCACCAGGCTTTTAATAATCTGTAAAATCTTTCAAATAAGCAGTTCTTACTAGTGCCTGACTTACTGTCTGGGCTTTTTTATGTTTGTTTGGTTTTTCTTTCTTTCTTTCCAAATAATAGCGTGTTGTGCTGCCAGCTATGTATCTTGCACAACAGTACTGTCTCTGCTGACCCATGGGAAATGGTTTGTTATTGCAAAGGAGCCTTCAGCCTTTTGGAGGTGGTTTCTAAATGCTTAGGGAGGTCTTTGCTAGGAAAGAAGTATAAAGAAATATACTAGTGCGTAAATTGGAAAGCAAAACTGTACAAAGTTTCAGTCCATTTTTTTAAAATAAAATGGTGTTATTTTTGTCTTGAATATTCCTCTGTTGTGGAAAAAATATGGCAGTGTCATGGCTAAGATTGTGAAGTGTCTTTGCTAGAAGCCTGTTTTCTCCCAGGGCGGGAGTAAGAGGTGTCCTCTCAGGGTCATTGTTTACAGTGATATATGCTTACTGTCAGCATTGGAAGTAATTGTCAGAAAACATCAATTTTAGAGAAATTAGTAGATGAAGAGCAGTGTATTTTCAAGTCAGATCAATATTTCACTGATCAGACACAGATTTCTTGACAAGTTTTGGGGGTAGGACTGAGGGTGAAGAGCGGGTCTAATGAAAACCAGTAAATCATGGTCTTCCAGCAGTGAAAATGTCAGTGGTGACATAATGAAAGGTATATATCGTGGCCTGTGGAATGCCAGATGATTCATGTGTGAAAATTAAGCAACTGGTTAAATAGGGGGGCACACATTCTGAAGACTATGTCTCCTTTTAGTATGTTCTGTAGGTGAGCATTTAAGTCTGATGAGTTGGAGCATGATTTTGAGGTATTCTTCAGCTATGTTGGAGATAACATCTCTTACCTGGCAGACATTTGAATTACTGGTGATACTCCATAAACACTCTGTACCTTGGGAAAGTGGACTTTCTAATGCCAAGATGATGAGGCATTTGGATCCAGCAACAGGCATAGCAGATGACGAGATAAACGAAGGAGGAGAGGAGTTTGAAGTGAAGCTTGATCTCTGGGAGGTGAGGGTTTTAGTGGAGCAGATTGAAGATGGAGCAGGAGAAGGTCTGCCTTAGCTCTTAGTTACTGATATCAGTTATGCTATTTAATATCATATAATATTTGCCATCTGGTGAACTAATGATATTAAAGCATCTTAACTGAATGAAATGGACAGTGACAGAGATTACAGCGCATGGAAAGGTAGTCAATGGAAGGTGTTAGGGCAAATGCATGAGACACCAGGGTGTGGGACTGGCTACAGCTGAAGGCAAAGGAGAGATGAGGATGTCAAAACCCCACAGGGGCTACCTGATCACCCTGATGGGTGCCTGCCCCAGCTAGGCTTATCTGAGGGACAAGACTGAAGGAGTGACAACTCCGACATTGCAGAGATGTTCTAGGGTGGAGGGAGAAATTCCTTTTTGAAGTTTAAAGCTTGGGTAATACAGAGTAGGGGTTATGTTATAATTTGTGTACTGGAGATAGGTTGAATTGCCGGGCAATACATGACCCAATGTGACCAGCTGCAAAATGATTTATGGAGGGGCATGCCTTAGTTTACCCCCCATTAGGGAAGTCAAGTGAACCCATACCTGTTTGTCCAGGTGTGTCTGTGTGTGAGCAGGACTACAGAGGCAGGAGACCAGACCTATTGGCTTCTGCAGTTTCCTCGTTTTCTTGTGTGTTGAAGTGTGAGGAGATGTGGTAATATTGTTCAGTGACTGTGGTTTTCCCTCTGCTCTGGACAACCTAATCTCTCCACACTTCAGCTCCTGTTCTTTTTCTCTGCTGATCTCAGGCAACGACCAGCCTTTGTCCTGGCTCCTAGGCTCTTCCTTTAGTGCTTCTCTCTCCTAGTTTTTGTTTGCTCTGCTTTTATTACCAGAACCAGAGTTTACCTGTTATGATGGGCACTGGGTAGTGGTCCTCTGACTGTCAGGATCCAGCCCACTGAATCTTCCTATAAGGTCCCCAGTGACTTCCTGCCCCACTTTCCTCTTAGCTCTTTTGTAAGTGGCTTTATTCGTGTACACATCATTTCTGCCATGAAACCAAACAAATGTGTGAATATAATATTGTTATTTTGGGAAAATACCAGCTAGCCAGGCACTGTAATTTCAGGGAGATTCACTTTTTCTATCTTTGTGCACAGTTGTTGTTTGAAACTTACCGTGAATCAACACAGTAAATAATCGATGAGCTCCAGGTAATTATTTCTGGTGGGGCAACTGGGAAAAAAATAACCACGTGTCCTGGGTTCAGCAGTAGCAGTCATTTTTCTCCTTCTTGGTAGCTGGTGCAGTGCAGTGTTTTGACTTTCAGCTCGGGAACAGAGCTGATAACAAGGATGTTTTGGTCTGGACAAGGACTTTGTGAGCCTCATGCTCTGCCGGGGAGGAGGGGAAGCCGGGAGGAAGCAGAGACAGGACACCTGACCTAAACTGACCAAAGAGGTATTCCATACCACAGCACATCATGCCCAGGATGTAACTGGGAGTTACCCGGAAGGGGTGGTAGACTGCAGGGTTGGAGGAGGTATGGGTCGGTGCTTGGTCGGGCTGGGGGGGCGAGTTATCAGTTGGCTGGTGGTGAGGTGTTGTATTCTCTTCCCTTGTTATTTCCTTTATCATTATTATCATTGGTGGTAGCAGTAGTGATCTGTGTTATACCTTAGTTACTAAACTGTTCTTATCTCAACCCGTGAGAGTTGCATTCTTTTTGATTCTCCTCTCTGTCTCTTCGGGAGTAGGGGGAGGGAAAGAAGGGGGGGAGTGAGTGAACGAGTTACCTGACTGGGTTTAAACCATGACACCATGAAACAAACAAACAATCAAAAAAACAAACCCCAAAACAACAAAACCCAACATAAAATCCTGTTCTGACATTACTTACCGATGAATAGATCTAGTTTTGTGAGAAATCCAAGAGGTGAGAGCCAGTGACTCTAGCGCAAGTGTTTACTTCTGTGCAGTATTTTGATTTACTGTTATTTAAAAAGAACAAATATAAATACACGTATGAGCTTTATGACATGTTAGCAGACAATCAATGATCCAGAATGTCCTCCTGGTTGACTGTGTCTTGTAACAGCAGTATTTTTGATGAGAATATTGTGTTATGCTCATACCCTTGCTTATGTAATTTGAACACAGTAAAATGGAGGAATGAGTGACAGTGATTAGCTACAAGTGAAATGTAGGCAGGGCCAAAGCTTGTATGAAACTGAATGAAAAATGAAATGCTCAAGGAAACTGGTACAAGGGGGAAAGAATATATCTCTGCTTTAGTCCTGGTGTTTTCTGTCTACATTTAATTCACTTTATAAGCAGTTCCCTCCAAACTGAACTCTGAACAGCAAAGTGGTTCAGATCACATTAGCTTCAGAAGGATGAATTCAAGCTAGCATTAATTCAGCTATTCAGTGAATAGTGTATGACAAGCTGCAGCAAACTGCACAGCTTTGGCAGTTTCAGTTTGAGTCAGGTTGCAGGGCGACTGTTTTGTCCATCTATAAATTGTAATGACATTAACAAGAGTGGGTGACTATTGCAGAGAAGCTTTCTGTAGAAGCAAAGGGTAGGCCATATATGTGTGGTTAAGTACCAGCAAACCTGCTGAGGTCTCCGTATCAGACTTCCACTGGGACCCAAGGGTGCAGTGTTGGAAGCTTGAAACAGTCACGGTAGTGGTGGCTAAAATGGGAATGGTATTTTATAGCTTCCTATCATGATGGAGAAGATAATTGTCTTTTAATTGGTGCTCCCCCCCCCCCCCCGAAGTTATAAAAATAAAGCAATTAAATAGCTTTTTCTGGGAGGACAAGTGCCAAATAATTAACTAGCTGTTGAATACAAATAATACTTGCAAGTCTTATGAGGCACAGGGGGTGGGGTTTGTTTGTTTGGGGTTATGGTGGGTTGGAGATTTTTTGGTATTATTTATTTATTTATTTATTTTTTAAAGCTGTTGAAAATTAAATGAGTTAATGATGGTAGTGCTTGTTTTCTCCATTAGTTAACCCGACAGCTGGAAGAACACTAATTGGTCAGTTCTAATTTGAGTTTCTTTTATGTGACTTTAATGATTTATAGCTTTTCTAATGTTTATACCAAATAAAATATGCACTAAATTCAGATGTATGTCAGTGGAGTAACTTTGAGTAAAGCTTTATGAGCAAAGTATTTCAATTTCAGTACCACACAGTAGAAAACATGAAATCAGATTCATTTTACTCTTTTAATGTGACTAATTATGGACATTTTTGCAAAGAAAGATTTCCTACAAAGTTTGTTACAGTCCTTGTGGAGTGAAGGCTGGCAGTGCATATAATGAAACAGTGCAAGAGAAGAGTCTTATTTTGATTCACAGAACCACTTTTGGATGTCACCTCTGACTGCTAGATGTGGATGTACACAAACATGAGCTACTTTTTTCTATCAAGAGAAAATGAGAATGAGATACATACTTTAAAGGCTCACTAAGCAAGGCTCAGGTCATTGTTCATTAAACTTTGTGTAGGTGCCAAAAGCGTATAGCTGGGAATGGTCAGCCCATTCCCAATTATTTCCCTGAGGGTTAGCTGCCAACATTTGTGTGGCATCTTCTGCAGCCTCGTTTGAGATGTCCTCTTTGGAAATGAGCAAAAGCAAACCTGTTATTCTCATATGTGTCCTCTCCCTTTGTGGCTTGCCTGTATTTTTGATGCCTTGTGTCAATGGGAATTCACATGTGGGTTGGGAAACAAAAAATAGCATGAACTCTGAGTGAACTGCCAGGGGATCAGAGCCATTCTGCAGCCTCCTCTATGCGTGTCTGGGGCTGAAACAATACCACCTGGTGTTCACTAACTACCACATAAATATGTTAAAGTGTTTTGGGGAGAAAACATGGACATGGCATGACAGTGTGAATAGGCAAAGCAAAGGAGTTCATTAATATCTTGTCTGTTGTGAGGAATAGTAATGCCCCAATATAGTTTGCATTGACTTTGGTGACAAAACTCTTCTCAGTGGGGAGAAAGCCCAAGTTTTGAATTAATTCATAATAATAAAATCTCATTCAGTACACAATATCTTGTATTCGGGGCTGATCGCTGAACTTCTAAAGAGCCCTCTTTGGGTTGATGCTGAGCAGTCTGTGACTCTGTGCCTAATCTAGCATGTCAAATGTGTGGGGTGATGTCCGAGAAGAACTGTCACAAATCACTCTGGAGAGCTGAGGGGGAAGGCATCAGGAGAGTGAGGACACAATGGTGCAGATTGATGTATGGTTTTATTAAAGCGCAGTTTGTTGCATGACAGACAAGCAATTTGGCTCACTCTTTAATGTCTTCATTGGTGTTTAATACAAAAAGTTTCTTGTTGTCAATATTTCTGGTATAAACGTTCTGAACACAGCCTTGCAGGAAACTGGAGGGGGAAAAAAATAAGTATTTTCTCTTGAAGATGTCCCTTTTCACCAATTAGACTTTGAGATGTCACTAAGCTGGTTTGTTTTTCTTTTTTGTTTTTGTTCTGCTCAAGCATGCTTGGTTAATTGGGTAGAACTCATTTTTGTAATCAGAAGGGTTTGGTGCTTTGGCGCTCTGCTTTGGTCTCTCCCCAATTATTCTGCGTAACAGTCTTCTTTCACAGCCAGAGATGTAATCCTGCCCATTTGAAAATGATGGTTTTATTTGGAGATCTATTTTCCCCCAAAATCCTACCAACCCCTCCAGCAATTTTTCACAACTTGAAATGTTTGTTCCTGTAGCACAAATAAACTGTTCTGTGAGTTTGCCCAGGACTGACTTTAGGCTAAGCGGTTGCTCCTTTGAGCCTTTAAAAATACTGAGTTTGTGCTGATGATCCTCCTGGTCTCTAGATTTTTTTGAAGTGGCCCTAATTTTCTAGACTTAACAAAAATATAAACCTTAAAAACTGAGTGGGATCATCTCATTGTTTTAAAACTGCAACGTGTATGAGTGGGCAGGGAGGTTGGAACTGGGTGACCTTTAAGATCCCTTCCAACCCAAACCATTCAATGATTCTATGATCTGCTAGCCTGGTACGTGGACTAGAAAACTACTTTCTTAAAAAGCTTTATGTCTTGGTTGCAGATCAGATCATATGCCAGCTATCTCTGTGAGCATGGGATACGTTCTCCTATTTTGTTTGATTTCACTTGTTTTTAGCAACTCTTATTCTTTGGCTATGTGGTAATACACTGCATTTTTTTCCCCTTTTTCCTAGCAGATTTGTTGCACAGTTGTTGCAACAACATTTGTTGTCAGTGCTTTCCCATGTTTTAACTGGAATGCTCTTGCTTTTTGGGTTAAATGTAAGTAGGAAAGATGGTTCAGGAGGATCCAAATAGCTGTTGCCATACCAAGCATCACTGAAATTTAACTTAATAAGTAGCTAAGTATAAGCTTGAGACCTCGTTTTACTTTTCCCTGGGAGAGCATGACCACCCTGCCCATGGCCAGTGCTGTTTCATGGTGTGGGCACCAACCCTGGCCTGCCAGACACAGGCTCCCTGCTCTGAAACACCCTTCCACAGATGTCCTGGGGCTGCCTGAATGGAGCCTTGCTCTCCTTTTTCTACAAAACATTAAAGAGGAGCAGAAAGGAGATGTATGTAACGTGTAGTCCACAGAAATAGTATCCCTGCCTCGGAGAGAAGAGCCTTTTCAGTTGTGCCAGTGAACTTCAAGGTTTATTTAGCAAATTATTTAACCTCCCATCCTTCCCCTTTGCAGAGGTGCCTGGCCACTGGAATTCAGTGACTGGGGTTTTGGCCTCTTATTAGCAGGAAAATCACAGGATTTCTGTGCTCACGCATGGTTTCCTTATCCTGCATCTGCATGGAGCCGGTCTGTCTGTGCATTGAGGTCAGCCCTTGTGCTGTGGGACACGGGAGGGGTTGAGCACTGGCTTCCAAAATTCCCAAACTTAGCCAGATCCTGATCTTACACATCCTGTTGAGTTCAAGGCTTGCTGCCTGCTGCTTCTGTTGCATGCCATGCAAATACCTGTGAGACAGGTCTTGAAATGATTTCTTAGATCATCCATGCCCATTTTGCAGCTAATTCAGAAGTTTTCATAGTCAGTCTTACATTTTCTGTACAATTTAAAAACCACCAACAAACCAGTGGTGTCACTGCACCACTGTGTGTTATGTATGGTGAAGTGAAATCAGAATGAATTATGTCCAACTTTTAACTTCTCGCCTTCTTAGTTGGACAATTAATTTGCATACATTGTATTTTCTTATATGAACATTGTGACCTTCCTGATTTTTTAATTTTTTTTCTGTCCTTCACACCAAATACTTAGTATCTGAAATACTCAAGTGAAACATCTCTGTTTCGTCTCTCCTCTGCATTTATCTGCAGCCAAACTATCCTCTGGGGATGAATGAATAGAAGTGACATTTTACTACGACTCATTAGAAGATGAGGGGTTTGTACATGACCTAAGAAAAGTTAAGCTTTTGCCAGTTGGACTGAAAATATAAGTTGTACAAGTTGAAAATAGAAGCAGTGTGCTATTTTCAAAATCATCTTGAAGCCACATCTTGTTAAAGATTAAATTGCATCTGAAGGAAGACGGCATGAGAGGTAACATATTGTACCCCCCTTCACTTCCCCAGGATGTGGGCTTTTAGCTCAATGGACTACAGGCTTTGTAATTAGCAGCAAGGCGATTAGATTGTCCGTGTTTCTGGGAGTAATTTGTGCACTAATTGTTTGATTATTTAATTGCTATTGCTTACTGCAACTGAGGAGAGGTAGTGAACCCTTTTGCAAGAGCTCCTAGAGGTTCCTTAGAAGTTGCGTGTACTTCACTACACCTCCTATTATCAGAAGGGTAATATACATTTAAACATTTCAGGGCCAAAGTGCAAAGAAAAATCTCTAAATAGCAAGCAGAAAGAAGAATTCTGTAAACGGCAAGTGGCAGTTAATGTGATTAGTTACATATTCTGTAGTTGCAGTAGTGCAAATTCCAACCTATAGCTTTAAGGATGAAGGGCAGAAGGGAAATCTAAAGAACAGTAGATTTTTATATTGTTTGGGAACGTGAAGTGCATAAGGGGGGGATTACTGTTGGGTAGACTTTATATCCAGGAACAGATCTTCCAGCACTGTCACAATGGTTGTAGTTCCTTTGACTGCATTTATCACTGGTGAATAATCATAACACAATTGAATGATAGACCAGGTGACCTTGCACAGTGGAATTCACAAAAGCAAATTACTCATGCTGTGGTTTCTGCAGTTTCTCACAGATATTGCTGCTTTGATATGCTGTGCTTTATACTTTAGGGCTGATATGTCTACTGCCTGCTAAGAGGGAGTTTTTATTTGCTTTTGCTATTTTATTTATCTGAAGGAAGTGTTGCTTTAGGGTGTACTGAGGTGGAGGCTTTTCCAAGTGAAAAGATAAGAGAAAATGTCTTCAAGATGAGAAGAGGTAGTAACCTATAAAACTTAAAGATATGGCCCAGGCAGTGAGGAGGAGATGCAGGAGGAAGGTGGAGGTGAGAGAGCAGCAGAAGCATCAACCTCCTGTGAGACTAGGCAACCTCTGTCTGCATTGGATGTCCAGAGAGAGCAAGGCAAGGTTTCATCTCCCATGGGAGTAAGCACTGACCACCACAGTATGTGCTGTCCTTGCACAAGGAGGAGAACCACAGAAATGCCCACAAACTAGGAATTCCTTCATTAATTTTTTCCTCCTGAAATGCTGCAACATTTGCTGCAGCCCTGCATCTAGTAGCAGCCCAGCTCATGGCCTTCAGTACTGATCAGCTAGCAAATATCTATTAAACTTGTGAGAGGGACAAGAAGGAGAAATACATCCTCACAGATAACTCCTTTCCAACAATGCATCTCTCCCAGAACTGAAAATCTGATGGTAGGTGATGCCTCTGCTCAAGGGCTCCCTGGTCCTCCCTTGGAGGATGGGGACCTTCCCATTGTCCCCAGCACTGGTGACAGTGAAGATGAGATGCTGCTGCCCTAATAAGACCTGACAAATGGGCAATTGGGCTGTGGCTTAGGGAATTTAACGGTTAATTTCCATAGCGCTGTGTCAGGGCAAAGGGCAGGAAGAAGTAATTCTGCTGCAGAGCAGCAATGGGGATGCCTTTCCGTCTGAAAGGTGTTGGTGAAGCTGGAAAGATTGAGTTAACTAGGATTTCTGTGTCGGCGCCCAAGACCTTTTATAAACAGACTGCATGATCTAAATACCATGCGACTACTTCCCCTAACTGCAATCCGGTATCAAATTCAGAGTGGGCCATGCCATTTTATATTTGGTTGGTGCACGCGCTCTGCTATGCGAGAGAGGCCACTACGCCTGTAAAGGAGAGAAGTTAGCTCAGAAACAAAAACTGTGTGCCTGTACACTGGAGAACAAGCCTGCTCCGTGAGCAGAGGTTTAGCCCTGTAGTAGCTGATATGTCAGCAATAACTGTTCGAAAAAATATTTTTGCACAGAATCTGGCAGTTTTGGCCAAAAACCTTGAACTAAAAGGGGCTTGTGAGTAAAAGGAAAAGCCTTCATGCCCTTGATGAAGCTTCTTTTAGGGCTTATAGGCTTCGTGAAGAGAAGCCATCTTTGCAGAAAAATAACATTTTGGATGATTTATAGGAAAAAAGGGAACTGAAAACAATTTTTTGCCAAATGCCTGAAGGTTTTAAGATTGTGTATCCAAATATATATGTATCTCCTTCCTTTAAAAACAAAAAAGCAATTACACTTGGTTTTTATGTATGGGTCTAAAACCAGAATGAGTGTGCTGAACAGTAATTACTGAATATGTTTTATTCAAAATAGTTTTTGATGTTCCACTGTCTGTGAAATATCAGTATTACTTTGAACATCAACAAATAATAAAATATTTTCTCAATTGATATAGTATATTTGTATATGTGTTTTGCCCATTGTGAAAGACAGAACTATGTGTAACCATGTGTAAATACTCAATATATTTGTGAAATACTGAGTATTCAGGATTCTGGCAGTAGGTACTTCTATGTATGTGGAAGTGTCTATTTTTATGTTACCTATGTATGTATGAAATGATCAGGTAGAACATACTTGCTCTAAAGAGCAATGACTATAAGGGTGGTAGGTGTTTTGTTCAATAAGTACTTTCTACTTCAGTAACCAAAGGGGTTTTTAATTTTGCCTATAACTAAACCTGTTTTGAACATACAGAAGTGGGAAAGTGAATTCTATGTATTCATTTGAGGTTCTTGCAACTTGTAAGAAGTGGTGGTGGAAATTAAGCTACTTGTAATTAGGAGAAGCACAATGTGAGTATTTTTAGCATGCAGCTGGAGGATTCCTGCCACCCTTTTAGACAGGACTAACAGCCACTTGTCTTCTGAATCTGACAACTAGGCAAGTACTAACAGCTACACAGAGACTATTTGGAGATGGGCTGAATAAGCAAGTGATCCCATAAAAGGGAAGGTGAACAACAGAAGAAAAACTGGTGTCCTCAACTGGAAGACTGTACTGTGAATAGAAAAGCTTTTTATGATGAGCAAGCCCAACAAATTCACTTCTTATTATATTTTGGAGGAATTCTTAATTCATTATCTTAATCTTGCTGTGTTTTAACTTAAAATACTGCTATTTGTCATTTCTGTTGATAACGTGTTAATCATAGGTTTCTGCTGAGAGTTAGCGTTGAGCTGTGAAGAGCCTCTTTCTTTGGGATGGGGGTCCTAATTTATTTGTACTGTAATGCAGGATTGCTGCAATTTCACTACAAACTGCTGCTTCCTTGAAATGAAAAATTGGGCTTGCATAATTTGCCTTGTTTTTGTTTGGGATAAAAAGACCCCACAACCCAAACCCCTCTCACCTCCAATCTTTCATTATCTTCACAGTATGAATATTAAGCAATTTCCACATCCAGTTGCATTGAACAGCTCTAGTCAAGCAGCGAGTAGAGAGGCTGATGTGTGTGTGTGTGGTAACGGATGGCTCTTCTTTTGCATAGGAGAGGCTCAACTCAGGAGTCCAAACACATCTTGTTTCCTTGTGCTCAGCATTGCTTATTACATACAGATATATGCCCTGAAAGCAAATTCTGCCAGAGTGGAGCATGTCTACCTGGCGACGTTGTTTGTGCAGCTGATGGGTCCTGTTTTCAGAACTGGACAATCAGGACAAAGTTGCCATTTAGCCAGCTCACCTCCAGGTGTATTTAGCCATGAGGAACTCAAAAATGTGAATAGTTCCATGCACGTATCTGGCTCCCTTGCCGAGGTGGGCTTTACTGGGGACTCTTTCCCTGGATCACACAGGGACACACTGGCCTCATTTCTTTAATCTTCTATGTGGCTGGGAGAGGTTTGTTTTATTTCCTTTTTGCTTCTAATCAGGAGTTCATTTAACCCTGGCTGATACACCTCCATGGAGTAAACCCAATGGAAATTGCCATTTCCCCCTTCATAAGGTTAAAAAAACAAAGTTTAATGCAGCATGTTGTGTTATCTGTTTCCCTCACTATTTTTATGATTTCACGGTGTTTTAATAAAAGAGCTGTTTTCAGATAAGAGCCAAGGATGATGACAGCCCCACTGGTGGCCATTTGAGATGCTAGTCCTGTGTGGGTCTCCACCAGGAGACAAATATTTGAAGACAGAGGTGGGAAGTTACACCCCTGCCCCTGGGACATCTTTCCTGAAAAAAAACCAACAAAACAACCAAACAAACAAACAAAAAAATCATTCAATAATAGCTCTCACACTTCCAAAGGTGCTGAGGCAATACCTGGTTATTGCAGAGCTCTTGGTCAGTCTGGGTGGAAAAAAAATTCAACCCCCTATGTTCTGGATGAACACCAGCAGCCAGGGGAAGCCAGCGGCTCCTGCCTGGCTTGGAAGCTGCGTCCTCTCAGGGCTTTCTTTTCTCACTCAGTTTTTGAGGCCCTTTTGCATCATTTTTAAGTAATCCTAATAATACTGGCTGTGTATCTAACAATGCACTGGTGTTGTCTGCTCCTGGATGGCTCCCCACAGCCTGGGTGCAGGGACTGGGATGCCCCTGAAAGCTGCTGGTTTTGGGAAGCTTCACAAGTGCTACTGCACAGGTATTTCTTTCTCCTTAAACTGGTTCCCTTCGTTCGATGGCATAGGAAAAATAAACCACATCGTTTGACAATAGCGTCACCGAAGGAATAAGACCCTTTGGAGCATAGATGAGGAAAACGCAATAGTCACTTTGTTATAAACACCAGCCAGCTGAAGGTAGAAAAAACCTGCAGCAGCTGGAGCTCCTTGCCTTTCCTGAGATACTTGTAAAGTAATGTGGTCTTCTGGCTTGCACAAAAGGTGCATTTTTGAAGGGTGTGAGCCTGTGTTAGAGTGTGGGTTTGGGATACCCATCGCTGCTCCCTTGGACATCCCAATGGGTCTTCAGCAGTGCTGTTTCCTTTCTTCCTGATCTAACTCTGCAATTTTCTAGTATTCTCTAAAAGAAGCGGTTAAATCCTGTCACAGCGCAGTCTCTGATGACTTTATCAGTGCCCTACTGAGGTTTTTGCAAACCAGTCCCTGACCAGTTAAATTGTAAATGGTGACAAGCCATTCTGCCATTCACCTCTGCTCCTGTTTGCAGCTCTCTGGCCAGGGGAGGGTGTCCCCAAGTCCCTTTCCTAGGCAGTGACAGGGATGCCACTGAAGCTGAGCCAAAGTAACCCCACTGCTACCTGCCCCTGCAGGAGGGCAGCTGGAGCTTCATGGGAGCACCATGGTTTTGGTGAGGTTGGGTTGCTGGGGGCTAAGGTGGTGACCACCTCGTGGGTTTGCTCTGCTCACCCCTCTTCTCTACTATTGCCAGGTGTGTTTCTCCGGCCACCGCATGAGTACGTCCTCCCCCTGCGATGGCCACGCAGCCCACTCTGGCATGGGTGCTGCTGCTCAGCCTGCTGGCCAGCTGCCTGCCAGCCGTGCAGCCCAGGGACTTCACCGTGAAGGACATTGTCTACCTCCACCCTTCCAGTAAGCCACCTTTGCGCAGGCTGCAAAGCCACAGGCAGCCGCGGCATGGGGGTAAGGATGGGGGCAAATCTGGTTTAAGGCAGCAGAAACACCAGGGTTGAGCTGGGAGCTGAGCAAAGATTAAAAAAAACAACCCAGTACTCATAAACCCAAGTAGATGTACAACCAGACCATTGCTTCCCAAGGGCTCACAGGTCAGCAAGGGTTACAGGCAGTTGCTGAGCATGTCAGGAGTTTCTTGTTTACTATTTTCTGTTCCTCAGTAATCTCTCTGGCCATGAGACCAAGCTCCATGCCACACGGTTTGCCCAAGCACATCAATAGCGGTGACCAAGGGGCAAAATTTGACTGTTAACAATTATGGCACTAACTGCTTTTGACTTTATTTCAGTAAGTCCCTGAAGCAATGCTACAGCAAAGTTACGCATCTTTAGGTCTTGTCTTTTTACCAGTCTGTTCACTTTATTGGATACAAAGTTATTTAATTCTACAAAAAGAAAGCACTTGCTGAACTGTATCTGACATCTGCCCCCAGAAAAAGCTCATCACCTTTCTGGATTTGGCTGAAAATTTATATTCTGTACAAGATGAAATTCCTGTTTTATGCTGTAACTGTGACCTACTAGAGGTCCAGGGTGACATGGGTGAACTTAGTTGGTGTGTTGTCCCACCCCAAGCTGTTGCTTGAGGGCAGCACCAGCCCCACCAGGGAGGCTCCCAGGTTGGTCCCTACCCAGAGAAGCCTGGGGACACGAGCAGTGAATGCCTCTTGCTTCAGCTCTCACACCTGAATGGGGTCTGGCCCAGAACTGCTGGGCAAGGGGAGGAGGTGAAGAGGAGGGAGAGGGGAGATGTGGTCCACAGGGCTGTGGATGTTCAGCTTACTTCATCCCATGCAGACAAATGTGACCTGTTCACAATTCAGCTTCTGAGAAGGTGGCAGCATCTTGAAGATGTATTGAATGTGCTACAGAAACCCTGCCAGGAGATCACTTAAGAAGTTGCAGTCTTTGTTTAGTGAGATAATAGGATAGAGTCTGCTGTTGAAAACTGGAGGTTCAGCTGTTCCTTTGGGGACATCAGTCTGCCTTCAAAAGGGATAGCTCATTTTTCCAGCGGGACAGTTTCCAGAAGTATTTTAATCCATCTGATATTTTGTTATCAGGACTGATAAAGTAGCTGTATTGGATGTGAGCTCTCATACCAAGAGGATAAGTACTCCTTGCTCACATTAACTCCCTTTGAAGTCTGCAGTAGGCGCTTCTGCTAGGTAAACAGGCCTGAACTGAGTCCTTATTGTGCCTGTATGTGCCTTTCCTGCATTGCTATTAGTGATAGGATTTTTATAAATCAGGACCAACCTGATGAAGTTGAAAGGTATACTTGTAGAAAGATATGTCTAAAGAGAACAAATGCTGCTATGTGCCTCTGAAAAGCATAGTAGAACCAGATTAATTGGCTCACTTTAACTGCACATTGTCTGTTCCTTTCAGCCACACCATATCCTCGTGGATTTAAGTGTTTCACCTGCGAAAAGGCAGCGGATAATTATGAATGCAACCGATGGGCCCCGGATGTCTATTGTCCAAGAGGTAACCAGCTGCACGCTTGTGTTGAATTTAAACCCACTTTACAACAACCTCTCACTGTCCTCACTACAGGACAGCACTGAGCCTCCATTATTCCTTGAGAATACTTGGATGCTGGTGATTGCTGCTCCTGCTTGTAAGCCATCTCAACAAGAAAGATGTGTAAGCGATATGGGTAATCCTTTAAGCTTTTCTGTCTCTTTGTGATGGATGAAGTTTAGGACTTTCATCTATTCCCCGTACCCCTCTAGCTCAGCTGGAAATTAAATCAGGCTTACTTTTATTGAAGGGTTGTATTTCTCTTACTGTTGTGAGTGTGGGACCTGTTCTTGCATTGTTTGCTTCCCCACCCTAGGGCATAAGCCCATGCTTCAGGGCAGCTGAAGCTGCCTCTTTTTGCCTGGCATTGAGGTATTTTCAGTATCTTGGGCTCATAACTCTGGACTCAGAAGCTGGGACCAGCTCAGGAAGGGCTTTGGAATACAGGCACACAAGTAGCAGATCCAGGTATCAGGGAGATCCATGAATCTACACCTCCCTTACCACTTCTCTTTTTAAGATACTCATCAGGCATTAAGATTGCCCACAGCTGCTGCTGAAGCCCATTTAGTTGGGTTGGACATGGTGTGTGTCCTCACCAGCGTGGGTGCATGGAGGATGCAGCTGAATTCGCATGGGCGGTGGGATGCTGCCAGGGCTTGTTTTTCCTCTAGTGCTTCCCCTGGGCTTGGCAGCCCTGTTCAGCACCTACCCAGGACGTCTGTGGTCTGTTGTGAGACATTACAAGTGCTCTCAGAAAATATTTGTTTTGGAGGGGGACAGACAGTGACCTGTGCAGTGGGGACAGACCAGCTGTGTTTGCAGCCTTTGTCAGAGCACCTTATCTATCTGAGAATTTATTTGCTTTGAGCTGAAATCAGCGCAACATCAATAACAATAAAAGAGATCAGCCTAGCTGGCATCAGATGAGACCAACAGCCACGGATGCTCCCTGTTTTGACAGTAGTGGATGGTATTTGAACTGTAGCCTGTAGATCACTGTGCAAGAGAGGCCCAACTCTGAGGTCTACCTTAATATAGCCAGCAGAAATGACCTGACCAGAAAAAGTTCTAATCTGGCAAGTTAGGGGCTGTTTAGGGGAGGGGAACGCTGAAATTCATCAGCTGCATTCATCCAGACCAGAACTGCTAGTTATGGTGATCAGCCCTCCTGCCTGCTGGTACAAACACCCACTGTATGTCCATGAAGCAGGGTGGGGTTTTATCCATGAAGAGGGGCTAGCTGGAAATCTGAGTCTATCTTTAATCTTCAGCACAGAAGCCTTCTTAATTCCTTAAACTGGAGGGATCTGGTAATGTTTTACCCAGCACAACACCTTAGTAACCAGGCTGCCTGACAGTGCGTGCTTTGGAGCTGGAGAATGGCCCTGACTGTGGCATGGACCCACAGCCCCTCACTGCTGGCTTTTGGGTCAGACCAGGGGCCCCCGGTGAAGTTGGCGTTACTGTGTGTCAGAGGAGCAGGGACTTGGGGAAAGGGGATGGGCACTATGGCTTAAAGGCTGTGTCCTTATTCTGTTGCAGTGGAAGAGAAGACAGGAGCAAAACTGATACTGTCATTGCTCCCCACCCTGCAGCAATCAGCTGTTGCTTTGGGATGCCTCATCACCAACAGCTTTTGTTGATGTTGCTTAGCTTTACATCCAATACACTTCTACATCAGAAAGCTTTTATTAAGGCAGCTTTTTAATTTTGTTACTTTAATTTTCAAATGTAATTTTGAGTTTGTGTAAGGAAACCGCAGAAATGTAAGCTTAGGTTTGAGGCGTGACTGAGGTCATCTGCTCAGGTAATCACCTTGTCTCTGGGAGTCAGAGGTATACACTATACTTTGGTGGGAGAAAATGAGAACACTATGTCCAGCTGCTATTATTTTTGAAAAAGACAGAATGCTGTTAAAACCAAAATACTTTCATCAGCTATAATGTAGGACTTATAGGGAACTGCATTTTATTTATAATAAAACTTGTTATAATGGAGACTGAATACGTGAATCCTGCGTTAGAGATTAGAAAAAGAATTTCCTAGAAAGGAGACTTCCTTCTATGCATGAACCTTGGTTTCTGTTATTTATTAGCTTCAGCTCAAGCAGAAACTGTATTAAGTGATCAAATTTGCATGGAAATACTGCACTTGGAATACTCCCAGTACTCTGGTTTTGGATGGCCTATGAGCGGGCTGACAACCTGTGAAGGGGATGGTGGCCGCAAGTGCTGAGGTGATGTTTCAGTGTTGTTAGAGGCTTTGGTTTGGGAAGCAGGCTCTCAAAAGTCAATGTGTGACTCTGGGCCCTTTGAAATACCAGATTTGGTGTTTCCCTACACAGTTTAAAGCAGAGAGGTCCAATTTTTCCTATTGGAGACATGTACCAACCTTGACGAGTCTCAACATGTGGGGCTGGTTTCTTAAATTTAGCCTGGATGTTGGGCTGCACCATGACTTCTGGTTTCAGTAGCTGGATTCTTACTTTGTGTTCCCTCTTCAGGGTACAGGAGGGTGCTCATGAGGTGGATCCCCTGGAGAACATGTGTTTTAGCTGTTGGATGATGCTGCTGTGGGTCAGCATTGCTTAGGTTGAGACTGAGGTGGTCTGTTGTTAGTAGACATTTGGAGAAACCTCGCTGTCTTTGCAAGACAGCTCACCCAGAGGAAGGAAAAATGCAAAAGCAGAAGTGACAGTGTCACATGGGTGGTCAGTATAAATCAACAGCCCTAAACCCCCACCCCCAAATTATTCCATAGAGCAAAGATCTCATTTTCAAATGCTTTTGTAATGGAATGTGTTACTGGACAGGTAAATATTATACCACAGTCAGCTTGGCTCTCAAATGCCTTTAAAGATGCTCTAGCACTGCAAAGTTTATGAAACAAAAATCCACGCTTGTTTGGTACGATACCACTGAGACCCATCCTTACAGTGTGGCTTTACTGCTGCCTAGCTTGGGCACCACTTACTTAGAAGCATCAACTTTCATGTTGCAATGCTTTATTTTAACTGCTGTAAACATCTCTTATTTCTGGTAAAATTATTATGGTGTTGGGCCTGTGTTCTTCACAGGCTCAGCTTGGAGTTCCTCCTCCATCACACTGGCAGGCAGCCTCCCTATCCACAGGGCACTTGTTATGGGTTAGATGTGATGATGTTCCCCAACTCTGCTTTCCTCTGGGCTCTCCCAGAGCTCTCTGGCCCCATCCTTTTCATAGTGCCTGTCCTGAGAAGAGAGGCAGGCCAGAACACAGTGAAAAAGTTACTATTAATTTGAGTGGATTTTTTTTTTTGCTTATTGCGGACTTATTCTGTAGCTGCAGCCCTGCAGCCATCAATGATGGCTGTGCAAGGAGAAGCATGTGGGGAAAATACATTTCTCAAAGATGATTGCACAATATTTTCTCAAAACACGCTTGGAAGAAAGAATGAAACAGCCTTAAAAGAGTTATGGGGTGCTAGAAGCTTTATTTGTTCCATCTGGGACCTGTCAAGAGTGGGCTCCACTTCACGGACAGAGCCATTGCAGGAGAAATGAAGCTCCTGTGATTCATGTATGGCTTTGCTGGGGAGTGGCACTTCCAGACACATCCTGGGAGAAGCTCAAAGCTTCTGCTTAAGCAGAGAGTGCTGCTTCCCTTAGGGTAAGACCGTGAGCTTCACCCCTTGGGTGGGAGAGCCTGGAAAACGCATTACAAGCTGTGTGTTGCAGCCCTGGCTGGTTTGACGGAAGACAGCACGCCGAGAATATCCAGCCTCTGTTGATAAGCTAAGTCTGTTTGCTGTGGATATTGCACTTGAGTTAAGAGGAGGTCAAAGATATGACAGATGTCTGAGGGGTTTTATTGCCTAATGAATAACATGTTCAGTTGGCAATCTTGCTCTGCTGTTGCCGAATGCCTAAAACATGTGAAGTATGCAGGGCTTTGCCCATTGGAGACAAGGGCTGAACAGGAATGTTCACTTTAAATTAAATACACCTCTTTCCCTCTCCTCCACTTCCCCCCCCCCTCCCCCCATGAAAGCAACAATTTTATTAATAATAAGGTTGATTAATAAGAAGTAGGTTATAATTTAGAGAAGAAATATATAATAGCATGTTTCCTGTGTTGGAAATCCGGTGTTTTCATCTTGGAGTGCTAGGAAGCGAAACAGCACCTTCAACTTTCCTCTTATGACTAAAGCAGGAAATAAACCTAAATTCCTTTATGCCTGAGGATAACCACAGCATCTGTCAAATATTCTGCTTTGAATTTTCTGTGTGTTTTACAAGCGTTGGTAGAGAAGTAGCTTAAAAAGGGAGAATGGCCTCCCTTGGGGATGAGGGAGCCCACAGGAGAAACGTGGAAGATGTGATGGGAGTACTAGGGGGACAGTCCATTTCATGCTGTTTTTTCCAAAGACTGGGAAAGTGAGAAATACATAAATTCTTTCAACTCTTCTGATGGTATTTTATAGATGGTAAAACTGAAGGACAGAGAGGTTCAAGGATCTCCTCCAGAGTCTGCAGGAGCTGTGGGAGAGTTGGGATCAGAGCGCGAGCAGCAAGAACAGCTTGCATGGGCTGTTAGGATATAGGGAAAGGTGTCTCCAATGTGTAATGCTTTTTAGGTAGTTCTACAGAATTAATGGTTGTGCATGAAGCTAGGAAGAAATAAGCCTATATAAATGAAAGTTAGCTTCAGCTATAAAGAGGTGTGAATGTTTGGGGTTTTTTCTTAAGACAATTCCTATAAAACTGACAGTACACAAGATTTGGGGTGTTTATATGATCTTCCCACTGTGACTTGATTATCCAACATGCACACATTTCTTTATCTGTAACACAGAGGCCCACATTAGAACTGGGAACAAATCTCTGTGTTCCAGAGTGGTTTGAAGGCTCACATTTGCACTAGAGCTTGGTATGTGTGTGTGTGTTTATGTATTTTAATAAATATAGCAAAATGATCTTTTTTTTTAAACCCCAAGATTTGAAAAAAATCTAAGATTTTTTTCCAGTATCTTCCTATTTGTAGACTGTCACAAATCTTAATTTTGATGGATAAACACATTTTTCTGTCTTTCTAGGTACAAGATACTGCTTTAGCCAACACATGATGAAAGTTACTGGGGAGAGTGTATCTGTCACCAAACGCTGTGTACCATTAGAGGACTGTCTGTATACAGGATGCACATATGTAAGGCATGAAGGATACAAGGTATAGGATAAAACTTTCCCTTTTTTAAATATGAAAATTTGGTAGAATCCTTCTGGCCTCCACCAGAAGTCTGACTGGTTCAGTGGGTAAATCAGCATTGTCAAATATTTCTATTCTTAATGAGCTCCAGCTCATTTCCATTTGTTAGACAAACAAAGGAATAACCTCTCTCAGAACAAAAGAATAAGCTCTTTAAATAACTCTCCTGCCAGTAGTTCAGAGAAGCAAACCACTCCCTTCTGCTGAGGAGGGCTTTGCCTGCAGAGCTGCATCATGTTTTGGCCCCTCTGCTCTGCTACTGATTCCCACAGACAATCTTGTGGGCTTCTTACTGAAATGGGTTGGGGAAAGCCCCGAAACCTTCAGAGCACATGTTTTATATCTGAATCAAACAGTTATTTATTAAAGATTCTTCAGCAGGTCACTAGCTAACTGCTCTGAATTTCTCCAACAGGATAAAATAAGAGAGCTTTTTCAGCTCTGAGGTGCACTGCAGCCTCATCACCATGCACCCCCCTACATGAATAAATACTGGTTATATTTTTTAGTTACGGCTTGTGAGCTCTATGTCTTCACTGTGAGGGTGGTGAGGCCCTGGCACAGGCTGTCCAGAGAAGCTGTGCCTGCCCCATCCCTGGCAGTGTTCAAGGTCAGGTTGGAGGGGGCTTGGAGCAACCTCGTCTAGTGGAAGGTGCTCCTACCCGTGGCAAGGAGGTTGTAACTAGATGGTCTTTAAGGTCCATTTCAACCCAGATCATTCTGTGGTTCCATGATTCTACCAAACAATGTTTGTTTTTTGTCAGTTTAGCTTATTTGATGTAGAAAAGAAAATAATCTCTTTGGAATGTGTCCTCCTTGTACCAGCCAATGTACTGTTCTTGTACAAATGAAATTGTTCTCGAAGCAGATGGAATAAGTAGATGGAGGAAAGAAGCGGAGATGGGAGTGGAATCAGACTGGCCAATGTGCTTCTTTGCAAATATTGTATTATTTCCCTATGTCTTTATTCAGGGTATTGGTATTTTTCATATAACTAAGTTATAACTGGGTTTCTTTCAGATCTGCACCTCCTGCTGCGAAGGAAGCATCTGCAACTTGCCCCTACCAAGGAACACAACAGATGCTGTATTTACAACCCTCTCCCCCCTCAACAAAACACAGAGACTTTCACATCCTGCCCTGCTGACAGCAGTGTGTCTTTGGCTGGGGTTTATCTCACAGCACTGGATTGTGCTGCCAGGTCCAGGCAGCTGAGCTGCGTGAGAGCATCTGCGTGAACATTCATCCTCTCCCTACAGAGCCTGTGGCTTGGAGTTGTCTTTGGAACTGCTTTTCCTCCTGATTTCTTGCTAACCATGAACTAGCCAGCCTGGAATCTAGATGTATTTGAAGGGTGTAAACCCCACCCCCACTTCTCCACTGTTTTCTGAAGAAACTCATGCAAGATGCTCCCAGAATCCATGGCTGAGATGGATGCATACACTTTTCTTAATGTCTATCTTTAAACGTACTATATTGCCGATAGTATCAATACTTACTCACTTGAAACTTTATTATAATTTGTCAGAGCACTAACTCTGGTGTCTCATTAACCTCTTCTGAGAACATACAGTAAATAATACACAGTCAGTATATGTCTTTGCAGTATCCCTGTATCTCTTGTTCTCCTCTGAGCAGGCAGGAATTTGTAGCAAGGCAGCAGTAGCCATCAAAAGAGCAGCAGCAGCTTCGATCAGGCCAGCATCATTCGAAGATGCTTCCTCTGAGGTTGTCCACCAGAAGCCTGAAGAGCCACCCCTACAACAGCGCACACGGGGATGTGCAGAAAATCACTGTTGCTTATAAACTGAACTGCAAAAACTCTAAAACCTCTGTTTCTGAGGCATGGTTAGAGGGGAGGAGGGTGTGCGGCCCCTGACCCTCAACTGCAAGGAGGTAAGGTTATGGGGAGCGGGTGGGTGGCCCAGTTGAGATGCTGGTGCCTACCAAGCCAAAGGGTTCTCAGTGTTCTGGGGCTTTACATATTTTGGCATTACTAGATACAGCTGTATTTTGGTGACCTGTGTTGCTTGTTTTGCTCAGAAATCATCTATGCAATATTTATTTTTGTATGTTGAGTAGGATTTAAAGTGTTTAAAAGATTCTTAATACCTATATTGCCAGGTAAAATGGTTGTTTTGCAAGTAAACAAGCCTGTAATATATAAATTATCATATATATATATATATAAAAGTTCTTAATTTTTAAAAGTCAACTTTGTTCGCAAGGTCTATAATAAAAGCAGGGTGTCACGGACTTGCTTTAAAATTAAACTAAACTCTTCTGTAATTTTTTTTCCCTTTTTTAACTACAGTCATAAATTGTTCTTTTAGGAGATAACTCTTTGCTACTTGTGCTCCAAGGCACCTTGTGCTTACCAAGTTACAGTATGGTTATGCTCTGAAGTGCTTTTTTTGGTGAGCTATACAGTGAAAGGCAGGTGAAGGAAGGCAATGCTGGAATGCAAATGCTTTGTAAAGGGCTCCTAGAGAGTACAGGCAAGCCCTCATCTACCGGCGTGTGCATTGCATACCAGTAACAGCGAGAAATCCACAGAGCTGAGCACGCAAGGTGCTGTCCTGAGCTTTGTGGCCTATAGACTGAACCTTGATTCTACTTCCAGGGAGTTTTACTGGAGGCAAATGAGGAGGAGGAGCAGGACCAAGAGCAGCATTCCCTCCCAGTTTAGTTTCAGGTGATTTCCCTGGGGAAGGAAAGCAGGCTGGAAGCCTTGGTGTATTTTGCTGGGCAATGTCTTTTAAAGACGTATGCATATATCATCATGAAAACTGACTTCGAACAGTTTCTTTCCTTTTGTTTAACTTTATATATAAACCTAGCCTCTTTGAGGAAAGGATGGCTGACTTTGCTCACAGACAAACCAACCTTGTGTTTTGCTGTCCTTTCTGTGAATTGCTCACAGGTCGTAGTACTGAGGATTGTTGCAATCTGTTATTTTAAGCAAGTTAGACCTATCTGGGGAGACCCCCAGGAAAATCAACCCTGTCTCCCTCTTCTGCAAGCTCACTCGGGCAGAGCTGTGTGCCGTACTTACAGGCTGGGGGAGAATGAGCTGGAGGGGCTTATGACTTCTCTGACAGCAATTTAAATATTTTTTATTATTATCCTGCAAAATGGATGAGTTTAAGCCTGAAAGGACCTCATTCAGGGATTCAGCTGCTCTCCTGGGGTGCGGTTTAAACAGGTGTTCTGCATTGACTGAGCATTTGGCAGCACTCTCCTGCTGGAGCTGGGCTGGATCCAGAATACGTACTTTGAGAAGACAGGTTGGAAAGCCAGCATGATGAGAAAGCATGGGAAATCTGGGATTACCCATGAACAACATCTTGCTTACCTTTTCAACCAAGGTAGGCTCAAGGCTCGGGCCATGTTGCACAGGGGCAGCAGCAGCACCTTGTGGGAAGCTCCCCACCATCCTCAGGACTCACACTAGTGATGGCAGCTCAGCTGGACATTTTAAGGTTTTACATTTTTACTTTGGGCCTTGCACATGCTTTTAGGAGCGAGTCCCCCAGTGAGATACCTAACCAGCAGCAAGAGGCAGATGTTACCCCCTGACCTCAGTTGGCTGCCTTGGTCAATAGCTTAGTCAGGTTTCTGGCTGTGCTGTACGTTGTCTCCCCCTATTTCCCATATGTTTTGCAGTCTCACTGTTATCCAACCAGCCTAACCAGCGGCATGGTAAATCTGAACTAGATATGTACAACCATGCAGGATGAGCTGCAGCAATAGCTAGGTTTCTTCATAAAATACTGAGACTTTTAGGACCATTACCACCCCATTAAAGGTGTGGTGCCTGCAGTAAGGCGATAAGGGCTCCAGTGCTAGGTGGCTCCCCACATGCACTAACAGACAGGATCTTCATGCTGTGTTTAGGTGTACTTCAGACAGACCAGACACCTTTTCTGGGTACCTTTCAGTGCTCTCTACCCACAAACAATGGGTTACCACTGATCAAATGTAGTTATCAGTGTCGTAGGGGAGTTAAACCAAGGTAGTTACTTCTATTCCCTTTGTAGTCAGTGAATGATTGGACTGATTCACTGTATGCTAAGGTGGTGGTTAAATTGTTTCAGGCACATGACGGATGTGCCTAGGAAAACTAGTTTGGTTATAAATACCACATCCCACCTAGGTTATCCAGCTGCCAGCCACACAGTTACACCAAGACCAGTGCTTTGCAAATACCTGAGCAGGAGCCACTCCTAAGCATATCACTGGCTTTGCTCTGACCATTACATTGCTGCAGCCAGAGAAAATCCTTGTTCTTGTGATGAGCTGGTCCCTCTCCAACCATGGTCATGCCACAGCTGTGCCCTTCAAAAGGGACCTGAGCCCTGTCCAACTGAGCTGCTATCTCCTGCTGTGGTACAAGGATTATGGACATTGAGCTTAAAAGAGCAAATTAAGGTGACTGAGAGCAAGCGAGGAACTCAGTGAGAACCACCCCTGCACCAGCAGGTTGGTGTGCCCCATCTGCCCGTAGAGCTGTTGGGGGCTTTTTAAAGCACATAAATGCTGAGCTGCACTGTATTTATTTTTAGGCTCTCTATATGTGATATTGCTTTTAAATGTCTAACTTTTTAACTCTTGTAAATGCTGTATATTTGTATAAATAAATTTTTTTAATATTCAGATAACGTGCGAGGTGTCTGATAACAATGGACAATCACCATCACTAGCCCTGCCCTTCGGTGTGGTGCTACCTCCTGCGCTGGGATGCTGCTGTCTGCTCCCCTGCCCCCTTTTCCCTTCTACCATGCCCTGCAAGCAAAACAAAAAAAGCTAAGCTAATGTATTTAAAGCATTTCATTTCAGCTCCCCCTGTAGCTAATGATGAGCTCCCATGGTTACTTGTTACAAACTGTTTTACGCTGGGCATTTAATAAAGTAAGTTGGAGGCGACGCCTGTTTAGTTTGTGACCACTGGATCTTCCTTTCTCTTGCCTGCTTTGGGAAAGCTTTACATTTTCCATAATGAGACCCAGTGTGTTCTGGGGTTTTTCATGCAGTTATTTCTGATTTTCACTCCTGACGCCAACGACTTGGATGTAAACAACTTCATGTAGCTAAAGAAAGGTTTCAAAGTTACCTGTGGATCAGGTGAAGCAGGAGGCAGCTCACAGTACTTCCGCACAGCTCCAATTCCCAAGTCTTCAAGTTGAATAAAGGCAATTTATAGTAGTTCAGTACATTTGCTTACAGCTCCTGAACTTCCCCTTAGTCCTAAACCAAGTTTCCCTCTGGCTGTTTGTTTGGCATTTGGTGCACCTTTGGTTTACAAACATGCTTTGAAATAAGAGGCTCTGTTATCCCATTTCAACAGGTGCCTCAGGAAACACCAGTTGCTGCTCAGGCTTGGGACATGATGATCCTGGGTACACAGCCTTGCAGCACTTAACCTTGTTGCTGAATCAGTGATTTTTTCAGCATTACAGCACAGTGAGCTGAAGGCAGATGTTAGTTAATGAACACTTTGAATTCAATTGTTTTGCAGAAAGTAAAGCACCGCCAGTAAAACAATTAATCTTTACTGCATAACTCTTTTCCTCCCCTTAACCACCACTAGACACAGCTTTCAGCTACCCAGTTCATGCAAAACACACCTAGCACCAAGGCAGACAAAGCAATACTGAGCCTCCTGACTGTAGTAGCAAGAACCTCTTCTCCACTGCCAAGCAAAATCCGGCACAGTCCCACAAAAAACAGCGTGAACAACCTGGCCAGGCAAACGTTTTGAGAGCATTTTTACCCTCTTAAAGCAGCTCAAGTAACCAGCAAAGGCTATGCCCCCTAGTGTCTCACTGATGCCTGGAGGTTCCTGTATATTCCTGTTCAAGGCTGAGGAGAGGACTTTGCAACATAACTTGCTCTTTACACCAAGAACCTGCCAACAAGTTGAACTCTTGTGTATGGTATCACCATACCCACGTGCAGGTAGTGGGAAAGTAAATGGAAAATGTGCTTAAAATATGTATTTTATGGAATCAATAATGTCAAGCATAAATTAAGTCTCATGACCTAAAGATGTAAACCTTGGAAATGGTGATGCCCAAAGCCTCATCAATTCAGACTTTAAAAACCAAGATGGGACCCAGCCCTCTGAATCAAAGCCCTTGTACGCCCCACAGCATTACACTTCCTGCTGTGCATCAAAACAAGCTTCCAGTTTTTGCTGCATCTTGCCAATACATGTTTTACAATGCCAGCCCATTAGCTCATTTGATTGGTTCTTGTATCAATTTCTCTTCGCTCATTCCTGGGTGGGATGCCCCTTGATATTAATCCCAGCGTCCTCTCGGCTTTCTCCTTAGCCAACCATCAGCTACCCATTGCCCAGGCTGAGCTAATAATTCCTTTAGCACTGACATTATTTATTTGAAAGCATTTTGAATATATCTATTTCAACCTACCTATATGTATTTATGGGCTTTAAGGTTTCTGATCCCCTTTTTAAGATTTCACCAGGTCTTAGACATGTAACATTTACACACTTCATCAGAGAGCTCAACCTACAAGTCTTAGGCTATAAAAATTAGCAGGATATCTATCTATCTTCAACATGATGAACCCTATCCACAATAAAAGGAAACAAACCCAGCATAGGGCTGATGATACCAGAAAAACAAAAAGTGATACCAAGCTGTCAAAAAACCAACCCTCTAAGAGGTTTTTTTCACGCTGAGAAGCAATCTGAGCAAGCCAGCTTCACTGATGTTTATAAACATTTTACTACTCACCAATATAAAAGTTAAATAGTCTTCAGCTGTGCTACAGATGTTCCTATCAAGAAGACAGGCTAAACCTCAGCTTGACAGTCCATGTGTGTCAGAAATGGCTAACCCCAACCTCTTACCCAAAAGGTCAGGTAGACACAGCAGTAAGGGACTGCCAGCCAGGTTCCTTCTGTTGCTGGGTGCTGGAAGAATATTTTAAGTAGGTAACTATTTCAAAGGGGTAACTTACAGGTTTTCCTTGTAAAAATATAAATAATCCTATTGCTGTGAGGTTGTGTGCCATGCAGGGCAGTATCTGGACAGCTAAATAAAAGAGCTGCACCTAATGCCCACAGCAGATGTCACAGGGCTGATGTTACTCACCCCATAGTTGACCACCTGGAATGGGTATTTCTTACTGCTCACACTCATCTAATTTCTTATCAACCTAAGCACAGGTAGGGTGCAACATGTGTGCTCACACAGCTTCTTCATAACAAAAATGGTGGGTCTGGTCACCCAAAAACATCCCACTTAACCCAAATGCTGAGTTTTCTCCAAGTGAAAATACATTCCAACAAGTTCATTTCCCATTGTTTCCTATCAGTACTCACCTAGTCTCTACGGGATATCAACATGTCTCAGACACAAACCCCTCCCCAAGTCCAGCTCTCAGACTACATTTGTTTTCTTAAAGCTTTTCCAATCTGCCAGACACTGCAGTTTTAGCAGCAGAGATTACTTACTCAGTGAAGCGTAACACCCGGTTGCATGAAATTTCAGTCTCATAATCCTGTCAGGTTTTCCCTGTCAGACTCCACACCGATGAGACCTTTGTTTGTGCAGCAGCCTGAGCCTCACCAAAAAGAAAACAAAGCAAGAACTGCCATTGCCTAGGTGAAGGGCTACCTGTTTTAAGGGCACCACAGCAGCCGAGGGAACAGAAAAGCCACAGTCAGTTTGCAACTAAGTCTCGTGTTCAACGCAGACAGTGGGTTTGGGTGCCAGGCTCTAAGCTCTACCACCTGCCTTTGGCCTTTTTCCAGGTGAGACCACATTTTCTTTCCTTAATGGATGATGGTTTAAGAGAAAACAAAACAAAACAGCCATTTCTTATCCTTTCTGTGGGCCTTAGTGTGTAGCAGAAAACCTCATTCATTACACTAGAATTTTGGGAAGAATAGATGCTTTTCCAATTAAATTTTCATTGAGATACTTTCAGCAGGTTTTCAGGACCATTTTTTTTTCAGCAGGAACAGGGATGGAAGGGGTTCATTTTACTGACACTTTGCTCATTGACATTTCAGTGTCTTTTCAAATTCCCAATTTCCTAGTTTGCTGCACAAAGATCAGGGCTTGGGCCCAACAGCCTTCTGAGGCTCCTTCCAACACTAAATCACTGAGTCTGCCACAATTTTCCAGCAATCAGATCCAGCAGAAAACCTGACCAGTGAGTAAAAGCTGTCAGAGAAGGGATTATTCTAAAACTGTGGCATACCAGTGAACTTGATCTATTAGTTTTGTTTGTTAAAATCTTCCTTTATAAAGGATTTCTACATTCAAAGATAGATTTTTCAGCTTCTGACTGTGGAAACATGTAAAACCTCAACTTCTGTAATAGCACACTAGTATCCATGCATATATATTCATATACAGCATATACCACATACATCCATATGTACACATCTCTTCAAAAAACAAGGACAGGGTATGTGTATGGGGAAGACGATGTTAGGCACAGACCGTTGCTGAACATGCAGTCTGCAGTGAAAGGCTACAGTCTACACAGCTCAGGATCCCTGCACTTCAGTGTCTAATAGTTTTCCAACTAGAACAACTCACTGCCTAGGTAGAGATTATTGAGTGTTTGGTTAAAAAAATTGAAAAAAAAAGGAAAAAAGAAAAGCAAGCAGGCAAAAGCCTCAGGAGATGTGTTGTCCTCACATCTGTAACAAATTAGCTGGAAGGGCAGTGGCCTTGGAGGGCTGCAAAGATCAAACCCCATGCACTGATGGTCAAGCCCCATGTTCGTTCTGTCTCTGTGTCTCTGTGGAATATTTGGGTCAGTAAATAGGACATTTCCCCTTGGTAAGGGGCAAGATGCTGGAAGAGTCAGGCCTGGATAAGCAGTACTCCACTGAGCAGTTTTAAGAAGGACATGGTCCTGTTTTGTGTTGACTGGGGGAATCAGATGAGCAGGAAGGGGCAGGAACAGGGGTTCTGTCACCTGAACTCTGCAGGCACAACCAGGAGGATATCAGCTTGTAGGGAAATCCCCCAAGCTGAAACTCATGTGCTGCTCTGGGCAACTTTCATAAAAAACAGGATGGAGCTAGAAGACCTGGGTTTCCTTTGATTCCTACTCCAATTCCTGCCTACAAAAATTACTAACGTTACTGTCTATGCTTTTGTCTTAAATTCAGAACTTTCCTGATCCCTCCCTCCTTTCTCTTAGACTCCAAAGTACTAAACCAGCAACAATTCTGCCCTCTCCCCTCACACCCTAATTTCGTTTTCCACCCCTCCCCACTCCTGCACCTCTGGGTCTTCTCATCTTACAGTTCATCACCAACCTCTGTTTTCCAATATTCTTGAATCATATGTACTTCTGGATTTAAAACACACAACACTCTCCCTTAGAGGGCACAAAGGCCTCTGGACAAAATAAAAAGAGAAACATACCTAATTCCCACAAATAAACAAAGAAATCCTGGAAAATAAACACATTTACTTAGAGCTCATCAGCTCCACTCTAGCACTGGAGTTCTACTCAAATTAGCAAATTACTTGGTTCAAGATTTTTCAGCTTCAGGTTTTCTTGAGCTAAGACACTACTGTGGAAGCTAAGTCTGGAGCTAAGACACAACTGGAGGCCCTGGGGCTGGCAGCTCCCTGAGCAGCAGCCATGTGGTCTCTGCAGCGAAGTCAGCCCTTAGGAGTCCCCAGCTGGTACAAACCCCTAGTATTTTATTATTGTTTTAGAAACACTCAAGTTCACTCAGTATTTTGCAGCTTCTTCTCCTGTCGCCACATCAGCCTCTCAGCAAAGACTGTAACACTTGGGTACCCTTCCTCAAACTGCTGCTCAGAGGGAGAGAAGATTTGCAGCTGCCTGCAAACCAAAAAGGAATTCAGGGAACTAGACTGGACTACCCTCCTGATCCCAGTCCTCCCCTCTCCTCAGTACAAGCCCAGATAAAGCTCCCCCAAAACCTGTAGGAGACTGATAGGGTCTCTGCTACCTTCTGACCCAAGTACTCATATAGCAATTTATTCTCACAGTATTCAGACCTGAAAGGCCACAAGCATCTCACAAACGCAACTCACCCACATTGAGGAGATTAAATATCAATCGGATCCTCCTGGAAGAGGCAGAATTAGTTCAGCAGCACAGCAAAAGAGGCCTCACAGCAGAGCTGCGCTCCAGGAAGAAGATGGGCAGGGCTGGGAGGAACCAGCCGCAGCTCAGTGAGCCCAAATTACCCACCTGCTGAAAACCTGCCTTCCCTGGTATCTGGTGGGTGAGGGAATAGGGTTGGTTTGGTGTCTTGCAGCAAATCCAGCTTTGCTGAGCTGCTCCTAGAATTTGCTAGGTAAAGTTTTTGTCTTTGAGTGTAATGTTTAGGATGCAATCATAGCAGACAACTTGGTCTCAGTCATATGGTTCAGATACATTAGCCTCAAACAGGTTAGAGGGTCAGACCCTCTCTATGGACAGGGCACAGAAACCCTTTACACGGCAAAAATTAACTTTGCATCTCTAAGCCAGACCTAAGTGGTATGTATCATAAACACTGCATGCATCCCCTAGCAATGATCTGCTCCTGACAAAGACTGTCAGATGCTGTTATTCCCCTGGAAACAAAGAGAATTATAATAGAGCAGGACCCTATGAAAAAAGCCAACACATAACTTATTCTTGCAGCTGACACGAGCTGTTATTGTTGTCATCAAGCAGCTGCTGCGAGCCTCGGGGGTGTGTGTGCTTATGGGCATGCAGCCCCTGGACAACTTTCACATTCAGGAAAAAGCTCCTCCATGCAAGTGCCAGCCTGCACGAAAACTTAAGAGCACAAAAGGCTCCAGCTGACCGGCTTGGAACAGCAAGCAGAAAGCATGGCAATATCGACCTTCCTTGAAGCATTAAAGTTCCAGGAGCTATACCTTTATTTGGTGGAAACGAGAGCAGGTCTGCTGGATTCAATGAAAGAATTTGAAACAGCTGGCCAACTGCCTCAAAAAGTTAAAACCAAAATAAGCCCAGGTCATAGCAGCAGCAGCAATTAGTGCTCAGGTGCAGTTGAGGTCTTGATGGCTGATGGAAGCTCTTTTGGCAAGGGTTTTAATAGCAGGGTCAAAACTTCAATGCTTCACCACTCTAACTGCTGCTGCTGTAAATGAAAATGTATCATTTCAACTAGTTAGCCCTGCTGACATTATGCTTGAAGAGGAAAAGTAATCACAATAAACTGCAGGAATTTCACTATCTGTAGCTTCCTCTGCTGGAAATGATGACTAACCTTAGTGTTTACTCCTGACATAGCAATTACATAGAAGATACTTTTTCGGACCAACCATCACATTACCTTTCATAGCATACCTAGTGCCTTCCCATCCAATGCTTTTTCAGGCTAAAAAACCCCAACAACCCAAAACACAGAATTGTATCCAGTTAGAACAATGACATACAGCAAAGTACTGACACTAAAAGGCAGAACAATACAGACAGCCTGTTTATGCTTATGAGGATTTCCCCCCTCCTCCCTGCAAGAACACATACAAGCCCATCCCAGAGCAGCAGAACTAACACATTCTGCCTTGTCTTCCTTAGGAAACAATTTATCACTACGTTATTTTGCATTACAGTCCTAGTGTTAGCCTGAGTTACTAACTAACCAAACCTCTGTGATAACAGGAAGATACCTTGATTTCAACAGTGATTAGCGAACTCAAGAATACTGGCAGAATATGCACTCCGGATCTACTCAGCAAGACTTTGTCAGGAGCCTATAGAGGCACAAGCTATGAAAATGTAACTTTTCAAGCTCTGGGTTATCTTTGTGGATTTCCTAGAGTGTCCTAACGAACCAGCATTAAATTCTGCTGTTTAAAAGGGACGCTTAAACACAAATGTTTTCATAACTGTTGTGTTTACGTGCACAGGGACAGCTCAAGCAAAAAAATAAATACACATATGTGGTAAAACCAGCTATTCAGAGAGAACATTGGTAACTGTGTATGGAGTTTAGCTTTGGGCAATTAAAAAAAAAATAATCCCAGAAATATCTGAAATTTTTTTTCTGAAACCACCCTATTTTGCTAGAAGAATCAGTACGTACAAATACCTGTACATGAGATATTTCACTCTGGATTGAGGCATTTCCACCCTCACCAGTTAATTCACATTAACATGGTTCATTTTCCTTCTTTCAGCCAGCCTTTCACACTCTGCTGCCATGCTAACAAGGCATCTATCATACATTTGCTATCAAATGCAAAGGTGGTTATTGGTGTCCATCAAGTATTATCTCAATAGCAAGGGAAGGAATTAATTTAATACACCTGGTCACGTAGGCAGCTTTTAAGTGGTAACACTTTGTCTTAGTAAGTCACCTCATTTCTAAAGTAATTCTTTCAGAAATAAATACGCTATGCATCTGCAACCCAACACAACAACTGCTTCCATATGGGGCTTTGATCAACCAGGTAGAGTGGAAGGTGTCCCTGCCAATGGCAGGAGAATTGGAATTACATGATCTTTAAGGTCCCTTCCAAGACAAGCCATTCCAGGATTCCACACTTTTAGATCATGCATCCATGAAATCAATTCCACCCTTGTTTTGAACCAGCAGCTTTCACATCTTCACTCTGGCAGGCAGACTGCAGGAAGAGCTGCTCTGTTGCTAAGTGTGCAGCAGAGGGGAAAAAAAAAAAAAAAAGAGCAGAACAATTGCACTCTCTTAGATTATACAAATCACTCGGATTATAAAAACTTTATCGCTGCTCCAATACTTATTTCAAATTATTATTTGAGTAAGAGCATGAACACATGCACAATACCCCGAGTTCTTCCAAATTCATGTGGTTTTCCACCACAGCTTTAGACTTCTGCAATTAGTTTTGCCTGACCAGGCAGAAGCTTTTAGAGTAAGACAAGATCACAGACCAAGTTTTATGTATGTTACCATGATAAAGCATCTTACATCCTGTAGCCTCACCTTTCTGGATCAGCTACCTGGAGCTGTCTAAAGTTACCACCATGCTTTCCTGCAGGTTTATGAACCAGAGTACCTCTTGTTGAATGATACTTCAATTAGCAAGAAAGGGCAATGAGCCTGCAGCCAAGATGGTAGTCAAAGAAAAGGGGCCCTCTCCCCCAAGAAATACCTTTGACCCTCCAGATTATTTTGAGAGCTTTCTTCCAGCCAGATGGCTTTCACTGGAAGGAGAACAGAGCTCTTCACTGTTTATGCTCTTCTAAATGCTCATTTTTCCTATTCTCTATAAACGTATGCACAGTTAAGTTTGAATGACAATTTTGAGGATACCGAGTAAACAGGCTTTAAAAGGACTGACACATGAGGCAAGCCATACAATTATTTCACTATTACATTTCAGCTCTACATCACTAACTATATTTTTACTCCCTCCGTGTGACATTTTAGTGTTAATTTGTAACTCAGTGAACCAGAGAAAAACTAGTTTATTTGTTAGCCCCCAAATTAAGCATAGTTAAATATAAAGCAAAGTTCTAAAACCCGCACCATTACATAATGTCATGAATAAATCAGTGAATTCACTGAACTGAATCAAAGTAGTTGAGCAAAAGATTTGGAATAAGCTCCCCCATACATAATCCTCAATATGGTAAAATACTGTACTTCTGTCCTGTCTAATAACACTAGATAACTACCTAACAGGCATCTAGTGTTATTTAGGTAACAGAACAACTCTTACAATTAGCCCTCACAGTAGCACAGCTTAAACATGAACAGCTATGACACTGAAAACAAACCTTTTTGGTAGCTGCTACTTCAACATTTGTACCACAGTCTGCACAAAAACTATCAGAGTCTAAACTCGAGGAGTCTGCAGGTGGAAAAATCCCCACCGCTGCATTAAAGACTTCAAGATAATTAAGTATTTCCCTGTACCAATTCAACCAACAAAGCCATGTCTTCCCATTCCACTGAGCTCAGACATGCAGTGAGAGCTTTTATCTTTCACAGGACAGTAAAACACTTCCGTCCAGATGGGAACTGGACCTTTCTCTGTCTTGTTCTGTCTATTTATCCGTATTAAATTTGAAACCATGCTTAAAATTTTATTTTGTAGCTTAAAATTAAATTCCTGTCACCACTGCTGCCCTTTGCAGTGATGCCACCAGCTATTTAGCAGACTAAAGTGGTGTAGAACATCTGTAACATTTCTATGCTTCACCTGTAACATTACTTTAGACTTTTGACTACCACAAATAACTTCAAGTCTTGCAACATTTTAAGTATATTCTCCATATATACTAATATGCTTGCAATTGTAACTACACAGATAGCACTGCTCTTGTGACATTCTGCATCACTAAATATGGTTTTATGAAATATATTGAAAAAAAATCTGGTATATTTGGTAATGAATTAACATCCAGAAATCAAGAATGCCTCTCTGAATTAAGAAAAACAGCATCTCTCACAGAGCAGTAATCTTTTGATAGAGAGGCAAATATGACCTTACATACAATTGTTCTTCTCATGTTTGTTTCTTTACCCTACAAAGGAATTAATCCTTTAACACTGAAAGTTTATTATCAGAAGTACAGTTACACTGTATGCAAGAATTTTTACAGCTGCAAGTTTATTAATACACAGTATAGCTCTTCTGATGCGAGGCAAATAGAACTGGAACAGTTCTAGCCTCTTTTGAGAATAAATATGTACCAGAACATTTAGAAAAATACCAGGAAATCACACCTCCCCTCACATTCTGTCATGGCACATCAGTATTAGTGAAGTCAAGCCAAAACTCCCACTACTTTGAGATTTTTGCCTCGCATTGAAGTCACTGAAAAGCTACTGTAAAAGCCCAAGACAAAACTTTAAAGAACATGAACAAGAAGCCAGCATCCCAAACTTAAATTGAATAGCTACCTGATAGCTCCCACCCTTTCTAAAACATAGGAAGGTAAGCACAGCAAAGTCATCTGAAGGAATGATAGCAGCAAGTCTTCTAGAGAGTTAAAATGTGAAACATTTCACAGGATTTATTTCTCTAATTTTATCTGAAGTTGTCCCCAAGTGTGCTCTATTGACCAAAGACACCAACCCTCTTCTTATCAAATGAGCTAATTTAAGTGTATTTTGCAAACAGAAAAGACACATTGCAGCTTCTCAAGATTTTTTTTTAATCCTCTTGATGAGAATGAGAAAAAAAAATAATAAAAGACTCTGAAGTAATACATTTTTCTTGACAGTAGAGTGGCAGTCAAGACCTTGGGCTCTGGAAATACAGCACAAATTCCAGAACACAGTGATAAGCATATCCTGCCTCAAGAGCCATACACTTCAACCTTGGAACGTGTGCAGGCTAGAGCCAGCAGTGATGACAATAACGGTAGGTGAGCAGGATCACTTCTGAGTTCCTGTCTTAGTGTGTGACTTTAGAGTAGACAGCACTCACTTCTCCAGTGGAGAGTCTTCCCCACTTCTGCCTCAGGGATCCAGCAAAGTTACAGGCTTGCAGCAGTCATTAAAAAAGACACAGGCACTTGGTAAAGGATAAGGTTCTAAACCCATTAAAAGCCAATAAAAAGACTTTGGTGATAACTGTCTTAGACCCTGAGCAAGGAACAGAAGTATTATACAAACCTAGAACAAGTTTTCAATCTGTGTTAGTCAACATTGGGAAAAAACACAATGAGTAAAATGCCCAGCTATCTCACAGGAAGCTAAACCTCTCAAATCATCATCTTGTGCCTCCATTATCCAGACAAAAGTTGCACTATATTTTGATGGCATCAGGACTCAAGGATTCCCATTGTTACATGAACTGGCATGGCATACCTACTACTGAGGTGTATTAACAAAAGGCCTTGCTAACTGACTGCAAGGAGATTAAAATCTAGTTTGTTAGTCTCTGAAGTGAGGCAGCTGACAGTTATGTTATTTCATGTGCTTTGAATTTTCTTCACTATTCTTCCTCCAGTAACTTCAACTGACCTCATTGCTTTTATGATACCTGAAGAGACTGACTAGTTTACTGGAATCTTCCCGCTGAAATATTTTTATAATTGATCATAATTGCAATAATTGATCGTAATTGCTCTTTGCATTTCAAAATTCCACAGACACAAGTCTAAATTGCATCCAAATACAGGAAAACAATGATGACATCCAACCATTGCCCTATTATCTTTTTTCCTTTCCCCATGATGTATTTAATGACCTAAGAAAGTTACAAAAGCACCTTTAAATTACATTTACAAACATAAACTAATTAAATATATTTAGCTAACACTGAGAAAGTAAAATTCCAAAGAACACAAGGACAAAAAAAAACACCCAAAGAAACAACAAAAAAAAACCCAACCAAAAAACCAAAACATTAAGAGATGACTGACTCTAGAGTAATTTATGACTTTTTTACTGAGTTGCTGGATGTAGCATTTGAGTGAACACTTTCCTGCTGAAGTACAACTTGTAGTTAGAGACTGAAAGCTTACTTCATTATTCTCATTTTGGAACAGCAAATGAGGGATTAGTTCAGCATAACTTCTGTAGTTTCCATTAAGTTTTATATTCCAGCAAAATAATTTTATTACTTACTCCACTTTTCTTTTTTGGCACTTGTTCATTTCAGAAAGTGACAAAATTCCTAGAAACTTCAGTGGCATCAGGATTTTTAATATTAAGAGCACAGATGTCTCAGACACTGAAGGACAAAATAGTTCAGATAATATTAAAAATTATCTTGCAGATCACTATGTACATGTATGTTTAAACTCATTCAAGGTGAAAGAAACTCACAGCTTAAAATTTATGTAGCATAAAGGTATCTGTTTGAATGCTGTCAATTAATATTCTAAGTCACATGTGGTGAACACATACTCAAAGACTAAAATAAATAACAGCTACTTTATTATTTGTGGCATTTCCTGACAATGCTTAGAGAGAATCATCAAGGAAGAGAATGCAAAGATCATAAGAACTTGTGAAACTTTGAAGACTAGTAGTTTCCACTTAGTTTTCTCATGATCGGACTGTCAGGTTCGGCATTAGTAAAAATACTTCCTACAACCACATGAGTACCCCAGATGTTATGACGAATAACTTTGCAGCAGCCAAGATCATCAATGGAAAATCCCAAGTGGCGGTAGCGTTCATCTGTTTCAAACAGAGTGTTGTTCGTGTAGGATCCAAAATACTAGGTGAAAAAAAAAAAGATTTTTTCACATGAACATTTCCAAGGACATTTAAAATGCCAGAAGTATCCCTTTTTAAAACAATCCCTAAGCCTGGAAGTACCAGTAACATTTGTTGGAGCAAATTTTATGTAGTTTTATTTATGAAATTGCACAGAAAAATAAGCTGAGCACTTCTGGTTATAATGGTACCCCATATTTAAAGATACTCCTTTGCCACTGACAGAGCACTGAAGGCATACCATTGTGTTTCAATGGCTGATCAACCATACATAAAAAAAAAAACAAACCCTCAAGTGCTTTGGAAAGGTTCTGCTACTGCTACAGGCACCAAGGACAGAATCCTGTGAAAAAGCAAAACTGAGGCATGTACCTCTTTAATGAGCCCCTAGTAAAGAAAGGTGCTTTGAAGACCAAAAATGCATATTAATTGGGAACAGGTATTTCAGTTACCTCAGGAGGAAGTTTCTGACCAAAAGCCTACTTCTGATGAACAGATTATTAGTAAGGGTGTTACTACTGATTTCAACAGAACCCATTTTCATCAATCCATAACTATTCCTTAAATGAAGGGAATTTCTGGGAAGCTTTTAATCACTATAAACACCTTCAACTGCCTGTTAACCTTATAAACATCCCATTAGGCATATTTGTCTCTGTTGACACAATAAATCAACTGCCTTTTATACTGGTTTTAAATAAAAACCCTCTAACCTAAGCTTGGCATGATTATGTTCAACTGGTATGGTTTTACCAGTTCTCAGGCAAAATTGCATATATACTCATGCTTTGACAGGAGCTTTTTCAATTTTTTTTTTTTTTTTTAAGTTTTAAGACTATGTTCCACAGATGCCTTTGTACGAAACTGTCGTCTCCTCCAGAGAACTGATGTGATCCAGTAATAAATGCCAATGCCATTTTAGGAACATACTATTCATTTTTTCTAGGTAACAAAGGTATCATAAACTAGTGCAGAGACTTCTTAAAACTCTCCATCTACACAGATAGACATCAGATCTACCTAGTTACCTTGGGAGGGCAAAACCAGCTTACTGTGCAGTGACCAAGAGCTTTTGAACATAAAACAATAGTTATCTAAATTTCAACTTAATTGCTGAACAACATTCTCCAAAGTGCCAACTGCAATGACAGTGGACACAGCATGGGAACTAATGCAGGTTTACTATCCCATTTTGATACATGAAAGGACGTATCCTAACAGCTTTTGAGTCACGTGAAAAAGTTGGATTTAACCCATACAGAATACAAATAACACTGCTAGTTAGGACACAGTGGTGTCCATTGCATATTTGACACAGCACATAACTTACTGCCAGTCCTGAGGATGGATCAATGAAGTCGGCCCAATAGCCTTCTGAACAAATTGCATAGCAAATTTCCTTGGCACCATTAATGAACTTAAAGAAAATAAAAGGGAAAGAAGGATATGAAATGAGATTTTTGTTACATATATCTCTGTACATATAACATTCTGAAAACAATCAGGCACAGATTTCTTTTGGCCTGTACTAATAAATAAGAAATTTAGCATACTTTTAATAAAAATATTACTAATATTAAGAGGATTAGAATTATGTTAGACTACTCCAATCATACAGGATTTAGGAGTGCTCCTCATGCCTGTCAGTAATGGATTAACAGCTTGTACAAGGAATAATGCAATTGCTTTCATTACTCATGCAGACTGCAGTCATACCTGTTATCCTCTTTAAGAAGTCAACCATTACATCAGGCATTTGTGTTATTTCCACAAGTTTATTGAGCTCACCTAAACTCCACAAATTTGACACCGAATGTAGCATTAAATATATTTTTATAAATATATGAAAAACAATTTTGCCCCATGGTCTTATTTCAGCTAGCAGGACAACATTATGTAGTTCTTCCTGCACTACAAATGGTTTTAAAGAACGCTTTAGTTTTGCCTCATGATATCAAACGGTTCCATAGGCATTTGACTTTTTACACCAATTCTCTTGAATTATTGCCAGTAATTCTTGGTGGTCAGGATGATGATTTCAAACTCTCCTACTGTTTGACTGTCAAAGTTGTAGACCATATTTCAATTACACTGGAGGACACCAGCTGATGTATTAATGAAAAAAAAAAGTATTTTTAATAAAAACTGTATTTTGAAATGAAAATACTATTGTCAATTAAGCGATATTTTAAGAAGTTCCCTATTCTGCAACACATCATCAAAAAGCTCCCTTCTTTGAAGGGACAGCTTAAAGAATCTATCATTTTAGGTAACTTAAACCTTTGGTGTTACACTGCACTTAGTTATCTGCTTGCCAGATAGGGAAGAAAATTCAACCAGGTAGATTTAAAGCTGTGCTCCTGTACTGTCACCAAAACATATGACACAACCTACGGACTACACAGCACATTTTTTTCCACAGATAAATCAGCAACAACAGACCTCAGTTATGTGCTTTTAATCACCCAGACTAGCAGTTTACAACCATGTTACAAGGGGCAGCAGGGGCCCATAAAAAACTTCTGAAGAAGCCTGCACAGCTGACAAAAAAAAACAAAAAAACAACAAACCAAAAACCCCAAACATTGAGATTTGTGATGGTTCTAAAACCATCCATGCACTCAGAAAAAGAAGACCAAGTGCAAAAATTTAACAGCTGAAAAGACTGAGCCAGAACAAAGCACACACAGAATTCATGTAATTGCCTCAAAATGTGAGAAATTTCCTAATATCACAAAAAAGTATTTGACTTCAGAATAAATTTAATACTTTATTCACTTTCAGTTATAAAAATAAGATTGTTCTCACAGTTAGTGCCTCAGCAGCTCCCAAATTTCGAATTTATAGAAATATTATAGTTACTCAGCTTCAGTTCCTTAATGGACCAAAAAAGGAAAGTTTATCCTTTACAGTAAGCTGTTCTATAGTTTGAGGTTTGATGGCTCTGATGATTAACTATGTTTCAAGTGTAATTAAGTCACAAATATAAACAAGCCATCTGAAGACAGCATTTTGGGCATTATACTTCTGGTACAGTACATCTTTTGATCTAATGCTGTAACAATCCCTCAGCAATCACTTAGGACAAGATTAACAAACACTGGAGATTCACTTCTGTAAACATTTACATTTGGCTGTACATAACCCTCATTACTTTAGCACAAGCCTCTCACATTAAATTAGTATTTTTAAAGTTACTCCTACCCAACTATGAAGCAAACAAATAGACCATTTTCTTGTGAATTTGCTGTTAGTAACCTTTAGGCTGGGAGGTTACATCCAACATCCTAACACCCCTACAATGACTGTATTAGATTTGACAGGGAGGTGCACATGGAAGAAAGATGCCAATTAACATGTAATTAGACCAGATTACAATGCCAAAGACCAACAGACCATAAATAATTCAAAGAGAAGAACACACTAAAATGAAGGGAATTTTAATTTGTGTGTATTCTTTATGTTGATCCTTCAGCCTGTGGTAGCCCTTAACGTTGCTCCATACAAGCTACATTTGCAATTTACAGGATTGAAAAGGACATTACCACACTATTTTCAAACACAAATATAGCCATCACAGATCTAAGTCTCATAGGATGATTTTTACTAGTTTTAGAAAAATTATAACAATGCAGAGGAACATTGCATTTTGAGGTGCCAAGACAAGAACGTCAGTGGTGGTGAACAGTGACACCTGCTGTACACACAAAAATAATCAAGAACATGAAATTAAGTGATTTTCAATGAGACATCTAGTGGCAACAGAGCAAAAAGACAAAGTTCATGAGGATGGTTAGGATGAAATAAATGTAACTGATACCCAGGCTAAAAATATTAACTGTATTCATTATCAGAATGGGGGGGTAAGGGGGGAACCACAAAACAAACCCCAAAACAGAACAACCGCTTTTTGCAAGTAAGCATGCACTTATCCACAGATCCTGTACTGGAATCTCAATTACATCACGCAAAAACAAAGGCAACAGTGAAATCCTGCAAAATGCATAGTATTAAAGCAGAATGAAGGTGAGAAAATAGTTGCTGCCCTTTAACTGCAACAGGACAATGATCATGTATCTTTATTAATTTACAGTAGCATTTTACCTTTTAGCATACTTTTGACTCACCCCAGTATAAAGAATTTAATAGTCCTATGAGACTATTTGGTTTAGTGTGAGGTGTCCCTGCCCATGGCAAGGGGGTTGGAACTAGATGATCTTAAGGTCCTTTCCAGCCCTAACTATTCTATGATTCTATTCTATTTCATGTAGTTAAAAAGCTACAAAGCTGGAAAAAAGTAATTGCCATTCTATCAGTAAGAGAACATAAAATAAGTGCAAAAACCCTCTAAGTAGGAAAACAGATACTACTACCAGAGCTAGAAACAGACCAAAATACACATATAGTTCACAAAAGATTAATGTGCCAACAAAATGAAGCTGATGCTAATGTCAGCTACTTACATTTTCTAACAGCATTTCTCTTTCATCCTCCACTTCTTGACTCCATACAGTCATATCATTTTTAGTCTTCTGGGTGACAGTTAATACTGTTAACTGGTTGGTATTCACTTCTGGAAACATTGACTCAAAATCTAAAAAAAAATATAAAACTGGCACATTATGGCTTGTTCTTACATTTTACTTAAGATTTTTCAGTTTGACACAAATTATCAATCCTACTTTAGAAACCTTCTTTCATTGAAATACATGTGTGTTTTTCATATCAGATCCAGCAAACAGCATGCTGATTTGAAATGCTAATGTTGCTTTTGTGGAAACTAATACACCTTGGTAAGGTCCTGTTAAAAGGAACTTGGGGAGCAGAGTTTGCTAGTTCAAGACCTCTTACTGAACTGCAAGATGATAAAAGCTCCAGAAACAAGTGTCTGTCTTTGCAAAGATATAAAACCAAGTATAATAATATTTTAGTATTTGGAATTGAACACCGCCACAGTTTTCCACACACGCTGAGAACTGGATAAGCCATATTATATAATGCACTGATTTTTACATTAAATCTTTCAGTAGTAGTGTCTCAGATCTAATTCCTAGGACATGACAGCAGACTCAGTATCAGTAGTATACTATGGGCATGAGTTGTGACAGTTAGCCACCTGGGGCAGAAAAGGTCCAAACCCATCATGACTTTCTGCACACCATCTTTTGTATTACAAACAAGAATGCACATGAAGTGCCAAAGTCATGATAAGGGTTCATGGAGCCTTGTTTTTAGTGTGGGGAAAAAAAAAGCACTTTCCCAAATTAAAAAGTCCAAAGGTTCATTCTTATTTAGTCTCTGAAAAGTCTGCTCTCTTCAGCATGTAGACCAAGATTTTAAGCAGATTTCAGTCTCTTCTCAGTTTATCACTTTTTTAAATCATAAGGTTTAACTCCAATTTAATTTCAATAATTTCTTTCTTAAGCACATTAAAGAAAGATACAAATCCAATGCTTTCAAAAGTTTCATAATTTCAATTTGCTATTTTACTAAAAAGCAGTGCCAGTCACTGTTTGGTTTTTGGATAGTAAATCAGCTCCAGAACCTGACACAAAAGAAGCCCCTGAAAGTTACTCCCTGCCCCAACTGATCTTGAATTTAAGTGGCACTGAATTTTATATGAAATACTAAGTATTGTCAATAGCGAAGTTTCAGTTTTCCTTTTATAGCATGCATTTACCTTTTGAAAGTATTAACTCTGGATTACTCTTTTCTACTACACATTTTGTGGCATCAATTACATCAGTGTTTACTTACATATTTTTGCATTTTAAAAAGTTATAATTTCTTAGGTGTCAATGAAAGTGAAAATATACCTTTTCGTAACAGTTCAGGACAAGCTTGTACTGCACATTCTACCTTTGCATTTTCAAAGTAAGTTTCAGCATTATTTATTTGCTGTTTCTGTGGAACATCAGCACCCTGAAAAAAATGAAAACTGTAACTTTCTCATTAATATGTAACCGAAATAACTTTATACACTAGACTATGACTTTGTGATACAGTGATACACTCAAGCAGTTTCACAGAAAGGTGATTTACAATGAGAATTTTTCAACTATTGGAAGTGGAACATATATATATAGGTATTATTTGTTAAACTTGTACAGAAATTATAAGTTTTATATCTTATTGTAATCGTATTATCTCAAACCCTTAAAGAATACAGAAATTTTTGAAACATACGATTCTAAACCAATGGCCTTAAGTATTCAACACCAACTGATAGCTTTTAGATAGAGACACATTACCTGAGCAAGAACACAACTTTAAAGTTATACAACAGTTCTAGAGCTCTGAACTATCAGTACCTTCAGCTTTAGCTGTTTTAACTTGAAAACCAGTTTTCTAATAATAGTAATTTCCAATTTTTATTTTTTATAGTTTTTAGTTCTACAGTTTTAAAAAAAAAACAACAAAAACCAAAAAACCCACGAAAAACAAAAAAACCCACAAACACCAAACAAAAACCCCCCAAATCCAAACATCATCAAAAAAAACAAACCAAATTCTTGTGGAATACATATGGAGTACCAGTAGTTAGATATCTAACATGTAAGCTTAAGACACCCTTAAGAAGGTAGTAACAACAGCTGCCTCCTTTGGGATTGATGTAAAATGCCTTAATACATTTTTTTCTAGCTCAAACTATGCCATAATTTACAATCAATTTCAGCAAATTTCTCTAAGACTGGTATTAAAATGTTGGGTAGTACATGAAATCCTACATAATACGTGTTTGTAACTGAAAATTCTCCCTAGAGAAAACTATTACACTGAAAACACACTGTGAATAGCATTTTTTGTATCAGAAGTTAATGACTGAGAACAGGAGAAAAGAACAAAAAACCAACAAAAACACATAAACCCAACAAAACCAAATCCCAAACCATTAGAAAAATAAACACAGTAACAGACAAACAACAGACAATTAGCTGCAGTTTCAATACATGTTTCCACAAATACCTTGCACTATGATTGCAAAGTCACTGGGATAGATCAGTTGGTACATTAAACCCAACAAGCCATGCTGTTACGCTTGTAAACATCTTTTCTTCCTAGCTATAGGATGCTCCTCATACTAAGAACATTACTCTTTCTCAGTTCACTGTGATTTCTTCTGTACTACTCCCATTCTGTCTGGCTAAACACCACTTACATAGTCCATTCGCCTACCAGGCATGCTACATCAAGAGACTATGGCTATTTTTCAAAGATCAGTTCCACTTTCTGATATTGACAGGTTGGTAAGCCCATTTACTCTGCTCAGATAAAACTAACACATGAATCTCAAGTACACAGAGGTCAGAGAAGCTTGACATTTCTATGGCTGTTTCAAGGACTAGTGCATGAGCTTCAGTAGCACTGAGCTTTTTTGCAGCTTGCTGCAGCAACCTATGGTTCCAGTATTCAGCTGATGCCATCATTCAAATTGGGGTCCTCTCCTAAGAGGAGTAGCTTGACATTTTTGTTAGCTAAATGCTGTTCAGCGATTCCTAAACACCACTGGTATGGATCAGAACTGACTCATGGTGACTGCTTTATGAATACCAGTTGCAAAACCTGCCTCTGGTCTTTCCTATTTTGGACAGCAACACATGCACTGGGCATTTTATCATGCAAGTAATCTCACTAGCAAGAGGACCACGCATTCAGTGCGTGTAGTTTGCACTAAATGAACTAGACCAGAAATTTTCTTTATGGAAAGTATAATCCACAAGACCTGAAAACAGAGTCTGGTGAGCTCACCGCATGCCTCTATTTTCCAAACACTTGTGCTACAATGCCACATTTACAAAAATCACTACACAGCATTTCTACACTGGAGATTTGCTAGTTGACTTCCAAAGTCAGAGCATGTCACAAACTCGGAGAGCCTGGAAAGCCAAGTCAGCAGCTAATAGTCACTAAAAGTTTCTTGAAACACTGCAATCACACTAGCAATTATCAAGCTGCTTGCTGTTCATAATGCATTTGACTCACTGCCAGCTCTGCCATCACTTACATGCAGTCTCATTGTGAGACCCAAGGCTGAGGTACATTCATCTGTTTCTCCTGTGTGATTCCAATGGTTGTCAGAACTAAATGGGCAGATCTAAACACTGTCAAAACTATGTAAGTCCAGATCCATTAAATGAGATACTGAAAAAAACTACCAATTCTATTTGGTAAAAGGTGGTGTGACTTGGTAAACAGCAAGTTTTGAAAGTTTTCTTTTCCTATATCCATGTGATTAAGTCACTACCAAAATGATATTTCACTAAGCACTGCCTAGACATACAGCCAAGAACCCCACACCTTGAAATATTTTTCTCCTGAAAGGAGGTTCAGCTTTGTTCTATGTAACCTTTTGCTCATCCAAGTCAAGTTCACCTTTCAAGACCATCTAGAAAACCAACTGTATCTTTTTTTCAGGATGAAGAGACATTAGCTACATTTTCTTTTAAAGAAGAAATATCAGCTTCACATAGAAGCAGCCTGCTCTTACCTGAAATTCATTTATGTATTGTGCCATTACAAATTCATGCCTTTCAGTTGCTGAAGGCTCTGCTAGTATATCAGGCAGACTTTTTGAAACTTGGCTTTTCTTCTGAGAAGCAGTGCCATTTAGGTGACAGTCAAAACCAATATTACCAGGCAACTGGAATCTCTGGTCCTGAGGACCAAATGGACCCATTACTTCATCTGGCCACACAGTTCTTGGACCTGCAAAAGTCAACGCCTTGCTTTAGTCATCACATCTGAAAAAAAAAAAGGAGAAAAATCCTTTCCCACACAAACATATGTATTTGATCACAATCATATATAACCAAAGTAATCACAACACACAAGCCCTGACATAAAAAGCACACTTCAGAATTCCCAAATTTATATGGGGTGCAAAGTTCCAATAGCACACGAATTCAAAGAAAATGAATTTGCTTTTTCTTACATAAATCAGGAGGTGTAGCAGCAACATGAGGCTCATCTGAGCCAGAGGAACCTGCTGTAGAAAAAGCCTTGGGATTTACAACTCTTTTGACTAAGGAATAAAACCCTGGCAGGTAGGTGACCAATCTTGCTCTGCTACAGAGCACCTGAGAAGACAAAAACAAAATAAGTATTACATACTGCTAGCAAAAAAAGTTAGTTTAAGTACAGCTTTGTGGGTCACAAGAGAAATCCTCACTCAATAATTAAATTACAGTTTTCATTATGATTAACTGCGTTTCTGTAAAATCATGGTTTCAAGGTATTTTATGATTACTTTTATATTTTACTAGTAATAGTATTTTAAGTAAAGAAAAAGCCTTGAAAACACTTATTGAAAAGCCTCCTCACGTGAGGGGAAAAAAGAACTCAAAAGTTTAAATAGCACCACTGAACCCCCCTCCAGCCTAAACTGGGTTATGGATGGGGAATGTTTCCATGATTAGTTCCATGCATGTAATTGTTTCTATGTCATAATTCAATCACAGGATTAATTAGCAGAAACACTTAGAAATATTGTTAATTAAGCAAATGCTGATACCAGAGACATTTGCCTTGAAAGACAGCACAAACATTAGCCAGCCTATATTCCTACTTCTTAGAAGACGGGAGGGAGACACAAATAGTATCGCTCCAGATACTCCTTGTGGCTTTCCTCACCAGAAAAGGACATATCCCAACAGCTCTGAATGATACAGGGAGATATGCATATCAAAACAGATAAGTATGGTCATTTCAGCTTCTTTCTTTTGCTCATAAGTCCATAAACATTTAACATGAACAAAACTTGCTAGTGCAGGCAATATTATTTAGATTTGCAAACTCCTTGCATTCAGGTATTTATAAACAAGCATTACTGCAAACAGATCAGTATTGTGGGGAAAATGCTGATAAGCTAAAAAGCCTTGATGAATCCTGTGATCTTCAAATACACCAGAAAACCCACTTCCTACCACAGAGCCGTACTGTCAATATAACTTTCAGTTGCTGAAGATGATTCTCTCAGAAGCTTTCAGCCCCATAGCAAGCTGAAAATGATGCAATGCTATCTTCCTGAGCATGCAAACATCTTGACAAGAGGGTTCCAAAGAGCTAGTAGCTCCTTGCCATGAGGTCTGAGGCCCAATGACAGCATCTTCAGTAGTAACATAAGCAATTGTTACTGTTGGTTTTGTTTGTTTAGGTTTTTTTTGTTTTGTTTGTTTTGGTTTTGTGTTGGGATTTGTTTGTGTGTGTGTGTGTGTTTTGTGGGGGTTTTGGGGGCCGTTTTGGTTTTTTTTTTAAGAAAAAATATCCATGTGGTGCAATTAAACTGAAAAGCCTGATTGATTTGCTATACTTTAATAAACGATTGACAACTTTCATGATGCATTTACACAAGTGCAACCAAAAAATAACCAATCATACACTTAAAACGGAGTTAGAAGTGCAGTATTAAAAATAATTAAAGACTACCAAGCTCTAGCACAAAACTATTAATACTATCGACTACAGCAGCACAAAAGTATGCATCACTGGAAAATGCAACCCCACCCACCATAGCATGTGTGCTTTCACAAAGCTATTTTTCAGGTAAGGGAAAAAACTTAGTTCAAGAAACTGACACAAAGAGTATTTCCTTAAGTGCTGTATTCCTGATTCTGTAAGATTTTATCCATGAGTTTACCACTAAATATGTACGCAACAAGGTCACTCAAAAGACATAAATGTACAAATAGTACCATTTACTCAAGATAAACTCTACTCAAAGTCTTCGGACATGAACTAGTAAGCATCAGATTCTTACATACCACCTCTGTATAAACATATAATATCTAATAAGTTCTACCAGTATCACTCAGAGGCACATTTGATTTTCTAACTTAAATAATTACAGTTAAGGCCTTAAATTGCTTAGTTCTAAAAAAACCACTGGTTTAAACGGTTCCTTTAACAACAACAAGCTGATTCCACTTAAATATTTTTCCTCTAATTTTTGCATAGATTATATTACGTATAAACCAGATGTAAACAATTACAGCTGACATGCAATTATAAGAAAAGAGCATTTTTTCGTATAATCACGATCACTCAACATGGAGATGCTAATGTTAATTACAGATCTGTTGACTGACTCACCTATGTAAATATTTACATACCTAGCATTACACAAGTGAAAAAATACAGCTGAAATCAATAAATTATTCATGCCTCCGTGGCAATAACGGGCGTTTTATTCTTCAGTCTGAAAGCAGCCTCGCGAATCGCAGTATTTAATCTTAACTCGTAATATTAAAAAAAAAAGAACAAAACCACATCGTACTTAAAGCCTCAATTCGCTTACTTCCATGATTTCCACAGAAACTGGCTTCCAAAATGTAGATGAAGAATGACACTACTACTGCTTTCTAATAAAATCTACCTTGGTTTAACTCATACTTTTATTAATAACACTTTCTCCATTCCCCCACCCCCGAAGAAAGATGACTGAAAGACAGCTTTAAAGGGAGAGTAAAACGCAAGCGTCCCGCGCCGTTTCCCCTCGCACCGGGACGAGGCGCAGGGAGGAGTTAGCAACCACCCCCGTGCCGGCAGGCGGCCGAGGGCCGCAACGGCGCCAAGTCCCGGGGGGCGGGGGAGCGCGTTACTTACGTTGGCCATTGCAGACGATGGGATACCTCTCGCCGACAGGCCCGGCTGCCCTAGAAGAGAAACGAACGCACTGGCTTCCTGGTCGTCTCTCGCAATCCGACGACGACGGTCACCCCTCACGGCCGCCCTCCCGGTTCCCCGACAAGGCACCTCGGCGATGCCCACCCGCTGCAGACCCAGCCACCCGCAACGGCTATGGGAGGGGAAAACGGGAGGGAGAAGCAGCGCGAAACCACGCACGGGATACGGGTGGGAAGCACCGGAGGCAACGAAGCCACCGCACCTCTCACCTCTTCCTGTAAAATGGCGTCTGCCGCCGTCATCCGACGCACCCCTGCGACGGCGTCCACCCTGCCCGTCGCCAGGCCGAGCGAGCCGATGAACCGACACCTCGATTACCGCGCTGAAAAAGCACACAGAGACAGGCGGGACATGTCGTTCGGCGGCCGATTGCTTGGGGCCGGAGATGAGCAGCAGCGGCAGCGGCTTGTCCTTGCGAGGAGCGCCGGGGGCTGTTGGTCAGTGTGTGGCGGCGGCGGCGGCGACAGTGGCTGCTCCTAGGAGCGGGCGCGCCCGGGGCTTGTGCTTCTCCGTCTTGGCAGGGCGGAGGGCGCCTCAGAGTCGTGGTGTCAGCACCAGCTCGCCGGTGCAGTACCCGCTGGGTGCACCAGGAGTCAGTCATGTCATACAAGCCGGGCTGTCGTTAAACACATACACACACACACGCACGCACTCACCCCGCCTCTGCTTTCTGGGGCTGAGGGAGACAATGAAGCCGAAAATGAATAAAAGGGGGGTGTTACTGAGGAAAGCGTAGGGGGAGCTTTTCAGCCGCCGAAGGGCCGCCAGGCCAGGGGACTTCCTGGGAAGTCGGTGAGAGCGGGGTACATAGGTGCCACTTCTGCGAACAAAACTGGCCTTTCTAGAGTGGCACATGGCTTCTTCAGAAAACTGTTTTACAAAATAACAATAAAACCCATCTTCAATGAACCAAATGCTGGTGTCGTGTGTGTCCCGTCCCGTCCCGTCCCCCCCCCCCCCATTTTGTTGTGGAAGTGCTTCGTTTCCCCATCTTTTATCCTTGTGCCTATTTATTGGGGTCTGTGGTGAGGTTTGCTTGCAAAGCCAGCTTTTATTTAAAATAAACTTTTCCATTGTGAGCTAGATCGAGGTAATTCCACGGGCAGAGCTCTTAATAATCTGTTAATTTATGTACTTGCTGCTGCATGAAGTTAATTAACTGCAGAAGATATTAAAGCAAATGCATGTCGTAGAATCAGAATGGTTTGGGTTGGAAGGGACCTCAGAGATCACTTAGTTCTACGCATTGAAAGCATTCTCCTTTGTGCGGTGACAGCAGCTTGGGTCACTGTTCTACTCCTCACCGTCTGCTGTGATGTGCTCCAAGCTGTGATTGTGGACAAGTCTTTGTTGCTCCTAGAAAAATGAACAATACAAAGCTAGCTTGTGTCTGGTGTTGAGCCCTAGTGACTACATGGGATTCTGCTGAATAGATGGATTGATACCCACAGAACGTATGTTGAATATATACCCTAAGTCAGTGTGGCTTAGTTTAAGTACCAATTCTAAAGTCACATCCCTGCATATGTGCCCATGCTCCCTCTTCATTTTCAGAATTGTACTGGTTTTCCAGTACGTAGCCTGGGTTCAAATTGCTGTCCTTTTATTTTTTAATGTCATGTGGAACATAAAACATTTGTCCCCCTCTGGCCTGAAGTGTATTTGTATGAAGGATCACCTTAGTTCCTTCTTTTTCACCTTTGTATTTCCTTTTTCTTCATCCACTTTGCACACTTTGGCCATCATGGCATATCTACCAAATCCATGACTTCTCATATGCTATGTCTTTCTAGCTTTTCTAACAAAGCTATCTTTATCAAGTCTCTAATTCTGAGTGTGGGATAGCCTTCCACAGGCACTGTGCTGAGCAACCTCATCATCTTTGTCTTCAAGATCAGTCTTTTTTGTTTGCTTAGCACTGGTGATCACCCTCCATATCTTGCTGTCTCATAAATCTTGGCAGCAGTGAAAAGGGGAAGGGAGAAAGCTTTGTGGCTGTTGTAAGGTTCAGCACTGTTCTCAGGTAGCTTTTTTGTTGGTTTTTCCATATTGTGATTTAATTTAGATCATGAGTTCTTTGAGGCAAAACCCTCCCTACTTGTGTATGTGGAAAGTGCTGTGCATACTAATGCAACTATTTAAATGCTGAATTAAAAATGTCAGGGGAGAGGTGCCTAAATCCAAATATTCTTTAAAGCTAATATAAAAGAGCTGTATTGCGGTTTGCTTCTGCAGTAGAGGGTAAATGTATAAAAGCTACATTAGAATACTAGGATTAAGACTTCTTTTGTTTGTTTGTTTGTTTTTTTTTGGGGGGGGTCCATTTCTTTGCTGTCTGTTCAAAGCAGCAGTGCTGGTTAAGGAAAGGGAACTTTAATCTGTTGCCATCAAAATAAAATATGGGTTTTCAGATCCCTCCGTAAATGTACACATGGCCTTTAATTTATTTTCGTTATAAACCAGATATTTCTGGACTTTCTTTTTTTTTTTTTTTTTTTTTTGCCTTTCTGCTGGGTTATTAGCATAAAGCAGTTCTGATGGTTTCAATACATAATGGCTAAAAATCAGAGCAAGAAATTGGTTTTCTTGTTCATAATAATATTCAGCCCTACAATGTTCTTACTGCATTTAATAGAATTTTTTGCTTTATTTTATTAGGATCAAGAGGAAATTCTTCAATCCAATTCTAAACAATATGATATATTAGATAACTATAATGTTGCAAATCTTATTTTCGGATTTTTCCGGGAGAATATTTGCCCACTATTGCATGCTGCTCAACTATTTTATTAATTCAATGTTAGCATACTTAATTCTCATTTGCTTTTAAATGAAATATTCATGTTGAATCTCAGAACCTCAGCAAAAAAAAGACTGGAGAAATTAAACTTTAACTCTTTACAGAATGTAATTTATTTCCTCTACTAGGAAAGCACTCTGGATTGCATTCAGTCTCTACTGACTTGTCCTTAGGCAATCCCAATTTATCTTCTCTCCAGGGTTAGCACTTCAAGATACTCAAATCAATCAATGAGTTATCATCCCCTGAAGTTTGTGGTCTGAATTCATAAAGATTAATTTCAATAAAGTTTTTACCTCTATTCAAAGGAGAGCGTAAAATCAAACGATCCAATTACAGATTTATCAAATATTAATAATGAAAATCTTCCAGATCTTTCTGATGCCAACGTTATTCTCCCCTGGTGTCAGGAAAGTAATTAGCAGCTGGCTTTGATTAAATTCTTTCCTCAGAGATTACTTTTCTCAGTTTGGGGGAGAATGATATCTAATTCCTCATTTTAAAGTCTTTTCTGAAAAATACACGTAGGTTCAGTTAACTGGACACTTTTTCTTTCCATGAAGATGGAAGTAACTCAGTTTCTGTCCAGAAGCCTGCAACAATTTTAACAGTGGAACCTGAAGTGCATGACCAGCTTTTGCTGTTGTGTTACTGAAATGCTTTTTTCCTTATCAGTTGTTTTTTTGGTGGCAGTGGCTTCCCCTGGGCAGTTTGAACAAGGTGCAGCATTGGAAAGAGTCTCAGCGCTGCAGCAACACTAGAGCAAGAGGGATGCCATAAGGAACTTTCTCAGTCATCACCACCACTGCCTGAAAAATAATAGAATCATAGAATCGTTAGGGTTGGAAATGACCTTAAGATCATCTAGTTCCAACCCCCCTGCTGTGGGCAGGGACACCTTACACTAAACCATAGCACCCAAGGCCTCGTCCAACCTGCCCTTGAACACTGCCAGGGATGGAGCATTCACAACCTCTCTGGGCAACCTATTCCAGTGCCTCACCACCCTAACAGGATCCTTCTTATATCCAACCTAAACTTCCCCGGTTTAAGTTTTAACCCGTTACCCCTTGTCCTGTCACTACAGTCTCTAATGAAGAGTCCCTCTCCAGCATCCCTATAGCCCCCCATTCAGATACTGGAAGGCTGCTATGAGGTCTCCACGCAGCCTTCTCTTCTCCAGGCTGAACAGCCCCAACTTCCTCAGCCTGTCTTCATATGGGAGGTGCTCCAGTCCCCTGATCATCCTCGTGGCCCTCCTCTGGACTTGTTCCAACAGTTCCATGTCCTTTTTATGTTGAGGACACCAGAACTGAGTGAGGTTTCACAAGAGCAGAGTAGAGGGGCAGGAACTGGTGCACACAATACGGTTGGCTTTCTGGGCTGCAAGCACACTGAAGCCGGCCCATGTTCATTTTCTCATCAACCAACACCCCCAAGTCCTTCTCTGTAGGGCTGCTTTGAATCTCTTCTCTGCCCAACCTGTAGGTGTGCCTGGGATTGCTCCGACCCAGGTGTAGGACCTTGCACTTGGCATGGTTATCTCCGAGCTCTTGTTGTGTTTTCCTTCACAATTCCCAGACTTTCTGGATTCCTTAGTCTGCAGGTAGAGGAGCCAGAGGTGCCTCTGAGAAGCTGGTTTGGTACCTAAGGCATGCAAAACATGAATTTTCATCCCTTCCCCACTCTGCTCTTCCAGGGTCCCAGTGAAGCTGTGGAAACTCCATTCTTGGAGGTCTTCAGAAGTGAGTGGGATGAGGAAGTGGACTGGAGAGCTCCAGAGATCCAGTGTGGAATGTGGCTTTTTCTGTGATCAGGTGCTTCTGTGTTCATGAAAATCAGAGGGCTCTTCTCACACAAACATCAAATGTTCCTGGACAGTTCCATGTTTGTCAGCCTGTCACTGGTACAGATAGACGAGGTGTCTCCAGTATCTGCTCAGCCCTGTGGCACCGCTGTTGTAAACTGTTTCCTTGGATTGTGAGTGATGGACCCAGATTGCTGTCGTGTTCAGTACAGGAAGTTTGCCTTCCTTTCTGCAGAGAAGCATGTACTGTTCCTGAAGCACGTACACTGCTATATAAAGCCCAGCCTTGAGGGGGTTCTCCTGTCCTTTTCACTTGTTGCAGAAACAAGACCTTAATCAGACCCTCTTCATCTTCATATTTTATTAATTAGCTGAAACATAATTTTTTCTTTAAGCTTGCCTAAATAGAGGCTTTTGGATTTTTTCCATAAGCATTAGAGTTGCAGGTTTTGCCTGTTTTCCCAAAGTTAGGGTTTCATCCTTAATGTGGGGTTTTCCTGCTTATATGGCCTGATTTGCCCTACAGTTAATCAGGTGTGATTCAGCTGAAGGCAGTGGAATTGTATCTGTTTAAGAAAGAGGTGATTTTTCATTTCTGAATACTGCATAAATTTGTTAAGTGGTCATAAAAATAATGAGATATTCTTAATTCTTATTGTACTTCTATGAGAAACTTTAAAATGTGTTTTAAAGTATCTCCATTTCTGTGCAATGATGGATAGTGCTGGTGCTTGCAATCTACCTAATGCATCCATTAAACTTCATTAGGACTTTGTTAAACCGAGGTTAAAATCGTTGACATTGATTTTTGATCTCTAAAACCTGCTTGCAGCAAATCAGTAACTGAGCATACCAAAAGCCAGCTGACTATCCTAGCATGCCGGTCACATTCCCTGTGATTCAGAAGGGCATTGTGAGCAATGTTAAAGGGAGGGAGAAGATGGTCCTGTGACATTTAGGAACACCATGGGTCTGACCTGCAGAGCTTAGCCCTGGGCTCATGCTCTTTGAGTCGACAGTCTTCACCCATCACATTGCCTGCCTGGGTCACTGCCTGCGGCCAGGGAACTTCTAGTCTCTAAGCAATGTCAGGCTCTTTGTTTATTCATTTCATTTGCTGTATTTATTTTCTCTTGCATATACAACTGTGGCTCCCCCTTCACTTGACCTGCTAAACCTCATGTTTGAAAGGAGGAATGTCTGTTCCTAAGTGCCAGTGAAATGGTGATGAAGTAGAAGAGAGGAAAGGTTTTAACGTACTCCTAGTCTAGAAAAGTAAACATCCTCTGGCTATAGGAAGAGTAAACTTCCCCTGGAAATGTATGTATTTATATGAACAATCTCTTTCTTCTGGCATTTCCAGATACTAGGCTGGGAGATTTGGTTGCTACCACTGGGAAAAGAGGCTTTTTAGTAAGCAGTGCAAATGCACAAGGTAAGTCTTAGAATGGTTTGTTTTCATTTTAGAAAGACATTCCCCCTGGATCTGTTTCTGTGAACCTGAAAGGAATTTCCTCCTTCATCTCAGGGTGTTGCTCAGTGTCTCCTTCAGCTCCTCTGCCCATTTGAATGTACATCTGAATGAATGGACAGAGGAAGTGAGCATTTCCTTGATAACTGTCTGGGTCTAACTCTGCCAGGGCTTAGGGAGCTTTACTGGAAATCCTGTACCAGCATAACTTCCCTTGTATCTGTAAACTACCAGTTTACATTTTTTCAAAAGAGAGATATTCATCAACTATGCTAAACTGGAATGTATCATTTCCAAATGTGTGGTGACCTCCTTCGAATAGGAGCCCTCATGTGTGATTAGCCAATTGGATCTGAGGCTGTAAGACACACATTAATTCATCTAAATTCTTATTGTAGCTTTTAATGTTGGTTGAAGAGGGAGATATTGAACTTTAAAAGCTTTATAGTTTGCTTGATAGGGATTAAAAAGCAGTATTTTTCCTGTGGTGGAAACATGAGCTTCTGCCTTCAGCCATCCCCACTCACATGGGGGGGATTCCTGTCTTATTTCTCCCCACGTATAACTTCACCAGCACTTCTGGGATATTGCCACATCCAACTTGGCCAGGCTGCATGGAAAGTGGAACAGGGGGTGTTTGTAGGTTGGGTGTTTTGGGATGTATTTACATTTACAACTAGGAGGTATCGCTCTCATTCTGAATCTGTCTCTTCGTGAGAACATATAGGGAATTTAGGTATCAAATGTTTTGTGGTGAGACTGTCACCAAGGCTGGAGGCCAGAAATAGCCTGAACTAGCCTTGGTGTGACCTGAATTTGTTCTATATTGAGCCCAAAATTGAAAAGGGACTGTTTTGCATCAGGACTACACCAGAGTGTTGCTGTTCTGCTTGACCGAGGTCCCAGGTCTTGGATGAAGACATCTGCAAGAAGGACAAGGAGGAAATGGAGCTCTCCCACTTGATCTCCTGGTGGGAAAGGCATCAGGCTCAGCAAGCTGGAAGCACTTGGAGTCCCAGCTCTTGGCCACGGTAGTTGTCAGCCATGTATCTGCTCTGAAACAGTCTTCCAGGTGCTTGACTCAGGGTCTGGGTGCCAGATGTGCGAGGTGGCAGGTAAGGAGACAGGTTCCCATCAGAACTGTATCAAAATCCCTTTTTATAGGGTGTTTCTATTTTGGTAAATCTTTATTTTTCCATCTAGAAAGTGTTCTCTCAGAAAATCTGAGAAGTCAAAATTCATGCTTAAACAGGGTGCCATGCTTAATGGGCTACTTACTCCACTAGATTCCCCATTTATTGCTTCTTAAATATATGTGGTCATACTTTTTAAACCCCATGGTTATGAAGTATGTCTTGCAAAAAGGTTTATGGCATCGTGTGTTGCCTGTGAGTTATGAGGCTCTGTTCCTGTCTGGCAGTGAATGAAAGAGCCCAGCATCTGGCACTATGTAAAATCAGATATTGCAAAACTTCCCACTTTGAGGAGAGGGCCTGGATGATGGATATTGTGATAAAGTATCTCTTTTGACACACAGCTCAGGACAGTTGGAGGCCCTTTCTATAAAAATTTACAGAGCTTATCCAAACCTTCTGGCTGGAAGCTTGAGGAAATCAGTCACTGTGAAGCATATCACTGCCATGCAATAGCAGGGATGCTGCCCTTAAAATCCTGCCCCCTTTTTTCTGGTGTGTTAGGAGCAAATCCATGACTTGGCTCTGCAAAGAGGGAGGTGAGTAGTGCCCAGAATTTCAAGGATCAGTCCAGAAAAGCTTGTGAAGTTTCATCAGGACTTTTGTTACCCACATTCAGAGCCCATTAAAGTCAGTAGAAGACCTCCCAGTGCCTTTGGTGAAAATTGGAATAAAAAATAGACATGAAGATACATTGCATATTAGCAATTCCCCAAATGTTTCTTTTCATGAGTCACTGGGCGAGACAGAATCCACATGCATAGTCTCACTGTCCAGGCTCGCCAGCATCGATCTTGTACTTCAGGGTAAAATAATTACTGTAGAGCAGCCTTGGGTCGAGACAATGAAATGAACTACTAATAATTGAAATTACTGCATTTTGCCTTGAAATATATCTAGAGTTAACCTATTAACTTAGAGAGCATCTTTATTGTTGACAGCAAAATGCTGCTGACAAATCAGGTTAGGTGCTGTTATGTATTTCTGTCATCAAACTCTTGTTCCTAATTTGCTATTTTGCTGATGCTTTTTTTTTGCTTTTTTTTTTTTTTCTTAATTCCATAGCACAACACTTATTTATGCTTTAGAAAAAATAGGAAATAGTGTAATTTCCAGAACACATTCCTGCTAGGTTTCATATTCTCTTTTACCAGTTTAGGAATAGCAAACAACCTACTAACTTGTCACTGTCAGATTCCTTTGCTTGTGTGGAAATTACTAAAACAAATGAGTGAAAACTACATTTTGCATGTGTCAACCTCCTCCTTTGTAAAGGTAACCTAAAATAAAGGCTCTTCACTTTCTTACATGAACTTCAGAAGAAAACATCAGACATCCTCTTCAAAAGTTATGATATGAGCAGATGAGACATGTAAGATGATCAAAGGGAGACTGACGTTAGCTGAAATGCCGTGCTCATATGTTGAAATGCTAGTGGTTCACGTGCTGTGTTTCGAATTTAAACCTGCAAAGAGCAGTTGAAATTGTGTTTAGTACAGATTGTTTTGCATTTTTATTTGTCAGTATCTTTAAAGCTACTGTTAAAAAAAGGAAGAAAACCAGTGGTGTAAATAATCAGCTGAGCCTGTTTTCCCCTTGGATAAATACTGATCAGAAGAAATGGGTGAAGTGGGGACAAACTGCAATGCTACTTTGGAAGGGATCATTCCTGTTCTGAATTACTGATTCTCTGCTGAGTCTTTAATTGCATCTCCAATTACTTCCCAGATGGGCTAACACCACTGTTGATGCACAACTTTGACAGCCACAGCTTTGGCTGGAGTATTGGTTGGCTGGAGTTGAATTAGTATTTGTTGCAGACCTATAGATTAACTATGTGAGACCCAGAGACGGGCAATGTGCGTACAATCTTCTTGAATATAAAGTTTAATTTAAGCTCCATAGTGCAGACCCAATGTTTTATGCTATCTCTAGCTTCCATTTGACATCTAGTATAAATCAGTGACTGGGGTGTCTAACAAAAAGCACCATCAAGCATATCTCTGTGTACTTGAATATTTAAACTTGCATGTTTATTCATTTCCCTGCAATGGTTCCAAATTGCTCATCACCAACTATGGTGATAAACCATATCAGCTATGAGCTCATTAAGGGCTTCTCCATAGACAGACAAAGAAATCCCATGAGGTCATGGTAAGATCATCATTTCATCATGCTGAAACTCAGCTGCAGTTTCCCCCGGGAGCAAACCCGGCTCAGCTGCTCGCAGCCTGTTCTGATCAACCTCCATAGCAATGTATAGCTCAAGAGAAAGGAGCCGGGAGGCTTGTGCTCCCATGTGCCAGCCTTCACCCACCCTTTCTACCTTAAATAAAACAAGTTTTAAAGTGAATCAGTTTGAGAGAAGAATGCTTTGGGGCAAATTATTTAGTTGGGCAAACCAGTTTGGTGTTGAAATCCAGCTGACGGGCTGAATCTCTTTTAAGGCTTTATAGTTTTCTGTAGTGTTCACTTTCACCAGGGGAAGCTTTTTGGCAAGCTGCCTTCTGCTGGCGAGTCTTGCTGCTCAGTCCCTGTTTACACCAGTGGCTGCACCTATTTCACACATCTGTGCTGTTCCTCTGAGAGCTTTTTGTGAGTGAAGTGACTTGTAGAGAAAATTAAATTTCTGGTAAGTGTGAGCACAAGGGGATGACATTACGGAACCGATAAAGCAAATGTATTTTGAAAGGTCACTGAGGCAGGGTGGCTGTAGTGTGTGCACATCTCTTTTGCAGGACATTATTGCCTGACAGTCTTATTTCAAGCTTGCCTTTCCCTCCAGTCTTCCCGATGATGTAGGGAAAATGTCCGTAGCTCAACCAGGGCAGGACTGTCAGTGAGAGGGCAGAGGAAATGAAAGCACTGCTCCCTGGAGCGCCTTGTGAATATTTATTGTGGCAGAGCTAAGCATTTCTATCGAACTGCCCAGCCCTTAAGGGCCTGGAGCTGATTTTACTGCTGATTTACTTTAGAAAGTACATGCCACGAAGCATCCCAAAGCACAAATGAAATGTTTTGGTGCACAGCAGTGACAGGGGGCCATGGCAGGCATCTTAGCAAAGACCCCACATGTTTGTGACAGCTGTTGACCCTAATGAGCCCCGCCAACAGCTCCAGGAGTGGGGATGGCAGAGCAGAGCTGGTTATAGACTGATCATCCCCCAAAAGACCACAGGGTGCAGGTAGAATGAACAAAACTGATTCACATCAGCTGAGGACCTGATCAGCCAACTGTGAGCTCCTGGGGAGATGACCCAGCTCTGCAGTCTGCCAGCTGTGCCCCTCTTATCCCTTATAGCTAACCCAGGTAAGCCCATAAGCTCTCCTGCTTGGCTGTGCATGGATGTTGAGTAGTTTAAATACTTGCCAGTATTTAAATAAATACTTGCCAGTATTTAAACTGAGCACATCAGCCCTTAGCAGTAATAAAAGTCAGTGATGTGTGTTTGTGCACTGACTACAGATAGCCTGGGTAGAAGAAAAGTGGGTTAGACTCAGGCTATTGCCTTTGTCCACATTACTGACCTTTTGCCTTGCATATTGCATGGCCTGCAGGTGGAGGAAGGAGGCTGAAAGGTTAAGAAGCCTCTCCTGAAAGAGTTAGGGTGGCTAAATATTTAAAATGTTTCCTTTCCTGAGCAATTCCAATCCATATTAAAGTTAAAACCCTTCTGAGAGGTAATAAAAGAGCGGAGGAGATCATTAGAAAGATTTGGAAGAAGAGACTTAAGAGCTTACTCTTGATGCGTTCGGTTTTATACTTTGTTCCTATTTTAGCCTGTCAATCTCTTCTAGTGTTTCTCACTGATTTTTATTGTGTTTTTATGGAACAGAGACAGCATTTCAAACTACCAGGGAAAAGCTTGTTGTCGTTTAGTGGAGAGGGGTGAACATTCCTTTGCACATTTTTCAGTGTTCCTGTTCTATATCAAATTTGGAAAGTAACAAGAAGTAGCATCCAGTTTTCATTAATGCTTCAGGGTTTTCTTGGCTCATATGTTTTCATTTCCAAGTGTTCACATGAGAGGCAATGGAGAAGATGAAATTCCTCTTTCCTAGCCGTCGATGGAGTATACATCTTGTCATAACCAGGGGGATCCCTGGACCTTGGTGTCAGATAGCAGGCTGGTAACCTGCTCTGTCTCTTTGCTCTAGCTCTAAAACCAGCAGCCATGGGAAATATGGTGACGGTTTATTAGGACAAAGGGTCACAGTACGATTGCTTCCCTTATGTGAGTGTTCCTCTTGACACAGCCTGGCTTGTGGCCCATATTAATTTGCAAAAAAAAAAAAAAAAGACATTCACATTCTTGGCGTTGTGTGTTCCATCTGGATACTGCAAACCTGCTAACCCTGTCCAAATAACTCCCGCGTTTGCCGTGCTCAGCGAGTGATTTTTATGTATCTTGTCAGTTAAATACATATTTCACCTCCTAAGGCAAGAGCTCGGCATGACGGTGTCTCATGCCTGTCACTGCTTCCTCACAGCTGGAGGAGTACCCTTGGGAGATGGTCCTGTGAAGCATCTGTTCCCTGATTAAATCACAGCAATGTGTTTGTCAGTTTAGGTGCGAGTGAGTCTCGAAACTCCAGGACTGGTGCTCACTGCTGTGCTGGCGGGTGTGTGGACTGGGTAATGTTAAAAGTTTTCTCTCCCTCTTAATCTCCCTGTTCCTATGGAAACAGATACTGAACAGGAATTGTTCTTTCCTACCTTTTTCTCATCACGGTTTCTTTGGCGGGAAGATGAAAGCCAGAGCACACAGGAGTAGGTTTTTCAGTGAGAGCAGGACTGAGAAATACAGACTCAAAAAGCTTCAGTTTGCATTTGGGAAATTATTTCTGAATTTTAAGCAAAAAGTGACTTATTTGACTGTGGCTTCAGTCAGAGTGTTGCCACCAGCTGGAAAGGAAGGAGGCTTCAGCATGGAGACTCTGGTTTCTCAGCCAACTTCTAACCAAACTGACCTGGAGCACTTCTGGTTTGGATATCAGGTGGAATAGAAACATAGATAGGCTCTGAGCTCTGTACCTTTACAGAAATGAAACAGTCACTCAGGTCAAAGAGAATTTTGATGAAAACCATTTGGGGACACAGGAGCTGGACAGTGCTTATTGTGAAGACGAAAGCCAGCTGCTTTCTGCTATCTGAGACATTCTTGGATCTCATCTTCATGACCATATCAACAAGAAGTACAAGCTAAGCAGGTGTGTTTTGAGGTTAAAGCTGGAAAGAGAAATACCTCTGTAAGTTGCCAGTGAAGCAGCTTCCTGGCAATAAGAATTTTAGGATTTCTTTTTCCCTTTGGTGATACGATTGTAATCAAACGGGCAAGTTGGATTACAACTTGTAAAACGTTGCATGTCTTTTTGGCTGGAGAAAAGCTAGAGCTTCTGTCCATGCAGTAGAGGCTTCACGATGTGGTGCAATCAATCAAGAACTTGGTGCTTTTGAGACATTTTTCATACTCATGATGTCTGTCACTCAGTACTGCAGCAGGCTGACAGGTTCAACCATGGTCCAAATGTCCTTATCTTTATTGCAAGGTGTTTTCAGTGAGTCTCTCACAGGCTGGTTTGTTAATTAATCGCTTTTTAGAAGATTATACATTCCTGTGGCGTTCTGTGGCAAAAAACACATCTCAGGCAGACCATCTGGTCCTGATAATCTGCGGTGGGAGGGAAAGCCCTTCCATTACCCTCTTAGCCATAGCTTTCAGCTTCAGCCAGCTTGTCTTGGGTGTCTACTCCTTCAGCAGCTTGCTGCCACTGGTCCCATTCTCTCAAAAGGGAGACATCACTAGAAAATCTGTTTATACAGAAAAGAAAGAGTTAATCTTTCTTTCTTTTCTTTTTTTATATATATATATATATATTTTTAGGCTTGCCTTCCTGTAAGTTTTGGGATTTAAAATCAATGAAGAAAATGAGAAAAAATTGTGGCTCAGATTACTCCTTCTCAGTTGTTTTTCTGGCAAATTGTTTCTTGTAGAGATCTGGCCTTTTGTTTCCTTGTTTTGCCTTTTTTCTTTTTTTCTTTTTTTAAATGTGTTGACATCTCTCATCATGCTCTATATAACTCTTTCTTGAGAATTATATGATGGGTGGATGGCCTTCACTCCAGGTCCTGCTCCTCAGTGCATCCTTTTTTTGCAAGCCGTTCTCCCCCTCTTTCTTCCCTCCTCCAACTTGTGGGCATCTGACTCAGAGAGTTGGAGACTCATTGGGGAGTTTTCTCATGTAGATTACCATTAATTAACTTGTGACTCAACACGTTCTTCTTAGAAAAGAGATAATACTTGTGACTCAACACGTTCTTCTTAGAAAAGAGATAATATACAGTTTTACTTTTGCTTTGCCTGTTTCTGTGTGCCACGTGAATGCATGATATAATTCCTTTGAAGCTGGTAACATTTGTAAGTTAGGTGAGGTTGTACATGCCCCATTCCTTGAAAAATTCAAGGTCAAGTTGACCAGGGCTCTGAGCAACCTGATCTAGTTGAAGATGTCCCTGCCTATTGCAGGTCAATGGACAAGATGGCCTTTCCAATCCAAACCAGTCTGAGATTCTGTTTGTAGTGGTAACGTTAGTACTGGTGTGCTGGATTCAGGCTCAGAAGGGAAAGGTCTTTTGTAAGCAATGAGTTTCTTGCACAAGTGCAGCCACACTGGACGAAGCACTGCAGCAGACAGTGACCTGCAGTTGTTGGCCATGCTGCTTTTCTCTTTCAGCACAAAATACCGGTGCTGAGCTGTTTGCTATGTGCCAGCACAGTTGGGCATCTTCCATCAGCAATGGGTCCAAAGTCCTGCATCTCCCATGAACAGAGGGGCCACCCTCTCTGGCCATTAGATCTACAAGTGAAGAAGCATTAACTGCTGGTAGCAGTTCATAAGTTCTGCTGAGGTTCGGTAAAAGCCAGGTTTCTGGATGCCACCTCCCTCAGAGCAGTGCAGGGCAATAGGGACCGTTGCTGAAGGAGACATTGCAAATAACTTTCTAAACATGCTTGTAGGCATACATGCTGGTGTTTGTCAGAGAGGACCTCCTTTTAAATGCCCATAAAACCCCTATGTTTCTCTTTCTTCCACTTTGCAATTTAGGACTGTTTTGAAAATTAAAGCAGCTAGGAGAAGGAAAAATTGTTAAACTGAAGCAATTCAGTTGAGCATCAAACTGCAAGCCCAGGGCCAACATGCTGACAAGGAAAATCGCTAAAGCCACTCACAAGCTATTCAAAACACTCCCACACCCAAATAAGTACAGTAACTACAAACCTAATCTTTTAACTTTAGCTCACAGTATCTGGGTTATTAGAGTTATTAAAATCCAGTTGTTGGAGGGCTTGTGGACTCTGTTAAGGTATCTGCGGCTCATTGAGCCTCATGCAGGAATTTTGCCTGGGGGGATTTTCTGGTTAATGCATATGTTGACTGGCAAATTGCTTTCTGTCTGCAGAGCTGGCTGAGCGAGTAGCTGGGATGCTTCCATATGGAGGTACTGTTGCTGCTGATGAAGGTGAAGAGGACAAAGTGGGAAAAACTCACAAGTAATTCAAAACCCATGTGTGATTTAGCCCCTTGGTGCTCTAACCCAGCTATAAATATTAAACATGGGTTTGGGACGGGGTTTCAGCTTGGCCCATTGGCTCCTCTTCCTGGCATGCAGAAACCTCATCCATCTCCAATCCAGAGGGGTGGGCTGCTGGCTCGGCAGCTGTGGCTTGGAGGAGCAGGGTGCCTCTCTCCTCTCCTTACCCATTTTTTTTTCTCCTTCTATTAATCATACTAATAGAAGACTGGGGGGGGAAAAAATGAAGAAAAGAAAGTTTAAAAATCTCTATCTGTAGCAATAGGTCAGAATTGGAGCCATTTCTTTCTGCTCTACTGGTGGGGATATGGAGTCCCAGGGATTGGGAAAACTCTGGATTACAGGGTCTGGGGAATGAGGAATCCCCTACTGTTGCATGTCAGTGGGGGTGCAACCTGCCAAGGGTGCTGTGGGGTCACAGTCTGTGGGATTTATTCCTTCTGAGGTCTCTAAGACATCTTTGCAAGGGGTGCATCTGAGTTACTAGTTGCAATGCAGTGCAGAACTGTATTTCCACTGAGTGCCAAAGTCTGTGCGGATTTTTTTTCCCGTTTGTTGTAAATACAGGCATGCTTGCATTAAGAGGATTCAATTAGAAGGAAAAAGCTTAGAAAGCCAGACTTCTAAGACTTCTTTGCAGTCATAAGGGCTGGGAGGAAGGGAAGAGGGCCATGGTGCAAGGCCTTTGGAAAGGCTGACCTGGACCTAATGCCTGATTCATGCTGCACTGAATAAATCTCTCCCTCTAACAAATGTATACAAGGTCAGAAACTAATCTGTCTAATTTAAGTTGTACCAGGCTAAATTTTGAATTCCAGCTATAGTAACTTCTGAAAATGTTGCCTGCTAATCTGCAGAGCACCATGTATAAAATACATTAGATATTATGACCAATTCTCCTGTTAATCTTTCACTTCACGAGAAGATTATTCTATTGAGCTTAAATCTTTTGCCACAAAAATGTATTTAACGTTGTTCTTTGAGTGAACGAGCCTTTTAGGCCTACCAGCACCTTGTATTCTTGGCTCCAGAAGTGGGAGATAATTTTTCATGTAACAGTTTTACAAAGTGAGAACGCAAAAGTAAATACTCCTTCACACCTTCCTCCCGAGGAGACATATTGCTGCGGGTGCTTTTGGTCAAACACCACATCTAATAAAGAATATTGCATTTTGTCAAAGCATCTTTTCCCAGTCTCTTACATTTTAATTATTTGCATTGTTTGGTCAGAAGATTTGGAGTCTTCACTGAAAATACATACCTTTCCAGAAAATATTTTTGTAAAACCTGAAGTTATTTAATTTTCTTGGAAAACCTGTCTGGGGGGTGAGGAGGGGACTGGGTAAGGAACTGGAACAGCTTTCCTGGCTAAGCCTAGGAAAAGCTGGACAAGTCCATGTTACTTATTCACTTGTATAAATGTGTTTAGTTCCACAAATGCAAAGGTGCTGGCACTGCAGGTGTGTTACTGGGTGATAAGTGCTGTTCATATACTTAGTAATGCAGTGTGGAAATAAATGACCACATTTCAGATTATTTTAAACTCCTGATGAGTTCCGTATGGAAAGGAAACAGCCAGTACAAATAGATTAAGCATAGAAACTATGTTTAATGTATGAAATGCTCTGAAGGCTTCTAGTGCTAAAAAGCACTGCAGGAAAATGCAAAATCCCACGTGTTTGAACTGAATTGTTACAACTTTTGGGATTTTGCAGACAGAAAGGCTAACAATCATTGCACAGTGACGGCCTCCTTTTCTTTCCCATCCTTGCAAGGCTGCTGTGATAGATGCATGTCACTCCCAGACAGAGAGCATCTCTAATGATAATGAAAGCACCCCATAAAGCAGTGGGTATTGGCAGAGCATAATGATTAAGATGATTTTACTCCATAATGAGATGTTGTGGAGTGCAGCTCCATTCAAAACCCTTTAAATAATGTTAACATTGAATATAATAGCCTTACAGGGAAATAAAATCCCTCTCCAGGTCTGTTTCTGTCTCTAAAAGGGAACCAATTTTCTTTGCCTGATAGCTTTCCCCAGCACTTAACACAGATGGGGGAAGTCGGTTATTGTTAGGGTCGCCCATGAATTTCCTTCTGAAGGTCAAACCTTAAAAAAAAAAAAAAAAAGGAAAGGAAAGAAAAGAGAAAGAGGTCTTGTGACCCCTATCCTGATGGGAAATGTGGATGCCTGGAACATCCCCTCTCTTGTAGATCCCATGGGAAGAGTTCACCACAACTGCTTTGGTGGGGAGAGGGAACGCAGAGGAGGGATGACAGCAAGGCTTATGGTAGGGTAAGATTACAGGTCTTAATTAGATGTATGAGGAATCTGTGTCTTGCTTAAAATACCAATAAGGAACCCAATCATAGCCTGACCAGAGTAATGTGGGCTCTGGGGCTGTGTGGGTAACTCTGTTAGATGTGGCATCCTTGGCTTACAGAGACTGAGTCAGCTGGTGCATCCAGCACATTGCTTCTATTGCTTTTGAGACAAAGCAATGTAAAGAACAAAACTTACAATTACATATTCCTGTCTTGCAAACCTCCTGGGATGCCTGCTCTGTGGCTGCACAGGGAGATCCCCAGCAAAATCAGAGAGCCCTTTTAACAGAGCAGTTAATTTCCCTTCTCATGGAGGGGTTGAGAGAGAATGGGTGCCTGATTCCCTTTGGTTTGTCAAAACCACAAGCTGACATTTTTGCGGTGAAACCATGACTGTTTGGGCCAGCTTCAGCTGTCAGTTACAATAGCATAATGCCCATGAAGTCAAGATTGGTACCCTTTAATGAGCTTCCCATGGTTAACAGAAGGCAGAATTTGGCCCACGATGTATCTTCTGTGAAATGCAGAGCCTGAGGAACGTGTACGTTGGGTAATGAAATGCCTGCGGTCGTCAGAGTGGGGGTGCAGGTACTGGAGGGGGAGCATTTAACAGAAAAATACAACTCGGAAGTAATTTTCCTCATAAAATCCCAACTGCAGTGTGTCACCATAATGCATCATAATGACTGGGAGGGGGTGTAATTTTAGAAAGTGGTTTTAAAATGCTGTTCTGGAATACATCTGGATTCTCTTAGGAACAAGAAAAATCTCATCAGGGACCACTTCAAAGACTATTTCCTCATGGTTAAATTATCTTGCGTGAGCTGCTGTTGCATGTACATTGTTACATTATGTATGATTTTTGACTGCTCCTAATATGGACAAACTGCACAATATACCATCAGTGATTTTCAATTTGTTCTGAGCCTTAAGTCCTGCAGACAGCCTGCCTTGCTGGCGTGGCTTTGCAGGTGTATCCCAGGGAAAATTTCACAGCCCTCCGGCCTGGTGTCCTGCCTAAGGCTTTGGAAATGGGGATTAACTGAGGGTTTTAGTAAGCCTGCCAATATTATATTTACAGTAGTGTTTAAGTTGCTTTCTGATTTCATGTTTTTTATACAAACTAATTTAGATGCTGCTGTGGTGTACCATGGCTGCATTGCGCAGGTCTGATGGCCAGTCTCCACATCAGCTCTCCAGGATGTAGGTACAACATGCCACTGTCACGCTAGGTAATATCTGCTCAGGTTTTCTTTCCTCATTTTCCCTTTTTAGCCTGCAGGCAGGTAGGTGTCCTCTGTGAGGAAAGTGATGCTTGGGCAAAGCCAGTGCACTGGCAGGGAAGAGAAAATGATGTAGTTTACTTCCCAGTGAGGTACACCTGAATGATACAGATGTCTTTTTATGCCAGTACCATGATTGCACAACAGTGCATCAAATTAAACCCATGTAACTGCATAAAGCCTATGATCTGCACATATTTCTCAGTGTACTCTTGTGGAGCAATGCTTTTGTCAGTTGGCAGATTAAGGGAGTGCAATTGCTGCCCTGTATTTCTTGCTGCGGCGTGGTCTGGAAATTGCTGCATGCTATATAGTAGGATTTGGGAAGAAAATATAAATGTGAGGTCTTAGAGTAGCTGTTTGGTTCGAATACAGCAGGGTAACTCATTCTGTTGTGAATGCCGTTAGCTTCCTCTTTAAATCAAATCCAAGGCCTTTTATCTCACGTGGGCCAAACTTTTTCAAGTTGATAAAATGCATCAGTGATCTCCTAATATTGATGTTCCATGGAAGTGATTGCATGTTATTCACCTGCTAAAGGGATGCAAGATAGAATATAAAATAGGCTTTCTGAAGATGTAACCTATGTTATGAAAAAGCTTTAAAATCTTGATTTTACATCATCTTCTGTCTTTTTGGCATATAATTGGCACCATGGTATCACCCTTTTTACTCCCTCGTGTTCTTTGTTTAGGGGAATGGATTGGACAGCGTTACCCTCGCTTGTCACATTGTAGCTGGCCACACGGGTACCTTGTGCCTGGCACAACTGGTGCTCCACAGAATCATTTTTGGGTACCCTGGGGTTATCTCTGGAGGTGCCAGGCTGCCCACCATCCTTGCAGACTCTGCTGCAGGCAGGGACACCCATAAGGATGCTATGCCCCAGCCCTGCAGAGCTGCCAGACATCCTTGCAGCTGTGGGCCAATGGTAGCATGATCCATATGCAACCCCTGCCAGGGAAAACTCCCCTCCTTCCTATTTAGCTATGAAATACCAAAGCCCTCCTTTCTTCACAAGATCCACAGCTGAGCTGTGCCAGGCATTTGATTCTCTTGGCTCACTGGCGTTCAGAGGTGCCTCTTTGCAAAACCATAGCTGAAGCCTTTGTGCAATCCCTGAGTGGATTGGTTTGAGCAGGTACCTCTCATATCTGCCTGGGACTAAGAACATAATTGTGGAAATACAGAACAGAACAGAAAAGGAGAAGGAGAGGAGAGGAGAGGAAAGTACATACAGGAGAGCCAACTGCTGTAGTCTGCTGTCTCCCACCATCAGGACAGGGAGGGTTGCTGGCCCCCTGCACGTGTGTATGCAAGCACTCTGGTGAAGCAGAGCTCTCAGATACAGTGTGTAAAGGTGGAGGTTAGAAGCAGCAGCCTGGAATGGGGAGTAACCACGCTGATTAATCGAAGCAACGAAAGTCAAACTGATCTTTCACTGGCTTGAAAGGGTTCCAGCTGTACCTGGAAGGATTCCTGAAAGTGGTTCTGAGATACAAAGAAAAATAATTTGTAAAAGGAGCATGATCACCCCCCTTTCTGAGCATCCGCCTCCCCGCAATCCCCTCAACACCCCTGCACAGACAGCTTCATGGAAATGTGGGAATGGCTGCTCTTTGCTTTGAATCGCTCCTATTGGTCAAGATTTCAGAGACCTTCAAGTTTGGGTCCATGAGTAAGGGAATGGGACAGTCTCAATTTTCCTGCCCAGAATGACTATCATTTAAATTTATCTTGTTGCAGTTCCTCCCAAGAGGAGAATATAGGTCGAGTCACATCCTTCCCCCCCAAAAAAAAATTAATTACAAAGATATAGTCTCTTTTTATCAGTTAATAATTTTGTGTGCAATCTGAGTCACTTTTGTGTGAATCAAATATAATAATCCTCATAACACAAGGTAATTAATTGAATCATAAAGTAGTGGCAATTGCCTTCCTTCTCCTTGGGAAAGCCTTATCAAGGGTTTGAGAGGGCTGACCCGCAGGAAGCTTCTGATTCTGGGGGTGTGCATTTGTGTGTGCAGCAGTGTTCAGAAGATTGAGTGAGGGTACAGGGTGAAGGGTAAATGGGATGGGATCTGAAAACAGGGATGGAAAATTCACATGGAAAATTAGAACATGGAGTGGTAGAAGAAATTTGGGATTCTTTTGCCAGGTCTTCTCTTCCCCGTGCACCACGTGGCCAGTGTGGAGGAGGCTGTGGTGAAGGGATGTGCTTAATGATGGTGACCACTGACAAACGCATTTACCAGTTACCAAAATGGGCTGAGTCAGGGACTAAAGGCCTGATTAAATATCTAATGGAGGAGAAAGGTGGTGTTGGAGAAATCTCTGGTGGTGTTAGGTCCCTGGAAGAACTTTTCTCTTAGATGCTGGAGGTCTCTTAGAGGCTGCAGGTCTACTGCCAGCCTCAGGGTCTGGTGCTTTCAACTAGGCAACAGCCCCATGCCCTGAGAGGGTATCAATACTGCTGCATTTATGTCACTGCTCATGGTCCCAAACACCAACCTGCCTGTGCAGAGAACCTGCCTCGTCAGCTGATACTGTGTCCTTGATTCTCAGCAGGATGGTCCTGCAGGGGCTGAATGGGCTACATAATGAAAGAGGAAAAGAGAAAAATACCCATTACTTCATTTTACAGAACGTAAATAAGATACTTTCATGGCTCATCAACACACAGGACCTTTTTGTTCAACATACTTTAACATATACAGTGTATGTATCCATTAAATTCAGTTCTAGCGCTATTTTAGCAATCCTATAAACCCTGAGTAGATTGCAGGTTTTTTTTAATTGACTCCAGTATAGCTTGAGGTACACATTAGATATCCTGACATCACTTCTGATATAATGCCATGTGCAATTTTCTCAAAGCTATTTGACTTCCAAATCAGCACTTCTGGCTATGATATGTTTTTTCTGCCATTGGTGGTTTTGTTGAGAGTTTATACCTCTCCAAATTTTTGTTCTACCATTAAAATTCATGGCTTGTGGATGTTTAAAGAAATAAGATTTCCAGGTAACTCAAGTTTGCCCATACTGAAAGCAAAGTAAAGCTGAAGAGATAATGGATTTTATATAAAAATAAAAATGGTAGTCAAATGAAGAGGAAGTAGATTCAAGTGAAATATTTTTTTCTTATCTAGATGAAATCTGAAGGGGTATTTTGGGGTTAATCTTGCTGTTTAACCTCTTTTTAAGTGAATCAATTTTGGCATTCTGAAATGAAGCATCAGGAGGAAACATTCTGCTTTTTCTGAATTTGCTAAATTCAGACAGAATTCATGTATGTTTTCATTCCTCCCAAAACACTATTCTGCTATTTTTAAATTAACCTCTGAATTTATGCTCCACAGAAGGAAACAACTGGGAAAAACACACTTTCGATTGATTTTTGCTGAGACCTGGGAGGTGAAGCTCTGGGGCGGTGCTAGTAGATGCTGGTGGGTCCCTAGAAGTATAGGAGACAGCACCTTGAAGGTCTCAGACAGGTTTTGCACACTTTCTCCCCCTGCCCCATATGGCTACAGCCTCTCTTTTTGTCTGAGTTCCTTTTAGAAAAACAAACAAAAGATGAACACAGGAACATAAAGTCTGTCTTGAAATGGTGGTGGGGCCATCCACTGAAATAATCTGATAAAATTCATGCAATTTCATAAGGTATGTCACGTATTATTTCCAACCTGGATATCTGATAATTCTGCTGAGAAATGAAATTTTTCACAGCTCTTCTTGCTCAGTGAGAAGTGAAGAAGATGTAATGTTTATCATTCATTTCAAATCAATATAAATCTGGAAAGTCTTTGACACATTTATATTTTTTATGAAAGGGTATGAGAGGATGGAGAATACTAGAAAAAAACAATATTACAGAACACAGACACCTTTGTGATCTGATGGGATATGACTGATGTATCATCAGCTGAGAAACCTAGCAAAACACGACCCGCAGACAATGAATTGAGACCCAAGATGAAGCCAATTCCCTGGTGGGTTTCCTTTTATTAAAACAAATGATATTCATGTTTTATGAAGTGCACGGGAAATCTACTGTATAACTGAGTAAGATGAGTAAGAGAAAGATGATTTTTATTCTCTGGCTTGATAATATATAGTTTTATTCACTTTAGGTATCTGAGATTTGTAGCTGAACTGTGGTGAGGACACGTTGCAATGTCCTCAAAGTGGTGGGACCACATGATAAGGCATCACTTGGGCCAAAGGGCCATGGTAAAAAAATAAAATGTGGGGGTTTTAAAGCCAGTTGGAACTATGGTGGCACCATGTTACTGAAAACAACTTTTACTCTGTTGTTTTGTTGTAAAAAAGGGTGTCTTGATACAGTTTTACAGTTTGCCTACTTAGAGATGTTTTGTAATTTAACGTCCTGTGCTAAAATCAGCCAACATTCTGACAACGGTTGGGAGGAATTTTTGACTAAATGTTGGTGAAATTTGACAAGACTTTGACAAAGAACCAAAGAAAATCAGCAGTTTGGGCTGAGCTTTTCTCCGAGTTTTGGATTTGCATTCAGAGCAAGGACATACATAGACAAGGACATTTTGCCAAGAGGCTAATCACTGCTCATTTGGACCACTGCAAATGAAAAACGAGAACTGCTGACCATGAACCACCTTCTTTGAAACGATGGAGAGGAGGGAGCAGATACTGCTGTGCTTGATGGAGAAAGGCAGTGAAGAGGAGATGTAGGCAGGTTCTTGAATGCTCCTCCCTGTCACACAAACTGTTTATTATTAGGGTAATGGAAAGGGTTTTAAACTAATGCAGAGTTTGATAGAGCTGCCCCATGCCTGATTTCCACTTGCAATTTTATTTCAGGTGATTCTGGTTCTTACAGAGTTAGTTTGGTGTTTTAAACAATGGAGAGTTTAGGTGATTGCAGTGCATACTGGGGATTTTCAGCATTCCTCACTTGCATTGTGGTATGGATCATTTAAATAAAGCAGTGATAGGAAACTCGGTTCTTACTGTGAAGACACTGAAGGGAAGGAATATGTGTGGATTGCATTTAGAGTTCCTCTGATTTACATGAAGCTTATTACTTGAAAAAATGGAGTACAAAGAGACCAAAAGAAAAGGAAGGTATGATTTCCTCTACTGCCACTCGTAAGTTTGTTCTATGTCATTTTGAAAAGCACAAGACTGCTTAAAAATATCCTGCATTGCCCATCTTTGTTTTCTGTCAGAAGCATCTATGGCTTGTTATACTCTATACTCTTGGCTTTCCTGCAATCTTCTGCCTGTTTAGCACTGAAATAATGTAATCCAATTTTCTTTGTTGCCATAAAGGCCTTAATTATGGCTCCATGGGATATTGTAATCAGAATCCATTGGATTTTCTCATATGTCAAAGTGACGTCTGCTTCAAATTCATCAGTGTCCTTGTATTGTTATAAGCACTCAGTCTGGAGGTCATGCCTCGCTTCATGTGTCACTGCCAAAGATGAATTTATTCAGTATCAGTTCTCCTACAGCAACATAAACTATCAGCTTGGTTTGAATTTTTGCCTTTTATCTTTAGGTTATATCCACAGAAATGTGATAATCTCTCATCTGTGCCAGTGCTGATAACGTCTTTTCTGCTTTGATTTTTCTGTTGATGTGTGCAGGAAGAGTTTTCATTTTGCTTGGCCGTATGCCATGAGTTGGGAGGTGGGTGCGCAGGGGCCAGCATGGACACTGCAAAGGTCCACCGTGGTCACTTACAGCTTTGCTCAATTAACTCAGGGGCTTGGAGTCTAAAACAAAAAAATGCAAAAATATTGTCAGAAAGCACCATTATCTTGCATTTGCCAGAGTACATATTTATCACAAACACATTTTTATTGCAAATACGGTGTTGGCTTGCCACCAGCCCATGTATTTTCAAGTCACCTTCCCTGGAGCAGAGGTGATGGTGATGCAGCCAGGCTGTGCAGGGCTTCCAGGATGTACCTGAAGCCTTTTCCTATGGGGCACAGGCATTTCTGAGAGCTGGAGGGTTTTCAGCCCCAGCATGGGCACAGAGAAGTGGATTCAATACTGAGCATGTGCCTTGTGAGTGAGGCAGCAGATGTCAGAACAGAAATGATGCACCTGAACAGGAGAACTCTCCCTGGGACTGTGAATTTGTTAAGATTTCCAGCAGTGTGTGTCAAGCCTGGCTGAAGATAAGAGGCATCAACACACTGGGGCTGCAGCACCTCACTCTACCTGAACCTTGCTAGTCAGGCTCCTCCTGGGTACAGGCTGGCAAGCTCTGGGCTAGTTTCTTTCCTAGGAAAGCAAATTAAATCACTTTGGTTACTTGATCATTCAAAGTGTCCTGCTCAGTGTTACTTACATGGACAAAGAACCTATCCATATTTCTCCCATCTGACCTCCAGTTTGCCCTTGCTGGGTAAGGGTGGGAGCTATTGTCTTTTTAAATACTGCTGTAGGATTTTCCAATAGGTTTTCCAATGCTATTTAATCTCCCATTTTAAAATAAAAGCCCAAGATAGATTATAGCTATTTCCCAGGTTTAATCACTAAATACACTAATACTGTGTATTATTTTATTTTCCCAGAAATACCATTTGAGTGATGCGTGGCTGACCCAAGGGAGCCCCTTTAGGAATGTACTCCCCAGAGTGAATCCAGCTGGGTGTGAAATGAACCCTTTTGTCTGGCGGAGCTGCGGGAGGGGGTCGGTACGGGCGGATCGATATAGCCGTGCATCTGAAACAGCCCAGCAAGGGACCTCACAACAACAGGAAGTAACATTTAAAAGCTCCGTGCTGAATGCAGCCAGTTACCAATAATAATAACGCTAGCAGGAGCTAAAATTGCTCCTCTTGCTCCCTTTCTAAGCAGTTTAGCTGAAGCCCAGAGGCGGCAGGGTGCCCTTGGATGCGGTTAGTCTTTTCCTAACCGGAGTGCTACAGCAAAATCACAGCTCCATGCACATTCATCCAACCTTTCGGATGTTTGTAAACAAGTTTCTTTCCCTCTAGCAGCCTTGTTCTTCTTATTCTAAATGGTATTACTTCATCTTGCAAAAGAGCCCATCTTGGTTCTTAGCAGTATATTGTGTTCATCTCTTTTTGTACCATATTTCAAATTAATTATTCCAAATTTCTCAAAAGTCCTAATGACTAATTCTTTGCTATAAATTGTTGCAGTACATATGATGTTTGGCTTATTGAAGCTTCCAGTATTTGCAAATATTTATCACTGAATGCAACAAAGGCAAAGGCAGCTGGTGTTTCCAGCAGGGAAAATACTAATTGTTGCCTGCATATATGGGAAGTGAATATTTCTGCAGGTGTTCTGGGAAAGGCGGCAGGTTGTGCAGATGAAAAGGCCAGTGTGCGTGGGAGGGACAGCATCAGGCTGGGACCTCTGATCAGCAGAAGTATCTTCTCTCCATTTTGAAGCCAATCCATACAGCAGCTCAGGTAGAGCTCCCATAAGAGTTTCCACTGGAAAAAAAAAAAAAAAAAAAAAAATTGGTGTTTGCTATGTTTGGTTTTCCTTGTACATTTATTTTCCCATTTTATTGCCTTGCAGGTGTAGGAAGCCACTTGGCGGTGAAGCAAAGTAATTTGCCTTGGCTATGAACCGTGTTTTTTGCATCTTCTCAAGTGGAGCTGCTTGCAATTTGTTGGTAAAATACTTCCTATTTAGAGAAAATGTAAACTCAGATCTGTCACAGTTATTTGCACAGTGTTCTGTAACTTGCCAAGATACTCTCGGGGCTGGGAAAAAGCCTGTAAAGTTCACTTCAGCATTTCCCAAGTCCATCATTCTGATATTTGGTTTCAAGTCATCATTTAGTTTGCCTGTTTTAATCCTAAAATGCCAACAAGAGGTTGTGATGGAACTATTCATGGGACAAAAATTTAACATTGATAATGAAGGAGTGAATGAACTTGAGATGATTTTCTCCCCACAGTTCTTCAGACTAGCAGGCAAGTGAGAGCCCATTCCTTCCCAAAGCTCCTTCTGGGACAATGTCAAGGAACATAAATCACAGCTCCAGCCCCTCACGAGGTGTTACCCCCAGCAGACTTTAGGGTGGATATAATTTAAGCCTTCACAGACTGTGATTCTTACTAGTTAAAGTGCATTCACCCTGCCTTTCTCTCTCCTTATTCCTTGTTGGACATGCTGCTTATGCTTAGAACATCTCTGTTGGTTCAGCTCCCCAGAAGTGCTTGCCAGCTGGAGAGCCATTCTGGTTTCTGTGTGCCATAGCTGTAACTTTGGGATGTTTCCATCTTAAAAACATGAAGGAGTATTTTATTTTCTAAGTGGCTTTTGAGTTGGAAATTGTCAGATGAGTGCTTTGCATATAAGTAAGAACTTAGCATTTGATTTATTTTATTTGGAAAAAGTTCCCTTCAAAATACCCCATATTTTCTTGGCTTTGTTTCTCCCACAAGATCCTAGGCTTGTTTACTCATATCCTTTTTGCTATAGTGTCATGACCCTGCCCTTTTCTTCCTTCTTCCACATACTGTGCTTTGCCATTAAATCTTAAGATTATTAAATATAGTAATTTCTACTTGGTGTATTTCCCCTCAGCTCCCAGAGGTCTCCTCAGGGAGATGGGGATCTATCTGAGGATAGCACGTCTCTTAAGTAACACTTATAATAATACTTAAAGAGCACCATACACGGTAATTGCTGCCATTAGTGCACTAATGAATCATTCGCTCATACTCAGGCTGTGCCATCCCTGAGACAGTCTCAGGCCACCAAACCCTTCCCAATGCACCCACTGCTGGCTTGGGTTTTTTTTTCATTTGCAAATCATCTTTTTGTTGCTCTAAAAAAAGCATGGAGTGGGCATGGAACAAGACAGCATATGAAAGATTAATGGTGCTATTGATCATGCTGGTGTGCTGTAATAACTCGGTGTGCAAAGCTGCTGTAGACATCTGAGGACTACCAGCATTCCCGTACATAAAAGCTGAAGCAGGTGTATGCATTTGTCTGTGTGACACCGCTTCTCATGTTTTTTACCCCCTTATATTTTTGCTTATATTCTGCTTATGTAAAATGAAGCACTGCAGAAGGAACCAGAGAATAATGAGGGTCAGGTGACATATTTCTTATTTATGAAGAACCCCCTTGTAGCCTTCAAAATAATTTCCAATGCTATTGGGTAATGAAAGCCAAGGATAAAAACCCTAAGATCAAATAAATAACGTAGAACTAACGAAGCTCTATCTACATGCTAGAAAATGTCAGGAAAAAAGGGTTGGGCATGCAAATGCCTCTTCATCTTGCTCCCCAGGGAAAAGTTCAGAGAGACTGAAGGTCATCTTAGACATGGTGGATGGGTATAATGTGATGCCGGAAGAAAAAATCCCAACAGGAATCTTTCTTTTGTTTGCAGGATTCTGTCTCCAAAGCAGCCTTACCTCTGAAATGAGCTGGGGCATAAATGCAATTCTGGGCTGTAAACTGGAAGGTGTCCATATCCGTTGATGGTGAACTGGTGGGATAGGTGCCCCCCCTCGATCTGCTGGTTAGAAACTAGTCTTGTATCAATAAATGCGAGGGAAGGAAGAAATCATTCTTGATTATAGATGTCCCAAAAGAGAACTTGAGATATCTTTGTGTACAGCTCCAATTAATTATTAGCCCAAATTAATTGTATTATTTAATGGTACACTGGAGGATGCACTCGAAAATATAAGGAGCAATTCTGCACTGACAGAAGGGATGAATTAGATGACCTAATTCTCTAAAGTATGAGATTTTAGATTGCTGTATCAGCTCCATGTCCTTGGGTTGGTATTTCACACTGCACCATATCATACTCTGAGTTGTGCAGCCATAGCGTTGTGTTTGGCTGCCAACAGGTACATTTTTCTGACACTCTGGAAATGTAGCTACATGCTTCCTATATAGGTTTTTGTTCTTTTTTAATATATCTGGGAAGATACCTTGAGATCTTTGATGAGCATCTTGAGCAACAAATGTATAAGCCTTTTAGTCCTTTCCTTTACAAATAGCTTGAAATACTCAGAGCAACATTGATGGAAAACAAGTAAGCAAGACAAGCATCTCACAAACGCAAATAAATACCTTATTTAGTACATACAAAATACACGAGTGAAAAGACTAAAACATAACACAGGTCTGGAGGAAGCCTCTTTTTTATATCGCAACTATCCTGACAAGTAGTACATCCATACAAATGTAGGGATGCAAACTCCTAGTCTCTGTTCTAGAGCTATAAACTTTGAATTTTGCTACAAACTGGTATATATTTCAACTTCAGTGCTGAAGTCAGCCAAGGGTACAGTGAAGTATAAAAAAAAGATGGGGGACATGGCCCCAGCTCCTGAGGGACAATACTGAATGACTAGTTAGACTGTGAGTATTGCCACACATCTGCTGGAGCACTGCTTCTGCACAAAGATAATGTGTCAAATTTTTTTGTTGGAAACACATAAACCTCCACATATTAGAGAGAAATACAAATTGTGGAGGCATCAAAACCTATTGAAAAATATTATATTGCTCATGACCATTATTTAAGCCTGGGGGATCTGATAAGCTTCATGAGAAACAGCTTTTCTCCCTCTAACACATACAAGAAAATTGGAAGGATGGGGAACTCCATCATTTTGAACTGTGAGATGGGTGAAACTCTTTTCTGGTTTTAATGTGGTTTTGTTAGCTTGTTTGATTTTTGCTTTTTTAATGGTATTTTCTTTTCCTTTTCATTTTTTTTTTTAATTATCTACATCCTCTTCCTTATAAGCTTCTATATGTCCTTATAGAATCATAGAATCATTTAGCTTGAAAAAGACCTTTAAGATCATTGAGTCCAACCGTTAACCAGCACTGACAAATCTGCCACTAAAATGTGTCCCTAAGTACCACATTTACATTTTATATACCTTTAAATATTTCCAGGGGTGGCGACTCCACCATTTGCCTGGGCAGCCTGTTCCAATGCCTGACAACCCTTCTGGTGAATAAATTTTTCTAATATCCCATCTAAACCTCCTCTGGTGCAACTTGAGGAAGTTTCCTCTTGTCCTATCACTTGTTACTTGAGAGACCAATCCCCCCCTTGTTACAACTTCCTATCAGGCAGGAGATGCGATTGTGAAGGTCATCTGACTTGGCTCTCAATGCAGTCAGATTTCACCACCTTCATAGAAAAAGACACAGCAAAATGTGATGTTGCATCCCCCACCCTCTTTCAAACCAAAACCCAAAACCCAAACTCAAACCACTCTCAGCCAAAACTTGTATTAAACTTTCCACTGCCAAAGCAGGAACTTCCAAGAAGCTCAGCTGTATTTTGATATCAGTCAGTCCTTGCTTGCCCCTGTACATGGCTTGATCTGAAGGACTTACTGCAGTGCTTCCTTGTGCCCAGCATACTTTCTAACATCATGTTTGGTGGCTGGGGTGGAGGCTGCATGGCTGTGTGTGTGTTTATCACCACTGGGGACAACCAACCAGAGAGGTTTGGGTGTCAGAAGAGTCGAGTGTGTCCCTCCTGTTAGCTCAGGGGCAAGGGCGGGAGCCCCAGCGATAACCTGGGGGCAGACCCTCCGGGAAGACATCCTGTCTCAACATGGATTTGTTACCAACATTAAGCTACCTCTTGGCTGCTCTCCAAAATGTAAACAGACTTCAAGGCTGGGACTTGGGAAGTAATTTAAAATGTGTTAGCTCTAATGTTGGGAATTTGGGGCTCCTGAAGCCCAGGGCCTAAAAGGAACATTGTTTGCTGTCTCATTAGTCCTTTTGCTGAACTCCAGCAACAGCCTGCCTGGATTTTCCCACCAGTATCTCATTATCTAATGCGCCTGAGAAGGAAAACCTGTTGCAAGCATTAAGTATTTTCTGATCAGTTATATGCTTAATTGTGGCCCTGTAGGATCATATTTATGGTCTACAGAGCTGTTATGAGTATTTCTTATATTACAGCTTTAAACTCTGAGGACACTGGCAGCTGCAGAGGTGAGCTGCCTGGGGACGCGTAAGCAGGGTTTTTTTGGACAAAGCTTTCCTTTCCATGCTGCCGGCAGATGAATTCTCCTAGTGCAAAGACACTCAGTCAACATGGATTGTGTTTCTTTGCTGCACAGGAGAAAAAAGCAGCCTTGAGAACTGCCTCTGCAGGGGGCGCTAGGTAGGGTTTTGATATCCCTGCAGCACAAGCCTCCCCAGGGTTGCCTGGGATATGACCAAGTGCTTTTGCTGCTGGCTCTGCCTATATTTCTGATTTTCATACCAGTATTTTTGAGGCTCTGTGCTCCGGGGACACCTCCCTCCTCCTGACCATGGAGAAACATCTGGGCAGCAGTTTCATCCACTTGTGTTCTACTCTTATTCTTTTCTTTGAACTATTACTCCCCCTGCAAAATAAGCTGAAATTAAAGCTGCACTAACGCTGACGGGTAAAATGAAGATGTGGGCCACTAATTTACTGAAGGGCTTAGAAAGACTGATGACAAGGGCCAAGTTGACTGTTCAAATGTGCATAGCCTGACCCATCGAATCCTGATTTGCAGTGTGCCTGCAGGTGGTGTTCTCCCCACCACTGGTATCAGGCTGGCACTGAAAGGACCACATCCCCTCCACCAAACACAACCACCACTAGGAGTCCTGGAGGAAAGTTGCGGGCCACCTGCAGGTGTGCAGTAACAGGAGCTGGGTGTATCTGGGAGGGATGCTCCTTCATCATGAAACAGAACTCTTTTGTCTGGGGTGGTTTTGGAAAGATCCCCCTTCAGCAGCAGAAACCCCATGTTAGGAACTACAGAGGTAACAGGTCAGGGGTGTGAAGCATCACATATGTGAAGGAGGCATCCCTCACATGTGGTTCACCCTCCTGCTTCGGGAAACTTGTGAGGATAGAGGTTGTAGAGTGGAGGATGCAGGGTGGAAAATGGAGGATGAAGGATGGAAGGTGAAGGATGGAGAGTGGATTCAGGGATGGTTTTGCCAGGAAAAGGCTGCAGTTTTCTGAAGCTATCTTAAGGTGGCAGGGTTGCAGTCTGCTGGAGGCTGAGCCCTGGGGCTGATTGGTTTGCAACCCAAAGGGAAGAAAGGTATTTCAGAAAAATTATCATTTGTTTTGCAAAGCAGGCTGAGCTTTACAGGAAAGAAAAAGATCTGAAAGCAAATTAGCCATACTAATTAGAAATGTGCCAGCATTGAAATATTCAGGTCATTAGAAATGTGTAGCTCCCTTTGAATTGCTCTACACCAGTGAATGAGCAGATGGTGAGTGATCTTCTGCAGCCGGCATCCCACCCTGCCTGTGCAAACCAGGGCTGGATGCATGCCCCATCCTGGGCTGGGTGCCACAGTGAATCCTGTGCCACCCCAAGGCTTTCCCAGCACTTGTGGGACGTGACTGCACCTTCTCTTCCTTGGCAGTAGCCATTAAGCCAAACATGCTGCAAAATCGATGACACTAAGGGCTGGAGGAAATGGCTGAAAAGCTGAGTCAAACTGCACGGTTTCAATGCAACACTGAAAAATTATCTTGAAATGGCAGCTGATCTATGCAATGTGTGTTGGGGTTGCTGATACCTGTAAGGGCACTTGCAACCCCTTCCACATACACCTCCTCTTCCAGCAGCAGGGATATATGAATCTAGGAACATTTTGTTTCCTGAAGAAAAACGTAAGAAGTCAGCATTACTTGCACTGTTGTTATCACTGGTTACATGCTATTTTAAATAATAGTAAATTCTATCCAATGTAGCTGAAGTCATTTCATTTCATTATCTAGCTCTAAGACTTCCTTTTGTGTGTTTGCAGCATTTAGAATAAAAATTAATATAGTGGAAATAATCCTTAGTGCTTTGGTGGAGCTTTTGATGTATGTACTTTGGAGGTGATCAGCCTCCAGTGGAGGACAAAGTCACGCCAATATATGGAGAAGATGGTTCAAGGCCATCTGCTCCTCTCTAGTTTATGCAGCTCATAAAAGAGGGAGTTGTCTGGACACACCTGACCTGCCCTTTGGAGTCAGAAGGTAAATCAGAACTGAGGCTACTCAGAGAAAGCTGTACACCATAAAGAGTAAAAATTAGGAATAGGTCTATTTCAGGTATGATTCCTTCCACCCTCTGGGAAGTAGCATGCATGTGTCCATCATACATATTGCTGGTATAGCAACACTAAATCAGGAAAGCAGGATCTCTTCATTGCACCTGGATAAGCCCCACAGCAGGCTGGCAAGCCTGCAAGCACCAGGGAGATATGCAGCTTTCAAAAGGGAATGCTAAATGGGAATACCTTCCACCAGCTGCCTTCAGTGGAAGATGCCACTGTTGGTGGTACAACCACAATGAAAGACGTCTGGTCAGCTATCAAACATGGGACTGTTGAGCTGCTGACAGTGCAGAGTTCCATGGCTTTCAGAAGGTGAGCTCCCAGAGGTGGAGGGCTGTGCTTCAGTCCTCTCTGGGGACGGGAGGCTTTGCTGTTTAACTCAGTTCAGAGCACTCAGACAGCTGTGTTTCAGGAGGAAAGCAAGTATGGCTATGTAGGCTGCGGCACAGTGGGAATTTCTCAGTGTGTAACAACTAGAAAATAAATAAATTAAATAATTTAGAGCTGTGTCTTATCTGTTGTAACTATTTGCAGTGTTCAATAAGCCATGAAATTTTTCATTTCTCAGCAGGGCTGCAATGGGTGACTGCAGCATGATGCATTGCAGGCTCCCTGCCTGTCTGCCTGCTTGTGTTCAAGAATAGAATCATAGAATAGTTAGGGTTAGAAAGGACCTTAAGATCATCTAGTTCCAACCCCCCTGCCATGGGCAGGGACACCTCACACTAAACCATGTCACCCAATGCTCTGTCCAACCTGGACTTGAATACCACCAGGGATGGAGCATTCACAACTTCCTTGGGTAACCCATTCCAGTGCCTCACCACCCTTACAGTAAAGAACTTCCTTATATCCAACCTAAACTTCCCCTGTCTAAGTTTTAACCCGTTACCCCTTGTCCTATCACTACAGTCCCTAATGAAGAGTCCATCCCCAGCATCCCTATAGCCCCCCTTCAGATACTGGAAGGCTGCTATGAGGTCTCCATGCAGCCTTCTCTTCTCCAGGGTGAACAGCCCCAACTTTCTCAGCCTATCTTCATATGGGAGGTGCTCCAGTCCCCTGATCATCCTCGTGGCCCTCCTCTGGACTTGTTCCAACAGTTCCATGTCCTTTTTATGTTGAGGACACCAGAACTGCACACAATACTCCAAGTGAGGTTTCACAAGAGCAGAGTAGAGGGGCAGGATCACCTCCTTCGACCTGCTGGTCACGCTCCTTTTGATGCAGCCCAGGATATGGTTGGCTTTCTGGGCTGTGAGTGCACACTGAAGCCGGCTCATGTTCATTTTCTCATCGAACAACACCCCCAAGTCCTTCTCTGTAGGGCTGCTCTGAATCTCTTCTCTGCCCAACCTGTAGCTGTGCCTGGGATTGCTTTGACCCAGGTGTAGGACCTTGCACTTGGCATGGTTAAAGTTCATAAGGTTGGCATTAGCCCAGCTCACAAGCATGACAAGGTCCCTCTGGATGGCATCCCTTCCCTCCAGCGTATCAACTGAACCACACAGCTTGGTGTCATCGGCAAACTTGCTGAGGGTGCACTCAATCCCACTGTCCATGTCACCAACAAAGATGTTGAACAAGACCGGTCCCAACACCAATCCCTGAGGGACACCACTCGTTCCTGGTCTCCAGCTGGACACTGAACCACTGACCACAACTGTTTGCATGCGGCCATCCAGACAGTTCTTTATCAACCGAGTGGTCCATCTATCAAACTGATGTCTCTCCTTAGAGACAAGGATGTCATGCAGGACAGTGTCGAACGCTTTACACAAGTCCAGGTAGATGACATCAACTGCTCTACCCCTGTCCATCAGTTCCATAGTACCATCATAGAAGGCCACCAAATTGGTGAGGCAGGATTTCCCCTTAGTGAAGCCACACTGGCTGTCACCAAACACCTTGTTTTTCATGTGCCTTAGCGTGCCTTCCAGGAGAATCTGCTCCAAGATTTTGCCAGGCACAGAGGTGAGACTGTAATTCCCTGGGTCATCCATTTTCCCCTTCTTAAAAATGGAGGTTATATTTCCCTTTCTCCAGTCATTGGGAACTTCACCCGACTGCCATGATTTTTCAAATATAATGGACAGTGGCTTAGCAACTTCATTTGCCAGCTCCTTCAGGATCTGTGGATGGATTTCATCAGGTCCCATGGACTTGTGCACGTTCAGGTTCTTAAGATGGTCTCAAACCAGATCCTCTCCTACAGTGGGCCTAAGGTCTTCATTCTCACAGTCCCTGCATCTGCCTTCCAAGACTTGGGTGGTGTGGTCAGAGCCTTTGCCAGTGAAGACCGAGGCAAAGAAGCCATTAAGAACCTCTGCCTTCTCCAAATCCAGGGTAGCCAGTTCTCCCAATAGCTTCTGGAGGGGACCTATGTTGTCTCTAGTCTGTCTTTTATTTGCAATGTAATCATAGAATCCCTTCCTGTCACCTTTCACATCTCTAGCCAAGTTTAATCCTAACTGGGCCTTAGCTTTCCTAACCTGGATCCTAGCTTCCCTGTATACAACATCAGTACAACATCCCTGTATTCTTCCCAGGCCGCCTGTCCTTGCCTCCACCTTTTATAAGCCTCTTTTTTCCCCTCAAAGTTTTCTCATCAGCTCCTTATCCATCCAAGGAGGTCCCCTGGCCCTCCTACTGCACTTCCTTCTAGTTGGGATGCAACACCCCTGAGCTTGCAGCAGGTGATCCTTGAATATCAACCAAGAGTCTTGGGCCTCCCTGCCCTCTAGGGCTGTATCCCATGGAACCTTACTGAGCAGGTTCCTCAAGAGGCCAAGGTCTGCTCTTTTGAAGTCCAGGGCAGTGAGCTTGCTGCACGCTCTTCTTACTGTCCTGAGGATCTCGAATTCGACCATCTCATGATCGCTATAACGAAGGCTGCCCTGGAGCATCACATTTCCAACGAGCCCTTCCCTGTTGGTGAGCACAAAGTCAAGCATGGCACCTCTCTTTGTTGGCTCCTCTATTACTTGCAGAAAGAAATTGTCTTCCACACAGTCAAGGAACCTCCTGGATTGCTTGTGCCAGGCCGTACCGTCCCTCCAACAGATATCAGGGGGGTTGAAGTCCCCTATGAGAACAAGGGCCTGCAAGCATGAGGCTGTTCCTATCTGTCTATGGAGTGCTTCATCTGCAGGTTCTCCTTGATCAGGCGGTCTGTAACAGATCCCCACAGTGATGTCCCCCATAGCTGTTCTCCCTTTAACCCTGACCCACAAACTCTGTTGACTGCTCACCTGTCCCCAGACAGAGTTCATACTCTCCAGCCTATTCCTAACATAAATAGCAATTTCCCCTCCCCGTCTGCCAGGCCTGTCTTTTCTAAAGAGCCCGTAGCCTTCCATTCCAACACTCCAGTCATAGGAGCCATCCCACCACGTTTCTGTGATGCCTATTATATCACATCCCCATAGACGTGCACACATCTCTAATTCCTCTTGTTTGTTCCCCATGCTACGGGCATTTGTATAGAGGCATCTGAGCCGAGCTCCAAATGAAGCCGGCTCATTGGCTGGAGCGGCTGGGATATCTCCACATTGCTCCGAGCATTTATTATAGGTTCTGGCAACTGACTGGGTGTGTTGGGATGGAATGATGCCCCTCTCCCCCCACACATCTAGTTTAAAGCCTCCTTGACCAGTCTGGCAAGCCTCCTACCAAAACCACTCTTCCCCTACACCAGCTCCACCAGCCCCCAGTAGACCTGGCCTCCTAAACCGTGTCCCATGTTCTAAATACCCAAACCCCTGACTATGGCACCACTGCTCTAACCATTTATTAACCTGGCCAATCCTCCTAGCCTTTCTGGGGTCCTCCCCTGCATCCTGGAGAATTGACGAAAAGACTATCTGAGCTCCAGAGCCCCTAACCACCTCTCCCAGGGCTCTGTAGTCCTTCTTTATGTTCTCCAGGCTACTGCTATCTGTATCACTAGCACCCACATGTACCACTAGAAGTGGGTAATAGTCCGTGGGACTTACTAGAGCAGGCAGCCTCTCTGCCACATCCCTGATCTGTGTCCCTGGTAGGCAGCACACCTCCCTTGAGACTGGGTCAGGCTGACTGATGAGTGCTTCTGTCCCTTTCAGTGTAGAGTCCCCTACTACTACGACCCACCGCTTTTTCCTAGCAGCACCAGTAGAGATCTTCTTTACCAAGGCATCAGCTGGCTGTTTCTGGCTCGAGTGCGCTTCCTCGTTAGCCCACCTGCAGGACAGCAAAGCAGTTCTGCGTGGGGACAGGGGATTTAGGGGGAAGCCCCCTACTTTTAATTCTCCTCTTCCTCCTTTTTTTGTTGGTTGCTTTTGTTACTCCTTCCCAGCTTCTTGGGTTAGTAGCCTCCTTCTTTCCTCCATGAGGTACAGTGGACGCTTGAGGCCCCTGCACGGTTTGGGCCTGGAGCAAGCATTCCTGCTTCCTCTCAGCTTCCCTGACATCTCGCAGCCTATTGACAGCATCCCGCAGCTCAGCCCCTGCTGCAGGAGGACCCCCACCAGGAAGCACCGAGCGCAGCCCTGCCCATTGTGCACCCTCCCCTCACCAGACCAGTGCAGGCACTCTCTCTCCTCTCTACACCCCGAGCTCTGCACTGCAGCCTCCCCTCTCGTCGGCTCTGTCTGGGTGCCTACGCTGGCCACCGCCGGGGCAGCCAGAGCAGAGCTCCCGGAGCAGGCCCTGCTCATAGGACGAGTGCTCAGCATCCCGCCCGCCTGCCCGCACAAACTGTCCTCCCCGCCGCGCTCCCTGGGGCAGGTTTTAACCACTCAGGGCTGGTGCCGCTGCCCCTGGCTCCGCCCCGTGTGAGTCAGCTGCTCGCTCTCGTCAGCTGAGCTGCCGGCTGCCGGGCGGGTCCTGTCGAGGACTTGAGGCTCCCTCGGTGGCTCTTGTCGCTATGAGGTGAGGCTCCTGGTCGCTGATCTCCCCCCCGCTCCGGTGTTGAAGGCGTCCTCTCTCGAGCTACTCACCTCAGCAATGTGTTAAACACGCTTAGCTCACATTGTCAATACCTTTATGAGCAATGAGAAATGCAGGGAAACATGAGCCTGACTTCAAGGGGTGCAGAAGATAATGCAAGTTTGGCTCTCTGTTGGTGTTTAACCCATCTTATGACAGCTATTTGCTGATCCAGCAAACTGCAGAGCTTTGACTGCTCCAGGCAGGTCCATCCTTTGATCAGGTGTTGGAACAGACTTCCCAGGGAGGTGGTGGAATCACCATCCCTGGAAGTTTTCAAAACCCATGTAGGTGATGCCCTCAGTGACATGGTTTAGTGGTGGACTTGACAGTCCTGGAGTAAAGGTTGGACTTGATGATCTTAAAGGTCTTTTCCAATGTAGTTGATTCTGTGATTCCTGAAACAATGAGCATCTGGTCACTCAGAGTATAAGAAGGAAGATAGTCAGTGGCAGCCCTTCAAGCCCCCTCTCCTGCTCCCCACTGAGGGCACAAATTCCCTGATAAAATGACAGCGGAGGTGGTTGTTCATGCATTTAATTACATTTACTTGGCCTTGGCAGGTAGCTGCTGCAGAAGCACTGAAAGGACAATTTAATCTAAAAGCTATTCATGTTTTCAGGTTTAGTTCCCTCTATTCATACAAAGAGCCCTTAGCAAAGACAAGTATCCTAAATTTTATCTCTCATGTTTCTGGAGTTCATCTGATCTCCCACAAACATAGATATCCTCTCCTGCTCCTAATTTCATTAGCAATGCCCTCTTGAGAGCCCATCCAAATATCTCACATAGCCTCAGCTGAGGTGCAAACATCCAAATGACTCGAGCAGAAGGGGCCGTGTGCTCCAGCTCTGATCACAGCCTTTCCTCGTCATTATGCTCTTCCACTGGCTTGGAGCAATCAAGCGTAGCACTATCAAGGACATTGACGGATTAGCCTCATCAGTCCCCTGCTGTGACCGCCAACTTTCCATATATTAATCAGAAAAAATAGCTCCCTGATTGCCATTTAAATTGCACAAAAGATATATTTGTCTTGTGGTAGTTTATGGCATTTCAACGTGATGCAGAATCACAATGTCTTAAAGAAGTTTTGTTGCTGTGTTTCCCAAGAGGTTGGAAAGCAGAAAGCTCATCAAAAGAAACGTTTTGCTTTGTTCTGTTTGTGTCATGCTGAATATGCATCAGGATAAACAACGCAACACCTCTCTGAGGCTATCATGACGGCAAGTAGATTTTACTGGGTAATATTAAACATATACACTATTTACTGTGACTTGGCTTCTGACTTGGGCTCTTGTGTTGGTTTTGTCTGGGATAAGGTTCATTTTCTTCATAGTAGCTGGTATGGGCTATATTTTGGATTTGTGCTGGAAGTACTGCTGATAACACACTGATATTTCAGTTATTGCTGAGCAGCTCTTACAGAGTCAAGGCCTTTTCTGCTCCTCACACCACCAGCAAGGAAGCTGGGGGACCACAAGGGGTTGGGAGGGGACACAGCTGGCACAACTGACCCTAGGGATATTCCATACCATATGGTGTCACGCTCACCCTGTAAAACTGGGGGAAGAAGAAGGAAGTGGGATGTTTCGAGTGATGGCATTTGTCTTTCAAGTCACCATATTGTGTGATGTAGCCCATATCTCCTGGAGATTGCTGAGCACCTGCCTGACCATGGGAAGGGATGAACAGGCGCAGGGAGGCGCAGGGAGGAACAAGCAGGTTGTGTTGCTGACCCTGTTGCTGGTGTCCCGGACTGCTGACCAATATGGTCGCCTCCAGAAAGAGAGCTTGCAGTAAGAAGACTGCAGCAACTCAGACAGAGACCCCGTCCCAAACAGTGGCTGTTCAGGTCTCTGAATGCAGGGAGTGCTGGAGCCTGCTGCTGCCGGGGGAGGGAGGACGGCATTCCACCTGCATGAGGTGTGAGCAGGTAGAAGATCTGCTTAGCCTGGTGGCAAAACTTAAGGAGGAGGTTGAGACCCTGAGGACCATCAGGGAGTGTGAAAGGGAGATCGACTGGTGGAGTAACTCCCTGGCGGGCCAGTTGGAACGGTTCCAGGGAGATACCCCCCAAAAGGGGAAGGATCCCCTGCCTTCTCATACAGAGGGGGATGGCCCGAGACAGCCCCTGCCCTGTAGCTGTTGCGCAGAGGTAGGGGACCAAAAAGACGATGAGGGTTGGAAGCGAGTTCCAGTTCGGCGTCGTGGGAAACCCTCCCCCCTTCCTGCCCTGCTTCCCCAGGTGTCCCTCCGTAATAGGTTCGAGGCCCTGGATCTTGAAGGAGAGGTAGGTGAGAATGTGGTGCAAGGCCAGCCTACAAGGCCACATAGGAAAAGGTGGTCGACTTTGCACCTCAAGACTGCCTCTGATAAGAAAGAAAGAAGGGTCATTGTAGTAGGGGATTCCCTTCTGAGAAGAACAGAGGGCCTGATATGCAGAGTTGACCCTCATCATAGTGGAAGTGTGTAGTGTGCCTGGAGCCTGGATCAGGGATATCACTAGGGCGCTCCCCAACCTGGTGCACCTGACAGACTACTACCTGCTGCTGGTCTTCCAGACAGGTGGGGGGGAAGCTGCTTCCCGCAGTCTGAGGGGGATGAAGAAAGACTACAGGGCCTTGGGGCGGACGGTGAAAGAGTCTGGGGCTCAAGTGATCTTCTCCTCACTCCTTCCATCTTCCACTGATGATGTGGGAAGGAATGGGAAGATTCAGTTCATAAATGATTGGCTTCGAGACTGGTGCTACAGGCAGGGCTTTGGATTCTTTGATAACAGCTGGTTTTATAGGGCACCAGTCTGGACAATGACAAGTGGGAAAGGTTTATCTCACAGAGGCAAAAGGATGCTGGGGCACGAATTAGCAGGGCTCATTTGGAGGGCTTTAAACTAGATTCGAAGGGGGATGGGGTTGTAGCTGGGCTTGCCCCAGTGGGGCAGCACTCCAGAGCTGATGGAGACTGGGAGGCCTCCTATAATCCTAGGGTGAAATCGGTGTGCTCAGCTCGCTCCCTGGAATGTCTGTACACCAATGCGTGCAGCATGGGAAATAAGCAGGAGGAGTTAGAAACCTGTGTTAAGTCAGGAGACTATGATCTGGTGGCAATTACAGAGACGTGGTGGGACAGCTCACATGACTGGAATATAGTCATGGAGGGCTATGTCCTTTTCAGGAAAGACAGGCCAGCCAGGAGGGGTGGTGGGGTTGCTCTTTATGTGCGAGAGCAGCTACAATGCACCGAGTTCTGTCCAGGGACAGATGACGAGTGAGTTGAGAGTCTGTGGGTGAGAATTAAGGGGCAGGCTGGCAGGGGGGATACTGTTGTAGGTGTCTGTTACAGACCACCGGATCAGGGTGAGGAAGTTGACGAGGCCTTCTACAGGCAGCTGAGAGCGGCCTCACAGTCACAGGCCGTGGTTGTCGTGGGGGATTTTAACTTCCCTGATGTTTGCTGGAAGGACCACTCGGCAACCCAGCCACAGTCCAGGAGGTTCCTCCAGTGTATGGATGATAACTTCCTCCTGCAAATGGTGGATGAGCCGACCAGGAGAGGAGCGCTGCTGGATCTCATCCTCACTAACAGGGAGGGTCTGGTCGAAGCAGTAAGGGTTGAGGGCTGCCTTGGTTGCAGCGACCACGAGATGGTGGAATTCAGGATCTTGTGTGGTAGGACCAGTAGAATAGCAAGTAGAATTGCAACCCTGGACTTTAGCAGGGCAAACTTTGGCCTTTTCAAGCAATTGCTAGGGGAAATCCCATGGGCAAGGCTGCTTGAAGGTAAAGGAGCCCAAGATAGTTGGTTGGCATTCAAGGATTGCTTTTTCCGAGCTCAAGATCAGAGCATCCCGACACGTAGGAAGTCAAGGAAGAGGGCCAAGAGACCTGCGTGGCTAAATAGGGAATTGCTGGGTATGCTCAAGTGGAAGGGGAAAGTTTACAGGTCATGGAAGGAGGGGCTGGCCACTTGGGAGGAATATAAGGCTGCTGCTAGAGGATGTAGGAAGACAGCTAGGATGACTAAAGCCTCCTTAGAATTAAACCTGGCAAGAAGGGTCAAGGACAGCAAAAAGAGCTTTTTCAAATACATGGCAGATAAAACTAACACCAGAGGCAATGTAGGCCCACTGATGAACGGGATGGGTGCCCTGCTGACAGAAGATACAGAGATGGCAGAGTTACTGAATGCCTTCTTTGTCTCTGTCTACTCTGCTGCAGGCAGTCCTGAAGAGCCCTGTACCCCTGAGACCTTAGACGAAGTCAGGTCAACGGGGCGGTTTGCCTTAGTCAATGAGGAATGGGTTAGAGACCAGTTGAGCAATCTGGACATCCATAAATCCATGGGTCCAGATGGGATGCACCCGCGGGTGCTGAGGGAACTGGCGGAAGTCATTGCTAGACCACTCTCCATCATCTTTACCAAGTCTTGGGAAACGGGAGAGGTGCCTGAGGACTGGAAATTCCGGTCTTCAAAAAGGGCAAGAAGGAGGACCCAGGTAACTATAGACTGGTCAGCCTCACCTCCATCCCTGGGAAAGTGATGGAACACCTTATCCTTGGTGCCATCTTAAGGCATATCAAGGATAAGAGGGTTATGAGGGGCAGTCAACATGGCTTCACCAAGGGGAAATCATGCTTGACCAATCTCATAGCCTTTTATGAGGAAATAACACGGTGGATGGATGATGGCAGAGCGGTGGATGTGGTCTACCTTGACTTCAGCAAAGCATTTGACACAGTCTCCCACAGCATCCTCACGGCTAAATTGAGGAAGTGTGGTCTGGATGATCAGGTAGTGAGGTGGACTGCAAACTGGCTGAAGGAGAGAAGCCAGAGAGTTGTAGTCTATGGGGCTGAGACTAGTTGGAGGCCTGTAACTAGTGGAGTGCCTCAAGGGTCAGTACTGGGACCAGTATTATTTAATATATTCATCAATGATTTAGATGAGGGAATTGAGTGTACTATCAGCAAGTTTGCTGATGACACTAAGCTGGGAGGAGTGGCTGACACACCAGAAGGCTGTGCTGCCATCCAGCGAGACCTGGACAGGCTGAAGAGTTGGGCAGGGAATAACTTGATGAAATATAACAAGGGAAAGTATAGAGTCCTGCATCTGGGCAGGAACAACCCCAGGTTCCAGTATAGGTTGGGGAACGACCTGTTAGAGAGCAGTGTAGGGGAGAGGGACCCGGGGGTCCTAGTGGACGACAGGATGACCATGAGCCAACACTGTGCCCTTGTGGCCAAGAAGGCCAATGGCATCCTGGGGTGTATTAGAAGGGGGTGGTTAGTAGGTCAAGAGAGGTCCTCCTTCCCCTCTACTCTGCCCTGGTGAGACCGCATCTGGAATATTGTGTCCAGTTCTGGGCCCCTCAGTTCAAGAAGGACAGGGACCTGCTGGAGAGAGTCCAGCGCAGGGCAACTAAGATGATTAAGGGAGTGGAGCATCTCCCTTATGAGGAAAGACTGAGGGAGCTGGGTCTCTATAGTTTGGAGTAGAGGAGACTGAGGGGTGACCTTATTAGTGTATATAAATATATAAAGGGGGAGTGTCACGAGGATGGAGCCAGGCTCTACTCAGTGGCAAACAATGATAGGACAAGGGGTAATGGGTACAAACTGGAACACAAGAGGTTCCACTTAAACTTGAGAAGAAACTTCTTCTCAGTGAGGGTGACAGAACACTGGAACAGGCTGCCCAGGGAGGTTGTGGAGTCTCCTTCCCTGGAGACATTCAAAACTTGCCTGGACACATTCCTGTGTAACATTATCTAGGTGTTCCTGCTCTGGCAGGGGGATTGGACTAGATGATCTTTTGAGGTCCCTTCCAATCTCTAGCATACTGTGATAATAGGACCCAGAATAGAATCTGATGATCAAATTTGACTTTTGTTCATCATGCACCAGGGGTTTAGATTTCCTTAACAACCTTAAGAATTACTGGAAGGTAAGACACTAAATATGGAATTAACTATGCAAGGTAAGCTTGATGCAACAGAAGTGCTTCTAAAGCATCCCTTGAGGAAGGATGCACATGAGAACATAAAACTTCTGCAAAGTGCAAGGGTGAACCCATGCAGTGTTGCATGTGCTCCAGCACGTCCTTGTTAAGTGCTGGGTAAGCATCTAGCAAAACATCTGCAAGGTTTTGTAAACCACCTTGGAGCAGCAGCAGCTGCCAAACATCTTCCAACACAACTCCTGTATCCCCATGCACTGTGAGGGTGTGATGCACAGGGGATTTGTTTTTGCAAGGATGTTTTCACTGCCTTGTAGAATTATTTAAAGACTGTAAATCGACAAAAAGATCTGTTATTCACTGCCCATTGGTGTCTGTGTAGCACTTTCTTGTAAACCAGGTTTATGTGCTCCCCTCAGGCAGTGATAGGTGAGAAATCACAGGCAGTATACTTTAATGTGCCAGTATAAATTATTCATTTGAAGAATGACTGCACCTAGAAGATGACAATGTGCTTGTCCTGTGTTAATTACTGTGGCAGGTGATGCCTCTGCCACAGGAGCTGCTCAGTGTTGTGAATGCCACATTGGCTCTGTCTGCACCATCTTTTCCAGCTATTTATCCTGGGAGCTCATTTGCACAAGCAGAAGAGCTGCCCCCTGCCAAATTTTCCATGTATAAAGTGAAATAATTTCATAGGTGTCTAAAAGCTGCTGGAAGTAGCTGATGGGTTCTTCCAGGATGCCCTAAGAGACAAGCATGTACCAGGCATGTGGGGTGCCCTACATTGTCTGGGTTGTTTCACTCCAGAGGTCTACCTTGTGCCTACATTTTCACTTTGTACAGAGCCAAGTGTCTGGGCAACACTCTGATTTCAGTCCTTCAGGAATTTATTTTCTTCCCTTTCTCACTAATATTTGCTTTTTTTCATTAGTTGCTTATATGCTCTAATCTCATTTATGCACTGACCTTGAGGACTCTCATCATTTCCAGGACATTACTTTGCAACCTTATTGCAGATGATCTTTCAAAGATCCTGTCATAATGTAAAAATGATACATTAGGCCTTGATATTATATAGAAACTGTTTTTTCTTTCCAGAGAGAAACCAGCTTTCAACAGGCTGTGGAGTGATATTGGAGGAAAAATCTGTTTCCATCAAACTTTATTTTGCATTAAATTCTACAGTAAGCTATCACTAATTTTTTTCTTGAGAAAACTAATGTCTCCTCTTCCATCTGGAGATCATGCCTGTGAAGGATTAGGGAATTTCCTACACCTGTCCAAGATTTTCCAGGTGTGTCATGGACCAGGATGTCCACATTCCCCAACGTGGGCTTTCTGGTACCTGCACATGTGGCTGTGGCCAAGAAATCCCAGCCACATATACTGTCCTCTTTGTCCAGAATTTTCTACTGATAATAACCACTAACTATAACCCATGACAAAGTCATGGCTTCAGAAAAGCCAGAAAGTCTGTTAAAACTTTTCTGACTGCATTGATTGCATTAGTAAATGCTTTCCCTGTGGCTGCCAGAAAAAAAACAAAGATAAGAAGCAGATTGAAGCTTTGTACCTTAGAATGCAGCAGAGTATCTGGAGCAGAAAGTTAAGATATTATGGATTCTTTTTTGCCGTTTGCTGGGTGAGATCCAGGGACCCATACCATGCTGCCCGTTACCTGGATGCTTCCCATGTGATTGATGTGCTTTCTGCATGCAGAGAGGATTTGCCATCTTTGCTGGTGGGGCTCCCACAAGGCAGCTCAGATTGCTGGTGGGGCAGTGGCAGGTGATGTGCGATGCCGGGGAATGCATGAAGTTATGTTAAGTGGACAGGCTGCAGTACCAGCACACTGGAAGTGGCTGTAGTTTATGTGGTCCCGTGCAGACCCTGTGGCAGCAGCCATGCTCATGGAAAACCTATGGTGGGTGAAGTCTTTGCTCTGTTTGCTGAGAAAACTGCAGAAAATAGAGTAAAAAGTATATTCCTGAAATCCGTGCATGGTACAAAGAAAGAAAGAAAAGAAGAAAATTAAAAATTAATGGAGAAATTTCTCTGGTATGATCTCCAGTGTGGTTTTGGGGGATGCTACCATCACAATTCATGAACATTGCTGCAGCCCCATGTCAGTTAAGGAGCAGTTAGCCAACTGCGTGACCCATATGCACTTTGGGCACAGCTTTACACAAAGCTGTAAGGACAGGTACCCCTGTGTTTGCTTTGGCCACGTCCAAAGCAGGGAGTTTTTGACTGACACCGATGTTATTCCTGATCCATACCCCAGCCCAGGGGTGGTGGGCAGGGCTCACTAACACCCAACAGCAGCCAAAGGCTTTGCCCTCATCAGGTTAATACTTCTTTGGGTGTGGGTTCATCAAGAATATCAGTGTTTTTCCAAAGTTGCCCATGTAGATGTGTTCCCTGCTGAGGAGCCTGGCTTGCTTTTCATGTTTGCTACAAGTGTTTTTTAGGGGCATTAAATAAATGGGGATTGTTTGTTTCAGTTTTTTGAGATTAAAATTCTTCCCAGTGCACACGAGTTTTTAATAGACTGAGTAGAAAGAAACCAGCAATGAAGAGTGACTCTAGAAGTGTAGGAAATATAGTGCCTAATGGGTTTGTATGAATACCAATATTTTGTCTTAGGAAAATATACAGACATGAAAAGCTCAGGATCACCACAGAGTATAACCCTGCCCATGTGTTTGAAAATGTGTTTTTATTTTATGAGGAGAATGTCCTGTCTTATATCGATGAAATTTTCACAAGCTATAGAATTGACTATTTCTATTTTAAAGAGGAAAATGTGTTGCAGAATAAGTAGATCTCATAGTTGTTAGCATGGGTATGTGTATGCTAAGAGAAACTCAAGATAAACCTGGTTCTTCCTTTCCCACTGCATGTTGCATTAGACCTCCAGTGTGCCCATTCTTGCAAAAAGCTGACCAGACCTGTCCTGATCTACCTCCCATTGTATCCTTCCCTAAAGTCTTTCAGCAGAAGACCAGAAGGACTTAGAGCAACTCAGTCCTTGTAAAGTCTGAGAGGGGAAGCATCACCATCCCCTGGTGCTGTGCTGCTGATGGGTTTGCACACCATACTGTCGTGGTTTAAACCCTAGCCAGACAGCTTGTTCACTTACTCCCAGTGAGTGGTGCTGGGCTGAGAGCAATCTCCCCTTCCCCGCTCCCAGAGGAACAGGGAGGAGGATCGAAAGAGTGCAACTCCTATGGGTTGAGACAAGAACAGTCCAGCAACCAATGTACAACACAAATCACCACCGCTACCACCAACGACAACAATGATAAGAGAAAATAACAAGGGAAGAGAATACGATACCACCGGCCAAGAAACGAGTCCCACCCAGAAGCCCGTGTCCTTCCGGGTAACTCCCAGTTACATCCTGGGCATGACGTGCTGTGGTATGGAATACCTCTTTGGTCAGTTTGGGTCAGGTGTCCTGTCTCTGCTTCCTCCCGGCTTCCCCTCCTCCCTGGCAGAGCATGAGGCTCACAAAGTCCTTGGCCAAACCAAAACATCCTTGTTATCAGCTCTGTTCCCGAGCTGAAAGTCAAAACATTGCACTGCACCAGCTACCAAGAAGGAGAAAAATGACTGCTACTGCTGAACCCAGGACACATACCCCTTCCCTGCCCTTGCTCTGGCCTTTTATCACCTTTCAGCTTCCTCTCCTAAAACATTCTTGTCTCCACTCTTCTCCTGGTCCCTTCCTGTATTTACTTCTCTTTGCATTTATTTTTACGGACCCACGTTCCACTCACGCATCCTTTTGCTGATGGGGAAAGTCACAGGATGTTATTTATCCACCCAACAATTGTCTGTATGATAACCTAAATTCATAAGGTGACATAATTTGCCTCAAGTGTCTTGGTAAAGATTTCAGCTGCACCAACAGACATGTTGTTATTTCAGTTCATATTGTGTCATTCTTCTTCTTACATGTGTACTTCTACATGCATGACTATAATGGCATTGAGATAGATAGAGAGAGGCAGAAACATGGGTATGTAGGTATTAGTCACAAGCACAGCTCTGAAGCAATTAACTCAAGGTCAAGAATACATTTGTATACACCAGAACTGCAACAAGATGTTTTAAGTAGCTATGAAAAAATAAATATGATTAAAATCAATTGTTGTCTGTCTCTGTTTTGTTTGTTCATGAACCAGTCCTTTAATCTGATTCCAGTTTTTAACAACAGAAAACTAAGGATGATTTTCATAAAGACATTTTTGTCTTACTATGTATCATTTTCAGCTGTTGGTCTTTCCCTGTGTAGGTAAAAGAGACATTGAAGAGGCATTTACCTCTCTGGGTAAAAGAGGAAAGAACCGGGTCCCCCATCAGCACTGTGGAAGATGATGGTGGTGCCAGAAAACTCATCTCAGTAACCAGGATGGGCAGTGCATGTGATGATCATAGAACCATAGAATGAGAGAATGGTTTGGGTTGGAAGGGACCTTAAAGACCATCTAATTCCAACCCCTTAATGTCAGAGAGGAGTCACAGGGACATCCTCATTCCTCCTGGGGCTGCAGAAAGGATGCACCCCTGGACTCATTTACCTGGGCTTTTGGGGAGTACAAAATCCTGCATGATTTCCTGTGATGCTTCTGGCCCTGGATGCCAGCTGGGGCTGCATGAAGGCTGCACAAAACAATTTTCTCTCTGGTAGCACCTTCCCGCAGCAGCTGCTCATTAGCAGCACTGAAAAGCTATGGCATCTTCCCTGCCCTTGCAAACTGTTATGCAAATAGCTCTTGCTGACAGCATAAATACATTCATTTTGGTGTTGCACTAATTGATTTTAGCTCATTAGGAGTGATTTTGCCCTAATTTGATAAGGAAGTGTGAAACTATTTTTCCCAACAGCAGGTTTGTAATTTGTTGAGGTATTAAGAAAGTGTTAATTAGACACAGTTCTTCTGTCATGTTGATGGTTCGGGGAGTAGTCACCTTACAGAGCGATAGGCTCTGAGACAGCCATGCCTGTTGCTCGATGCAGTTTGTCAAATTAAGTTAATTATGTTAACGCAAGTGGCATGTGGCACATATGGATGTGTGTGTGCTAAAGGCAGCAGTGTGCCCTTTTGTCTCCGTTTTATGTGAATTTTTAGAGCAGGAAGCACAGATGCTGGTGGTACCTATTATGGTGAGGTGACTTTTGAGTGGTCTTTGAGTGCGGTCTTCCTTAGATGTTGTTCCATGTCCTGTTGTGTACACAGACACTGAAATCTCACTACAGAAATGACCAATCAGTAAAACCAGTGTAACGTTTTATTCTTCAAGTTATATGCTGAAGGAAGACTTTCCAGTGCATTTATTTCCCAGGGGCACTGGGGCCTTAGGGTCTAAGATCCTGCTGTAGAGGTGGGATTGTATTTGATGCATGAGTTGTTTGAACATACATATATAGCAAACCCCATGGCTTGGGAGCAAAAAGATGTTTAAAATATGTCCTTATTTTGCCACTGAAATGGCAAACCAGCAGCTTAGTGTCTCTGGGGTGAATTGTCCCAAGTGTTTCTAAGGACCTTCTGAATCCAGAGATGTCTGAAGGCTGGAATGATTGTTTTACTGTAAATCTGAATGGTTCAAAACCAGATTTCGTTGTGTTTGAAATAAAGCCTGCAAATATCTGCAGACTTACATGAGCAATGACAGTTTTTAAAATAAAAGTTGCACAAGCATTGTTTTCTTACTTTCCCAAAGATTTTTTTTTTTCCTGCAGAAAACGTCATTGACTATTTCTTTTTTTCTTTTCATTAAAAGCTATTACCATACGTAGGAAAAAAAAGAACAGTGAAAAATTTTGCATAGTTTGAGCCCTTGCAAAAGGCCTATTGCTCATGGGGAGCGTGAAGCAGAGGCCTTTTCATACAAGCCGTAAGAAGAAGCCAGGGCTGTGGTCTGGTGACACTCTGCTGGTACAAGCAGGCACACATGGAGGCATTTTAAGCTCTCCTGAATCAGAATTAAATACATACCATGAGTATACGGTTGCACTGTTTTTAAGAAATGACACAAATTAATGATGAGGCTGGGAATGTAGATTGCTCACAGATGGCAGCTGGAGACAGGAGCTCTGGTGGAACATGGACTAATCAGGGGAAGAAAATAAAGGGAAAAAATGCAATAACTTCATAAAGTTCACTAAAGGGTGATTGATGCACTAGAGGAATCAGGGTTTTTGGCTCTGCTTTCCACTGGCTCCCTGGAGGTTGCTCTCATTGTAGTAGTTAATACCATGAGGCTGCTTCTGTCCCATTGCTCAGGACTGCTGTGTTGCCATGGGGGAGTTGTTGGAAAATTTGTGTGAGCCCCACTGTGAAAAAGGCTGGTTCCAGACCAGAAAAGATGAATTGAAAAAAAAAAAATGGTGAGATATAAGCCCTGACACCTCTGTGCCCATTAGCCACTGTGTTGTCTTACCATGCTAACCTGATGCTGACTTAGCCCTTGGCCAGCCAATGGTCAGTAACAGTGGTGGGCAGTATACATATTTCTCTATGTTACATTCTTTTAAAAAATTAAATTTCTACTATAGGTGTTTCCCATGTCCTTTTCTTCCTTTGTCAGCTGTGTTTTCTTAAGTTTTGCTGAACTTACTCTAGATTGATGTACAACAAAAAATGGAGGGATTCATTGCTCCTGGCAAGGTACCTTGTCCCAGTCCCTAGACTGATCCATGCTGGACTGTAAATGCAGGTTGCAGTAACATGTTCGAGCTAACTAAGTGTGACAGCTTGTGCAGTGACCCCAGTCATCTCTCTTAACAAGTTTATTTGTTCTTATTTTTTAACAGTTTTTGTTATAGCAAATGTGAAGGGACTGAAGCCACAGACTACAGATGGGTTGAGATTCAGATCTTAGTTTTGTGCAGGAGTGCCTGGATTGGGTTTTTGCTTTTGATCACTTACAAGTGTGGGCTCCAACACAAGAAAAATTGGAGTTTCATTGATTTTCTTCAAGGAGGCTGAATTGGTCACAGGTCATGACCTTGCACAGCATGCCAGTGTGTGCACAGAGGTGCAAATAATGCCCTAACAAGTGCACAGAGACCGAGTATTCAAACAAACTCTATTTCAACTGACTTCCAGCAAAGCAGATCCCTCATACTACTAGCATAGAATCCATTATTTTTGTTCTTACTGCTGTCTTTTTTTTAATCTCCTCTGGTTTTGAGGTTATATTTGGCTGGCGGTGAAGTGCCAGGTATATTTTTATGACTACTTCTTTTAGCTTGACAAAATGCATCCATTGTCAAAATGAATGTGATTGGTCACATTATCATATTTCCACATTGGAGTGAGTAGCATTAGAGTAAATTATGTATTTTTCCCAGCATTTCCAGATCTAAACTTTCCAGTATGCTTTGTAAGCCACTGTATTCTCTTGTGAGAGCAATTATTTCTACTAGGTCAGAAGCACTGAGCAAGGGCCCTGGGAAGGGGTGCAGTAGCGGGCTCCTGGGAAAGGCAGAGATATTGCTCTGTCTGGGGCTGAGCCTCTGTTGTCCAGGTTAAAAATCTGCTTTTCACAATCCACCCTGTAAATATCAACAATAGTAACAAACGTGCAACAACCAGCAACTGCTTTCTTCAGTCCTGTCTTCTACCAGACTCCAAGATAGAGTCATAGAATCATAGAATAGTTAGGGTTGGTTTAAATAAAAAGCATTTGCAGCAATAGCTAATAATGTCTCCATCTTCAGTAGGAGCCTACTGATCAGGTAAGAGCTAAGCCTCCATAAAAAAAAGTCCAGTTCTGGGCCCCTCAGTTCAAGAAGGACAGGGAGCTGCTGGAGAGAGTCCAGCGCAGGGCAACGAAGATGATTAGGGGAGTGGAACATCTCCCTTATGAGGAAAGACTGAGGGAGCTGGGTCTCTATAGTTTGGAGAGGAGGAGACTGAGGGGTGACCTTATCAGTGTCTATAAATATATAAAGGGGAGTGTCACGAGGATGGAGCCAGGCTCTACTCAGTGGCAAATAATGATAGGACAAGGGGTAATGGGTACAAACTGGAACACAAGAGGTTCCACTTAAACTTGAGAAGAAACTTCTTCTCAGTGAGGGTGACGGAACACTGGAACAGGCTGCCCAGGGAGGTTGTGGAGTCTCCTTCCCTGGAGACATTCAAAACTTGCCTGGACACATTCCTGTGTAACATTATCTAGGTGTTCCTGCTCTGGCAGGGGGATTGGACTAGATGATCTTTCGAGGTCCCTTTCAATCTCTAACATACTGTGATACGGTGATACTGTGATACTGTGATAAAACACAAGCCAGCAGCAGTGCAGACTCAGCTTGTACTAGCAAACCCTGCGTCAGTCTTTGTTGCACAACAGCATTGAAGGGATAAATTTAGCTTTTTTGGTAAAACACTATAGCATAGTTAAAATATTTGAAAGTAAATATTTTGGAAAGTATTTTCCAAGTGTATATGCTCAACAAAGAACATTGCTAGGAATCCAAAAAGACTGTTGCTTTCTGGGCTGAATTCATCTTTCAGTTGCTGTAGCAGTGGCAGGATAGCTTTGGCACTGGAAGTCTCCAGGACATTTCTGGTGTTTAACCTTCCCAGCCTATACCAGACTTTGACCCACCACTGGCAGTTATTCAAGCCAAAGGTGACTGATCCTTATCTCACTCATCTCAAACCCAGACAAAATAGAATTGATCCCTTAGAAATAGAAAATGCTGCATCAGAAAGAGAGAATTGCAAGTTTATCATCCTGCCAAGGCTGTGAAATTCCTGAATATGCCAGGTTTTCACTAACTGAAAACCTAAGCTCCTTTTTTCTGGGATGGAAATTTCTGGTAATTCTGCAGCAGTGATCCAAAGGCATAAAAAGCCCGTAGTTGTCCTTGCTCCACTTTCCTCTCTGAATATTTGTTCCGAGCAAGGCCAGAGAATATTGTATCAACATATTGATCTTGCTAAATCTTATTAAGAGGTGCAGCAGGTTCAGGCATGTCTCAGAAATACGTTTTCACCCTTCCCCTTGGTGGTTATTTTTTTGTTCCGTTTTCTCTATTAAGTTAAATCTAAAAATAAACACTATGCAATACCTTGCATGTATACACACATATTTTTCTCAGTGATGTTTGAATGGAAACAAAGCGAAAGCCTGGGTTAAACGTAGTTATCCAAGATAATTCCATCTGGGCAAGAGGCTGCTGTGGTCTTTTCCCCTGAAGGTAAATTTAGCTGCTGCAAGAGTGACATCCTCTTTTCTCTACAGAGGTTGTAGTCATTATACAGGATGCAATTTGGTGTACAGAGCTCTGCCCCAGGGAGGGGATGCCCTAAATCCCAGTGAGTTCTCTCCTGAGACATGTAGGACATAAATGCATCTCAGTGCACTGTCATAATAACGAATTTCCTTACTGGGCTTGAGAACTTTGTTTTATCTCAAAATGTCTCCGAGGGTGTGAGTATGGATCAAATATACTTTGCTTTTTGTCTGATGCCAAAGGTGTTCAAAATTTGCACTGTGCTTTGAGGTCAGCTCCCACAAAGCACCATCTGAGGGCAATAATGTCTGTTCTCTTGCATGGAATCACAGAATCACAGAATCACAGAATCATAGAATAGTTAGGGTTGGAAAGGACCTTAAGATCATCTAGTTCCAACCCCCCTGCCATGGGCAGGGACACCTCACACTAAACCATCACCCAAGGCCTCGTCCAACCTGGTCTTGAACACTGCCAGCGATGGAGCATTCACAACCTCCCTGGGCAACCCATTCCAGTGCCTCACCACCCTTACAGGAAAGAATTTCCTCCTTATATCCAATCTAACTTCCCCTGTCTAAGTTTTAACCCGTTACCCCTTGTCCTATCACTACAGTCCCTAATGAAGAGTCCTTCCCCAGCATCCCTATAGGCCCCTTCAGGTACTGGAAGGCTGCTATGAGGTCTCCACGCAGCCTTCTCTTCTCCAGGCTGAGCAGCCCCAACTTTCTCAGCCTATATGATAAACCGTAAGGGGAATGTCTTCATCAGCTCAGGTGTGCAGATACTAGTAATTACAGATGTAACCTTCTGGGGAGATTTTTCCTCATTCCACTTTGTAATGCAGATGGAAGGACACACAGCAGATATTAGCAATGACCATGTGGGCATAGACTGAACCTCTCATTGAACCTCATTACCTGATGTACCTGCAAGGCTTCCAGTGCCTCTTAGGCAGCTTGGAGTGGAACCACTCTTCTATCCCAGCACTGGGATACTCTCTCTTTTTCAGTTTTCTGTCTTACAATGAGTTTACTAATGCCTTTAATATACTTCTTTCATCAAAATCCAAGCATCATGTTTGGCCCCTTTCTAAACAGTTTACTGAAGTGACTGTTCCAGCTAAGAAACCCACTAACCTGACTTTAATGTCATCATTAAGGGACTTGATGGTACTCGATGGTTGCCCTGATTCACTCTCGCTGCACCCCAACTCATTACAGTCAAGCAGGGAAAGCATAGTCTGCAGCCACAGTCTGACTCTGCAGCTACAGTTGCCAATCCATTAAATTACCCCCATTGGCTGAGGGAGCCCATTTTAGGTCTTGTTCCAGCTCAGATATCCTAGACCAAAGCTGGACTTGAGATGGCAGTCATCCCTGTTTTTTACTTAATTAGGTGGCTGTCTAACTTGGTATTCACAGCTCATCACACACTGTAAATAAGATAGTGAATAAATCAGAAATGATTACTGTACTCACAAAACACAAAATAAATCTACACTGAATTTTACCCTCAGATAAACGCAGCGATCTCCTTATGACTTTGGGGAGAAATCTGTGGCTTCGGGTAGAGCAAGAGCCTAAAAACTCATTATCTATGTTCTGTTCTCATAAATCTGCCACACCTCAAGGACATAGGGAATTCATGGTCATCAGTAAATACACATCACTAATTTCGTCACATAGATATTGGAAAGTGGTCATCTCCCTCCACCATTTGAGCTACCAAAAAAAAAAAAAAAAAAGACTCAGAAAAGGCAAGCATTAAAAAAATTATCATCAAACTCTCTGAGCATTGACCCCCATCCATCCCCAGCTTGCCCATCTACACACTTTCCTTAGGAAGGAGCTCAGTGTGAAAAACTATGGATTAAAACGTGATAAGATCACCAGATGACCTATTACAAATGACAAGGTTAATACTCTCCTAATCAATCACCATATATTTCACAACACGACAGTTCAGATAGCTGCAGAAAGGATTTGTGCATTCATCATCGAGAAGGCAAAGGCTATTCCCCCACCTCTGCAGGCCATCTGGGTCTAATCTAGAGCAAGGGGCCCCATTGCCTTCCTGCTCACCATCCCTGCATCCTTTCACTAAGCAAACTGATGTGTGGGTTTTTAAAAAGCACTAGAAGTTCTTGATTTTTATTCTGGAGCCTGTTGAAGATTGTATCTTTGACAAGCTATGAAGTAGCTGTGCTTGGACAGGACTATGTAAGTACTTGGCTGATGGTTGTGTGCCTATGGACATTAAATGTTCAGCTCACCAGAGCAGAAACTCAAGGATGTAGTCCCACGACCATGTCTGAAGTTACCAGACTTTGTCACAAGGCATCAAAGAGATGGATTTGGGTCCCACCTCCAAGGATTTCTTAAGGAGGGTTGTAAACCACGCTTCCTGCTGGGGCCAATCAGTCTGTGATGCTGAAGGATTGCTCTAGCTCCAAGACCTTCTCATGCCAAGAGTTGCTGCTACTGTTCATTACTACTTTTATTATGGTTAACATTTTCTCCCATCTAACTCTCAGAAATACAAGCAAAACATCTAAACAGCCATCCCTTCTTACATCTAGTCTGTGATAGAAGATAGATTCACAGAGGCAGTTGTTTTTATTGCTCGTCAATTAACCACTGTAGGGAAGATTTAGGGAGAGCTTTCCCCACAGAGCTCACAGGTGTTGTCTGCTCAGAGGCAGCTCCTGAGTAGACCCCACACGCTTGCCACATCACAGTGAACCCAGTGGCTTGTTCAATTTCTGCATTGCCAAGGTCTGTGGTAGGAAGATGGTGTGGGAACAAGGAGGATGTTGGTGGAAGGCTGGAAGGACTGCAAAGATGCCCTGAAGAAGCTTGCACAGTGTGGCAACCCTGAGGAAGTCCCTACCTCCTGGAGCAGTGTCTGGCAATGGTGGGAAATAAACTGGTACGAGCTTCCAAGCCTGTGTACCACAGATAAGACTTGCAAACCCACCTGGAATAAGTGGTGCAGTTGGAGAACGTAATGGGATCAGACACGTAGTTCCGTGCATGTCTGCCAGTCAAGCAAGAGGGAAAACAGCAAGAGAATAGGCACAGGATGCCTGATTGATGCTGAGAATTGGCAGAGTTTGGCCCCAACAGAGGCAGAGAATCATTTGTAGTCAGAGTTGTAGTGGTGAAAGACAGAGGATTATAGTGAAGAGTTAATCGCTGTTGTCTGTATTATGCATGTGGCTGTTGATTTTTACATACTTTGGTCTTTTGTCAGTGTGAACATGGCAACTGGGACAAGAGGCTGTGTATCATCTAGCAGCAGAGACAGCAACTTCCCTCCCAAAGTGCCTAGACGTGTACAACGGGACACATCAATAGCAAATGTATCCTGTATTTGTTCATCACTCACACAGGAAAATGTATGTTGGTGTCAGTGCACAGGATTAGGTTCACCACTGTTTTTCCATATTTAATCGTTATTGTGAGTCAAACATTGTCCAAACTCTGGAGGTCTGCAAAGTCTTTTTTCTGACATTGTGGGGAGCTTCACACAAGGTTAAAGTTTTGGAAAATCACGCTGCAAGCAGACAACAGCTTGGACGTAGTTGTTATTGCTGTAAAAGCATTGTATTAGTTATGAGTTATGAGATATAACTAGTCAGAATCTGCCTTTTTTGCTCTCACTAGGTACAGCAGCTCCTCTGAATGAATAAATCAATTGTAAATCAAATTATAACCACAGGAGTGGTTTTTCTGGTCAGGGACCTTGAATATCAAAAAAGATAGCTTGATGATTTAGATAAAACAGGTAAGTAGAAAACTGGAAGATAATCTTGATCTGGTTCATACTGAGAGATTTTGGAATGAAGACAAGCCAATGACCATAGTGATGCTCTGCTCAGGCTGCACGACAGATGTGCAGCTCATGTTTCAGGTACATGAACCCAGAACTCAAACTGTTTATTGTCCTGCTCCTTCTGCCAAGACTTTGCATTAAATGAATGAAGAGCAAGAAATGACTTAGCTGTGAATGGCAGATGAGATTAGAGCTGCTGTTCTCACCTCGATGAGTGCTAACAGAAGCCAAAGGAGCAAAGGGTGGGAGAGAAGTGATGAAGATGTTTATACACAAATTAGTGTTGGAGTCTGGTGTGTGTCTGATAGCTGATGTATCTGGTTTTATATAAAAATACAGTATTTCTTATGTGATAATGATTTCTGGCTTTGTAGGAGTGCAGGGTCCCACAGACATTCCCAAAACAGGGAAGTGAAGGAAGATGGGACCCTAAGGTGGAGACCAAGAGAGCAGTAGGCATTGAAATGAAAAAAAAAACATGAGGTTTTATTGAAAGAAGAGCTGGACTTTTGATCATTATCTAGTTTTCCTATTACAAAGTGATGTGATTTAAATGAAAATGTAACATTAGAGGCTTCTGGGGACTACCACATAGCCTCATTTCTCCTACTGATAGCACCAATGCTCTAATTAAGGTGATGTGTGCACACACTTAAATAGACATGCCTCGGAGGCAGATATAACAGCATATACTTAGGCTCAAAGTAAAAGTTATTTAATGCATGCTGATTTTTGTAACACAATGCCCTTTAATATCTAATTTTCTGTGCAGAAGCACCCATTGCTGATAAATATTTGATTGCACTGAGGAGATACCCAGTAATTTATTTTTTGAATTGTGTGGGTGCATCATCCAGATGGTTAAAAATGTAACCTCTTGCAGGAATTTTTAAGTTTTACCAATAAAGCAGTGGTGGAACAGAGCTAAGAAGAGCATCGCTATGTCCTCAGCTGTTAGCGAAGACTCTGCAAGTGGCAGTAAGGAGCCACTTTGCCTCCAGTTGTGCACCCTACAGCCGAGACACAGAGGGTCCCCATCCACCTCCCTCCTGTGTGCTCTTCCCAGCTGTGCATGTGGGCAAACATAAATCCTGATAACTGCTGGTGGTTAATCAGAAAAATATCTCTGGACAGAGAGTGTAAACAGCTCGGCGAGTGTATATGTTCATAGACCACAGGAATGAAAGCCATGCAGACTGACTGTGCCAAGAACCTCTTGTTAGATGCATTAAAACCAAAACAAAATTCCCTGTGCTTGGAAGGGGACTGGAATCAGGAGCAATGTACAAGTGTCCATCTCCCACCGTCTCACAGGATTAAACTGAGGGGCACACAGAGTAGGGACTGCAGGGATGTGGACTGCACACCCAGTGAAAGGGTGGTTTACTTGTGTGCATATTTACATTAAAACAGTGATGGTAATAAAGCTCTGCATTCTCTTTACCCTTTTTAATTTCTCAGTATGCAGCTTTCTTACCACAAGAAACTGGAAATCATTTGGCAGTGCGGAATAACTTTGTATGCAAGACATTGTTTCAAAGCTAGATCTCTCAAAAAAATTTCATTAAAAAAAAAAATAAAAAAAAAAAATCCTGAAATCTTCCTTTTAACTACTTCCTCCAAGCCCTCACCCTGCCAAATTTCTTGACTGTTTTGATTTTGGTTCTATTACGACTTGCAGACGTCAAGATCAAAAAGAAATCCGGGTGCTAGTGGCTTTGTGTGGGTTTAACATCCCATTTCTTTTAACTCAGCTCAGAAGTGAATGAAAGAGGAGACCCTAGTGTTATTCCCAAGGGAGGGCATTCAGAGAAGCAAGAGCACAGTGAAATAAAAGTCAAAACCTTTGGAGCATTTGAAATGGTGATGAAGGGAAGAAGGGATCCACACCTAGGGAGATGTGGGGAGTGAGGGAGGAAGGTGGATGGTGTGACAAGACAACAGAGGAGGCATGAAAGGAAAACCAGGCAGGGATGAGAAAGGGAACAAGGCAATTAAAGGCAGATGCTGTCTCTTTGGGCCCTATTCACTGTTCCTGCCTACATAAACCAGTGAGCATATGTGCTGGCCTCAGAGGGAGCCTTCATCCCTCCTGCACCAGCAGCTCCCCTTGCTCTTTGTAGAGATTGCTCTATGTTCCCCCAAAGGGCAGGGGTCAAGGTCCTCCTCAAATGCAGAGGCACTGTGCGATTCTGGATGGAACATATCCAGCTGAGGATAACTCCTCTGCTGCACACAAAACATGAGACACAAACCATTCTCCATGCCAGCCTGAGTGTCTCCTTTTCCATCAGCATTTTTCCAGTGATTCCTGGTAAAATCCAGTGACTGCTTGTTGGTGGGAACAAAACCTACTCAGGCTGAGATGACCCAGCAGCACTGGTGAGGCAACATGTGTGTGTACAATTGTGCCCAAATTTGGGACACTATGGGCCCAGTGTGATTATTGTACAACTCTCACTCTGTTATCTTTTGGGCTGCAGAGAAGACCTGTGCATAACCTTGCTCAAGACCTGGAGTGTTTCCAGCAGAGCTGAAATGACTTTCCCCAGCCTGGGAGAGATGGAGAGATGCTGGGCAGTGGCAGAGTGACAGTGTCCTGGGAAATCCCATTTAGAGATACAGCATGGCCACCAACCTCCCTCCAACCAGTTTTGCACTGTTGGCTTAGGGGAATTACCATGTACTCAGGAGAGTTTTGCATATAGGGTTAGAACCCATAACCCAGGGAAGTCAGATTCAGGCTTCCAGACAACTGTTTGCAATCCAGACCTAAATATGAGGACCAGAAAGTCTCCTGGGACATGTGCTACTTTGCTCCTCAGTGGTTCCTGCAGAGCAACAGCAGACTGAGAAGCAGTAATGGGCTACTGAGGCTGGTGGGACCCATTGAAGGGAAAAATGAGAACACAATGGGACAAAGGAAATGCAAACAGTGTGGCAAATGGCAAAAATTATCTGTTTTTCTCCTTTGTTTTAAAAATTAAGCTTGCGTCACTCTTCCTTCTGTGGAGTGAGGCTGTGTGGAGGCGTTATCTGTGCCCCTTGAAGCAGAGTTGTCTGGCAGGCTGCTAGTGGGGCTACAGGCATGAGAACACACCCGTTTTTCTCAGCTGAAAATGAGGGAAAACAGGCAAAAGCTTGAAAATAAAACCAAATAGACACATAAACGACTTGCCTGTCATGGGGTTGCATCATAAGGTTGCTAAACTTCTGCACAGTGCATTGGGTATTAAGGTTATGGTACATCTTATTTCAGGATAGTGTCTTTACCAGGGTGTAAAGCAACGCAGGGTAAGAAGAAATGGGGAATTTCCTTTCCATTAAGAAGGAACAGGCATTGACAGCAAATGCTATTTCCTGCATTTCTGAGTGCTAGCAGAGAAGTCACTCACCCCAAGGACAGCCTGTTTGTGGCCAGTCGTACAGCTGTCTTTATGGTCAAGCAGGGGAATTAGCAGACAGAACATGTCAAATAAAGCAGCTTTGGAAAGCTTCTCGAAGACATTTATGCTTGTTCTCATAAAATGTGCAATATTTTAATCTGTTTGTAATGTTTATGCAGTTTTATATTCATTTTCCATTCTTCAGCAGGCAGGCACAGCTCCCACTTCACATGGGGCTGGGACTCTTTGATATTAAAGCACATCGAAGCATTAGAGCCCAAGGCAGTTCTTTATCTACACGGTATAGTAAAAAACACCTTTGTTTTCCACCTAGGGAAAATAAACCAGTGTGTATGGTGAGTTTGATAGAACAGAGGTTGCAGAAGCATCTTCCATACACCTGGCAGGCTGGTGCCAATTTGAGGGGCTGCTGGTCCTCATATGGCAGGAATAAGTGTTTCTGAGCATTAAAAATGCTGCTGTAGCTGTGCTGGGAAGCCCAATCCATTTTCACTCTGCTCCCCCTGCAAAGCTCAGTTGCTAAAAATAGTTTGTCTTGTTTAAAGAATAGTGTGTAAAAAGCCCTGAAATTCCCTTGCCATTTAATGATGTGGAGATAAAGGACTGAAAATTATGACTAGACAATATGAATGGTCTGGCTAAGTAATTTAATACAGTGAACAAACCCCCATTTTTCCAGATATCCCCACTGCGTGCTAACATTTCCATCAAGGATGACACAACTCGCTCCTTGGCAGGGCAAAAGTAGACAGATACGCACAAATCTCCTCATGCAGATGTCCTTCGCTGTGCTGACAGCAGAATTAAGATCCATCACAATGGATGAACTGTTCTGATATCCATTTGATTTATACTCCAGCTGGAGTGCAGTAAAAATGAAAATAAGACTCGTAGGAGTTTCTCTTGATAAATACCAACGTTATCATTGCAGCCCCACTGAGGTCACTTATTTTCTCCTAGTGACTGGCAAGAGCCAAGGGGATATGATGTGGGCCAAGATATTTATGAGACTATGTAACAGTGTCTTCATTAAGATAAAAGGGAAACTTTGGGAAAGATAAAAACCCCGGAACTATATTATCTTTTTAGTAAGAAACTACTGAAGCTACAGTAGTCCTAAGATAGAGCTGGAGGGGAAGGAGGAGGAATTGCTGGCACAGACTCCAGCGTTTCCCTTGGCAAACCAGTGACTCCAAAATACCATGAGCAACATTTGTGAATAACAGAAGTTTGCAAATACAATGTTATGGTTTCCAGGGAAACCCAACCTTGGCCTTCAGTCCCATATTTCAGCAGATTTCATTATCCTCTCTGGATTTAGTATAATGAATTGGCTGTTGATGAATTCTGCTGCCTACATGACACCTTGTTTACAGAGTTTCCCATTGCAGGCCAGTAGAGATAGGATGCTGATCCCAGCAGAGATTTGCTGTGAGTACCAGAGGCACGGGTGCTCCTTCAGAGCAGCCTGGGTCCAGACTGCAACATATCAGGGGCCCTCCTGAGTGAGTTGAGTTTTTTCTTTATTGAAGGCTGGCTGTCTAATTTCTGCATAAATAAGAGGTATTTATGGCTTTCTCATACCTTTCCAGCACTAAAGCTCTTACTCATCCAGTCATGTGGAAGTTTTTTATATTATTCCATCCATATCTCATATGGGTTCTTCCAGCTGATTGCTTTAATAATTATCCCATTAAGGAAAAAAAAAAAGAGAGTATTTTTCCAGAAAAGCTATTTTTGAGTGGAAGATCATGAGCAGGTCTGGAAATAGCAAGTCCCAATGTGGGTCTCCCTGCAGTGCCCCTGCAGTGAACCCAGGTCTCACCGTGGCATAGACCTGCCAAAAGCCCAACAATGACCTCTGCAACTCTCTGCTGGGTTCCAGCTTCAATTGATTTGGTCTTTTGAATGCCTCAACTACATCTTGGCCTTCTCTGTTATGTTTTGCCCCTAAAGCGAATATATTCAACTTATGACAGCGGTGACTGAGTCCACCCTGCTACTTCCAAACAAGCAATTCAAGAACCTCCAGCTGCCTACGATAGTCTTGCTAACCTTTATTCCAACAATGTGGGGGGTGATCGCCATCCTTCTTTTTGCTGACTTTCCAGCTCAAAACTTTCTGTGTTTTATACAATGAATAGAATATACTCTAGGCTGTTATTTTGTATTAATATAATATTCTGTCCATTCTGGAGCAATGAGTATATTTTAGTAAAGCTTCAGACTTCCTGAGAGATCATTTATTCTTTAAAGAAATGCATTTATTTGCTTACTTTGTTTATTTTTGGAAAAAGAAAAGCAGGAAGGAAAACATGAAGATTAAAGTTTCAATATGCAATGATCAGTTACAATGACTCAGGCTTTTGGTAGGTGAAGTCATCTGTTGTTCATTAAAGCTAACTCAAAAAATTAAAATAGAAGAAACCTTCTTGAAGCGAGTCCAAAGAATTACTTATATTTCTTCTAGTGGGAAAGCCTCATGGAGACATCTGAAATAGCTAAAACTACACCTTCTAAAATGGCAGGATTTGATACTGGATGTCACAGGCTGTGTCACTGGCACCCCAAGATAGACTCTGACGTTAGAAATAGCTCTTGTAAGAAGAAAGTCTGCCAAAACCTACTCCTTTTGAGTTGAACACTTCAGTATGATGCACATTTATGTGCTAAAAGTTTTACAAGTTGACTTGCTACCTATGTCCCCTAACGCGGGCACCATGCAGATGGGCCACCTTGCTCTCCTCATGCCCATGGATCTCATTCTGCCCCTCACAGGCTCACTGTGTGTGTTTCTTCGCTCATCCCATGGAGTTCACTGGAGCAAACGGTGGTGTGAGATGTTCTGTAAGGAGACCATGGACCAGCAAGGCACCCACATCTTATTAACTTCACTATGTCTTAAAGTCTTGTTTAAGTGCCTAAGGGTGGAGGCAATGACAGAAGTTTCTGTGTCCAGCTTTAGGATGTGAAACCCATAGGAATGTCTTGCCTCCCTTCCCCTTTAATTATACCTGTAGGTTAAGTGAAAGATGTTGGAGGGAATTTGCATTTCTGGGATGATTCATAGGATGGGAAAAAAATAACTATTGCAGCTGAAACCAGGACAATCCCAAAGAACATACTTGAGATTTGCTTTTTTCACATGTTGGTATGCAAGCAATGGTCTTAGATCAGCAGGGAACTACTGACTGTAGCAAGGGCAGGGGACAATGAGAGAGGATGAAGATAGCCCCTGTCGCTGTCACCGAAATCCCTGTATGCACGTACCTGTGCCTGGGAAAGGACGCTCTTTTCAATCGTGGCCACCTATACTGAACTTTTCCCTCCTTTTGCAAACACTTAGGAAATTATTTTTACTACAGGATTTTGCAGCGTGGGCCCAGGATTGAAAAGTGACTCATCATTTTGAGTGCCAAGGGCAAGAAATTGAATGCTCCACACATTCAGAAAACAAATCCCCTTTAAGGTGTCTTCCGAAGTGGCTCACAAAAGGAAAGTGTTTGCAATTATGTAATTTTACAAAAATGTCGGCTTCTGTGCTTAGTTGCTGAACTTCTTTCATCTTTTCTTGGTAAATATTGGTAGTGGCTTTTGGAAATTCAAGCAAATTTACCATTTCACCTCATAAATGAACTGACAATGAAACAATATGCTTGAAAATGTCGGTTATATTTTCTTGATTAATTACGTGGCTTGTGCCAGCTGGAGTAGCCTGTAAAATCCAAACCAACCAAAGAGCTCGGATCAAATCTGGTCTTCATTTTTGGATGTGTGTGGATGGTGTCTCTGTGCAATTAAGGTAATCCTAGAAGACACAGTTCACTCTTCAGGCTGGTTCTTTTACGTTTCCATATGTATTTCATTTTGTAAGCAACACATTTCCAGTCTTCCTGATTTTGTACTCTTTTCATCCAAAACCAGCAAAATGCATATTCACTAAAAGGATTCTTATGTGGTGGCTTCATTCTGTCATAACATTGTAGGGACAAAGTTCAGAACAACTCTTACCTGCTCTTAATTTACTGCAAATATGATTAAAATCTTATCTGAGGTCTTTTTGCCCTGTGCTTCGCTGCTCTGTGATTTCATCAAGCACATAAAAGAGGGTTTCTGTACTTTTTCCAGCAGTTTAGTGGTACAAATGCTCTTGTGGAGGAATTTGCTTTCTGAAAAGGACTCCTCTGAAAGCTTTCCATTAGTTCATTGTGATTTTCCCATCTTAAAAGCAAACCAGAAAACGGATGAGTAATAAAAAGACAAGAGATGCTCAGTTCAGCACATCTGAAACAGCTGCCCTGTAAAATTGGGGTGAATTACAGACAATTTCTCCCTCCTGGAGCACCTTGTCTTATCAGATGGGAAGGCAATGGCTCTATCTGGATTTTTAGCTGTTCCATGCTTCACAGTTAAGCCCTTTTGCCTTACATTTTAATCTGTCATGACAGCAGTCAAGCTTATTCTTTATTTGTGCATCTTCACCTTCATTAGAAAAGCAAGCTTGGCACTGAAAGGAAGGTTTATGAACAGATTGCACTAGGAATTATTCGATCTAAACCACACTATAAACGTCATGTAAACAACAGGTAAAATAATAAACAACACTGAGAACCATTTAAAGAAGTCTTCTGTGGCTTGCAACTGCTCTTCTTGGGAATTTCAAGTCTCTTTAAATGAAACTTAACAGCAAGAAGCCTTTTATTTTGTTAATGTTTATAGCAGCTTGGTCTTTTGCTCTTGTGGAGGATTCATTCTCCATAGAGCCATGGAGATGTGGCTTTCACATCCCTGGCATGGTGTTTCCCGCATACGCAATATAATATTCTTTCTTTTATGGCAATCTCAGGTAACTGCTTCCTGTTTTATAATCACTCTTGTCTTTCATATGGTCAAGCAAGCTGGTCAGCACTAAGCCTGGGCAACTGGATAGTCTGGATGAGGCTCAATTTTGGGATAGCACTTTCTAATACATTACATTTTAACACAGAGATATATTTTACACCCTGAGAAGCTGGTGCAATGGTCCTTGCACTGGATAAAGTGCTCTAATAATAATGAAAGTGTTTTGCACATTTGTTATATAACGTCTCCTAACTGGTCATTCCTGAGAGATCTGGAAAAATTCATCCAATCTCATACAGGTCCCTTGAGGCACATGAGCAGTAGTGTTGCCATCCCAGAAATATAGACACTTAGAAAGGCTGATGATAAACTCTTTAATTGAGCCATCGGTGGGGTAATTGCAGCAGCAGCCCTGGCTGGTGGGAAAAGGGGAAGAAAGGGTCTGGTTCCCTCCTCCATGGGGAAAGGAGAGAGTGAGCATCCATAAGGAAAATGCAACTGCTATTGTATGTTTCTAGGCTGTCAAAAGGGAAATGCATTCACTCCATTGGTTTTGCTTCCTTACACCCATTAAGATTAGGGAAACCACATTTCATTGCTTCCAGCTAGTACCACTTTGGATTGCAGATGTTATAAGCTAAACTGGTGGGAGCTGCATTGAATTAGTGATAAAGTCTGTAATGGCTTTTGTGCAGGGGCAATTGTGTTTTAGTTCTTCCACAGAGAAGCCTATTTTTCCTTGCTGTAAAGGAGCAATAACTGATCTAGGCAGGGAAGAGCTGATGCTGGATCTCTGGTCTTCCATCAGCAAGCTGGCAGCCCTCAGGAGAGCCACAGTGTTTCCCATTGGCAGAAGGAGGTTTGGAAGGACAAACCCAAGAAGCTGGAGACAGCCCCAAGCTCTATGTGCCGATATAGATCCCAGCATGCCAAACTGGGATAAGGCAGAAAACTGCTCAGACTACAATGAAATTGATATTGATTTCAAGGAAAGGGATTAATTAACTGTGTATGGAATGAGCCAGATAAATCAAGCATGACAGGCAATGTCCAAGTCGAATTAATACTTCAAAGACTACTTTCAAATTATTGCAGCAGGACAGGGTTGCAGCCTGGGGTTCCCACATAGCTCTCCAGGCTGTCACCTATACTGCTTTTTATTTTGGGGCTCTCACCTATAGGGCTATGTAATGATGCACCAAATCACAGCCTTGATAGAGTGATAGGCTGGCTGACCATTTGAGGATCCAGTGGGTTCAGAAGCCCTCAGAGCTGAGGCTTGGCTGGGATGCCCAGGGATGCTGGCTCATTCCCATTATATGTGTGCATGCCCTACTCAGCTCCAGGAGCTGAAGGCACCTAATGATCCTCCATTAATTAACCCTTAGGATATGCCTGTGAGCTAAGTGCTGTTAGTATCCCTCTGTTTCCCACCTTTGGGGAGCTGGATGATGTGCTGCCAGCGCACCCGCTTGATTTTCCTGTTGTGGAGGAGGAGATCTCAGCAGAAAGATAGGAGGTAAGAAGTAGCCTCCTGTAGGAGGCTGTTCTGGGGGTGTATTCAAAATGCTTCCACACTAAATGAAAAATTGGAAAAAAGCATGTCTTATATCAAGGATCCCAGTGAATGAGCTGTGACTCATGAGTCCTGAACAAGAAACTCGCTACCATCTGTCTATATTTTACCAGCCTGCCTGACTTAGCTCAGCTGTGCAGTAACAAGCTGCTACCAGTGCAGCAGTGGCAGCAGCAGAGGGGGTGGCATCACTTTGAACTCTCCTAACAGAACACCCCTGCTGGACCTTTCCCCTTGCCTGCACTGTACAGAGGGCTTAGGAGGGCTTGGGCAGGTGGTGTTGCCCCTGGAAGTCCTTGACACAGGGGGATACCACAGAATCCCTGGGGGATGATCTGTGTCCTCTCGTGTCACCCATCCTTTTTCTATTGAAACAACAGGCTGAGGTGGACTTTTGCTTCCAGATAACCAAAAAAAAACCCAGGGAAAATACATCATGCATGTACATAAAAAGTCTGATTTAATGAAACATAACTGCAGTCTTCTGGACTAATATAACATTTGCATTTTTCTAACTTTAGTAATTTGCCAGACTTTGGCTCTGTCTTCAATGAGAGAATAATTACTTGTTTTCATAAAGAGGAGTGTTGATGTAAAAATGCTAGCTCCGCTTTGTGAATTCAAGGGGAAATGCTTTACTTCATATCAATCAAGCTCTTTTAAGCGATGCAAGTTCATTTCACGCTCTTCTCCTTGATTTCAGTACCCTGTGTTCAGCAGTAAAAGCAAAGCACAGAAATAAAACAAAGCCTGTTTTGCAAAAATAGCTTTTGCAGAAGCACATAGAAGAAATGGAAGGTTTAAAGCTAACGCCTTGCTTTGTCCAGCCTTGTTTGGCAGGAATAAGCAGGAGGGTGATGAGATGGGGAACTATCTTTGTGCAGCTAGTCCAGGTATCCAGCTGAAATGCTACTTCCAGGTGTCCCGTGAGCTCTGTGGCACCTCCAGAAGAAAAAGGTCAGGCAAGGGTTTGGCCATCACCTGGAAATACTCCACTCCCTGGAGAGTTTGGAGTACCCAGTCCTGTAATTTGGCATCACCTGAGAATGGTTGAAGCTGACTTGAATTTCAAATTGAGACATTGGTGAAACTGTGGATGGGTCCCAGAAGAGGCTGGAGAGAATCTTCCAACCCACATGACTGCTGAAGCACAGGTGAGGACCAAGGGACAGCATTCATGCTAATCATTTTGCTGCCTTCAGCCTTGGACCAAGGAATGCTCACTGTGTCCACCAGGGTTTCAGGAGTTGCTTTTGGCTGTAAAAGATCTTTGAGTTTATTTACTACTGTAAAGCCTCATTCTGGAGAGTTGAAAGTCCTCAGGAAGAACTATAAAAATAATGCACTTCAAAAATGTACTTTACAGTATCTGGCTAATAAAATTGATCTGTCTGGCTTAGCAAAGAATGAAGTCAGAGATGAGCTGCGAGGGGCTCAGGATGGCAATATGTGGAAGAGATTTCTGAAAGCTGTCTAATCCAGTGGAAAATGGCATGAGATCCTGAAATTGGAATGGCAAATTTGGACTAGGGATAAGGGGCAACATTTTAACAGAAAAGAAAATACATATAGAAATAACCTATGAGATGATGCAGAGGGAACTTGCTGTTCTCTGGCTGAAAGTCCATGGTCATCCCAATAACTGCTACTCTTTGCTAATGTTGCATTTTGGAGAGCCAAGTTAAGCATCTCAATTATTTGGATAAAAAACGTCTGGTTTTGCTTGTCCACTTTACATGCTGGAATATAGGATGCACTTTATCTTTTCTTATCCTTATTTATCTTGGTGCAATTCTAATTGTTCCTGTAAACCCTGGTTCCCAGAGAGTATGCTGCTAAACCAAAAGGGCTCTTTCCGCTTCTAAAACTGATGACTGCAGTGCTTCACTGTGTTTTAAGATTTCTTTCTCAGCTAGTGTTTTGTAAACTTGACATTCTTTAAATCGGTTTCAGTTTTGATATTCCTGTTTATTGCTCATGAAAGCAAAGAAAAGAGACTGCTCCTTTTCCTTGTCTCCTTTCCCAAGATACAAAATGAGCAGCCTTCTTACCGGCTTTTGTAAATGATCACCAGCTGACATCTCTTATCAATGCGCTTCCAGGAGTGACATAGCGTAAAAAATAAGAAAGGACCATGAGAAGAGCATCCCATTCAGCACGTCTCTGCGGCAGCCAGCCATGGAGCACTCAGCACCCACGCATCACTGCCTTAGAGTTAGCTCTGCTTGTGGGGAAAGAACGAAACAAAACAAAGAAAAATGAGGAAACTCGCAGCATTCAATCTGCTGTTCATTTTAGCAGTTATGGAACAATAGTTGTGTATATTCCCATTGGTCAGAGGGGTGATGGTTGTACTAGATATGGGCCAGAGAATACAATTGCAGAGCAATTTCTCTCTGTCCTTAATGGAATTGTATCGTACTTGTAGGCAGTAGAGTGTCCTAATCTCTTCCTAGCGGGTCTCACCATGGGGTCATTGCAGATACCCTCTCAGCTTTGCCTGGTATAGCAAATTCCTTACGGGCCAGATGCTGCAACCTTTATACGCTCTAAGTGGTGCCCACCCTCGGGCTCCCATCCAAAAGGAGGGGAAAGGGCACTGCAGAAGAGTGAAGAGGAATGCTGTGGGGGGGTCCCTCAGAGCTGTGCCTTCTCGGCTGCTCATTTTAATGAGGATTTATTTGTAAGCTGAACAAACCAAAGAATTTCTCCTCTTCCGTAAGTGAAGAAAAAAATAACAACTGAATAACACACCATCTAAAGAATGCTTCTTCCTAACCTGTGTTCTCCTTCATGGATATTTTTCTTCAGTATTTTTTGCTAATTATGTCGTAAAACACTGAGCACTCCTTCCCGAAGTCTTTCTGCAGCCTTTCCCAAAGATGTTCTTAAAAGAAAAAAACAATTTTTAATTTTTTTTTAAGCCTATGCCTGGAATAAATTCTGCCGAGAGAGTAAAACAGCAAGAGACCCTCACCTTTTCATTGTTGCTGTGTGTTATTACTACAAGTTCGCATTGAAAATAGTAAGATTCAGTAAGAATTGTTTTTAACTCTCCACCAGCACATGGAGAATGTGATACATCACAGTTGTTTGCAGGCATTTAGCACCATTAGATGCTTTTTTTTTTTTAATGGGGAGCAAAGTCCTTGCTCCCAATTTGGGCTAGCTATTGCTGCAGAAGAAGAAGTGAGGGCAGTAGGCCACCATAGCAAAATCTCCAGTTCTGAGGAAAAAAAAAATAGTTCTGCCTTCCTGTTTACTCCTGGTTCCTTAAATATTCACCCTTGATTGCAACCTGGGTGTCAATGCCCTTCCTCATGCAGGGCACTGGGTCCCTGCCTCCTGTAGTTCTCAGGAACCTTCTCTCCTTTCCCTTTGCAAACCATATGGGAGATGTTCTGGCTCTCCAGGGATGATCCCTCTCCTTCCTTTCCATTTACTTACTCATCTAGCATCAGTCAGTGGTATCAGTTCCATCACAGTTACAATATGGAAGTAAATGACAGAGGTATTCAAGGGATTTCAAGAGCTGAGCTGCTGTGCACTCAAGAATCTCTAACATCCACCTCATTAGGTTAATTGAGTGATTATGGTTTCTGAAAACCCTGAAAGAAAGATAGAATCTGAAAATCATGGAAAAACACTGACTTAATGGCTGTCTTTGTGTTATTTACATGACCTTAGGGATTGACAGTGGAGTCAAGGAGGGAGAGAAAAACCCGAGTGACTGTAAAACCAGACAGCTCATGGAAAAGCCAAGAACTTGGTAGAAGACTTATCCTTATCTTTTGCCATACAATGAGACATTAACTACCTTTATCTTAAGTTCAGGGTAACATTTAGGGAAAACTCATTTTATTCTGCCATTTCATCCAATTTTTTTAGCTAAATCTTGAAATGTAGCTATACTTCTATCTGATGTTCCCCTCTGTATTATATAAGAGATCTGAAATCAGAGTTGGATTTGGTTTGTAAAGATTTGGAAAGGTTCAGGAAGTTTGTGGTTTCAAAATGGATGCCGTTTAAGCTATGCAAACCCAACTGGAAAGAAGGACATGTTTTGTGAAGTATGACGTAGAGCGGCTTGGCAAGAGCTGTGATACATTTACCTTAAAAGGTAATGATGGAGCACTGAGATGACAGCCTAAAGAAAAAGCAAAAATGGAGCTGACCTGTGCTTTAAGAGCATTTATGTCCCTTTTTATGTCCCCAGGTATCTATTTTGCTGGTGAAACTCCTCTTGTCTAAGCTTCCCAAGGCTCACAGAGGCATCCACTGTTGCATATCTGCCTGAGCTCCTGGAACGACACCTTGTGCGTTGTTCCACCATTGCCATTAGATCCTCCCATAAACGTGAACATTTTTTATGTCTGTCACGGGCCTCCTTTCACGTAGATTGCCTTCAGGCTGAACTTTTGTGTAATATATTTTGACACCCCATATGGTTCCCACAGCTCTCTCAGGCACAAACTGAAATTGTGCTCGTGTTGTTGGCAACTGCCGATATCTGGAAGCAGTCTGTCTTTTTTTCTTCCACAGCGATATTCACATTTGGGAAGATTAATGTGATGATCAGGCACTGGCAAATAGATAGAGTAGATGACCTAGTAGGTCTTTTCCATCTCTAATTCCTGCGTTTTATTAAGAGGAATTCTTTGTTGCTGTGGCACTAATTTGTCTGAGCTGTCACCACAGAGGGAAGGCAGAAAAGGTGGCACTAACAGTGTCATCTAAATCCATCTTTTTTTTTGGCACCTCTGCCCCTGTGAATCAAGTGTACCATCTGGTGAGGAGGCAGATTGCCATGCCAGCAGATGGGCAGGAGTATATCTAGCTATGAGACCATGTATGATTATCAAATGTGTTGTTGGGAGAGGATTTCCAGCAGGAATATCAAAACAACTTTTCGTAATGAGCTTCTGGTTCCCCGGGTAAAGAGACAGGCCATTTAGCTCCCCAAGAACTGGCCAATACTCAGCCCCTGGCATTGGGGCAGGCAAGAGGGAGGAAAGCCAGTGATGCTTCCCTGCTGTGCCGCTGGGTACTGGCCTCTTGCTGAGTGGCAGCCGGATGCTGGCAGCCAGCACTATCCGTGGCACCACAATGTGATCCCTCCTGGATGGAGATCAGAGTACCAAGGGATCCTGCTTCTCCTCTCAGAGCTGCAACCCATGTCCGGATGCTTTAATGCAGAAAACTGTACATTTGGTGGAAAGGTTCTTTGAGGGTAGGGATTTGTGATTAAAAAAAATAACAATATAACTGCTATGCACAGTCTTCCTTTCACACCAACAGAAGCATTTGCCTTCAGGTTTTGTCCCTGTAGCTGTGACATAAACACAGACAAGGTGTTTGGTGCTACAGAATATTTTTAGCAGGGCATCTATTATTGCAAAGTTTTAACTTTCCCGTGAGATGTGGAAAGCTGTTTTTCTCTTGACATCTAGTTTTCAGTCACCTGACAAAGCCAAATAATGTCCACCCAGGGACAATATGATGGCAGGGATTGTAACCATTCAACTTCTCTGGATGAGGCACACTGGGCATCCTAAAGGATGGGGGCACTAGGGTTCATTTTCTCTTTCTCACGCTAGTCCCCTTTGATTTAACCAAATATTGTGCTAGGGCAAATGCACATACATGCAGGTGGTCCTCACTGCCCACCAAATCTGGAGTTGTTGGCTTTCCGGTGTGACAAGGAAGATGGTAAGGATGGTGCTGGTGCTGCAGCAACCTGCATTTATCCAATGGGCTTTGTTAGCATGGCCTCTCTGCCACCCAAAAGTGGCTGAATTTAGTCTGGGTCCAAGCTGATGCTTGATGTGGCACAGCTCTGCCCATGTCATGCCAAGCATGGGCTAATGAGCCTGGGAAGTGCTCACTTGGTGTGGAGCCATTCCTGGTCTGCAGAGTGTGGTGCAATTCAGCTGAAACTGGATGAACTACCCAGGAATCACATCCAAACAGAAATTCACTGAATGGCATTTTTAATATGCAGCTGTGGTTCTCGATGCAGGAGATACTGATTAAATAGGAAAATTGACAGTCTCTTCCTCCCTACTGACCTGTACCTCCTGTTATACAGACCTGGGGGTTGGACATTGCCAAGCTCTACAGGTGAAACCTCATCTGATTTCAATAGACACAGGATTTCATGTTGGGCTTTTAAGCAAAAATCATGGTGTACTTTTAGTTAGACAGTTTAAAGACAGATGGGGGTATATGATCTCTATGTGAGCCCACAGAGGCAAATGGGGAGGATCAGCATCTCCAGCCATGTGCTTTGTTTTGTTTTGCAACAGCTGAGCAGAGTTTGATAATGAAGGAATGACAGTTCTTGCCTCACCGTAGTCAAAGGGATCTATGTAGAACAATATCCTGGGATGTAAAGCTTTTTTAATCCTCTCCAGATTGCTTTTGAGGTGGTTTCAGTGACCTTTATCACTTCTTCCAATACACCTTCTGAATGGCAGATCATTGTGCCCCAACACCATTCCCTCCCCAGAGTCAGCCAGTGAGGCAACCTGAGCACCCCTTTTCTTAGTGGGCTGTGTTGAGTACCCGTGGGAGCTGAATGATCACTATGGTCACAGCTAGTGCCACATCCAGGGACACCCTTCAGGAAAACCTTCCCAAAAGACCTCCATGCTGGCTGGCTTGGAGGCTGTGGTGAACTGAGCCATGCCGTAAGACTGAAGCAGCATCAGAGGAGCTATAAGACCATGGAGATTCATGAAAAAACATGTTATTTAGGGGTGTCTTCTGCCTGGTTCTCTCTGTCTGCTTTTTCAGCAAAAACATCAGCTCAGGACATCTCTTTGCTCCTTCTTCTCAGCCCAGACTCTTCAGGGCCTGCTGGAGGAGTGTGATAAGTACCATGTTTAGGAGCAGACCTTTCTTTCACACAAACTGCACTGGAATAAATGTCATAATTAGCCCTTTGTAAAAACCCTTTGTTACTGCTGATATAGTACAACCTGTGCTCTCTCAGCGCAGACATCCTGTGGTGTTTGGGGTCCCACACCCCAAAAAGATGTGTGATCACCTTCCAGGATAATATCTATTATGGCGGTTTTCAGGCCAGAAACAAAAAGATTATGTGATTTTCTTCCAAAATATGATAAAATATGACTAGAAAATGGTTTGTTGTGACATTAAAAAGTGATATGAGCTGGTACTATATGATACAGAAAATGGAGATGCTCCCAAGTCTAAGAGTTCTGGGTGGACAGCTAGTCATGGTGTTCCCATGCACACCAGCCTGCAGGAGCTGGACCAAGCTGCTGCTGGAGGAAATCCCAAGCCCCTGGCAAGGGACACTGTTGCCACCAACCTAACAGGCAAAGGCAGAAGCAGATCTGAAGCCAATGCTATACCACAAAATTTTGTTGACCTGACAATATCAAATCCAATAACTGGGCTGGAAACAGTTGAATTCTTCCCTGTTTTTCCAAGGACTATGTATATTCTAGGCTTGCACAGCTAATTTTTTTCCACTCCGCACCCTGCATATCCTGGAGCTATGAGCAGAAGGTGGCACTCAAATGGATGGTGGGCTTCAACCATGGTGTTTCCTACAGAGCATGGATTGATGTGTTTCTCCAAGCAGAAGATTTCTGTGGTCAGAGAAGGCAGAGCCAGTCCTTGAGGACTCAGTATATGATCAGATGTGAATTAAATGAGCTAAAATAGAAAAAGAAATGGAAAATAAAAAGGAGAAAAGTAGAAAATAAGAAAATAAATGAATAGGAAGGAAGGAAGGAAGAGAGGAAGGAAGGAACGAAGAGAGAAAGGAAGAAAGAGAGAAAGGAAGAGAGAAAGAAAGAGCGAAAGAGAGAAAGGAAGAAAGAAAGGAAGAGGGAAAGAGAGAAAGAAAGGAAGAAAGGAAGAAAGAAAGGAAGGAAGAGTAAGAAAGAAAGGAAGGAAGAGAAAGAAAGAAAGGAGGAAAGGAAGAAAGAGCGAAAGAGAGAAAGGAAGAAAGAGAGAAAGGAAGAGAGAAAGAAAGAAAGAGCGAAAGAGAGAAAGGAAGAAAGAAAGGAAGGGAGAAAGAGAGAAAGAGGAAGAAAGGAAGAAAGAGAGAAAGAAAGAAAGGAAGGAAGGAAGGGGAGAAAGAAAGAAAGGAAGAAAAGACTGTGTTAAATGGTTCTCATTAGCACCACAAAGCTGTCCAGGCAGGAATGATTTATAATTTGTATGGATTTTGCAGTAGAAATGCAAAAAGTCTAATTATACAGAAATGGTGAGGACCAAAAGAAGAGCAATTTCCAGAAACAAATCTGCCATGCAGCATATTAATGTGCTAAAGGCATCTTTTCCAGACTAGAAGTCAGAGCAATTTGTATTTATCCCTCAGACCAATGGAAAGTGTGGTCCTATCTGTGGGATTAGAGTAGAAAAAATACTTTTTGTTAATAAATAATCCACTTTGGAAAAGCAAATAAGGAAAAAAAGCAGCATAAAGACCTGAAAAGGTTTTTGGGAGAAACAAAGAGGTAAACAGCATGAGTGGGTCTTCACAACTAATGCTCCTCCATACTGTTTGATTTTAATTTCAGATCTCAATCAGAGGTTAGTCAAAGGTAATTGAAAAAATAGCTGAAATGTGGAATTAAATGGCAGCTGCCCATGCATCTACAGACTTCAGTCAACCAGCCCCTCAGTGTGGATGTGTTTTTTTACCACAAGCTGGGCAGATTTGTTCCTGCCCTATTAAGAATAATTCTCCCAGAACACCAGAGCCCTTTGCTACAAGCAGAGAGACTAATTATAATAAAAGACCCCTTAAACATCACTACCCTGAGTGTATTTGGAATTAGGGACTGTTCTTACCCAGGGAAGTAGCTGCTTGTAAATAGGAGGGTGAAGATGTTGAGCAGCCATTGCTTTCCGAGCCCATGCACAGCTCTTCAAACATCAACTTGTGGTGTTTTGCACTTTTGTTCAGTGCCTGTGCTTATGTGTGATATAATACACTGACACATGATTTTAGACATAACAGCAAACAGCCTGAATTAAAGAGAGCCAGATAAACCCATATGAAGTCATTTATTAATATAGGTTCTTCCCCTGGAAACTCTGCATGGGTTTTTAAGCTCTGCATGGGTTTTTTTCACTGCCAAATTCACTTTGTGATGTTGAAAACTAATTTATTTTTTTTCCTTATCAAGATAGTTATTTTCCACTTGGCAAATACTGAGTTTTATTAGTTATTCCTAATGGAGTCTGAAATGATTATGGCTTTTTTTCCCCCCTGTTTATTTCTCTCATATGTTCATCATGACCCAAATCAGCTCATTTCTTGGATCTGGATGATTTTGGGAAATATTACCATGGGGCTGACTGTCTGAGACGGGACCAGAATGCTAGAAGGGTTGCTATTTTACCTTTTGTTGTGCTGGAGCAATACTGGAAACTAATATGTGTTTCTGGGTATATATGAAGACATTTATGTCCAAAGAAGGCATTCAGTGTGTTAAAATAGCCTCTGCGCATGGTATATCTGCACACTGCGTACATGGCTCTGATAGTGCTGCAACAGATCGGCTTACTTGAGAAGAAAAGATGGAGCTGAAAGAGAAGTCAAAAAAGTCATAAAAATAGGTTGGGAGAAGAGAAAGTTTTGTCTTGTGTAGTGTAACTGCCCTTTGTTTTTTTCCTGCATGTTGAGATACAGAAGCTCAGGAGAATGGCTGAATCAGGGAAGGAAGAGGCAAGCTGCCCTACAAATCCGCTGAGATGTGGGTACCTGCAGAATCCCCTGTCGGGCTGCCAAAGCCCCAGGCCACCCAGAGCCCTCCCTTCTGGTCACCCTACATCTCTTGAGAATGAAACAGCATGGGCTAACAGGCAGGTGTTTGCTAAGATACGATCAAAGTGCTCCTTGGCATCCTTCAGATGCATACTTGGATGAGTGGACCGTTGCTGATGCAGGTCCCACCAGTGCACATAGTGCACATGCTCATTTGTCCTGAGCAAATACTCCACCTGCTGTCTCCTTAAACCTCTAGCTCCATCCATTATCACTATAAAACCTCAGTGTCAGATTTTCTGCCATTTCACTGTTCCGTGCCCTAGCTTCTATTGTGGTGTGCCACGTTTCCTGGACCAGTCAGTCTCCCGGAGCAGCCTTGGGTCCTCTCTGCATTTCCATGGACTGACTTTCAGCACATTTTTGCCCACAGTAAGGGACCTGATTGATGCAGATGTGACTGTTCAAACACATACTGAGAGATCTTGGCATTCCCAGTCAGGCAGATCTCCGCCTCTAGCCCTGTGATCTGAACAGGAGAACCAGCCCAACATGTGGCTGGACAACCACTAGAGGCGCATCCGATGGCAAAGAGAAAAAAATGCTGATAATGGATTTTCTGAGAGCAGGATTTGAGCTTTAAACCCAGGTCCCTTTCCTCTATCGATAAATCATCATGTGCCTTTATCCATATTATACTTTGTGATGGACTTTGTGCTAGGCACACAGCTCCATAAGCAGACCCTCCCCAAACAGCCCTTGAGCTGGCCTAGGCAAATGGATGAATACCTAAAATGATGTCCCTGTCCCAATTTCCCTGCCCCCCTGGAGCACTTTGTGGGTGATTCAGGCCAGCCTCAGGAAGGATGTGCCCGGAGCTATCTTGTGTCCAAGAAGGCTAGAGCCAGCTGTTTTCCATCCTGGGGCATCTCTGGAATGGAGGATGGAGTCTGATGCATCCTGGAGTAAACCTGGGTGCAAACATAAGCAGCTGAACTGAGTCCCATGCAACAGCCCATGAAATGAATGCGAAATTGCTGCAGGCTCTGCAAGGCAATTTGCAAGCCCAGGATCGTCCAAGAGCAGAAGTAAAATTCCCAGGACTGCTTCATAGATCTTTTTTATTTTTTTCATTACTGTGATTTATCTTGCCCCTTTGCAAGGTGAGCATTCCCCATGTTCATGAAGGTTATTTATTCAAGTGGTGCTTACTATGTTCCTCTAGGTAATTTTTCAGATTTCACAGATGCCCACATCTGATTAAATCTCAGTTCTTGTCAAAGCTCTTCCAAATTTACATGCCATGATGCCTGGGGAGGGAATGAGGGCACAAATCCAAGGTCTGTGACTGCTTGTGAGCACACCGAGAGTCTTTCCCTACTAATGGCTATAGCTCAGCTGTTATGAGGGGTGTCTGGTGAGGGCGTTTTGTCCCACCCATGGAGAAAGCTCTGTGTTTGCATGGATCCCTGCAGTGCTGCTGGGGAGAAGGGGTCCTGCTGCAATGCCTGGCTCCCCTCACCTGTGTGTCAGGGGATGCTCTGAAGTGCTCTGCTGGGACTTCCCAGTGTAAAGCTAGTTTTCCTGGGTGGGGAAAAACTAATCCATGATGAGCATGCAGCTCTTTTTAGTCCTTTAAGGAATGAGTCACAGCGTTACGGAGTACGTTGAGGCTGGCTCCTTCCCCTACTTAGAGCCCTGTTGGCTGCCTCACTCCTCACCACCCAACAGCTGTGGAGGGCCCTTGCCTGTAAAGCAAAGACCCCAAAAACTGGAGTCAAGTGTCATGAATTTTCTTTGATGCAAACGCTCCCCTCAGTAACTGGATTCATGCAATTTTAGCCTAGGGTTTGTTTTTTTTTTTCCTTTTTCTCCCTAGAAAATCTTTACTACTTTAAATTTTTCACTGCTTGTAAAGTGTCCATTATAGCACTCCAGGCAGGAGAAGATTAATGTCAGGTCCCATTTATGCATCACTTTGGATCAGAATAGCTTGGGCAGCCCTTTGTAACTCTCTGTTCTTCTGGAGGGAGGGGGGGGGGATTAAAAGTTTAGTATTGCAAAAAAAAATACCTTATTGTCACTGCCTGAGTTACGGCTTTTAGAGAAGTTCCCTTTGCCATAATAACTGATTTATTTTGGTTGGCTGGCTACGAAGCAGCTGAAGTGGGTGATCCCTGCCAGACTCATTAAATGATTCCTAATGTTGATGGAGGACCTTATATTGTGGTTATAAAAGCAGAAGTTTCGGTATTTGCTGGAAGAGCCTCTTTCCCGAGGGCAAGCATGGAGGCCGGGAGGAAGCTCTCCAGCAGTACCCATGTGTAAGCAATAAGCAGAGGAATGCTCTCAGAAACTACAGCTTGAAGGATTTACTTTGGCATTGGTTTTGGTTGCCTGGGAAGGGAGGGAAGCTCTCAGGGAGGTGCAGGGGTTCTGGGCCTTGGACTTTGGCTCTCTTTCTGTGCTGGGAGAAAAGAAAAAAGAAAGCCTTTTTGTGGTGCTGCACCAAGGCACACTGGCTCCTTCCCACCACATTGGATGCTGCTGGATAAATCGTGATTGGAGCCATGAAAGTATCAAGGTCCTTCTTTCCCTCTGAGCCAAGTTCTTGTGACTATGAAATGAAAATGTGATCATGCAGTGGGATATCACTTCTGCACACAAAGGGTTCTGGGCAAACCCCAATGCCTCCCTATGGTTCCTGACTCCATCTCTGCTTGGTACCAACTTCTTGGGAGCATCACAGCTGGAAAACTGAACACAGTACCTCCTGTTTTTCCATCAGACTTGTCATGCTTTGCTCACACTCAATGCTTTCAGCAGCCACACAGATTTCGGTGGGAAGCTCAAGCTTGGTGTCGCTTTGATGCTGCAGAAATGATCCCAGGCAGCATCCACACTTAACTGTCTCAAAGCAAGTCAAGGAAGAAAGAGTGAACCAAACCCAAAGTATGGTCTGAAAATTATTATGGCAGTCTGACCAATCTCAGCTGGTGGTGATGTGGATGAGTTTCCATTTTCTCATCTCATTCAGGATTGCTGCTCAGGAGTGGGAGCGGGCAGGAACTGCCTGCAGCATGGCAAAACGGGCAACAGAAGAAGCCCATGGTCTCTATGGGAAGCAGTGGCAGTAAAAAGAGGTCTCAGAGAGGAAACCTGATTTGATTAAACCCTTGGTTAAAATAACAAGGAGGCAACTCTCCACTGCTGGTATTCGGAAATGTTTTTTTCTCTCTCCTTCTTGATCCTGGGTTTCTGTCTCTCTGAAGTTAATAACATTTCTTGTCCCCTTTTTCTATTTAAAGAAAGTCTTTTCTTTCCTGAGAGGGGCTGTGGCATCTGAATGGTAACCAGAGGATTGGAACTGTAGTACCCCATGGTTTTTGAGGTAGGTTTGCATGGGGGTGGCAGGATGCTTTGTCATCTCTCTCTGCTGTTGTCTAGTGCTCCCATATGATGGAAACTTTAACTTACTCCTGCAGGGGCAGGTGCTGGGAGCTTTTGCAAATAGCAGGAGCATGAGGAAGAGCAATTAGTCCCCAGCTGACTAAAGATCCTCAGTACAATAAAGTGCCCAGACAGAGAAAGGGGGAAAAAAGCAAATCCATTTTGCAGACTTTTTTTAGAGTCAGTGCCTCGAATACCACACTGCTGTGTAAACGTTGGTGTCTCCTTTGAGCCACTTCTGGGGATAAAAGTAGAAGGACAGCTTGAAGAAACGGCAGAAATGAAAGGTTCTGGCCAGGGAGGTGGAGGGATGGAGGGGATTTATTGACATGGCTGCCATGCACAGGTTGGGCAGGGTATTTACCTTACAGTGCTGTGCACATCCCTGGCTCCAGTGGCCCAGGGCAAAGGGGACACCTGACATACCTTTCTCCCTCAAAAAGCACTTTAAAAGAAGATTTGTCAGCTGTAGCTTGACAATGTTAGAAATGCACATGTGAAGCTGACAGATGTAACCAACTTCATACCATGTGTTTGTTTGCAAACTTTTGATGGTGTATCCTGATGGTATGAAAAGCTCAACGATAACATATTTGTGGACACTGAAGGAGTTCCCATTCATATTTTAGCTCAATATTTCACCTTTTTGTTTTAATTTATTAGAGGGCATTTTGAAATCCACAGCCTTTCTTTACCCAAATTTTTACATTATCTTTTTTTTTTCCCATCTCTTTCCAACGCTCACTTCCCTTTCCATTTCACAAAATCTAGAGAAAATATTTATTTTCACAAAACACATTTCTCTGGGGGAAAAAAAGAAAAAAAAAAAGATTAGATTTTGAAAATGCTCTTTTTTTTCACGGCAAAAATCATGACCACCTGAGTGTACAAGGGGATCCTAAAGTGAAGGCTCAAGAGCATCTCATTCCAGAAAGAGAAGCAACAGGGCACGACAATGGGGCTTTATCACTAGCACTTGGCAAAGGCCCCTCTGAGCACCACCAAAATCTCAAGGGTAAGGGCAGAGCATTGTACTGGGGATTCAATCCTCCTGCCCACAAGACCTCTTGCTGTCCCCTCAGGCTGCAGCTGGAAGGGAATGTCAGCAGCCTAACCACTTTTCATTTCTCAATGATTTGAAAGTGGTGATTTCTCATGTTTGCAAGCAGCAAGACTTGATGGCACAACTGGGGATCAGGCGTTTGTTTATGGGACAAGGGGAGCTGGCAGCTCTAGTCCTGGAACACATCCCCTGCCTCTGCTGCCAAACCCTCCCCAGGTTTGTCTGTCAGGAGCATAACCAAACCAGATCAGCAAAATGTGAACATCCTGAAAACAACAGGATTTTTGGTGGTATTTACCCTTTTTTTGTGTTGAGGTTGTGCTGTGGAGGAGCCAATTAATTTGTGCAAAAAAGAGAGAAAAAGATCGGCACAATTCCTGCCTAAGAAATTCCACTCAGAAAGTGACAAAAATGATCTGAACCCAGTTATCAAATGTCGTCACACAAAAAGTGCAAGCCTACTCACCCTTTATGCATTTTATCTTACAGCTTTGAAAAAGTGTTTTGTTTATCCAGTGGCAGTGAGAAAATTACCTTTTCTATTCTTGCCTATGTTGCCCTTCTAAAATGCCATGAGTGCTGCATGCAGGGGCTGCACAGCCACTGTTCTGCAGCATGGGGCTGAACTGGGAAATACCCAATTGGTGGGAAAAAGAAAAACAAGAATAAAAACAAAAGAAAAAGAAAAAGAAAAAGAAGAAAAAGAAAAAGAAAAAAGAAAAAAGAGAAAGAAAAAAAGAAAAAAAGAAAAAGAAAAAAGAAAAAGAAACCCAGAAAAAAAGATAAAGGAAGGAAAAGGGAAAAGGGAACAGGGAAATGGGAGAGAGAAAGGAAGAAAGGTAGAAAGGATAAAAGGAAAAAAGGAAAAGGAGAAAAGGAGGAAGAAGAAGGAGAAGGAGAAGAAGAAGAAGGAAAAAGGGGAAGGAGCCTCTCAGGGGTGCTGGGGGTAGTGAGGGGAGCTCTTTCTGTCTCTCCAGCACAACTCCCAATCTGCTCCCCATGGAGCCCCATAAAGGTCTGGGGTCTTATCAAACCCCTTCACTCTCTGGATGCATACACCCTGGGGAATGGCAATAGAGGATGAGGAGGGTTTCAGCAGTCCCAGGGGCTCCCACAGCTGTTGCCTGTGGACATGGAGCTTCCTGGGCACCTGCCTTTGATTTTCTCTTCAGAGGATTGCTTCTTTCCTCTTGAAAGGGTTGTTATTTTGTAAAGAGGGAGCTGAAAGTGAAGTTTAAACATGTACTTACATACAGAGCTACTCCTTAATGAGCAGAGATCTGAAAAATGAGCTGTAGTCTGGTCATAAAATGTCTCTGTTGGATTTTCTTTTTTTTTTTTCCCTTTTTTAATTGCAAATCTCTCCAGTCCTGAGCCTTCAAATAATTCTGTGTCTTCTACCATCTTCTTACACATTTAAATTGAATTGCTCTTAGGGGTATTAGGAGGTGGAAACATGCAACTGGGGCTTCGGCATCACATTGTGCTGTGCCGCTGGGGATGATGTGCGCGTGCAGAGTGAGAGGAAAGCTGTGGCCCCTGGCATCCCCCACCTATGAACAATTCTGGAAATATCAAACAGAAAAAAAGAAAAAAGAAAACCCAAGGGAAAAAAGAATATTTATAAATGCACCAACAGCCCACTTCCCAATCTACAGAGAATTTCTGGATTATGTCCTTCCTGCAGTTCTGCTAGGAGAATTTCTTATGGTTAAAGCCTGTGTTTGAATTCCATGTAATAACATTTTAGAATAGGCTCCTATTGAAAAATGGGGGTGTGGGAGGGTGGGGGAGAGAAAGAAATCGTCTACACAAATTGCTCTCCTGAGCTATTTTCCAAATTGCCTTACCAGTGCTGTTTCAGATGTGATTTCTTTGCCTGACATTAGGTACACTTACTGCTCACTTGAAAGCCAGGAGAAGAATTGCAGATGTTAACAGTCATCTCTGAAAATATATCTCAGATTATCCCAAATTACTCCATTGGAAGAGAAATCTGAGGACATTACCTTTAATATTGGAGCCATAGGAACAGCAGAGAGGCCCATTTCCATTTTCTATCCCCAAATGAAAATATGCAAAAAATATATACTGAGCCCACCTATATTAAAATCATTTCACCTCCCCATTCTTGTGCATGTGTCTCCCACTCATAAGTGTTTATCTTGCATTTATTAATTCATGGGAACTTGCTGATGGGGAAATTTGCTGCCCAGACTGGGAACCTGCTCCTAGTTCACATCCAGTCTGAGATGTGGGCTGGGAGGAGGACATTGCCAATGTGGAAAAGGTGCAATAGCACCATTTGCATCCTCGAGGGCACGGCAGAGCCAGGCAAGAGTGTCCAGCTGCCGGGACGGTAGAGGGCTGAGCCTCTTCTTACCATGGGAAGACCTGCTCTCCCCTCCACATCTCTGTCTTGGCATCAGGCACTTCCCTGCAGTCCTTCCCCTGGTTACCAAGGGGGGTTGGATCAGCTGCTGCACCACATTTAAATACTCAGCTGAGGATAATACCATGTTCGATTCATGGCATCTGACAAACATCTACCAAATTCCGTTTCTTTCCTCATTTGTGTCTCAATTTTTATTCTAATTACAGCTTACTGGCTTTTTTTTGGTCAATAATCAAGGGCCAACCACCACTATTCATCCTTGGCTGTCTCCCCTGCCATGCATCACAGCAATGAGCCACCCCACCAAAGACAATGGGAGCATGTGAAGGACCAGAGAAAGCCCTGTGCCATCCTCTCATTGGCTGTGTTTTCAAAGGAAAAATGCTTCGTACTGTTTTCCCTGGGCAGAAGTGTGGCAAATGGCCCCAGGAGTGGTGCTGAGGCCCTGGCAGCTGGAGGATGCCAGGACAATGCACTTGGGAAACAGGAGGAACCTCCCAGCCATGGTGCTACCAGCCCCATCATCTCCTGCTGCTTTGGAGGTACAGCAAGCATTAAATTCAGCCTTCAAAAATATAACTTTAAAATATCAAAAGATCCATGTGAATGATCCCAGCTCCCAGAGGTATTTTTATTGTGTAATAGAGTAAGAGCTGTAGTATTTATCACTAGCCAGGCTCTCAACAAATGCCAGCATTTAGACTCCTCAGAGAGTAATGCACAACCTATAGGTAACTTCTGTGCACCCTAATAAAATTTAACTGTTTTCAAGGTGTCCTGTTACTTACTTCTTAAGCCAAGATGCCCACAGCTACCAGACTCCCACCTTGTGCAAATCTTGGCACTGAGCAAAAGTACTGACTCAGCATTTTACGGCAAATCATACACTTGAAATGGCCCTAAGGAAACATTTCTCATCAATTTTTCTCAGTCCTCTGGTAGCCTTGGGGCTTTGCATGTGCCACAGCATTTTCTGGGGGACCAAGAGCACAAGGTGAACATTAATGAAGCTTGATGTTACTGTGCCCATCATGCTATGACTCGGTGGCAAATTGAACCGTCTTATCTTTAACCTACTGGAAAAAATGTAGGCAAGGCATTTAGACTAGAAGAATCTGGAGGAATGTAATGTTTCAAATTGAAATAGTAATAATCCAGAGGGCAGGGAAAAAATGCTATGTGTATTAAATGTGTAATAGCTCATTATTGAAGCATTGTAGAGTCATTATTTTAAATAACTGTATTTCATTCCAGTGGCTGGGATGGAAAGTAGTATGTATTTTGTGTAAAATGAATTTGCATTATTATTTATTCATGAGTTTTAAAAGGATCATTATTTTTGATGGACAGCTCCTGTCAAAAGATTTATATATGGAAGCTCGTGTTTTTCCATAATAATGATTAATCAATAAACATTTGAAAAAGGTGCTTAAAATTCAGTGTTACCAGGATACACATTTACCTCTAATTAGAAACAGGTTTTTGTTTGGGAAACCAGATCACTTTCAAATTCCTTCTAATTGCACACAAACCAAGGTGGCAGGTAGCAAACTGCAAAGCGCCTTCTCACCCGCTGCCTGCCACAGCAGTACCCCAGGGAACTGCTGAATGCTTTATGCCCCTCAAACCTGGGACCATGGGAGTGGATAGGAGATGCTGCGCGCCCAGAAGCATCCAGCTGCATGTCTGTCCACGTACACCACAGCTCCTGGTGTGATGCTGAGCTGCCAGAGGAGAAGCATCACATCTGGATGGCAAAATTGGTGCCAATCGTTATTTTTAATGGTGACCCTACTGAGGGTGGGAAACAAGCAATTTAAATGTTTTGCATAGGTGAAATGCAGATCCTACTGCAGGAAAAGATACAGCAGAGCCCATGCCTGCTGCTCCTTCATATTTCATCCTGCTACCATGAAGTAAATGCTGCCAAGAAGGAAAATACATTGCTTTCCTCGTAACTCTCCCATATTTTCTGCCCATGCTGCCTTGAAAAACCTGGGTTTGCAGTGCAGGTATTGTCTCTTGTTACATGATGGTTGGAAACAAGGATGTTGAGGGACTTGCCACCATGTCCTGTCCCAGACCCATCATTTACACCCTGTCCAGTGTTGGTGCTGCTGAATCCAGGGTTCACATGTGCTACAAGCCTAAAAAGTGGGCACTAAACCCCTCTTTTACTGCCTCTGAGCTGAGTCTTGTAGGAGCATCAGTACATACAGTATATCTGCTTCCGTTTGATTTCCCTTGACTTATATTTAATGAATTTTCAAGACAAGACATCTCCTAAAGAATGTGGTGTCAGACTGCATGGTCCACCAAGTGTGTCATTTGCAAAGTGTGGTGCAGGCTGAATGCATCCCACCTCACAGCTTGGAGCCAAGTGATAACAGGACAGCACAGAAGTGACAGTACATCCTTCACAACTGGAAATGAAGGTTTTTATAATGTTGTTTTCCCAGCCTGAAAACTGTTTGGGGTGCAGTGCAGCTTATGCCTTCAATCAGTCCATTAGCTGACCCATGGATTAGTTCATGTAGCTGATTTTCTTTTTCCCCAAATCACAAAGTGAACAAAGAACTCTGGTTTTGTTTTGGCCCTTTTCCATGTGCCAAATCACTTACCCGTGCATAGATGGCATGCAAATGCTTGTGAGCAGTAACAGCAATGGCAATAAGCATTGTAATATTAAAGAGCCAGTTAGTGATTGATGTCAGCCTTGATGAGGAGTGTGGCCATTACAGGCCATCATCCTGCCTGCTAATGGAGAAGAGTGGCACCACAGAGCCAATGACCAGAAGAAATGTGTCGATGTCGCCTGGCTTTTCATATGCATCCAGGTGCTTTTGCTCCTGGGGATGTGTTAATCCACAGGGCTGGGAGCAGATGAAGTGGGTGAGGACTCCTTCGGCCATGCAAACCTGGACCTGAAATAGCTAGAGCATCCCCAGCTGGGCAGGGCAAGGGAGCACCAGCCCAATTTCTCCTGGGCATCTGTGAATTATTCAGCTGGGCATCACTGCTCTTGCTCTTCCTGGTCTCCCCAGTGCATTACAGTGCCTGGCAGCATCTCCACTCACCATTTACTTGGGGAATTACCAGGCGAGCCCTTCCATCAAATTAACCCACCCCAAAACCTCATTTTTTTCCCCATAAACAAGCCTCAGATCATACATTTTATGTAATTTTTCCATTACCATGAATAGAACCAGCTCGAGCAGATGTATTTGGGGTGCTCCTTGCCTGTGTGCCACAGCTTTACAGCTGGGTGTTGCTGCTGAAAGGACAAAGTGGGGACTCTGAGCCAGGCAGGCAGCCCCTGTTCCCCTCTCTACTCCCAGCACCCCAAAGCCCATGGTGGGGAAACTGAGGTCAAGCATCTTCCCATACAGATATCCCACAGCAAATTTCCCTTCAAAACTGAAAAATATTTGCTGCGGTAACTCTTCTTGTGTGCCCCCACTATGTATAGGAAGGAGGTGTGAGAGGGAAGGTGATAAATGTTTTTAGAATAATTTTAATACATTTACGACTTGAATAGGTGCCCTCACTAGTAATCGTTTGTATCTTATGTGGTGTCTTGAGCCTTTTCAATGTACCAGGGTGAAATCTGGAGGTATTGTGCTGGCAAGAAAAACAGCCAGAAGTCACACAATTGCTATCTAATTGAAATGGATACTAAACCCTAATCATGAAAGCCTTCTTCTGAGAAATATGTAAAAAATCCAAAATTCATTTCAAAATTAGCTGACTTGAATATTTTGTACCTTAACAACTATACAGCAAGAGAGATGGCTCAAAGGCAGAAAGAGAATTGACCTGAAATTCTCATTAAAATCACAATAAAATGAGGCTTTAAGAAATATGTTCTTTTCTCTTCTCTAGGTATGATATGAGAGAGTGGAAACTCCAAACCATTTCACATCCTTCCCTTGCTCCACTTCAAATCTCTTCCTGCCAGTGCTTGAAAGAGGCATTGGGGCACTGTTAACCCTATGGGTACCCAGCTCTAAGATGAGGAATGTTTTTCTGAAGCACGGCCGTTTTCAGCGCTGGGGATAAAATTCTTAGCAGGTGTGAAGGGGCTACTTCCATCCCTGATTTTGGGGTCTGCAGAGGCCATAGAGGGGTGCAAGATTTCAGTGCTGTCCTTCTTTGCCCCTAGTATTTACACAGCACAGGTCATCATCCCTGCGCTGCCACTGGCATAACCCTGAGCATGCTCAGGTGAGCCAGGAAGGATTTCACCAGCCATACCAAGTGTCATCCCAGTCTGTGGCTATTAAAAGCTGGCTCTGGGCCCATAATATAATATATTGAGATTAAAGGAAGCACATTTGTCCTGCTGGTAATATCAACATTTTATGAATGAGCGAGTTCTGATATCAGCTAATTAGGAGCAGGTTTATTGCAGCATCTGTCACCTGGAGTTAAGCAATTTATTCTGGGAGGCTCCTTATGGGGAGGGGGCTGTCAAAAGCTGGCAGTGGGGAAGGTGCAGGATGTGGGATAATGTCTGTGCCTCAGCACTGCCAGGGGAAATCCCCACTGGAAAAGTAGGAAGGACATGCTGGAAAACATACAAGCAAATAGATGCGTTGTAGTAGCCTAATTGCCTAGCTTGCCAATAATTTTGGAGAGAGAACCATGGCAACAGTGGGATCATATGCATGGAGCCAGTGGGCTTCCTTCTTCCCTTGGATGAGGCAGTGCCTGTCCTTTCCCTTAGAAAAGCATCTTGGTTTAAACCACAGCTACAGGGTAGCATCCTTCAGCAGCACTGGTACCTCCCACAACACTGGTACCCATTGCCTCCCATCCTGCCAGCCAAGGCTCACAACTGTGCTCAAGAGCACTGTCATCCCCACTGCTGGCCAGAGAAGCATGGGCAGGAAAAAGATGCCCCTTCCCTGGAACCGCAGTGTTTGAATTCCCCACCATAAGCTTCCAGAAGACATGGGAAAAAAAGTCCCATGCAGGACATTATTTGCAGAGAGCACTTGTAATGATGTGTCAGGGAAGCTCTCTGTGATTTCTATCTGTTCTGCTCAGCTTCCCATTCCTACCAGAGAAGAAAAAGTAGTCCTCTTCATTTACAACGTCTCATATTCAAAGCTTTTTACCCTAATTGCAAGAAGCAGCATAAAAACCAAATATGCAAGATTTTGCCCTAACCCACATCCCAGATCCTGGTTTGTAGGATAATCCAGCACTGGGTTTGAGTCCAAATTACTAAAATTCACTGCTGCATTTTAAGTAAGTCATAAACTTTGGTGATCATAGTAAAAAGCCTGGAGTAACCCAGCACTGAGGTTTCCAGACAGTTGGGGTGGAACAAAGAGGGATTTAATCTCCTGGCAAAGGAGAAGGGTTCATGAGGAGTCCCTAAACCTGCCCGAAGAAGGTGCTGGTCCTAATTTTAGGCTTGCAGGTGCTCTGAATTGCAGATGCTCATTTCCCTGTGATGTGCAGCTCCATTATCCCTCCCACCCAGTGCTGCTGGGTATCAGGACCCCCTGTCCCTGTTTTCTACAATGACCCCCACTTTGGGGCTGGCACCTGACACATTCCTTGCTTCCACTTCTTTTCCTGCCCTCCTCTGTATTTTGTTCTCAGCACTTACAAGCAGGACTAATGCTTTGTTTTAATATGGTTTCCTGACAGTTCTTATGTTTCTGCTTCCTATTGCTGGCTGCAGGAGTGGGATTTGATAGCTGGAGCATGACTGGTGTAGCGTGGATTTCATCTGCCCTACAAATACCTGGTGGTTTCCTCCTGTCCCCACACTCCTGCAGGACATTTCACCATCATGAGTGTTAAACACAAGGAATTACCTCTATGTGCATGGTACATTTTTGGCATCATTATCCCTTGCATAAGGCTGTTTTTTTTTCATGGTGTACAAGGAGATACCAAGCGTTTGTAGGTATCTTGTTAAAACAAATAAACTTGAAAAGATGCCACAAAGTTTTACACCTTTTATCCAACTCATAATCTTTAAAATTAAGCAAAGCTTTAGATTCAAATACAGATTTTGGTGCTGGATAATGGAAGGGCCAGGGTAGAGTTGTGAAAACCAGCTGTGCATTTCCTTTCCTCTGCTCTAGGACAGCGCATTGTCATCAGTGTTTCTTTTATTTGCACACCTGGAACCAGGCCAAAACACACAGCTGGGAACAGTTACTGGCCATTCCTGATGCTTTGCTTTCCTCTGGAGAGATCAGAAAACTACCATCACTAAGAAGTAATTAAGCAGGATAGTTAATAAAGACATAGTATAGATGAAATGAGAGTTGTGGTGCCACCAACACTGAGAACATGAAAGATTTTGGAATTTTTTGTGTTTTCAACAGTTTATCCATTTGTAGAAAGTTGTGGTGGTCACAACTGGGAGCACAGGTTCCCCAGGGCTGAGGCATCTTCCCACGTTGGCTTTCCTGGGGCTCATAATCATCTCATTAAAATCAAGCAGCTTGAGCTGCTCCTCAGAGAAATTCAATAGCAAAGCCAAGGCTGAAAAAAAAAACATTCATTATAAAAATATGTGTGCAAATACCCTCCTGAATGCAGCCTCCTATGGAAATGTGTTCAAGTGCTGAGGGAGGCTGGGGGAGCTGGGCAGTGCATTCACCTTTTCATACTTATGTGTGCTTCCATCTTGTTATACAAGGCACAAGACTTATGGAGATGTTTCTTAGTCATTAAATAGAGTGAAATCACTACAATAACTGAGGTTTTACCCATGCTCGACCTCACCAGAGGGTCTGGGCTGTTGGCAGGTTGGTTTTTCAGCTAAGCAAATACCAGATAAAAGAAGGAAAAACCACATTTCATCTCTCTTAGCCTCAGGCCAGAGAGTCTTTATGACCCATCTCCATATTAAAATCCAGTTAAGTGTGTCCTGAGACTCAGCTGACATCATTAATAGAGTGCATATGCTGTTATTTCATCTTCAGTTATGTGAGTGTTGGGGGTAAGCATGGCCCAGTAATAACACAGCCCCCACCCACAGGTGACTCTTATCCTGGAAGATACTGAACAGGTTTGCAGAAGTGTCCGGGAGTAGGGGGGTGTTTTTTGCAAGCATTAAGCACCCAGTTGGCCCTCTGCTGAAAGTGTTCCCCACCTCTAAGGCACTGCAAGTGCCAGCAATGCTGTACTGCAGGTTATGAGAATTATCTCCCCTACCATGGGATGCTCTGCCTTCAGAAATTATGTGCTGGTACAAGGATGTCTCAGGGAGAAACAGTTTGGGGGACATAATCTCCATTTTCAAAATGCTGATTTTAGGGCAGGTTTAAATGATATTTTTCAAGCAGAATTACCAGCCTGTGCTCTCTGATATGATTATCATCTTCTCTCTTATTTGCCTGCAACTGTTTCTAGCAGTGCTCCATGCCAGTACAGGCACAGACCTGAGTTCACAAGACATTATGACCCATCTTCTCCTACCATCATTGCTCTTGGGACCTACTTTTGGGGTCTTCATTCCCAGTAAGGAAAGGAAGGCCAGCAAACTTTTATTATCATGAAATACACATATTTAAGCATCCAGTTATCAGCACAGTGTGGGTCCTGCACAGTTCATCTCAGCTTGGAATGCCACACATGGAATGACAGACTTTTCTGCCAGACAGAGTAGCTCCAGCATCTTTAAATCATACATTTGGTGTGTGCAATACATCTGGTAAATACTACTAAAATCAGTGCTGGCAAAGGCCAAATTAAGGGCTTATGCTGTAGAGTTTCTGAGAGTAACACTGGGAATGGCCCCTCTGTGAGTGATTTGAAAGCAAAGCAAGGGCTGCATAAACGTAAATACCAGAAGATGCCAAACCCAGGTGTGTTCACCCAACTGAGATCCTGTAAATCCTAATTTATACAGGAAAGCTCTCCTCAGGGCAGAGCCATGGTAAGCAACAGAAATGTCTGCATAAGTAAACCCCTGCGCAGCCAGCTAGAATTTAATTCATTTGGAAAATAACCCCACAATAAAACAACACAATAGCTGAACAAAAAAAAAGGACAAAAAGTTAAGTTAAAATATAGCTCTATAAACCAGTACCTATAAAACAGAAATGTTGGGAAAGGAGTTTTTCAATGGGTTGGGAAAGGTACTTTTATGTTAAAGCATTTATTTTGCTGAGCCCTGTGACCAGATCCCAGGTTGTCTTAAATAACAGTGACCAGTCTGGCAGTGACAAGTAGCATCCTTATCCTCCTGCCTTGCGAGGGTTAGCCAAAACCTCCATTGAGAAGGCAGCGTAGAAGCACCTTGGCAGCTTTTTATGGCTCTGAAGGCTGCCATGGGGTTTTGTAACTTATTTTGCAGGACTTAGAGAAGCAGAGGCTCCCATCAGCAAGAGATCACACGTGTCTTCAGTCTGTGCTGTGCCTGCATTACTTCGTCTCTGCTTTCATCTGTGCTGCAATTGAGGCTGAGCAGCAATAGGGGACATTAGTAGATTTCGAATGAAGCACCAAATCATTAGGGACGTAAAGTAGGATTAAGCAACACAGCTAATTAATTGTAACAGCTGACTTGAGCACCGAATTTGGAAGACTGCGTTAGACTAATTCCCCTGCGCTCATATCCTGGGGGCATGCTCTCCCGAATACAGAAGGATACAAAAGCCCATCTGCAGGTACATACCTTAAATAACCCAGCCACAGACAAGGCAGGAAGAAAGAGAGGCAGGGACCACCAGGGAACATCAGCAGTGGTGTCCCTGGCCATGTAGTGGGAACCATTGACCCTGATATAGGTGATGGAGGTGGAGGTGGCCATGGTGACACGAAGGTAGCGGTGACATGAAGGACATCATGATTTGCTCAAGTGGTTATATTGGGATAAACATCCTGTTTCAGGCCACTTATATGCAAATATGACTGTGTACCTAACTTGTTGGATGTTCCTGAGCGCAAGTGTGAGCAAAGGTGATAAAGCCGTGATTGAAGGTGTACGATTCATCTTCTGGAGCCACAGAAAGGGGTTGTGAAATGTGTGGAAACACGTGGAGGAGTTTGCTGACCCTAAGTCAGAGCTCCTCAGCAAAAGGGCTTTGCAGCTTCTCCTGAATGTGACTTTGTACCATGTCATGATTCCCACATTTCCAGGGCTTTGGCATTTTGGCTGTTTTTCATTAAAAACCTAGCCCATTTCAGAAACAAACATTTTATGATGAGTGGATACAGCCTGAAAGAAAATGTGGCTTTTAAGTAGCTCGTGTTTTCAGTAATGTTTTTATTCAAACCATCCCTGACATTCTACTCTGTGTTTTTCTGCACTAAACATCAATTTTCATACGATGCTGGGGAGATGTTCAGTGTAGCTTTACCCTACCCATGAAACTTCCCTCTAAGCTTTGCATCACGAGGATGGGCTGAGAACATGGCTTTATCACTTGTCCCTGCCTCAAGACCATTCCAGGGAGGGCTGGGGACAGAGGGCCAATGCTTTTTTTCTAAAAGTAAATGTATCCTAATAGGAAGTTATTACTCAAAATCACTCAAGAAAATGGACTTTGGTCATAAGGCAACAAAAAGATGCTTGGATGTAATTAAATGTAACTGCAGTGAATCAGGGTAAATAATAATTTGCACAGCTAATTCATTTTTAGATGTGACGCAGCACTAATGAATGAATAGAAAGTGTCTTCTTTCTGTGGGAAGGGCAGAAAGAGCCTTTTTGGAAAAGTATTTTAAAGGTAAAAGGATGGAAAAAAAAGTACAAAAAAAAAAAAAAGGATTTGAGCAAAGCCAGCACAAAGAGGTCTACACAAACAGGCTATTCATGAGTGGTTTTAATGGGATTTATTCAATTTCTGCCAAATGTATCACTTTTATGAAGAAATACACAGTGCTGCTCACCTTTCATTAGCAGGAAAAGAGCTCCAGGTTCAAACCTGGTATCACCTTAAAACCAAATAAACCTGTATCTACCAACACATTTCACATTGTTTTGATACACAACCACCTCCCCCCAAAACCAAAACCAATTGGGATGGGGCTCCAGCCTTCCATTAGCTGGATCCAGCTGAAGTGAGCATGGCATTACATGAAGCTTCAGCAGTCAGCCAGGAGGCTGCTCTTCCTTGCTAAATTCAAAAACTTCCCTGTGTTCCTGTTAACTGTTTTCATCATGCAAAATTTCACCAAAGAAAGCATCGAGCTTATAGAATCATAGTATCATTTGGGTTGGAGAACACCCTTAGAATCACTAAGTCCAACTGTTAACCCAGCACTGCCAAGTTCATCACTAAACCATATGCCTCAGTGCCATATCTACACGTCTTCTAAGTACCTCCAGGTATTCAGGTATTCGGTGACTCCACCACTTCCCCGAGCAGCTTGTTCCAGTGCTTGACAACCCTTTTGGTGAGGACATTTTTCCTAAGATCCCATCTAAACCTCCCCTGGCATAACTTAAGGCCATTTCCTGTTGTCCTATTGCTTATTACTTGGGAGAAGAGACCAACCTCCACCTCAGTACAACTTCCTTTTCATATAGTTGTAGAGAGTGATAAGGTCTCCCCTCAGTGTCCTTTTCTCCAGCCGAAATAACCCCTGTTTCCCCAGCTGCTCCTCACGAGATTTGTGCTCCAGAGCCTTCACATGTGGTCCAAAGAAGGACCATCAAGGAACATCTCCTGGACAGCAGGGTCACAGGTACACTGCAGAGACCCAAAAGGTGCATTAAAATGTTGTGCTTTGCTTTTGGAGCTCTGTGTGGGAATAAAGTGGTTTGAAGGACGTGCCTAGTGCCAGGGTGAGGGGATGGGCTTGGGATTAACTGGTATAAATCTGTTGTGTGCACCTGCAAGCAAGTCTGCTTCAGTGAGACTTTTTTTTTGCAGTGATGTTAAGCTGAGCCAGTGTGTTATATCCTGTTTTGAGACCAGATCCAGGCAGGGAGAGCCAAGCAGCCTCAGGTCACCTGCTGGGGACTGCACTCATCTCAGGAAGGCTGAGGAGCACCACTGTGAAATCCCAGGGTTTGATACTGCGGGGACATAGGCTGGAGTGCAGCACAGCCAACATTTGCATCACCCTCCCTTTTACAGACCAGGTCTCCCCTGAATTTGTGGCCCAATGCAAAACCCTGAGGAGGAGTGGTGGGACTTCCACTCGTGCTCCTCAACAACTTATCACCAACATTAATAGTCCATTCTTGATTAACCTCTGCCATCTGCTTTTTCACGTGTAAAATCAACGCTACGGTGGTGTGGAGATGATGCAGGAATAGACAGAGCAATCAGTGCAGGAATTACAGCTGGAGGGCCAGTGACCCTGCAGAGAGCCTCCCAGGGCTGCCGGCTGCCCGTCAGATGTGTTATAGCACTAAGATTTGTGTGCCATAAATAAATAAATGAATAAATATTCTCACTAGCCTATGCTCAGGGAAATAAACAAACAGGTGTCTTCTCCCAGCTGAGAATGAACAGTATTGGCTGTATGGTAATAATTTACTTCTAGCTCTTGCCAGCTCCTGTAGGTATTTATTGCTGCCCAGCTCATTCCCACTGGTACCAGCAAAGCCTGGCCAGGTGAGCCTGTTACAGGCACCAGCTTCATCTATACTAGCCTGAGAACAATTCCCCTAAAAGACAATTACATGTTCTTCCACGTGCAGGGACTCCAGGATGTTTGCTGTTAGCAAGTTATTTTAACCCTTCTTGTAGTGAATGCTGTCATTTCCTTTCCTGCTGAGTTTTCCAGCCTTTGGCCCATAGATTATTGTTTACCAAAATCACCCAGGTGTGCTGAGAGCCCCCAGAGCAACCCTGGAGCAGCTGCCAGGGCTGAAACCCTGAAGCAACGCTTGGCCTGGCAGCATGGACTGCACCGGGATCACAATCATATCCAATTTCTCATTCTGAGGATAAAAAGCAGAGGACATCTCTATTTTGCTCAGTGCACTCACAACCCTTGTGTGTAACCCCATCCTCCTGCCCACCTGGATGCATGTGCTGGTTGCAGCAGGGCTGTGCTCTGCAGCATAACAAGCTCATTAGGAAACATCTCATTAATTGCAGCAGGCTCTGGATCAGACTTTGTTTGACATCAGCAAACATGGCCCACATGGAGATGCCGGGTGCAGAGCATGCCCAGGCTGGGAGCTCCCCCACCACGGCCCTACCTGTGGGAGGGGGAATGAAAGCCAGATCTGCCCTGATACTCCATTCAACCATGTGACATTTTTTTCCTTTAAAAAAACAAAAGAGAAGATCTCAGATAAGAACACCAATGTTTTTCTTCTCCCAGCTCCAAGCAAAGAACTGTTTTATAAATCATTTCAGACAAACAGAGACAATCAAATCTTTGTTTTCAATTCATGCTGGAGATACTGTGCAGGCGCTGATAGCCTTGGATTGCTTCACTCCTCACCAATAAATCTGCCATTTGCAATACAGGGTCTGCCAAGAAAATCCCCCTAGGCTTGGTCTGGCTTCAGCAGAGGATATGTGAGCAGGACTGTATAAATATTGCAGTTTAGGCCAGTTCCCTCTCTTGCAGCTTTTGCAAACCCAGGAAGTTTCCTCTTGGCAGTATGCACATCAGATAGGAGTGATGGTTCGTGTTTGCTCATGCAACCTGATTTTTAGATTATTTTTTTTTCTCGAAATTCATTGTGTTTTTAGACACTGGTGGGAGAAGGAGAGCAAACAGGTCAGTGCCACAACCCTTCTGCTGGCCCTGGCCCTCCCCAGCCACTCTGCAGCTTTGTGACTGGGAGATGATGGGGAGGCTGCATTATCTCTGCTACAGGGTGTACCTGGGGATGGGGAACAGTGACCTTGAAAGACTCCAGCAATATGCTGATGCTCCAGGAGGAGGGCAGAAGAGCCTTTTTCTGCTCTAAGTATTTCTAGCAAAATCAGAGTCCTGCAAATGCTGGTGCTGAGTCAAAACCTATGAACTGTGCTGTGCAAGCCAGGTTGGCAGGCTGTTTTTGTTGAAAGGTTAGAAATTAAGGATATTCTAGAACATCTCATTTTTATTTTTTTTATCCACGCTTGTGCATAGAGGCTGGACCATGCAAAGCAACATCGGTGCTGGGCAGGGCAGCCTCTGGACTGCGCCACTCCTGCCTTGGCCCCTGAAGCCAAGCAGGATCACCACTTATGTGGCATTAGAAAAGACATTTTTGTCTGCTTAGAACAGTTTATAGATTTTGCATGAACATACAACAGTGTGATTTGGGTTTTTTTGGGAAAACTGTTTTTCCCTCTGGTAGCAGGATTTGTCTCAGTGTAGGTAATATGGTGATCCGGGGTAAATCAAGAACACTTAAATATAAACCTATATGTATGCTTTCATACACATTATATAAATGTATACTATATATATTATATAGTATATTTGGTCAACACACGTATGTTTATGTACATAGGCCAGTGGAAATCAAGGTATGTCTGTGCCACACATACGAGCAGCAATAAGTTATTCTTATCGTTGACTGGCATTTTTCTTTTAAAGGATGCAGGATTGGTGATACTCAGTTCCCATCACTGTGCTCTCCCATCAGGACTCCAGTTTCAGTCTGTTTATGGATTGTTGGCACTTAGGATTGAAGGATCAGTACTTGCAGAGTTTGTAGTCTAGTAACACATTTTATGGTTCAGGTAAAAGCCTATTTTCTAGGTTTCAGGAATGATTCTGGGGCAAATCCTACTGTGTGACCAAGAGACAGCTAATTGCAAGCCTTGACAATGCCAGCAATGGTCAGCTTGTCCCTCTGAAAAAAAGTGCATTAAATGCAGCAATCTATAAGAACTGGTACCATGCAGCAGCAGCTCAAATAAATTAAGGCAATAATGCAGCTCATAAAGAATATCATTTGCAGCCCCTGGGCTTTTTGGGGTAATTATTTGTAGCACAGTACTGTATTCAAAGGGCAAAGTTGTGCTTGTCAAGAGCTTTCTGCGTGGGTATTTGAGGGCTTGTGGTACCCTGGGCACGGGGATCCCAAAAGTCATCTGGGCATGTTGGTGGTCCATATCTGGGCCTGGAGCACAGTCATGATCCAGCTTTGGCTGCAGGAGCAGAGCATTCTTCTTTACATTCATGGAGAAGTCAGCAGGAAACCTGGACTCAGCGGCTTCCTGGACAATGTGAGTGAGCTTATGTGACGGGAGCACTGCCTGCTCCCACAGCCGTCTCACTGGCAGGTTTTGTTTTTTTCGTGGGAACTAACCAACAGTTTTTTTCCCTTTGGATTAGGGAAATGAGCCATTCTTGCTGCAGCCACCTGGGGAAAACCTCCCCAAGCAGACACCTGCCCTGGGAAACTGCCCCACAGCAGAACTGAGGCTCCCCAGGACCCTCCGCCTTTCAAGGGGGCTCCCAGGGCTTCTCGCCGCTCTGATTTTGTGCAGCAATCAGGGCCATGAAGCACAAGGCTTTGCTGAGAAGCCCTGGAGGAATGTAAACCCAGGCGGATCACGGAGAAGGAGCAAATAAAGTTAACTGGAACGTTTTCCTTCGTGGGTCAACCCCCATCACACCCCATATATGGAGGCAAAGCTCACAGGATGAAGTGCAGAGTAGTGCAATAAATTCTGCGTCCATCATGGCTCTGCTTCCCTCTCCACCTCCACCCTCCAGTCCTGATTTATGCCATGGGGGAAGAGAAGCAAGTGTGCACCTTCATGCCCAACTTCTCGGGAAGGGGGAGATCTGTGGCAAAGGCACCCCCAGGAAAAAATAGTTGGGGTGCAAAATAGAGATGTCCTCTGCAGATGGGATGGAGGTGGAAATGCACAGAACCAGACCTGGGAAAATCACAGTCCATCCCCAGTTCCTCTGCAGAACATGCTCACACATCCCCACCAATGTGTAATCCATCTTTCAGCTGCTCTACTGCAGATGATGGGGTGGACCTGAAGAGCACTCTTAGGAGACACACTGGTCTTGAAACAAATCTGATTGCTGTTGTAATGCAGCAGAAATTAATTTTTACTGAACAAGATCCTCTTTTGCCTTTTCTTGCAGATTATGTCTCTGGCCCTCTCTGAAATCTCTGCCCCAAAACACCCCTGAGGTCAAAGTGTCCTCTGGTCCTTGTGTGATGTTTTGCGGTCAGCACAGGTGTGAATCAGAGCACTTGGACCCACTCATATAAAGAGGGTTCCTCAACACATATAGGGGATGCAGCAGCTCCCAGGTTTACAAAACAGCAGCAATCCAACCTGCATGTGTGCACCTCCTCAGAAAGTCAGGGACTAAAGTCAGCGGGCTTCAAAAATGCCTAAAGCAGGTAGGAAAGAAAGGAGTGTAGGTCTCTCTTCTCTCACAGGCTCTTAACTTTCTCTGTATTTTGACATCTTTCTCTCCATTGATTGTCCTAGGCTGGTAAACTCTTCTAGGATTGAGAGGGTAACATATTCATTTATCATTAATTAGAGCCTAAAGTTTCTTGTGTCCCAGGGAATACAGAGAGCTGGCTGTGCATTGCCCTTCAGTGCTCTGTATTGAAGTATCTTAAAAATGTAGAAAAAAGTGCTCAAGACCCAGTTTCTGATTTTTATTAAAAGTTTCTCATATGAAAATAAAAGAAAAGGTGGAAAGCAATATTAAAAAGAGAAGTTCTTCCTCCTGGGTTGCTAGAAGGAGCAGAGAATTCGGGCTGCAGTCCGAAAGAGCACCTAGTGAGGCTGGACAAGCCTCGAGATGGAAACCGAAGTGTTGCTGCAGTGTGTGCTGTTAAAGAAAGGCGTGGGATTAGGGAAATGTATAATGTGCCATTATGTGCAATTTCCTTTTTAAATTTCCTTTCTTAATAATTATTCCTATTATGTAGGTGGACAGTCTCTTAATATAGATAAAGACCTTTGCAGCTGCTCCTTCATCGGCCTTGTGTTTAATATGCACTTTATAATTAGCGTGGAAGGGAAGACCCATGCTTACAGTCAGCCCCTGTTCTCTCAGATCATTTTTAATCTGAGATGGGCTCAGCTGGGAAGAGCTGATAAGAGCTTCTGTACATGACAAACAGGGCTTTAATCTCTTCTTTCCATTGTAGTGCACTCATTACACAAATTTGTCTCTGAATGACCCCAGCACATTAAAAATTACCCATCCTGGATGCTGTATCCTTTCTTTTAAACTTTCTTAAAACCCTCAGTTTGACCCTGGGACTTACAGAATGGGGGGAGGCATTCACAAGGGGCTGAACAGCAAAAGTCACCAATTACCTCCCATAACCTGGTAAACCCCTTGCTTTGACTTTATTTGCCAGCTGTCAAACCTTGAGAAAAGCTTTTGCTGGGCAAGGACCATTATGATCCCTATCACATTTAGGAGGTATGCATGGAGGGGTTCCTCCTGCAGAGGGTTGGTAGCAAGAATAATGAAGTCCAATGGTTGGAGCTGGAAGCTGGGCATGCTCCAGCTGCCAGTGATACACATCTTCAGTCATGAGGATACTTCTGACCCTGGGTCAATTCTCTAGCAATTTTGGCCAAGCCAGACTGAATTTTGCTGTAGAAGAGATGTCAAAAGCTCAAACTGACATTGTAAACATGATGCCAGATTTACCAGGCAGAGCTTTTCACTTGTCACCTAGAACAGGTCATGTGGGAGGACCACATATTTCATCCTTCTCATCTCTTGATAATTACATTAGCAAACCAGTTTCGTGTTAGTCTGGGTGAGATAAAGCTGTTTCTGATCAATAAATTCTACATCTACATCCCCCCCCCCAAAAAAAAAAAAAAAAAACACCTTTTTGGCATTTCTGCAAATCTTTATCCCATGAATGGCTTTTGGGGGTGCTCTTGCATTGTTTCACTCAGGTCCTCTTTGATGGGGAGGAGGGCTCACAGACCCCCCAAAAGATTTCAAATTGCAGTAGAGTTAAGTGGAGTCCTGACGGAGGTCAAGTGTAAGGCCATCCCAAGAAGATGACATTGTGGGACCTCCGATGATGCCAGTGGCTTCATGCCCAGCCATGGCGACACCAACCACACCACCCCAGACGTCTCCTGTGACTACAGCCTGGACAAAAAGACAATAAAAGACAACACTTAATCAGTCCTTAATTAATTATAATAGAATAAGGAGTCTGAAAGGATATGGAAACATATCTGAACTTTCTAACAGCATTAGAAAAATTGCTGTTTGCTCCTGGTGAGTTAGAAATGTGAGTGTGAGTGTAAGCCAAAATTTTACTAAATATACAATTTTTCCCTTTAATAAACCATCCAAGCTGTATTAAGATGAATGAGAAAGGGTCTTTACAACACCCCCAATCACAGCAAGCTCACTCAGGGCTCCGGTGGATGTAGGTAACTGCCTTTGTATTAAAGTGGTGTGATAACTAAATAAAGTGATAAGTTTTAATTGTCAAATTATAATTTTTAGACTTGGTCTTGATGTTAATTTGCTGAGAGATACAAATAATTATTTGCACTTTTGAAATATTTAATCTGAACATTAAATATGCTCAGTTCATCAGCCTTAAGCACCTCGGAGACCGGTAGGAGCTAAAGATAGCGCAAATCTGGCACCAGGAGAGACATTTCCTCTTCACTTCCAACAAGGTCTAACTTTGACCCGTCATCTCCATATTGGGAAATATCAATGTGAACACTGCCATTTGCTCTTCTGAAGGAAAGCCATCATTTGTCTCTGGCTAAATCACAAAACTGATTTTTTTTTTTGTAGGAAACTACTCCTGGAGTACAGCACAAAGTTCAACTGTAATAATAATTTCTCAGTGTGCCACCAAAAACCATCCCAAGCAATGCCACAATTCCCTGTTTTTCCATTACACCAATTCCCACTTTGCTTTTATTAGTGTAAAGAGGTTTACATCAAGTTGCACTAAATGCTACCATATTTATTAAAAATTCAAGGAAGGCTTTAAATTAGACTTGAAGCGGTAGAATGGAGTATTGGCATGGGGGTGGGAAGGTGCACTGGGCATGAGAAGGCAAACATCATCACTGGCATTCTGCCTTGAAGGACAGGAGATGGCTCCGCGAAAGCCCTCTTCCAATGGTGAAACACTGCTGGGCAGGGTGATGAGGTATAGGAACCCTACCAAATGTCCACCTGCAACCCTCAGCCTAGTTCCCACCAAATGCAACTGCCCAGGTATTTCTGGAAGAATTAGGGCAGCAAGTGTGTGCAGCATACTCCTCATTTTGCTGGTTCCTCTCCTTATTGACTCCAAATGACAGTTCTTACATGTCCTCAGACTCCAGTTTCGAACAACTGCAACAGCATGAGGTTTCAGATAAAAGCTGAGTTAAAATGGCTGTGTTGACATCTCCTGCAGGAAAAAATACATGAGTGTTAGGCTGGAGCTGATATTTTTCCAAGAGAAATTTTTGCTTTTCATGAAAACGTATGTTTTGGAAGAACCCTCTGCACGCAGATCTTGACCTGTTCACCTCTCAGTGGAGTTAAAGCCTTCACAAGGGTATCCACCTCTGTTTGATTTTAATTTATCAGGTGTAAGGGTGTCTGATGCTCCTGAAACAGTAGTAAATAGAGATGTATGTGTCATCGTTCATGAGTTTACAAAAGGGCACAGGCTTTTCATTGCATGGTGAGTGGCTCTTCTTTGCTTTGTTGTAGTCAGTTGAGCTTTCCAAATCCCCAAATTAATGTGATCTTATGAAGACTTGCTCAGCAGCACAAAGACTTCTATTCAGATAGTGTCAAGGAAACAATCCAAGAAAATGTTCCTTTCAAATGTCTTCTCTGCGAGTACATTCAGACAGTTTCTTGAACTCACAACCAGCTACAACACTGATTTAATTCCGTATTTGTTTAGAAAGATTTATCTATTCATGCAAGATGGATAAAGAGAAAGGCTACTGGGGTGCCTTGAGTGGCACCATGCAGCATGAGGTTACCAGCACCTCAGTATAACCTGTTTCAGTTTTAAATTTTATTCTTAAAACCTTTTTTCTTGACTGTTTTCAGTCATAATTGATTTTTAAAGAGAATATGATGACAGTTCTTACTTGCATTTAAAGATTTTGTCCTTGAGAAGAAATGTAGGGATCACATGAATTGAAAGGAGAATAAAAATAAAGCTCTTCACTCAGGCTTTCATGGCCTGGGTAGCATCAACATCTACATATCAATTCCTTCTGCTCTGCTAGCTGAAGAATATTTTTGCATTCTTCAGACTACCATACCCCTGCATGAAAACAAGACGTCTCTGGAGATCTGTTTTCTTGAGCTTGAGGTCATGTGTAAACCAGAAGCTCCACTGAAAAATAATCCTACACTTTGGGAAGTCTTTTGAATAAATGATTCAATCTGTTTTCTGACCAAGTAGTTTGAAGGCTCCAATTTGCAGTGATTTAACACACTTGAGAGGAGAAGTTCAATAAAAAGCTCATTCAAGGTGGAAATCACAGCAGTAGTTATGCATGCATATTTCAAACATCACAGTGCAATAAATCGATATAGAAAAGTAACATAGAAAACAAACACATCTATTTAAAGGCAAAAATAGAAAAAAAATGTTTTACAGAAATAATACAACTCCAGTTAACAAAAGCAGTGTTAGCTTACCACTGCCTTTATTACCTTATGTACTATTCTTGGATGCACAAACGAAGAGCTACCGCAGTTTTGCTCAGCAGCATCATAAATATTACCCCAAATTCACTTAAAGTTAATAAACAGGTAGAAACAATCTGACAAAAATAATTCCAGACTTCCAGCAGGGATAATGTGCCCTGATAACACCGTGAGCAGCCCCTGCAATTCTCCACAGCACCTGGCGGACAGAAATTTCTGCAGAAGAAAACTGACAGAATCACAGAATCAAGGAATCCTAAGGGTTGGAAGGGACCTCAAAAGATCATCTAGTCCACCCCTCCTGCAAGAGCAGGGTAACCTAGAGTACATCACACAGGAACTGGTCCAGGCGGGCCTTGAATATCTCCAACGTAGGAGACTCCACAACCCCCCTGGGCAACCTGTTCCAGTGCTCTGTCACTCTCACAGTAAAGAAATTTTTCCTAATGTTCACATGGAACCTCCTATGCTCCAGTTTACACCCATTGCCCCTTGTCCTATCACTGGATATCACTGAAAAAAACCTAGCTCCATCATCCTGACACTCACCCTTTACATATTTGTAAACATTGATGAGCTCACCCCTCAGTCTCCTCTTCCCCAAGCTAAAGAGTCCCAGCTCCCTCAGCCTCTCCTCATAAGAGAGATGTTCCATTCCCTTAATCATCTTTGTAGCTCTGCGCTGGACTCTTTCAAGCAATTCCCTGTCCTTCTTGAACTGTGGGGCCCAGAACTGGACACAATATTCCAGATGCGGCCTCACCAAGGCAGAGTAGAGGGGAGGAGAACCTCTCTTGACCTACTAACCACACCCTTTCTAATGCACCCTAGGATGCCATTGGCCTTCTTGGCCACAAGGGCACATTGCTGGCTCATGGTCATCCTCCTTTCCACCAGGACCCCCAGGTCCCTTTCCCCTTCACTACTGTAACTGACGATGGTTTCCCATGTGGTGTTCCCAAGTGTGCTTTGTGGGGCCAGGCTTTGTGTTTGGGGCAAGAGCCCTGGGTTTTTTGCATCATGTCCCTGCACTGAATTTCAATGAGGGTCCCAGCTGGCAATGGTTAAGCCGGAGGTTAAGTTTGGAAAAGTTGCTGCCAAAAAGATAGTAATTTATCCAAGCATGCATAGCAAAGGTTCATACATTTCTAATCAGTACATGGCAGGAGCTACCACACCACAGGAATTTATACCCAGCTGCTACAGGGTATGGCTCTCATTGCTTTTATAGTGGTGGTGCATTGCTGGTGTGTGTCTTATCATCTCCCCACCCAGTGCTCTGTAGAGCATAACTTGTGCAGCTGAGCTCAGCATAGAAAAACATCTGCTGGAGTTTGCAGAGTAAAGCTCATATATGTACATGTGTACATGGAGGGAAGACTTTCAGCATCCCGTTTTTGCTATCTTAAAAAAACTTTGCTTGGGAAAAAAAACCTGGGGAGTTGGACCTCCCCATATGAAGCAAGGCAGAGGCAGTGGGGCTCAGGAGCCCTTTTCCAAGGATGGCTTTGTGTGCATCATCTTTTGCTGTTCATGTGTGTCACCTCTTGCACTTCTTCCAGCTCTCCAGGCTTGACAAAGGCTATGTTTTCAGCTGTGCTCAGCTAAGCACTGCTGCAGCACCTGCAATACGCTTGGCATCGCATTTCATCCCCTAAAATTCAAATTAAATGTCATGCTCTCCAGCTTAATTGTTGTCAGATCTGACTTGTGATTCTTTTAAACACTATTTGTCATCAAAGTATGTGCACTTTGGTCAGAATACTGATACTACTTTAGTAATAGTTAATTTTCAATGACCATTATAAACCTTTTAATTGTGAATTAAATTTCTGAAGCCAGTTTCTGGTATCTACAGTTGTCTATGGTCAGAGGTGAGTTATACTGGAAAAATTTAGCAGAAACTGGTCACTGTCAGGTTATTTCGGGGGGAAGAATCTACCCAAATGCTTAGTTTTACTCAAACTTCGTTTGTTTTTAAAATCTCACTGACAATGAACAAGAGGGCTTCAATGAATATGTTCCAGTGTTACAGTAATTCAGCTAATCCATCTTGCACCTTGAGCTGGCATGCCAGTGTCTTCACACAGGTTTATGCAGGCACAAAATACAGTATACAGCTTGCATAAATAAATTTTAAATAACCTTAGATAAGATTCACAGCTATTTGACAAAACTGATTAGGCATTCAAACTTCTTTTCTCCGTGTTCCTAGTAAGATAGCTGTAAAAAATCCTGCCTCTCTACGTCTGAGTCACCACTGACTCACAGATAAAACTATCCACACTTGTTTTGGATAAGCCAAGAGTACAAACACAGTCTGTGGCATGCTGCGATACCTCAGAGCATCTGTCTGCCCAAACAGAAATTAAACTTCTTAGCATGAAACACGCTGGCTCCCGCCAATCCATTTAATGAGCTGTACAAGGCTGCCAGAATATCATCCCCACTTTGCATCTACTTATCCTCTCACCCAATGCACTCCAAGACGAATTCATTACAGCAGCGTGTTTGGATTTAATATCCACCAGTTTCTGGACTGAAGGATGTTTTCTCCTCTTTTTCAAGTCTGCAAAGCTTTCCACTTCATTGTCCTTGCCACAGAAACACCCAAGAGATGTTGTTCCCCTTTGAGGAGTGCCCTTGGGATTTCTCCCTGCCTTTAATGCACATTGTCTGAAGGACCCAGAAGAGGAGAAAACAATCAGGCTAGCTTTGTGGGGAATAATAGCAGGATGAAAGGGTTCTTTAGGGAACAGAAAAGCAGAGGCAGACTCTAGTCCCCTCCACCCCAGGTGATGTTCATAGGGATGCTCACAGGCTTGGCTACCTATGCCAGGAGGAGTGAGCTGGCACATGCAGCCAGCCTGGGACTTTCACCCATGCATGGGATCCTCCAAGCCCAGCCCGGATTTCCTGGCAGGACTATTTCTGATGGAAAATTTTGTCCCTGGGAGGTGTGTGTGTGCCACCACCCTGTTTACATCTTGGTCTTTCACAAAGCAAATGAACCTTCATGGTCTCATCTCTGAGGAGCTCCAGATGCTGCAAGGCTGGATCCAGCCCCTGAATCAGAACTGCACTTTTCCGGGCTGAGCTTTCCACCAGTGCACCCTGTGCAACGTCTCTGCAGTCCAGGATAGTTTCTTTTTTTATGCATTTTTTATTTTGCACAATATGTTATTAACTCTGTGAGTTGTTCTGTGTCTTGCTGAAAGCAAAGTCTCCCTTTGCAGTGAACACATCCAGCAGTTCTCAGTTTGAGCATTGCTCCCTGCTTTTTACTTAGTGGGGCAGAAGATCTCATGCAGTGCTGCCCAGATTGCTCACTGGAAAAGGCCAGAAAAGCCTTGAATTCTCTGGTTTTAAATGTGAATTATGGAGGGAAAAGGTAATTTGGTAAAGAAAATGTCCCTCTGAGTTTTCCTGTAGCAGAATTGCTTCCTTTTAGGTAATGCCAAAATCTCCTGGCATCTCCAGCCAGCGTTGCTCTTATTACCGGATTAAGCAAATCTTTTGTTGTGCAGCTGCCTGTTGGAGGATCTTCTAGTTTAGGGGTTACTTATGCACATTAATAGTTGTAAAATTTGCCATCATTACCAGATGGGATTGGAGCTGGAAAGGAGAGGAGAGAAAGAAAGACGTCCTGATAATCTCCATTAGCCAACTCTGTGCAATCTTGAACACTGAGAATTTGTTATAAGGATTGCTTGAAGGCTGCAAGTGTGAACAGCAGCACCTAAGCAGTGGGAGCACAATTATATTAGTGGTAACTCCATCATGCAAGTTCCTGGCAGAAAGTTGGAAATGAAGCAGGTAGAATAGCTGCCTGAGAAATTGGCTTTTCCTTTATTTAACCTCATTTACCAGCATTTGTATGTTTAGGGTTAAGAATTGCTGCTCCCCATAGAACCCACCCAAAGGTTTGAATAACCTTGTCTCCAACACCCCAGAAGACTCCCTGCAGGTTTAAGGGTGGGTTTGCTCCCATGGTCCCAGCAGGACACATCCCAGGATGTCCTTCAGGCAGCTGCAGACACAGCAAAACGGAAATGGGATGATTCAGCTTGGGGTGATTTTTCTGTGCAAACGGCCAAAGTTCACAGTGAGTCACACGCAGCAACTCAGAGCCCATGCAGGAGCAGTTTTGCCCTCTGCACTTGGACAATGAGACTGGGAAACTGTAAATCTCTTGAGCTTTTGCCCACCAGAGCATCAGTGTTCACAGTCAGAGTGGATTCTTCTCATAACAATGATGAAATCTCAGCTTTTATTGGCTTTTTATGCAATACTGTCACATGCTTTCTTGGAAGAAGAGCATTTAAAAAGAGGAGAAAAAGGAGTGTTTCCCTCCAAAGAGTGAAACTCAAGACCTAATGGGTCACCTGGTAGTCTCTTACCCTGAGAAAGTGCAGCATTTCTCCCTGTAACATTTCAACGAGTGTTTCATCTAGTGTAGTTTTCAAAGTCTCAAGTGGAGAGGATTTACTCGAGGTCTGGCATTGCTCACTTGCCTCTCTGCTTAATGTTGAAGCATCCCTGCCAGCACACTTTAATCTCCATCTCCTTGAAGGATTATTATATTTAAGCCGAAGTGAAATAAAGAATGAAGACAAATAATCTACACTGAAAGGAAAATAACAGCTCACCCCTCTCTGCTCGCTTCAAGTGATACGGATTTCAGTGGGATTATAGGTGGTGCAAGTCACAGGATGGTTTGTGCCTCCCTGGGATCCCACTGCCTGGGGGGGACTGTATTTTGTGTTATATGGTCCCTGTGGTTGGGATTTGCATTGGTGTCCTGATTTAACCCCAGCTGTCAACTAAGTACCATGCAGCTTCTTGCTCACTACCCCATGCTTCCCATCCCAGCTGAAATCAGAACAACTGGGGACAAAAGAGAGGACATCCCCAGCACCAGCTGCAGGGTAGGTGAGTCAGCTTCATTGGCTGTTGTCATCCATGGAAAAAAGAAATTCCAAAGGAAGATTATTATAAGTATCTGTTTAATTAATTTATTTTTTTTTTCAGCTTGATTGTTTGATGTGATGATGTTTGCCTATCAGAGAGCAGGAAATGGATGCCTGGCACTGTCATGCACTGGCTCCTCCCTGCTGTGTGGCCAACATTTGTCAGGCTGAAACCAGAGCAGCCTTCAGGAAAAACACCTAGCACGTCCCACCAAATCGATAAACCTCTGTGCCATTCAAAGTGAACACTATCTGCTTGTTTGTTTGCCTTTAAAATTAAATTGAAATACCATAGGCAATTATTCCCAACCATTTTCTTTAGAACGGCTTTGCAAACATCTTGCCTGGTGGGTAAATGCCATTTAGGTCATGTGATTTAGGGCAAACCCCTCATCTTTGACTCTGCCCTTGCTAGAAGATTTCTGTTTCATTAGCACAGTATTAATGAGGCTGGATTTTAAAGCAGGTGTTAAGTGCAATCAGAGCAGCTTTATTAGGCTACAAATTGTCTGGAGCTGACAAAGGCAGTTGGATCTGTCCATGCTCAGTTAACATTTGCCTGCATGCATGACTTGGTTGATTAAACAGCAATTGATAATGACCTTCATCCCGGGGAGCCTCTAAAGGTGATGTGGCATGGACTCCGCTGTGCAGAATGTAAATCTTTAGAGGATCATCACCTTTTCAATTTAGGAACCCATACAATCATTTTTAAATTACACAATATCATGCTACAGCAAGGAGCTAATTTACTGGCACGAAACTGGTATTTTTAGTGCAGACTGAGAGAGGGATGTCAGCATAGTTGTATGTAACAGAAACAAATATTGAGGATTCAAGGGTACCAATATTTTAAACAATATCTGGTGATTCGAGTACCATATGTGTATATAAAAAGGAAAGTGAGGATTTTATGGGAGCCACCCTTCCTCGGTCCTGACCCCAGCTACACTGATGTCAAGGAAAATGTTTCCCTTGGCCATAGCAGAACCAGACTTGGGACCGGTGTTTTGGGAGGCAGTGGGTGCTGTGGATCCCAAATGCAGCAGTTTCCTGTCTTCCCACTGAAGCCAAGGGAGTCGTGGTCTTTTCTAAACAGAACAAGTAAGACACCACAAAGATACTCGTCCTGTGCATTTCTGATGCCCGTATGACAGAGGTGCCTTGTGTAAGTAATGGCAAATTAAGACTCCAACAGCCAAGATGCAGTGCTTTAGCTAAAAATATCACATTAATGATTCTCCTTTTCAGAAGATATTGGTGACTTCTTAGATAACTGTGCATTGAAATAATAACATAGACAGTTACAAGGAAAGGCTGCAGAAATGTCTTGTGTAGGTTAATCTAGAAGGGAAATTTGTGCAGAAGAGAAGATACTGATAATGAGTCAGTATGCATGACCCAGGATACACAGTGATAACTGGATTTGTCTAGTTCACATGAAAACATGAGCATAAAACTTCAGATACCTACTTTCCCCTTTGCAATTGTGAGAAAAAAGTACTTTGCAAAAAGAAACTACCAAGAGTGTGGATACAGTGCAGAAGTAGATGCTAATGATGTTCAGGTGAAAACAGAAGGATTTTACAGTTTTATGAGTGGTCATGTCTTGAACAGAAACATTTAGACTTGCAATAACCCCAAAATAAAGTAAGCAGATGTGGCTCGTACTGTTGAGGGTTACAGGGTGGCACTGGTGCCGGCAGCAAGGCTCACCAGGGGTAATACCCTGTGCTCTGAGCTCCTCTCCTTGAGATTGTCTCCGATCCCCATTGTCATGCTGTGGCCTATCCAGGCTCAGTCCACCCAGTGCCTGGGCTGCTGTTGGGTGGCTGGTTGGAAAAGGATTTAAGGAATCCCCTGAACGCCCTTCTGGCAGCACTTCCCCAGTGCTCTCCAAAGTCTATGTTTTATTACTTCCTTCCAGAGCTATTTATTTTGCTGCAAGTGTGCAACTTTTCGCATGTTGCCATGCCTGATGGGGCAGATTTATGCTCCCTGTCATCAGCAGCCCCACATGGGCATCCTCCCCAATGCCAGCTCATTCCGAGAGCAGCAATCTACCAATCCCACTCCAGTGGGCCTGGAAAAAGTCAGAGAAACCCCCAAAACTGCCCTTCGGATAAAGAAACTTGGGACTTGTTTGTAGCACTTCATAAAGCCCAACCCCTCCTTCCCTGGGTGCATGGAGGGGGCGCAGAGGGCTATGCAGTACCCCACACCTCCAGGTCACTGGCTGTGTATGCTTCCAACCTCCAAATACAATTTTATTTCATGTCTTTTGATGGTTTACAGCAGGTCATGAGTTTGCTGCACAGAGGGGTCAAGATGGCCACAAAGCATCAACTCCTCCTGTTTCTGCTAGGCTACATTTAAAAATACAGATAAAATTCCTATCAACCACTGATGCACTCACTGGTGTGATGACCTCTGGAAACCTGGGGGTTGGATGAGGTGGGGGATTCTCCCCCAGTCTCCTTATCTAGAGCATCCTCACCATCAGCCCACCGTCAACCCCTGCCCAGAGTCTGCCTTCCCAGAGGGGATCCTCTCCTGAAGGATGGTGTAAAAAACTGATTGTGCTCCAACTAAACTAAAATACATGTTGCACATTTCTGACCTGGATGGGAATATTGGGGTGAGATCCCGGGAGGTGTGCATTTTCCCTCCTTGTGTCAGTGCTCTTCAGGATTGCAGGCAGGGTGGAATCTCCAGGAAAAGGTCTGTTTCCAAATAAATGCTTTTCAAAATCCCAATGGTATTTCCTGAAACACTCATACATATAAACATTTGTGCTGGCCCTGTGCAGATCATGTCAGCGCAGATATGGCAGGCATTGGAGGATACCCGGGGAGCCAAGCCAGCCCTAAGACCCCCTTGTTCTGGCTATGCCGCCCCTTTAGCTGCCCAGAAACAACCCCATTTTGGGACACACAAACTTCACCTTTGTACTCACTGATGTGGTTTAGCTTCAGAGCATCCCCCTCTTTGTGACCTAAGTGTTTGCCCCCAGGGCTGATGCTGATGGGGTGTGGGAGCTGCAGACAAAACGTAGAATACCCTCCAGCAGCCCCGGCACATCACTTGGGTGCATGTTTTTAAAACAGCTCCTCAGATTGGGCTGGGTGATCTGCGACAGGCAAACTGCCAGCAGCACTTCCCAAGAGCAAATCTGGCAGCTCCTCCTGCCCGTGAATGGGTACAAATCCCCGCAGGCCATGCTGCCGAGCTCTTGTTTCACTGCAGCCGTGACAGCGTGCTCACAAGTAATGCTTTTTTTCAGTGAACCATCTTTTTCTTTCCCTTTTTCACCCCTCCCAAGCCAGCTGCTGCCCTTTCATCAGTAGCTGCGACTCCCACATGATGAATGAAGGTGATGGATGTGCCCTGGCTGCAGTCCCCATCACTGTCATCCCTGGTTGGAGAAGGGTGACAATACACCGTTAATTCACTGGGAAGCCCCATCCCCATGCTGGCCTGGCCTTGTCAGGGAGCAAAGCAGGAGGAATGGTACACAGGACAGGGACATTCTCCACAAGGCTAGTAAAGCTGGCTGTTTACTGAAGTTCCAGCAGGAAGGAAATGCAAAGCCATGGCAAAGCATCTGCTGGCCCTCTTACTCAGGGCCAGCAGAGACCTTTTCATGTGTTCACCTCCAAATCCAGGCTATTGGCTTGCTTCTAGGCTGCAAAGCCAGGCCAAGCTCTTACTCCGCTTCATGCTCATACCCCCTGCCTTGCCAAAGCCCACTGCAAAGCCAGTCTCTAACAGACAAATGTCTATCTCATCTAATCCTGGCACGCAAGATTACCTCAGAATAAAGGGCGATAATGAAAGAGGAGAAGACCTGAGTTTGCCTCCTGGAGGTTTTGACTGTGTCTGGCTGAAAGGCTGCTGGACAGTGCTGGGCAGCGTTCTGGTTTTATTGCCAGGTTAGCACAAAGAGGTTGATTATCCTGACTTCCTGCAGCAGCAATGTGGGAGGGATGCTCCTGTGCAGCCTTAGTGCTGTGCTGCATGGGAGCAGGCAGGGAAAAGCATCCTCCAGCATCTCTTACACAAAGAGTTAGGAGCAAATTAAGTCAATTAAGCCATGGCTTTTCTCCTTACCCTATCATCTGTTCACATCCCTGAAGGTTTAGAAATGAATATAGGAAGCTGAGGGAAGGACAGAGCCATCTTCTCAACTGATTTGTAACAGGACTGTGGCTGCCAAAGAAATGTTTGAAGAAATGCATTTATGTAGGGTGTGGTTTTCCCAAATACATGCAGTCACTGCTGAGCACAGGTACAGCTGCACACAGTGAACCGCAGGGCCAAGGTGGCAAAGGTAACCAGGCTGCCTCAGAAACGTTTTAAATGGAAGTAAGTAAACATGGGGATGAATATGATCTACTCTTCCTTTACAACTCTGCTGAGACTCACATACAGCTCTGTGAAGTACAGCCCACCATTAAATACAGCCCAGTGTGATGCTCTATGGAGAGTCCTGCTCAGAGAGGCTCTTTCTAAACTCTGCTCAAGAAAACAAGCAGAAAAAATTGGCTGCAGATCTCATGCAAAGGAAAATCATGGGCTGCCAAATGGAGCACCATAAATCAGTTTTTAATTTCAGCTGTATTATTTGTTCATTAGTTCATTTTTTTAGTTCATTGACTGAACCCAATGGTATGCCACTCCTCACTTTCCCATACATATAAATAGATACCACTGTTAAGAAGACTGCACTCCCCAGCTTAGCAGAGCTTGCTCCTGGCTAATGTGGACATCACCTCTTGCAGTAGTGAGGAAAATGGCTTTTCTCTGCTGCAGTGCTAAGGTAAATAAGGATTAATTCATTCTGCAGCTTCCAGAGCCAGATGCATCATGGCCATGTACCACTCCTTCCCATGGCTGACATCTGTCCATTAAAATTGCTGCAGAGATTCAGATCTGCAAATGTAATTATGCATCTCAGTTCTAATTTAGAACTCTCATTTAACAACTGACTTAGCAGCGTCCAAACAGTTTAAGTCACATGTTTAATGTATGAAGATACACAACTCAAAAATAAACTTAAACCCCTTAGAGACTCCCTGGCAACTTCTTGCTGCTGAATCAGAAAATCCGTCACAGCAAGTATGGAGTGAGGGGACTCTGTCCCAGAAGCTAAGCCTGGCTTAGAGCTGCTTTTCCCAGAAAAGACACTGGCCCCTGGAGAGCCTGAGGGCTGTGGTGTTCTGACCACTGCATGTCTGCTTTAGTAGATCTTGTCAGTGAAAGCCTGGAGATCAATTTATCTGAAGATGTTAGGACATGGGGGATTATAAAATCAGTGAGATGTGTTTCTACCATCAAGCAGAAATCCCAATGGTGCTCAGGTTTATTCCAAGTCATGAGAAGAAGTGATCTAATCCTGTTTGATGGCAAATGCTGGCCTTTGATCTGTGTGATCAAGTTCACGATGGGAGTAGCTGGCTGTGCTTTTGGCTCTGAAAGAGAATATAGTATTTCACACCTCTGAAGTCAGAGACACCTTTATAAATCCTCCTTATCTTCTGTATTCAAGGAAAAAACTGAATTGCTCAGTGTTATTACCTGAGGCTCATCAAGGCAGCATCAGCACCCAATTCTCCCTAAAAGACTAAGTAAGTTGATGGTGGGCTCACGGGTTGTGGCTGGGGTATGGGAGGCCGGGGGGTCCTGCAGATACCAGTGATGGAGGGGACATGATGCAGCTGGCAGCTCTGAGCTTTGGATTCTCAACTGGTGCTTGCGGGTGTTTGTGTGGCTCCTCACTAGTCCGCAGGCAACATGCAAACTTCGCTCACCCTGTTTTTTGTCACACCCTGGATCTAACCCAGCTTTGTGCCTCTGTTCACCTGATGGGGAATGCTCCCTTGAATAAAGACTGCAGGACCAGAACTGAAGGGACAGAAAACTCTCTAACCCACTGCTGCTGCTCTATTACAACACATTTTCCTATTTTAATGCATTTTCCTACTTCAGCACATTTTCCTACAACAATACATTCTCCTATTTCAATATGTTTCTTTTCATCTGTCTCAGTACCTATGCTTTTCTCTACCGATGTTCAGAGAGACTTCCTCCCAAGACCCTGCTGCCCTGTGCAGCCATGACAAGAAGCACCAGCCAGCCACCATCCTGCCTTTGCTTATATTCATCCCTGCACGGGGACCGCCCACCCACAGCCTCTCCCCGCATCTGCTTGCATTGGAGCCACCCGTCCCGACGGCTGGTGTTTAATCTTTTGGAGGATGACTCATGGGGAAATGCCAGCCTCATCTGCCGAGAATTTTAAACAGAGGCTTTTTTAAAGAGGAATTGAAGAAAGAAACCATCTGTCTATGGGGAAACGTGCTGTTTTCTTCTCTTTCTGCTGGAGAAGGGACAGAGGGAGGGAGGCAAAGCCGTGCCAGGCCCTGGGTATTACCCACCAAATGCACTTCACCAAGTTTTGCCACCAAAGCTGCTCCAGCTCCGGCTCACTGCATGCTGATGGCATGGGTTGTCATGACAATATCCCCTTAATAGAAAAATCCCAGGGAATTTAATGGGGATTAAACCACTATGAGTCCATAGAAGTGAGCCAAGATGTGCCATGGGACTGACTGGCACCTGCGCACAGGTTTCTCTCACCATAGTCCTCCATCACAAGGAGGATGTTTGTGCTTGGCTGGGGCGGGTTTGTGTGCCTCCCCCCATCGCGGGGCAACATTCATGCCATCAGAGATCTGTTTGCCTCTGGGTTAGGGTGAGGATTTGCTGTCCCTTTTGCAGGAGTGGTGAAGCCACATGCCCCAATGGTCAGCTTTTAGGTCTAAAGCCAGGCGTTGCTTTTCCTTTTGCTCCTATAGTAGAAATTTAAAATAGAGTTGCTGGGAAATTGCAAATGATTAATTGGAGAACTGCCATTGCACAGAATCAGCTTTTATCTTACTGCTTGAAATTAGGGACTGAGGAAAAGGGCCATCTCAGCAGCTCCGAGAAACAGATTTCGGAGAGCAGGGGAGCTGGGTATGATTTAATACAGTACTCACACAAACCATCCCATATCTTAAAGCATCACATGGCTCCAGCTCTGCACCCACCCCTGCTAGAAGGGATCTGCCCAACCTGCAGTCAGTTTACTTGCCTCACAGGCATGGATGACTTTAATCTGATGCTACAAAGCCACAGGGAATATACCTAGGGCTGTAAATAAGTAACAAACAAAAGAAACAATGAGGACCTCTGCAAAATGCTTGGAAAGGAAAAAATCCCTCCTTCGCCCAGTGCTGCCAGGGTGCAGCAGCAGGTGGGCTGGCAGCACAGATCCAGCCCTGGGGGTGCAATGAGGAGCTTGAGAAAAGACATGGTTTAGTGTGAGGTGTCCCTGCCCATGGCAGGGTGGCTGGAACTAGATGATCTTAAGGTTCTTTCCAACTCTAACCATTCTATGGTCTTCTGCAAAGGCTGTTTAAATTCCCAGCACGCTTGCTGGATGGACTGAAGGGCTGAAATGAGTCCAAGGGCTCCCTCATGACTTATATACATACAGTGCTGGCATCAGCGATATTGTCAAGTTAACAAACAGCCAGAGTTCTCGGTAATGGCAAATACTATCATCTGCTTTTCATCAGTCTGGCCATTTCAGAAAGCCATGCTTCCTTCTTGCCCCAAGCCCCTGATACCCTGAGCACACCCTGGCGCAGGACCTCACATTGCTTTGTTGGATGGATCGCACCAACTATGTTTAAAAGTGAACCTGAAAAAGCTGTTTTCCCACAAACAGCATCAAAATCGGTTTAGGATGTGTTTGAGCATCTCGTTTTAGTGTATGCCCATACATTTTGCCTAGTTTGGTTTGTGAAAATCGCACTCAGATCACTTCTTGCAAGCTTTTAACAAAAGCCCTTCATTTTTGTTTTAACAAAAGCCTCCATGGGAGGCAGCTCCCATGGACGTGCTATCAAAGATTGTTCTTTTTCTTCCATCTGCAAAGTTAAAATTAAGAAAATTTAAAAAAAAATGATGAGAAGCCATGCTGGTGATGGGCTGCTGAGGCCAGCTGGACCTGCTGTTCACTAGCTTTTGTGGGGCTGAGAGAGCTTTTTGGGGGCAAAGCTCAAGAGGGTTGTTCCTGATGATGCCCAACTCAAGTAGCCCTTCTGGGAACAGCACACTTGCTGTGGCCGTTGCAGGGCTGGCACAAGGAGGCACAGCAGATGCAGCAAGGACTCCCGCTTTCTGTGTGCAAGGGATTAATTTCCAGGACACATCACTTTCTGTTAGATGTATATGTACAGATCTGTCCCTGCTCCCTGTGTCCTTCATCCATGAGCCTGCCGTAGGAAGTGTGCAGGCAGCCAAAGCTGCTCCAGCAGTCACACTGACAACTTTCAGTGTGTTCATCACTGCTACATGAAAACCAGGAATTATTTATAGCATTAACTTAATCTTTCAAAAATACCAAATTTGAAAAAGCAGCAATCTGTCTTCAGATACTTCACAGAGGGGAAGACAAGGCCACATTTGTGGTGCAGTAATTGTCCTGGCTTTGGTGAGAAGGGATACACTGGCAACCTCCTTTGCAAAATGCTCTGTAGAACATGATTTGGAAGAAACCTTTAAGGAGATGCCTGTGGGCCAGTGGGAAGAAGCAGGTCTCCTGGGCAGGGGCAAAATGTTTTGGGGAAAAAATATACCTTCTGCAAGCAGGAAGGCCAGGGGTGATGGAGAAGCAGGAAGGGCTCTATGCCCTGCTTCACTGTCGTCTTCTGTCCCCATGCTGGAGGTGCCTGCCCAGAAGAAGAAGAGCTGTCTCTGAGGCAACCAACCCCATGGTGAATACAACCACCCGTTGGCAGAATTTCTGCGATTTGAGCTGCTACAGCTCATAGGAAAAAGGACTGGAACAATATCCTGAGTTGAGTTTGTAAGTTCGATCTTTTGGGGGCTTCACTTTTCTTTTTACTTCTTTAATTTTTTTCCTCTCTTTTTTCTCCCCAGAAAAACAGGAGAAAATTTGCCTAATTCCTTCCAGAAACTTGTGGCCTGAGTCCCTGCCAGCTTCTGCCTTTGCCCTGCAGTAATTCAGCCAATAGCTCCAGGACTGCCCTCCACTTCAGCCTGTGGGAGCAAAATGAAATGGAGAGGATGCTTAAAACCATAAAAAGCATCCAAAGCATCATGCAGCTTTTCCCATCTGTGCCAGAGCAGCAAGGGATGGCCTTTTATCTTGCTGCTTCTGAAATTTTAGGAGAATTAGCTTACTCCCTGCCTTTGAGAGTCTCTGCTCAAATGCTCACCGGAGCTGCTGTGGGCCTGTTAGGATAATCAGGAGACGGACAGGCACTCCTCTGCGCTCCCGGGTGGTCTGTCTGGAAACTCCCCAGCCCTCCATGGCTTTCCCATCCCACTAACTGGAGGAAAAGTCAAGTAGCTCTGAGGAATAGCCCCAGCATTTTGACAGATGTGAGTTATAGCCCCGTTAAGCCCCTGTGTCCTTCGCTATACCATACAGCCTTCTTGCTGGGAGACTTCATCAGTGAAATAAGCCATCAAAACAGGACCTCCTAGGATTTATGCTCTTCTCCTTTTGCAGTGCACCAGGGTATGGGGGATTTTTTTCCTTGCACATGCCTGATGGGTTTCAGGGGTGTGAATCCCAGGATGGTTGAGTTCCCAGGGTGCTGCACCAACTTTCTGGGATGCTACAGCACCTTCCTGGAATTAAGCTTATAAGAATTTGCTTTGGTCTTAATCTCAATTCAAAGCCTGTCTGGGTTATTTAACAGGTGCTGGGACAAACGATGCATTACACCAGCCATGTATTGAAAGTGCTGGTATTGCAGTGTTGAAAGTCCATCCTGCAGAGGAGAGGCCACTGAACACCCCAAGGACCAACATGCAGTGACAACGGGCAGTGAAATGCAAAGCCTGCAAACACTCACCAAGTATCCTTTTACACCAACAAGCTGTTTTACCACACAGGTTTTGCAGCATCTCACTCTTAAACATCACCATTTCTTACTCAGTCTTCCTTCTGACAGGTGCAGGGAAAAGTGATGTCAGAGGAGGAGCTGGACTCACCAGGGGACCAGGAGGATGCTCAGCTCAGGAAATTATAGGTCTGGAGTAGAGACAATGCTGCAAGGAGTTGTCTTGTTTTTTTTAATTTATATTCCTGGCACCTACAGAGAAAAGAACATCCAGATACCTGCTCACCAGTGAAACAAGTGGAAATGATTTTAAGGATGTGGATTTGGTCCAGGTCCCACCAGGGTAAGCATGTCCCTACATGCAGGATAGGCAGCACATCAAGGAAGCTGTGGTGCTAAGTGGAGCCTTGGTAACCTGGGGATCTCACAGCAAATGGGGAGGAAAACCCAACTGCAACTTGATCCCTGAGTGCGACTCCTACTTGGTCCCCTCCTCACCTCTTTTCTCTGCTGAAGTGGCTTTTCTCATGTATTATATGCAAATGGGAAATAAATTGTATATATATGCGCACATAGATCTATCACATATAATATCCAATTTTAAGAATATATATAAATAGGAATTAAACATAGATGTGTGTTTCATAAAAATGTAAAATTGCAACTGAAAATGGGGAGATACTAGTGTCTTAAAACAGTAAATGGCTGCTGCCAAGCCTGTTGCTACGCTCCTCCCTGAGCTGCCTGAGTGAGCTGTGGGTAAGCTCTACTTTACTGACTCCTTCATCAAGACTGTAAAAATCTTGTCCTTCCCAGTATTCGCTCACTTTGCATTCACTTGTCATCCAAAATGAAATATTAAATATTATTCATCTAAAAACTCTGCCTTGTGTAGTCGGGGTGCAATGAGAAGTGCTGGGTCTCTGCAGTTTCCTCCTGTACTGCATGATGGCTCACCCACTAAGCAAGCTCTGCTTTCCTCCCAGAAAACCTTTTCCCGTCTTTCTCCAGCCCTGGCAAAGCACACCTCACTTGGTGAGATGCTTATCTCATTGCACAACTCCCATTTTCCATCCTTTCCTCTTGGGCAGGTATACCCATCACCCATGCTTGAGGACATCAGTTTAAGCCGTTTGGATTTGGCCCTCAGTCACCCACAGTTGTTGATAAGATTATTGCAAATCACTGCAAAGGTGATGCTGCAAGGACTGCACAACACAGGGCAGAGTAGCTGAAAACAGCTGGGGATGCTGCTGCTGTACTGCAAAGAGAGGGAGCAGGATGGACGCCACACCATGGGTCACTGCACCCAGGTTACGATAGGTAAAACCAGAGTTATGATTAAAATTAGTATATCCTGCAAATGCATACCCTGCAAATTTATTCTGAGATTTTTCTATTCCTTTTCTGCCATTAAATATCCTTGGAGGGGAAAAAAAAGGGACTTTTAATATCCCAAAGTGTTGGAAATGTGAACATCTTGAAAACGCCTTGAATAGACTGGAAACGATCCAGTCACAGAGCACAAAATCTCACGCTCAAACTTACAGCGAGGGTTTCAAAAAGTGAAGGCTTGGAGCTGTAGTCATGGTGAATGATTTGCTAAACCAAAATATATGGGGGGGGAGGGAAGATGGGAAAAGGGGATTAAGGGTAGGCCTTGATGGGAATAGTGGAAAGGAGTGGATGGGAGGCTGCTGTGGAAATCTGGCTGTGGCACAGGGGAGGATTGAAATATTGCACGTGGGTGACCTGAGTTGCAGAAATAGGAAAAAATCAGTGGTGTAGAGATATGTTATATGTGGGGATAAGTAGCAGAGCCCTGTGATGACACACACTGTATCCTTGGGAAGCAGCACAGGAGAGGGCAGCTGTGAAGCACAGCAGGCGCACTGCCCAAAATAGCCAGAAATTTCCATGGCAAAGTGGACCTGACACAATCAAGAAGAGGAAGAATAATCAGAGTTTGCCACTGGCTGAAAACTGTGAATTAGGGCCTGGGGAGATTTTGAAGATGGAAGAGAAAAAAGCATCCTGAGGGCACTGGCTGAGCATCGTCCCCAGGCTGGCATGGATAAGACGCCTGTCGGCTCCTGGAAATTCCCGCTGCCGACAGTGAGCCCCTGCCTGAAAAGTGAAGGTTTGGCACCGCAGGGAGTTGCTGGTATTTTCCCTAATAGCCATATGCAGAGAAATCGAAAAGGGGAGGGATAATGACCTTTAACACTAAAATTACCAAAAAAACCCAACCAAAAACCAAAAAAACCCCAACCCAAACCATTACCATGATCATTGTAGCATGAAACACAAAACCTTCCTCTCAGAGCCACACAAAGCCATGTGGAGCACACCAGAGTAATTAATAAAATGAAAGCCCCGTTTCTTGCAGATGGAGATGTGGGGAATAAAGGAGCTACACTGCGCTGAGCTGTCATGCATCGCATGTTACATCTGTTATGGAAATCAGTGGTAGTAGGGCCTTTTGTTCAGGCTAAAGCCCTCCCAACAGGGATTTGGCTGAAGTAGATTTTCTTGTTATTAAACATGATTTCTAGCTAGTTGAGAGCAGATGCTCCTGCAGCATTTGGAACTAATAACCAACCTTCAAGTGTGCAGCATCCCTGAAAAGTCTGGGATCGCCTGCAAGAGTGATTCCAGCTCGAAGCTAATGCGCTGCTCTGGGTCCCTGCTTTGCACATGAATGCTGCTGACACCAGATGAGCCTTCTGGCCTCCCCGCTGCCATCGCCCCGCCACCCCCTCCCAGCCTTTTCATTGACTGAGCTGCCAGGGAACTGAGTGAGATGCACACACACATGCACACACATATCTCAATGCCCTCCCGCATCCCCCCAGCCTCACAAAGCCCTCCTCAGTTTGGAAAGGCACCAAACTCCATGTACTGCCCCCCTCATCATCCCCTAATCTTAACAAAATCCCGCTAATGTCCGCCTCCAATGCATGTTCACTCAAGACTCCTTGGCTATGTCCTATGTTAAGCAGGAAAGGACAAGTGCACCCCACCCCGGGGCCACCTGCATTGGCCAGAGTCATTGCAATTACTGCTGGAAGTGCAGAAGGAACAGACAAAGGGGGAAGACGGCAAAAAGCTTCTGGCACATCGTTTGAATGGCACACCATCGACATAGCACCTTGGGTAGTAAAGTGAGGTGTTTCAAGGAGGTATTGTCCTTGTCAGCACCAGAGACAAGGGTCCTGGAGAGATGGGATGTGCAACAGCTCAGCAGTTTGAGGTGACACATAGAGAAAGCTGCAGCTTTACTCAAAATTTAGCTGTAGAACCATGTCTGTGTGTTTGCACAAGGTGATACTCTGGAGCTTATTTGGGGGGGGGGTGGGAGGGTTTAAATCTACAGAAGTGGTAGCAGAGAATGGGTATTTCAGAAGGAGAAGGGTTTCTCACAGCTGAGATACCCCATGAAATGCTGCCCATCCATCTTGTTGGCTGCCCCTGCTCAGAACTACACACAGCTCCCTGCTGTGAATCATGGCAAATAAGCAGAATGAAGAGCAGCAAACCACTTCCAAAGCAGACAAGTATCAATAAAAATATGATGCTGTGCTGGTAAGGAGAGGGCAAGACTGCAGTGCTGCCGTACAAAGGTCAATGCTGTGCATCCCCACGCGTGCTGAGCTTCCATCCAGCCTTAGTCACGGGAGCTGGGAGCATAGAAAGGAAGATACTTCCCTAAACACTAGACATGCGATAGAATAAGTGACTCACTGTCTGGTTTCAGTAAAGTCTTGAATCTAATTTGCAGTTATTACAGTCAGAGTAAGGTTAATGGCTCTGCTCTCAGTAACTTGAAGCTAGCAGAACAATCTCCAACTAAAAGTCTTTCCCTAACTTTGGGAGGTCCATTTTTGGGAGCAGAAAATGCCCTGCAGCCCTGTAAATTGCTTTTGTTCTCCTCTGCCCATGTTGGAAAAGTTGTGCAGCATGGTGCAATCAGCACATTCCCAAGGAGGGGAACATACTCCCATCACTCCTGATGAGGCCATGGAGGTGCAGGGTGATCCCTGCCCCTGCAGCTGGAGCACTCACAGGAAAAAAGCTGAGTTTCAGTGTGTAGCTCCTTTTCTGTTACATCCCCAGATACATTTATTCTAGCAAAGTCCTTGTCCCTTGCCCAATCCCTCTGTGGTTGCCACTGGCCTGTCCTCAAAACGAAAGTATCACAAGGACCCATTGTAACGCTTCTAGCAGCAGCCGAAGGTGCCCCAGGGCATCACACCCAATGTTCATGGCTTTTCTTACAGTGCAAAGGTAGCCCTTGGTGCTGGTGGGTGATTTGGCATCCTTCTGCTCTGTTACAGGCCCGCCAGGACCACCAATGGCATTTGCTGGCCTGGTCCCCAGCCATGAGTCTATGCCTTAGAGCCATTCACAGTGCTTATTAATTCTCCTCCTTCAAATTGCTTAAGCCAAGGTTTCTTATGCTGGGAAGGAAGCTTTTTTTCAGGGCTTTCCCGCAAAGAAAAGCCAGGTGACCTAGCAGGAGCCATAGCACAGCCAATACACAGCCCCACCAGCCAGACCCCTTCCTCTGCTGCTCATGGGTTACCAGGGATTGTAAGCTGACTCCTCACGTGTATATCTGTCACAGTTTAAACTGAAACCAGGACACTATTAATATTAAATAATATGAGCATTATTTCATTGTATTGCATATACTCTGAAAACCCACTCTTATTTCAATAGTACACGGCATTGTGGGTTACTGACAACTCCCTACTCCAATAGTTTACATTTTCCCTGCTAAAGTGAGTAAAATGGCTACTTTCATCCCAAAGCAGCATCTGGGGTGGGCTGGAGACCCAGCACCAGTCCCCTAGGGGGACTGTTCCCACCCACTTATGAGCACTGCAGGAAACAGGACCCCAGGAATGTGGTTTAACCAGGTGATGACTCCACTCACTGGGCAAGGACCCACGGGATTCCCACGGGAGGCTGAATGCCCGCTGAGGGGGGCCCTTGCTCAGCCCCTCCTTGCTCCCAAATTGTGCTGATGTCACCTCCCCATTCAGCATGGGTGGCCTGCATTGAGCAAGGGGGGTGTCTATCCCCCTTCACAGCCTTTCAGTATTTGAGATACAAGCAATCTCTTGCCAACTTCAACAAGAGAAAAAGATTTACAAGCTTTAGGAGGACTGTGCAGAATTTGTGCCATGGTGCATACGTAACAGTAAAGAGCTGGAGCTGCCAGATTAGTGCTTCTGCGAAGTGCGTAAATCAGTGGGCTAAAAAACCATTTCCCAATTGACAGCTGTAGGAAAGCTTCCTTTTTCACAGATCCTTTTTGAAATTGGAAAAGATCTATTTTATTTTCCTCAGATTGCTTCTCATCCCTAATGCTCCAAACTAATATAGGGAAGATAAAAAAAGAAAAAGACACGTTTGGCAGAACATCCCTTCTACCATTGCAGGGCTCTTGTGATGGGAACCTGGCCCTCAGCATCCCCTTGCTGGGACTCAGCACAGCCCAACAAGGTTGTTTTGGTCATCTATCAGCCTCCTGGGAAGCTGAAGGAGCTGAACTGGCTGCAGGAAAATAGAACAGTTGATCCTGTTTAAACATATGAACTGGAAAGGGCCACTGTTGCAGGCCTGTGGACTCCACTGCAACTCCAGCATCTCAGTGGCTTTTGCAGAAAGGCTGGCAGTTAGAATGAGATCTGAATGAGATGGGAAGTCCCTGGGAAAAAAGATAAATCTTCTGTTGTAAGAAAGGAGTTTGGTAGGAAGAAACCCAATGATCTGAGAATTACTAATTACTTGCTCTTCAGCAAATAATCCCTCCCTCAGGAGAGCCAGCACTTCTATGTGAGGATTAGGCAGAGAAATGCCATACTAACATCAAATTATTCATTAGCCAAGCTCGTCCCATTTCTCTCTGCAGATCAGCTACAAGAAGCAGCCCAAGAGACAAGGAACAAGCTCAGCCTCTTCCTCAGGCTCTCCTCCCTGCCTGCAAACAGCCCTGGAGGCAGGCAGGTCCTGCCTTGGGGAAGACAGTGGCACCAGACTAACCCGTCTGCCAAAGACCTAGCACCACCAAGCCCCACACAAACAAAATTAAGTAACTGTACCTGCTAGAGGCATAAGCAGCTACCAGTCTAGGTGGAAACACACGTATCCATCAAATAGCATAACTCAGACCTAGCGCAAGGTGCTGTACACAGGCTAAGGCAATCTCGAGCACAAATACAGGCTAGCAGAGAATGGATTGAGACAAGCCCTGAAGAGGACCTGGGGGTGTTGGTCGATGAGAAGCTCAACATAAGCTGGCAGTGTGCACTCCCAGCCTAGAAAGCCATGTCCTGAGCTGCATCACCAGCAGCATGACCAACAGGTCAAAGGGGGGGATTCTCCCCCTCAACTCCACTCTCAAATGACCACTTGGAACACTGTGTTCAGCACTGGGGCACAAAGCTAAGACAGACCTGTTTGTGCAAGTCCAGAGGCCAAAGAGACAATCAGAGGGGTGGAGCATCTCTCCAATGGATAGGCTGAGAGACCCAGGGTTGTTCAGCCTGGAGAAAAGGCTCCAGGGAGACCTTAGAGCAGCTTCCAGTAGCTAAAGGGGCCAACAAGAAAGCTGGAGAGGGACTTTTAAGAAGGGCAGGTAGGGTAGGATGAAGGGAAAAGGCTTTAAACTGACAGATTTAGTAATTTTAGCAATCTAAGATTTAAATTAGACTTTAGGAAGAAGTTCTTCATTGTGAGGGTGGTGAGGCACTGGCACAGGTTGCCCAGAGAAGCTGTGGCTGCCCCATCCGGGCCAGGTTGGACAGGGCTTTGAGCAACCTGGTCTAGTGCAAGGTGTCCCTGCCTGTGGCACAGGTTTGGAACTGAATGAGATTTAAGGTCCCTTCCAACCCAAACGATTTATGAGTTTAAAAGTGAGGAACATGGGATAAGTTTGCTTTTGTCACCCACCTCTTCCTCACTGCTGGCATCCTGTTGGCTCCTGCCCCTCGCTTGGAAGGATGACGCACTCGTGGAGGTGCTGAATTGCACATACTCAGCATGGTGAGAGCTTGCCATCCTGCTGAGGTCTATTTCTGTACTAGAAACCAGCCCACCATGTCTAGAAACACCGCTCTGTGGGGGATCCCCGGGATCTTCTGCAAGTGATGAGTTGCAGTAGAACACCTCAATTACCATAAGCTATTGCACAACTCAGTTGTGCAATGAAAGAATAGAAAAATACTGCAAAAGTGTTTTTTGGAAGTGGACAAGCCAGCTTTTTAGACATAAGGATGACTAACCAAAACGTATCCTGCCACAGCAGCATCATCAGAGGACTTCTTACACCACAGCAACATGTTGCCAGAGACCACCTCCTGCTCCAAGAGGAGCTGCTGCAGGGCTGATGCTTCAAGGATGTGGGAGGACAAGCGTCCTCAGGAACTCACAAGCTGCTGGAAAGGTGCTGTAACAAGGAGAGGCACCACAAACCCAGCTCAGCACCCTCCCTCCAGCATGGGCTCCCTTTTCACAAACTGAGTCATTCACTCACATGATTACAGCTTCTACAAATCCTGGGAAATAAACATGATTTGTCACCAGAAATGGAAAACCATGAGCTCAGCAAACAATGGTCACAAGCATTAGCAAGATACCAACTGCTGGGACTTCTGTCTGACTTCAGAGATGTGAACATGTGTACTTCAGTAGACTCAAAGTGAGACATGAAAAGTCAAGGCAAGAGACCTGTAGGCTCAGTGCAATTGTGTCCAAAATACACAAGTATTAATGAACTAACACACAAAGGCCATTTCCACTACAGGTCAATCTTCTTTAATTCAAAGAAAAAAAAAATGGTATTTTAATAAATACTGCAGAAACATTAACCAAACATACAAAGTGACTTCAACAATTAAAAATAAAGTAATGAAGGTCCTGCTTTAACAGTTATAACTTATTTTTCCACAATATTTAAATACAGAAAGCACTTACCAGCTATTTTGTAATACTGCCCTAAGCGCACTGTCGCATCAGTCAAAAGCTTATTGTGGTGGTAAAAATGTCTTTTTCTGGGAAATAATCAGAATGGGTTTTGTGTTTTTTCTTCTTTTATCAGATGAAACAAAGTGCCGGGAACACACAGAACTGAATTTTAGTTATGGTAACCCTTTACCTTTGCGCAAGTTAACATGAACACAGCTTTAACACTTCAAAAATGAAGCACTACCCTTGGGAACAAAATGCCTGTCCTCAACAAGAGATAACCACACCGGTTAGAGCTTACAGTATCCTTCTTTTGAGAGAAGCTATGAAGTTAAGTCAGTCAGTAAGCAGTTGCAAACAATTTTAAAGGCCCATTTATAATGTAACAATAGTATTCAGTAAGCAAAAAGGAATTTGACTTAACCGGTTCACTGATGTTTCATGATTGTTGTCTGGATACATATCTATTAAAGACTAAGGGCAATATCCAGTTTCCACTGGGGACCCCTTAAGGTGTCACAGTTCTTCAGACCCTATTTCCTCACCACAAGCAAATGCAGTCTGCAGCGAGAGATGGCTGCCCCAAAAATAAGAGCATCACAAAAGATAACCTGGCTCTGGTGGCTCATTTGCAGATTCTTGGGGATTTTTGCAAAGATAATTGCAGTGAACCACATCAAAGAACAGCACTTCTGTAACATGTGCAGAGGGCTAGATCCCAGGACCCACCCAGCTCCCCAACTCCCACCAGAAGAAGTCTCAGGGCTTCCCCAAGTGGGCAGTAAGGCTTAACAAGTTACCATGGTTGTAAAACTAACATCATTTGTCATCATAGCCCTTAGCACCTTTCATTTGAACCTACAGCAACATACCCACACAGTACACCGGAACTGGAGACCATTTCCACTCTAAATTACAATCACAAGGAGGAATGTCAAGTCAGAGTCCCGCAACACATAGTTTGCCCCCACACCCAATTTGATCCATTTTAATTTCCACAGTGCGAAGACATCTATAATACTGGGAAATCTCAAACGGTTGTCTTCGTTACCAACATGCTCAAGTGCAGATTGCGCTGCTGTCTTGGGAAGGCAAAACTCCAGACTTCTCACATACAGTGTTTTCCTCTAGGTGATGCAAAGGCCTTGGTATACTCTCCATTTTAACAATCAGCTACTAAAAAATTAGATCATATCCTTTGGAAAGCCAACTATAAGGTCACAGGGATAGTTCCTTAATAAGGAGGGCATATTGAGAATGTCTTCTTTAAAAAAATTATTTTAATTAAATCAAAGTGGTAGCATCCAGGAATAGAGCATTAATAAAAGAAACAAGCACTGACAGTGACATCTCTCCTCCGCAGTGTTCTTTTCCCATTCACCCTCTTTTCTCAGCACATTCAAACATTTTCTCTTTTGGGTTTTGTTTTTGTTTTGGGTTTTTTTTGGCATTTTCTTCAATGTATCATTTCCTGATGCCACCTCGTTTAGAGCCATTTCTTCTCGCTGCTTAGTTCCTAAGTACAGTCTCAACCAAGAGGTGAAATCTCCATTAAAGCAATGGCATAAGCCCTCATTAAATACCATGTGGCTGTATACTTCATTGAGCCTCCACCCCTCCCAGATGCTCACTTCCTCCTTCGCCAGAAAATCTAGGTCCTTCACATCACTGTGCAACTCTTTGCTTTGTCCTTTCGCAAGTCCGTTGCCACTGTGGAAAGTTCCGGCCTGCCAGGCATGTGTGAAATTCGCTTTGTTGCCCTCTGCGATTTGTTTCGTTTAACATTTTTATTTGTTTTATTCACACACGCCAAGGTGGCAACATGAAAAATGTCTCTGACGCTGTTTTCTGACTGTAAGGCTGAGCATTCAATATATGTAGCTGCTCCAATCTGTTTGGCCATATTTGCACCCTAAGGGAAAAAAGAACACGCAATCAATACCAAGTTTCCACAGAGAGCCATAGCAAACCATACAACTACTCTTCAGTGCTGCTTTCCATACACAGTGTTTTGTGAAATACAAAGCTAAAGCTCCAGCACTACAGCCAGCAGCTGATTTTGCAAAATAAACAGAGCTTTGGTTCCAAGATGCATTAAGTAAGTATCCAAGCATTATCTCCAATGTTGATAAATACAAGCTGGAAGAGAAAAGATAAGCTCAGTGACCTGCAAACAACTGCAGAAAGCCAGAAGAGTAGGAGGAGGACCTATTTAACAATTTCACCCTTACACCTTAACTTCCATCTGTGAATCACATGCTCACTGGGAAAGGTCTGAACCTGGAACCTTCCAGATTTAAACCTGCTGTTTCCAAAGACAAAATGTATTCTGACTGCCTTAAGGGCTAGCCAGTGTGCCCCTGACCTGGAGTGGAGCCCATGTTACATCTCCATGAAGGAGTCAAAGTTCACAGGGAAATGTGCTGCGAGTTTCTAAGTCAGGGATAGTTATATCAACTTGTAGCTACAGAACAGGGGAAAAGGAACATAGTTACATGAAGCTGCCTTTTTTTTTGATTTTAAATGAACTGAAAGTCAAAGCAGGGCTACTTGTTCCAGCAGCACAGGGAAAAGAACACATGACTCCAAGCAAACGACAATACCATGGTATCCTGTTGTGGATTTTGCTACTGGAAGATAATACAGCATTGTGTGGAAAAACTGAGTTATTTCAATGGAATTTTACTTCCAAGGAATGAATCTTTTCATTAAGTTATGAAATCCAACCACATCCTCACACACTCATAGGCCTAAGATAAAGGCACAAGTCAGTCCAACCCAACCTCTTTGCTCTAATCTATTTGGACTCACGTCTTCAGTATGCACTATTTGCATGGCAGTGATGCAGCCATCTTATCAATTTTAGGTTGGAGCGGCTGATAAAGGACTATTAGTCTGTAGGACGAGCACTCCCCACGGTTAAACATCTCAACTCCTACTAACCGAGCCTAGCCTGTACCGTAGAGCCTCAGAAATGTTTGCTCGGGTGTAGCTGATGGGAAACTGGCTAGCATACTGGAGGCAGCGCGTCACCATCAACTGGCTTTATCCTCACAATGGTTCTTTATGAAGTTAAGAGGAATGGGGAAAGCCCCATTAAGCTCTTTGATCCCATGACAACTTAGCAAGGCAAGGGATTTAAAAAGCAGCTGTGTATCTTGACCTCAGAGAACCTTCCCTACTTTTAAGTAGTGCAGGAGAGCAGTGGGTTGCTTCATGACACCAGGGATTTGGCAACCACAAGAGACACCTCCAATGCTCCGTTTAAGCTGTTGCTTATATAGAAAACAGATGAAACTATGGGAGTTTACTGAAGTACAGGCTTCCCTGTAACACCTACAATTTTCCTTTTGGCTGCCAAGTAACAGCTTTTGGTTTAGCCCTTTGTCTTCAGCTGACTCTTGTTTTCTAAGGGGTACAGGCTAAGCTGTGACACCAGAAAAGATGTCTCTTGGGGTGAAGATTCACAAATCCACTTATCAGCAGATTTTTGATCACTGTCTGTGGAAGAGCACGAGTCTTGGCGATTTTACTCAAATATTTCAAAAACTGTAATATATGAAGTTGTGTATGTAATAAGTGGCAGAGTATCTCCTTATAGCTCCAGGGCTGAACATTAATATATACACATGCAACAGTGGTAGTTTGTAACTGGGATGACATCTCCTGCAACAAGCAGGATTTAAGGACACTTCTGAATTGGTTTACACTCAGGTAAAAAAACCCAGCATTTAGTTTCATTTGAAATTGTTTGCGATAGAGAGATGTTTACTGAGTGAAGTGTAGAAAAATGCCATAAGCAGCATAAGCCATCACAGTGAAACACCAAATGTTATATTTTAATCAAGATACTCAAGTTTATGGTATCTTTGTGTTTTCCAATTTAAACACGCTGCAGGATACTGCATTATTAGTAATTGCATATTAGGAGCTGTTGGTTTGGAAAACCTGAGGTTGTGGATAAAGCACCAAGAATTAGGCAATAGCATAAGATACACACACTAGCTAAAGTTACTTCTGGAAGTACCATTCTCGCTCTTACAGCCTGTAGGGTGTATCTGAAAGCACCACTGTGATTCAGCTGCAATGCATGATACATATGTGTGAGTAAGAAGGGGAAGTTTACCTTAGAGTCAAGTTTTTCCCTGTTCTCTAACTCCTCTCTCCCATGGCCTGATTCCTTTCCCTTTCACCTCAGTCTCTCTGATGCCTGTCTCCAAACTTCTGATTTCTCCAACAGCAGCAGAGAACAGCTGCCAAGAATTAAGATGCTTTCTGGATTTGCTGTCACGTTCAGAGGGAGCTGCAAGGTGCCTTCACAGGTGTTTTAAAGCAACAAGATTTTAAAAAGGACAAATTATATGCAATACTTGTCTGGCACAATGCTAAAGTCCAATGAATGACATTCAAATCTAAAGTCTAAATACAGTGATTTCACTAATTCGTCAGTATATAAACACCTCTCAGTTACTGTTTTGGCCCAGAAAAGCAATAAGCTTATTTTCAATTAACTTAAAAGTTAATTGAGCTTAACTTAAAAAGCTCTTTGCAACTAACAAGGCTATCACCTTATGAGGCTTGAAGCATGCATTGTGGAGCAGCATGATTTTCTGCTGCATCCAATTCATGGAATAGACTTTACCTTTGCTCATAACAGCTTTCAAATTCACCTCCATCTCCCAGCAGAGTGCACATCTGCCTTCAAGGATGTGCTCATATAAACAACATGAAGAAGTTGTTCATAAAGATAGCTACAATAATAGAAAAGAGTTTTATTTTCCACCCTGAAGTACAAAGAAGGACATGGCACATACCTGATCATAGGACACAGGTGTCTGTCTGTGGTTGGAAAGTTCCACTAGTGTGCTTACATCTGTGCGCAGATCCGACTTGCAACCAACCAAAAGCATTTTGGTGTTCGGACAAAACTCCTGTATTTCACCTTTCCACTGTAAAAGTTTAGGTTGTTATTATAGTCAAGTAGTTGAATGTTTAAATCCAAAGCAGCAATGGATACAAGATGAAGTTTAATAAATCTTGACATTTTATTCGGAAATACTCTTATATAATAGTTGCATCTACCTTCAAGCTAATTTCTTATGGCATTAGTTCCAGCAGAATCTGGTCAAGGATGAAATCTTACAATCTCATACATTCATTAATTCCACTGATGTACTAATCAAGATGGAATGAATTGAGATTGTTTGCCTACATGAGTAAAGGTTTGGATATCTATCACTTCTCAAGCAGTAAACACCCAGCCATTGCCACGGTCAGACAGGAACCAATGAAACCTGGTGTCACCACATTCAATGGCTCCTCAAGACAGAACTAGAGGCAGGCCTTGCATGCAAAATAAATGTTGCTATATATTAGCCCCTGGCTAAATCTGCATGCCTAAAACTAACACAAATCTGCCAAGGGTTCAGTTTCTGTGATACTTTCCTCGGGTTTCTTTCCCTCTACACTGTTATTCTGAGAACACAAGAAAGCCAAAAGTTTCCCAGCATAATTTGAAGAGTTCATACAATCCCTGAAACTTAAAAATATCATTTGAGTTTAAAAGCACATTAAGAAAAATCTCTTACAGAATTAAGCAACAGTATAGTAACCAACATTATCAGGGACAGAAAAGAAAAAGACAGTTATAGATGCTTGCTGGCACAGTTAGTAGCTGGAGAAAAATCTGTATTTTCTGTAGCCTATTCAGAGGCTTGTATGCCACTTGATTCCCAGTAACACAAGAATCACTGGCCCCAGCTACAGAAAGAAAAAGGAACTTCAGGTCATTAAACCTTAATGATAACACTGCAAAGTTGAGTCATACGCAGTGACCAAGGAGAGGACTACAACCACTTTGCAAACAGAGCATGATTATCAAGATTCAATGTTTTAACTCAGGGAAAGTCTGGCACTGAATCTCAGATCACAGAGCTAGTGAAAAAAATCTGAACTCTGGCACACGGTTCCATTTCTATGCCACTGTTAGGTCTCCTGGTGGCTTCCAGAAGCATTTGTCACTGCCTCCTTCTAACTTCGGGCTGAGAAATGATGTAAAGCCATGGCAAATGTCCAAACACTTGGCAGGCCCATCTTAGCCATCTTTGCAACATGGAAAAGTTTCTCAATCTTGTCTGTTATATGAACATAATGTAAGAGACAATTTCTTGCTGCACCCAGCCTTGTACCTCACACCACCCTAAACAATTCACTAGTGTCTAAAGGCTGAGGAATGAGAATTTACTTCACCCCTGAGTGTCCATTAGGGAGGGAGGTTTTGTTTTCAATTAACATTCATACCTTTCAAACAAATTATCTCATTCTACCAGTGCACAGCACAGTCCTGTCATCTCTGCATTAAAAGAAATAAACTGAAGTTTCCAATGTACAAAACAGCACCACTCTTCAGAGATTCAAGGACAAGCTATTCATACAGTTCTGTACTCAAATGTTTCTCAAACACTTGCCTTTTTTAGAACACTGTCAAGAGTTTCTGGCCGACTGATGTCAAAGCAAATCAGGACAGCATCAGAATCTGGATAGGAGAGCGGGCGGACATTGTCATAATAAGGAGACCCTGCAGGGAAGCAAACAGTATTTTTATTAGTTTAGATTTTTTACTTTCTGCAGTCATTCAAGCTTATTCAGAAAGTTTAGAAAAGTTTAGTGAAGCTCTGTAATAGCATCTAGCTACCATCTTTTCTTCAATAGCACTGTATTCCCAAAACACTCATTGCAGTTGCTCATTTCCCCACTTCCCTTTTGTTTCTTGCCTATAAAAGCACGGCTTTCCCAAATAATTAAGAGTGATGGTACCCCAGTGATCCACCTCCAACCAAAACCTTGCGATGCCTGTAATAACAAGAAAAGGGAAATTGGGTCAGCCCAAGTTTAAGTCCCAGCACTAACCTGTGGGGATGTGACTTTGAGAACAAACCCTTAACCTCCAAAAGGCTTCTTCAAAGCATATTAGTCACAATTGCACTTTCACAGAAAAAATTTAGGCAGTTTTGAAACAAATTAGCTTTGAGTCTTCTAAGCTTCATTTAAAACAAACAGCTCCAAGTGCAAAAAGCATCTTTATTTGTTACAGGTATAAGTAATTTTTAGAAGAAACTCTTGCTTCAAATTAAAGCAACTGTTGCAATACTTCAGCAGGAAAGAATCCCAGTCCTGTACAGGCATGCACATTAACTGTCACAAAAAGCCTCACCAATCTGTAAACCAACATATACTGGCAATAAATGTTTATGTTTAGCCCATAAACCAGATTTTTATCGATGAGATCAAAGCTAATCTAGTAATCTGATGGAACATAAGTAGGTTCAATACTGACTTTGCACATGCTTTACTTACAAAGTTCTTTTCTTCCAGAACTCTCATGTTGTGTGGAGTTGTAGCTACATCTCCAGAGTCAGAAATCTCCCTTTATCATCTGATGACTCTGGTTATCAGATTAGGGGGCGGAAATGTTCCTTTTTCTAGGAAGTGCCAGTCACTAAGCCACATCTGGTTTGGTCCTAACTCTGTTGACGCTTCACTTACTGAGAAGAATGAATTTCTGATTTAGAAGGGTACTTAAACAGTTAAGTGGTCCAACAGGTTAAGGGCTTAGGCTTTCAGATGCATGCCTGCAACTTAAAATTAATTTTTTTAGTCATACATTCCTATTTCTGTATTTTCTCATGAACCTAAAATACAGCATCGAACAAATGTAACAAGGATACAGCTTTCAAGAGTTTTGGGGTTATCAGCTAATTATACCACCAATTTTCCAACTATCTAGAACTAATTGGCTGCAAGATCTCAGAGGCTGAGCAGACTATTAACTGGATTAGAGAAATTCCTCAAGTTTTTAACTGACAGACAGCTCATGCTGTTGCACAAAGCAGAGCAGGGAATGGTGTGAACGTATCGCAGATGACTTTGGTTGGACAGCTTACACTGGAAGAAAGGAGTCAAGAATCCTAGGAATGTTGTTTTTGAAATGAAGAGTAACACATGGGGAATGAAGCATTACCAAACTAGGTAGCAGAAGGTAATTTGTTGGACGAGACTTTTATTCAAATGCTCATCTTCATAAGTGATGTCAATCTAACAAAGAGGCAACTGTCAAAAACTGCTCTTCAAAAAACAAGTTAGCTGTCTTCAGCAGTAAATGACATGCTAGAAAGAAGTCTAAGCATGCTGACTGTGCTGACCACTAGTTAGCTATTCATACGAGCTCAGCTTTGCTTGCAGTGATTATCAATATGCATTTTCCACTACCAATTATTTCCCAGCTATCTCCAGCACTACTATTACAGTGCCTCCATCCTGCAGCCCCAGGGCCAAGTTATTTATCCCAGAGCCCAGGGGCAAGTTATTTGCCCTGGCCAGGGAAACTGCAGAGTAGCATGCCATTAACTAGACACCTGCACTGCTCCACAGCCTGTGACTGGCCACAGCACAGCCTGCTGCCCAGCCACCAGCCTGCGTGCTGGTAAGAGCCACTGCCTGGCTAGCACATCTCCCTGCCAAGCTCCAGCAAGTAAGGGCAGGATTGAAGATTAATGCTTGGCCACATGGTTGCTGGCTAGAAAGGAGTCTCAAAAAAGCCTCACCCAGAAACTAATTCCTTAGACACATACCTATCTTCTCACGCACCAGTCTTCAGGGATACAACACACCATATATGTCCATCAGCACATATTTATGTATACATACAGTCACCACCTCCAGCCCAGAGACTCCTTTCTACTGTGTCAGCTGTAGCTGTATTTGTTTTGAGGGTTTTTCTTTTTAGGCTTTCCTTCTGAACCTCTCATATTAAAGATGCTGAGCTAGAGTAAGTGAACTTTTACTGGCAGTCCATCTACTCAGATGCAGGCTAGGAGGAATATTTGACACCACCTTTTCTTCAGGGTAGTGTGTGGCAGAACAAATGGGAACCATTTAAACTACTCGGGCTGCAGTATCAACAAAGAAAGTTTCCTGGTCTCATTCAGCAGCAATAACTGAACCTTTATTACTGCACAAATAAAGAGGTGCTACAGCCCTCACTGTGCAAGCCCATTCAATCTGGCATTTCATCGTTTCATCCAGAGAAACCCTCAGAAGCCAGGAATCCCAGGAATGAGGCTCAAGTCTGAACAGACAACTTGAGCACAGCCCAGTATGGCTGTTCGCTCTTTTTCAAGTTAGTCTGCAGATTTGAAGCCATGCCAAACCTATAAAACAAAAGGAGAATGTAGAGCTACAGCAGTGGTATTTGGGGGGGGGGGGGGGGGGGGGGGGGGGGAGGGGAGGGGGTAAATCTTTGTCCTTGACAAAATAAGAGATTTTTTGTCAAGGACAAGGATGATTTTTCAACTTTATTAAGGAATTGCTGACAACACTGTAGGTCATCTTACTCTGTGATACAAAAATAATCCAGCTGCAATACCCCTTTTTTAATCTGTTTGGCACCTTAAAGCCAAAAGAATTTAAACATTAAGAATGATCTACTTTTAAAATCTTATTTTTCATTTGAAGTACAACATATGTTCAGCTTTTAAACGGAAATAAAGCCCTCTCCAGCAATATAGTTGGGTTTGGTCTACAAAACACACCAAGCTCAGGCTCAAGCATTATCTTGATAAATACTAGAATTACGCTGTTAAAAGTTAAAGCATACTTAATTTTTTGATTGCTTAGTACTATTCTTAAGACACTAGATCACGGAGAAGCCCTATTTGTTTGCAAGATCCAAAGCCACCACCAGTTCCAAGCAGGAACGTTCAGCCACACATCTTACACCTATGGAGATGAACCTGGGCAGCTCCTGCTCACCACACTGCTCAGCCTCTGCTTGCTGGCGGGCCCTAAGGGAAGCGGTGCTCAGTAACAGGCAAGACTACTATTTACACACCACCAAGCAGCCATCAGGCATTCGTCTTTGTAGCCTTTTGGACTCCAGTCAACTGAAAGAACAACAGATGAACAGCAGCATTCTCACTCCCAAACCCTTGGGCTCACTAATTATCAGCTACATAGAAAACACATCAAATACTGCAGTGGCTGCTCTAAGTAGCTGATTCACTGCTGACGGCTTTCCTCCTTCAAAATCCACCTTGGCTGTTTTGGAGAAAATGCAGGTGATTTTGTATACTGAGCATCACAGAACATGTCACCTCAAAGCACAGGAATATCACAATATTCACGGCCTTTTGAGTGTTTACATTTCTGCACCTCAAACCAAAAACAGGGCTTCAGTAGATGACTTGGGATTCCCAGTCACCTATTCTATTTCCTTTCTAAATGGAAAAACCCCAACTACTAAAGACTAGCTACTGCTACTATGCCATGAAAGTGGAAAAAAAAACCAAACAAACAAAACTATCAAAAGGCTGAGTCCAGCAAACTTTGCAAGTGAAGTGGAAGGCAAAGACAAAAATTTGACATTTCTTTTATAATCCTTATTGCTAGAGAATTTGAGGAAATAGTAAGTTTCTGTATGTTTCATCATAATTTCAGCATGATTTCAGCACAAAACCTTATGATTAATATTATGTTTCTACATGGACACTGAATAGATTGTACAATTTCAAATCACAGTAAAGCTAACTTGACTTAATGCTCTACGGCCCTTCTGGATTTAATTATATGCTAATCCCCAGCAATGTATAAGTATTTATGCCCCTGTTGAGAATTATTTTATTAGTGTATCCAGTACAGTTTCCATAGTTCAACCAATAAACCCCTCTAAAATGTTTTAAGGAGACACAGGTATGTATACCTAATTAACAGTATGTGATTTCTACGCCGCAGCTGGTGGTGTACTGGCAAGAATACAAATATCAAAGCAGTCACTTTAAATGGAGGAAGCCAAAAGCTCAGTAAATACACATTACACGATGCCTATGGTAGACAAAGATGTCTAATACAGGAATGCTCTTCACAGTATCCATGAGAGTACAAGATGAAGCTTAAACCTGAAGAAACTTCTACTACTTTACCTAGCAAAATACGCATACAGCTTCCAAACAGCTCAAAACTGCCATACTATGTTACCACAGAGTGGAGTAATTTATGGTGTAGTTAGACTGCAACCAGACATTCCTGCTTTGAAAGAAGGGTTGGTAGTCAAAAAACCAATTGAAATTCAAGTTCGCAAGTGCTTTCCTTAATGCTGTGGCTAATTTAAATCCTTACAATGACTTGCAGAACTAGACAGTACCAGAAAAATATCTGAATAATTAATCTTCCCATTCCACTCTTACAAGAGTGTTTTGTTCTATATTTCTAGGGCCATATCCAAGATAGAACATTTTAAAGTTAGCTGTAAATTTACTGGGAAGTTTTTGTTGTATCAACTGTGTGACTCTCTCCATTTTGTATTTAAGAATTCTCTAATAAAATCCACATTATTATAGACAGGATTGTAAATTAAAACTCATGACTGCAAGTTCTGTTCTCACCCTAACACAAGACTATTTTAAACAATGCCATCGGCTTTTCCCATTTTCTCTGTAAACAAAAAAAACACTCCAAGTGGCAGTACTTTCCTTCCAAATGATTCATTGCAAAGAACGACATTAACTTAAGTTAGGGACTAATCTGCAAGGCAGCCCATTGCATTCTCCCACTTACAAATAGAGTGTTAAAGATGCATACTAAATACTGATCAAGTCATCTTGAAATAGCTGCAGTATATTGCAATCAAACTCAGCTAAACAGCATCCTTACCCCCTCCCCCAGGAGATACTGAGGTACCTCAAATGACTTCAGCTGTTACCTCACCCCTGTTGCAATGGATGTTGCCTTCCATTAGGATTTAGCAGTTAATTAGTCATATTTTTAAGTTAACTAGATCTAGTCCTGCTTTAAAAATGGTATCAAGACATTTATTCTAATTCAGCAGAGGACTATGACAAAGACTTCTAAAAAAACAAATTGCCAAGAATTTAAGCTAATGCCAAAACATTATCTTATCTTCTAACGTCTTTTATCTGGTGATGAGATTTTGCACTGGGTTGATGGGTTTGGGTAGTGTTTGCTCCTGCTGTCAGTGAGAAGGGCTGCTCACAGAGAGGTAATTCTTCATCTGCAGACGAACTAGAAGATCTACAGTAGTACTTTGTAAGACCAAGCACTGGATCTTTCAATCATTTCCTTTTCGCTTTTGGATTGCAGACAAATCAGCCACTTGATCTCAAGCTTCTGACTCAAGTCGAATTTTCTGATAGTTCCAGGACAGGCCTGAGAAGATGACATGCACATGCAGAGGCTGGCAGGTGTTCCTTCTACTGCTTTTGTCTTTTGAAGTGCTACAGAATATTCCATTACACGGGTGTCTCCAGCCTGACATACAGATTCCAAACCTTCCCATGCCAAACAACTTAACTTACAATCCTGTTGTATTTTAATAGCTAAGATAAAATTTTCCAAAATAACTTCACTATTAATTTTTAATAAACCCTTACTCCACAGTTTGTTACAGCCAGTTTAGTAATCAGGATGAAAGATCAAACCAGACACACGCTAGAAGTCTGCAAGTCTTACTTGGCATGAGATGAAGAAAAAAATCAGTTCAGAGCTATGCTGATACTGGTTGTAGGCGCAAAGACTGCCTTTTCCCAGTAATCGTGTTGCAAGAATTTGGAATCATTTCCTGAACAGCAAGAGGAAAAAGCCAACTCTCTGCCTTAACTCCTTTTTTTTAAAGGGGGATTAACATTTTAGTTTCTGGTAAAAGGACTGCTGTCACATTTAGAAGGAACTGCTATGTCCAAATTCAACATTAACAAGCTATCTACACAACTTCCCCAAAGAAGAAAGGGCTTGTAACTCTGTCAAGCGCCTCCAGCTTTTTTTCCAGTGAATTATGAAGAACAACCCTGATCCACAACTGTGTTAACGGTTCAGTGTCCTTTACACTGACCACCTCCCCCGGAGTGCAGAGGTACTGCAGACTTGCTGGCTGTCCACACTCCTCTCCAGCACTGAGGTGGCAAGCTCAGGGACACATCCTCACTGCACTGGCAGTAAACTTAGTCCAAGTATCAATGACAGCAGGATCTAGAGTTGTTCCTGGCCTACCATGACATCTAAGGCAGCCAAGCACCAAGAATCTCAACCTTTGAGGCAGATGAGCCAGTGTTTTTGACATGGCCACTGAAGGTACAACTGGAAGAATGACGACGATGACCTTAACCACTGCTCTTGATATTAAGAAAGGACAGTTCCCCCCGCATTCTCAGAGGGCCAGAGATGCCTACCTCCCTATTCTTTCCGGGCTTTAAAGACTCTAAATCACGGCGGGGGGAACAGGACTGTATCTTGTAGGAATCCAAACAGGCATTAAGAAGCCACAAGGAACTCCGATGCAAACTGATGTAATTTACCATTAGCATATATAACCACCTCTTCACTCTTCTACTAGGTAAAGTGGGGCACCTCAGCAGCAGAGGAACAAAGGTATCCCCTTGGAGCTCCTTGGATAAGCTCCTTCCAGTTAGGCAGGTGGGAACACATACCCCTGCCCTGCCTGCCTTCCCCTGCAATGCTGACAAATCACTTAATGGAGGGCTGTCCACACCCTTTTCCCTCCCCAAGTATATGGCTAAACTATACCTCAGATTTTAAAACAAACAAACAACAAGACAGCCGAGCAGCAGCCTCCCGTCTCGCACAGCGGCCGCTCGCCTCTGGAGACAGCCAACCCCGCCACGGCGCGGCGGTGAGGGGCTGCGGGGCCACAAGGACGGTCTTCTCCTCTCCCCAGCTCCCCCGACCGACAGGGGCTGCCGCTCCTCACCGATTTACCACGCACACACACACCGACTTCGCCCCCGGGGGAGCGCTTACCCGAGGTGTCCCAGAGGCTGAGCTCGATCCGTTGCGTGTCGATCTCAAAGCTGGCCGTATAGTTCTCGAAGACGGTGGGGACGTAGCTCTGCCGGGAGACACCGCACAGTCAGCCCGCGCCCACCGCCCCTGGCCCGAACCCCGGCCCCATCCACACAGCCCGCCTCGGCCCTGGTCCCGATCCACCCCGGGCCCACCTCGGGAAAGCAGTCCTTGGCGAAAACGTGTAGCAACGCGGTTTTGCCGCACTGGCTGTCCCCGACCACCACAATCTTGCACTTTACGTTCTGGTTGGGATCCATCACCGCTTTGCTCGATAACTTCTGGCTCGCTCTTCTTTCCTTCATTGATCTCGGCTTAAGTCCCTCGGCCGGCCACAACAAAACAAAACAAAACAAAAAAACAACAACAAAAAAAAAACCACACAAACCCGGTTCCCCCCAAAAGGATAAAAATGACCTTAAAAACAATTAAAAAAACCAACAACAAACACCCCGGCAGAGGTGGCAAAGCAAGCCACCCCCGGCCACCCGCCGGTCCCGCGCTGACTGCTTTGTCCCCCCGCCACCCGCCCTTAGTTATAGCCTCGCATCCGCCAATCACAGCCCTCTGCTGGTGCGAGCTCCGCCCCCTCGCAGCTGGCTGCCGGCAGACCGCCGGAGCATTGTCCCCCCTAGGGGTGGCGCCGTAGACTCGAGCGGGAGTGGGGAGCCAGGTGGGGTAAGGGGGAGTTGTGGTGCCTTGTGGGGGGCCTCTCAGCCTGATAAGCCCCGCTGCTCTCCTGACTCCACCGCGGCCGGCCCCTCCTCCGGAGGCTGGGATGAGCCCGTGCTGGCGGGAGGCTGGTGTCATCCTCTCAGAAGCCTGTGGGACAATGCGTGGAGTAAAGAGTGGTCTTTGTGGTGGCTTTCTGGTCATTTGATACAGGCCGTCTATAAACCTCGGTGCTACGAAAGGGAACCGGCGGCGCTTTGTGGCCCCCAGAGGGGCGGCGAGGCACGAGGGGCCGCCAGCACCGTCCCCCCCGCCCTTCCCCCCCCCCCCCTCCGGGGCCCCCAGGGCCCCCAGAGGTCCAGCTGGGGAGAGCCGCTCTCCTTCGTCCCTGGCTGCACCGCACGAGGGTTTTGTTGGAAACATGGTCACCAGGAGGGTGTGGGGATCTCGGGGGAACATCCCCACCATTAATGTGCATGGTTTTTAGCTTCCTGGTCGCAAACCCAAGCTAAACTGGGTAGTGGCTTGTGCTCACCCGAGGCCTGAACGCTGCTCTGGCTGAAACAGCACTTCTGTAGCAGCGCGGGGTATATCTTTTCCTGAAGCGACAGCCCTGAACAAGGGACGGTTTGTGAGAGGTTGGTAGCACACTTCTCCAGCAAGTGCTGCTCTCCTCTCCCGTATGTCTCTGCGCGGCCAGCGGATGGGCACCCTCGGGAAGGGGCTGCCAACCGACGGGAGGGCTGGGGCAGAGCTGCCTCGCCTACCTCGCTCAGCCCTCCTCGCCTGCCAGCTTTGCTGGAGCAGCCGAAGACAGTGGCGGCCTTCGAGCAGGGGGGTCTTGGCCTTACTTACCCCTAAAGTGGGTTATCCAGGTCACAGACCAGCTCTGTGTCAGTTCTGGGCTGAAACATAAGCGATTAATAAAGTTTACAACATCCTGAAACGGAAAGCATTACCATCTTGTGCATGTTTGACCACAGGGAGAAACTCCAGTGACGCAGACAAGAGAATCCCAAGCATGACATTTCAAAATTTATAGCTAACATTCTTGATTTTGTTCTGATGTGTCACATCTTTAGCTGGTCGAATTACTCAGCTTTAATGAATTTTCCAAAGAATTTAAGCCTTGGTTTCTGCTAGTAAATAATGATAAAACACTAAAATTTGCTGTGTGTGCATTATTTGTAAAGCTGTACTGAATAGGTGGAGCAAGCAACTTTCCATTATCTTCTTTTTTCTTTTTCTTTTTTTAATGAAGATCTACTTTGAGCTGCTTTGCAGTCTCCATGCCTGCTGTCCACAAACAAGGCTTGAGCTCTTTGGAATGGGAGAACAGTGAAGAAGCTTAGTGCTCGCAGCAATTTGGGTTTTTCTCTTTTGTTCAACTGTGTGTATCTGAACAGGAGATAAATCAGGTAAAAAACAGTTGTGTAAATGCTCTTGTGTCTTCTCCAGAGTGTAGAAAATGCTGTTTCTTCATTCCCCTCCACCCTGAAACACATGGCAGCCTCATGGACAGATGCAGGTGGGATAGAGCATCAGCTCTGGCTCTATATTTGTTGCGAGTCCCACATACCAACTGAGGTATGGTATACTATAAGGAGAGAAGACAGGGTTGAAAGAGCTCTTTGTTACTCCTGAATGGGAACCAGGTATGAGCATCTGCTCTCTATCACTTCCTCAGTCACCTCTGTACAGATGGAGACAAGATGCACCAAAGTTGTTGCTGATGCTTCCCTTTCCTTGGCAGTGGCTTGGCTTGGCCAGGACCAAGGGTGCTCGGAAGGGGAATTAGTGCTCCTGGGCACTGTGCACTGGGCTGGGGGAGACAGCTCCTTCGCACATCTCACATGGAAAATTTGCCTGCATCTGGCTATGTCAGGAATGTGGGAACTTCAATGCGCACGAAACACTCATTATGACCGCAGAGCTTCAGTCAGCAGACTTCACAGTAACATCGTGTTTACATGCTTTGTTTGCTCTCATGGTCCAGAGGCTGCCAGTCACCCAACTAAACCCCCGGGCTTTCAGGGTGCCCCACAGTGCTTTGGGCACTTGTGACAATCAAGAAGCTAAAAGTCACCCCTGCCTGCTCTGAAACTGCCTGCTTGTTGTCATTCCTTCGGGAAGCTGTTCCAGATACGTTAATCCCCATAAAACTATTATTCATGTCATACTCTTAAGTTTAATGCCTTTTCCCATATCTTGATAACTAGGGGGATAATGCAGTGGGGGTTAACATTTCCATTGGTATTTTTCGCACGCAGTCTGGATTTTGATTTATAAGGCATCATTTCTCACTTTGCTTATTTCAAATTCCCCATTTTTCTTCAGATCTGATTTCCTTCTAGACTTCACAGTTTCTCCGCTTTCCGTCCAAGAAAGCATTATGCGTATATTAATAACATATATACAATTTAGTATTATCTGTGGTAATGACTACTGATCTAGTATAAGATTTTATGGGAATATCAAAATACGTTTCTCTCCTTTCACAAGTAATCTGCCTGAACACTTTCTATGACTATAATAAAACAGCTGAGAACAAGTGCTTTTAGTATCAGAATGACTGCTTGATGATTTAAATCTAAAATTGCCACCAGAATATCTCTCCCTGCTATGCCAACTACCAAAGCATGGGTGGAAAGTATTAAACAATATACATAAAACATGAACCTCACACATCCCATCCTCTCCTCCTTTCTGCCTGTGTATGTGAAGCTAAATGGGACGTACATTAAAAGAACATTATTAAGGTTTAAGGTCAAACACTTGTGTATTAGGAAATGCGTATTTCCTGTGTGTCGGAAATGTGGCTCCCTTGTGAGTATGCAGTGATAGTCATTAATTTCATGATCACGTATTATTTTTTCCCAAGAACCTATTCAGCCCATGGAAAGATATTGTCACCTTAACGAGCAGCTATTCAGAAACATCTGTACTTCTCACAGGCCAGCGTGTAATCCCTGCCTCATTTAGGGATGCTATTCAAAACCTTCTTCTGAACGCATACCCATTTGCTATCTCTTCCATGGGACTTATCAATGTCAGATTTGAGTTCTTAACAGATGAAAGGAAATTATTTTTTGCTGCCGCCTTATGAGATGACATGGTCTGAGGAGGCCTGTTCAACAGATGAGAAGCAGTAAGGTCACAAGTACCTGCTAATGCTGGTTGGGCCTTGGTTCATTCCCAATACATAATGTGATACAGCACCACAGATGTTTAAAACAGAGCTCCCACTACTTTTGTGTGTAGCTGTGAAGGTTTAGGACTTAAAATCAGAAAGCACTGCTCTGCATTCTCTACGTAGGGAATTAAAATTTCTCACTTTAGAAAAAACAGGGTTCAAGCAGCACAACAACCATGTGTGGCTCAGACCACTGCCAAGGGACCAGAGCTTTGGCTGTCAAAAAGAAACCCAAATATTCTTCTGTCACAGTGATGGTTTAAAATTGATGGCAGTAGGGTAAGAATGAGCATGTTCTGTTTCATGATGTTGGTATAATAACATGCAGGAACAATGCCAATTGTGAAAAGAAATGATAATTACCTGTGAACTGAAAACAAAATGAAGCCTGACATCTTATAATTTGTATTTTGACATTTAGAAATCTGGCCATCACTACATTACCGAGAAGGAATTACATAAATTTGTGAAATTAGTTGAAGACATCGGTGATTCTCCCTCACCTGACAGACGGTACAGTGCTAAGACTTGGGTGGGAGTTCAGCTCTTCCAAGTTTCAGGAGCTGGGGGTGATGCTTTAACAAAGTTATAAGCACTCTAAAATTATTTTAAACCTCCTTAATAACTAAGGTTGGATATTAAGACAGAAAATAAGGTATTTTAAAATACTAACTGTAGTGCAATTATTCATATGTGGGCAGGCATCCTGTATCTCATGCAAGCCTGGTGCATTTTTCCAGTGTCTGCAGCTCTGCAGTAGGTCTGCTTCTGGGCTCCATCCATGGGGTCTTTTTTTAAGGCATTTATCCACATAGCACCAGTGGAATGGTGGGTGCGTTGCTCTTGACCATTTACCGAGAGGTATTACAGTGGTTAAATGACTTCTCCGGGAACACTGCTGTGGAGTCTACAGCAGTGCTGGTGAAATGAGGACCTGTGGGAGGTGATCACCCTTTTCCTGTGTCTTCCCAACACACCACACACCACCCAGCTAAGGGAGCTCAGTAGAAGCCATGAAAATGATGTGGATTATTCACACAAATGTCTTAATTCTGTCTCTGGAGAAGCTTGATGTTTTGAGAACAGGAAGAAGTCTCTATTAGGATCCAGGTGTACAGAGCTGCTTCTTGCAAAGGGAAGGGATTAGGGTTCAGATACACTCCTGCTGTGGCCTATGGCCACTTGACATTCTTATCCCACCAGCTGGGGAAGTGCCTCAAGTCAAAACTTCCCTGAAGCAGAACTTATTCGTCTTGAGTAAATACATCTAAACCAGGAAAACTCCCAGATCAACACAGTAAAAGTATCTCATGCAAATCCAACATTAGCTGCTTTGCTGTTACATTATGTATGATTTGTTAGTGCTTGCAATAAGAACAAATTGCACGTCAGGGGTGTTCTGCCATCCGTGAAACCACGTGCAGCTCAAGGACGTTTCCTGCTGCAGGATGGTATAGGGAGCAGCCTTCAGGAACAAGAACACATGTGAGAAGCCAAATCTCAGCATTCACAGCCAACAGCTTTAACTTTGGTATTTTGTCTATGTGCCTAATGCTGTAGTGCATTCCTCATGAATACAAAATCAGCACAAACATCGTATGAAGTACTTCTATCCGTGGCATCAAAGAGTAGGAGTCCTTAATCTGGATGGCAATATAGGGTTTAATTTCAACAAAAAGGAAGGTTGTTTTGAGATTTATGTTTTTCAAAGCCCCATCTGAATTTGAAGAAATATCCAGAGTTGCATTAAACTGACCTGGATCTGAACTCTGATCTGAAGTTCCATAGAAATTTGTGGAGAAAACCCTATTGAATTGATTGTGCTTTAGCTTAGAGCAAAACAATTTCTAGGTTTTTTTTTGAGAATATCCTGTAGACAAAAAGATTTAATTTTCAGTACCTGGAGGTTAATTATGGAAATTCGTTATAGAGAATCAGGAGTGCCAGTAGCTGGGGAGACAGTAAAACTATTTGGTATGAAATTCTAGCCTTAAACTGTATAAAAAAATTCTGATGGAGTGGTTTTCCATCAGAAATATTGATATGCTGTAGGCAACATATTTTGCAAATCTGCTTTGGTTTCTGTATTGGTATTAACAACTTTCTGTTATGAAGCTCTCTGCTAAGGGCACATGATTCTGATTTAACCTTTTTTTAATGATATATTCAATTCCAAGCTTTGCTTATAATATATTTTCTGGAAGTACATACAAAATGTGTAAACTTGAACATTTTGACTTTAGTCAAAAGACTGTTTTCATTTCACAAGGAATTCTGAAAACCTTTATTTAATCCCAAATTGGGGGTGGAAAAAGCAACTGAAATTGTGTAATCCCCAGTTCTCACCCAGCTCTGGGCTATCCCAGTGGGTGCTGGGGGCCAAAGGCAGATACTGGGAGCAGTTTCCACGGCAGAGTGAAGTGGGTTAGGTCAGTACTGCATATTATTAACCATTCCTGTGAACGCTGCACTTCACAGGGCTTCCCTGAAGGCAGAACGGCCTTGAATTATTGCTGAAGAGCAGAAAGAACTCAGCAAATAATAAGCGGGGTGGTTTTTTTTTGGCTGCAGTACCACCAAGGCAGTTTAATTGTCCTGAGGAAGTTAAAACTGTTTCTTCTCTGCTCAAACGGCTGCCGGCTGGAGCTGTGCTCCCCACCCCTTCATACCATACCAAGCCTCAAATATTCGGCGAACCTAAGCTTTTCTAGTTGCAGACATACTTGTAATTCTTGCCCATGTGAATGAGTAACAGCAGCGTCCGGGGCAGCAGCACAGACCTTTGGAAACATAGCAGGCATTTTTTTGGTGCCATTTGAAACTCTTAACACGCTTCAGTGTTGATTTTTATTGTTATTTTCTGTCCCATAGGCATTGCCTTTCCCACCATAAAGTCACAGGGCTGAGTTCTGAACTGAATTTCACCACTTATTAGGCTTGTGAAGCTGGTAGCTGTAGCCTCATGGGTGACTACTACCAGGCTGTGATTAATCTGGCTCTGATCTTCAGAAAAACCTCAGGAATTTCAGGGGGGAATGCAGCATGGTTCAGCAGGCTGGCCACGAGCACCCATGTGGGTAAACCGTGCTCGCCCCAAGCAGTGATGACTGGCGAGTGGTGGGGTTTGCATGTAAAGAGCCCAGCACTTCTGAAAAGCAAATAGCAGAGAGGAGAAATCCTCTGCTCATTTCGAAGTTCCATATGGGGATTTGGGAGATGCAAGGGCATTCATGGGAATTAGGCATCTAAATCTCTCTCCCGAAATAAGAATAGCAAATGTTCAATCTTATTAAACTTCCCTCGAGCCAGTCTCTGGAAAAGCAAAAAGCTGATAGTGCAATTCCTTGTCCCCAAATTTCTAATTAGCTAAAATTTTCGAGGCAGCTCCTGCATGGCTGTGGCTGTCAGCACTGAGGGGATTACTGCTTCAGAAGGAGCTGCTGTTCAGGGCTGTTTGAGTGAGGTTGTGGGCCAGAGCTGCAATGCAAAAATGAGATTTAAGTCAAGTCCCTGGGTTAAACAGGACATTTCTGGGTCACGATGACCCTGGCCTGAATTTTCACCCATGCTACCTGCAGCTGGGAAGATGAAATGCAGAGTTTTGCTCCATTTCTTTGCTTGCTTTGAGGTGCTGTAGTAGTACGTGGAGAGATGCAACATGCCCAGCCCTGATGCCTGGACTCCCTCTGTGACAGTTCAGGGACCTGCAGCTCAGAAAACACCAGCACTGCTCAGTGGTTTCATCCCGTGGAGAGAGGGAGGAAGGAAAGGTAGGAGGGAGGGAGGGATGGATGGATGGATAGATGGGTGGGTGGGTGGGTGAGTCGATGGATGGATGGATGGATGGATGGATGGATGGATGGATGGATGGATGGATGGATGGATGGTGGTGGGCAGCAGGCTGGGGGCCTCACATCTGCCACTGCCACCCTGCCCCACACGAAGAGCCTGTCCCACCTTAGCAGCACCTAAACCAGATTAGGCTGAAAAAGTGTAAATGTGGACGGCACACCTTTGCCTCCTTTCAGAGGAAGGCAAATGCATGGCTAATCAGGCAAGTGTTGGTTGCAGCAGGTTTCATACACTTTCCACCCTGAGATTTCCATAGACAGGGAAAGTTAGGCCCTCTAATGAAATGACTCAGAAAAGACTAACTGGTCTTCTAACACATTTTGCATTTGTTTTTGTAGTTAGGCATTTTCAAAGTTTTAAATATCTTCTTCCTACACTGCTGTTTACTAAATAGAACAAGTTGTATAGGAAGGTTACAGAAAGCAAGAGCTTCTGGAGCGACTTCACTTCATTTGCAGTTTGGTGTGATGTTGTGTATTGTAAAAGAAGGGTTGGAGGGAACCTGCAGGATGTCACTGCTCCATCCCTTGACCTCCAAACCCCACAAAGTATGTGGTCTCCATGCTTGTAAGATGAGGAGTCTGAGGCTTTTTGAGTTCCCAGCAACTGTCACTGTGTTTGTCTGCATTGCTCTGGGCTCTGTGCAGTGGAGCAGAGGCAGCAGCAGGGAGGCCCTGGGAGAATGGGGCTCTCTGTGGGGTTTGGGCATTGCTGCAAGATTCTCTTTTGCCCCTCCAGCCCCAGGAACAGACTGGCAGCAGCAACAGGACTGAGCATAAATCGCTCCAAAACTCTCACTGCTTATATTGGATGCATTAAAAATTAATTACTTAGCTTAGTTATTTCATATTGAAGGCAAGACTGAGCAATAAGAAATAAATCCTGTCCTCAGATAAAACTATTACATCAGCTTGAGTGGAGCTGTCTGGGAGCCTCTGGGAGCCTAGAGCTGTGCTTTCTCTTTTGCATAAGCCTGTGCTCAGCACATCCAGGTGAGTGGCTGCATACACTCGGCTGGGTATTAACGCACAGGTTGGATTTCAGCTGGAGCATGTATTTGCAAAGTCAAAGGAAAACCTCATTTTTTCACCATAAAAGGTAAGGAGCAAAATTCCAGAGCTGAATTTACATGTCCTGCTGCTCCCCAACGTGGGAAAAGAATGCTGCATCCTCCCACATATCTGCTTCCCATTCCAGGTCTTCTTCCCTCCCTCTCTTCCTCCCTCCCTCCCTCCCTCTGACTTGTCCATGCAAGTCAAACCTTTTCTGCCATGAGCCAACAATTAATTATAAGTATATAATAACCTCTTATAAAGAAAGCTACATTCAGAAGCCAGGTCTGGTTCCCTTGATGCTTACATAGTTTTCCTCCTGCTCCATTTTCCAAATAAATTGGAGCAGCCCATAGTTTTCACAGGTCTAGGAGGACACCTGGCACAGAAATCTCTTCTGACCTAATGCCTAATAAATAATGATGTAGAGAGAGGATCATCCAGCAGCCAAGCTTGTTTGTGCCACAGTGTGGGGGTTTGAGGGGATATTCCTTGTGGGAATGGGATGCCTGTGTGGGGTCAGCAGCTTTGACTGGGGCCAGAGCCACAGCACTGCTCTGCAATTTCACCCCTTTGAAAATCAGCAGGGGATGGACAGTAAATCTTCTCAAAAAAAGAAGGGAATTTGGGATTGAGCTTTGGAATTATGTTACAGGCATAATGAGAAGAGTGGTCTTGCAATAGTTTTCTTCTACTGAAATAAGCGTGACAGAAGGGGATGTGCTGACAGCAATTAAAACCTGATTTTAGACAATAAGATAAACCCTAAAGTTTCTGAAATTTTCTGGTCCAAGTACAAAGAGATTTACTCTGTTCCTGGTTCTCCTGCCAGTTTTCTAGTGGGACCTGGGGCAAGCCAGTTCACGTCTTCGTGCTTCTTTCCTTATCTGAGCCTCGTAGTAACTCTCAGGCTCAGAAGGGCACCGGGAAGGTGAACTCACTGCCACTACCTCCAAAAGAGCTCTGATGCCCACTGGGAGCCTGGTGTTTGGCTGGCAAACATGGTGGGTGCCTCCACTCCCTCACTGCCACGTGGGTGCTGCTGGCAGGAGCCCACGCTTCCCAGAGCTGCTTCCCTCAGCCCTGCTGCCCTCCCCATGCCTGGCAGATACAACCCAACCGTGTTAGTCTGAAATGTCAAAAGCACCCCAAGGAACAATGCTTCAACCCCACAAAGCTTAAAAGCAACGATCAGTCAGTTTTCAGCCCAAGGGACCTGGCCCTGATGAGGAACCAGAGACAGATGAACAAAAGCAGGTGGCTTTTTGCCCTTTGATGGAGGCTGTTTGTGTTGTTAGAGGGAAGGTGAGGCTTTGTCAAACAACACTCGGTTTAATCATCAGTTAATAACAAGAGAAGAATACTCACAAGCTCTTTAGCTGAACGGTACATACAAGCATGCAATGCCACACCAGGTGCAACAGGAGTGATGGCTACCCCAGGGATCCTGATGCACCAAGGAGCCCATCCAGGCAGTGGTTTGCTGTTTGTCCACAATACCAGGAGATGCTAAACCCAAGCGAGCTGACCGCAGCACCAGGGAGCAGATCTTTTTAGCAGGAAGCACCCAGGGAGCGAAGCCTGGGCCAGAGGATCATGGTGCAAACCCACGGTGCTCCAGGAAAACCGGGTGAACGCTCAGCTGCTTGTACAGAAAGTATGACAGCTGGGAAGGGGCAAAATTCACACCCGCCAGAGGGCTGAGCTAATGTGCCAGTGAGCACAGCCGGTCAGGGGCTTGGGTGAGGAGGGAGATGGCATTCACTGCGCTGGCATCCTTTCCCCAGTGCTGGTTTAACCACACCTGGAGCTTGCGGTTGTACCCAGACAAGCCAGCTCACATCCTTGGCGATTCGAAAGCCGCAGTGAATCAAACCTGGAGAATTCCCTGTTTCCTCGATGGAGGATTTACTAGTTGTGTTAATTCTGGGGACATCAATGCCTGGCCACCATGGAGAGTGGGGGACTGCATCATATGGGGGTGCCAGGTCCCTGGCTGACACCATGGATATCCTCCTGGGGTGACAGTGCCACCAGCACAGCTGGGCCCGGAGCTCCGTCTGTCCAAGGGCAGCACCACGTTACTTCTTCCTGTGCCAGAGCTTCTGAGCAACACAGCACTAGCTTCTGATGGAGTCTCTTGGCATCAAATAACAGCGTAATTACAGGAAAATCAGAGGGGATTTTCCTGGTGTTAAATCCTACCTGTGCCCAGGCCTAGTTCCAATCAGATGTGAGGGGGCTGCACAGGGTGATAACGGCCATGAGGAGAAGGCAGGGCTGCCCTCGTGCTGTAATTGCGTACACTCATGCTGATCAGGGCTGTAGGTGGTGAAATCAGCTTTGATTATTGTGAAACTCTGTTCAAAGTGTTTGCAAAGGGGCAGGGTTGCTTCATTGCTGGGATTAGAGGCAAGTGCCCTCTCTGCCCCGGAAGTATGGGGCCTGCCAGGTTGATGGGAACCCTACCATACTGCCCATACCTTCCCAGGGCAGAGCATGCATCTCCTGTGCCATCTCCAGGAGCCACGGATGGAGCCAGGTTTATTTGTCATCCTCTCTGGATCCTTTTATAAGAGAAGCTTATTGATTTTAATGATGCTCCTGCAAGGACAAAAACGGAGGACAATGTCCTGGGGACCACTGTGCATTAGAAACCCTTTAACCTAAAGGGGCTCATGTTTCCCGACTCCTTAATCTTACTCAGCCTTTCAAAATGGTCTTGAATTTACAGGAGGGGATGATAGGGGTTTATAGGGATGTTGAGACAAAGGTGAGCAACTCCCAAGGTCTCAAACTCTAGTGTATATAAGACAACCGAAGCATTTCATGAGGAAGACAGAAATCTCTGAAGTTCCAGGCTGGGGAATGATCCATCCACCCATTCTGCTTGTGGGGCATAGAGGCCCAAGGGCTCAGGGGCAAGCCACAGATGGCAGGGGTTTGATTTTGCTAGGAAAGCCCAAGCTTTCATTCAACACTGAAGTGCTGTGACAAGTGCTGGGAAAGGGACATTCCCCCAGTGTCAGTGGGACACCAGCCCTCGCATATGAAGCAGTGCTTCTATTTATTTAAGAGACTCTCCCCCAAAGTGCAACATAAGCAAGGAAAGTGGCCTGGGCTAAGAGCCAGGGTGCTAGCAGAAGGATCCCTATCACTCCTCTTCCTTCCTCTCTGGCAGGTGGGAATCCCCCTCCCAGCCCTCAAGCCCTTCGGCTGCCAGGGAGTCAGTGACATCAGCACATTCCCAGCAGCGCTCCCGTGGGCACCGTGTTAGCTTTGCCCTGAGTCATCTTTCAGCAAACAAGATAGATAAGAAAAAAAATGGCAGCGATCCAACCAGCACAGATGCTGGTTTATTTTAAACTACAGAAATGATTTATGTGCTAGAGGAAGGATACTGGCATCTCCTCCTCCCAAAAGTCCTTTTTTTAAAAAGTCCCTTGTTTCTCCCTCTTTCTCACCATTTTCCTGTGGCAGTCTCCTATCATGTCAAGTACCTTCACTGGTGGTACCCTAAACCGAGAAAGGGCCAAAACAAATATTTTGGTGAGAACTGAACAGACCCAAAGCTCCAGAGGGAGAAGAGGTTTTTGTTTATCAGGAAACAAACATCATCTTCACAAGCAAAATGCTATTTTCTCTCTTGAAACCGCCTTACGTAAATGAGGCCAATGAGGTTTTCATTTGCAACACTAATTTGATGAACTCCAGCGGGTTAGTGCTATCACCATATTTAATTAAAGTATTTGCTAGTCTAGCTGAGCCCCTCCTCCCTAGCAAGGGCCTGTACTTCGGAAGTGCTGCCGACCTCTAGCACCAGTGCCTGGCCTCTGGCCAGAAGTGTGGAACAGAGTAGTTTTATGAGCTTCATGACCCTGTCCTCTTCTTTTGGTATCCACAGCTGATCTTTGACAGGCACTGGGCTGTTGAAGCTGATATTGTTTAGCCCCAGAGAAGTGAGGCAGCTACAATCACAGCCAACATGCAGGGACACAGCCCCAAATCCCTATTTCAGCCCTGTCATTTGCCAGGTCAGTGTTTGTGCCAGCCCAAGTCCAAAGTGGGGACAGTGTTTTCTTGGGCACATGATGCTGTTGAGCTCGCGTTGGGAAACCAGAGGTGAAAGTTTTGTGTTCAGCACTCACGGTGATGACGGGTCATAGCAGGACACAGCCATGCACCTGCAATTTCTGCTCAGCTCTTCCCAAAATTTACTGACATCAAAAAGGAGCCTGAGAACTTTGAAAATCAGATCAAGTGACAAAAGCCCTGACAAGCCCAGAGCAGCAATTACAGCTGTAGTTCTGATTTCTCTCTAGCCTTAAAATGAGCCAAATACAGGGGTTACATTACTTTTCCCAGTAAGCATTTCCTGCAGAAAGATCCTGAGCATGATGTAGCTGCAAAGCATGAGTCACTGGCTGGGTTACCTGGCATGACGTGTGTGTTCTCCGTCTCCATGTTTACACTGCAAACCTCATGTCTGAGCTGGCTGTCATCTAAGTGCCTTGTTGATAACTTTATGCTAAATTATACCTTCCAGCCCTTGGGATCATGCGTCGTGCCACCTCAGCCGTGCTTCTGAACTGGCCAGGGAAGCTGTGGTGGGAATGCTGGCTGATAGAAAGTTGGAAGACACTAGCAAATGTTCCTCTGTCAAACCTGGGAATGATGGCTCTGGCTTTCTTGTATGTCCTGAAAACCCTAGGTTTGCTGTAAAGGCTCACCCGGGCCTCTCCATGGGTTTTTGGGAAGGAATATTGCACCATTCCCAGCTTTTACAAACAGAGAGGATACTCTGGCTCATGGTTATTAGTTTTCCAGTCCAATCCTTGCATCCCTGCTTGCAGATCAAAGTCTTTGCCAAGTAGTTATTTCTTTGCTTGGAAGGTACACATGATCTCTTTTCTCATTTGAGTTCTCTATGTTAATTAAAGTAGGAAAACAATAATAATCTACTACAAATCGGTGTGGCATCCATCCAGGTCCCCTGTCTTGTGTCATGCTAGCTGCTGCAATGCTAATCCCATGCCAGTGGTATGCCTGCCAGGAAATCTTGGGGGGTGAGTAGCCTTCATGGGTATCCCAGACACAGGGATCTTTCCTCAGGGACATTCTGCAGGAGCAGTGCTTTAATTCTCTTTGCTAGGTTTTCTCTTCCTGCCATTAAGCTAATAACCACGTTGTTATATTAAGTGCATCTTCATTTTTGTAGGCACAATACACAAGACATTTAACTTGGTGGAATGTAATAGCTTTAGTCAGGGATGAGCCCTCGTCTGTCTGATGACCACATGAGATCAGGACAGGTGACATGGAAAAGGGATGAATTGTTCAAGTGCATGCAAGCATTTTTAGAAAAAAAACCCAACATTTTTGAACAGGTACAACCCAAACGACTTCGTAGCTGCTGATGTGTCTTTGATAATTTAGATTTGTGCACACACCCTCATTATAAATGTGCCTTCATTTGGCTCATTAGTCCCAGGCACAGAGCACCAAGGGGTGTCGTCCATCTGTGGTGGCATCCCAGCTGTTAGCCATGAGGCTTCATGAATCCCAACTTGTTGGTCTCACGTGCCCTCCAAGGATTTTCCTTTCCAGCACCTTCAAGTGCATGTGGAAGAAGATTTTCCCTTGTTACAGCCCAAGTCTGCATTATACATTCACGCATTTAAAACATATACAATCTTGTAATTAAATTCCAGACTATTTTAAGTGCCTCTTGTAGTGATTTGAAGGTCTCGTAATTCAGTACAGCATATGTTGCTTTTATAGTAAGCTCATTTTCTGACAGCTGCCTGCGTGGGTTTCCCCTACTATCTTCATCCTCCCATCAATGAGCTGCACGGCAGGCACTGAAGGAAAGCAGGGAGCAGCAGGCACAGGTATCATTCACAGACTGGAGCAAAATGTGTTCCCATCTCAGTCCAGGCACAAAATCCTGACTTTTTACCAGTGGCAATGCTAAGGTGAGACTCAGAAAGATGAGAAGGCTACACAGCTCTGCATCGAGTGGTTTAATCAGAAAATGGATGGGGGCTCACATGAACTGTGCCATCTCAGGGGCTAGCATAGACTCCTTTGCCATGGTTACATGAGCCAGGAGGGAAGATGAAAGGTGGTGGGTACTCAAGTGCTATTTCTTCTCTTTAAAGCCCAGATGGTTAATGAACCCAGTTTCCAAAGCTATGGCAGGAATGCTAGCAGGCAGGAAGTGCTCACGACTATGAGTACCTGACCAGAGCTGATACACACAGCTCAGCTTCTTCCTTTTTTATACCTGGGAAGAATCTTATTTTTGCTTATCAGATGGTAAACATTGGCACATCTTTCTGTTTGTTAGTCTGCAAAGCTAACAGCTTCATCTTGGCTCCTCCTCAGGGTTTATGCATAGAAGGGAGCCCTCTCAGGAGCACCTGTGAGGGCAGGGATGCTCCTACAGGACAGGGGACGGTGCCCTTGGAGTGCATTGCTCATGCCTGTCATTGCTGGTGGTGACCTCCAGAGCACAGAAGTAAGGGGCAGATATGTGGCTCCTTACCATGATCCCCAGTCCATCTGTCATCAAGAGATGGTGGTGTGTGGGGGTGTTTGGCAGTTTGGAATAATCCTACTGAAAAATATAATTAATAATAAATAACAAAAATAAATGACCTATCTGCGAACAAGGCTGATTGCGTGGCTTTTTGGATACTAATGGGCAATGACCCTCTGCATCCAAATGTCCTCGCACAGCCCAGGGAGCAGCCTTTCCCACACGGATGCAGAGAAACTACCTAATGCTAATGCACACTTTAAATTATTGTGAAAGTGCCTGGAGCCGTGGGTGAGTGCTTTAAATAGAACTCAAAATAGCACATAAAAATAAGCGGCACTCTTGGTGTCATCCCAAATTGCTGCAAAAGCTACACCATCACATGAGACTTTGGAAGCTGCCTGGAGTCAGCCAGAGCATTCATCACACTCCCAGTTAAGTACCCTTCAGAATTCAGGGGTTTAATGAACATGAAGACCGAAGGCTGTGCTGCTCTCACCTCATAGTTGGGAAAAAATCCTGTTCCTCTCTTTCTCCTCAGCTGCAGCTGGCTCAGCACTGTGGTATTCCGGGCTGTCAGTCACGGTGCCTCATTTCAGGCAATGTAATATCATGGGCAGCGTAGCCCCGAGCTGCAGCTGACTGTTTCGCAATGCATTCGGTGTGAAATTTTCCCATCGTTTGTCAGGAAACTCTTCCTAGCCACTTTTTTTTTGGAACAGACCATTAATGCTAAGCGGAAATCTGCAGGCTCCGGGCCAGGTTTTGTAACGCTTCCAGAAGTAACGTGGGGACAGTAGTATTGCATTTAAAAACAAAATGTCAGACAAAAATGATAACCTTTGCACTCCCCAGTTGTATAAATATTGCTTTTCTTTTGTTCTGCATGCAACACTGGTATGGACAGACCACGTGGACGCAGCTAGCCCCCAGATAACTTCTTTAACTAAGTATCTACCACATGGGATTGCTGCCTATGCTGCTCTGGAGGTCTGGGGAAGTCTCTGGAAACACGAAATGCTGGACACGGTTTAGCCCTCCCCATGCCAGCCCTATGTACTCCTCCAGCTCCAGCCTCCCATGCATCTAGTGTTTCCCCGGAAGAGGCTAAGAAGAGGGAAAGAGGAAAAAAAGGCAACAATTTTAGCACATTTGGGGAAATAACATGGGAAATCCTTTTCACTTTCAGAGATAGATCCCATTTGTGCTGTGGTGTAAATCCATGGGAAAGAGTGTGGGAGGAGGAAGACCAGGGGCTCTCAGGAGCAGCAGGACTTGTCTCCCATGCCCAAGGCACCAAAATCTGTGAGGAAAAGTTGCCATCATGCATGGTATGAGGATAACACAGTGTGTCAGTAACTCACTTTTTCTGTCCTTGTCAGGAGCCACTCCTGCATGCTGATACTTAAAAAGACATGTCTTGTTACCCTGAAGATTTCTTGGTGGGGGGGTGTGTGTATGAGGAAGAGAAGAGCTGCAGGGAGTGCTGTGGATACATTTAGACACGCATGTGTTTGTCAGCAGACACGTGTCCCAGAGGAATTTTCGGTTTGTACCCACTTCAGCACATCACCTAGGGACCGCATCAGCCCTTGTCTGGGTGAGATGCAGAGGAGGAAGATATAAATGTTACCAGCCCAAGTAATACATTTATAAGCAGAATTAGCCAAGCAAAAAAATATTCTAGTCTGGTGTGAAAATCCTTGACAGCAGAGCTCAGGCTGGATGGATGGAACAGAGTAGGTGGCTCAGCATTGGCTGGAGCTGGGCTGTGGGAGAGTGACAGTCCCTCCTGGCTCCCACAGGCTGGTCCTGCCACCATGCTGTGCCTGCATGGAGCAGTGGCAAAGCTGGCTTCCAGGACAAGCCTTTGCAAGGGCAAAGCAGCTGTAAGGCATAGTATGCATATATATGTATGTGTGTGCATACAACCTCTATCAACATGAGTATTCTCTTCATCCAACTCATGAAATACCCTGCTATCATCTTATTTCTTTTTTGTTTTGCTGCCCTGTTATTTAGGAGTGTAATATCAGAGGAGCCTGTGCTCAGCACTGGCTGGCATTTCTGTTTGTGTCTGCCTGCCCTCCTGCCTGCAGTGTGGTGACCCAGCTCCTGCCTCCCCAAAGCCAGCACAGCTCCTTTGTACCCAGCAGTCCCCGGTACCCAGCACTCAGCATCACTGCCCTTGGCAGGAGAGGTATACTGCTTCCTGACAATACATTTTGGTGTGTTAGAAACTGCTTTGGCTGGTTTATTTCCTATATGTGTGCCTTTCTGAGGAAGCATCAGTTGACTTTCGTTGGTCTTTGTGCTGAAGCTTTGTTTAAACTTCATCTGATTGTGAGCAAAACATGTCTTTGAGTGCTCTGCCCCGAGTCCCTTCTTTAAATAACAAGGTGCTGAAACAAGAGATGGAGGGGAAAAAAGCATTTCCAATTCTCTGCTGTTCCCTTTCACTGCAGCCCATTGTGTATTTTGTATCCACCACCAAATTATTCATGCATTAGGTATCTTCACTACATCAGCTTTATGAAGAACTCATAAAAGATAAGTATTGTGCACTCCAGAGGGACTTTTACAGTGTGGTTTCAGGGTACTTAGCAAGTACTTCATCTGGCCAAAGCTGTGTCTTTTTTCGCAGAGCAGAGCTCTCTGGGAAGGGATGTGCAGAGATGGGGACCAGCAGAGCCTGTGCAAGGCGTGGCATTGCCCGTTGTTGGGTCCTCATCCTGCAGCATTGCTGTCAGAATAGCCCCTGCCCTGTGGCAGCTGGGTCAATAAACCAACAGATTTGCCTTTTTTTTTCCTTAATGTACTTAACACCTCTTTTTCATAGGTGTCTTTAATAGCCTCAAAGTTTAATGAGGAGCCATTAAAGCATAACTGGAGGACATTCAGAGGGCATCTCTGGAGTGGCTGGGCAGCCAGTGCTGAAAGAGCTGTGAGATGCCCCTGGCCAGGACAGGGTGAGGAAAAACACCTGGGGAAAAGTACGGACAGAAAATGAGAATTGGTGACTTCAGGCAGGGTGTGTTCATTAAATGTAATAGAGAAAATGCTGACAAAGCTGGTTTTGCATTGGAAACTAAGTTAAATGGGATCTAAGTATTTTACAAAAGTACATATACATGTCGTTTGAATGAAAAATACTCCAAGGATTGCCAGGGTGGGGAAAGGTAAGACAGAGAAGGTTAGGCACTCCTGGGGGGCTGAAGCTCCCTTGGGATGGCAAGGGAGGGTTGGAAGTGGGAGGCAGGGTTTCCAAGCACTCCGTGCAAGTGAGGATAGGGGATGTTGGTTTTACTCGAGCATTACGGAATAGAGCCAGCCTCCTTGCCAAGGCAGCGGAAAACCTGCACTTGACTCCTCCTATTGCCAGTAAAGGCTTCTGTCAATGACAAGTGTGCAAAAGCATTCCAACAGTGTTCTTCAAACCACCTCAGAATGTTTTTTCTGAGTCATGGAACAAAACTGGACAGACAGCCATAAATGCCTCTGAGCTGGGAAGCTGCCCTTGTACTGGGCACACTGCTGAACAAACCTGCTTCCTTTGCTGTCCCAGCAAATTCCCACTTGGAAACATAAAGATGCTGCTCCTAAATTAAAAGACATTCTCCTGCTCGCCTGGTGGCAAATGCAATGCAGCCTTTTATTATGATTGCATTTTAGGTTTAGTAATTTCTGTATCTGCTTTGCCTCCCCACAGCAGGCCACCCACTGTGTCCCTGTGGATGCCGCCAAACACACCTTTTGTCATCTATCCTGTGTGTCTTCAGAAACCACGCCTGTGGGACACAGTCTGCTGTTTCTGGGCAGAGTCTGCTGAAGCCTCTGATGTGTTGCTTGTGCCAGGCGCATGTACCCAATGCACCTGGATGTGTGTTACAGTTATGGAAAACCATTTCTCCTCCTGCCTCCACAGCATTATCCTCCCAGGGCAGCCACCATGCAGGTCACAGAAAGGAAGGACTAAGGGTGCTTCTGGGGATTGCTCCAAAACCTGGCTGGCTTTTCCCTGGGTCACCCTCCCAAATGCAGCAGCAGCAGCAAAGCCCCTGTGTTTGCAGTCCCATGAGCTCCACATCACTCCCAGGACAAGGTCCAGGGTTCACCAGAGCAGCCGGTGCAGGTGTGGTGCTTAGGGCCATGCATGGTCCTGCCTAGGCTCCCTGTGCCATTCTGTTTGGCTTGCCCAGAACTGGACCAAATTCATACTCAATTCATGCAAACACCACCAAGATGTGAAGTTCAGGAAGGGAGACTGCAACAAGGTGGCCCTGATGAAAGCAAGTGCCAGCATTGTTCACTGCAGTGGCGCTTTTTAGTTAGGGAATGAAAAATCCAGCTTCCTTCTGATTTTTGTACATCTCTGTTTCTATGAACCTGAATTCTACTTTTTAAAATAACTGTTACACATGTAGAGTGTCCTAAAATATACTCCTAACCTACTTCCATCTAGTTCTGTACTGAAGATGACAAGCTGCAGCTCAAGGAGAACTGAGTCCGTGTAGCAGGACATCGCTGGAGGCTGGTCTGCTGCTCAAGCAACCTGCTGAGAAGCAGCAGGGCTGCAGAAGGTGAAGCAATGATGTTTTTTTTTTTTTTTCCTAAGGATCAAAGCAGTAATTGGAGCTTGCAATGAAATTCAGTATTTACGTTTGATTTTGGGACACACATTCAGGCATTCAGGGACTTGTCCAAACCACAGAAGTATGCATACTCTGCCTGTTAATCCCCTGGAAATGGCTTGCCATGCTATTTCTGGGCTTTCTGCCTCCCATCCAGCAGCAATCACCCAGCAGTATCCCATTGCTGGGATGGCTGCCTATCCCAGCTCTGGAAAGGGTGCCAAGAAAATACAAACTGAAGGAAAAAATTTAGTCTTTCATAATCTTCAAAGCAAGGCACTAAGTGTTGGATAACATGCTGAATGTTTCTCTGGAAATACAGGGGGACTCTTGTGGGCTTTTTTGCTTCCTCCATCAGTTCTAATGCTTGAAGTCTCCAAATGCAAGCTGAAGAGGTCATCTCAGGACCTGACTTTTAGAGCATTTAGAGTCACACAGCTGGTGGGAGGCAAATGTCCTCCTAAAAGCCATGTGGCTCCTCAGAATGGAGATGTGATACACCTCAAGTACAGGTGCAGGGGGATGTGGTGTGGGGAGGCAAATGTAGAGGAGTTAAATGGTCCTGTGCAAGGTTTCAGTGCCTGGTATGGGGCCTAGGACATCTGACTGGTGTCACCTCCTTGGACATCTCTCAAGGCTACAGGAAGATGGTGCCGCTTGTGGTCCATTTGCTATGTCTTGGATAGAACCTTTGTGGTCCTTCCCCATGCCCCAGGCAGTAAAACCACCCTGGGGTTTGGTTATGAAGTGGAGCTGTGGGCATTAAATTGGAACAAGTAGTCTCATTTTTAGTTCCCACATTTGAAACCAAATTTCCAATGGTGAAAACAGTCATTTCTGAGTATTTTATGGCCCTGCTGAAGAGGTTCATGAAGCATTTTCACCCAAGCTGCAGGGAAGAAATGCAGTATTGTGAAGAGGAACAAAGAAGTTCAGTCTCCAAGGATTGATGAGCATATCCAGAACACAAGGGGTTTATCCAGGTCACCTTATTCATGCATACCTAGTAAGGAAATTAATGGAGCTCCTGGAGTTATTAGCTCTAATTCATGACCTACTAATGGCAATAAAGCTCTAAGAAAGCAGAAGACTTGTTATGCTGAAGGGCAAAGATGCGTGGTTCTTTGTGGTTTATCTTAGTGATTTGGACTCGCATTCATGAGAGAGGAATTATAGGGTTTGATCCCTGCCCAAAGGACTGCTCTGCATTTTATTGGGGAGTAGCATACGTAATACCAACACTTTAAAAAAATGGTGATTGGGTAATTAAAGGCTCACTAATCTAACTTTATTTAAAAAAATGGATGAAGGAAGGAACTGTTACTGTTACAGAGGTAAATGGAAAACAATATAAAAGTGGCACAAAGGTGAAACAAAGGTTAATTGAGCCTGACTTTGCTAGGATAATGGATTTCTTAGATAAAGGAAATGTAGGAGATTGCATCTATCTGGACTTCAGTAAAAGCTGGTTGCAGTGGCACAGGAAGGAGGTGGAACAAGGAGGAGATGTCAAATGGAGGTAAGAAATGGGCAGCAGCAGGTGACAGCACGAGGAGTGGAGCAATTTCCTACAAGATCCACATGGATCCAACCTTGTTTGGTATTTTCATTAATGACCACAACAAGAAAAAAAAATGTGGTGGGGGTCTTGCTGATGAAATCTTCTGATGGCACAAATTTAAAGGGAAGAATCAATAATCAGGGGGCCTTGAGGACTGAAATAATGGAAAGGAAAATCAACGGTATAAAATGCACTCAGGACTTCACAACGAAAACTTGAGCTGTATGGTGAGAGTACGTCAGTTCAAAATGATTAAGGAGAAGGGTTCTGCCTGGTCACAGAGGATAAAGACTTCCTAGGATGTACAAGTATCTCACTAGCCCTCACCTAATATGTTGTACACAACTCTGATCAGGCATGTTCAAGAAAAAACGAGCTCTTCTGGTGCAGGATTGACTACACGAACCTGGAGTATTTAATCTACAAAAATCTCAGGAAGTAAAACGTGAGAAAATCTGACTGCTGTCTGTGAAGATGTTTATGGGCCAGATACTAAGCAGAGGCAAGAAGTTTTCTAAGTCATGAACAAGTGGGAAAACACAATGGGAACTGAAAGAATCCTTCAAGACCTGAACTAAAACCATCACAGCAGTGTGAAACTGTGAAACCAGACCAAGGCACTGTTTTGGTGGCCAGCTGTGAAAACTAAGAAGCCAGTTCTGCTCAAGACAGTGGAGGACTACACTCTTAGGTGGAGAAAGAGACTATTTGATGTGGTGCCTGCAGTAGCAGAGGGCTCAATGATAAACCTGAGGATTCTTCAAGTCAGACCAGAAAAACCTGAGATCCCGCCACCCACCTTTGTAGTTGATCTGATCACTGTGTGTGATAACTAGGACACAGAAGGAGGAGGAGTGCACAGAAGGACTTGATGTTGTTGAGGATCTCTTTATTCCCACGGTCAGTTGGGTGCAGATGAGATCACCACTGAGAAATTTGAATAATTGACTTTCTGAGCCTCCTGTAGTGGGGCACAGCCTTCCTCCTCCTCCCACAGCAGCAGCAGCCTAAGAGCTGAGGTTTAAGTGTTGTGGGTCTCAATAACTGCATGTTTTTTGAGACTGGGAAAAAAAATGGAAGAGTTTCCCATGTTTTTTCCACAGCAGCAAATCAGATCAGAGGAACAGGATTTGGAAGTATTTATTACTTTGGGCAAAGATTTCATCACAACTTGAGGCCAGTCTTCAGTACAGATGAAATATTAAGAGCCCAGGTTCAGGAGTGGGGAAGGGGTAAAAGGGATGTATGAGGCTCAGAGCCTGAGGGAGATGCTGGGAGATGCTGATGATTACATTAAAAAAACTGTAAACCAAACCTATCTCCTACCTCCACTCATTGGTTATTTGAAATCAGCTTAATTGCTGTGAGTTAGTAAGGCTGAGTCCTGATGCTTTGTCCCATTCAATGTTTGTCTTTTCCCATTCAATATGAAAATAGACCAAATCTATTTGCCAATAAAAAGCCAATGACTGATAGATGGCAGTGCTTGAGGACACATACAGCTACATTAGGATAGTGCTGGAAAGGCAGAAGTGTGTCCAGTTTAACTGCATAGCTCCTTTCCCCATGAAAAGCAGCGCAGTGTGCATCACTGAGCCAAGAGATCAGAGTGAGCTGTGGTCCAGAGCCTCATTTTCCCTTTTCAGCAAGGAACAGAAACTCCTTATCTCTCCAAAAAGAAAATTACACACTTAAGGGTGGACTGTACTTTGATTTTGTTAGAAGTTAAAAATCAATGGAATTCATTTTAAAGCTCCAGTGGAGTAAGTGGTTTTCAATATCTAAAACTAATATGAATGTACGCAAAATCTGGTCTCCCAGGCTGGCTATGCACAGCACATCTATTCCCATGTCTCCCCTGAAGGACCACAAAGATGACACACACAAATCGTGATGTATTTCCTGGGTCTTTGGATTATCTTTATTTTCCTGGTACTAGAAACAACATGGATGTCTGTGGTCTCCTGCAGCCTCTAGCAACTTTTGCTGGAGATGTCCAGTGCCTGCAGAGCAATGGAAATCACAGAATGATTTGGGTTGGAAGGGACCTTAAAAGTCATCCAGTTCCAACCCCCCTGCCATGGGCAGGGACATCTTCTACTAATCCAGGTTGCTCAAAGCTCCATCCAACCTGGCCTTGAACACTGCCAGGGATGGGGCAGCCACAGCTTCTCTGGGCAACCTGTGCCAGTGTCAGATGAAATACTGGGATGCTGCTTTGCTTCCCCTGGGCAGATGCTGCTGAGCTCCCTGAGCACCATGTCCCAAGTACCCTTTGCAAAAAAAAAAGTTGTTTAGTACCTTGGCACACTCCCAAAACCACTTTGCTGGGTGACAGACAACCACAGCAGCAAAGCAGTGTTTTCCCTCAGGCACACTGTACATCAAAGTGCTCAGTGGCCTGGGGGTGTGTTTCACCACAACCGCCTTTTTCTCCCCATGTGGGCTGGAGTGGAAAAATGAACAGCAGTCACCATATTAAAATGCAAAGTCAAACAAAATTCTCCACTCCTTTTAGCTTCATTAGGAGGGTCTTCCATTTGGCAAATTAAGATGAACCAATCAAAATCACATTTGCAAAACAGACATTAACAAATCAGTAACTGTAAAAACAGCCATTAAAATAGCTTTTAATGTTTCCAAATTGACTGCAGTGAATGCAGATCATATGGTGCTCAATTGAGTTTAGGAAGGAGCTATTATTTCTGCATATTTATACACCAGCAGCTGAATTGCATCTTTCAATTTTTAAAAATGTGGCATTCAAGCCACAATAATCCCAGCTCTGACAACCTTTTGATTCAGCCCAAAACAATGGTGGGCAAAGCATCAGGAGGAGGGATCTCAGCCATAACTTGAAATAGCTGTGGTGATAGAAGAGCTCGGGAAGCAGCAGGCAGCAGAGAACAGTTCGTCAGCAGATACAAAGATGGCAGATGCCAACACTCATGGCTCAGCTTGCCTCCCCCTCGCACATCCTTTGGAGATGGGCAGGCCCAGCAGTTGGGTTATGGTCAGTGTGTTAAAGGGATGACACAGTGAGACAGTGCTGCTTGCTGCTGGCCAGGGATCCACCTTGGCTGGGGGACAAAAGGCTCCCAGGCCAAACTCTCAAATCTAAGCACCCAAGCAGGCTGGGGAGATGCAGCAGCAAGAGCTGCCATCTGCACCCACCTATGCTCCAGAGGATGCTCCTGTTCCAGCCATGCCCCTAAATCATCCTAAAGGCTGTGGGAGCGTGGGGTGAGAGGATGGGTGGGGTGGGATTTGGTGATGAGTTTGCTAAAGGAGCAAAACAAATCTTCGAAGACACATCAGCTGCTACAGCCCTGAAGCAAGGGCTGCTCCCCTTGAGACAACAGGAATGGAGAGGAGGTGAAGCACGGTGCCAGCAAAGGGAAAAGAGCTCATTTGTGCAGTGGGGATGTACCAGGGCTCTGCAGCCACCATATGGTACAAGCACATCTTAGATCAAACAGCATCTCAGCACAGACACACACATACCGAAGGAGTGGATTCCTGCATATATTTTAAGACTAAAATAAATGCCTTTAAGTAAAAGCACACCTGGATGTTGTGTTCTTCCACAGCAGAAACATACTGACTATTCCCCAAAGTGTTATTCTGCTTCCTCTTACACTCTGACCTAGAATAATAACCATATCAATGATTTTATATTAAGATAAATATGCTGTCATGCTTGATTAGCAGTGTTTACAGAGTATCCTTTAATTTGGAATAAGTAGATAATCCAAATACATGAATCCTAACAGACCTCCATGAGGAAAGGACTACCACAAAAGCAAAGAAATGGCCAAGTTAGGCAGCATGACACGGTCTGGCAGAAGCCCAGGGCAAATTTGGAGTGTCTGGGACACAGACCACGAGTCTGTGGTCTTGGTGAGCAGCTTGCCCACAACTGAAAGAGCTTGTCCACACAGCTGCACAGCTCTCAGTGGCCTCCTTTATGATAAACTCTTCCATTTTTTATTGTAAAGAATATATATTTAACAATTCAATGAAATTCTTAACCATAACTCTTCATAAATATTCTGCATCTGTAAGTAGCTGCACCAAGCGCAGCACAGTATAACTATAAAATCCTGCATTTCCCTCCATTACAGGAGCCCTTTCTGTGGGGGATTGCCTTTATATTTAAAATACAGACAACCACAGCTGTGTTTGGCCGAGGTGCGGTATGCTCTTGACTCCCCTGCTCAATACCACTGCCCTCAGTGAGAGAGAAGAAGCCGCAGGCTGGAGGAGGTTCAGCCCTTGGCAGGATGTAGTGGCAGGATCTGTTATTTCTACTAATTTATTTCCAATCAGCTCTGCACAAGATGGATTTCTGCCTGCAGAAGGGCTGGGAACACAACCCAAAGCTTCTATCTGGCCTTGGGATATCACATTGCAGCAGATTTTTCTAGTTAGAGGGAAAAAGCCGACTCAGTAGCTCTGTGCCGGATGGCTGGGAAAGGAGAATTCCATCTCCAAAGGCTTCCTATCAAAACTTGGGGTTTTTAAACTTTCCAGCCCCAAAAGGGAAATATAATATTTTGATTAAACATTTGTGTCATCCAAATGAAAGACTTGAGGCACTTTTCTTTATATCTCGTTCCCCAGATGATTATTTTCCATAGTGAAAAAGACCCCAAATATCATCAAATTGCATTAAAAATCTAGGAAAATGTTATCAATATTAATTTGGTGAGAAACCACGATAAGAAAAAGAGATGATAAATGTGACCATATGCGTTTTCCTCTCTCCTGTTTGCTGGATCAGGCCTCCAAGCAGAAGTCCCATTACTGAAGGAACTTCTTCAAAGACAAACAACACTTTTTGCTCACGCATGGAGAAGTGTGCTATTCCACCACCATGTGTGTCTTTCCATATGTTAGCTAACACCCCTCCATAGTTACCATAAGTTATCCCAGATGGAGGGAAAGCTGAAATTCCCCAGGACCAGCACGGCACCATTTGGGCACTGCACATGCCTGCACTGGCAGCGGTGCAGCGGTGCAGTTTTGCACCAGCTGAAACTTTGCCTTCTGCTCACAAAGTGCAATATTTAAATAATAAACCAGCAGAAAATGTTCCCATAATGAAGAATTTCATATGGCAGTTCCCTGGCCGGTGGCAAAGCTGGGGGATAGCTAAATATGAAAGGCTCCTGGGAGCCATGGAGAAGAAAAGCTGTTTTGGTTTGCTAGAAAGGTAACAAGAAGCATGTTTCTTTATATTATTTATGAGTGGCAAGGTTGAACTTTAGAACAATATGTAGTGTCAGACACTAAATGAAAACCCCAGATATGACCTACAGGGTGTGAAAGGGACATTATCAATTTCCTTAGCACAGGTTGTATGGCTTTCTTAGAAACTGCCATGAATATTTTCTGGAAGTCACATTTAAAAACAGCATCTTGGATTCAGCTGTGGTTCAAGATCTTTGCTTTCATTGCTGAGGGGGAAAAAAAGTACATTTGGGATTTCTGGGGTCAGACAGCACCAGTGCAGGGTTTGTACTGGGAGATGAGGAGCAGAGGTGGTGGGTCACTGTCTGCTGGCTGGGGATGCTGCAGGACTGCTTGGTACCTCCAGACATCCCCTGAAACTGAGACAAAACCCTGTTCTCAGCAGCATTTCTAGGAATGTAAATGAAAACAGAGCTTGCAAGGGAAGCCTTTCATTCAGGTCAGCAGAGCGTCCCTGACCACTACAGACCAGATCTCAATAGACTCTCTTTTCCCATCAACTCACCATCAAGTCATCAAGGGCATGTATTTCTGTCCTGGGCTTTAGCAACAGCGTGTCCTGTACTTGGAGCAGTGCTAATTAACCTGGGGATTCATTTGCCTCTGGTCAGATCAATTGTTACAGCCGTCCCATTTTGGAAGCAGCGAAGAGGTGTCCTTGCTAATACCATCTCTAACCGGCAGAGGAAGGATGCATCAAGGAGACAAGGGCTGAGTCTGGAACATTTGGCCAAATTCAGGAGAAATTTTAAGAGTCCTGCCCCCCAACACCTCCTGTTTCTTCAGAAGTGTCTGAATCTTTGCTGAAAAAAAACTATTTACCTATTACCACCATGGAGCTACCCCATAGCTGGATACCATCCTCTATATTAAACCAAAGCAGGATATTAATATTAATGCCCACATTCATATGTGCCATTGGAACAATCAACAATCCCAACCGTACTATCACCAAGTGATCTTTTGCAATTAGTAAGAGTATGGCCAGGACAGCCTATTCCTGCCCCTGGGCATACATTGCCTGTTAGAGGGGCTCAGGTATTACACTTCACATTCTTGCAGAGCATCTCCCAGCTGACTGTGGAGTTCTCGAGATTATTTTTTGCCCCCTTCTGATTCATGAATAATGTAGTGATGGGCAGAGTGTCTGACAAGAGATGACAAATGAGTGTCCTCAAACGCAGCACGAACAGACAGGATCCCATCAGCTCTCCACCCACATTCTCCACTCCCAATCACCCCTTCAACAGCTTTGGGCTGTTTGTCTGCAAAGGACAGGAAAATATAAACTTGGAGAAGCATCCTTGAATATAAAAATCAGCATTATCTCTCTTTCAGGAGCTTTTGCCAAGAAGCAATCACATCAAAATGATTTTTCATTTCCTGTTTACCCCAGCCCACGGTTCAGATTTCTCTCTATAAAACCAACAAAGCATTTACTGAAGTTTGGGACATTTCTCCCCTTTTTATGGTGTAATAAAATAAAATGTGTCTGGTCTTCATCTGGTATTAACCAACACAGCACCACTCCATGACCAACTGCTGATTGACACTAGGGGAGAACCTGGCCTGACGCACTCCCCTGTTGCATTGCCTTTCCTGCTATTGCCTACATGGCATTATCCAAAGGAGAATGTAACAAGCATGACCTGCTGGTGCACCAGGTCCCTTTACACCTTGCACTCTTTTCTAAACCACACTGGTGGGTTAGAGAGAGGACTTTGGAGCTGTCGCTGTGCTATTTTGTTCGCTTTCCTGAATTTTAAGCTGCTTGTCCAGCTTATAGGTCCAAGATGTGTTGCACCAACCTCAGCAGTGCTTATCAACATGAGGGAGGTCCTGGAGTATCCCAGCAGCAGCATGCAGCCTTACTGCAAAGAGGGATGCTGGCGTGAAACCTCCCCCAAGAGCACCAGAAACCATCAAAGAAATCCTGCAGCAAGGCTGTTTTTCCAGAAGGACCATCCCACGCACATTCACGGCTGTGTGGAGCTCATGCAGCTGTTGGCACACAACTACGCCTCATCTCAGATGCTTTTTTCCTGTCTGCTCATTGCCACATAAATAGTGACACGTACCAGGAACGTGTCAGCAGATACTACCTAGAAATACAGTTTCTTACATCTTCCAAGTACAGGAAAGTGCATTTGCATTTTCCAAAGGGGAACTTATTTTTTTTTGTTAAATGCATCTGATCACATCATTGTATCTGCTCTCTTAAAACAACTAAACCTCGGTAGGTTTTTATATGAGTGAAACAGGTTTTAGTCAATGCATAAAGATACCTTTTCCGTTCATTCAGTGCATTGCTGAAGTGAGTAAGGATGGCTTGTGTGGTGCCTTGCAATAGACTCCCTTGTTGCCCTGCTCTGAAACTATATGGCTCTTCTGCAATGGTCATGGGTACAACACAGGGCCATAGGTTCTGGGTGGGTAATGTGGCAGAGGGAACTGTACTTAAGCAGAAGGAACCTCTCAAAACCCTGTTGCCTCCTGAAAGCTTGTGCCCATCCTGTTACTCAGCTCCACATCTCATGTGCAAAAGCAGAATTAACAGAGTTGTAAGAAGGGGAAAAATATACCTGTTAGCTGTCTCCAAAGAGGAGCTGCTGCAGCACATGATGAGCAGCAGATCCAAAGGTGTCACCTAGCAGGGGCACTGTGGCAGGCAGATGTGCTTTTGTGACACTGCTGTAAGATTTTGTTGCTCCAAATTACACACCACTACTTACCTGCATTTAGCAATGCCTGCAGTTACTCTGGTGAGGCCTCTGCCAGATTTCACTCGTGGGTTTGGGGAGGGGGAGAACATCTGATGGGACTCTCTGTCTGACATGTCTCAGTGCTTCGACTGTGGTTCACACCATCTGCATCCACTAATGCAGTAATGGAATGACTTCATTTTCCCTGTGACATTTCAGAGGAGATTAGTTTTGCACTGTGTAACTCAAAATCAGACCAATACTTTTTACCTCTATCCTAAGACGGCCTTAATTCTGCAAACCAGTGACAAATCAGCCAGCCCATACAGATTTCCTCTTATTTTGACCTGAATAAACTCACTGCAGGTGTTGACTGCTCCCTGCAGTTTGGTTACTGGCATGGTTCAGCCCTGACCTGTGTGACAGATCTCATATCCCAAGGGATGGAATTCCAAGATGTCATGCTTTCTTCCAAGGATGGTCAATTTTCCAGCCTTCCAACCAATAACTACCCATAGCAAAGCAAGAAGGGGTGCACCAGTGGTGTCTCCATGGGTGGTGGCTGTTCCCTGGACCCTGATGGCAGCAGCAGGGGCAGCAGCTGTAAGGAGAAAGGAGCCACTCAAAATCCTCTTGTTTTCCTCAACCAGAAATATCCCTTTGCAAGCTGAGGAGATGCATGCTGAAACTTAGCTGAGGATGGCTAAAATGTATTTCCAAAGCTGGAGGGTCCTGACCCCTTTCTCCAAGTAAAGGGCATTGCAGCATGCAGTTGCTTTATTGAATTTTTCAGATGAGCAGGTCAATAGGGTGAGCTAAGTGGAAGATCATCAGTCTGCTTTTAGATGCAACGTGAAGCGAGCAACAAAGCTTTGAAGGGAAAGACAGAGCAGCCCACTAAACAGCAGAGGATGACCCTATTGCACATCTCAAGGGAAAAGTGGAATAGTGGGCACTTTCAAACCCCGCTGCTGAGTTCCCTGTGAGTAAATCCAGCTGGAGGTGAGCTGGTGAGCACCAGCTCCTCCATCAGTGATGGGCAAGTGACTCACTCCAGGGACGAGAGCTGTAGAGGAATGCAGGAATGGCTTAGGAGGAGATATCCTACAGCCAGTTGCAAAATTGCCACTGCTCTTTAGTTCTTAGAGGTGAATTAACTGACAATATCTAAGATACCTTAGTGCCAGACCAAGGGCATCCCAGGCACAGGCAATTTTAAATAGAAAGGACAACTTAAAAATCCTTAGGGCCATCACTAGACATGGTGAAATAAATGTTCATATATTCTTTCCTTCACTGTTACATGTGTTACTGATCTAGCACAACAGTAGATGTGTCTTTCAGGCACATTAGGCCAAAATACCTGATTTTCACTTGCATTAAGATTGCATCTTGCCACCTGGCTCGAAGTGGCCCATTTAAATTCACTGAAAGGGTATTTTGCCCACCTACAGATTTGCAAAATGGCCATTTGTGAAACGAGAATCAAACCTGCGCTCAAAAGAATTTACAGACCCTATTGTGTGCCATTAAAATAATTGGTTGTAGACTTCAGCAGGTGAAAACTGGATATTTCTCTGATAAGAAAGATGATTCCCAAATATCCAAGAAGACGTCACTTGAGACAGACAGGTGCTGGCTGGGTACCATCAGGGCTGGTGTTGGTAAATTCCTGGCTGTATCAGCCACCTGGCTGAAAGTGTCCTTGCCTTCACTGAAGCCACTGTGTTCTAAGAAGAAATTTGCCACAGCCCCACAGCAATGTCCGTGGTCTTAGCCAGTAAGTTCTGCCTTGAGCCCCATCTGTTGTGGTAGATGTCACAGATATACTGGGGGAAAATATCCAGCCTTTGATTAGATATTTGTTTTCCTGCTCTCTGGCTCATGTAATCCAGGGCAAACTGCACTAAATAAGATTTTGAGATGCAGGCTATTAGATTATAGGATATTATATTAAATTATCATTGAGATATTAATGCATTATTGACATAGAAGCCGAAAGGTGTAATGAAGGCATCAAACAAATGTAGACTGGCCAGAGAGGGGCCTGACGGTGCCTGAAGCTAGGCAACCACACTAAAACCATTACAATGTGGAGCAGTCAGCGCTGGGCTCAGATTGATCTTGTTAACTGTGCATCAGTTTCAAGATCTGATGGGAACAGCCCACAGTGCTTCAGACTAGGCACAGTTTTCATCATCCACCCTGTCGAGCTACCTGGCAAGCAGATGGATTCAAATAACTGTGTGCTATAGCTGCATTTCCATTAGAAAGTTAATTGATGAACAGCAAATTGCCAGAATAATTACTGTAATAAACAACAGTGGCAAATACTTAGCAGGAGCAGGGATACCCTCAGAGGCATTTGAGTGGCCACAGCCTCTTGTCCCACTGTGTGGGTGTGTGTATGTCAAACACCATGGAAATCAATACCAATCACCTGTTTTAATGATGCAGGACAGGTTATGTTATTTTGAATAGCAGATCCCTTACACTGTACTGGTGATGCTGATTTTTTTTTCCTTTAAGAGGATTGCTCCCATTGTGTCCTTTGACTGCACATGTGGTTCCTGGGATGCAGCTCCCGCTGGTACCTGCTAAAGCTACACTGGGAAGAGCAGCCCTGGTAGTTCATTGCTGCTTCATCTGCAGTGACAGCCAGCTCTTTAAACTGATGTATTGAAGCTCTAAAACAAGCCATAAACCCCTGAGCATCCACAGTGATGGCCTCAGCGCGGTCACTGCTCACTGCACTTTGGGCAGGCATGTGTGGAGAAGTGGCTCCACTTCACTTGTGGATGCTTTCCATTCAGGGAGAATATTTTGGCAAAACCAAGCCGGCTATACAGATGTTTCAGAGTAGATTTAAGAAAGTAGCCTGTATCTCCTGGCCACCTCCCATTTAATGGAGCAAGGCAGTGACAGGCAGTCTCTGGCTGGCCTCTCCCAGCTTTTTCCCACACCAGTGGAACATGTGGGGGAAAATCCTCCTCCCAGGGTCTTGTCAGAAGCCCAAGAAGAAATATCCTTGGGATGCCATCACAATCACAACCAATGGCTCCAGCTCTTGACAAGAAATGGATTTTACAATATTAGACTTCAAACTTCACAAGCAAGAAATAACCCCTCCCATCCATGCTGTTGCACAGATTTTGGAGAGCATGGTGAGGAGCCAAGTCAAAATATTGGGAGTTTTGCATTATGTGACCTACTCACGCTGACAGACTTGTGAGATGGATGTGATAAACAGTGCGTCTGTCTGTGCAGATTAATGAGACTAATAGCAATGCATTCCCAAGGAATCAAGGCACTAGGCACCAGGGACAGAGGTGCACATCTTCAAGGGTTTCTTATAAGCCCATGCAGATGGTGAAGGGTCCTGTGGTGTGGAATGCCTGTGATGGGACAGGAAGCAAGCCTTAGACTTTATGACTTTTCAGATTATAGTGGCCTGAGCTGCTTGGCAGTCTGGGGGACAGATGGTAGCACACAAGTGGCAGTGCTGCAGTGATGGGCAGAAAGCTCCAATGTACCGAACTGGCCGGTTGAGGAGCAGGTGAGCTGGGAGCAGCGCGGTTGTGATGATCACCAGTAGCTCTGGGCCTGCACACACAGCCAGTGTGGGGAGGATGAATGGGGTACAGAGAATGCACTGTCTCCAGCCCTGGAGGAGAGCAAGACTCAACTAGATAAAGAGCAACCTGTTCTAGTGGAAGGTGTCCCTGCTCATTGCAGGGGGGTTTGAACTAGATGATCTTTAAGCTCCCTTCCAACCTTCCAACCATCCTATGATGACAAACTAACGTGGTTCAGCTGCATACCTGACCCTGCTTGACGCAGGAGGTTCCCTCCAACCTGAATTAACCTAAGGGACTCCTGAGTCTTGCTGAACTCCTCATGCACCTCTTCCCATCAGGTTGCACATAACCTCTACACCACCCTTCTGAAATGTCCGACATCAGTATTTCTCCACTTCCACTTGATATCAAAATGCCTTCAGAGCTCTCCTTCTCCCTTCCTCCCTCCACAGGCTCTCATGATGTGGGTCAGCTTTTGTGCAGCTGGAGGGAACTGAGGGCAGCCTCAGAACCGCCTGCCTTTCCCCATCCTCTTCCTCTCAAGGTCCTTGCTCACCTTGGGTCACTCTTGGCTGAGGTCCTTCATACAAACTCCCCTCCCTTTTTTGGGAGGGGAGGACACTGTTGGGAGGAGCAAATCATAGCATTGTTCTTTCTGAAGTTTTAAATCAAGGAGTCTCTTTGTGGTACAGAGACTATTCTTGTTTTTATTAATTCTTCAAATTCTTACTGGCCAAAGCCCATAAAGCAGACAATAATGTTAGCACTTCTACCTTTTTCCCCTAAAATTTTCCAGTTACTTTAGATAACTAAATATTGTTTCTTCTGCACTTGTTTGTAGAGAAAAGTACATACTGAGAACTACTATATTGTAAAGTAATAGGAAACAAGAAAGACTCAAGGAAAACCCTCTCTGATGATCTTTCCTGGAGATACTACCATGTAAGAAACCACATATGGAGCTGGGCTTACTCATCAGCTATTTGAGAAGACAGCAATTCTTGCTCTTTGGCAGGGAAAAGCCTTGTGTGTTCTCCCTTGTTGATGGCCAAGCCAAGCCAAGCCACGCACTCCGTGCACACCCATGCTGCTGTCCCATTAAATGTGTATCCTGAAGCTCTAGGCTGGTAATCACAGCAGGTTGATTATTAAGATCTAAAGATGCTCAAAATGCTCCCTCCGTGGAGCAAGCACTGACACTCTGGAGCACAGGCAGGTACATCTGGCAGCACCTGCCCTTTGGAAATACATTTCTCAAATAGCTCATTGCATCAATCATTTCTTTGTAGCACAGCGTTGACATCTTTCCTTTCCCAAATCCCTCCCAGTGGGTAAAACATGTACTGGGTTACAGACTAATGGCAATTAAAATGTCTCTCTTATAATTTATAATGCTTCTGTAATGGAAATAGCAGAAGTCGCTGGGGCACTGGAACCCCCTGGTACACAGCGGTGAGCTCTGCTAGTGACATCAGGGGAAACAGGCAGAACAGATGAAGCTGTCCTGTGCTTGGCTAACTCTGAAGAAAAAGAAAATTGTAATAAACTTCAAGGTTAGCCCAGAAAAATATGTCTGGGGAACCAAAGGAGGAAAACTTTTGCTTTTTCCCTTTCCTTTCCAAAATGGGCAGGATATTCATCAAGACTTGGAGGGAATCTGCTCAGATACAAATGAAGGATGGTGCCAGCAAGGAGGAAATAATCACATGGTGATTGCTAATCACAGAGATCTGAACTGACACTAACTTTCACTGACTGAGACAAAGGCAGAGGATTGTGAAAACATTGGTTTACTCATCAAAAAACTTTTTTATCCAAAAAACAAGTGAGGGATAGGAAGAGACACAAGAGTATCTGTGAACACAGCAGTTGCAGCGCAGAGACTGTGATTTCAGGAGGGAAGATTTCTGTGCTGTGATGGAGATACAGCTCATCCTTTTATTTAATCTCTCATGCTTAAACCACTGCCTGTGCTGCTGAGACCTGCAAAGCTTGTGGCAATGGGCTCTGGACATGGGACTCTTCCTTGGTGTCCTGCAAAGGGATGTGTGATTGCCACTTTTTTACCATTCAGCTTCAAGGTTTTGCTGATTTTCAATGGTTTAATGGAGATATCACTGGCATGATGCCTGCAGACTGGCCCATGTGCTCACAGTTCTCCAAGTACTTATAGATGTGCTCTGGTTTAGCCATGGACAGGAGCAACGGTGTGGGAAAAACATCCCTTGCAGAGGAGAAATGGTCAAATGTGGGGCTCAGTGTGCTCCGATACTCTAAAATCCAGAGGCAAATTCAAGTCATGGATTGCTCCTGCTTTCTGACCTGGAGTTGCTCTTTGCTCACTCAAGATGAAAGAAAAACCTTTCAAAACTCAATGCATTTTTCTGATAATACCAAAAGTGACCCCAATTGCATTAATATCCATTTGCTGGGACAGACTCCAAAAGCTGCCTGCAGTTACACTGGAGTGAGCAATTACCCCATTACCAATAAGCTGTGTTCCCTAGGGGGTAGGCTTCAGTTTCCCCACATCTGTGTCTGGGATGAGAGCACAAGCTCCTGCATCCAGAGGGCAGCCAGCATCCCTGAGCCTCAGCTCCAAAACTATGGGAAGGGATTCTTCTGAGCTGTGACTATTCATCACCTCACAAGGATAGGTGGCTTTAAGTTGATTTTGCTTGTACTTTAGCAAATCACAGAGAAGAAAAAATAGCAGAGGAAAATCAGAAAAAATGAGGGTAATGTGATCAGGTCTTATGTCTAATTATATTAGCACTGAGTGTCAGCACAGCAACTTGTTCAGCTGTGACATTTTTTGGCACAAATATAGAGGAAGAGTCAACGCTGCCCTTGGCTGCAGTTTTAAATATTTGCCTATTAGAAATGGGAACAAGAACTGTGTAAAAGCCAGCTTTTTTGTGACAAAACACGCTCCATCCAGAGAGTTATTCTCTTTGTTGTGGATTATATAAGCTTCAGGTCCTGGGGAGATGGATACTGGCAATTAAAGCTTTTGCCACAGGGTATCCTGCCCAGGTCCCAAGGGTTGTGGTGGGGTGGCCACAGGGCCTTGTGAGCATCCCTGCCCTGGTTATGGCTTTGGGTCAGAAGGGGGGAAAAAAGGCCATAAATGCATATAATTGCTGAGGACAGAGCCAAGGCCCGCTCAGGAACGTGTTGGGTGACAGCCACAGTGATGCAAGGGGGTGATCTTAGGTGCTCCTCCCCCCACACTGGGGCCATTTCTGACAGCAGGCAGGAATGATGGATTTCAAGATCCCAATTCAGTGATCTGCAGCTGGCAGCAAGCCTGATAACCTGCCATGCTAACGTTTATGTTCTCATGTCTAAGTCCGCACTTAATTACCAGCTCAAGTGCCAGAAGTGTCTGTCAATTTGTCTTTCAAATATCTTTCCTTTTTCTTCTTTTCCCCCCCCCCCCCATGGGTACCTTGAAAAACAGATCCCAGCTGCCAGCATTCCTGCAGCTTGACAGGGAAGATAAAGGTCTGCTAGTAGTGCCCGATGGAAAATGTAAGTCAGCACAGAGGCATCGTCTCTGTTGATGTTAGTAGGAATCAGGCTGGGAGGGAGAACTTTGCCTCTGTTGGACCTCTCCTCCAACTCCAGCTTCTGTAAGGGATAGGTGTTTACTTCTTTCTCCTATATCTGTGATAGTAAAACAAAATTAATACATCCCCCTATTAATTTTTCTGTATTATCACAGAGCTGGGTATGCTTGTGCAGCAGGGAGAAGAACCCTGAGTTTCCCCCTATATATCATCTATATATAAGGGTACGTGTGGTGTGTGTTGTTTCCTAGTATTGATCAGAAACAGTCTGATAAGGACATAGGCCTTTTAAAGCAGACTACTTCGCCTTATTTCCCAAGTGGCTGGCCTGCTGAAGTCAATAGGAATGCTTTCATTGATTTAGATGGGATTTTGATCAAGCCCAATAGTGCTTCCCAGATTTACAGTCCTTGTTCTGAACAGCAGGTTTAATAAAAAAACAACCCAAACATCTCTGACCAGAAGGAAATGCCGGTGGCAAGAGGAGTCTCCAACAGCACCACCAGACACATCGCCTGCTCCCAACGGCACATGAAACGTCCCTCCCACCAGTGCTTGTAGGAAAGGCACCAGTGACTAGCCCTCTCCTGTTCCCTGTGATACATGACCTTAGAAAGTGCTGAAAGTAGTTGGATTTAGTTTAATCAGAAACTTTGTTTTGCAATTTTTTTAATTGAAAAATACCTTTTTTATTTCAAGCCTGAAGATTAAAAATCTCCAAGTGCATTCTCTGGGAAATGATTGTATGATGATTGGCTTCTAATATCATATGGTGACATAAAATAATAGACATAGTATCAAATCCCACTCCTCAAATTATATGTCACATTTTTTCTCAAATCAGTGTTTTCTGAGAAGATCAGCTAGGGGAGTTCCCCCTGCAGAGCAGGAACTCATATAAATTTCTTTGACACAAAGGTGTTTAAATCGGCATTGTTTTAGATTTGATCTAGAAGTCTGCAATATTTAGTGCTTCGAGAGGCAGGGCTCTGAATGCTGCCCATACCCACCCATGAGGGTGATGCACGGAAACATACTTTTGCATTTGTATTGCTTTTTCCCTCAGCTGCATGTTTATATTCCAGTGCTTAAAGCATTGTAAAATTCAGAGTAATATGTAGAGATGTAAGTACAAGGAATATACCATGGCATGGAGGGACAGACAGTCCTATAGGCTGCTCTCCTGGGCTGACAGGAGCAAGGAGTGGGCAAAAGGAGAGAGAAGGCAGAAATAAAATGAAATAAAGAAGGGACAGGGAGCAAAATACAGAGTGCCCAAGTGATAAGAATGACTGTCAGGGGAAGCATAGATGTTATAGTAAATGTTGTCTAACTTCTGAAGCTGGATTGTCAGTCAGTTTGTGCTGAGTCAGTCTCCTAGGCAGCTCTAACGGAAGAGGTGTCCTTTTCCCAGAGAACAAGATACCTCTGTGGTAAGCAAATTTGGTAAGCATCTTCTCATATAATGAACTTTGTAATCCTGATTATGTAAAGCACATTGTGAAAAAACACTAAATTGTTTCTGACAGAGATACTTAATGTGGTATGAAGTCGAGTTCAGGGAATTAGCATTAGCTTTGGGATGAAACTTTAAGTGTTGGTGCTGTGCTAAAACTTAAATTTCCTATAGTAATAAAAAACATATCAACTGATTTCTCAGTGATGATGGACTTAATACTAATCACAAACTGCAGGCAGTGGGAAATGGAGCCCTAAAATCACTCTTGACTTAGCTATAGGATGTCAGCTTCTGAGTCACTTAGGCATACTTGAAAATGTTATCACTGAGAATATTTCACCTTTTGAAAACCTAAAGGATGCTGCTAGCACCAAGTCCTGTGGGTGGCTACAGAGAGCTGGCAAGGGTTTAGGTAAAAAGTGGAGATGCTTATTTTTCTTAAAGCTAGCCTAATGCATTTGATAATATATAGCTTGATGGTACTGCTGGGAGGCAATGGAAGTAGTTACAGCCTGCATTAATTTCAGTTGCTCTTTAATTATCCACTACACAATCTAAATTACATATTCCTTTCTCTTCTCAGCTTCTGTTACATCCTAGATTGAGTGCTGAACATGACAACTGATTTAATTAATTTGGCTCACAGTATTTTTATGAGGGTGGCTCTTTAGCTTTTTGAGCTGTTAATGATGAAGACTCTCGCACTATGTCAGGAAGGAGCGTTGAGGCTCTCCTGTCGGTGTGGATGCTGGTCGCAGCATGCTGAACAACTTGAGGGTTAATATCCCATTCCCACCATGCTGTGTGATATTAATCAGCAGGTTTCTGTCAGATTCTGAGTTATTTAGGCTTTGCCTTACATGGAAAAATAGCATTAAACTGCTTGGAAAACAATTGGAGTCATCAAGGACTGTGCGGTCTGTGGTTGGCTCCAGCTAAGGCTGGTGAGATTCCAATGTTGGGACACCCTTGGTAGACATTGTGTTCATGGAAATGCACCAAACCCACATAAACTAAAAGGAATGAGCCCTTGGCAAATGGTAGGCGCCAGTTCAGTATCTGTGTGGCATTTTAGGTGGTGGAGGGAGGTGGGAAGCTGGTGAAGCGGCACTTTGCTAGGGAAAGACATGACCATGTTCTGGCTGTTTGGGCAGCCTCAGTAACAGATTATGTGCCACTCACCAGCATGGCCCAAAAATAGATGGCTTCTGTGCTTCAGGAGTGTCCCATGAAAGAGGTAAAACAGTTAACATGCACACTATCGCTGTCTGCTTGAGCATATAGTCCCCTTCATAAATATACATAAGTAAATAAAGGTCTTGGGAGATAGCAAGGCAGGGAAATGCATTGATACAAATGAGATGTGAAACATGCTCTTGGCAGATCTTGGTGGTACCAGTATGGAAACATGTCATTGCCTCACACTCTTATCTCTTCTGAAAGCTGTGGCTGGCTTGGGTCAGTGAAAACAGTTTTCAGCCAGGAATGCTTCATATGCAGTGGTCAGAGACATAAACCCCAGTTACAACTTCATTTTGGCCACAAAGCCCACTTTAGATTTTCCCAACAGCATCTGTCCCCACAGTGGGAGTGGAGAAAGAGTCAGTAAGACAGACCTTTGCCATTTGCTTGGTCCCTCCCGTAGCCAAGTTTTCCAGCTGTGCATTTTGAGCAGCTTGAGCCTTGTAGGCTATTATTTGAAGAAAATAACCAAATGAGATGCTGTACTCAGTGAGCAAAGAGTGATCTGACTTTTGCATGCCAGTCCTGGCTAGGGCTCAGTATTATATTACACCCAAGATCATCAGTGTGAAGCTGAATGCTCCTGGGAGAGCAAAGCATTGAGCAGCCTCTATTGCTTGGGGGTTAAACCCAGGTGATGCAAAGACCTTGGCAAGGCATCAGATGTGGTATCAGACCCTGAATTCTCAGACAAATGGATTTTTAATCTATATGAGAAGTTTTTTAAACTGCTTCCCAGGACTGAGCTGCTTCTCCATCCCCCAGGTGAATTGCAGGGATATGTTAGGGTTTTAAAAACAACTTTCATAAGCCAAAGCCAGCAGGACTGACTTAGCTTCAGGCCTTTCTAGAGCATCACACAGAGCTTACTGGATTCAGAGCATTGTGGGTATGAATTTGCTCTAAAAATCTCACACAAGCCTGACCCAAAAGCCATTTCTGTGCTCCACAGAGGCCACCAGAGTATTTTTCAGTAAGGAGCTGATGTGCTGTAATTTTTGGTGCTGTCTTTCGTCTCGCCTCTGCTCTGCATGCCGTGTATTTCCTTATTTTTTTCCACTTGTTCTTGAACTATTGTTGGGTGTGTTTGCTTTTAGCTCTGCCTCTAATCATCTGTATTGCTAATGACTGACTCGTGTGTGCTAATTAACATCCCATAACATCAATGTATATTTTTGCACACATCCATAAACTCATACATGCTGTTTAACATGTTTTGTGCAAGGATATCCCCAGAAAGCAGATGCAGGTCATGTGGTATAGGCAAACATGAGATGCGAGCCTGAGTGTGTGAGGGAAGAGGTCGGAGATGATTTATACCTCCCTCAATTGCTAAATGACCTTGCTGATAGCAAACATTAGTTCTACAGGGTTAAATTGCAGGAGACAATACGTTCAATGCTGATACGACAGGATGTACTTCATATGCTGTGCTAAACGCATGTTAAAAAAACAGCTACAAGAAACCAAGACAATTTTTTGATTAATAAATATAGTGGATGCCTGGTGACTGAGAGTGAAAAGCTGCCATAGCAGAAAGCAGTTATTGGATACCTAGGAAAACTGCAATTTCTAATACATCGTGGTATTAATTTCCATAAACATTTCATGGATGCAAGCTTGCACACCCTCAGGGATGAATCAAAGCCACTCTGCCCTGGGTTTATCTTGGCTGCACAAATGTTTCTGAGCAAGTTAGGGTTTGAATTTCTAACAGGAAAGCTGTGGCAATGGTACGGAGGTATTTATGGGGGGAGGTGGTGCTGGCTTAACACACTGCAGTTGACCCTGTCCCTCCCACCGGTCCTCTGCAAATCTCACACTGTCAGGTTTTTAAGGTCAGTTGAGAAACAAAAGCCAGGAAAGGAAGCAAGCAATGTTTTGAAGATGCTGGGGTTTTGTTGTGAAAACATCTAAAATTTGACCTTTAGTTTCTTCATGACTCATCCCTTCTGGGGTTGGATTGGGCTAATACTATTCCTGGACCTTCTGAAGATAAGTGGGATATCTGGAGCTACCCAGGTGCTGTCACCTGCTGCAGATGGCACCTCAACCCACTCCCCAGTTCCCTTGGCTTGTCATTTGTCACTCCCAATATCCAAGTTTCTCTACGTGATCTGATATCCAAAGCTCTTCCTGCAGCTCCTGATATTTAAAGCATTTTTTCCCTATATGTTTGCCTTGCTAGCTCTCCCATCTAAATTTCATGCATAATGGTATCTTTTCTCTGCTTCCCCCATGTGTTATCACATGCCTTTTTCTCAGTATTTTTTTTAATTTAACACTGATTCCTATTTACATATGTGTTTTGAATAGATGTGAAGTGAAACTTATGTCCAAAACAAAAATATTCTATAGAATGCAATACGCAGATGCTTTGTAGTGTACATCCTAGTGTGGAGAGTTGCCCAGGAAGAAGCTTTAGAAAAATAGGCAGAATAAGCATCCTCAAAGAACCAGCTGCTGCTCATACCCCTGACTTATTTTGGCAGTGCTGGCTAAATCAGCTGATAGTCAGCAACTGAGAAAGTAAGTTACTCCTGTCTATTTAATGCAAAAAATAAATGAAATATCTTAAAACCCACAAGCCACCAAACAAAAACCCCACCAGATGATGAACACTGCGATAAAATAACATTTCCAAAGTTTGTCTGAAAAGTGGCATGGGAGGAAAACGTTGCACAGAGAACATGTCCCTCTGGGTGTTGCAATCTGGTCCCCACCCAGGGCTGAGGGGAAATGGGCACCCAGCCAGCCCCCATGGGCTGCGCTCCCTGCCTGGCTAGGGCTGGCCCTGCTTCTCTTTCAGCGTATAAAAGGAGTTAAATTGGTTTTGACCTTAAATCACTCTTCTTTTCTTCTTTTTCCCCCTACTTTTTTTTCCTAGGAAATCATTATGATCGTACAACTGGCAGGTCAGAGAAACATCCCCCAGCTGGAGGCTGGCTTGACAGAATTATGAATTACAGATGTTGCCTGTGTGAGCCGCTGGGTTTCTGAGCAGGGTAAGGAGTCCCTGGGGTAGGCTCCGGAGCTGTGCCTGCTGCTTCGGCAAGCCTATGGGGAGAACTTTTTTATTTTCCACTCTAAATGAACTTTTAACCATTTGGGGTTTACCCTGTGTGTTAAAGATGAGTAACATAAGACAGGCAAGGACGAAGCAGAAGAGCCAGATACTCAAGAAGGGCTTTGCTGCTTCTTCTGTCTTCTTAGTGGGCACATGGGGAGTCTTACAAAAACATGGCTTTAAGGCTTGGATGTCTCCATTAGTTTTAGCACCTCAGATCTTGCTGTTAATGGAAGCTGTTAGCCGTCATGGACTAAAGAGAGCAGCAAGCTGAAAATAATTTAATTTTTAGTTTTTATAGTTAAAAGCATTCAGCTATAAGGATAAAAAAAGCAGTGTTAAATATTGACTTTTGATCAAATTTTACTGATGCCAAGTTGAAAGCACAGTGATAATTATTCTTTAAATCAGCTCTACCAGTCCCAAGCTGTTGGAGCCTTTGAGCTAAGCTTAGCTAAACTAAGCTCCATGTGTTTTTCTGATCCTAATTTACAACCTGGAGAGCAGAGGCACTGTCATCTCTATGGCCATATTTCTATGGTCCATAATTCAGTGTGGATGATTAAACATTGTTGCCACCTATATGCTACTCAGGTTTTAGAAGGAAATGCTGTATTTGGGTTGCTTGGGAATTTTTTTAATTATTAGTTATTTTCATACACAAATGCTTCTTATTATTCTGTACATAGTATCCCCAGAAGTCAACTTTGACTTTTGAGACAAGTTTGTTGTTGAGAAAGGACCTAAGTCCCTCCATGGATGTACTCTGCTGGATGTATTCACTTCGTATGCCTTTCAGTGACTCTCCTTAATTCTTACTGTGGCTCCTGATCCCTAGTTTACCTGATGTCACTTTTAAAACATGAAAATTCATTAATAACTTTTGGCAGATCATTAGCACTCTTAACAGTTGGTGCAAAAACAAGGACTTTGTAAGAGTTAGTAGTGATAGGACAAGGGCCCTTAAACTGTCAGAGGGGGCATTTAGATGTTAGGAAGAAGTTCATCCCTGTAAGGGTGATGAGGCCCTGGCACAGGTTGCCCAGAGAAGCTGTGGCTGCCCCATCCCTGGAAACGTTCAAGGCCAGATTAGATGGGGCTTTGAGCAACCTGGTCTTAATGGAAGGTGTCCTTGCCCGTGGCACGATGGCTGGAACTAGATGATCTTTAAGGTCCCTTCCAATCCAAAGCATTCTAGGTTTCTATGATACATGACATACACAGGAATTTGGGCTTGCTCAGCCTCAAGAGGGGAAGATTGATAGGGGAATCAAGAGCCTCCTACTGTACCTGGTGATGGGACATGGTGGAGTTGGGTTACCTGTACTTGTTCAGCCTGGCAGGAGCACAGGGCTGGTGGGGATGACTCTAGATATTGCTTTCAGCTGTCTTCAACACTTTCCATGCATTGTCATCAGTGGGGTGCATGGGTAAGCCCCACTGCTCCCAGTGACCTCAGGGTCAGTGGAGATATTGGGACCGTCCTCATGTCTCATGTGCTTCTTGGAAGTCTGATGGGGACGCAAAACACATCTTCTTGCCTTGAAGCCTCAGCTTTGGCAGAACCAGGTACAGGTACATGACATGCAGATTGACAAATGGGCAGTGAGTATCCCAGGCAACTTCCTTCAGCAGGGCTGGACAGCAGAGCTGCAGTGCTGAAGGCGGCCTTTGTTTCTCTCCAGCCTTCTTCCCAGCTCACGCTACTTCACCTATTGCCAAACAGCCAACAGAAGACCCAAAGTTTACATTTTTCAAGAGAACACTAAAAGCAACTATTTCCTGTGCTCTTATTACCCAGACACCCTGCTCAGTGAGCCAGGCAGCTTTACGGGTTGGAGCAGGCTGCCCATTCCTGCCTGCACCGTGGGGAGCCCCAGCCTGCATGGGCTGGGGACCAGGGATAATGAGGTCTTCACACTTTAATGAAGCTGGGGGGAAGGTGTTAGATCCCTCTTATGCAGCTGGGATGAGGGTGTGAGGGAACATTAAAGGCTCTTAATGGAAAACAATAACAAACAGAAAAGGCAAAAAAAACCCACCTCTGTTCAAAAGAAAAAAAAAGAGAAATACAAGAGAAAAAGGAGAAGAAAAAAAAAAGGGGGGTGGGTGTGCAGGCACCGTCTGATGCTGAACACAAAAGCTCTCACTGCCTCCTGCATCCTCTGGACACGTGAACGACTGCTGTGTCTCTTGGGTGTGTAAGGAGGAGGGGAGCAAAGGACACAGAGAGCATTGTCTTCAGGAGATGATGCTGATAAGCATTCCCAAGCAAGCCCCCTTTCACCGGTGTTATTATAAGCTGTTCACCTCGAGGGAGGTGTTTTGGTTTGCAACCTGGTTTGCAAACAGAGCCTCTTGCAGTCAGACAGCTCAAAGGCATTTAAATGAATAACAAGGAAAACTTGTCAGGACCCTGCAATGGCCCTTTGGTTTTGTTTTCTTTGGTTGGGATTTTTTTTCAGAGATCTGTTTGAAAGGTGTTTTGGAAAAGACGTGTGAGAAAAGCTGCTGCCAGAGGGCAATGCTGAGAGCAGCCTCTGGCCGAGGTGGCTTCTGAGTTCAAGCAGTGCCCCACCAGATGCTGGGGGGAACAAGCTGCTGCTGCCTGCCCTGCCAGCACCTTCCCCAAAGGACAGGGACTACAAGCATGGGGTGGCTTGTGACCTGTGGAATGTGCTTCCTAAAGGCTGTGGGAGTCGCTGCAGGGGTAGCTGCTCATCCCCAAACTAAAAAACAGAGGAATGAGATGCCCTGTGCCCTCGTTTGATTCAAAATGCTCTGAAATATGCTTCTGCAATGCAGCAATTGCTTTTCACTTAGGGAGTGAAGAAAACCCATCCTGAGCAGAACACCTGCTGTACTTCTCTCTGGAAGTTGGTTTGTTTCTCACAAAACTCCCGGAGAAGCAAAAATGAGCAAAAATCATCATGAGTTTTGAAGCATGCTACAGTTAGAGGCTGCTTTGGGGTGGGAGAATGTGGGTTCCTCCTGCTGAATGAAGTCTTTGGACTTTGCTTTACCCAAACTGTTATTTTCCCAGAACTTTGCTGTTACTCAGAGCAAGGCATCAATTATAAATCCAAGTGTCCCTCCAAACATCCTGGACCTGAGGTGGTACTCATACAGCACTGGGTAAGTCAAAATAAGAGCAGAAGGATATATGCAATGTGCACAGCAGCCCTTTCCTCTGTAGCTGATCTCCCTCTTTGCTAGTCTACTCTGTCTTTACTCCATTTTGCTATGTCTGCATGGACCCAAACTCCTGACTTTGGGCTGAGCTGGCTGCAGCCCAGGGCAGCCCATGAGTGGGGCAGCAGAGCTTGGGGACCGGGAAGAAAAGGCACAGCAGCACCGTGGAGTGCAGCTTAGAGGAAAGAAAAACACTTATCAAGAAATACTATAACAGCGGATGACCCAGACCCAGTCTAGGGATGGGGTTTTTTCCTTTCTCTTTAACTTCTCTCCAGATGTCCCAGAGACCCCTGGCAGCAGCTAGAAACCAAAAAGGTTTTGAGGCTGAGAAAGCATATGAGCCCCAGACAGTTTGATTGCTCAAACATTTCTCAAAGATTAGTTTGTCAAAGCAAGCACCAGGGAGAATAAATCACATGGATTTGAGCTTCACTTCATCCAGACTCAAAAGCAGTACAGAGATGGCAATTAGCTAAAGCTGTAATATCACATGCAAGAGCATCCCACGTAGATGAAGAACATTTCTTCTGTGTGGTTAAAATACAGACATGCACTTGTCCTGTCCAGAAAATTTCTGGCTGCAAGGCATCATAGAGATGAGCCAGTTGTTCCTCTGGTTTCAAAAGGTCATTAAACAACTATTTTCACCCCCAAAAAGCAGCTTAGAGAAGCCATTCATTTTGTCAGTGCTGTTTGCAGAACCCCGGGTTTAAAGTTAAGAGAAAAAATGTATTTATTTCACTGATCTTGGTTATATCTTGCAGTGCATGTTTTCTCATCTCATTTAATTTTAAATTCTGTAGCTTTGAGTAGGAGGAAGGCCCCTAGGTTGCTTCAGAAGAGCTGCTTCTTGTGCCCAGAGTCTGCTGTGGGGCTTGGGTCCCCATGTCTTCCTGCAGACCATGTTCCAGAGGACCAGTGCAGGGCTGACAGCATCCTGGCAGAGGGCTTCCTTGCTCCATCCCGTGCAGGATGAGCATTGAATGCTCCTTGCAAGCTGTTACTTACAAGAAGAGCTGTTGCAAACTGTTTTGGACTAGCACTGGTCGGAATGTATCTTCTGGCTGGGGAGGAGAGCCAAGGGTTAAACTTTCCTCACCTATGGTTCATTTTCGCAAGCATTTTCCAATCCCTCTGTTTAATGCATTTCAGTCTCATTAAAACAGCATAAGTATAGCACAGCTCTTCCTTTGCTCCATCAGACTCAACCTGTGAGGTTTTTTTAAATGGCCACATATAACAGTGATTTGTTTTGCCTTTTGGTTTTACGTACTGCTGCTCTTTGCTACTGTCTGTGTCTGAGCCCTGCAAACGGCTTGCGGCATGAACACAGAGTATGGTCCAGGACACTGATGCTGCGTATTTGTAGGTTCATTTTCTGCCCACAACCTTACCAGACGTGAAAGTTTTCATAATTTTTTTATTTTTTCTAATTTTCCCATGTAGAGAGGATTGATACAGATAAGTGTGTCTATACTGATCAGGGGTAGAGCAACCTGGGGTTTTGTGTAGATGCCTTTTAAAAGACCTTTACACATCTTCCATGCACACATTTATTTAAAACTGTTTCAATGCAAATATTTGTTGGAATCTTTGAAGGAAAGATTTGTGAACCCAGGGGCACAGGTAAGATAAAAAGTCTGGAGCAGAAATCACTTTTTACAAAGAACTTCTAATTATTTTGGTTTTGAGGTGAAAGAAGGTATTTGGTTTGTCTGAAATCTGGGTCTTTGAGGATCTGGTGGTGAGTATGTTTACAGTGTTCAAGATGACCTGTATGAGAATTTATCGCTGTTTTACTAGTCTGGTCAATAGTCACCAGCAGCTCCTTTCATTCTACAGCAATGCCTGCCACAGCTGCAGAAAGAAAAGGGAAGAGGAAGGGAAACGGGAAGGGGAAAGAGAAAAGGCTCTTCTTTCCGCAGCCAGAGGTTTGATGCCATGTCCCATGGGACATCCAGGGAGCCCCTCCCTCCCTCTCACCCACAACCAGCTCCTGTGCTGCCCCACGTCCCTGTGCATTTGCCAGTGTTTGCTCCCTATGATGTGATGAACCTATGGAGTGACACAAAAAAAAACCCAGATACCCACTAGGACATAATTTTCTGGGTGATTATATGAATAGCTGAGTTATATCACCGAGCATTCCAGCTTAGCTAGAGGTAACTGCACAATATTAAGCTAAATAGCTTAAAGATAAGAAGGAGGTGGCAATAACTTTCTAATGTTAGCACTAACCCAGCAATTTCTAGTGTTTGCCTGCAGCATTATATTGGTGGCTGCCTTGGGGCTGGGGGGTAGAAGCACACTGACCTGATTACAGGGGTGATAAAATACTGATTGAAGTGAGGAAGATAGAACATAGAATGTTGGGCAGTACAAAACCTTAATACTTCCTGGGGTGGGATGTTAGCTGTGTTGCCAGCGTGGTAGTAGCCTCATAGGAAGCAGGACCTGCCAATGGCTCCTGTGTCAGAAGAATGTAAGGATGAAAGGGAAGGACAGCATTTAGGGAGGAAAAATATTAATTAAACAAACACTACTTGAACAGCAAGATACAGTAGATAAGAAATATCATCTACTCTTAGGACTCTCCAGTCACAAAGTGAGTAACTATCCCCCGTCTTAAAACACGGGGCAGCCTGGAATCCTTGGGAAACATAGTATCACCTCACAGGTCCTTCATCCTAGCGCGGAGATGCAGTTATATGTATGTGAGCTTAGCCAAAAAATCCTTTTGATGTTTAGATGCACTGATGCTGCAAAGATCAGGGTGTTCACGTGTGCTTAGGAAGAAACGTGACAGAAGCAACTTAGAGGCAATGTCTGTCATTTTTAATACAGTGTTTAGGCACCAGAGGTGACCTGAATAGAAAAAGCGAAGTTCTGTATACGGGACAGATTTATTTTCAAGGACAGGCTGGGATTCACAGCACTCGCCCCTGGGAGAAGCTCCATTTAATTCAGCAGGACTCCTTCTGGACCTTAGTCACATGTTGCTCCCACGTTGGTTCTGCAGAGATCTTTTCATCGGATATGAAAAGAGAGCAAAGAGCTCTATATTTATGAAGGGTTGTACTGACATGTAAGAAATTAGTAGTTTCAGACCAGCTGCTGCCAAGACCTACATTTCTACAGGAAGGACATGCGCAGTTGAGGAGAGGCAGAAACGTGTGCTCTGGCTGGGTCAATTTTAACATCCTTATGAGACCCGTCCTCAAATCACCTCTGGAATCCAACTGCAGCATCTCCTCAGGGAAAGAGCAGCAAAGTCTGATCATCGCCACCCACCACTGTGGCCTCAGTGGTGGCTGGAGAGGGAAGCACCAACTGTAACACCAACTCTTGCTTAAAATGTCAGCAAGAGGCCCAAAGAGCCAAAGACATATACATGCAGACACACATATACAGGTATATGCATATGTGTATATATGTATATAATCATAGAATCATTCAGGTTGGAAAAGACCTTTAAGGGCACCAAGTCCAACTGTTAAACCAGAGCTGCCAAGTCTGCCACTAAACCATGTCCCTAAGTGCCACGTTTACATGTTTTTTAAGTACCTCCAGGGATGGTGACTCCATCACTTCCCTGAGGCAGCCTGTACCGATACTTGGCAACCCTTTCAGTGAAGACATTTTTCATAAATCCAGTCTAAATCTTCCCTGGCACAACTTCAGGGCATTTCCTGTTGTCCTATTGCTCATTACTCCGGAGAAGATACCAACACCCACCTCAAGACTTGTGCTCCAGACCCTTTACCAGCTTTGCTGGCCTTCCCTGGACCCACTCCAGCACCTCAATATCTTTATTTCAGTGAGGGATCCAAAACTGAACACAGTATTCACCAGTGCGAAGTACAGGGGGCAGATCGCTGCCCTAGTGCTGCTGGCCATGTTATTTCTGATACAAGCCAGAATGCCATTGGCCTTCTTGGCCACCTGACCATATTGCTGGCTCATATTCAGCCGCTGCTGACCAGAATCTCCAGGTCCTTTTTCTCCTGGGCAGCTTTCCAGCCACTCTTCCCCAAACCTGTATTGTTGCAGAGGGCTGTTGTGACCCAAGTGCAGGACCTTGCACTGAGCCTTGTTGAACCTCATACAATAGGCCTCAGCACATTGACACAGCCCGTCCAGATCCCTCTGAAGAGCCTCCCTACCCTCAGGCAGATTACCAGTCCTGACCAGCTTGGTGTCAGCTGCAGACTTACTGAGACTGCACTTGATCTCCTTGTCCAGATCATTGATAAAGATATTGAACAGAACCAGCTCCAGCACAGAACATTGGGGAACACCATATGGGTGTTCCTATATGGGAAAATCTTGTCTGTGAAGCACTTGTCTGTAATGAGGTGGTTCGTCCCTTCTGGGAACTAAATCCAAACTATTTTATTTGCTTAGTCTTATCTTTTATGCTTAGTGCTTGGCAAATCACAAAAGACTAGTCTCGTGGCATTAGCAGGCAAATAACAAAAGATGCTTTAATAATCATACAGCCACGTGTAAGGCAAGCAGCAATGGAGACGCAGTGCGGGGAATTGCTATTATTCCCATACGGACAACTCTGAGTGGCCCTATGTTGGAAAATAGCTGGACATATCTAAATGTGAGGAATACATAACGGGGATTTTCTCTGCCTGGCAGTACCTCTCCCAGATAACTCATCATTGCTGTATATAGGCTATGATTCACACTGGAGGAAATGATGAATTTCAGACCACACCGCGCATTTCCCTCAGCCCTTTTTATATCATTTGGTCAAACGATTATTTCATATTCTTTGTTTCAGCTGTGATGAGAAAATAATAGGTGATTGAATCATTTCCCCTTATCTTCAAGTTATCACATTAAATGACTACCCAACTGTCTGAGAAATGACTTACTGCATCCAGTTATTGTATTAAAGGAGGTACGGTAGGCTATGGGTGGCTATTTCAGTACATACAGTTTTTTCACTATAATTCTCCTTTTCAAACGTCTTACAAGTACTCCAGACCAGGGAGATTCCCAGCCTCCCACTGACCTTGCTAACAGCCCAGCGAGAGCAAGAGGATTTCTGTTTGCAGAGGCTCCTATAATACTCGATTTGAAGAATTATGCAACTGCCTCACTTTGCAGAAGATGTCAAAAACTGATGGAGAAAAGGAGAATAATGTAAAAGGTGGGAATAGCTCACTCATGTTATGTGGGTATTCAAAGGTGCTTCATAGTCATCAGAAGGCCACTTCCTGACCCTTGTCTTCAACTCCAGGGAGGAGGGAAACATCGCATGTGTCATCAAGGGAAAGCTCTTACTTTCCTCTTCTCCCTTTCCAGTGTATTTCTTAATCCCTGGCTCATTTTCCTTGCAAAAAGTCACTTAATCATCTTAATACATGACATTGACCAGCAAACCCTGCCAAGACCCTACAATGGGCATCATTTATGACTGTAGTTAGGGAGACCATAAGAAAAATAAGAGACCAACATATCCCTCTGGAGCAGGCTACTTGTTCTCTTCTTCGTTAGCTTGTCTTAAAATCTATTTTTGGGGGGGATTGCCATACCCTTTTTTCTTTTCCTCCTTTCTCCAGGGAGCTTATTTGCTCCAGGGCTCCTCCCAGCTAATTTGTCCCACGTGTATGCCACCCCATGTGCCAAACCTTCCTGCCAGCGTGCCTCGTAGGCACTTCCTGAGCTTTGCAATTATATCTCTCAACTTTTTCAATCCTTCACATGCACTTCTGCTAATAACTCATCTGTACAGCTGCTTTCCTCCTCCCTTTAAGCTTTCCCACGGCGATCCCACCAGCACTGCTGCTCCCATCTCCACTCTGCTGAAAAGCCCATTATCATTTCTGCCTTCCTCACTGCAGCTGGGCATTAAACTAATAGCTTAAATTATTTTTCCACAGTAACAGCCTAATCCTTTCTCTTATCAGTATAGCAGATTAATTTTCCCAAGCATGGTTAGTACCTTGTCTTCTCCCTAATTATACAGAGACAAATTTTGCTCCCAAATGAATGCAGCTTCAGAATTGCTGTCCAGCAAAGCCCCAAAGCAAACTCATGACTTGAAGAGCATCTTCCTACTATCCCGCCTGGTTAAGCCAAGGCAGACGCAGAGTATATTGTGTGTCAACTATAAATACACTTCAGTCTCTCCAGCTGTGATTTACTGAACGCTTCCCCATCATTTGTCAGTAGCAAGGGGCTCTACTAATTGGAACAAATTGGTGTAAATGCCTTCCTTCAACCAAGGGCCAGCCTGCTTGGCCATGAATGTTTCTGAGGCAGGACAAGTAGAAATAACTTCCCAAATAATTACAGCGGAGTGTGAGAGCTGTCATATTTCTGCCTGACAGTTCACAGTTGGATTGGGAGCTTGCAGCGTCTTCACAGCTTAATTACAAGCAAAAGATGTTGTTTGTTACAGCAGTGCAAAGCACAGTTGTCCTTACATTTCTTTCTCTAATTTATCTTAATAGCTCCTATTTTCATTAGCAGGTAAATGGTTCATTATGTTCCTTCAGCCCCAGAGGATGGGACCAGCAGCTGTGGTAAATTCTGTGCCAAACCAGCCCCAGGACCTCGAAGCACATTACAAAAGCAAACCCACCACTTGTATTTCACTGGGTTAATATCCCACCGTATAAAAGCATAAACACTGAAATATTACTCCATGGGTCCTTAAGGAACTTACTTTAAAGCATCATTCACCTGAAAGACCAGACCAGTCCCTCCGGACTTGTTCTATTTTACTGAACCTATAATAGGAATTTCATTTAATTTTTAAACGCCTGCCTTCATGTGAGACCAGAAACTATTCTGAGATCTCTGGTAAATATTTACCATCATCCTCCTGTGTAAAGACTAAGCATCTTAAAAGCTCTGCAGGCCAAATTCACTCTGAGTTTATTCCTGAGTACACAGAGCTGTCCCGGCGCAGGCAGCTGCCACATTACAAGAGCCAGGCGCCGATGCTAACTGCCTTAGAAAATCCTCAGCTTACATCTGCGCTCCCCACAGGATCTGTTTCAGATCAGAGGAATGATTTCATGTCATGGAAGAGTTCACCTTCTGGGAGGAGGTCTTGGTTTCTCTGGGTGATAAGTGACCAGTTGGTGTGGTGAGCTAGCCAAGTGCATCATACAACGTGCATGGGAACATACCCCACCAATTAAGATCCCAATTAGCACTGTCCTTATTTTTAATGAGTACTCAAGAAACAATAAATCCTGTTTTTTCCACTTTAAAATGACCCTATGGATCGAGTGCATCATGCAACTGCAATCAGAAAAGCCTGTGCCAATGCAGAGAAATGAATACACTAATCTCGTAAAGATTTTGAAATACTAACTTAAGCTGCTGAGAGTGGATTATGCTCTCAGAAACTAATCACCATTTTTCTTTAACTAACCATTAAGGTAGGAGAAATATATCTAGGTGGTGGGGAGGAGGAGGGGGAAGAGGGGGAATCGATGTTTCATTACTAAAAGGCTTTACTGCCATGAGAATATTTTTTGGCTTCTGACACCTTGTTAAGTTTATTTAACAACGGCACAATTCATTTACCTGCACAGTGTCCAGAGAAATTCTTAAAGTTAAGTAGAGAGAGAAAAAAAAACAAAACTAGGCTTTTAACATCAACCTCCCAACAGAAAAAGGCACACCATGGAAATGTGAAATATGGAATAACATAGGGGGTTACGTCATTTCATATGAAATCTGCATGTAAATTCCACAGTGTATAAGTATGCCATTAACCTACTTCCCACCCATTCATAATGGGCACAGAAAGTAGCTATGCCCCAGTATGACTTCTTCACACTTTTTTTCAGGAAAACAATTCTTTAATAGTTTAGCTTGTGCAGGTGACAAATGTCTGCTTTCTCCAGTATGAAAAACAGTTACTGTGACATGCTCACCCTGAACATTTCTTGTTCTGCGGAAAATAAAAACAAAGGGAGAAGAAAATTTAATTACTTAAACTTTAATCTTCTGGTAGAAATGGTACCAGTTTTTGGAAGTATGCCATTTCATGGCAATATACATATCTACAAATGCTGATCCACCTAATGCACAGGCATCCCACCTGAAACTGGTTCCTCCATTGGACACTTGTTTCCCAATGGAAACCTCTGAGTAGCAGTGCTATTGAAGCCGCAGATCACTCTTAGCTCTTACTACAAAATAATTGAATTTAAAGCCTCTGGGTTTGAAGGCATTTGTGCTGCTACCCGTATGTTGGGGGACTCTTTAGCATTTATATCCTTCCTTGTCTGCTCCCTGCTGCTGCCAGGAAACACGAAAGGACAGATCTCTGTTTCCATCTCCAAAACGGGCAGGAATTTCTTAGCTTGATGGTTTTCCAAGAACCAATTATGAAACATCCCTAAATTTTGCACTGCTGACCAATGCTTGAAGTAAACAAAAGGCTTTGCTGTAACTGCTCATAGTGGGTTTTTTTCATAGGGATGCCCATTCCCAGCATAGGGTGCAGAGTTGGGGCCATCTTCTGCACTGCTGGTCTGCCACTGCAGCCCATTACCAGCCAGCTCCCTCCTGACCTCATGGGGTTCCTGCTACCCATCTCTGGCCTTGCAGGGCAGCCCCTGTCCATCCCAGCCCTGCAGGGTACCCTCTGCCCATCCCTGCAATAATTCCTTGGCACGAAATGCAGGCAAGTTCTGTGTGGACATTGTATAACCTATGTCCATGCCGAAATTTCAAATGGAGAAAACCCTCTCAAAATAAAAAAAGACATGACTTCTATTTGCACCAAATGTCAGCAGCTGCCCCTCCACCTCCATACCTATGATTATAAACAGCTCAAACAACCCACCAAATTTCTATTTATTATTTACACTTATCACAGGGAAATGGGGTTAGGGTTAATGCTGAATAGAATGTTCCAAATGAAATGTGTTATATGCTGAAAGGAGAAGTGGCAGATGCGACTTGGTCTTTGGGTTGTTCTGGGCCCCACAGTGAGCCCCAGTGCCAGCGCAGCAGTGGAGTGCAGGACAAGAGCCATTAGGATGCAATTTCTGTGCAAGTAATAAAAGAGTTTTATAGGTAAGGGTCTGTACAGTGCAAAGCCAAATTATCACTGGGCAGCTTTGAAGCCTGATAAGGTTATTTCTAAAAACAAACCATTAACATATGCACAATTAGGCTGGCTGTATTGTTATGCCACAAGCAAAATGCAATCAGTTCTTGAAATACATAATAGCTTTTTAGTTCAAGAAAGCTAATGAGGAAAAATGTGTTAGCATTGCAGAACTGTTTTTTTTTAATCACATCTAAAAATAACATTTATATAACCACCTACCCCGACATTTCACATCAGTAAGTGGCCAGAACCGCCTCGCTCAGCTGTATTAAAATATGCAAACACAATGGGACTGTAGCAGATTTTGTTTCCTGAAAAGAATTGCATAACTCAACCTTTAGAGGCAACGGGAAAGCCAAAGTGGTTTTCTGCTCTGGTTAAAATATATTGTATGCAATGCATCCTTTGGCAGTTCTGTTATAGCTGTTGCCTATTATAATTAAATATGTTACTCCTGTATGTCCAATGTCACACATGCAGCACTTGGCAAGGCAATTGTGACTAACCTCTGGCAAACTGAGAAACCACTTAAAGGCAGCAAAATGCGTTGGTTGTTGTCCACACACACAGCGAGCGTCTAAGGAAGAATACATTTTTCTTTCCTTTTCTTTTGAAACCCTCTCCCTCATGGACTCTGCGCTTCTCTCATAAATGTTTATTTCCTAATGAGAAACACTTTTTATCTAACCACAATGCAATACAATGCAAATACCACAGGCAATAGCCAACAAGTTTAAAATTGAGACAATATTATTTATTCCAAAGATAACCCTGGTGTTGGGGTGCAGAGATGCTTCATTATCTGTGACACACACCTCACCCTGTTTGTAGGTAGATGATCTCATGGTTTCATCACAGCAGATAAGCTCTATTTTCCATGGCTTTGTGGTGTTACAGGATTTGAGGTGTCCTTTTGCTTCTGCTTTCTGGGCCTTTGGCACCAATATCTGAATTCTCTTCGCTGTCTGCATGCAGAGTGCTTCCAGGAAAAAAAAACAAACCAAAACACCCATGGGGATCTGTGAGGAAGACTTCAGAGCAGACTGTAAACAAAGGCCATGTTCCAGTGTCCAGACATTGTACCCCGGTAGAGCAATGTAGCTGCATTTTAGACAGGGGTGTAATTCTGGTCCTATCTTTGGACCTTCTGCTCCAGTTGAGAAAGTGCAGGATGTTCTGCTCCAAGAATATCTACAGATGTTCTTCTCTGAGAACATCTACATACAGGAAACCTGAATAGCAAATTCAGTGGTGTTTAAAAAACACCCAGAAATCCAGTTCCCATTTCAGTTTTCCTGTACGTGGATGTTCTCAGAGAAGCAGCTGAGCTGGGTTTGCTCAATTATATTGGGTTCAGACAGAGAGGATTAGACCCAAGTCCAGGCATAAGGGGCAGTGCATGGCAGGTGGACTTTCAAACTTGCACTGCTTGAAGGCCCTCTTAGTGCAATGCTGCTGCCTCTGAGGAGTGTTTCTCAGCTCTCTGCAGCCAGCCTCTGCCAACTTTCTACAAATCATTTGTTACCAAGATTGATATTACAGTTATGTAAACATGCATTATTTATCTGTTATGACCTTTTGAACAGGATGAGTGCTCCTGGCTTTCCATTATTCTATGTCTAAATTAATCATGGACCATAAAATCAGTCACCATTTATGCCATATATAAATAAAAAAAAGGTGTAAAAATAGCCCTCATGATACAGAGATTTCATGCTGTGTTCCCTGGATAGTAGCTATCCAGACACCATGCTGCTTCCTCCAGAGCTGTGAAATATTTATTGCCTTTTTAAAAGGAAAAAAAAAAATCTTAAAATTATCTGTCTCCTCAGGAGTAAGTTGCTCCTTGATCTAGTCATCTACTCCCCTGTACTGGAGAGCGCGGATCCAGGTCCCCGTGAGGCATCTTCTGCCGACTTCACTTGCCAGGACCCTCTGACTGTTGGTTTGCATCATGCAGCAGGCTGGGGATGGTGATCTCTTGCTGAATACACCTAGGAGACTCTGACACCCAGTACCTCTTCTGGAGATGTTTGCACAGGAATAATGCCAGTGTTCCCACTGGGAGTGCAAAGAGACAACAGGAAACTGCAATTTGGGAAGCTCCAGGAAGGCTTTGGCACCCTCATCCATGAAGTGAAGGGGGTGGCAGCTCCCTTCTACTTTTCAACATGAATCATAACCTCTTCAGACACAAACGGTCCATGCTATCCACTTGATCATCCCTGTGAGACAGACGATGGTACCCTGCACTCGCCGCTGCTTCCTCCTCCTTGATGTACATCGTAGAATCATCATAGAACCATAGAATACCAGGTTGGAAGGGACCCCAAGGATCATGGTTGGAGCCCTGGTCCAACCTTTCTAAGCAAAGCATGACCTAGACTTGATGTCTCAACACCCTTTCCAGATGAGTCTTTAAAGTGTCCAACGCTGGGGAGTTTACTGCTTCCCTGGGGAGATTATTCCAATGGCTGATTGTTCGCCAAAAAATTTTCTTCTTGTGTCCGTTCAGAATCCCCCCAGGAGTAATTTGAGTGCACCCTCAGCAAGTTTGCCAATGACACCAAGCTGTGTGTTTTGGTTCATACGCTGGAGGGAAGGAATGCCATCCAGAGGGACCTTGACACGTTTGTGAGGTGGGCTGATGCCAACCTTATGAAGTTTAACCATGCCATGTGCAAGGTCCTACACCTGGGTCGGAGCAATCCCAGGCACAGCTACAGGTTGGGCAGAGAAGAGATTCAGAGCAGCCCTGCAGAGAAGGACTTGGGGGTGTTGGGCAATGAGAAAATGAACATGAGCCGGCTTCAGTGTGCACTCACAGCCCAGAAAGCCAACCGTATCCTGGGCTGCATTAAAAGGAACTTGACCAGCAGGTCAAAGGAGGTGATCCTGCCCCTCTACTCTGCTCTTGTGAGACCTCACCTGGAGTATTGTGTGCAGTTCTGGGGTCCTCAACATAAAAAGGACATGGAACTGTTGGAACAAGTCCAGAGGAGGGCCACGAGGATGATCAGGGGACTGGAGCACCTCCCATATGAAGATAGGCTGAGAAAGTTGGGGCTGTTCAGCCTGGAGAAGAGAAAGCTGCGTGGAGACCTCATAGCAGCCTTCCAGTATCTGAAGGGGGCCTATAGGGATGCTGGAGAGAGACTCTTCGTTACTGACTGTAGTGATAGGACAAGGGGTAACGGGTTCAAACTTAAAGAGGGGAAGTTTAGATTGGATATAAGGAAGAAATTCTTTACTGTGAGGGTGGTGAGGAACTGGAATGGGTTGTCCAGGGAAGCTGTGAATGCTCCATCTCTGGCTGTGTTCAAGTCCAGGTTGGACAGAGCCTTGGGTGACATGGTTTAGTGTGAGGTGTCCCTGCCCATGGCAGGGGGGTTGGAACTGGGTGATGTTAAGGTCCTTTCCATTCTATGATTCTGTGATGTCCCCTCATCTTTTCCATGTGTCTGCTTGTGAAAAAGGAGTCTCCATCTTCTTTGTAGCCACCCTTTAATTACTGGAACATGGTGATAAGGTCTCCCCTCCCTGAGCCTTCTTTTCTCAAGGCTGAACAAACCCAGCTCTCTCAGCCTTTCCTCATATGGCAAGCTCCCAATCCTTTGAGCATCAGCAGAATTGGTTGTCTCTGCTTCAGCTGTTTATGATGCTGGAGTTTAGTGTTGGAAGTGTGTCAACCCCCTGCCCTCATCGCAGGAGGAGCATCTGCCAGGCCTGGGTTTCTTGCACTTTTGCTGTTAACAAAAACCAGGGAGCTGGTTCTGTGCTGGACATAGTTTCAGGCACTTCTATTCAGTTCATCCCAGGGCATCCCCAGGGCATTTAAAAGTATGCCAGCCTTCACACACCTGCGTGCCTGCTGGAGGCAGCCCCAAGCTCCAATCAGACCAGCATTCAATGCATCATCAATAACCCCATGACCTACTCTGATACAGCATCACGATTTGAGAGACTTGCTGCATCTTGCTAACTTACAGGATGAAGGAAGGGAGGATTAAGAAAATGAGATATTTGTAAAAATTCTTCTTTTTACACTTCTTTTTCAAAGCTGTTAGGATGCATCCTGTCAGTTAATGGTGTGCAGTCTGCAGAATTAATAAAGATACTGCTTAGAAGCCCTATTTAACAATGCCACGGAAATAATTATCTGTGCATAGAAAGCTGCTGTTAGGGGTGGAGTTTTTTCTGAGGTGGCCAAAAACCACTACCAAACCCTCAGTAAGATACTGATGATGCTCCTCAAACTTCAGCAACAGCTGTATACAACTTGATTCAAGTCTGGGCCAGAGCAGAAGCCAAAGCCACCCACCACCTCCATAACACCAGCATGGAGCCTCCTCGCTCTCTTCTAAACGAAGAAGCAGCCGCCCTTGCAGAAATATCTTGACGATATCCTGCAATATTCCAGCCCTTTTGACTGCAGCTAATAATAACTGGCCTTGTAGCAACTCCTTTCCTTGCCATCCACACGCTGCTTCTCCTTGAGCAAGCGATGTGGCTGAAAGAAGGAACTTCTCAAAGATTTAAATAACCTTCTGGATTCCCCCCCCCCCGGACTTGCGCGCTCCAGCTGGGAGCAGCTTTCCTGTTTGATTGTTTGTTTGTTCTTCTTTCCTTGCCATGACTGCAGAGAGGAAGGAATCTAGCTTCTACCTCCCTGAAGAACTTGGAGGCAAAAGGCCTGGACTAGGAGTGCAGTTACTCAGCACCACAGGCTTTGCTTGAGAATTAAAGGTCAGGGCAATTTTACTGGTGGCTTTTTATTCCAGGCTTCCACAGGGTCATGTGTGGTGATGATGCTGAAAGGCACATTTCAAAAGAAGTTTGCAGTCCCAAATGTGGCCATGAGTAATCAAGGGCATGAAAAGCAGTATTAACCCTCTCTTTTCTCCTGATTTTATTTTCCTTTTAGATGGAATGGACTGATCAAAACTTGGGCTGACATTTAACCTGCTCGGCCTGGGGTTTTGTCATGGGTGACGGCTGCTTCTCCAATTAGCAGCCGGACAGATCTGTGCCCAGGAGGGCACCGTTGGCAGGGGTGGGGCGGGAGGATGCTCTGATCAAAAGCTAGGATTTACTAACGCAAGGCATTTCGGAGGGGCTGGTGGCTTTGAAGTGCTTCAAATATTGACCACCTTTGGGCAAAAGGCTGTGAGCAGCAATCAGGCACGACCACCTCATGTTGCAGATCAAAGAGGAATGTCCAAAAGTGTCGGGTTGCCACAGCCACACTGCCTGCTGCATGCCTGCCTGCTGCCTGCTCCCCACTGCGGCTGCATGGGGATTTTAACGGCCAGAAGCTCCTTTAGAAACTCAGGCTTTCTGGGAACAGGAATACATAGGAAAGAATCCAAATCAATTTATTTCCAGGAAAATATTCAAACACTGAAAGAGTTAAATCCTTCTGTAAAATGTCTTCTGTTCCAGTAGCTGACTGTTCACGAATACCCTCATCATCCTGCAGCTCTCTGGGCTGCACATGTCTTGGCTACGACAGGTAAAAGTCTAGAAATTATGTTCTTGCTGTGACAAGAACAGTGTGACAAGGAATCACAGTGCTCAGCGCTGTGCTGATGGACCAAAAAGCCTTCGGATCCAAATTTATTCAAAAAGACAGGTGGAGGATGGTGATATTGGAACCTCTGCATCATCAAACTCTTCCTCAGAAGCTGTGCTTTTGGGGTTTTAACAAAAAATACCCTTGGACCACCTCTCTCCTGGTGGTGACGACTCCTCCTTCATCCAAGTCAGTGCTCTGGGGGATTCAGTGTGTTCCTCAGATGTTTCTGAAAAGCAGCTCGGTCGTTAACTTGGCACAGGTTGGAAATGTGGATGCTGAAGCCTCCAGCTGGAAAGATGTTTTGATAAATAATCAGCTAACAGTTAGCCCAGGGGTGGGACTGCCTGCCATCCCAGTGTCCTGGGGCATCACCTGCTTGAGGTCTGTCCCATTTCATGTCCCCCACAACTCTCACTGCTCACCGCCCCTGCCCAAGGTCAGCAGAGGTTTTTTCTTTCCACCCCCTGCTGAAATCATACTGCAGGTGAAATTCCTGGCTTTACGGTGTTGGCAACAAGGTGTTGTGGGCAAGGGTGGCAGGCAGCACTCCCAGTTCTCAGGCTCCGGGAGCCCCCTTGCCGGCCGCCACTTCCTCTCCTGCCTCCACAATGCTGTGCTTCCAGTGCTGATGGATGATCTAGTCTGAAAAAGCCTCACTGTGAGCTCCACCAGATGCAAGATTAATTTATTGCACCTGTCCAAACATAATGTATTTCTGTTTTATCTGCATTACTGCCTGTCCCACAGTGTGATGGAAAGGTTTGGCTATGCCCAAGCTCAGATGACCTTGGCGCAGCCTGTCAGGTCTGTCCTCCCCAGGGGTGAGGGGACACATGGACACCAAGAATCACTCTGTTAGTCCAAAGATAAGACACAACAGAAAATCCAGCTCTTTGGACCAGAAGAGTGATGTAGGGGCATGCAGGGAAAAGGATCTGACCTTCTGTTTCTGCTGAATAGGGAGCACCAGCAGAACAGCTCACGAGTTGTTATTAATAACAAAATAATTTGTCATGGAGTATGCTAATGCAACTGATTATTTATACACTGCAGTGCTTGGGGGGATGCATCCTTCAACCTAGGAGCAGCACAACTTTCTTGCCAGGAGCAGACAAGAGGGTAGGAGGGACATGCATCCACCAGAAAGTACTGTTTTGCCTTCCTTCCCAGTTCAAGGGCCAAAGCTGAGACCTCAAATTCCTAGTGAGTTCAGTGGGATTTTTGCCTGTTTAAAGCTTCAGCTTCAGCTTCAGTCCAGGAATTCCTGCCTCTGCTTCAATCCAGCCAGGCTTTGCGCAGGAGCTTGTAAGCAATCTGTTACCCTTCATGGAGGTTTTGGTTTTTGGAAAGAATTCAAGTTTATTCCATTAGAAAGGGGCTTAGTCTTCCTTTTTCATAGCTGTGGGAAAGAGAAACTACTCAGCTCCCCTGAGCCAGGACGGCAGGCTCTGGTCTCCCTTGATTTTAACCTTCTCTCTGGAAAACTTACGGAAGGACTTTGAAAGTGCTTGCTCCATCTACCAAGGGCCGAATGATCTTTGGAAAGTGAAACAGGATCACAATTAGGTGAGCACCTTCCTTTTGCCAGGTCAAGAAATTACAAATTTCAGCTGGAATTTCAAAGGTGCAATTAGAAGAAGACGAACTTCTGACCCCATAATTACAAGTAACAGCTCTGCGGAAGTATAAATGTGCTCCTCTGAGCCAGACAACCAGGTGGGTGGTATTCTGCCCAAAATGGCACTAGCAAAATGAATAGCAAAACAATTACGAGGGCTAGCATCTACCAAATGTAGTCTGGAACAGCTTACTCTGGAGGAATTAAAAAGACAAAAAGGAAGATTTTCCTTTGGAGAGATGGGGACCGTCATAAGGACAAGTGAAAACCACCTGCAAAGAGAAGGGGAATAAAATCTTCTTGATATCTGGGGGGCTGGGGATATCCAGGGATTTGGCTCCTCTCCAACACAAAAATCCCCCCTTTATACCCTGAACCTATTTTAACATGTATCTATTGCAAATGCTGCTTCAGCCCAGGATGCAGTGATAACTCCAAACATGAGTTTGGAAGCCTGAATAATTTTACATATATTAGAAAGGCTCAAATGCAGCTTTGCAAATTGCACAGAAACAGATTGTTTTCAGAATTTTTAAGCAAAGCCTTCTGAGCTTTCAAGAGGGGAATGAGAGGAGATCCATAGCATTCCACTTGCTAGAAAATGACAGCAAACATGATGTCTCAAAGATATCTACTCATTGGTTTTGGTGCTTTATTGGTGCTGGGGACAGGACTGGTTCTGGTGGATGAGTTTGGGTGATGCTGTGCAGGTACCCGCAAGGGACCCTCATCCCTGAAGACGTGGAGAGATCCTATCTCATGTCCCTGCTGACTGCTCGTGCAGCATATTGACTGTAAGGAAAACTAGAACCTGAAAGGAAGAAATTGTCTCAAACCAAAAAGTGAAGGACCTGCCTTTGCCATCATGATGGATCAAATCTCTTCTTGCACAAAGCTTATATTTCATTTGGCATTCAGGTCTTTAACTAAAGAAAATACAGCACTACAGAAAAACATGACATTCAGAGGCATTTCTTTTCTTTAGTTTGTTTATCAGCAAGATTAAGATTCCTGGCTGCAGAATAAAGGAATGTCTCCATTTATTTGTTTCAGGGCATGTGGAGTGCATTTGTTTCCTAGGATGCAAATTCATTGTTCATGCTCTGAATAAAAATCCCAGTGCCAAGAGGCTGCCGGCAGATTCAGATCTCTTGGCATCATTTTTGCCATAACTTCATACACAGAGCGTGGATTTAATTTTTCCCAATATTCTGCCATTATGTTTTGTCTCTAAAAAGCTTTCCTAATTTCTTTCTTAAACTTTGTGTCAGCTACTTTCTTTCTTTGTAAGGAAATCAGCTGTGAGGCTGCTGGGCCAGCTTTTGGGATGTAGGTCACATCGCCATCCCTTGTGTGATGCATGCTGCCTGCCTGCCTGCCTCATCCCCTGCCAAAGCCCAGGCAGCTGTTTGGTGGATGGTGCACACCAGAGGTCATAGGTCCCTCACTTCCAAAGCCTGAGGCAAAAAAGGGAAAGATGCACATTTTGGATCTGGCGACAGGAGCACGCCAGCTCCTACGCCCAAAGCAGGCAAAATTTGGTGTTAAAATGCAACTGATTGCAGTTTCTAACGTTATTTATTTATCTAGCTATCTATTTATATTTTCATTTCTATGTATGCGCACACACGCATGTCTCAAAGCTCAGCTACAGTGGCTCAGAATTGCAGTGGCTCAGAATTGCACATGTACCAGGAAAGCTGCCGTGTCCAGGTGACACAGCTGGGCCATTTTCATTTCCTCTCTATAAGCACCGTGGTCATGAACCCTCCTCCAAAGGCCCGACAGCAGCCAAGCTCCCCATTCGTCCCCTGGGTGGTCAGGACCTGCTCCCCCAGCCTGGTGCAGGGGCTGCCACCTTGCATTAGCTGCATCTGGGTAAGGCGTGTTGTGACATGACTGTGCCTGACATGATATGTCACTTTGGGAGATAATGAGTTGGAAATTTGTGCTAATAATTGTTTTGACTGTTCCCCAGGAATGGGGGGTGGGGGGTGGGGGGGGTGTTTCCAGCAGAATGTCTTGCAATCAAAATGATTTTATTAGGGGTTTATTTTTTATTTTTTTGGATAAAAGAAATATCAGTCGTGCCAGCTGGAGTCTGTGAGTGAGTACCTGGTATCCCTGCAGCTCCTTGGGCTGCCCCTGTATGCCTTGCAGTGCTCCGAGGAGACTTCTTCCCAGATCCCAGCTCCTCCCCTAAAAAAAAAGATGCTTCAGCCACCATAACCTTCCCCACAGTCAGGACGCTGATGCCATTGCTGCTAAGCAAAGGACTTGTATCATAAGCACCTGTGGATGGTCTCAGGGTTGCATCCTATCTTAAGGTATAAGGATGCTTCATGGAGCAAACCCCTGGAGACCTAGTACTTGCACAGGGCAGGGGGTATATGGGGAGTTATCGATACCAAATCACAGCATTTCTTTTTGCATCACAAGTTGTTTAAATCTTTAATTGACACCAAGCACGTCTGCTTTCTCTCTACTTGCTGTGGGAGCCCTGGAGATTTTTCTAATAAGCAAAGCAAGGAACCACTGGTGGATTTTTCAAGTTCTCATAGCTTTACAAATTACATTTGCTGTAGGCAGCCGTTCATAATAATCAACTTGAAACCACTGCTAGCGCAAAAAAAATCTTTGCGTTGTCAGCAATACACCTCTTAAATACCGTACTGCCATCCGTCACAGCTCACCGTAACTTGTAATTTGATTAAACACACTCCAAAACACGGGGTTGGAAGTGCACTTGTCCACAGTAAGTGGATTTGTGTTCCCCTCTATTAGAAGGCTATGTGATGTGACTTAACGATGGAAAACACTCATTACGGCAGTCACTTGTCAAACACACTGTATCGGGGGAGTCTATTTCTGCCCAGCACCAGTGTAAAAATGCAGTTTCTCTCCATTTGGCTCACACAGACTCCCACCAGCCAAGCTGCTTCTCTTCCCAAAGTGGCACAGCTCCTTCTCACAAAAGAGCACAGTTAGTTCAGCAGCCTTAGTCCCACATAGATTTGGGGGTAGGTGTTTAGAGGTGAGTAGTGCAAGGCAGAACAACCTCTCTCCAGGACTGGGCTGGAAGGAAGATGCTCACAGGAGCTGGGGAAAAAGGAAAAACCGTTTTTCAGCATCACCAACTTGGGAAATACAGGAGGTATCTATATTGTTCCAAAATACATTGAGCAAGAAAATGCCAATTTTGTACTCAAAATAGCTGAATGCATTTTCTGTAGTTCCCTTGACAGGGTTGTGCATGTGGGACTAAGAATCCATGCCTTCCTCCAGCTGTTCTGATCCTGGGGGATCTAGAGGATGACCTCACATGGACAGACCCCATCCCCAAAACCCAGCAGATCTGGTTACATCCCAGTTTGGCCAGGCTCTCACAGCAAGGCAGGAAATCTTTCCCCAGGTCTAGAAAGACACTATCACAGAAACTATGAACATAGATAGAAACTATGAAACTAGAAACATAGTATCATAAAATCATAGAATCATAGATTCATAGAATCCTAGAATGGTTTGGGTTGGAAAGGACCATAAAGTTCATCCAGTTCCAACCCCACTGCCATGGGCACAGACACTTTCCACTAGACCAGGTTGCTCAAAGCCCTGCCCAACCTGACCTTGAACACTGTCAGGGATGGGGCAGCCACAGCTTCTCTGGGCAGCCTGTGCCAGGGCCTCACAACTCTCAGGTCCCTTAAGTAGCAGCCAAAACATCAATATTAAGTCACTCATTCATTCCCTACTATGTACTACAGTTTTACTCCTTCCACAGGGGCTGGGCAGCTTCACCGTTGGAGGCAGCACTGGGCTCACCTTCGCTATCCCATTGACAGCATCTGGTTTTGAAAGATGTGAAATTCACCCATGCAAATTGAAGCTACCAGTGTGGCTCAGGGTACAGATATGTCTAACATGTGTGAAGGGAACTTACAGCAGCACCTCCAGGTAAAGGCCATCAAGGATGCAGGAACAGTCCCGTAAATGACAAATATGAAGCATCAAAAGAAGTGCTCCCATCTTCCCAGCACAGCTTGTTTACTGGGCCTTGCAGCTCCAGAGAATGATGCACTCCCATCCTCAGCTCCCCTGTGTCTCCACTGAGGGCTTTTACAGGCATTAGACTCATAAATGTTAAATAAAACACTAATGAAAGCAATAAAATAACACACAGAGGACAAGCAGCATCTTTTCAGCAGAAGAATGAAGCAATGATGGCATTGTAAGAGGCTTACTTATCCCTTCTGGGTGCTGCATGTCTCTTAGTGGGAGCTCATAGACCCTCTCTGCATCCAGCCCACCCAGCCTTCCCACCAACAACATCCACATCCAGCTTTGGGTTCAGGAGGGAAAAAAAGAAAAACAAAAAAGAGCACAATTACTTGGAAAAGGTTGCAGCAAAGGCAAGCCAGCAAGATAAACAGCTTGGTTTTCTTCTTCAGACAGAGCCTAGGAGGAATTTCTGACCACACACACCTTGGCAAAGCTGCATCACCTTCTAAATATCCAGAGGTTGCCAGTATCAGGGTGGCACTGCATCCTCCCTCTTCGGGGGACCACACTGCAGATATTCATTGTCAGGTTTTCCTGGGAAAATCAATCCTTCCTTCCCAAAAAACCTCAGGGAAAAATCAGTTTACTACAGTGAAATATATTATTTTTGCAGCAGTGAAGCCCATCTCAGTTTGACTTCTGAATTTACTTTTGTATAGACTTTTATATTGTTAAGTATAACACATACGTCTTAATTAAACTATAGCTCTTGCAGCAATGTTTTATCAGGGAAACCCAAACAATTTGCTCTGACATCATTTAACTATTTTTCTTTCTTTCACTATTCCTTGTCAAAATATTCATCCAAACTGGCACGTTCTCACCAAGTATTTAGATTTTTGCAGACATTTTTACAACCTATTTGCATTTCTGTGGAAAACTCTTCCATCTGTTTATTTCCCTTTTGCAACCGGCTGGGATGACTCGCAGCAGAGAGATCAGCAAAGCCCGATGGCGCCGGAAAAGAGCCCAGCCGACGGCAGTGTGGCTTTCTTAGGCTCAGTCCTTGTGCTTTCACCTCGAAGTTATTTTCTTATCTGCTCAGAGATCCTGCCTGTGAAAATAAATCCTCCAGGATGTCCCTTCTCTTCAGGCTTCAGCAACTAAAACTTGGCAAATTCTTCGCACAGCTCAAGACAAAACCCTCGCTGACAAAGGCGCTTTTCAAAACCTGAGCTACAGAAGCAGCCCAATGTAAACAGCACATTTTTCAGGATCATAGTGAATATTTTCGTATCATATGGGTTATTTTGACAAGCAGAGACACCGGTTTCCCTCTTAAATGAAATAAAAAAAATAAAATAAAAATAAAAATAATAAAAATAAAAATAAGTCTTTGGTACCCCAGTCCCCACTTGTGACTTGTTCAGGTTTCTTGGGGAAGGTAAACTTCTTGAGGCTATTTCTGCCTTTGTCTGTATATTTATGTAGTGCCAAGCAGGGAGTAATTCAGTCCCCATGGTGTGGCGGGTGCTACTTTAATGCATAAACACTACAGTGATGTAGATACGTTCCACTGTATTATTTGCAAAGTAAGAGCTGTGGCAGGGGACATATCCCCAGAAGAGTTTATCTCCCCAGGCCTGCCATGTTTATTATGTCTTCCAAAGGTATGAACTTTTACATCTGTTGCACTTTAAAATGCCTTTTTAGAGGCAGCATGTGATAAATTTCTTCTCTGGGCAGCTCCTTGTCCAAATGAAATATTTGTTGGAATTGTTGCACACTGCCAGTGATTCACAGCCCAGGTCTTGGGTTTCGCTTGGAAGGGTTGCTTGTCCTCAGATCAGGGAAAATCTACAACAATTAATGCTAGTAACATTTTAAAAGACACATTATCTAGTTTAAGAGGTAGATTACAACCAGTGTGCTGAATGAAACACACTGCAATTAAATCTGATGCAAAGATTTACATTTAGGTTAGGTCTAAGGAAGAAGTTCTTCCCTGTGAGGGTGGTGAGACCCTGGCACAGGCTGCCCAGAGAAGCTGTGGCTGCCCCATCCCTGGCAGTGTTCAAGGCCAGGTTGGACGGGGCTTTGAGCAACCTGGTCTTAACAGAAGGTGTCCCTGCCTGGGGCAGTGAGCTTGGATCTGGATGATCTTTATGGTCCCTCCCAACCCAAACCATCCTGTGGCTCTAGGATTCTATGAAAGCTCCAGCACCCACTCAGTTCCCTCCCGTGCCTTTTGTGTTGGTTTTGGTAGTAGCAGCGCCAGTCTGGACACGGTCTGGCACTGACTTTGCGCCTGCAAGTGCCTTAACACCCCTGCTTCAAACTCCTCCCCCCTGCCTCAAGTGCCCCCCTGCTCCCGGGAAGGAAATCAGATTGCTTGGACAGAGGCAGAGAAAGATAAGAAATTAAGTGATGTAAAGCTTGATATATGTACACAAAAGATGCTGAGAGTGAGGCTGGGGAAGGGCTTCCCCTGGTCCCCACAGCTGCCAGGATCAGGCTTTGGTGCAGTGGGACTGGTTCCCCAGGGAGTGCAAACTTCCTCAGCACTACCATGTGCCTGCAGGGCAATTGCAAGTTAATAGTCTTTTCCTGAAACCGCTTTATACTCCACATTTTTTTTTTCCTCTGGCATTGTTCCTTTTTTCCCAAAGGAAATATCCTGGCCCTTATTGCTTGTACATACCCAAAAAGGTCAGCACGGACAATGTTATCACTGCAGTTCTCAGCCCTAACTAACCACAGATGAAAGGAACAACACATCTCTGTGATTACTTTAACATCGATATCTGCATTTAAATTACATGTGAGGCAAATAGAAGTACTGAAAAACCATTTGCAAGAGCAAACCCAGAAAAAAAGTACATAAAAACATTGATAGGTGCATCTCTCTTCTCCGGGCTTCACAGAACAACTCGGACAAAGACCAGAATCATGCTGGAGACCAACCATTGAGTGGTCCGTACCTTCTGTTGGCCGGGATATGGTTATTTACAAACCTGTTTTCTTCATCTGGGAGTTTTCAGCTACTCTACTGCATTAAAAAGCTACTGTTTACACATTAAAAGATTAAATAAATCCAGCAGTGCCATAGTTTGTTCACAGTTATCTTTTCACAGCAAGCATTTCTATATCCACGAGTTCATCCTTTCCATTTGCTCATCCCTCCAGCCTGGCCGCATCTGCAGAAAAGGAGGTGTTGGCTTACTACGATTCAGTTTTTGGGCATTCGAGCTCGTATAACCCCTGTTTTTCACCTTTGTCTCTCAGAGAGGCTGGCATGCCTGGCTGCTTCCCCCCCAGGGACATAATGTCCCATTCATGGCCTTCAGTCCTCACCAGCTTGCAACCCACCCCAGCTTGGTTTCAAACACAGGATTTTTACTTCAGTAGCCACTTCCCGGCTGTGAAAAAGCACTGGGCACCCCAGTAAAGGAGGTTGTACAAAAAAGGTAGGCAGGGATGGCCCCTGCAGCATCCTCAGGGCTTGGCAGGGCTTGGGAGCTCCTGGGGAGGACTGTGGGCAGTGCCAGGCACACACAGCCCCAGTGCCATCCTGAGCTGTGTTCACACAGCTCTCCCCCCGCACCACGGAGAGGACAGCTCAGTGGCTTGTATTCCTTCTGCATGGGATGTCCCATGCCTGAGAAGGCTCTACTGGAAGCAGTGGGAAATGGCTCAGCCACAAACAGCCCTTAGCACTGTTTGCACCCACAGCATCCTTTAACACGGCTCAATACAAATGGATGCTGAAAGGGTGCTTAAAGACGACACCCTTTTACATGAAGAAAATCACCTTTGCAATATATTTCATGTCTGGGCTTTGGCTGGAGCTGGACAATGAGATTTGGTATTACCCATTGCTGTGGTCCATGCCCACACACTGAACCTGCCAGGCAGGGGCTCACCCCACATACGATGCAGGATACACTCTGATCTCAATCTGGAGCTACAGGTGATATTTGGCAGAAAGACTTAGGCTTACAAGCAGAGATCAAAGGTATGGAAAAGCCTTCATTTTCCTGGATACAACACCCATAGTTGAGCTGTACGGCTGCAATGCATTGACAGCCATAATCGCTGCTCTTGGTTTGGCTCCCTTGCATAGCCAGGTATTCTCCTACATGATGAAATAACCTGAAAGAACCTTGAGTACTTTTTCATTTCCAGTTTTATCCATTTGCATGATGACAGTCATCAGATAATAAAGACTGTGTACCAAACTCTGCTCTCAGAAAAGGCACCGCAGCTCCCTCTGAGAGTAATTCAAACCACAGGTTTGTCTTCATGCGCGCCAAGGCAAGTAAGAGTCATTTGGAAAAGATAATCAAAAATCACTGCATAAAATCATGGGTGTAATTTGTAGGAATGAATCCGTTTTGGCTTACCCATAATTTCACATGATCAGGTGAAAGTAGACATACATCCTATTTATGGCTTCTAGAAAATTTCTACTTGCCCAATTCATGTTAAACATATGGATTTCATTTTCTCTCACACCTGGCCATATATATTTCTTATGAAAGGTTCATGACTCTCCGGGTTATGTGACCTGTTCCCAAGATGATTAGAGTTAAATGTGTTTCCTGCTCTCCCAAATTCCATATAAACCGACTTAACCAATCCATAGATCCCCAGTGTAATATCCTGAGCCTACAAATACACACACACAATAAGTCAGGGAGGAGGGAAAATCCTATCACTGCTTTCCATTAACTAGCAGCTGCAAGGAGAAGGCAATGAGAAAAAGAAAACCCCTGGTAATTCAGGGAACAATACAGACAGATATTTTAATTTTGTCCAACTTAGCTGCACTCCATGAAAGCAATGAAATATATTTACACATTTCTGTGCATTACACAGGTAGTGCTCAGCTCATCCTCATGCTTGGAGCAAGCTCTGCTTTGCCAACCAGTCAGACACCTTCAGATCTATGCCAATGTCACTGCCTATCAACTCTTGGGCTATGACAGTGAATGGTCACGCTCAAGCCCTGAAACTGGCTTTCAAGCCCTGAAACTGGCTTTCGAGCCCTGGCAGGGACACTTCTCTGGACTCAGAGCTGATGTGATTGCACTATGAGGAAGAGGGAGATGGTTTTAGAGCCTCAGGAAATGCTGACAATGCTCTCAAGCACGCTTAAATGCATTGGGATGTCTGGGCATAATTTCATTGCATACATAATAACATATGCAATGAGATGATGATAGAAGAAATAATTATCCAGATAGATAGATAGACAGACAGATATACAGCTATTGTGACAATTTCAGTGGCATAAAGGGCCCAAGCAGGGCTGGTGACCACAGTCACTGGAATTCCTGGTCCAGGGATGCAGTGGTCTGTGCAGACAAGGCTTCATCGTAGCCATCTCTGCCCTGGGGTGAGCCCACAGCTTTGACTTCTGCCTTGCTCTGAGCAGAAACCTGGTGGGGGTTGACAAAACCTTTTTGCTCAGCCAGGTTTCACTATGTATGTTTGAAATGGTTTATTCATCCACACATGCAGTGTTTGAGAGTGACTTTGGGCATTCAGAAATCAAATAAAAACTCTTTTTGAGATTGCTTCAGCGTGGGACATCATCCTGCACACAGCCCCATGCAGAGGGCGTCTGTCAAGGAACGTCAGGGTGAACCCTTGGGGCAGAAATCCCCCAGTCTAGGTTATTATCACAGTGGTACCACAGGCTCGGGAAGCACTGCTTGATGCTATGGATAACTGTACCACCCATGCTGTGTGCATCCTGCAGTTCAGAGTCAAGACAGTTTATGCAGCAGCAAACATCAGCATCCAAGTCGCCCTGACCTTTCCAAGCATTGGGAAGCAAAGCAAGATCCTCTTACAAGCAGCGGTTGGCATTTATGTCTGAGGTCTATACACCCCATAAATACAGCGCTCTGCATTTTTTTGATGGCCACTATCCCCAGCCTACCATACACCAATCTCCTGAGAGCACACTGCCCCTCGTCTGTTGATGCCAAGTCAGTATAGGACAAAAGTTAACCTTAATAAAGAAAATGTGGCCTTATGGAGGGATCAAAGAACAGGGATCAGCTTTGCACTGTAAAACACACCCTTCTTTTCCTTTGAGAGATTTTTCCCTTAGAGGAACTGAAACGAGAGCTGGAAGTTGTGCAACAACTCAGTGCTGATGTAGTGGTAAAAAAAATACCAAGTGAATCGCTTCCAAAAGAGTTTAGTTGGATGTCATTATTTCCTGTCGGTAGACAGAAGGAGAGTGGGAAAAACTCCTGTTTTGGGAGCCAAGCGCTGTAGAGGAGAGCGATTAGCAGATGGCATGGAAATTAGCTCATTATTATTAATTTGCCAGGACTTTACCAGTTCATGAATTGCCCTTTGAAAGTTGAAAAGCAGCGTGTGCATATGTACAAAAGAGGGCTTCTTTTGGCAAATCATCTAATTAATAGCTGTGCCACCCACTGCATGAATGGAAGCAATCCCCACCTGCCTCAGCACAGCCCTGTGTCCAGATTTGGGGGTGAGCCGGTGCTGGCTCCAGCTGGGATAATGCAGCCCCTATTGCAGGATGTTGCTCAAGAGAAAACCTCCATGACTTGTGCTTATTAGTGTGCTAATGTTTTGTGTGAAGAAGTTAATGCTGCAAAAGGCCTTTTTTTCTTTTTTCTTTGGGGGGGGGGGGGTTGGTGTGTCTGAGAAGGCAGTTGAATCAATTGTTTAACAGCATTGCATATATATATCTAATGAAAAATTCATTTGAGGCAAACCATACTTCAGTACACTAAAGCTTCTTCTCCACCCTTTTAAGAATTAGATGTAGTTTTGCCTAGACCATGCTTCCCAACAGGATATCCACATCCTTTTATTTCTTTCCAGAACTTCACTGCCCAATGGAACCAAGAGGAGAATTTGGGCTGGTAAAGTAGTTCAAAGTCCAAAACTTTAATTTATAGTGAATTCACTACCTTGAGTTGGAGATGCAATTTGACTTTTCTCACAGCTCCTCTGTATAAAAGCTGCTGCAAATCACAGATATATATATTATTATTATTATTATTATTATTATTATTATTATTATTATTATTATTATTATAAGGAGAAGATTAAGAAGAAATAATAATGCTTCATGAAGTAATTGATAACACAAATTACATCGAAAGGTTGGTTGGTTTCTGCATGGGACATGGTCATGTAAAAACTATGCCCCTGCAGCTCTACAAATGAAGGCAGTGAGGCCACAGTGTTCGGTACATTTTTCCACCCTTACCAGGAGCCTTAAGCAGAAAGACACCACCATGTGAAAATTAACAACCCCTCCCGGCCATGCATACCACGTACACGGGCCTGATTGCTGCCAATTAAAGCTGTCTGCAGAGGAGATCCCACATATGGCTGCTTTCCAGAGGGAGGAAAGCAATAGTTGTAATCAGCAAGAGTGGCAGCGCTGCGAGCCACTGGGAGGGCTGTGACACAGTCCCTGTCGTTGTCACGTTAAAACGGCAGCCTCATAGCTAGAGACAGGGCTAATTGCCTGAGCGCATTGCCGCGTGTCAAAACTCCTAATTGATTTCCTCCTCATTAACGCTGCGATGCTCCTCCAGGGCTGTGTTTCAGCACACGCGTGCGCGCTGAGCTCCAGCTCTGCCTGGGGTAAAACACTCGAAAGTATCTGCATGTAAACCCAGCGAAATGAGTCATGGAAAGCTAATTAGAAATCTCGTGTAAATACACTGCGGAAGCACAGCACACGTTGGAGCTCAACTTATCTGTTACGCTGGGTGTAGCAGCAGGTGTATTTAATGCTGCTCTGTGCGATGGTATGCCTCCATCTGGGGGTAGATGACACTCCACAGAGTTACGATATGCCCATTTTTGCTGCTGAAGCATCTTGGATGTGGACCAGCATCACTCCTCCACACTCGCCAGGGAGCGGAGACATTTTTGGTCCAGGTCACAGCAGGCGGCATGCTCGCTTCCATACCCAGCAAAGAATGCACAGGAAAAGTCTCCAGCTTTAAGGATTTATACATACGGATGAACTGGCATCCCCTGTTTAGCATGGCCGTTTGGTACCTTCTGGTTATCCAGTGTGGAATTTGATTCGGAAATGTGCGTGGAGTCCTTAGGAAAAACTTCTTTGGAGTATCACTGTAGTGTGATGGGGATGAGGGGCTGAATGGTTACATGTCATTCTCCAGACAGAAATCCTCAGAGAAGCTACAATGCACTTTGTAATTACAGTTAATTAACACTTTGGCAAATTGGTCTTTATTTAAGACCAGCTGCTGAGGAAAAAATGTCTATAAGCCCATAAAATATTAATTAGCACAAGTGTCTTGTCTGCTACCACCAGTTTCTGCTCAGATGGGTGTTTGGCAAAAGGCAGGTTTGTGTCCTTGGATAAAAAGTTAAAGAGCAAGCCTGCAATAAATAAATGCCAGATTTCAACCCTTCTTTACAGATCCCCCTCATGCACATGTCACAGGTACAGGGAAAAAGTCTTGCACCCTGCAAACATAACCCAGCACTCCGGAAAAGCAGTAGAATAAACTTGTAAGTACTAGAGATACTGGTAGAAGACAGACAGAGATATTCCTACCAATAAAGATACTGGTAGAAATAAAAGGAAAGGTTTAATGCACATACATTAACCTGTGCTGTGAGAGAGCGCAATGCTCAAATGATGTTAACTCTGGTCCCATTCCAGGGGACTGTTTTCCTTCTAGGTTTCCCACAAGGTGTGACTTACATGGGACCTTGGATGTTGAGGCAGAAGGGTAAATATAGACTATGAGGCAGCTTTTTTGTTAAGGTGCCCTGTCTATGCACTGTGTGAAGGCCGGAGGATGCCTAGGTTAGGTCCTTTTCTCCATCTATAAATTCAGGCTGTTCACAAATTTGTAGAATAATGCAATGCAGCAATTGTGGAGATTTCTGCAGCAAAGCCCCTCTTTCCCTGCAGCAACCCCCTTGCCCTGCAAGTTTCCCCATGCGTTTCTCTCTGTTGTGTTGTCTATGTAAACTTACCCAAGAACTTCACTACAAATACTATTTAAAACAAAGATTTTTGCCCAAACTCTCTGCTTTCATGATTGTGGGATTTTGTGCTGAGGCTGCATCAGGGCTGGTTCCTGTGTGGCTCCGCTCTGCTCTGACTGAATGAGGTCATGGGCTTCTCCAGGCTATAATGATCTTAAAATTATGTGACAGAAACAAATAGGAAATATTTAAAGTAAAGGCTCTGAAAGTACTTTTATTCAACATAGACATAGGATTGCTTGGAGTTTATATCTGCTTGCTAAAAATCCCTTTAAGAAGCTTGGCTAAGGATAAGAAAACCTGCCAAAGCAGTTTTTTCTCTTTTGTGTGGAGTCTGTCTCTGGTGCATGCTTGCTGCTGTTGCCCTCAGAAAATGTTGTTTAGAAGAAGGTACAAAACCAGCCTTGCAGAAGAAAAAAAGCTGCAGAAACAAATAGCTGCAGGGAAGACAAAATGAAACGTGAAGAAATCCACAATTTCAATGGAAATTTTCAAACCAGCTTTACTTGAGTTCCCTTGAAAATACATCAATTCCTTAACTGCATGGAGGCCATCAACCATTCCAGATGGATTCAGTAAACAGTTTCAGTGCTGAAAAAAATTCTTTGCAAAAGGAAAAACATTTAATTGCAGGATGCCTTGAAGGATGGAGGTTGCTTGTGTTGTAGTCATATTTGGTTTTCAGCGTAAATTCAGAAATGGTTTTAGAGGTTTAAAACCATGCTAAACTGAGCAAACCATTCCAGAGCAGCACCACACCACCAACATGGGGTTTTTTCTTACCTTTTTCCTTGCCTGATAGTTTCACAAACACTGAGCCATTATCTTTCATTCTGCCTCAAACAAATTAGCATGAAATATGAAATGTAATATACAAGATGGGCAGCTGTTTGCAGTGATGTTAACCCACAGGTCTGCCATATCCCAGCATTGCTACGCTGGGACTCTGCTTTCCAATATGAGATGCACAACCAAGACCTTTGTGTCCCATGTTCCTAATTTACCATCCCATTAAAAATTCGCCTTCTGCAGAATATTTCATTTCAGTGGCCCAAGGTGTTGCTCAGCAGAAGTCAGGGCTGAAGATACTCCAGGGAAGTGGGGACCTCCCAAACACCTATGTAGAGCTGGATGCACCCATGGGTCAATGCACTCCACTGGAGATGATAATTTATCACCGTGAAAAAAAAAAAGAAGCACAAGGAGTTTAAGGCATGCACTGATATATTTGGGAATGTGTTTGAAAATGGTAAATGGGAGAATGTGGTGTCTCACAGAGCAGGAAACCTCTCATGGTCAGCAGTGGCTGAACCAGAGGAGACACCAGCTGCAATGTGCTTTGAACACCTCTGGAAGCCCAAACACCCTAAAGAGCTGCTTGGTCCCAGGAGGAAGAGCTGACGTGATCTGAAGAGACGGCTGTAGTAATGTGTGCTCTTCCAAGGAGGTTCATGCCAGGTGAAACAAAAGAGGAGATGCTGCCACATTCCCCAAGAAGGTGTTGGTCTTGGCAGGAATGGCACTTGCGTTTCTACAAGCCACAGCAGAATGTCAGAATGGCTCCCACACAAATTAATGTGATGGGAAAAGTGCATTACAGGTCCGTGACCGCTACCCACGAACACAGAGAGAACACTGGGTGAACTGAATGGCAGCTGGAAAGACCAATATCTGCATTTTCAGGGGGTGAAATTCAAACCTGAGCTACAGCAGCACCCCATCGAGACAGAAATGGCATGTATCCCATTCCTATTTGTATAGCCAGGGGGTTAGCTCTATAATCTCAAGGAAGAAAAGACTCCCAAAGATTCAAAGAGGCTTTGGACCAGGCTTTGAATGCCTTTTCATTTACTCTATTCATATATCAAATAGAGCTCTCTGGTCAGAATAATTGCATTTTACCTGCTGAAAACATGGTCTGAACACATAACAGTACTTTATTTCTTCTGATGGCTCATAAAGCATAAACATTAGGTTTTCTAAAAATAAAAAATAAGCCTCATTTTTCTCTTTAAATATAATTTACAATAGGAAACATTAAATCATAAATCATAGGCACAAATTCGGGTAGAACTGAAACACTATACTCAGCAGCAGGCAAATTACACCCAGACCACTCCATCACCAAGTGCTCCTTCCAAGGGCATTATTGGAAATATGTTCCTCATAAAGTTAGTTAATAAAAAATAAAAGCAAAGCAAAGCAAAGCAAAGAAAGACTCCCAGAACCATGAGGAAGGAGAACCCCAGCACCCCCAGGCAAAGTCCCTGCAATGTAGGTAGGGCTGGATTCAGGTCTCTCCATCTTGCCTGGACTCTGCCTTGGGCTGATGTTCCATATGCACAAGCTCAGGTAGCAGAGGCCCACTTCACTGGCTGCCAGTGTGGCTGCTTGCCTCTTTTCTCTCCCCGGCTTCGTTTGAAAGCTGATGGCACCATTAGTGTTCATGAACACTAATTTAACAATTTCCTGTTGCTTGCTTTTCAAGTATTGCAATCCCATGGGTAGGTGTCTGTACCACTTTTCACTTTCACCTCATGGATGAGGCCTCAGACCTGCTCAAGGGTGTGGGTGGCTCTGCAATCCTCAGAGGAATCCATCGCAGCTGCACCCATCCACCAAACGCATTTCCTTGGAGCTCGGTGCAAAACCAGAGACAAATGACCTGGGATTTTCCTTCTAGTTCAGTGGTTTGTGAGAGAATCATCAAACCACGGTTTTGAGAAGAAGAAAGAGGAAAGCATCAGTGTTTAGCACATCTAAAATAACTATTGGCACTTACTGGACATGCAGTCTAGTATCCCGTGCAACTTGGTGCTGCATGGAAAAGACAGTGGCTCTGCAGTGGCAGCCTCCAGCTCCCTTTGGGTTCAGAAAAGGAGATTTAACGATTTAACAGCTTTACTATGCACTTGATTCCTCTCAAATGTGATATTTCCAGGTAGGTCCTCATCTCCCAGCAAGTATTTAATAGCTGGTCTTTATCAGGCAAAGGAATCACTGAAATCTGGCTTGCGCTCCAACCATTCAGCTCCTTTCTGCTCTAAACCTACTGTTTTCAGATACAGAATAATTATATGCATGAGAGTTTTTTTTCCCTTTAAATCTTGCAGTGTGACTAATCCAGCAAAGAAGGATGCCTCTCCGAGGATGTGTCAGCTGCAGAAATGAAAACCAGATGTGGTTCAAAGAGGGTGAAGAGGAGCACTGAAATACTTCCTGCTTGTTCAACACCCAGCTGCACCCTGCCACCCAACCACATCACCCAAAGCTGAGGGTGGGTGAAAGTTGACAGGTCTGGGGAATATCTTTGCAGCCCAAAGACTGGTATGTGCCTCATAGCTGGAGGTGTGAGATACCCAAGGTTTTGCCAAACAAGGCATATAAATTGCATTGCATATTCCCCATTTCCTTTTCTTTGCATTTTCCACAGTATTTAGGGTCCCCAGGACAGGGGTTCCCCTTTCCAGTGCAGGCTGCAGTTCTGCACTAGGGAAGGAAGATATTTCTGGGTATTCCTAGTTCTTGTATGTTCGTGTTGCTAGGATATAGGGCGTTGCTGGCACTTGGTGCAGGAAGCTGGGCATCCCTTGCCCAGCCTGGCACAGGAAAAAGGCTGCTGCAAAACACAGCCCTGGCACAGCCTCACTCCTATGAATGACACAAAAATAAAGCTTGATTAAAGCCAGGAAAACTGCAAGAACAGAAAGGAGGAATGTCCCCAATAACAATGCTTTCCTTCTGGCTGGCAGGAGACACGTGCTACATTTAATTTGGGGCTGTAAAACAATGCTTGCCATGACTGGTGGGGAGGGGAGATTTACAGCACGAGTGCTCTTCCTACCACACTTACAGCAAATAACAACCACAGCACTAATATTTTTTTTAATGCTTTTCTCAGATACACCTACACAGAGGCATGAATAATGTACCTGCGCAATGCACGCAGAGCATGCTCGCAGATACTGTATATTGCTCAGAGAGCAAACACTATAGATTGCTTATACACCAGCCACGGTTGGCTTTGAACCCCACCTAGATGAATAAATAAGAGTATTTCTGAGGCTTGACCACCCAGAGCTCATCTGGACTTGGAAACTTCAGCCCATCACTGTCCCTTTGCCAACTATGAAAAGCCCAAGGCGTTTGACACAACGAGTGTGGAGGTTAAGGGTTTTTCTTCCCAAAATAAAGGTGATACGAGGTTGTTAAGTGAAAAGAGTGTACGTTTATGCCTGTGCTGCACTGGCATCATGGAGAGTTAGGTCAGGTGAAGTCTGCTGGAAGAGAAATGGCGTGCAATGCTGCTCGGAGGGTGGCTGCAGTGTGCAGGTGCTGCTCTCCTCCACTTTTGAATTGCAGAAGAAACACATGACCCTGAGTACAGCCACCCGCCAAGATGGGTGCATAGCTCACGAGATACCAGCCAAATCCGATGGCAGTTTGACAGCATCATAACCAGGAAGGCTTTAAATGGAGATTTCATCAAAGGCAGAGCTACAAGATCAAGCAAGCACAGCTGATAGGGCAGCAGGTGTGCACAGTGTGATGAACTTGGTCTGTTTGCCACAGGGAAACACAATTCACTGAGTTTGAGAAAGAAGCAGACAAGCAAAGGGGAGAAGAAAGAAGAGGGGGGGAGAGATGAACAAATAAATGAGTGACCTTTGCTCAGGGGATGCTCCAAGCAGGTGACCAAAGCTACTGCAGAGGTGTTCATTGGCACTAGAAGACCTTGGATCTGCTTCACCGTAATGTGGCTAGTGTGGTTTTAGTCACTGCACATGCAGAGGTCCAAAGCTTGTTAATAACCTTGTCTGGACCACATGCAGAGCCATCTCCATCCCCTGGACGGTCATGAGATGTTGGTCCCTACCTCAAGAGACTGTAAGCAGCCAGTGGGCAGTCCATGGGCACATTTATTAGACCCGAGAAAAAGCCTGCTCATCCAGCTTTTATTGTGATGATTGATGATAATGGGGGCAAAACTGTCACCCAAACATAAAAACATCTCCTGAGGCAGACTCCAGGAAGGCTGCGCACATCTTTAGGATCAACCAAAATCACATTATAACATTAAACATTGCATTAGACAAGAGATAAATTAGATCAGACCAAACAAAAAGGATCTTAGGAGAGTTTCTCCTCCAGGTCTTCCAGCACGGCTTCTTTCCTGTTTGATGGGTGTTGTAGACCCCAATCCTTTACACTTGCACATGTAGCTGGGCTTTGAATATCCACTGCAAGAATGTGGCACAGAGATGAAAAAGCTCCCAGTAGTTCTTATGCAAAGACTGAAGCCTTTCACAAACCTTTGCTTCAGTGCCCAGTGGGAACTTTTGCAGAAGCCTGGGGGGAATTACATCACAGTGGTGATGATTACATCATTACCACCCCTGCAACAGCAGCTGTCCTGTGTGCTTGCAGCTAGCAGTTTCAAATCCTTCCTCTCAAACATTAATGACTTTATCTCTCCCTCACTTAGCAAAATTACCAGTAACGGGCACTGGGATTATTTATTGTGCAGCTGCTAAAATTGGCTCACAAGCTCAATAATGAGCAAAAGGGCTGAATCATTTGCTGTTGCACTGGACAGAAGAGGTGGCACTACAGGAATAAGCTGTATTTGTACTGGTTTGTCTCGCCAAAGACACACACCAATCTGTATTTGGCTAGGTGCCTGGGGTTGCCGTCTTTGCTGTCACCACCATCTGTCCAGACTTGTTTAATCCCATTTTCCCAACACTGCTGGGCTGAGGCTCATGCAGACAGACTCTGCAACAAGGGACGAGGATGCAGGCCTGAGGTGGCTTTTCCTCTCCCATCCCAATACATTTGCCCAGCTCCCTGCCACATGATGCTCCAAAAGCAGCAGAAGAAGGTGTGAAAAACAACATTACAGAAAGTTGTGGTGGCATCTAACCCCTGTTCACCTCCTCTCCATCAGTTCACTCCCTAATTTAACACATTTCCATTGCTTGTTTATGTTTTAGCTTATTTTAAAAATACCAAGGATATCTTCAGATGGAGGAGCGTGGGACATGATCTGGTGTTTCCTGCAACACGAGGAAGCTTCCTGACCATCAAACTGCTCGTTTGCAGGAGCCTCCTCTGCCCCAGGAACATTGCTTCTTTCTTCCTGGTGCTCTCTTCCCCCAAAAGGAAACACAGACATTTCTCTGAGACAATTGCATTCAGAATGGACTACCAAAACACAGCTCTCAGAGTGTGAAATAACCCACTGGGCCTCCTCCAAAGAGCATACAAGACTTTCACAGCCTGCAAAAGCTCTTTGCAGCTGCAGACAAGAGCAAGCATTGCTGCTAGCTGGCAAAAAACAGAACCAGAAAGAGCTGATGCTGTTTGCCAGGCTGGTGAGCACAGGCCCACCTCCTGCCCAGGCTGGACCTGTCTCTCCATCAGCTTGTCCACACCGTTTGTCGTTTGGATGAAATAAATGTAGTAATGACAAATGCTCGGGCTTTTCCAGTAGCTAACTTACAGCCAGCCTGGGGTTCTCCCTGCAACCATTGTGTGACGTGGGGCTTTAGCATGTTGGGAGCAGGCGTTGCCCTGGGCATGAGGCATTTATTTTCTCTTGACCTGTCCCTTCAGTGCCTTCATCCTCATGCTCTTGTTGCTCTCCATCAGCCCCTCCATCTCCACCCTCTTCTCCAATCCTTTCTCCTATCCTCTGAGCCTGCCAAAACACTGCACCTTACCACATGCAGAGAAGACCTGCTGCTGGTGGGTGAGTGGGAAATTGGTCTTGCTGTTGCCTTAAAAACATCTCTGTAGCATCACTTTCCCCCCCTCCTTGGTTGCTACAAAAAAAATCACAGTCTCAAAATCCTTATGAGCCAATACTTCTAGCCATGTTTTGCTCAAGGCCACAGAGACATCACATCTCAAGAGTCTCAGATACTTTGATTTAAACTTTAACCATTGTGTGTGAATGAGAGACCTCAAAATGCTGCAGTTTTCACTGATGCCCCTAATCGCCAAGGGCTGTGAGGACTTACTGATGCAGACCAGACATATTTATTTTGATAAATGCAATTCCAGACCACAGCAGTGGCAGCTAGCTGAAGACAAGGAGGAATTCCCCCAGGAATAACAGTAATGCACACGTGTGTGCCACGTGGATGCTGCCCCTTCTGTGGCAGGATGCAGCCCAGGCTGCCGCAGAGGACAGGCTGGTGGGGTAGGTGGTCTGGACTTTGTATGAGCCTTGCACAAACTTTTTAATCCTCATGTCTTTGTGGTGAGTACCAGACGTCTCTCCACAGTAATTGCATGCATTTCCGGAATTTATCTCTATTGGATTGACTTTGGCATCTAGTCCTATAAAAATTGCCTACTCGGTGAATGGATGTCATATGTCTTGAGGCGCTGGAGGGGTTAATGTAATGTGTAACCAATGTAAGGTATATTTAATGATCTCTGAAATTGCTTCTGTGAAGCATCCACATAACTGCTACAACTCAATTTACTACAGATCCTGCAAATAACAAATGTAATTACTTTGGAATCAACATAATACTAGGTCAGACAGGCTTATATTCCCCCAGTTTGCTGAAAACTTAATATAAATCTGAATCAAGCATCTATCTCTAGTCATATGCGCTGGCTGTGCTCTCAGAAACAATAGGGTTAGACTTCTCTGAAAAAATGCTTAAAAGCCACAATGCTGTAATATTCATTTCTGCCTTATTATGAGCCTGTCTCTAAGCCAGGAAATTGCACATTTGCATCATTAGGTTGAAGGCTTAAACTCTTGATGCTGGTTTTGCTGTGTTAGTCATGTTTAGCAACACAGTCAAAGGCTATTCTCAGTCACTGATGTCCCTCACTGTGCCCTCTGAAGGATAACCAGGTGGTGAAGATAAAAAATACTGTATGACAGGAATGCTGTTGCCCACAGCATCTCAATTGGCTCCAATGCTCTATGCAAAGGCTCTTTCATGTTGTTTTAACTCCTGTTTAATTCAAGCAAGGTTTGGGTCATCAGTGGTCATCATTGCCACAGAGTTGGCTAGGGAAGCCTGGACTGTAGAGGCAGCTCTCCTTCCGATTTCTCTTGGCAATCCAAGGTTTGAATACCCCATCTCAGAGGCTGGCAGTGAAGGTCTGTTTAACTGGGGACAGTCATCTCCTGCATGTTGGTGGTGATGGCAGCAGATAGACCCCAGAGGGAGAAGGTCTTGTTAACACTGGAAAGATGGATCTGTCTGGTGGCTAGAGATAAAATTGTTGGATAATGTATGTACCTTTAATCTTCATGAGGAGATTCACCTTGTCATAAGGTAAAACAGTTCTGACAATCAGGTGCTTCTATGCGCTTGGCTGGCTCTTATGTCACACATTGCCCTCCTTTTGAAGGTTGTTGTCATGTGTTCAGCAGTAGCATTCATTTTTCTTCTTCTTAGTAGCTGCTGCAGTGCTGTGGTTTTGACTTTCTGCCTGGGAACAGCACTGTTAACACCGACGTTTTTAGTTACTGCTCAAATATTTACTCTGACCAATGACTTTCTGAGTCTCATGCTCTGCCAGGGAGGAGGGGAAGCCAGGAGGAAGCAGAGACAGGACGCCTGACCCAAACTGACCAAAGAGGTATTCCATACCACAGCACGGCATGGCCAGGATGTAGAACTGGGGGCAGTTACCCGGAAGGGCTAGTTCACTGATGGGTCAGGCTGTGTATCAGTTGGCAGATGGTATTGTATTCTCTTCCCTTGTTATTTCCTTTATCATTATTATTAGTGGTGGTAGCAGCAGTGGTTTGTGTTATACCCTAGTTACTGGACTGTTGTTATCTCAGCCCGTGGGAGTTACATTCTTTTGATTCTCCTCCCTATCCCTCAGGGAGTGGGGGAAGGAAAATGCGGGGGAGTGAGAGAGCGACTGCGTGATTTATGGCTGAGCTTAAACCATGACAGTTGTGCAGGAAAAACTCACTTTTATACACCCAAGAAGAGAAAAGAGCTCCATTCCATGTATGCTGAGCTGCTTCATATACCTGGGTTGCCTCTGAAACGTAAGGTTTTATGATGAGCCTCACATGCACAGCAGTAGGTGATGAGCTGTCCTGCTCCACTGGTGCTAATGGTGCTAAATATGGTCCTTCTGCCTGAAGAGATGCTTTCACCCTACATGTGACACCACAGTTCCACAGTGGCCAGCGAGTACATCCCTGCTGCCAGCATCACCCCCATCTTCCTCCATAAACAGCAACTCCCTAAAGACACTCCTCTCCCAGGCTAATGTGCACAAGTGACACCTCATTTTCAGCTAGAAACAACAGTTTTGTGTCTAAATTATAAACCTTCCAAAATAAAGGCACAGAGTCAAAACCACACATGCAGCCGCACAGAGACAAGTGAGTTAACGCAGACAAAGGCACAGGGATGCTCTTGTGTTGCAGTGCTAATAAATAAGGCTCTCCACAGTCTCTCAAGTGGAGAAACATGCTGGTTGGTTCAATAAAACAGGCTGTAACAAGAGATTCATACAGAATATATTGGATTTATTCATTGAGAATTGCATATCTCTTCACGTGGTGACATTTTTTTCTGCACCAGGTCCTTCCCCACTAGCAGTTGCTTATCACTTGGTGCATTTGTATAGTAGGTGGGGGCTCAGGCTTTCAGATCATGCTCACAGCCGTATTGATTTCGGGCACATCCCTGGCATACAGATGTGTGTGCCTTTTCTGCCTCCAGCAATGTAGCTCCAAAATCCCCAAGCCAGATAGTCTTTAAATATGTTGAAAAAACAAATGGCAAAATAGCCATTCTTGACAGTAAACACACAGCTGAATGCAGCTGGCAACCTTTCCCACCCTGGTCACCACCTTCAGGGGCCCCTTTCACTCAAGAGCTACACTTCCTACAGTAGGCCAAAATGCAGGTTTAAATTGCTCAGAATATTATTTAGACTAAAAGTGGGTAAATATATAATTTTAGGACACGTGCTATAACCTGGAATGGAATACAGACCATGTGGAGATCATTCGGTTGCACAGACGGTCCACATGAAGGCGTGAACAGCCCTCACACAAAGGCTGAGACACATATGTATAGGTATGGCTATGTGGATATATAATGTGTACATATATATATATATATGGCTGGGCCAGGTCAGGAGCCTCCTGTGCCCATCCCACAGCCCTAGCTCTCCTGTCTCCTCTCTTTCATGCAGCACAGCTAGTCCTAATAATGACTCAAATTAGTCTAACTTTAGTGAGTTCTCATTATAAACGTGTAAAGTTATTTGTTTTCTTTTCTTCTATAACTGACAAGAAAATACTTTGCAAATACTGCAATCATACAGCCCAAAATTTCATTTTGTAACATATCTTTCCGACTTTTATCATTCTTACTTACCCAAAATAATTTGAGCAGAATACTAAACCCATCCGCAGTGAGTACCTCACTGTCTGTATCAAAGGCATGGGTTTAGGTATAATCCACTTCAACCAAAGGTGCTTTTCACAGTAATCCAGTAACTATGCGTCAAAGTAGTTATCGGTGAAATTTGGCTTTGCTTGGTTTCTCCTCCTCTTTATCATCAGATTACATTTAGTGAAACCTAAAAGATTTCAGATGACCAAAATCTCATAAAGAAAAAGGAGATTGGGTCAGGAGCGCAAAAGGACAGTATTTGTGTGTCATGCGAGGATTTGGAAAAGGAGATGTGTCACTGGATTGCTCCGCATAAATAGAAGGATGCAGTGGCATCATAATGTAAAATGCATTAAGCTGTCAAAATGAAGATCCTGTCTTCAATCATGTCAAGTCCCCCAGGCCTCCATGTTAAATATTACATCAAGATATTTCCTGTCTGGAATTAAAAAAAAAATAAGGGGAAAAGGTACCTTTGCCTGAGAGCACAGGGCTCTCCCCGACATGAGCGTCACCTCCTGGGGTGACCTGGACTCCCACTTAGCAAAAGATTTCTATCCTTTTTCTCACATAAACACAGTTGGTCAGTGAGAAGTCTTCCCAGGAAAACCTGCCATTCTGCTCAGGGCAGGTTTTGGCTTTAAGGAAGCCCCCCATGCCTTCAGGTAGCCCCTGCTTTGCATCTAACTTGCCACCCAACCCTCTCACCCTAAGTAAGCCCATTACTGAACCACCTTCTCCTCTTTTCCTTCAAGCCTGCCTACCCGAGTATGCTCAGAGAACTTAATCTGAATTAATTTCTCAAGTGGATTAGTTAAACCTCATTAAGTCCCTGTGTGGACAGCCTTTTTCAGAATTAAGATGGCCTTAATTTAATTTACTCAGGAGCTTAATTTACTTCTGTCAGCTCCTTGTGCACCTTGCAGGGACAGCCCCAAGCAGCACTGGTGAGAAAGGCAGCTCTGAGATGTAAGTATGGACATGATGCATGAGGACAGCCACCCCTAGCTTTAGCACCACACTCATCCCAGTGGAACCGCAGCTGTCCCACCCTAGAAAGGGGGCAAGGCATGACAGAAAGCATTGGAGCACTAAGTACTTATTAGGCTTGAAAGGTTTCTGCCAATGGCTTTGCCTTCCTTTAGCCTGCAGCCCCTGTCTGAGCTCAGGTGTTGAGAGGAAGAACCTCGAAACCCATTTTCTACTAGGCTGTTAGCAAGCAGCATTAGTAACTGAACCACCTTTTTTTAAAAACTTTACAGTTTCTTCTATAAAAAATGCCAATAAATACCCCCAAAGAAGCAATTTCAAATTCTGGATTGCAGTCTTTCTTCTTCTGCTTTGATGACTGCCTATGAACTCACATTACACTGCTTCCAGCCCAGCTGGTTTGGTAAAAGAGCCTTAAATCTCAGCTTCTGTGGTTCCAGCATGCATACAAACCTGTACAGCAGTGTATGACCATGCTGGCACTTCTCTCTAACTCATGCGTGCACAGATGCAACAATGGTTGCCATGAACAACATACATATTGAGACTGCCAAAACCCCAGCAGTGATCACCAGTTTCAGAATGCAGGAGAGAAGTCTCTGCAAGCTGTGAGCAGAAGGAAATTTCATGCGAAGGACTTAGATAAATTTGGCTCCTAGAATAAACCTGGCTTCTATGTTTGGGAGGATCCTGTCATCCTCAACATCTCATGGCAGTAGCAGCTCTGAAGTCTGTTTCCCTGGGACAGGCACCTTCTGAAGCAAAAAGCTCAGTTTTGGGGTTGTTGCGTTGCTGGCCATGGTTAAATGTGATCCAAACCTTGCGTGGGCAGAGCTGGCAGCCAGCAGAACCACGTGCATCGGATCTGGACGTCTGTTTGGGAAGAGATCATGATCCTTCTCAACTGACAGCCATCTCCAGAGAGATGGCAACCTGCAACAAGAAGAAAAAGGGCAAAAGGGTCCAAGTGTTAAAGAAATCCTATTGATTCTAGAAAGCAATAAAACTGTTGCACCACTCTCCTAGAGGCTGTAATTTAACTTGGCAACAAAAGCTGGAAGAAAGACAGATGCTTCTCACAAATCTAGACCATCAAGAATCCCTTCTCTCCTGATACAATATTTGTATGAAGTTTTAAAGCCCCTGATTAAGGTACCCAGAAGCTATGACACCACCAGAGATGTGTTTAGTGCACTAAACAGTTCATACAGAAATACCATGGAAAAGCAGTCACAGGGAAATGCCCAAGCAGCTGGGATTAGTGGCAGCATTTTGAGCAGCTTTACCTCGTTGTCACTGGGTTCATTTTTAATGAAAGCTGGAGCTGTGAAGATTAAAGAATAATGTCACAGAAGGGGCTGATAAAATTGAAAAGATCCATCAGATTAATTACCAGGCTTAAAGGAGCTTGTCCATTTATTAGAAACAAAAACCTTGGGCCACTTACTATTGAAATTATGATATCTTCCCTTCTCCTGTTTTTCCGCTTGATCTTGTAAAACCAATTCATAAGGATGTTATAAAGTCAAAAAGAAGTTTGCACAGAGCCCTCTCCAGCTGCCCACTGGGATGCTCACCAGATGCTTGCCAGCCTGTGTTTTCAGAGCCCAGCAAGCTTGTTAGCATCATCATTCGTCTTCACCCTTTGTAGAGCTCTCTTTGCCTCTTATTGAAGTCTTGCAAGCCAGTCCTGGCTGCTTTCCAGCCCTCACAGAGACTTGCCTGTGCATGTCCTATTTGAAATGCTGCATCAATATTTATCATAAATTTTGAGAATAAGGAATGTTTTAATCTTAAAACACCTACCTTGGTGGCGCGAGATTAAATAAATGCATAAATAAAAGATCTAGGCAATGAACCTTTTAATCCCATGGTGCCATTGATTCAGTAAAGGTGAAGAAAGGGAGGCAGTACTGGGGCTCCAGACCCTTAACCAGTGATTCTGAATTAAAATTATCTGTCAGCTCACCTGAAGCTTTTGAACTCACACATTACAATTTCTTTTTCAAACATAATAATGTTCAAACTTCAATGGCTAAACTTTGTCATCTCATCACCTAAGCTTCCCAACAAACCAAAGGAGTTCAACTCTCAGCGTCTCCAGGGCATTTTCCACTTTCTGGCTGACTCCTGTGCCCCAGTAGGCTCCCTGCACCAGGTCCCTGGAAAAAAGGCACATCTTAGAGCAGCCTCTGGGTTGCCCTAAGTTATCCCTGATCCAGAGAAGGCTCTGAAAGCTCTGGGCTCTTGCAGCAAGGGAAGTCAAAGCTCCCTCCCACCCAGCTGCCTAAACCCAGCACAGAGGAACTGAGACTTGGTGAGAGAGGTGGCACTGGCAATGCACACAAAGGTGGAAACAAGCTGCAAAGAACACCAACTCCCCCAAAATACACTTTTAATAGCAATTCAGATATAATTTCTGCAGTGGTATTTATTCACACTCATCAGAATGGTGGCATTAACTAGGGATGTTATATAAATAGCCATGTCAATGATAACATTCATGGGCCACCTGATGTTGCTCTGCAACTCCAGACAGTTATAAATCATGGAAGCAATCAATGACCCTCAAGCTCTTACCTCAGCCTGCGGCCACGGAGTATTATAGATATCCATACGAGCTCTTTGCTGTATGGGGTATTTCTATCTTTAGTACTTAACACTGGCAGAAATGATTTGCTGTGTATTACTCCTGGGACACAGAGGAGCAGGAGAGCAGAGGGCTCTGCCTTGCACCATTCCCCAGCCCAGCTCAAGCACTTCTCCTTGGTAGGAAGGAATTCACCATCAGCATTTGAGGTTCACATTGCTCAAGGAATTAAAAGAGACTCTGGATTTCCTGCGGCTCTCCTGGCTGAGCACAAAGCCATTGCAGTGATACCGTGCTTGCCAGTGCTCAAACCCAGTCAGCTCCAGCTTTTCATTGGAATCCTCCCAAGCAATTCATAGCTTCATCCTTATTACTTACTCTGGGCTTTGCAGAGCCCAGAGTCTGAAAATGAATTTGGCCAGGCAGTGTCCCAGGAGCCTGAGCCTCATGAGGGAGAAGATTCATAAAGCCATCAATAAGAGATGGTGGCTTCTTTGCAGGAGAAACAATTCACCTGCCTCAACATTGCTTTTGTTCAGCATCACCCCTGAATTTTAACTCCCACTGATATTGAACCAACCCAGTCTGGATGCTGCCAGCAGGGACACCATCCCTGTCCCCATACCTGACATATGCGAGGCAGCCTGTGGCAGCCTCGGGACAGTGTGCCAAGTTAAGACTTCACTGGTTCTCATTTCCTCCCATCTCTGGCCCTTTTACAATGCAGTAATTGTTTCAGAAGTATTGATAAAATGACATCTTACAGTTTAAAAACTTGAGCTAATATAACCACATGAGTACATTTTCTCCAATTTCCTGTAAAACTACCATTCCTCTCTCTGCAGCAGATACCCAGGGAACTGTGTCTATGCCGCTCACTTCCTAATGAGCTCATCATCCAGAGCAGTGCTTAGAATCAATTACTACCATATATGCAAGAGATGCTCTGAAACTGTACCCTTTTCTCCACTACCTGTCCTTCAAGATAATTATTTCTCCTTGCAGATCATGGGTCAGAGAAAACAACATTATTTTATTGGGAAGAAAGTGTTTCCCCTTTCAGACAGCATAAATGTGATTTAAAACATCAGTAAGTTTTCAGCATGCTTTCCCTATGCAAGATTTCAGCGAGGACCAGTTACAAGGTTTGTAATTGCTTTGGGCTTCATGCCTCACTGAAACAATTTGCAAAATGCAGTGCACTGATGAGCCTGGATAGGTGCTTTTACCTGCAGCTCCCAGACCCTGACTGAACTCACCAGCTGCAAATTCAGCTTCTCTACATTCGCTGCTTCCTAGTATCCTTCAGACCTGGAGTCTGGAGCCCCTCCAATGTGCAGAGGTGCAGAGGAGAGGTACCAAGCCCCTATACCCCAATTATTTCCCTAAAGCTGAGTGAGGCTAGGGCTACCCACTGCAATAAATAGTATAGATGCTTCCTGGGACTGTTCATGCTTACAGCAATGCAAGTAGTAATCATATTTTTAAGCTTCCACTAAGCAAAGCTTCCATGTAATTTACTAAATTTATACCAAACACAATAGTGTGTGTGCAAGGGAGGATCTAAGTCTGGAAGTGACTGGTTTAATATAATTGGCCTTTTAGATTAAATGGCTCTTGTAATAACCTTTTTTCTAAGAAGCAGAAAAAGTCATAATTACAGAGCAGTTGCACGTGACAGATACTGTTCCAAATTTTGAAAATTAACTCTTTCCTGTGTTACCAGTGGAGCAATCCTTGCCTGGCTGCACTGCCAGGATCAGGCCACCAATACTGAAAAAAAAAAGGCACTATGAAGAGCAAAACAGTTGAGGTTACTCAGGGCTCCTTTCCACTGTGGGGTCCTCAGAGAAGGACAGAGGCCGGGCAACAGCATGATGTCCCTGATGCCATGTCCTTGATGGCATCTCAGAAAACCCAGCCATTCACAAATGGGGCTTACGGGGTTTACTGGTCTTGGGCATCATTTGGTAGATCTCTTATTGCTAATTCAAATTCATCCAAGGGAATGAGTGTGAAAACATAGCACAAGTTTAAAGACAGTGTTTTCACAAATACTTGTTAAATCACTAAGAAGGTACTCATCTTCTGGGTGTATAGAAAACATTTCATAGCTCCAGGGTAGGGATGTATCACCTAGCAAAGCCAAGCTCATAATTAACTGTAACACAAACAAAATCAAGAAGCTTAATGCTCCAGTGCAGTGGTTCAAGGGGTTTCCCCTTGAATACTGAGGTGCTACCCAGTGACCCCTGAGACTCGCAATCCTAATTTAAGGGACAAATTTCAGGGGAAGGCAAAGGACAAAACCCCTCACTAGCCTACAGCTCATTTTTAGTAAGTTAGGGTTTTTCCCCACTTTGCCTTGAAATCAATACTTTTTTTCTGTTGGATTAAGTAGAATATCAACATAGTTGTGTAAGCATTTATTTTTAATATCCTGCTTATTGCAATACATATATAATACACTACAGTAATCACCATGCTTTAAAGGTGAAACCAGCTCAGCAAAGCTCTGAGGAGGGCTGGGGCTCCCAGCAGAGCTGGGACAGGGCAGACCCGTGCACTGCCACGCTATGTCCTACAGCAGATAACCGTGGTGGAAAGATGTGCAGCACACAGCAAGGAATATAAGGGGCTACTGCAAAGGAAATGGTGCAGAGTGGTATTCCTCACTGCTCTCCCACTGTGGCTTTTATTGTAAAACAAATATCACAAGATCTCAGATCTGAACTGAGACAGAAACATTTGCTAGCGCTTTAAGAAAAGATCAGGATGAAAAGCTGGCACTTCAGAGAGGTTCTGTGTTTCATTATCCTCTTGTGGCAGTGGGTGTCACACCAGTCAGGCAGCCAGCGCAGCCAGCTGTGAATTTGCACCTCAGGGAGCCCCAGGCAGCACCAGCAAAAAAGCACCCATCTCCTGCCAAAATGTCCTCAGCCCAGGTTGTTTGCAAGGACCAACAGACACATGGCGGCATGTTTCTGCTGTGACCCCTGTTTCACCACCCAAATAAATGTCCCAAAGGCACATCCTTCGCCCTTGGTCTTTTGTCTGTCTTTGAGATATCCGGGATGACTTTCCTGAATACCAGTCACTGATACTGTGTCAGATGCTCTCACTCCATCATGGTTTTAGAGCTGTTTTTTCACCATGGCCTAAAACCTTTTCTGGCTGATTAGAAGGAGAATTTTAACATGAGTTGACTGGCTAACATCGGTGAACCGCATCCCTCAAATATTTAACACTGAGCTCGTCCGCATCAGACAGGCAGCGCTCACAATTCTGTTCACCACCACACAGAAATGAATCAGAATGTTAATATTTAAAATTTATCCATAACAATATCATTTTTTTCTACTTAGCAGTATGATGAAGGCATTTGAGGTAACCATTTCCTCTACACTCCATTTAATTTTTGTACATCAGATTCAGTATCAAAAAAAAATGGAACCAGTAAATCAGACAATTAATCACTTCAGCCTAGGAAAGGTCCAGTAAATCACCCAAGTTTTATATCTTTATTTTTTTGAACTTATGCCCAAGAGCCTAGTGATTGGCTCCATGTGCTATTAATTTGAAAATAGGCAGTTCACATATTTGTGTAATGACCTCAGCAGCAATCTCAGCCGTGCAGACCCAGGTGTGCTGTGTAAAGAGCAAAAGCCATGACTACACCGCTCAGACACACAAGGAGATGATGTGTCAAAACAAATGTCAAGATTTGGGATTCATTTTGCCTGGCCCCGGCAATGCCTAGGTTTGATTTATCAGCAGCCTGCTGCAGTACATGCTTGCATGATTTGTAGGAGACTAAACCAAGGACAGTGCTTCCACAGGATTATATTATATTTCTACTAATTAAACTGAGAAAACACCTTGTCACACATCCACAGCACCAGCATTGCTTGTATCTATCTCTGGTTTTCTGTGTACAGCACACATAGGAGCTGGTAGCCTGCTGGGTGCCTTAGGGTGACATTTTAGGGGCAGGAGCTAGCCTGATGTTAAAGCAGGACAAGCCAAAGCCCTCAGTAATGTAACCATTGACTCCAGATGAGCCCTGTTTTGCCCTTTTCTCCCCTCCTGCTTAACGACCCACACAGAGAAAATCTAATGAGAGAGGGAACTGAGAAAAGCAATATCCAGGGAATTGGCTTCAGCCTCATCCTTGCACTGACCTCTGAAGGCCCTGGAATAATAAACCGTTCATTTCCAGCACTCACTGCTCCTCAGCCCTGCACACCATTGATTGCAGCTTGCTGCCAGCACTGCCCAGACCAGGAGAGGGTAGAAACCTGTATCCTTAGTCTGGAGCATCAGCTAACACAAGCCAGAAGATGTTCATTCGAGCCTGCATGGCCTCTTTACCTTCCCAGGCTGTTGCTAGCTGCCGGGAATGGCTGAGAGCCCAGGGGTTCCAGGCCACTGTGTAAAATCCACATGGCTTTGGCTTCATTTGAAATCCCCAAGTAGCATCTGAAATACTAAAAACAATTAATGGGTAGTGCCTTGCCCTCCTCCTAGCCCCTTTGTTTGTGCATCCTAGTTCTCCAACACCACTAAATGTGCTTCTGTATTTGGGCTTCTGTATTTAAAAAGCCTCTCCTGTATTAAAGCACCCTTTTCACTCTAATTTATCCTTGGATAAAAAATGCAGTGCATCATTAAAGAAGGGCTTTGGACCCTGTGTTTTAAACATAATCTCTGCTCCTCTCCTGGGAGGATGGTGGGGTTGGGTGAGTGCTGCAGGATTTGCTGGGGCTTTGCTGTTTGCCTTCTGGTCTGTGGCACCACAGAGCAGATCTCCAGACACCCTCAAACTGGCCATGGCTTTGGGAGAAGTCAGGCAGACTCCTGCCTGAAATCATGTCTGGCAGCAGAGCTAAAATCAGAAATGCCAGCAGCACCATGTGGTTGGGTCACCGGTGCCGTTTGCAGCATGGCTGGGTGGTCAGGGCTGACTCTACCAAAATCACCATCACCACTGCACCGTGGTGCCTGGCAAAGATTAAACCTCCTGGTGGCACAACCAACCTCAAAACAAAATGTAGAGAGCCTGAAGGCCTCATTAGTCATAGGCAGACAGATGCCAGGACCTCAAATGAGGTAGGTAGTCCACAGAAAGCAGACTTGTCCAAGCATTTGGAGGGTTTCCAATCCCCATCACCCAATCAACCTGTGTCCCCTGCATCCCCTCATCACCAATTGCTCTGACAACCAAGAGTGTGGTCTGCAGCCAAAAAGGATAAGGCTGAATCCTGGGTTCATACTGGGCTGAAGCAGGGAAAGCCTGCAGCACTGTTGGGTACTGGCAGCAGCACACCCAGCACCCTTTGCAAAGATTTTTTGAGCCCTCTTTCAAAGTACACCCCAGCTCATAGGTTCAGGGACCAGCTGGCACAACAGCCACAGATCTCAGAAGATAATTAAAATGTTTTTTCTGCTATAGATTTTCATCATTTCCCCAGCATGAATTTGGTGCAAAACAAGGGAGATGAGATATACAGAAGTGAGGATAAAGGAGATATAAGTTGTCTGGGTTTATTTTAAAAATGCTATTTTTCATAACATTCCACAGTGTCCTCATGCAATTGCAAAGAGGTTTTCAAAGGTGTGCCTTGGGAGATCTTCTAAAGAGAAAAGAGCAAATTATTTATCACATATATGTACATTGCATATTGCCATGCCAACTGGGTCAGGCTTGGGCCAGGAGATAAAGGCTCCCATCTTTTGACCCGCAAACAAGACAGCACCATCACAAGGCACAAACCCAATTTGATCTTGCACATCTACAAAACAAGGCCTCTCGTCCCTTTTTTCCCCCTGAGCTGAGCATCTTCGATATGGGATGAATGATAAATTGGGGCTGAAACTCAGGAGGAATCATCTGGCAAATAGTCCATGTGTTCATCAGAGAGACCGTAACTGCTGAATAGCACCAAAGCAAACCAACAAAATAAAATAAGGCTCCTGCTCCTGCAGCTGCATGTGGCAGCTTCCTTTTGGCAGCAGGAAGTAGGTTACCCAGGGATTGCACCCAATTATGCACAGGGATGGGAATGGATGGGGTTTGAAAAGGAATGCCTAAAAATGAAGCAACAGTCGCAGCTTTCCAGATAAGGTAATTGAAAGCAATGTGCTGAGAAGCAGGGTGGTGTGTCTCAAAGGGCACATCTAGAGGATGGTGGTGGCAGGGCAGGAAGAGGGCACTAACAGGCAGGGCTGCCCACAGCAAGGCAGCTGGTCAGCCCAGCTGTAGTTCTCTTCTGGCTGAAAAAAAACTTTTGCTAGCTGAATTTCAAGCTGCACTCAGGGGCAGTGAGGGAAATGGTTTGCTTTGCAGTGACAGGCAGGAAAGCACTGCTCCCAAGGCCTGACAGGGAGCAGGAGCAATTAAGTCAGACAGCCCAAGAAACTATGTGATGAGCAATAGACTGCGAAATACATTCTTCTCACCCCAGCCCAAGGGTGAAGCACTGTTTTATAGCCATGGCAGCAGCCAACAAAGCGAAGCATTGGGTGTTGTCCTGATTCCCTGTGCAGTGGTGCACACTGGATTAAGGTTTTTTTGGCTATAAAGGCATGTGCTGATATCAGGACCCCATACCTGGGTGCTGTACACCTTCTTTTCTGGGTAGGACACCTGGAGGGGTGACCCAGCATCCTGGAAGCAGTCCCGGCATGCCCCAGCCCTCATGGAGGAGTCCCCACTCTATCTCCCCAGGGCACACCGAGGCTCAGGCAGCAGGATAAGAAACAGCAACGTGAAAACCTGCATGGAAAGAACCCAGCAATTACAGCACATGGTGAAGACCTTCAGCACGCTGTGCTTTCCCCTTCATCTGCTTGATGTCATCTTTGACAACATGCTCTTGATCACCTGCTCATGCTGAGTTTCCCAGACATGGCTCAGGAATGTGAAACGGCATGTAAAATCCAGCCTGCATTTTGAAGTCTCTTGCAAAGCTCTGGGGATGTAATATAGGAAAAGGTGCATCCAGAGCTGTAAAAAGGGAACAGGCGCTTGTGCTACGGAACTAACAGTTATTACAGAGCATGAGCCGGAGCTGAAAAAGCCAAGACAACAGTAATTTTGCTCTGCCTATGCATTGCTGTCCATGGCAGAAGTAATTGCTATTAAAAAAAATTGCATTTACTTGATAGGCTTTCGCAGCAGGAGAAGCTGAAGGGCAGTTTGTTAGGAGAGGAGCTGAGCGTTGGGCCTGGCATGCCCAGGGCTGGCATGGCACAAAGGTCCACCCGTGGTCCAGGTGGGCACCTACTGCCCCCAGAACTGCTGGATGAATATTGCTGCAATATAGGACAAAAGCAGGATTTGGAGGGTTATTTAGATAGAGATTTATTGTGTTGTGCTGTAGTGGTGAGAGCCTGTCACTTTTCCCAGGAGCTGAAGGCTCTGGCATGGGGACAGCTCTGCCACCCTAGTTACACCCTGACCTAGACCTGGGTGATGCATAGGGTCCAGGCTGGCTCCCAAAGCTGGGCTTGTTTTACCCAGAGAGCCTGCAGAGTCCTAGCCAGACTCTGGGAGATGTCATTTGTGCACCTGCAGGAGCTGCTGCATCTCTGAAAGATTAAATATGTGGAGAGCAGCTCAGAACAGAGAGCAGATCAGTTTGGAGATGCAAATTATTTATATACTTAGCAGCCATCACTGGGAAGCACAAAAGGGCCTGGCCATTGCACATAGGAAACCTCCCCTAAAAGCATTTACCCTCTCAGCACAAAGGCTGTACTCTGCTGGGAATATTGCTGTTATTGCCACGCTGATGTTATAAACGCCATGTTTCTGTTATAGCCCTACTGAAGAAGCAGGTCTACAGGGGTAGTTCTGGTTTCTGCAGCCAGCCATCATCACCGTTGCCTGCAAATGGCTGGGTTAAGCAGGGCTGGATCAGGGACCTTCCCACGCACTTATCCAACCCCTCTCAGGGCTCACTTGGTGGCTGCTCCAGTCCTGAGAAGTTTCTTCTCCAGGTTCAAAGCCAGGTCTCCAGGACACGTCTACTGCTGAAAGGATGAGTTTATGGGACTTGACAGAATTGGCTTTTACCCCTGCAAAGGAAGGAAGTTACTTTAAGCTTAAAAAACCAGAGCCATCTGGCAGTGCACAGCTGTGGAAATATTATTATGTCTAATTATTTATAGAGGTACCTGCACAGGGACAAGTTCAGTTCTTCAGTGGTCTGTAGCTGAATCAGAAAAAAAAAAAAAAGCTCATTTGATATAAAAGCCCTGCAGTTCTTTGCAAAAATACACATGTTGAAAGCTTGGAGTAGGGGAAGGAGCATCGTTTTATTTGCTATTTGCAACCTCAAAGCAGCAACAAGTTTGTTTTCTGCTGGTGGTCTCTGTATGGGGCATGGGTTTATAATATGACCTCTGGCATCTGAAAGACATTAACGTGTACAGTCACAACAGCCCCAGTCATTAGCAGAGACAAAACAAAGCTAAGGACAGCCACAGATAATTAACCAACTCTTGTTTCTCCTTAAATCAATAGCAAGAACATTACAAGAACAAACTTCCTTGAATGTCCCTGGGGACACAGCTTTGCCAGCCAGCTGCCCCCAAGAGCTGATTTCCAATGGAAATTACACTCTCAGGTACTGGGCTTTAAGATCAGATTTTTCTTATTTACTTCTTGGAGTTATTTTAATCCATGGGGAAGACCTCAAATGGAGCTGGTTGTGTATTGGAGCTGCTGGCTCCAAAATTTTGCGATAGGGAAGGATGGCCAAGCACTGTGAGGTCTGATCAGGGCTTCCCCATGCTGAGTGCAAGTACTGTGCACAGGAGCGAGAGGAAACCTCCAGGTCTTTGATGGAGAGACGGTAGGCAATTTCTGCAGAAATCCTGCTGGAGCATAGAAGTGTCTTCTTCTTTGGGGAAAACATTGGTGAGGGAGTTTTCTACTAGCACTGAATATCGTGTCCAAAAAAGTTAAACAATAACTTCAACCTGAAGTAGCTCAGCACGTAGCAGGAAGTGTTGGTGTTCCTCTTGTCTGATAACAGAGCTATCCCACTCTCCGCACCTTACAGCTGCAAAACTCCTTATGGATCCTGGTTTGGGATGCCAGCCCTGCCTGCAGCAGATGGCTGTCCCCCGCACCCCTATCCCCTCGACCACGGCATTCATCCCTGGAGCTCACTGGCACAGGGCATCACACACAGGTTCAAAGGAAGTTAAAAAAGGCAAGGAGGGCAGATGAAGTGGTACCCCACAGCCCAGCCACACCAAGATGGCAATGAGGGGCTGAACCGGAGCCCCTACTCCACTGTGCCGCTGATCTGCCCTGGGGAAACTTGTACCATGAGGCCAAATTTCTCCATCACCCAGAGACACACAACCAGGCAGGAGGAGAGACCTCAGGGAGGGGCCATACATTTAGTAAAAGCTTGATAAATGCTCCCACTACCTTGATTATCCCAGGAGCAGTGATTTAGTGCCTACGAGGGAGCTGTCCATTTCTGGGTTTTGGCAATAAGTACTTTTGCATCCCAAATTACCCATTATAAATTAATAAAGGAGATGGAAGTTAAATGCTAATCATCCCTGCTATGTATCTTTTCTTCCTGAGAAGAACACAATACCAGTAGGTTTGGTGAGTTGACTCTGGCTGGGCACTCAGTGCCCACCAAAGCCACTCTATCACTTCCCTCCTCAGCTGAGCACAGGAGACAAAACATAACAAAAGGCTCCTGGGTCAAGATAAGGACAGATCACTCACCAATTGCCTTCATGGGCAAAACAGACTTGATGTGGGGAAATTAATTTATTATCAATCAAATCAGAGTAGGACAGTAAGAAATAAAACTAAATCGTAAAAACAACTTTCCCTCCACGCCTCCCTTCTTCTCAGGCTTCACTCCCAAATTCCCAACCTCCTCGCCACCAGCAGTGCAGGGGGACAGGGAATGATGCTTGTGGTCAGTTCATCACAGTTCAGCAGCAGTCTCTGCTGCTCCTTTCTCTTCAGGGGAAAACTCTTCACGTTCTTCCCTGCTGTAGCGTGGAGTCCCCCATGTAAGAGACACTCCTGCACTAACTTCTCTAGCGTGGGAGAAGACCTTCCCACTGGCTGCAGTTCTTCACAAATTGCTCCCGTGTGGGCCCCTTCCACAGGGTGCAGTTCTTCAGGAACAGCTGCTCCATTGTGGGTCCCTCAGGGGGTCACAAGTCCTGCCAGCAAATCTGATCCAGCATGGGCTCCTCTCTCCATGGGGCCACAGGTCCTGCTAGGAACCTGCTCTAGCACAGGCTTCTTATGGGATCATGCCTCATTTGGGCATTCCCCTACTCCAGTGTGGGGTCCTCCATGGGCTGCAAGTATATATCTGCTCCACCACGGATCTCCATGGGCTGCAGGTGCACAGCCTGCCTCACCATGGGCTGCCCCATGGGCTGCAGGGAAATCTCTGCCCCAGTGCCCGGAGCACTTCCTGCCCTCCTTCTCCACTGACCTTCGTGTCTGCAGAGCTGTTTCTCTCATGTTCTCACTCCTTCCTCTTGCTGCCATTGCAGTTTATTTCCTCTTTCTTAACTGTATTATTCCAGAGGCACCACCAACATCGCTGATGGGTCTGGCACTCGCCAGTGGCAGGTCCATCTTGGAACCAGCTGGCATTGGCTCCACTGGACATGGGGGAAGCTTCTAGCAGCTTTTCACCATTCCTTCCCCTCTACCAAAATCTTGCCATGCAAACCCAATACAGTAGGAATGTATATATGTACAGTATATGTAAGCAGTAGCAAACTTTCAAAGGGTTCCCCTACCAGTACCACCTAAACTGCATTTTCTTGCAAAGCCCAAGATTTCAGAATGGGGTTAGTGTGGGCCTGAGGACCGGACTGAGAGTCTGGGGGTTCAGCAGCCCCAGGGAAGAAAGACATGCTATTGCAATACTTGCCTGTGCTCCCCATCTCTGGATCTGAGCCCAGGGGGCAGGAACGGTGGCACTGGTGGCACACACAGCACAGAGACTGTTTGCTGGAGAAAGTTTTATGGGTAACCCTCCATTTAAAACCAGCATTTGCAGATTATGGGAGTGCAGAGATGATGAATTCATCAGCTGAAGCAATGTAGGAAGAAATATCCCCATGTTTTATCAGAAAATGTCTAAGAAACGAAAACAGCCACTTTTACCCCTTTTCTTCTCTCATTTTGTACGAAAAAGTCTTACAGACTTACAGCCAAGAATATTTTTTAAGAATGAATGTTGTCTCATTTTTTAAATTGGAAATTCAAGTCTTGTCAGCCCTGGGAGACTGTGAAGGAAAGCTATATTATTATATCACAGGAGACTGAACGCTGGGAAGAGAAGAGGGTTTAGTCAAATGGTTTAAAAGGCAGTTTTAGGTACTGACAATCTCTTGCAAACAGTGGGCAAATCCAACGTCTCATAAAAATCCAGCACAACAGTTTCTTGGGCTAAGGAATTGCAACCAGCAGCATGGATGTATTAGACCCCAACCAGTCTTTTGGCAACTGGTTAAAAGTTGAATTAAAAACAGGAAAGACACCTCTGTTCCCTTTCAACACCCAAGTTCATTTTATCCTGTGCACTGGGGCATGGAAGAGAGCTCAGTCACAAAATAGCCTTTTTATCATTAATTGTGACCCAGTGCTGCTACTTGACGTAGTTTTCTCGTGATTCTTGTGGACCATGACCCACGGCCTTTGCTCCTTTAATATATTCAGTACCCAGAAAAGTTCTGCAGTCCCTAATTTCATGCCTGCACTACCTCTTCTGCTTCAGCATTGCCTTGCCGCAAAGGTATGAGTACAGCAGATGGAGGTTTCTGCTCTGACGCTGCGTCCTACCTGTCACCAGTCCAACGGTTTAAAGGCATTAAATTACTCCATCTGCTCTTGCAGCTTGCACCAAGCCTGTGCTTTATAGACTAACAGGGATTATTTTTTTAATAAATGAATGAAAAGTTGCTTTGTAAATTCGAGGCCAGAGCTGACTCATAATCTCTGCTGACAAATTTCTGTCAATATTTACTGACATATCCAGAGATCTGCAATGTTTAAAGTATCAGTTTTTATGAGAAAGCTGGTTTCAGGAAGTGTCTGGAAAAGTGTAACGCACTTTCTCACATTCTCTCATTCATTTCAGCTTTATCTTGATAACATAAATGTGGAACATATATGCTAGTAAAAAGGAGAAGTGAGAGGTGCTTGAGTTTCAGCTATGAAAAATCTTTCTATGTCTGTAAACACAGAAGTAGGGCAATTTTTAAGGAGTGATTCCAGTGAACCCTTCCTCCTGCGAAATGCTTCTTTTCTTGATGGTGTGAAACAGGAACCCTCCTTTTTTTTTGCAGGTCTCATTGGCACTTCACCTTTCCACTTTGTAACCCACATTCACTTTGCAAGCCTATAAAAACATAATTTTCAGTGAGATTTCCACCTGTCCTCTGCAGTTTGCAAGCATCTGCGTGCATATAGGATGCAAATGTGTGAGATTTCCCTGGATTTATCACCGTCAAATACACCAGAATTTAGCATACATTAACAGCATGGGCTTTAAATCAAAGGAGCATTTTTTAATACATTATTTATAATGAATTAATTATTAATAGAGATAGCTTTTTTCTCCCCTAATAAATTATTATAAGCTCTGCTATAACATGCTGTACCAATATGTACTATATAAATAATGTTACATGTTTCAGTTTATGAGGACTTTTAAGCAGCTCACTAAGACCTTATCTATCACAGATTTTGAAGTGTTGCATTCACTTCAAGCTCAAGCAATCAAACCTCCTTACTGCAGGTACTTTACTTGGTGACAGGTACTTCAGTAAATCACTTGATAAATACCTGTACCGTTTACACTGGAATGTGAATAAATGCATTTTTTATATTACTGAAAATAGGAAACCTTTCTCTTCACACTTTTCCTGCTTTATCTTCTTCAATGACAAATTTTCTTGTTTATTTGCAGTTCTGGGTTTATCTTATGTTTTAATTTTTCTCTCTATTTTTAGATCCAGCAACACAGGCCTGACTTTACTCTTTTCCCCTAATGCAACCTTGTGGCTGCTCCTCGTGGTGGCTTCATTGTGGCTTTGATTTTGGGGTCCTCCCCAGAGCCCTGCAGTAACTGGGGGACTCCTTGTGAGGAGAAGAAATACCTATAGAGCCATAATGCAGGAGGATAAATAAATACCCAATCTTCCATGGAGAGACATGAGGTCTGGGATCTCTTCTCCCTTTACTTCTTTGCTTCCCATTAATTTTCCTTTTCCAAGGTGTTTCTGCTCTGTTTAAAAGGAGGCAGGCATGCTTATTTTACTGCTAATGATGTGTTACACAAGTCCTGCAAAACAGTGCATGCTCTCCAGAATTTCTTTCAGCCACCAGGAAAATCCCAGTGCAGTGACAGTGCTGGCCAGCATGCGCTCGTGCCATCTGCATCGGATCTCTTGGAAAAGGAGACTTTCAACGTCAGCTTTTCAGGCACCTCTCCATTTTCTCCCTTGACCCCTCTGCCCAGTGCACCTGGTTATTTCCCAGCCAAACTGGCCTGTGAATTACCTCCAGGTTTCACCTTTTCTTTCTGTTTTGCATTTAGGATGTTGAGTCCCTGGAGAATGCCATAGAATCATAGAACAGAATGATAGAATGTCCTCTTTTCTGCTGAGTACTTGAGATAACCAAATTATAATGATAGACAAATACACACAAAACATGCGATGATTCCCAGGTGGGGTCTGCCACCATCTCTAGTTCAGCACACAAGGGCAGAAATTGTTGAGGTTTTTTTTCCCTGCCATCTATTACTTTAAATGGCTTAACCCACTAAAGCTCATTTCTTCAGATGGAGATTTTAGGACTGATGACAGATGAAAATACACCATCCCATATTTAATTATTTTCCACTTATGTTCCCCTTGGCCAGCAGATGCTGTAAAATGTATGTCTTTATTTGAGGGAGAGGCTCTTGTAAAATCTAGCACTAACATCTGCTATTCCCAAAAAACTCAGTACTGGTTAGCACCAGGATAGGGGAACAGGGTGTCTAATAACCAGCACCTAAAATCCAAGGTGTCTACAACTGAATACAACCGGGTTAAACCTGCTCTGCTTCTGCAGAGGGAGTGGGGTTTGCTGCATCCCTCCCACAGCCACCCAAGCAGCCCTGTGACACCCCGAATGCCAGAGGAAAACCCACGTGGAAACTCCCCAAGCAGTTCTGCAGGCTGCAAAATTTACCCCCTCAAACTTTCCAATTAATTTACCTGCATAAACATGAAGGCCCGGCCTGATCTCTATTTGGCCTAAATCCACATAGTCCCAGCATGATCCAGAACCGCACCAAAGGCTCCAAAATCCCCAATGTTTCTCCATGTCAGTGGCAATTACCGCTGGGATACAAGAATGGCAATCAATATTCAACTTGTATCATCATATCAAAGCAAATTTGAGAGACTTTGTTTTCATTTTAATGCCTCTCTTTCCTTACTTTTTATCACTTCTGGTTTTAATAGCACCATCTGCATTTTAAATTACAAGAGAATTCCCTGCTTTCAGCTTTCCTCCTGCATGAACCAAAGGAACTCAATGCGCCGTTGCAATCCGTGGTGTGCATTATATACCTATTTCCCTACGGCCCCTTGAGAGACCTGCAGTTACGGGGTCTCTATGACAACATGTACAAGCCTGGCTCTGGCTGATGTTGCGTTTCCTCCTTGCACACCACAGCATATCACATCAGAGAGGAGTGTTTCCCCTTGACTAATTTAGAAATCAATCTCTCCCTGATGTAAATGTGCATGACCTGGAAGGTGTGACTTGTACAAGCGTGGTGGGCCTTGGGCCAAAGCCTCGTCTTTTCCTGGTAATAACAACCCCAGGAATGGAGAGCTGCACAGGGCTGTGCACACTGCAGGGGCTGACTCTGTGGTGGCATGGGTGACAGGGATGGTTTTAGCAGGTGGATGTGGCACAGCTGTCACCAGGCAAGCTGTGTATGGGGTTGGACGCACACTGTGGTGATTAACCAACCTTCTGAGGGCCCTACCCAGATGATGGGTGGTTTTTCTTCTTGGTCTTATTTTTAACCAAACTGAGTGCCTTTAAGAGAGCTCCAAGCCTTTCTCTCCTTGCTTGTTTCCCCAGACCACCAACACCCCTGGGACACTGCCATTCCCCTGTCATTCTGCACAGGCAATGATTTGAAGGCCCACCACCATGCCAAGGGACACCAGACCAGTGCTGCACCAGTAGCAGCAGCCTTTTGGTCTTTGGAAAAAGCTGCATTCATCAATTTAATCCACACAGATTTTGCAACGCAGTCCTACTTTTCCTTGATGTACAACCACTGTGACTTTTCATGCTGGCTACAGCACCCCCAATGCACAGCAGGTTGTTCCTTGCTCATACATGCTGCACTGGCTTTCAGCTTTTATATTTCATGGGGGGGGGGGGGGGGGGGGCACAATACAGGATTCAGAGTCAATCAAATGGGAGATTTCCCAGGAACTTTGGTGGACAACTCCAGGTTATTCCCACAAAGTAACACCCCCCAAGGAACAGCATCCATCCCATGCCACAGCTCAGGGGTTCAACTGAGGGCACCCCTGCTCAACTGCAGCCCCCTGCATCTCTCACTGTGTGGTCCAAGGGTCTCTGATCGGGATATTCACGGGCACGTGCAAACCATGCGTTTGCTGAGGCCACTGCTCCCGTCCAGACATATAGCAAAATTTGCCAGGCTGACACAAAAAGCATCTCACAGTAAGAAACATTCTACTTCTTTGTTTTCAATGGGAATTACTCTGAACTGATTGTTCCATAGCCAGGACCCCCTGGCTACAGTAGGTGGAAAGCAATGTCCACCAGCCATGATGGAAATTGTTAAATTGGAGTAGTTTCAGAGGAGAGCCACGGGGATGGTGGAGGAGCTTGTCTGATAATGAAAGACACTGGGAACTCAATTTGCTTTCCTTAACGAAAAGAAGGTTAAGAGAGGATCCACTTGCAGCCTCTAATTACTTCTGGAATTTAAATGTGATAATAGAGGGCTCCCTGGTCAGGCAGATGAAAGTACACACAACCCAGTGCCTACAAGATTAAAATTAAGGTTTGAATTAAAAGCACATTTTTAGCGGTGTAGGTTATTAACCACTGAAACAACCGTTGAGAAATCTTCTGATTTGAAGGGGTATTTTTTTCATTCTAAACCTAAAGCTTTAGTTCAAATAGAAAAGTCCCCAGGCATGTTTTACACAGGAGTTCAGACTAGATAATCATTATGGCTTTTTCTAACCTTATAAAATATTAATACGCTGTCACCCTTCTGCCCTCCTTCTACGCTTTACTCATCCACTAATATTTTTTTTCAGTAAACACACAAAATTTCTTGACTGTGGTGTTACCTAGGAATAATTATTAACAATAATGAGTTGAGGACTTGTGTCCATATAACACCCTGGCTGCAGCTGAGAGCAACCATCCACTGCTGCTGCATATTGCCCAGCCCGTCAGCAAATCCCCGCTGACACAGGAGTTATTTTCCACCTGGGTATTGAAAGGAGATGCTATCATCAGCATGCCAGTTTGGTAAGACCGCAAGGGGTTGGTGCCCATGGGTGCACCCTATACTGCCAGGGACATGTTTGGCCAGAGCCATGAGTGAGAGTCAAACAACCTCCCAGGAGGCTTGGTGACTTGACGGCTTGTCAGGCTTCCAGAGAAGGAAGGGACAGAGAAAATCATGTTTATAGCCTTTCCAGCACTATCCTGAAATGCCTACACCCAAAACAGGAAATCCGCATGGAACTCTGACATTTGCAAGTTTAAATTCGTGCTTGGGATCAACTCATGACCCATTCCAGATCGATGCCAGAATTTCACATTAGAACCTGCAAAATCACTGGGATTTATATCACGGTTTCACACCCCTACCTGTACAGTGCTGAAGCAACCCAAGCAGACATGTACTTTCCTTATCCTGTCCTGATGCAGATTGTTTGGTGTAATCAAGGTGTGATTACAGCCCTGCAGGGCAGACTGACCATGCCCCTGTGCACCTGCTAGCAGCCAGAAACTAAAGACATTTTTGCTCCCGTCCTCATGCAAAAAACATGAACATGATGACCAAGGTTTCCATATTTAGGTTTTCCTAATATACACCCAAAATATGACCTGGCTGCACAGGCAAACTCCACCAGGGGTTTTAACCTTATGTGGGGCTTTTTGTCTTGTTTTCTTGTAGTTATTTTGTTGTACTGCTCAAAAGTGGTAAAACATGGATAACATGTCAGTGTGATATTTCTTGCTGCAAATTCTCGAGGCTGTTGTGGTAGATATGACACCACTGACATGTGCACCAGAAAACATTACCAAAGCTTGCCCTTCAAAGGAGCAAAAAAATATCAATTAAAAAAACCCATAACGTGACAGGAAACTAGAGAGGTAAAATAAATTTCAGTTATGGATGTTGTATGTTTCCTGCCTCTGAGCGGGAAAAGCATATGACCTCTGAAATTTGCCCCTTTGTGCTGCTTAATTCAGCAGTTTGAAACACAAACCTCCTTCCTCTGAGCTGGCTGTGCTGGAAAGATGGCACTTTTTATCTGCTTTTATCTGCAAAGGCATGATCCATTACGCTGAAGCAAGATGATTGAAATTCATAATACAGAGGCAATTCTACCCAGAAAACACCACTGGAGCATCTTATTTGTGGGTGCATCCTCCCAGTGAGGCCAGTGCCTTCCTGAGAGAGATGGGAGAGCCCAGCCAGCCTCTGAGCTGCATGTTCCTTGCAACCCCAACTCAATGATGCTGGGCAGGACACTCCCCAGGTGGGTTACACAGAGGTGCCAGGGATCACACACCCATTGCAGGAATGCATTAAAGCAAGCATGCAATCCCAACTGATTGATTTCAAATGGCTATTTCCAATGTAATAAACTGCAGCTTTCTCATGATACACAAACAATGAGCCAGCCCGTTGTCTCAGTGGTTTTCAATGCTCTGCCCTGTGTTGTAAGCTATATAGGATCATAGAATCATAGAATGGTTTGGGTTGGAAAGGGCCTTAAAGATCATCCAGTTCCAACCCTCCTGTCACAGGCAGGGACACCTTCTACTAGACCAGGTTGCTCAAAGCCCCATCCAAACCGACCTTGAACACTGCCAGGGATGGGATCGCCACAGCTCTTCTGTGCAACCTGTGCCAGGGCCTCACTATCCTCACAGTGAAGAATATATATATGTAAATATACATATTTTGTATATATAAAGAATATATATCAGCAAAGAATATATGGCTCTTACTGATAGCTTACACTGACATGCTTTTAGCAGGTCATGTTAAGCCCATGGGGTGGATAATAAAACAACAGCACATTTGTGGAAGATACTTGGACATCCAGTGATATATAGATATACACACATAGATATATAGGGATACAGGTATATACACTCTGAAGCATGGAACATATCCATTTTCATCTGCTTTACCAATGTATATGATACTCTAGTTAGTCACATAAGTGCCAGCTGAAGACTTTATCTTCATAACATCAGAAGGCATGATAGTCCTCAGGTTACTAGATTTTACTCTAAAAACACTCCTTTTTCTGCCTATTTTAATTACTTTGCATCCCAGTTCACCTAATTCTTTTTGATTTTAGCACATGAAAGGAAAAAAAAAACCTGAGATTTTCCTTATTCGTTTTATCCCTTCCTGATATCTAAAATATCATGCTTTATCAAACATGAAATAAAACTAGCCCCATCTAGTTCAAATGCATGTCATGCAAACCAATTCTTTTAATAAGGTGACAGAAAAAATACCCCAAATCGTGTTTCTCACTTTGTCTTCCCCTTCCCCATGTGTCTGGGGACAGAGACATTACAGCAATCTCTGAAAATCGAATCGACATCTTCTATGTTATTCATTGTATTTTTTTACACACACACTTTATTTTGCCTCTTGTCCTTACCTTCTAGCTTATTCCCTCAAGGCCAGCATAGGCAGTATATGTAGAGAAACAATTTTCAGGCTGAATAAATTCTTTTTAAAGTAAAACCCATGTATGAGAGCTTAACTCAGAGCAACTTCTGTTGCTCTCTCAACCTTACCTTGCCTCCTGCTGATAAGCATTGTATTAATGGCCTTGCCTTTGCCCACATTGCTTGGTAAGGCTGTGCCACCACCATGCAAGGTGCTACCATGATGGAAGGTGCCACCACCATGCAAGGTGCTACCATGATGGAAGGTGCCACCACCATGCAGGGTGCTACTATGATGGAAGGTGCCACCACCATGCAAGGTGCTACCATGATGGACAGTGTTACCACGACTCAAGGTGCTTGGTGAGCAGTGATATGGTACTGCACTGGGAAAGCAGTGCCTGGGGATCACCCTGTCAAGCGAAGGAATAGACCATCACCACTGGTCACAGTAACATCTAGTGCTGCCTTCAGGCCTTCACCCCACCGGGATGCTTGTATTATTTTCTGCGCAGGAACTCTGATGTGGGGCAGGCAATAAGCTTGGCTCTGTTATAAAAACTCCTCTCTTATACACCTGCAGTCCTGGCTCTGAATCATGCCGTTTCTCAGCAGAACACTGCTCCCATATGGCTATTTTAAAAATACGTTGAACATAAATCAACTGCAATTTCAAGAACTCGGGTTGTGTCTTATGTTTTTCACACAATGGAGCAGGTGGGATGGAATGGCAGGGATGCTCCGAGGCTGTACTCCCCACCAGTACATGCCATTTACCAGAGGTATAGGGATTTTTCACTAGTGAAGGATGTGGCTGAGGAACTCTTCTGCCTTTCAAAAAATTGTATTAAAATGACACCTCTGTGCACAGACTCACTCCCCTCTCCAATAAAACACTGCTACTCCTTTTCATGTCCAGAAACCCTCAGAGGCAATACAGCTATGTGAATCCAAAAGCAGACCTGGCTCCTCTTCCCATAGCCAAGTGATGGGAAATTTTATTTTTCTATTCTGCGGATGCATAGAATCATCACTCCCTTTTCAGTATATCAGATGGCTTTGACACAGGCTGTGCAGCATTTGCACCAGTGGCATTTACCTGTATTACTAAAAGCAGTAGAAATAACAGCCCTGTAGCTAGGACCGATCTTACCCAAAGCTACTCTACCCGTGAAGCAGGTCCAGGCTCCTGGAGCCAGCCAGGGAGGATGAAAGAGGCTGAAAAGCTTATTAAACATCAGATGGTCTAGCTAAAGAAGTGCTGTGAAGAGCAATCCATCCTGACAAACAGATTGCTGCACTATCTGCAGGTTTTGTTATCCGTAATTCACATTTTTACTTTCTAGAGTTCTACTTTATTCATTTTCTAGACATTTCTTTTCCCTTTATGTATATTTAATTACAATATTAATCAAAGAACTCAAAAGAAGTTCCCATGCAAATGAAGATAGGAATTTGCAATTTGGGAAAATTTTGAAACCTATTCATTCTATTTTTATTAAAATATTTTAATGTATTTTTAATGCCTTTGCCCTGACAAAAGCATTTTCATTCAAGCAAATAATATATTGAGCAAATATTACTCTCCTATATTTATTTCTTTGTCACATAATTGATTTTTAAGGAAAAAAAAAAACAGACCTTCCATATTATAGATAACATTACAGAAATTGCAAAGGGCAGATTTGTGCAGTTAACAGGCTTTCTATACAAAGGCCCCATCACTGTTATAAGCCTCATTTCTATGAAGCGTATTTCTGCTGCCACTTCATTTCTTCAATGCTCTTTTCAGAGGATTTACCACACGTCCATGTAAACCACACTCTTTTAACTGGAGTGGCATTACCTGCAATGAGGCCAGAACTCTGGTGGTGCTTGGTGCCCTGCGTCTGCACAAGAAAAATCTTCCCCTTGCCTCTCCCAGCACATTAATAGCTTCAGCCCAGTGAATGCGTCAGCAGGACACGTTATAAATGTTTTACTGGACACAGTGTAAGTACTAGCCAAGGACCAATGCTGCTGTGTACTGATGAGAACACTTGAGAGCTCAAGAAAATGTTCTGCATTTCTGAGAGAGGGCCATGCAGGTTAAGCACGATGTACTTGCAGAGCAGCTATTAACCTTCTTAGAAGTAATAGCGAAGGTCGGGGACCAGCTATTTTTAACCTTAACAAAGACTGCAGGCAGGTATAGAAACATTGCTAAATCATGTTTAAAAAGCCCTCCCCCTATACATGCACAGGTGCCAGTATCTCACCATTTCCAGCTAATTACTGCCTGCTCCAAAGAAAAATCTCTATTATTCAAAAAAAGCAAAGCACAGCTGCCCCCATAACATATTCCTGAATGGCCACATGCAGGGTCAGAGGTTGTCAAACATGGAAAAATAAATCTTTAAAAAGAACAAGAGCAACCTGTGTGTGGACAGCTGCTTACTACTGAGTCTAGTCAGAGTCTGGGCTCAATCACAAGACTAAATGGTGAAAGCCATCTATGCACAAATTCCATGTCATTTTGGGGAAGTGCTGCACACTGAGGAATAAAGCAACGAGCACATCCCCAGCCAAGCTCTGCAAATGGGTATTCACCTCAGGAAAGGAACCTGCACTGAACAAGCCCTGTTCTCAGACGATGTCACTTCAATGATGGGAAAAATAACAAATGAGTTGTTAGGAAGTGGTTGGGACAAATCTGGGAATGATGGCAAAGACCTTCTGGTGGTCCCGGTGCACCCACAGGCAGGGCCAGGAAAGGGTGAGGCAAATTCATGAAGAGTAACTTGTTCAAGGGCTCGTCTACGTACAGCTCACAGTGAAAGGCTTGCTGCTAGAAGCTGCGACAGACTGCAAAGGGAAGGAACATTTATTTTTTGCCCCAACCAGCAGGAACCTGAGCGAGTGTCCTTGGTGTGTTCCAGTATCTCTCCTCCGATCCTGTCTCTCTATGCAGTTTCACAGCTGAGTTAGCTAAAAATACTCCTTTGTCTTGTACTTTCTAACTTCCTGTGCAGTTTCTCTTTAGACAAAAGTGGAGATTGCTGCCAAAATCAGATACTCCAGGAACTCTATTACTTACAAAATCAACTGTTACCACGTGACAGCTGCAAACATCTGGAATCCATCTCTCCCTGGTATGCTCTCATTCCATGTGGGACTAGAGCATGCTCAAATATCAGCCTCAAGCAGAGATTATGCAGCTTTCTCAAAACTGAAACAACTCCTGCAGAAAGTGTTTTGCAGATAATTAAAATTTCAGAAAAAAAATGGAAAAAAATTGACATTGTTGAAACAAACAGGGTACAGAAAGATTTTTAAATGCTGTCATGATTTTTCTTTTAACCTAAGGAAAGCATTTTCCTCCCTTTTCCCACAAAGTCAGATGTGAAGTGTTTCTCATCTGTGCATTTGAAGCAAAATGCTGTTCTCCCAGCACACCATGAGTTAAGACACACTTAGAGCTGCTCCCCTGGGCCATGCACAAGCTGAGCAGGAAACCCTCTCAGCAGGATATCTTGTGTCTCATGTCCAGAGCACACCTGGGTCCCATCGAGGTGTACGGCCCCCACTCTCTCCTGGCAGGAGAGGTCCTTGGGGCAGGACAGGCATCAGTGTGTGCCTGAGCTGGGGGGCAAGGGGCTCATGCATCATCCTCATAGTTACTCAAATCCTATGCCACAAAGGGATGCTTATTCCCCCTGAAGTGTGGGTTTTGGACTGATGGTGATCTTGGCTGGCAGAAATATGGGGTGCTGAAGCACAGTGCAGAAAGATGGCACAGGTGGGATAGGAAATATTTCTGCAGAGGTGCACAGGCTCTTCTGGTCTGTAGTGCTGTCCCACTCAGGCAGTGCTAACAATTTATGGGTGGATATACTGATATTCAGTATAGGCTATCAGAAATACCAACATGTAACCCATACATCCGTGTCAGATTAATACATTATTTTCATTCAGTATTATGGAGAAAAGTTCTTGCTTCACTACCACCCACACACAGAGCATTACCTGGATGGATTAGTCCTAAAAAATCCCTGCACAATCTTACTGGGCAAGACATGGGGGTGGGACCCATCCAGGGGGATTGGCAAGGATCCTCTGCTTTGATGAAAAGGGTGTAAAACAACACTTTTACCTGCTGGGAGCAAACCTTCATGCACAGTACTCAGATTACACTGGTGGGCAGTGCAATCCCTGCCGTTTCTGTTGTGCTGATCCCAGTTCCTAAAATTTCCATTCCTGGGATTAGTCCTCTGTGGTCAGAAGAAGCAGAATTACACAGCTATTGTTGTTCAATCTCTCTCTCCAACTAGTGTAATTATAATTACTTTATATAGACAATCAACTCTATCAGATTCAACTGCAACACTTCTCTATTCCCTGTGGTCACCAAGAGCATCTCCAGGTCACAGCTGAAAGCACTCACCCCTCTGCAGAGGGCTCGAGAGCCAAACAGGACTTAGGACCAAGGTCTTCCCTTTCCCTAACTTTGCGGTTTTACTTCATGCTCAGGCACATCTCCGGCAGCCCTCCCAGCTGACTGTGCACAGCTGAATCACTATGCATGAAATATTCACAAAGTCAGAGGAGGAAAGCACAGAACAGCCAAGCAACCTCATGAGAGGCATGGGAAGAGAGAGGAGGAAGACACCTGCATTGCCGGCTGTATCCCAGTTAATATTTAAACATGTTCTACAGAGCTGGGACCCTCTTAGAAGACTGCATTGGAAAAACTCAGCAGTGTTTTAATTCGGAGCCTCCCAAGCTCCCTGAGCAAGTTTCACGTAAACAGCGGCTTGTACCCAGCTCTGCTCCGCTCCCCTGGCACAGCAATGAGTTCCTCCACTTCAGTTTATTCTCATACTAATTAGTCTATGGTAAATTAAGAGAAGGATCAATGCACAGCCCCAGCCTCAGATGTCTGCAGCTGCTTAAGATGGAAGGAGAAGCAGCTCAGAAGGATACATAGCTCCCAGGAGGCCGTACGTACAAGGTTTGCAAGGCTTGAGCACAGGAAGTGTTTACAAGCTCCATGCAGCACAAGAGAAATTCCAAAACCAAAAGGTTTTAGCCACATGCAAATTGCACAGAAAACCGTATAAGAACTATGGCTTTCTTTTTTCCCTCGAGTCTTCCACCTGTAGAAGACCAGTAGACAGCTGTCTACTGATATGATAGCTGCTTTATCTGCTGGCAATGCAAACTTTTTTGCATTCAAGCCCTTTAAGAGGGCCTACATCTCTGAGGCTTTTTTCCTTCTTCCATGTGCTCTGCTCCCCAAGCAATTCTTGCACCATGGCTATGGGCACATCACCCCATCCGAGACACTCTGTGGCATTTCCCTGGGAGAGGTCACTGCTCTGACCTACTGCTTGCTATGGCACCTCCTAATAAATAAATCCAACAACACTAAAAAAAAATCCCAAACCATTGCCACAATATACAGACACCCTGTGCCTGCACCACTTCATTTGCCAATCCCCAAATCTTCAACCCCAAACACAGCAAAAATGGTGCCCATGCAAACAGCGCTCCCAGATATTCAGGACAAGAGTTCCTATTTCTATAGCAAAAAAGCTTTCTTATTTTATAGCAGTTTGTTTAATCTTTCTTCTTATCATATCATTAGCTTGTTGCCAGGGCAGAACCACTATTCTCATTGTATCACGTTCCCAGGAAGCAACAATCTTGGAGCAAGCCATGCTCTCAGCACTCCAAAGCTTCAGTTTTGATCTGGTTTATATCCCCAGAAGCTATTTAATAGTTTGTAAATTCCTTCCCATCAAGTTTACCCTTTCAGTAATTCACAGCTCGGTGGGAACAAGGGCATTCAAAGCACCAGAGCTGAACTCATCACCAAGCAGAGCAGCAGATGGGAGCACACACCGACCTTACCTGCGTGGCATGTGCACACGCAGCGGGTGCCACCAGCTGCACGGACAGCATCACTGCTTCTTCTTGGGAACAGGAAACTAGGACCTAATCCACATTCAAGGGATATAATCGCAGAAGGGATTGGGAAGATTTTTGGTAAACCCTGGGTTGGACTCCCCAGCATCGACCCATGTTATAACCTCCCCCCATACACGCTATGCAGCAGGGCAGGTAATTATCTACCTTTCTAAAGCTATCTCTGTTTCACACAAATCACAGATTACGTGCCAAAATCGTGCTGTAGGGAGGTTGCCTGGTTGCTCAGCAACTGCATTTGTACTGAACAAAGCTTGGGTTGGGGGCAGCTGCTTGCAAGCCCCTGACAGAAAGAGAACAAGGTGAAGATTTGGAGAAAGCTGTTTAAATTGAAGAGTAAGCACTGCTTATTGAGAGTAGGTAAACTCCAGTTTATTTTATTTAATAAAAATCAGCAGTGAAGCATTGCATGGCAAGGAAAATGCATTGAAGTTTACCAGCAGCAAAGCTCTGGGTAGAAAAGTGTCATTTCTGTTTCTGTGTTCTTTCTTGCTCCAATCAGCTGTGAAAAGGAAGGGAATAAATAGCATGGGACGTACACAGACTGCTGTGACAGCACAAGTGGTTGTTGTGCTAGTGCTTGGCCCATGCCAGCCAGGGAAGTGTGAAAAGTGGCACAGTCCGTGCTTCCCCCCTAAGAGCTGGGGACACCACAAGCCAATATTCTGCTTCATCCTACAAGTGGCACGTTCAAGGGAAACTGGTGTTTCAGATTTGGGGTGTCAGCCTGACTTTGCATGCTAAATAAATAAAAAAATCCTTTGAGTGCAGGAGGATCTTGCCGGAATTTGTTGGTTTGCTTTCACTTTGCAAGCCCTGCTGCTGGTGGCCCCTGTAACCCACCTGCTCACCAAGTTTACCCCTCCAGATTACTGCTCTTGAGTGGCAATTGGGTTGATCCTGGCATCACTTCACAGTTTACAGAATGTTCCCCTTAATGATTACACATTTACAACTCATCACTCCAGATTCCTTTTTAAAGTATTCGATGAGCTTTGAGCCCCTTCTGCAGGTGCCTGATCTCAGTCCAACCCCCTGCACCCATCAGATCACAGCTAAATTCCTGTCTTTCTCACCTATTCTTAGCTTTCCAACTCAACCTTGGTCATTTTACGGTTCCCATTTCTTGCTTTTCAGTAGAATTTGCTTGCAGTGACTGCTGCTATTAGTTATGCAGTGATAGATGTGCAAAAACATGAAGGAAGTTCTCCTGTTACTGTGGGATTTTTACTCTAAAAATGCACTTTTTGAAGTCATAATATTTCAAAGCACATTTATAATATGTTTGCAATATGGGTAAAAAGATTACTTTAGTCTCTTGGAAAATGTAATTTTCTAGTAATTGGTGTTCTCCTACAGTACCTCATATACATGCACTAATCCTTCTCCTCCAGCCTTTCGCATATTTTTATCCTATGTTATACTAAAGTGGGCTGATGAACTTCCCCAGTACCTCTTGCAAAATCAGATTTCCACAAGGGCAGAGAGTTTCTAATTATCTATTCAATTCTCTGAGACAAAGGAATCAAGTGCACTGTCAGTAAGCTTGCAGGTGGCACCAAGTTGGGCAGGACTGTTGGTCTGCTGGAGGGTAGGAAAGCTCTGCAGAGGGATCTGGGCAGGCTGATCCAATGAGCCAAAGCCAATGGTATGAGGTTCAATGAGGCTCAGTGCTGGGTCCTGCACTTGAGTTACAACCCCATACAATGCTCCAGGCTTGGGGAAGAGTGGCTGGAAAGCTGCTCGGCGGAAAAGGACCTGGGGGTGTTGGTTGGCAACTGACTAAATATGAGCTGGCAGTGTGCCCAGGTGGCCAGGAAGACCAAGGGTTTCCTGGCTTGTATCAGAAATAGCATGGCCAGCCGGACTAGGGCAGTGATTGTCCCCCTGTACTCAGCAGGTGTGTTTTAGATTGGGTATTAGGAAAAAGTCTTCACTGAAAGGGTTGCCAAGCACTGGAACAAGTTGCCCAGGGAAGTTATGGAGTCACCACTCCTGTAGGTATTGACCTGTAGATGTGTCACTGAGGGATATGGTTTAGTGGTGGACTTGGAAGTGATGGGTTAACAGTTGGACCTAATGATCTTAAAGAACTTTTCTAACCTAACCGATTCTGTGATTCGGTTCTATGCCCATACCACCATTTTCAGCTTTTCTATGACTTGCAAAACTGCAAGCTCCCCACTCCTCCATTGCAGCAGATTTTCTGAAAACAAGCTAATATTTTCCTAAAAGGCTTCACATTCAGGATAACAATGGTTTTGGTGGTATCACATGCATATTCCTGAAAGTGAATTGATTTGCATTGTAATTGCTATACATCTAGTATCTGCAAGGGCAGAAAATCACAGATTCACAGGAGAGTATACCAGAGTAACATTCTGTGACATGATGAGACTTTGCTTGTACTTTGTGTAGACACTTGTGACAAATGCATCTCTGCCCTCTCTGCACCAAGAAAGTGCTTTTCCTACTTGGATAAATAGATGAAGTTTTGGTGGTGTTTGTGTGACTCTATTCAAACTTCAGTCCTGCCAGGGACACTTTCCTCCAGTCCTACACCTTTCAAGCCTGTGGCAGGAAATGGCAAGTATCTGCTGAATATTTAATTGGTTTATCAAAACCTTTTGGGCAGTGGACTAGTAACTGATTCAACATAAGTCAAATTAACTCAATGTAGTCATGTTTCATGGAATGATAAAATACAAACATGCTAAAAATCCATTAGCCTACTTGTATCTTCTCGCTGTCTGTGAAGGATATATACAGGGTATATTTTTCTCCACTGCACATTTAATATGCATTTTCCAGTACAATGGCTAATTATTATTCTTTGCATGCTATTTCTTATGTAAATGAGCAGTGTAATTTCTCTTACATAAACAAATCTCAGACTGTCTTCATTGAAATGCCCATGTTTTTCCCAATAGTAAAAACTTTAACATTAAGCTGAGTTTATTCTCCTCTCCACATGGAGCTGGCATACAGCACCCTCACCTCCATGGCACATCACAACAAGTACAGCAACATGCTAACCGGCTCTGTCAAATAACTTGAGGACAAAAGAAAAAAAAAGGAAAAAAGACAACCCATTATTATCATGATGGCAAATTGTATCAGAAAATATTCCAAAACTCACTGGTGCATCTTTGCCCACAGATGAGCTGCCCATCCACCTCAATACTTTAATTTCATACACCACCAGTTTCTAAGTGAACAAATACAAGGATGCTCTTGAGCCGAAACATCCAAGTGTATTTTCCTCTACTCGCTTCATCCCAACATCACTATAATACACTGCTGGGTTAAGAGCCAGGACTGAAAGAATTTCCCTTTTGTTTAAAGGCCAGGTTGGACAGGGCTTTGAGCAACCTGGTCTAGTGGAAGGTGTCCCTGCCCATGGCAGGGGATTGGAACTGGATGAGCTTTAAGGTCCCTTCCAACCCAAACCATACTGAGATTTTATGACTAAAGGAAATTTTAACTCACCTGTGCTTCTCACTGCCTGCTGCCCCTCTTGGCGCGCTGGGAAGGCAGCACAGGTGGGAATGAGGTGGGAATCCTATCCTTAAACATCATCCAGCTATTGCTCCAAAGCAAAGTCTTCAAAAGCAATTATCTTCTGCTTTGACCTCCAACAATCTCAGTTCAAAGGTCAGTGCCCAGTAAATGAGATTTCTGCTCAATTGTCTAATCACCATTAATCTCGTTAGAGTTACCCTCAGCTCCATCTGTTCTTCAGCATCTCTTACTTACACTTTTGCCATTCCTTCTATCTTAATCTTTTTAATTTCTTAGGAATCCTTCAAGCACATTTGTTATCTTTTCCTTTTGCTATATTTGGAATTCTCAACACTTTTTTGAAAAAACAAAGCCACATAGCAAATGTTTCCAGTTTTTTAATCTCTCTAACAAAATTGTATTGAAAAAACTTTGGTTTTTTTTCCAAGTTGGCTTCCCATATGTCCTAAATCTCTGATAAATTTGCAAGAGTTATCTTTTCCTGTATTCTCTGAATAACTCATTCTTTAAACTGTAACCCAGCAGAGCTTAGATACAGGAACTTTTCCACCCTCTTAGAATCATAGACTCATAGAACAGTTAGGGTTGGAAAGGACCTCAAGATCATCTAGTTCCAACCCCCCTGCCATGGGCAGGGACACCTCACACTAAACCATGTCACCCAAGGCTCTGTCCAACCTGGACTTGAACACAGCCAGAGATGGAGCATTCACAACTTCCCTGGGCAACCCATTCCAGTGCCTCACCACCCTCACAGTTAAGAACTTCTTCCTTATATCCAATCTAAACTTCCCCTCTTTAAGTTTTAACTCATTATTCCCTGTCCTATCACTACAGTCTCTAATGAAGAGTCCCTCCTCAGCATCCCTATAGTCCCCCTTCAGATACTGGAAGGCTGCTATGAGGTCTCCATGCAGTCTTCTCTTCCCCAGGCTGAACAGCCCCAACTTTCTCACCCTGTCTTCATACAAGAGGTGCTCCCGTCCCCTGATCATCCTCGTGGCCCTCCTCTGGACTTGTTCCAACAGTTCCATGTCCTTTTTATGTTGAGGATACCAGAACTGCACACAATACTCTTAAGACTTTTCCTCTCCACTATGTTTCTCTCACATGTTTTTTTCTCATGTTCTGGTTATTGGTTTTGCTCTTTTTTGGTTTTGGTTTGTTTATTAGGTTTTTTTTTAACCTCTCCTGATTTTATGCTGTTGTTTAAAGGTATTCGTGAACTTCTTAACAAAAAATAAGAAACTCTTCTCAAATTAAAAAAAAAAAGGGGGAGCTTTATTAATGTTGTGTATATTCTTTCTGTTTCATCAGGGTTGATTCAGTCATTTACTGGGATTTTCCCAACTGCAGGAGAGAGATGCTTAAAAGGTAAAAAAAAAAAGAAACCTTTAGAGCAGCGTGTAGAACAAAACTGGAAGTTTTGAATCCTCATATATGTCATTTTTATGTCAAATCGTAAAAATCCCAGGCATTATCCATCTGACAGTATACCTTCCTATGTTTCTATATTTAGTGTAATATATATAGCTTAATAGCTAGCTTGCATTTGCCATCAATAGGTCACGTGGCAGGCTTATGCATGGGACAATGCTGTTTCTACACCATCAACTTCTGTTCTGTTCTTCATTTCTTTAAAAAAAGAAAAAGAAACAAACCAATCATAACACAGATTTTAAATAATTTCTTTTAATGTCTACCTGCAAGTGTTCAAATTAAAGATATCTGGGATTTCCTACTGGCAGATTTAGGGTTATTCTGTAGGAAAGAGGTGGGAGAAGCAATCATAGTTACCCTGAAACAATGTATAAAATATTAACAGCTAGCAATATCCTTCTATCACAAAGACACTAGTACCCAGTTCCTTATTATTACATTCAGTTCAAACAATTTCTGGTGAGATCAAAATTGAAATCCCTGTATTGCCTTTTTCCCCCACCTTTCACAGGATTGGAAGCCTCAATCCCTGATTGTGAGCCTCTTCCCTTGAGGTCAGACCTTTCTGAGTGGCTCTTCCACTACCTGCTCCATCACTTATTGGAGAGACTTCATTAGATATAAGGAGTAATAAGCATGATCCTAGAAACATTTTCTTTCCCATCCTCTCCTTTCCCTTTTTTTTTTTCTTTCTTGAATACTTATTTTTCTCAGAATTCCAAAGATATGTTGTATGTATCTTTCCAGTCTTCTTACAGAATGATTTTCTTGAAGGAAAAAAATTATTAGTGAAGCCTCAAATGAGCACCCCTGAGACACATTGATCTGATGTCCAGGCAAAGAGCACAGGTACACTTTCTGCACTATTAGTTTATAACCCAAGCTGTTTCCATACAATGCAATGACTAGATGTACCATCGAGACAGGCAGGCTTGGGCAGTGGGTGGCTCAGTAGTGTACTGGGAAGATGAGGAGTGGGTTTTGCTGTTTAAAGCCTTTGTCTTGCAAAGAACTGAGCAGGAGCTGTTGGAGTAGAGTACTCAGGAGGGCTTAGAGATGAGAGGCCTGGTCACTTCTCAGCAGGGAAGAGGCATGACCTGTATGTTAACAGAAACCGGAAGAGTGCCAAGCCCCTGTCTTTTGATTTTGTGCAAGGAGAATACCAACCACAACTAGATAAAAGCCCTGGGGAGATGCTGAGGCTTCTGCATACATTTGCCCTGACCTGCACCCATGTCAGGGTTTATGCATACAGGCCAGGAGACTGTTCTGCTCTGTTTATCTTCCATTCTCTTTCCCTTTTCCCAATCCTTATTAAAGTGAGATAATTTTTCACATTCACATTATCAAAATAGCACTGCATCCTTCAGATATACTGCGCTGTACTACACAGATGTGCTGGCTGGCTCATTGTTTTCATTAGGAAGAGCACATTGTTAATACCCCCAGAGCTTCCCAGAGCTGACAGGGACAGAATTTCACCCATAATGCTTCTTGCATTGAGTTCAAGCTGTTCAGCAGTAATATATAATATTTTACAATACTAACTATTATTAACTAGAAAGTGGAAGAAAGCCTTAATTAGCATCTCAGATTTCAGGAAAAAGCAGTAAAGGCCATTCAGCCTTGAGTTTTGGGTCTCTATATACACAAATACTGATGGCACAAACTTGATATGCCAGGCATGATATGCTATGGATAGCAGATGTGATGGGCTGCAACTGTCGCACCCTTTATGAACCAAAGCACAATTACAGAGGGGTCTTTGGGCAATCAGCTGTAGGCAAGAGGCTGCCCTTCCAAGGCAGTGTAAGATGGTTTCTTTCAAAAGAATCTTACATTTTCCCCCCTTTCCTTCAGGGAGGAACAGCAAGGCCTCAAGCCCTCACCCTTCCCACAAGTCCCATCCTGTCCTCTCCCCAGCAACCAATAAAGCCCACAAGTGTTTCTCTGTCCTGGAACACACCCACAGCTAAACCTCACCCACCTTATCTTCATGATGAGAAAGTCATAGATTTTAGTCACAAGGTTATAAAAATGAAATAATCTTAGTTCAGCAGGTCTTGGTTGGCTCTTTGGATATAAACCATAGCTGAAGTGGAGCAGGTTACGGTCTTGGTTTCTGCAGCTTGTTACTATGTCAAGAACTGGAAGCCAACAGCAATGAAGAACAGAAGAGACAGCAAAACAGAAGGTAAAGAAAGACAGCTAGCTATTGCACAGCTGAGATACCTGTATAAAACAATCACCAGGAGATCCATGCTTGCCTAGCAAGGAATGGTTGCCCCACAGGAAGGCATGTGCCCAGTTCGTTCTTGTTGTGATGGTTGGAGGGAAGAGCTTGCCCTTAGCAGAAAGGCTTCCACACAGTTTTCCTGTCTCCTGCAAATACTTTCTGTCTCCTGCAAATGTCTCTTGCAAATACCAGATTTAACAAAACCTTATCAAATGTACCTCTGCTTTTCTTGCAAAGTCCCTTTCAGCAAGAAAACTAAAGCCATCGGGGTCCTTCGTGCACTTAGAACTGAAAGCACACCAGAGTCATCAGATGGCAGAAAATAAGGATAACTGGTGTCAGTGAGAAAAGCCAAGTTAGCACACCTGGGTACAGTTATGAGCTCCTTGCACCAAGCTGTACAGGAAAACACTGCTGTGATTCAGTTTTTTCTCTTTTTCTTCTGTCTCCAAACTGTATGTCAGAGCATACCCAGATTTTTACTTTCTTGCTCCCAAAGGGGCCTAAACATTGCATTTTGAAGTATTTTCTCCTTTACCTTTTGTTCAGAGGCCTCATAGAGGAACAACTTGCAGCATTGGGGTAGGACCTTTTCTGCAACGGGGACAAAGGCCTGAGTTTGTGTTTTTTTTTCACTCTGTTCTCTCGCTTTTAAAATGCATACCACTAATGTTTACAAGTATTGAGAGAAAAAATACTCCCTTTGCCCTAAGAGCTGGTTATGGGCTTGTAATGATGAAATAAAAAGCAGAATGATTTCATCCTGGCTATTGGTGATGGGCTCAGCCAGGCAGTAAAAAGGTCCCTGTAGTATATATGGATTGTGCTGAGCTGTAAGCCCATAACGCGTCTGCTGCAGGAGTGGAGGCAACAGTTAAGGCAGCCCTAGAAGACAAAAAAAAACCATTTAAATAAGGAATAGGTGTGGAAGCTTTTGGAGAAGGGGGACGTGAGAGTCCCTCCTCCAGACCCTGGATCAGGCCAAGGGTTGAGAAACTGCGGGTGAAATCTGGGCCTAAGCAGAGGAGCAGCACCCGAGTGCTCTCCCAGGCAGCTGAGAAAGGACAATCCCCATCACTGCCAGTCCTACTGCGAGGGCAAGGAGCACGGCAGGGAAAATGAGATATAATTTGATGAAAGATGTGATTGCATAAGATTGTTGAGTTCCCTGATAAACTGGGAAAACCACACAGCCTGATTATTGTTTGGAAAAAGAAAATTAATGAGTGTGAGCATCAATGCTTTGGAAGGAATTAGAAGATATGCAGATGAGTGTATCGTCATATCTTAAGCAAATACTTAGCTCATTGGAGCAATAAATCAGTGTCACAACCAAGCTGGAATATAAGTTCTTGGGACATAACCATGGCAGAAACCTTCGACAACAGCCAAGCAGAGAATAGTAGAATCCCAGGTTGGACAAGACCTCAAGGATCCTCTGGTCTAACCTTTCTAAGCGAAGCAAGACCTAGACTAGATGTCCTAACACCCTGTCCAGCTGAATCTTTGAAGTTTCTACCACTAGAGAGTCCACCACATCCCAGGAGAGATCGTTCCAGTGGCTGATGGTTCTCAGTGTGAAAAATTCTCCTCTTCCTTCCAGTCGGAATCTCATATAGCAGGGACCAAGACTGAACACAGTATTCCAGGTGTGGCTTGACAAGCACTGATTAGAGTGGGATCAGAGGGATCAGCCAGCTCTGGAAAGCTGCAAGGCACAAAGTGGCCTGCGAGGTGCTGTGTCCTGACTTCTCACCTTGATAGATCCCATGGGCTACACACTGCCCAAACATGCCTGCTGAGGTTTCAGCCCTCAAAGGAGTGGCTGTCCCTTCTCCCTAAGGCTCCCTCATGGACAACACGTACATTATTTACCTGTTAAATCCACAGCCTCCAGACACGCTGTGTCACACTATGGGGTGGTTTCTCATAGCATCTAAGTTACTGACACACTGGGAAGGGCACCTGGGCACATGCATCACCCCCAGAACAAATGCAAGGACCCCCTAGACTGTCCATCACCCTTTTCCTCCTCCTCCATTCCCTGGCTCAGCTTGTGCTACCAAGGCAATGTTGAGGAGAGGAGGGAGCCTTGCTCCAAACCTCCTGCAAGGCTTTGGGGTTCAAGAGCTGTCCTTGGCCCCTCCTGCCTTGCCATCCCCAGTATTTTACCAGCTCTCCCCACTGCTTGCCTCCACCCCCATATCTCAGTCCCCTCCAAGACTCTGGGACCAGGCAAGCCAAACGCAGGTTCTCAGGAGCCAAAACTACTCAAAAATATAAGTTTTGCCTCATCCCTTCTTTAAAAGAGACAGACATTTGGAGATGATGAAACATCTATCACCCTGTTTTAAATTAAATCTGGGTCTCAGAGGGACCCTTGCACAGCCTGACACGTTCAACAGTGGATTTTAAAAGACCATTGCTTCTCAAAAAGCCACTTGCCTGCTAAAGAAAAGCCTTTCTGAAGGCCACAATAGCGACTGAATGGCTCCCAGAGTAGCTGATCACCTGGTTTAAAAGCCAAACATGATAAGGTCCCAATCCAAAGTACACTGGGTTTAGCACCTGTTTTGTCAGGGCTGAGTAAGCCTTACATACTCAACTGCAGCCCCTTAATATGGAAATGACACTGTTCTGTTATCCTAAACTGAGCACTAATAACTTTTTCCCATGCCTGACTCTGCAAGCCATAACGATGCTTTGAAAGCACTGACATTGATGTTTTCTTTTATTCTTTTCTTCTGTAGAGCCCTTCCTCCACAAACCCACTGAGGTGTGCCTTGGGGCATTGAGGGATTACGGCACAGGTGCTCCTTGATAACTCCTTTGCCTTCCAAAGGCAGCTCTGGGAGTGCCCCATGCCACTCATTTGGGACCATTTCAGGCAGGGATTTCATCTCCTTGCTGTCACGTGTTTGCAGGAAAAATCCCAAGAGATATCTTTGAGCATTGAACATAATTTATCAGTTTCAGCATGCCCCAAGCAGCCTCAGCTCTCAGCCCCACATATTCAGACCTGTCTTAAATCTACCCCAGTCTGAACCTGGGGGACCATCTCCAGCAGCATACAGCTAAGGATGACCAGACAAATACCTTCTCAGCAAGATGTCAAGCTTCACCTTTCTTCTGCATGCAAAGAAATTACATCAGAAATGACTTCCCTCAATCTCAGTAAAAGCACATTAGGAAAAACTTCAATTTCTAGGAAAAAGACTTGACAGCTGTGTTGAAATTACCTCTGGTAATTTTAACTGAGTGGAAGCTTTTATATTCGATTGCACAAAAAATGTAAAGCATATCACTTATTAAGCTTTTATGTCTGACATTCAGTCTGGTACCTGATGACATCTTTCTAGCAATCTGGAGATCACACAGCTAATGTACTCAGAAATGGTAGAATTAGGGATGGTGGAAAGTCATTAAATTTAAAATTAAATAGGCTCTCTTGTTCTTGAAGGTAATCTTTAAAAAAAAAAGAAAAAAAAGAAAAAGGTGCCCCTGCAGAAGTCAAAAAGCATCTCCATATTCACTGTCTGAGCTTTCTTGTTTTTCCTTTAATAGTGACAATTAGCTGACTTGAGTATCACACCAGCTTCGCTGTGATTCGGGGAGGAACCTGCAGGCTCCCACAAAAATGAAGCATCAAGTCCTCCTCGCTGTTGGTGCCAGCCAGGGCCCCTGTCTTAGTCTAAGCTTTTTTAGCCCAATTTCAAAGGTTGAAAAAAAGAAATGCGATGCAAGTGGTCTGACACTGCAGCAAGCCAACCCATTTTCTACCCAAGGCTTTTTAGCAAGAAATGTCTAACAGTGCATCATAAGGCTGCCTTAAAGGGGCAATTGCAGGGAGGGACAAAGATCTCATTTAGACTAGTCTATTAAAACCCACATAAAAATACAAACATAGCTGAAGGAAAAATGCCTGTAAAGTGTTTAGGCCAAATTAAACAGCCCAGAAATACTTAAAACAGTGTTGCCATCATTTTGTAGGATGCTATGCTATCCATAGTCTGCATTTCTTCCCTGGGATCTGGGAACCCCAGCCCCATAATGGGTGTAACATGGTAGGGCTGCCTTCTCACCCCATGCTCAGCAGAGCTTCCTTAGCACTCCCAGTCATGTTTCTGTGCATTGACCACATCAAGTTACTTGTGCAAACCCACACAGCATCCACTCCTTTTCAGGAGTCTGATGGGTGACCATAGGCCATTATAGGTGCAACAAGCTACAACCCCTCAACTGCTGCCACTTGCCATGTACTCTGAGATCAGTCATGCTCTGCCATTAGCTGGCAATGCCAGTGACTTGTAGAGCTTTTTGGGAAATCTTGGTTCCTAACTTATGGCTGAGCTGAGGCTGTGCTTACAGCATCCTGTGATTCATTAACCTGGTAACGATCTCAGAGTGAACATTAATGGCCTTTGTGAGAGTATAAAATGATGCATCACTGCCAAATATCTGGCTGTGGTTAACAGCTTCAACTCGAAAGGTAAGCCCCACAGAGGAAAGTATAAACACATTATTTAAAAAAACCCTCTCAAAATAAACCTTAAAGGACAATAAAAACAAAACAGTTACAATATAAACACACCCTTTTGTGCCTCTCTGTTGTAGTGCATACTGCAGAACATATGGTGTATAAGATCACCCACGGACCAATGTTTCCTGTACAGGCTAACAGTAACTCGAGACGGGGAATAGCAAGACATGCTTTCTTTTACTCCTGCTACCAGGGACCCGTTCTGCATTTCACGTGGCTCTCAGCCCACTAAGAAGGGCTCTTGCAATTCACTAACTGCTCTTGTTAGCAGTGCAGGCAATCAAAACAGATATATCCTGACAAATAGAGGCAAAACGAGAGAGTTGGCTGTACCTGCACATAACCATGAGACTTGCTGGAAGCCCCGCTCCTAAAGTTACTTAGCAGAAGTGCATATTCACAGGCACAAAGTGTGCAGTCACATTCTCTGTGCCAGCCCTGCTGTGTGCAGGGTATCAGCAGCGCTTTGGTGGTGACATGCCATGTGCACATCTGGGTGAAGTGCACCTGACAGGATGAGGGCAGTCCCATAAAACCCACTTTGATTTGCTTAATGAGCTGCTTATAGCCAAGAATGAAAGAAAGGAGCATGGCAGATACCAAATCTAGTAAGTGCTATTAATGTTGTTTGCTAGCACGTCTTTATGGAATGATACCCAGAGGACATGATGTCCCAGGGGTATCTATACATGCTCCTGCTTCCTACCTGCAAAGTCCTAAAGCACCACCAGAGGGGAAGGGGCCAAGAGAAAGAGCCTGTTGCTCACATCATTAGGTGCCATCTAATTAATCAAAATAATAGTTTTAAAAATTACTTTCTAGAGCTGAGATGGGCCACCCCCAATTTCCCCTCTATTGCTACAGACCCTGAGATGCAGGTCAAACATAAATATTCAGATGTTCAACAACTCCACCCCTGCCAGTGCCAGGTCACATTCACAATCTCCATGTCACATTCACTCCCATTCACAACACAAACAATGGCTGAAATCCAACTTAAAAAAGGGCCTGTACCAGAGTCGGATGCTCTGGGACCACAGGGCTCCAGCTGCTCACCCCAAAAATGCCAGGGGGGCTCATTAGCGCATAGTCCAGTCTTTTTCTATGCTGTTTGGAAGATGAACAAATCTCCTGGATTTACTGGTCTGAGTGGCTGATGTAACGAGCTCTGCGCAGCTTCTATGGGCCTGAGGCGCCGTGAAACTGCCGACAGCTACAAAGGTAATTTAACTGGTGTAAGTTTGAAGTGCAGTTCACATTAAGTACCAGTGGGTAGTAAAATACTTCTAATTATTCCCATGTCCCCAAGTTTTCACACCTCAATTTTTTTAATATTCAATTCCTCTGTTTTCCTTTTTGGAGTTAATTTTTTTTTCCAGGCAAAAAGGAGCACAAATACAGTACGATACACAAACTGACACTATCTGCGATTTGGTTTACAAAATATGCGGGTTTTGGGAATGGCATATACAACATACATTTTCATAAGGGACCATGTCAGACACAGCAGTTCTTTTCCCTCAACAAAAATAAGCATTGTTTGCTAAGTCTGTTTTTTCTTTGGCTAGAGAGAAGTTTTCAAAATTCTTCCTTTTTTTTCAGTTTATGCCATTTTCACAAAGTATTTTCTAGCTCCATGAACTGCCCAAAGCACAAGCCGCAAAAGCACAGAGCTAATGGATAGAGGACCAGGAGAAGTCTGAATGTGAACATGCAAGTTCAGTATCCGGTGAATTTGTCCCCAGGTGTCCCTGCTCACACTCAGCCAGCTTTAACACCAGCATAACAGCATTTAATGGCTATCACAACATTGTCATGAACCACAATATAGGCTCTACTCCTTTTCTTAAAGCACCAACTTCAATTCTTGCATATACATGAGATTCTCAGCATCTGTTATTTTTTTCCAGTTTCCAATTATTTTAATGTTCAGGCTTTTTAGTCTGCTTTTCAATTAAACAGCTGGAAATACGCCCTCTAAAGGCATAGAGTTTGACATGGAGGGCTTTAGGAACATAAACGTGGCATGGGGTCTCATGGCCCATGCTTCCCAAATGCTTGAGGCTGACAAAGTGTTAATATTTTCCTGGCCTTACCTTAGTGTGTTATTGTCAATTTTTATTCTGCTATTGAATATATGGCCTCAGGCAAGCATTTGCCCTCTTTGCCTCAAATTTTGAATCCATGAAATAACAAAGGAATTACAATAGTTTGACAGTTATGAAAACACATGACATTTATACTCATTTTACATAATGCTTACTTCTCAAAAAATGGATGCATTACCTCAGATTTCATGTTAATGTGCTGGACTATCACGGAAAACATCTCCAGAGGCAAACAGAAATAGTGTACAATTCATGGCAGGTGAAAACTTCACAGCATGAGGCTGTAGCAAACCCCTTGCATCTGAGGAAAACCAAATCATATTATACCAGGAGGCCAAATGAGCAAAAGAACGTTATCGCTTCATCTACTGAAAATTTCCTAAGCCTAAGGTGCCCCAAACACATTTATATGAATGATTTTAGACTAGATAGATGTCTTAATATTTAAGATGTCAGATGGAGTAATATGTAAGTAATTATGTTTTGCCTTTCATTCAGTCTTTGTCAGGGGTACAGACTGATGGCCCTGGAGATTGAAGGCTTCTGCCTAGATAGTGGAACTACCTGTTTTTAACACTATGAGTGCAAGCTTTCCCTGTCACACTTTCCCAAAGGGGGCAAAAAGCAGGACTGATCTATTCAGTGGTTGAATCCTGTCCGGAAGAAGAGAGCCCTTGCTTTGGTAGTCTATGGAAATAAATTAATGTATGGAGTATTTACAGCTCGTTTCCAGGGCAGCAGTGAACTGGCATTGGTACGGAGCACAGCTTCAGTGAGTCTTATGAGCGCTGCCCATACTATGACTAGCTAATGCAAAAACTGTCACCACTGTGTGCCCCTACCTTTGCAGATCTACCCTGAACAGGCAGTCTGGGGTTATATCTACCCTGGGACAGGCAGGGCAGCAAATCTGAGACTGTCCCAAACCTCCTCTCAGCAGCAGATTTGTCTGAACTGAAGGTTTTGGCTCCTGCAGTGTGAAGGCAGTGGGAAAGCAGAGGGTGGAAAACTACTTATAAATGGACCAAGACACAGTGGTGACAAAGATGATTTGCCATTGGGAGCAAGGGAGGTACTGGTGGAGGCAGCAAGTCCTGGCTCAACATGACCTGGCAGTGTGCACTTGCGGCACAGAGAGCTGCGTCCTGGGCTGCATCTCCAGCACCATGACTTGTTAGTCAAAAGGGGTGATTCTGCCCCCTCTTCTCCAACCTTGTGAGACCCCCATTGTGATGCTGAATCCAGCTCTGGGGCACCCAGCATCAGAAAGATGTGGACCTCCTGGAGCACATCCAGAGAAGGCCACAGAGATGCCCCAAAGGCTGGAGTACCTCTCCTGTGAGGACAGGCTGAGAGAGCTGGGCTTGTTCAGCCTGGAGAAGAGAAGGCTCTGGAGAGACCTTAGAGCAGCTTCCAGTACGTAAAAGGGTCAACAAGAAAGCTGGAGAGGGGCTTTTGACAGGGGCCTGTAGGGATAGGACAAGGAAGAATGGCTTTGAACTGACAGAGGGGAGATTTAGATTAGATATTAGAAGTTCTTCATTATGAGGGTTGAGAAGTTCTTCATTATGGCACAGGTTGCCCAGAGAAACTGTGGCTGCCCCATCCCTGGCAGTGTTCAAGGCTGGGTTGGATGGACCTAGTGGAAGGTATTCCTGGAGACGAGGTGATCTTTAAAGTCCTTTCCAACCCAAACCATTCTGTGATTCTATTCTATGAAGTAAATCCACACCAGAGAAAAATGTAAGCATGAGAGTTTTCCTGCTTATCTGAACACAACTGAGCCCTGAGGATTCCCATAAGACTTTGCTTTCAGGAAGCCAGCCGCTTCCCTGGCAATCTCCACCCTCCTGGAAGGTGCACCCCATCATCGCACCGCATGGACTGGCAGAAGCCAGCAGCAAGCTTCTGGCCCATGAGACAGGGAGACCTTTTTCAAATCCATCTATGAGTTTTCCCAGTGTTTAATACAGGCCTGGATGGCTTTATGTGCTGCCCAGGGTGCCCACCAAAGCCAAAACAGGAATGAAGTCCTAATTTTTTTTGAGGTGATGGGATACTCAGGCTGACCTCAGCAGCAGTCTGGAGTCAGGAAGGAGAGACTTGCTCCTAATCTACCACTGTAACCATGCTCCAGCGACGCCTGTACTTACTGCCTATTCATACAACAGCACACATTTAAGTTTAAATTCAGTGCAGAACACAATTCACCAGCTAGCCATTAACAGTGCTACATATGGATGTTCAAATCAGGTTTACATAACCAATAGCAAGGCTACTACTATCTACTCACTGGAGCAACCATTAAGATGAACGAACATCACTATTTTATCTGTTCACTTTCAGCTGTTGCCAGCCTTGTATGGTTGTGAAGAGCCTGCAAAGGCCACTCAGCAGTAATACTTGACAATTCTGCTTTAATTTACCCAGCCTCCATCCTCCCTATTAAAGAATGCCAGTTATTTGCAAAGTCATTTGTGAGAATGTGAATATGCCACATGAAGGGAATGAAACCATTTCTCAAACTCCTGCTCCAGCCTTGCAAAAATTAATTAATCCTGTAAAAAAAGAAAAGTGTTTCATTGAACTGCACGATATGAAAATGCATTTCTTCCATAAAATCAGAAACACACTGCCCCATGCTTTCCCTGCCCATACCCTGGTTAGTTTGCCCTCTCCTGAAAGATCCCATTCCATATGTCACTATTACCTAATTGAATTAGCAACAGCTCACAGTAAGTAATAAAAAGGAAAAACTTCACAGTGTGATGAGCAGACTTTTACAAGTTGGCATCATAACGGTAGAAAAAAAACAGAAACCTCTAAGAAATACCATTAAGAATTATCAAAATACCTTTGGGTCTCACATGCCAGAGCTGCAGCTACAACTGCGCACATGCATCGCATTTTGCTGATCTTGAGGCTCATTAGTGTGAGCACAGCTGTTTTCTCCAGGAAACTGTCAGCCTCTTGATGTAATACTGACTTGGTGGGGGGAAGCTGCTTTAATTACCACCTGGAAATAAACAGCAAGTGTTTACAAGCGGCAATAGGCTCTCCCCTGGGGAAGAATACACAGCTTTCTTAACTCTTTAGTTCTGTGACCCTGGTATTTATTTACTTCTGTTTCTATTTGCACAAAGCCTGGGAGTGGCAATGGTTGTGGCTTAGGACTGGCCAATACAGAAGCAGCCTAAATGTCACTTGACATGAAGAGTTGATAACCTCGGGCTGAGGTACAACGCAAACCAAGTGCAGCTTCTGCATGCTCAGTTTTAATGTTCTAACTTGGTGGCACTCTCAGCATGCAGCATATTCATCCCTGAACAAAACAGGTCAGGAGCACAAGCACCTGATTGGAAAGATCTATATCAGATACCAGTGCAATTACAGGCTCCAAGCACCTGAAATGCAAAGGAAACCAAATCACACCTCACTTACAGTTGCACATCTGAGATATTTCTCCGAGAGCTGAAGGATACCTACCAGACACGTGGGGGTTTTGCTTTATCTCCAAGTACTGGGGAACTTGAAAGACTGCTAAGCAAGAGCATGTTAACCAGTCCATAATCATGGCAAACTCACCATATGGTAACTGGAAACATAAGGACACATCGACCTCAGTGATGCTGGATACACATTGCAAATCCTTTTGTGCCTTCCTCTGCATTCCCAACAGGACAACAAAGCTGGCAGTTAAGTAGAAGCAAAAGAGTCAACTAGAAATGCGTAGCAAGAATCCAGAACTATCTAAGATTTTTCATCTGCACAGTAAGGAAGGATGTGTGTGCTATCTGTGGAGACCACCACATACCACCTGTTCCAAAGCAGAATAAATTATCCTTCAGAGGAGGCTTGCTGTCCTCAACAACTAGATTGTTACTTCAGACAACTAATTTACTACAAGGCATCATAGTTCTGGTAAGTTAAATAGCATTCTCAAGAATGTCTTATATGATTAGGTATTCAATATGTGATTCCTATGGCAGCACTGCAAGTTTAGAGGCTCTTCAGGGTTACCCATATTAGAAAACTGAGAATATAACACCAAAAGCTAAAAACATAACACAGGCCCTAAACCAGCAAGACTTTAAATACCTTCTGAGGCCAATGACATTGCAGACTGAGTTTGCCATTGTGAATTTCTGATACCCAAACAGCCACAGCTCACAAAGAAAAGGGTTAGTGTGAAAGTTGGCCCTGTTTCTGCAGCAGCATCACTGCTACACACTCTAGAAAGCCAAATACACTGCTGGGGCAGTGTGTGTGCTTTAATAGGAATGCAAAGTGGTGTGGGAAGAAAGGGAGAGAGCCAAGCAGCTGGCTTCAATTAATCACCAGCTCTTGTGGAGGCTGAGAGGATGACTCTGGGGTTGTGAAGACAATACTTCATAGGCTGAGGAGAGAGACTGGGAGGAGGTGGGTGGTGTGGGTAGGCTGTAATGGTGTGGGGCAACCTCAGGGCATGTTTGTGAGGCACATTGGGGAGCAGCAGTGGGGGAGCAGGAGAATAGCTCTGCAAATAGCATCAAGCCAACAACTAGATAAATACAGCTATTGTGGTTTAGACTTCAGGAGAGTTTGGAGGGGGTGGGGGTTGATAACTGTAGTTATTATAAATGCTGTTATTTTGTGGGTTTTCTTTATTTTCCCATCTTCAAGTTCTCTTTTTTTTTCCTTTGTAGCTGATTCACCCTTGTTTGCTCTCAGGGGCTCTGCTAGCAGTGGGATAGCTGATGTAGCTGAACTCTTAACAATTCCACATGTGGGAGAAATACTCCAGCTGCTACTAAAAGCAGCATTTATGACTGTGCTTTTAAGTGTGGTTTTGGAAGCAAGGTAAAACCGTATCTGTCTAAGACTGTGCTTCCCATTCCTGTCCCTTTTGCAACCAAATGAGACCCCTACCTCAGAAAGAACATATTTTCTCTGTGTAAATAACACTGCACTTCCCTAAAGGCCTGTCTCTACCCTATGTAAATAAAATCACAGCCCCTCCAGGCCTGTCAGTGCTAGGCATTAATGAGCCTGCAAAATTGTTTCTCCTGTCATTTGATTTGGCAGTGCAGATGCTTAAGTCTCTCAATGTGTTACTCAGAAAGTTTGGAAAATGTAAAGTATGCCTGAGAGAAATGCCAAATCCCTTAACTCATGGGGGAAGCGTTCATATAACTTAGAGCAGAAAAAAAGCGCTCTCAGTGGTGTTTACTGTGTGCATTAAAACTTTCCAGTTGTTAAGAACTGGCTATATCTGTACAAAAGCTGTCTGCTAATACATAGAAGCACCCAGACAATAGTAAAAATGGTGAGTTTCTGCAAAGTCCCTGTGTGCAGGCCAGGCAGAGCACATCTATATGCAACACCAAGGCAAGATGTTGCTTTTATTATAAAACTAGTAAAAATTTGTCACAATCTATGCCAAAATGGAAGAGAAGATTTTCAAAAATCTTTGTTAAGGGTATCTTAACTGAAAATCAAACCCATGGCTGTATACCAGCACTGCCCACTGACTTCAGTCCTAGCCATGCCAAGAAGAGATGGGATGGATTATTCGTACATGTGGGAAGAGTTAAATTGCTCAGTGCAGTGGTGGCTGAGGGCTGGTGGTGTCCCTCCTCCAAGGCCTTTGCACTTGGAAGAGATCTGGAGACCGAGAACAGTACAGGTAAACTGGGATCCAGGTCCTCAACTCTGAGGGATGGGGCTTAGCTGGAAACATCTCCCCCAGCTAGCAAAACAGCTGGCTTGCACCTGCTTTTTCCTTCATCTAACTCCCTTCTGTCTCAGGATAGTGGTAACAGGGTGGTCATCCCCCACAGCTCGTGTGGACACCAAGGTGATCTGCCTGCATGGTGCCACATCGCGCTTGTCTGGTACAAGGCCCTACATGCTGAAGCAATGATGTTTAAGAAGGAGCTAACTACAGCAGTGCTCGGGCTGCTGGTCAATTTACTCGTCTGTGATTTCAGTGTGAAATTGGGAAGTACTCAATTTCCTTACCCGTTTTTGTATAAGCTTGAAAGAAAGTGATGCAAGTGTGAGCAATGAAAGGCTGGAAGGGATCTCTCCCAGATTCTGCTCCAGGCAAACAGACCTGAGTTCTGTTTCCACCAGCTAAGGGACAGAGCAGCACCTGCTTCTGGCATCTCATTCACCAGGTGCCGTTGGGCAGGACCCCAGCGGAGACTTTGGGATTTCAGCTCCAAAGCATCTGGCTCCCTCTTGTGCTTCCCGTGTTTATGGCAAGAGAGGTTGCACGGGGCGAAGTCCACGCCGTGGAACGCGCTGGCGGAGATGGCCCTTGCTCATCTCTTTGTGTCCAGTTGGAGAAGCGGATCACATCAGTAGCTGTTACTTAAGACCTGACCCGATAGGGACCATCTCCATATTCTGGTACCCTTGAGTGTGCAGGAAATACGAAGCTGTTCCAGGATCAAGCTAGGGACTAGGGTATGAAGAACCATAGGCATTACACACAGCCAGCTGCTTACATCTTGATCAGGGATGAGTTGTGACTGTCAACCATAGCTTCTGCCTTGGAGAAAATCCACCCTTCCTCTGCATGATTCAGTCCAAGTGACAGCACTGCCATCTGTACGTGCAACGCTCAGCATGCAATGTTCTTCCTCCTTCACAGTGTTAGGAATTTACAGAGTATGAAGTTATTTCATCTGTTTTTTCCAGTATTTTATACAGCTTTTTTTTGGTAAAGTACTCTGTGTAGCAGGTCCTGATCTATACTATTCCTTTTACAAAGGTGGTAGCAGTAACAAGAGGTGAAATCCACCTGAGAAATGGCTTTAATGCAGTGCTCCAGCAGCAGTGGCTGCCTGCATTAGAAGTAGTGCTTCTTCTTAACTGAGTTACTTTTACAAGGTTTCTTTAAAGGTCATTAATGGGTGTCAGGAGACAAAGGAAAGCTGTGTTAGCTGAAGCAGAAAAAGGACTTGCTTTCCAGCAGATGTTCTGCAATCCTCTGTAGCTAAGGAAAAAGTAACTACAACCAGATTAGGTGCTGTTGATTCTGTATGTCTGTGCAGTTTTGACTTATTTTTCCTTGTGTGTTTTTTGTTATTTTTTTGTTGAGTTTGTTTATTTGTTTAAATCATAATTAAAATGAATATTTTTGTTATTCTCTTAGCTAAGTTGTATGGGCAGCCTGCTGCAGAAATCAGGGAAGACTCCCATCCTCTAATGGTAGGTGACAAAGGTAATGTATCTACATGTGATATTACTATGCTCTTAGTTTAAAAGAGAAGGATGGAAAAGGTCTTTTCATTAGGAACTGTAGCTGATTAAGGGGTAGAAGCCCAAAAGACAAAAACCGAGTTATTTTTAATTAAATTGGATAGAAGCCACATATCCCATAAACAGCCACCAGCTGTTTAAATGCAAGCTAAATGCAAGGGAAGAAGTCACCACAGAAATGTTGTGCAACGGAGAAGGAATTTCCCCAGTGCTCACTTGGCTCTGATCTACAGCTGCTCTTCTCTTGCACAAGATGTGCAACACAAGACGACTGTGTGTATTTGTTTACGGGAGGCCCCTGAGAGCCAAACCGGAGCTAAGTGAGCACCTCTGCTCCTCCGGATACACAGCCTGCTAAATTCATCTCCTCTCTCCTGGTGGGAGCACGTCCCCATTCGACCCCAGCTGGCTGCAGGTACTCTCACCCTCTGGTTGATGACCTCATCACCCTGATGGCTGATGACTATTGTCTGTTTTCATCTGAAGTTTATGCGTTTGAATCTCCAGTGTGTCCAGATGAAGATTTAAGCCTAAAAGTTGTCTTAAAGAATGAGTAATTTGCTAGTAATGCTGTTTGGTTTTGTGTTTTCTTTGTAAAATAAGACACATGGCTCCCAAAAGCAGCAAGTGCTACTTCCTTAAGAAAATGTCATGAGGACATTGCAATCTTTCAGATGTGACAGGTCTTTTGTAGTCTGCTTTTTTAACAGATGCACAGAGAAAGTTTCAATGCAACCCAAAGGTGGCAGAGGCAGTTCTGATGACAACAATTAAACCTGCAGGAAGGGATTTTTTTTCCTGATGGAACAACCTCCTTCCTGCAGGAATTGAATAATTTTTTACATTGCATAATTAGATGCACAGGTACAATGGAGAGTAAAGGTGGCTTTGTCTTCCCTGTGCTTTCTGTCGGTGATGGTGAAAGGACTCCAGTCAATCATTCCCCCTCCATCCACCTCCCCCATCCCCTCCGGTCAATCTCGGAGATTGCTTTTGCCTCCAAATTGTGTATTTCGCTGCTAAGGGATGTCAAATTTTCTCTCAAAGCCTCAGCTCTTCAGGTGACAGAAAATGGTGTTTACCCCACTAACCATAGCAGGGTGCTGCCAGGAACTGGGCTCAGGTTCTGCTGCTATTTGTAACCTTTTCAAATTATTCTTTATTTTTTACGCTGTGTCAGTAGGACTTGTATCTTAAGTCAAAATTAGGCTTTGTATTTTTACAACATGAACTGTTATGTAACCTCCTCCAGCGAAGGGCAGCAAGCATTGGAGCAGCAATAAGGACAAATACTTTGTTGAGGTCCCACGAGCAAATTCTCTCTTCAAATTAAAAGGCAAACTAGATGCTGAGAATACAATGGCTTAGATCTAGGAATAACATCTGATATGGTTTCCCGGGTATTTTCCAATATACACAAATACAAAATGCCTTTCCCAAGTGGAGTTTAATAGATACAGCAATGCTTTGTTTGCCATAAAAATTACCAGGACAATGAGAGCCGGCCAAGTCTCTTACCAGACCTACTACTGATTTGTTTTGTTGTATTTGGTTAATATTCATGGTAATGACAAAATCGGAATTTCATTTTTTTTTTTTTCTAAACATTTATTGTTTTCCATGGTATCTACATTGTGAAGGAAGGAACGAATACATGTTTTATTTATGATGTTATTCTGCTAAAATGCTGTTTATATTTTTACTGCAAATATTTGTTTATCCTGGTAGATCACAGCTTTTTTTTTCTGTTACAGAAAGCAAGTTCCTCTGTGGGCTTAAATCTTAGCGTAACTCAGTCACTGGCCATACATGCCACAGACTTTCTACCACCACTAGTGTAAAGACCCTGTCCTGCCTTGTCCTTGCATAGCTACAAGGAACCATCAAAGGTGACAAAGTTGGGGTGTTTGTGGCCGATATCATTGCAAACATGACATGGAAAAGTAGCCCCAGAAAGCCTGGAGCATGACAATAGCTACTACTTGCTAATTCACCCTGGATCCAGTCCCTATTTACTAGGCACTCCATAGAAATCAAAAACAAAAAAAAAACACAACAAAAAAACCCAAACCACCAATGCAAAGCTCTTTTTGTCTAAAGAAATTACATCCTCGGTATGAGACCAGAGACACCGGATAGGAGAGCACTTGGAAACAATGAGTCAATGCTGGCTGGTGGGTGCAAGGGAAAGACCCCAGCACTCAGCAGCCGGGCACTGCCAAGGACGCAGTGGCAAAGGGGTACTTGACAAATGGATCTGAAGAGGAGCTGTTGCAGCTAAACCAGGATTCAGCAACAAAATTGTATTCATCTGTGATGTTTTCATGATTTTAAGACACTAAGATTCTGACTGAAAATCGCTCAGTAAAAATGAGTTGCTTGCTAGGCAGTAAGATCTGAATGACACCTGTGCCCATGCTGCAAACTGTTATGTTGTCAAACTTGACTCAAAAAGTGATGCTCAGCCAGTAGTTATCAGTCAGGATTCAAACTAACACCAATGCCACTGTTTTACCAGTCCAGCTCTAAACATTTATAGTAGTGAATAGGAAGTACTAATGCTGTGAATCAGAAAAAGAGAACAGAAGCCTCAAGGGACACCTTATCACCGTGTTCCAGTAAAGAGTGGCTACAAAGAAGATGGAGATTCCCTTTCAACAAGGAGCCACATAGAAAAGATGAGGGGCAATAAGTACACAGTACTTCTGGGGGAGATTCTGGAAAAAAAAAACCATGTTATTGCTTTTATGAAAATAAACATACTTATTTTTTACTGTCAAGAACTTCCACTACCATCTTCTAAGGTCTTTTTCAAGACATGACAAGCCTGTATATTTAATAAGCATTTCATCCCCTCAAGCATCAAAGCTGTATCTTCTTCTTGCATCCCAATGACAAGAACTTGCTTTTGCAGATAAAGCCAACAGAAACAGGCCACTACTCCTGTTTTCAGTGGTCATCTCCCTATGCACAGAAACATGACTTCAGTGCAGTATTTTGTACCAGGTTGGCTTACCCAGCTTTGTCAGTCAGACTTCTTATGATAATGAGAACTCTTAAAAAAAATTGTCTTTTCTCATCCTGTGCTCTCTGATGACAAGAGAATGAAAGTGCATACGCCCAGAACACATCTAACAAAGGAAAAAGGAGCTGTATCTGGACAGAAGAGGCCTAACTTCTTCAGTCTCTTAAGCTCAGAAGAGATACAGAGATAATTTACTTCCTGTTCCAAACTTCATCAGGAGGAACAGGCTTGTTCACCCTCAGATGCAGACTGTCCAACCTGTGAGTGGGAGCAATGTGACAGATCTTTAGTGACACAGATGTGCACAGGTATAGTCTGTACAAGTACAGCATGTAAGCAACATAAACACTAGCTTTCTACCTGCTGCGAAACAGGCTCTGAATCTCATTCCTCGCTTTCTTCATAAACTCAAATACCTCAGAAGGATTTCCTATAACATCAATGTGAGTATCATAAAAGATGATCAAAACATGAGGGTAATGGGGTTTCACACTTTCACACGCCCTCCTATATCTCTGCTTTTCATCTCTGGTGTGTTCCTTGAAGTCAATCCTCTCCTTACGCAGAGTTTTATGGAGTTTTATAGACCAATTTTCAATTTTCTCTTTGACTTGTAATGCGTGTCCAGCATCAGACCTACTTCCAGTATTCTCGATATATAGTGTAGTTACATCACCATCAGTGATGTCAAAAATCACAGTGTCATCACTTACTATGAAAGTCCTGGGAAAAAAGGACTTCATGTAGCGATATATATCTGTGTCAAGAACAACCACCTGTTTTTCCGCACCATGAACAAAATTACTCATCTCCGTGGTAAGTCCATGCTGCTGTTGCCTCCTTCTTGGTCTCTGGTGGGACGTACCTTTTTCTCTTTTGTCCTTCTCTGAAATGGATTTTGCTTTTAATAAGAGAAAGTCTCTTAGCAATTTGATATCTGGAAATGACCCTTGAACAGAAATATGCCCATTGGATTGCAAAGGACCAAAGCTCAAATCTGTACTCTTTTTCATTTCTTGTATCAGATCTTCTAAAATGAATTGTTCTTTGAAAATAGACATATTGAGGACACATGTGACAGAGCTGAAGACCTAGAATTTTGAATTGGATAAGTTAAGTAACGGTTAAGATAGCAATGGAAGTACAACTAGATAAATTATGAAAGAGCTTACATTTTCAGAGAAGCGGGTTACTTCCAGCGGGTAGTATCTGGAGAACCTCTTGTCCTCTAGTCGATGTTCACCCTTTTTTAGAACACTCTCTACAACTGAAGAGAAAGCCAGATTCATGCAGTAGGATAATGCATTAATGCAGGTCTGATGGCAGAACATTTCATGGGTATTTTTCTCTTGATGCTTTCCCTCACAATGTTGCAAACGTACACATAGGTAATTCACTATTTTTGCCTAATACTTTATGATTAGCCAGTACTGTTCAGAGAGAGAGGCAGAAGCCTGTCTTCTTAGAACATTAATTGGCAGAGATTTATTCTCAAATGCCTAACTACAAAAATTCTGTTATGCATGGTATAAATTTATTCCTAAAAGCAAACATAACAAACACTTTGCAAGAAGCCTGTTTAGAGGAAAAAAAAAATAAAGAAGAAAAAAGAGAGAAAGAATTAATTCTATCCCAGTCAAAACTAGGAGAGCCATGACTCCAAAGAAGAGAAATACAATCCTAAAACTTTGGCTGACTAAAAGAGAGGTGTTAGTCTCTCAGTTCTATAAAATCCTAGTACCAGCAAACAATTTAAAACAATTTCTTTTAGGATTAACATTCTAGGGCTAATTCTTTAGAGGGCATCTGTATTTTCTACAGTACATTCATCTAACTACCTTTTTGGTCTTCAAAAGTTACATATGCAACTCCTTTTTTGTCTGTGGGATATATTACGTCCTCCACATCTCCACCGTTGTTCTTTGACATTTGGAAATGAATTGTCAGTATGTCGGTCATGACATCATTGTGCAGAAGGCCATCTGGAACACCAGTGATGACAACTGTCCTTGCTGATTTAGCAGCTTGTCCTGTCGCCTGCACACAGGAGACACGGCACACCATAAATGCAAGGAGTCCCGGTGACCTCCCACAGAGGTTACCCAGATTCACACCCATTGCTGAAGGGACTCCCCTTCCCTTTGCATAAGCAACCTGTTCATTTACTGAGCAGTTTAGAAGACTGATGAATCAGATTTCAGTGGATACCAGCCTCCCTTAGGCACCTTTACAGTACAGCGCAGTACGAAGTAGCCTGACTCTTAATTGTAATTTACGCCTTCTCAGTATCTTCTTAAAGCAGTAAAAATTAGAACTAAATTTGCCAGTTTTTCAAATGAAAGGCCCAGTGTCACACTGACGACGTAGTTTCTTCTTGATTCTACTATTCAAAATCTGAAGAGAATGAAAAATTTTAACTGCACTTACTGTTCAGTAAAGATTGTCTTTTCAGAGGGGAAGGGTCAGATTCAGACTGTACTTGTTAAATTCATGAGAGCTGGGATCTAGGGTTGTGTTCTGACTCCTCTCTCTCCACTTATTAAATGGATAATTGTTAAATTGGAAGAACATAATCCCAGTCATCTGAGACTTGCAGTGCATAAAACAACTAGCACCACACATGATTTTCATCAGAGCCAAACCTCCTAATGCTGCAAACATGAAATCCATCCTAAATAGGATTTGCATTCATGTCTTGTTAAGAAAAGCATATTTTCTTTCCATTCTCATTACACAGACATAAACAGTAATACTTCACTGGGAATATCATGGCACAATTACTGTAAATAGTGGAACACTGAGTAAATTTTGTAACAGTTCACTGACTTTTTGGAAGAAAGAAAATAATTTAGTATATCTGCATGGCAGCATTCACAGGAATGAACTGTCAATAACTTCAAAGTGACTCATGGTCAGCCACTCCCGCTAAATTCTTTGGACTTCTCTTACAAAGCTTCTTCTAGACTCTGGGCTGCATAAAATATTAGAGCCAGCACAGCAATTACAAAGCCTGTAGAATGTAGAATGCGCTGCCAGGGGCGAATGCTCTATTGACATGCGTCAAAAGCCTTGTGGACCACCACCACAGTGTTTCTGAAGAGACAGACTCAATGAGACTGCGCAACCAGGGGAGCTTTTAATTCATAAAGACATGGGGCCTTTTTTTGTCACCATCAAACTTAAAGAGCCAGAAGCTTTAATTATATTAGGCAATTATTTTGGTGGTAATGTTCGTGTGAAAGCAAGTTTCTGCACTAATGAGACAACATGAAGAGAATATAAACAGGGTGCTCCCAAGATTGATGGAGCTATAGGCAGGATTTTCTCACGCTTCACACAGCCGATGCAGCCTAAGCATGAGCGGGAGCACTCAGCTGCCAGACAGCATCTTGCACCTTGCCAGCTGGTATTTTGGAGCAGCACTCATGCCTACTATTGGGGTTAGAAAAAAAAAAATCCACATGAACACACAGTTTGTTTGTGCTGAATCACTTCCAAGACAAGTCTGCATGCAGTGGCTGTTGCTAGATAGAGCTGCACAGCTGCGGGGGGTGCCTCAGGGACACAGGCAGGCGGGTAAGGGAGAGGAGCCCTGCAATGCTGGTCACTGGTGACCACAGTGCCTTGTGCATGGCCAGTTCTTCCCTGTGAGGGTAGTGAGGTGCTGGCAGAGGCTGCCCAGAGAAGCTGTGGCTGCCGCATCCCTGGCACTGTTCAACGCCAGGTTGGACGGGGTTTTGAGAAACCTGGTCTAGTGGAAGATGTGCCTGCTCGTGGCACAGGGTTTGGAACTGGATGAGCTTTAAGGTCCTTTCCAACCCAAACCATTCCGTGATTCTATGACTTGCTATTTCTTGGCATATCTGCTACACGTATCAACACTGACAAGAGATAACATGAAGACTTACCTATAGACCTCATAGGTTCTCACTGTTATTAAAAAACATAAATAGTAATACTAATGACAGGGAAATCGGACCTGATGCTACCATTAAATAACTTGAGGGTCAGGGCACCAGGCCATGGCAGACAAGACATTTCTTCCTGTGCGGGAACTGAGCGAGGGACAGACAGGTTCACTCGTCTCCCCAGCGCTGCCATTACTTTTAACCCTCTGAGGCTTTTAACAAGCGAAGCAGAAGGCTGCTCTCTGCGCCCTGGCTGGCGGATCCAAGCCGTGCGGGGGGTGGCGGGGACTGGAGAGGACAGCGGGAAGGCCAGCGCTCTCCCCATCGCCCTTCTCCGAAGCCTCCCGGAGCGCGCCGGCCCTTCCTCCCGGAGGTACATTGCTCCCGCGGGCCCGGCCCCGGCCAGGACGATGACGTTCCCCTAGAGGCCTGCCCGCGCCCTCTCCCGCCGCCAATCCCAGCACTTGCCATGGCTGTCCCTCCGCCGAGCTGGGGCTTCCGCTGATGTCCGGGCCGGCGGAGAGCGGCTGCCTCTGAGCACCGCCCGTCCCGGCGCCTCCCGGGCATCGGGCTCTCGACCTGCCCCGGCCGAGCCGAGAAATCGAAAGAGAAACTACGGGCCCCGAGTCCCGGAGCCCCGCTGCGGGAAGCCCTCCCCCGCGCCGCCTCCCGGCCGCCGCTGGAAAGCCCGTGCAGGAGCGGTGTCCTGATTCTCGGCGGCTGGAAGCCCCGGTATCCAGCGACGCTTCCTCGCAAGGCAGCGCACCCTGACCGGCCTGCGTTATCTGCTCCTGCTGGTCCTTATCCCACTGCCTCCATGCTCCCTGCTGCGCTCCCACACAGAAGGCTCATACGCCAGGTGCCCCCTCACGGCGAGGCACGGGTAGGCACAGGCACACAGGCACGGCGACACAAAGCCCTCGTACACCTGGACCGGTACACCCACGGCGGCATCCGAACAGTCCCACACCAGGGCTGACCGGCTGACGCCAGCGACACGTAGGTCTGCCTCATGGTGGAAGCTGCAGCTGTGAAAATATCAAGGGTTTGTATGTAATACGGGTATAAAAAAGTCACAGTTCTTCAAACTTCCAGTCAAAGGTTAATTAACTCCAAGTAGGTAGAAGAAAGGATATCGCCATTTCTAGAAAATCACCTAAATTCTGTACTCTCGTTTCTCATAATTAAAACCAGCCTTTTTGTGGCACCACCACTGCTTTGAAATTTAAACAGTATAACCAATTCATCAGAGAGAAAAACAACACGTTTACAAAGCCTGATTGTCTTAAAATGTTACTTGATTTTATGTACTTAAAACGTGTAGCTTCTCACTACTCCCCCATAATGTGATACCTTATAAGAATTTTAAACTTCTTCCCTTTTTAAGGATTTATTACTCAACATTTATCAGTGAGGTACAGTTAAAATGCATGACATTTTTTACTTTCATCAGTTTCCTCTCTTTTCTTTTTAAGTCATCTGAACTTACCAACATTTTTAAGGCTGTCATGCAAAAGTATGCAATCTCCGCAAATACTTCAGTATTACTACCATTTTTATTGTTATTTCATAAATGTCAGATATCAATCCCTGATTTTGCATGCACTAAACAGTAAGAGGTGCTACAGCCACATGTATCTCACCCAACACTAAACTCAGAATCGGCTGTGGTACTAGCAGCCTTGGATTTTCCCATACGCAATGTATTTATTGCCTACTAATAATTTCTCTAGAACAATGATACCTAAGGTGTGTTTGTAGTGCTCTTTCTGCACTACTTCGGCACTGTGCTTTTCCTGCACACTAAAATGTCAAATACTTTGAAAATAAGATATTTTCAATGTTAGACCCAGGGTACTTTGAAGTTAACATTATTGTTGCCAAACCGTTTCAGCTGCCAAGGGTAGCAAATAAAAACAGCAACAGCATTAAAAGAAAAACATTCCTCTTTGGAAAAGAAATCTTCCTCTGACTTTGCACTTTCATTTTATTTCAAAGATCTTTCAGAATGAGAACTGAAAGAAAGAATTGGAAACGAAAGGAGGGGCTTTATACACTCAAAAATTAATTTGCCCTAAACTCTGTGTGCTTTTTTCCATCTGATCTCCCTCGACACCCGCCCGCGCCAGTGGCCTGGCCAGCTGCCCACACCAAAACACATACCGCAGACGGAGTGTTCACTGCTTCCACATCATTTTTGCAAAGCAATCTGGTTTTGATAAAGAATCATCTCAATTTTTAACTCTAAAGTAAGCAAAGCCATGAATAAAAATAAGGAAAGATTTAATTGCTGAAACAAATGTTAAAAACAAACAATAAACCAGGCTATTAACATACAGAAGCTCAGCACAATTTGCATCAGATACTAGGAGAAGTAACAGTGTTTCAGCAGCTAAAAGCAATTACTGCTACAGCATTTCTTATAAGGTGCAATTTCTTGAGTGAATCTGTGGTTATTTTACACTCTCCATTTCCCTTTTTCTAGTTTAATTCTATCACTCATTTGGCAATGGAGATTTTATGTAACTACAAGGTAACTGTTTTCAGGTATTTCAGTTATGGTGGCACACAGCAATCTAAGCAGGACTGGAGTCCTGTTAGAGCTACTATCTGAAGCTATGGCACTTCAGAAAAGCAGTTCTGTGAACAAGCGTTTGATTGGGATTGCATATGGCTTTTATAACAAAAATGTAAGATTAAATAGATTTATCCCACTTTGGAGTATGGGAACTATCTAAAATTTGCAAGATACAAAACCTGCAAATTTACAGCACAAGTTTCAAGTGCTGTAAAGGCTTTTTCTGTGACTTTGATAAGGAAACTCTAGAACACAAAGCAGTTGAGTTTTACTGAATTTCTATGCTGAGTCTGTGCTGTTACACAAATCAGGTAGTTCCTTTTTTTTCAAGTATACATATCAGAACTTTAAAGCACAATGTCTGCATAACTTCCTATGCCTCTGATGAAACAAAACAACAGAACTTTCTGAGATCAATTACATCTTCCTATATGGCATTCTAAGTATCCTCTTCAAAACAAACCCATGTTGCTCCTTTTGATGCATATTTGATTTTCTCTATTTCCCCGCCATTATTACTAGGCTTTTGAAAATGGATTTTAATCATGTCCTGCACACTTTCCTCATCATCTTCCATCTCTTTAATTCCTTCCAACAGAATGGTCTTCTTAGAAATCCCACAATAGAGCTATTGAGGAAAGAAAAACATGTATTACACATCAGCTATTGCACATACATCGAAAGGAGCTGAGAGATACTGGAAATAAACATATCTGTGGTCAGGTATGGCTAGGATTATTTATTACATTTTAAGACTTTGAACAGCGGGTTATATTTCTGTCACTTAAAAGAGCAGGAGGACTCTTTGGTACACGGCTGAGTTCAACAGGCAATGCACCTGTCTCCTTAACTGGTGTGTCCTACACTCCTTAGTGCATGCACACATTGGATTTAAAGATCTCTAGATTTGAAGATTACTCTAGACAGCATTGCTCCATAAAAATCCATGCCAATACATGATACACACCTGCAAAGAATTCTGTTGCATCTCCTAAATGTGCACACCCTAGTCAATACTTTAATTATAAAGGCCTGGTTACATACAAAATACTGACTTGATTACAATGAATGAATGAATAAATGAAAGAAAAATGAATGAGCAAATGCTTTCTAGAATAACAAGGGTGTCTGCTGAGACTTTCATCAAGGCATTCTTACTAGGGATGAACATGACAGTGCTTTGTGACTGGAAAAACATTGTTGTGTCTACTATTAACCTACTTCACAAACAATTCAGTATCTGCCTCCTGTCTAGCACAGACATTATGGTAAGTAATACAATTTGATTGAGGAAAGACATGCACATCCTTTTAAAATTATAGCTTTCACACTGCAAAACATAAGATTATAACCAGAGCATCATATTGCAGACTCAGACTTGCTACTAAGTTTCACAAATTGCATGACACAAAAGCTTCTGCAGTCCTCAGAACTGAAAATTCTGCTTATATCTTGCATTTCCCATGCATCTGTTCTATTTAGGACTCGATTCTTTTACCTGAAAGTTCTCCAATTTTACATTGGTGTCTGGGGAAACAGGAAGCCTATACGACGTTCCATTTACAACAAAAGGATATTCAGTACATCTCACAAAGCTGTTAGCTGCTGTAATGAAGAATCAGAAAAAGAGAAACAAGAGTAATATAATCTAAAATGCATTTTATAAGAGTATCAACAGACTAATCTTTCTTATGTGGATTTAGAAACTAATATATCATAGCACACTTGCAGATTCTTCATATGCATTTTGCAGAAAGTTTACATGGCATTTCCAAAAAAGCAAAATCATTAAATACCCACAAAATCTAAAGCAGCTGTTCTAAATGGATGTGGCTCCACTAATCTTCAAAGAATTTAATATAGTTGGGCAATCTGAATGCCTGTGTAACTTCATTGTCATGAAACAAGCTAAAATCAAACACATTTTCATCGTTTTCTTTTTTGCAATGTGCTTAGCAATGCAAGGAAAAAAGAGGGGTTTGACAAAGTTAAGAAAGAAATAAAGCTCACAAACTATGTATCAGGTCATAAAATCTTGGAATCAACTAGGTTGAAAAAGACCTTTAAGATTACCAAGTGCAACCTTTACCCCAAGACTGCCAAGTCCACTACTTAACCACGTCACTAAGGGCCCCATCTATATGGGTTTCTGAACACTTCCAGGGAGGGTGATTGCACCACTTCCCTGGGAAGCCTTTCCGTGAAGAAATTTTTCCTAATATCCAGCCTTCCCTTGCACAGCTTGAGGCCATTACCTCTTGCCCTATCACTCATTACTTAGGAGAAGAGATCAGCCACCTCCTCACACTGTCCTCCTTTCAGGTAGTTGTAGAGAGCGATAAAGTCCCCACTGAACCTTTTTCTTCTCCAGACTAAACAACCCCAGTCCTCTCAGCCATTCCTCTTAAGACTTGTGCTGCAGACCCTTCACCAGCTTAGTCGTTCTTCTCTGGCCCTGCTCCAGCACCTCAATGTCTTTCTTAAGTGATAAAACACTGCTTTTACAGATGTGTGAGTGAACCCACATGTTTTTCCTGATCTGCTTAACTCTCCATGGGAAGAATTTGCTACATTCAGTGGTTAAGTTAACACAGCATATAATACAGAATAGAATGCAATGCAGAATGGACAGTATGGCCTCTACATCTGGCCAACAACATATTACGTACTATACCTCCAGGTCTGAGGAACATAATAACAGCTGTTCTAGACTGCTTGTCATAGTTCACGTTTTCAACTTTTCCTCCTCCCTGTTCAGATTTGTAGAAATTCAGTTCTAATTTGTCTCTCATCCAGTCTTCAGGAATGGATAGTTCAGGTACTTCTGAAACATTAAACTTCTTTCCAGAAATAGTGACATGGAGCTAAAAGAATATTTTTTTTTGTGCACTTTGTGACTGAAAACATCTGAACCCATAAACATAAAGCTTTTTAACTACTGCAAATTCCTATCTTTATAGTTTCATATTTCAGTCGATTACCTTAAATTTGATTCCCATTTCAAGTGTAAAAGGCATCACTCTCATATCTGCTGTTTTATTGTCCAGGTTCACAGTATGTTTACCGATTTCTATCAGTCTCTGGGCAACTAAAGAAAATCACAAGTTTTCAGATATTTAAAGCCTTGTTTAATCATGATAAACCCAAGACTATTCCCCCATGTCTTAAGCAAAATCTCTTTTTGCATCAATAACAGAGGAATCCCAATATCCATGTATTCAGAATTATCTATTTCTGTTAAATCTCACTGGTTATAGGCACCAGGTAAAATATTATACTATCTTTAGAGTGGTATAGAACAGTAAAATCTTTATGCTGTCAAAAGATGCTCTCACTATAACAAATATTAATACTAGACTTCTTGTATTTCATTTAAAATATCCTTGAACAAAAAACACATTGCTACGAGGTACAGAGAATGGTGATTAGAAATGTTAGAGTTTAGTTGTAAGAAAAGAATTGGACCCTAGCTTTTGTATCCGGAATATATTTGCATGCATAACTGAATTACCCACCACTAAAACAGGCCCAGGCAGAGTGCCTGCAGGCTGCCCAAACAAGCATCTCAGCAGGAAGCAGGCAAGTTACAGACTGCACAATCCCTCTGATGTCTCAGATCTACCCATCATCTGCTGTGTTCATTTAACCAACATAACTGCCGTCAGAATAAGGTACTGCCCAGAGTAAAGAAAAAAAGCAAATTCTGCTGTGAGAACATTCTGAATCATTCTTGACAATACTCTCTGAGGTAGAAACACATTCCCAATTTTAAACACGAAGTATTGTTTGTATTAGCTAAGAGCAGAAATCTGGTAACACAACAAAAACATGCAGAGTACTTGCAAGAATTTTTTTCTACTGATTGGTATCATAATAGTGAATGGGTTTCTGTGTATTCTTTCTTTGCCTGTTGTTGATTTTATTTTTTTTTCCAAATGTTTATGTAAATATTTTCCCTTTAGCAACAAAATACATCAGAAACATTAATTTTGTATTTAAATATGCATCACACCTTCTTTGTCTTCAAAAGTAAGCAGCACCTGGTTTTCATCCAGTCTGAATGGGATTTTTGTAGTTACACAAAAAACACAGTGAGTATTCATGTCTTGATAATTATCCTTCGTGTCTTCCATGTGAGCTTCATTTTCATTTCTGCTACCTCTTTATTAATCTATGAAGATGCAAAAAAAACCCAATTTCTGTAATTTACTGCAGAGCAGAAAAATGACTGGTAGTCTTCCCTTGAAATGCTACACATACTTCATTTTTAAAGTTTAACAGTCAAGCAGATTGAAGTAATGGCTGATAAAACAGATATTACTTGTCTAAGTAAACTGACTAGTTGTACTTCTCTGTTCTTGAGATTTTTGTCAATTAGGTGGGATTTCTTTTTTTCCTTTGATTAACTTTGAGCTTAAAACTGGCCTTACAGAATACAAACTCAATTGAAGTCCACAAAGATTTCCAGCTGCAGAAGTAGAATATTTTTGGTATCTGAAATTTACAAAATGCAAGTATCAGAGTCACTCATGTTGCCATTTATTTTTGCCTAATTGCATCACTGCTCTGTAGAAATGGGAACTGCTAATACAGAGCCTTGCATGTTTCCATCTTAGTAAAACAGATAAGAATATCCAAGTATTTCATAACTAGGATAGATTAAAACTGTTCAGGAAAATATTGTTTAGGAAAGGCTGCTTTGATAGGCTTGAGGGAGTTTCAGATAACTCTTTTTTCCCCTTTACATAACTATTTCAAAACAAAACTCTGTATAGAAGAAACATACTGTTTGTGTCAAGATAAAATACCCAGAGCAACTAAAGTATTCCTGCCACCTATCTTCAAAACTAGCATCTTAAGCCTGGAAAAAGAGACACACTTCCTAAAGATAATTCTAACACTGAGTGTGGGCCCCTGTTCACACTGAATCTCCGTGTAGAGGAGCCTTGCCCTGTCCAATGACTGCATAGGAAATTTAGGAGGCTGGTCTTAACTGACTAAACTTAGAAATGCAATTCAGAAAGCTAAAGCTGTTATTGTAATGTTGCTATCATCAAACAAGGTAACGCTTGCCTGGAGTTTCAATCTCTGTATGAACAAAAAATGATCACAGTTTTCATTTTACAGGAAGTTCTACAAAATATTTGGGTTTGTTCCAATTCGAAATTAAAACAGGTTTTTAAAAGATGAAATTTCCACAAGAGAAGTTTCAATTTCTGAACACTTTGGAATCTGCAGCAGTTTCATCAAAAGACACTTTGGATCCTGAATTTATATCTATTTAGTATCACTAATATCTATCTGGCTGCAAATTGAATTATTTCTCATGTGAAGTAACACGAGAGAGACTGTAACTGAGTCAAGCTCAATATAGGCTAAAATTAGTTCTACATTTGCCATATAATGGACTTAACTCCCTTTCTTCCATCCTCTTGGCCAAGAAATATAACTTGAGAGTACCTGAAAATTGCTGATGTTATGTGTATTTTCTATTCCAGTGTCTTCCATTGAATAATTTTCTGCTTGTCTTCATTCCTCTCATATTTTCAGTATCCCACATACTCGTATTTGTTTCCATATCCTTAGCCTGCTTCACATTATCTTGCCAGGTGAAATAAGAAGATAAAACTTCAAACTATACTGTATACTGAAATCGGTAGAGGTTCAAATGACAAACAACTGGTCCCAACGGTCTAGAACTGACAAAATAAAAATGTGCCCTTCCAAAAGACAAATTATGAGGTATTTCAAACTTTACCTGACTATACTGTGAAAGCATTAAACTACATTCTGCAAGGTCTTCTTCGAGCTTTTCAATTTCTCTCTTCAGCTCAGCGTTTTCTTGGTTTAGTACATAAAGTTCTCTCTGAATCCCAGAAAGTATTAACGCAAAATTAAACACACAAAAGACAAAACTATATTTAAACAAAATCTGTAGACATTAAAAACTGTTTTAACTTTTCGTTATTCTACATGACAGCCATGCACAATACATTTTTGGCATAGCTTTATTATCTGCAAGGTAAATTTGCTCACCAAGGAACAGTTTCAGTCAAAGCAAATTACCGTAAGAGGGTTTTTGAAAGGAGGCATTTGTGTTTCCAAGCACATATAGTGTACGATAAATTGCACAGTGCTTTCCATAGTTATGTCAGTTCCTTATATGTGCAAGGTCAGAGCCTGTGTCAACACACAAACATTTTTTTTCTTGTACCACCTGAAATCTGAGGAAGCGTTACACCCTTTTCTGAAAAGTTTAGCTGGTGAGGACAGTTTCTGACACACTGCTACTATCCCTTCTTTATACTTCTTCAGTGAGAAAGGGAATACCTCTTCTACCTCATCTGCTACATACTTCCTCCACACCAGTCAGTCCTAAATGAGCATAAAGCCCATATAACTAAATCTGCTATTTCGTAGACAGGGAACACAACAGAATGAGAAGGAAACACAGCAGATGTAGTCAGCTCCATCCATCCACGATCAGAAGATGGCTCCTTTAAATTAAATAACCACTTGAAACAGTTAGACCAGTTTCCTTCAGCTGAAGATGGAGTAAAACAAAAACCAGATGGTGATAAGGACTTCTCCTGGGTTTGAAATCCAAACATTTATGACTGGAGAAACAAAACCAACTTTCAGAAAATCTCATGTCAATCTGAATATTCTTAACCTGTTAATTATATTATAATAACTTGTAATGTTGAAGCCATAATTTTTCATCAGTGATTTACAGTGCAAAGCAAGCTTCACTGAAACCACTTCTTTGACAGCCCATGGAAACTCACCCTATTACTGTACCGAAGACTGTACATGGCACATTGAGGCAATGAACCAATCAATTATTTCTAGAACCAATGAGTCTTGAAGAGCCCTCTTCAAACAGGTTCTGGCTCTTGCCCAGCTCACTGTCACTTAAGAAATGTTAATCCCCTGGGCACTGTGACTTCTGGGAGTTGACAAAGACGTGGAATCAACCCATTCAATTTTACCTGCATCACACAAAACTGAAACTCATCTTTGAAGACTGATTTTGTCAGTCTTCATCTTCTATACAAAATAGGTCTCAGTTTTGCCTTACCTCTTCCGACCTTGCCATAAGACTTATTTTATCTCATTGGTTCTTCATTGGCCACCGAAAAACTATATGTAGAACATTCTAGTCAATTTGCAAACCAGTAAAGCAGTTTAAACTGAAAAGGAAGTGTTACTCCTATTTTCTCTAATCAACACCTCCTTCATAACTCCCCAAATATAAACAGCTATGAGTAAGCCTTCTCCATACCTCATGGGTGTCCCTAGACATAATAGATTCTTTATGCTGTTTCTCTTGTAAATTCTTTAATTTTATCAGTCCATCCTCTGCTTTAACATACACTTCCATTGCACTTGATTTACAGAGAAGGAGGTCAGCTTTTGCTTTTTCAGCTTCTTCAACTCTTTTCTGAATAGTAAAAAGAAAAAGATTTTTAATCTTTTCTTTTTTTCTACAGGAACAAACAAAACCTTAAGTAAGCCCTTTATATATTATATATATTTTTATATAACACTTTGGATAAATTTTTTCTTAGACTTACAAGTGTAGCTACCAGTGAGATCAACACAAGCATGTCCCATTGAAGAATAGAGCACAAGTTAGACAAACATGTCATAATCAGGGGAAACTTGATTTGGTTTTAGAAGGATGAACTAAGGGACTTCCAAGTATCTTTCCGCTAATTTCTACAATTCTCTGTGCTTTATAGAACTTGCCTTCCATATCTTCAGTTCTTCTTCAAGTCTTTTCATCTCATCTTTTGATGAGTCAAAAGGGTCAGTGGGTACCATAGTCGGGAGAAAAAAGAAAAGGCTCAAACTGGTTTTCCCCTCCATTAGGCAATAATGGAAACACACAAAAAAAATTCAAATGAGTGCTCAAAATAAAAATAAAAACCTCTGCTGTTGGATGAAGCATTTTGCCAAGGTAGTTTCCAATGTATGTCCATTAATAAAAGTCCAAGGTATTTTGCCCGTGTTCCTATTTGCTGTTTTTCTCCCATTATGCAGATGAGATATGTGGTGAGTCAAACATTTAGAGGGACTGATTATATTTTGTAATTAAATCTTCCCATAATCTGCATGCCACAGGATAGCATATACCACATCATTTTTAAAAAAATGCATTCAGACACTTAGATCAAATCACTGAACTATTTTAATGGCTGGATAGGACAAAAATCTAAGAAAATAAATCCTGGTGAGTAATCATTATTTGCTAAGTACCTAACTGAAAATATTCATGAGCTAATATTTTGATAAATAATACAAGCAAGTTGTCTCTATGCTCTTCCACAAGGAACTAAGCCCCTCAGACCCACAAATGTCTATCCATATGCTTTCTCAGCAGTTCCTCTAAGAGAACATACAAAAAACAGACAGGCCTAATGAGAAAAAAAATTTCAAAACGGGATGCTTCCAAGCTCAGGGAGATTGGACAATAAAAGGTAACACCAAGCAGAAGGAAGGTGATAAAAGAAGCATTTCAAATTTAAGTACTTCAGGGCAGAAGTTCACAAGCACAGGAAAACTACAACTGGATAAAGACCAAAAAGAAAAATCTCTTCTGTTCTGTTTTGTTTCTATGGCTGCAATATTCTGCAGAAAAGAAAAAAATCCAAAGAGACCTGTTGAAACAATTCCTCCCTTTCACTTAAGATTACATAAAACTTGAATGTGAACCATGAAATTTAGGCATGGAAAAGGTCTAAATTAGATAATCTTGTCAATTCTCTTGGTAATGCTTGGTATTTCCTAAACACAATAAAATATAAAGTAATTTTTTCCACTACTTTGTCCAATTTCAAATGCCTATTAAGCAACAGGGGAATCCCCATCTGTGTATAACTTAATTCCTTGAGCAAAGGAATTTTTTTTTTTCCCAGTTTTAAGTGCAGGAAAGTAGAAGGATGTACATCTGGAAGCTGATGAGTAAGGATGCCTAGTTTTTACTGAAAAATGGTCTAAGACAACAGTTTTCAGCCCTAAAGAAAGGGGAGGGGGAGGAATAACAAAGACAATGCAAGAAATCCAAGAGAAAGGTCCACTGAAATTACTTGCCACACTGTGGGAACTGAATTAAGTGAGGCCTCAGGAAAAAGGAAATTCCCCTAAGAAGCAGAGGCAGATGAGCAAGGTAGGACAGGAAAATTCTACCAGAATCTCCAATGCAGGCACTTTGAAACTGGACCCTCCATATGGACACAGGAGGTAGAATAAGAAATGTCTGAAGTGGAAGGTGAGACAAGCAGAAGCACTGTCCTAGTGGTGCTAGTACAAACCTTCATTCAAAGATACTATTGTCAAATACAGGGGTTTTTTTTCCAGGCAACACATCAGGAAATACTTACAAAGCCATTATCTTTTAAAGATAGTGGGAGACTTGTAAAATCCATTGAAACCTGAGGGAACAGGAAAAAAACCTACATCATAGCGTATATTGGCTTTTTCTTATTCCCACCCCCCACCCCCAGCATAATGGAATACCAGAAAGGGATAACCAGGAGCTGTGTTGAGCTAAAAGAATTTTTAAATGTTATGTTTGTATCATTTTATAGGCAAAAGTCATATATGTTGGCTATGTGAAGGCTCCTCCCTTAAGTAGCATAAAAGGCAGAGATGCGAGGAATTCTGCATTGCACAACTTATTTCTTCTGTGCTGAAACACGTATGTATCTTTATAGAATCATAAAATCACAGAATGGTTTTGGTTGGAAGGAACCTTAAAGATCACCCAGTTCCAAACCCCCGCCACAGGCTGGGACACCTTCCGCTAGAGCAGGTTGCTCAAAGCCCCGTGCAACCTGGCCTTGAACATTTACCTACTTACGTACCGGTTTCACTTCAGGAAAGTGAAAGTAGCCTAACTGCAAAACACCTCCCCCTGGCTTCTCCATGGGCTAGCCCCATTGACAGCTAAGACACCCGTCTCGGCTGCGCCACCCCGCTTTGTCTTGCGGTCCGGGGAACCGAAAATGCGGCTCCCGGCCGCACTTCAAGCTCTCCCAGCCCCGCAGCCCGCGGCAGCCCTCCGCCCTCCCCGGCCGACACCACGGCGCGTGTCACGGCCACTCCCTCAGGCGTGGGGAGGCTGCAGGGAAGCCTCACCAGCCCGAGCGCTTCCAAGAGCCCGAGGCTCGCTGCCTCGGGAGGGCGGACACAACAGGCGCCGGGAGGGAGGCAGGCGGCCTCCCCACGCCGGGCGGAGGACGGGAGCCGTTGCTCACACAAGTTACAGCAGCCGCAAGGCCCAGCGGAGGCAGCCGTCCGCTCTGCGACGCGCACTCCTCGCACGGCAGCCCGCAGCTCAGAGCAGGCCTCCACAGCAACCCCTCCGCTCCCCCGCCGAGAGCTTCTCCTCTGCCGCACGCTTTTGCTTTCGCTTTCCCGTTAGCGGAGGAGGGGTTGGCCGGTCCACCCCCAGGCCGTGTCACACTGACGGGACGGCGGTGGGGTGCCCGGCCCCGGGTCCCCGCGGGCGACGCCGCTCCTCTTCCTTGGAATACCATGGCGGAGGGTGATGCCTTCCCCCACCGCCGCCAAAGCGGTGCCTGAATCTCTCCTGTTTAAGTCTTAACCCGTTACCCCTTGTCCTGTCAGTACAGTGCCTGATGAAGAGCCCCTCTCCAGCATCCTTGTAGGACCCTTCAGATACTGGAAGGCTGCTCTGAGGTCTCCATGCAGCCTTCTCTTCTCCAGGCTGAACAGCCCCAACTTTCTCAGCCTGTCTTCATACAGGAGGTGCTCCAGTCCCCTGATCATCCTCGCGGCCCTCCTCTGGACTTGTTCCAACAGTTCCATGTCCTTTTTATGTTGAGGACACCAGAACTGCACACAATGCTCCAAGCGAGGTCTCACGAGAGCAGAGTAAAGGGGCAGGATCACCTCCTTTGACCTGCTGGTCACACTCCTTTTGATGCAGCCCAGAATACAGTTGGCTTTCTGGGCTGCAAGCGCACTGAAGCCGGCTCATGTTCATTTTCTCATCGACCAACACCCCCAAGTCTTTCTCCGCAGGGCTGCTCTGAATCTCTTCTCCTCCCAGCCTGTAGCTTTGTGTGAGAGTCCCCCAGTCTAGGTGTAGGACCTTGAAAAGGGCATAAGTACAGAAAAAGTAGGGAGCAGGTGGGCTGGGAAAGGCCACTCATGTCCATGTCTTCAGGGAGGTCACAAAGGCTCCATGTTGGCCGTCACTGTCCTTTGGTTTTGTCCCCTTTTCGCCCATGTCTTAACTTGGCTGGAAAATTCTGGTTTGGCCTCTGAATTTTTTTATGTGAAGTGACCAGTAATGGGCATCCTCAATCTAATTCTGGTGAATTTGTTTCGTTTACTTATTTGTTTTAAACCATATTCTCTGGGATTATGTGTTTGTATTTTAAGGACTAGGCCTTCCTTCTTTGCTGGGCAGTGACAAAAGGCATAAACCATTCCGTGACAGAAGGACCCTTTGCTGATAGAGATGATGCATTCGAAAAGTAATTTCTGGAAAAACTCTGGAAAATCAAGTGGCAGTGGTGGCCATGGGGCCCCTTCCCTGGGGAAGCAGCAGCCCACCCATGTCTTGGAGTGACCTGCCACCTTGGGTTGGGGGCAGGGGGGCCGGGGCAGTGGGTGGCAGCCATCTCTCATCAAGTAAAGGGCTCTATCCTCCTTCCTAGAGGAGCACGGTTGATTTATAAACCCTTCAGTATTTAGGTTCATAATAATGATCCATGGTAGATGCACCTAGAATTGGGCAACAAAGTTATTGTTGGGCAGTCTACAGGCAACACCAGCTTTATTCTGTAGTAAGTATTTAAGGTCTCTTGAGGTTTTTTCAAGGCTTTTGTCTGACCTAAATGTATGCTCAGTGAGTTGGATTGGAGTACCAGTGTGGTAACTACCTCTTTTACCCTCCTCACAAAAAAAAAAAAATAATCTTTGAACAGATCAGTTCCCAGATCTGTGGCCACAACTGCTAGTGCCAGCACAGGGAAAGAAGGGCAGGAGAGCTTTACCATGCATGTGAGTCAGTTTAGAGAAGTCATGAAATGAAATGTGGACTGGTGTGAGGTGATTTATGATTGCAGTGTTAGCCAGCAGGCACTCACTTTCTAAAAAGATTTCAGGAAAGAAGTGCCTTGAGAAAAACAAAAAAACAAAACAAAAGAGCAAAACAACAACCCCAGACAAAACCACTATGATTTCCATGATGATCAGTTTGAGGAAGAGAAAGCAATGATTCCTCATTGCAGGGGAGGGCAAAAGGCTTTAGTTACTGGATGATTTTGGTTACTAGGGAGAAGAGCTGGAGGTCTGCGGAGCCCCAAGGCTCTGGGCAGTGGGGCTCAGCACTCCCAGGGTGCTGGGGAATACTGGGGGTGGGTGTGAGCACTGGGCAGTGGGGCTGGGAGTTGCCTGGGTACATGGGGGTGCTGGGAACCCAGCATGTGGTCAGGATTTAGGCTGGATTTTGGCCATGGTGACCCCTAAAGCACCCCTGGGATACCCCTAGAGAATCCCAGAGAATGCCTGGAGCACCTCCAGAGCACCCCATGAACCCAACCAGAGCTCATCCATCACAATGACCATGGGGACATGGGGACCACAGGTGTGGCTGATTCTGGAACACCCTTAGTTCAGGTGTGTGAGGCCACAGAACCCCACGGAACCCTTCACCAGATGCACCGGGAGACTACAGCTGCCTCACAGAACACAAGTTATCCAACTGTATCCTGGGCTGCATCAAAAGGAGCGTGACCAGCAGGTTGAAGGAGGTGATCCTGCCCCTCTACTCTGCTCTCGTGAAACTTCACTTGGAGTATTGTGTGCAGTTCTGGTGTCCTCAACATAAAAAGGACATGGAACTATTGGAACAAGTCCAGAGAAGGGCCACGAGGATGATCAAGGGGACTGGAGCACCTCCTGTTTGAAGGTAGGCTGAGAAAGTTGGGGCTGTTCAGCCTGGAGAAGAGAAGGCTATGTGGAGACCTCATAGCAGCCTTCCAGTATCTGAAGGGGGCCTATAGGGATGCTGGGGAGGGACTCTTCATTAGGGACTGTAGTAACAGGACAAGGGGTAATGGGTTCAAATTTAAACGGGAAGTTTAGATTGGATATAAGGAGGAAATTCTTTCCTGTTAGGGTGGTAAGGCGCTGGAATGGGTTGCCCAGGGAGGTTGTGAATGCTCCATCCCTGGCAGTGTTCAAGGCCGGGTTGGACAGAGCCTTGGGTGATACGGTTTAGTGTGAGGTGTCCCTGCCCATGGCAGGGGGGTTGGAACTAGATGATCTTAAGGTCCTTTCCAACCCTAACTATTCTATGATTCTATGATCATTCTTCATGTAGGTAGCTAAAGAGTCTCTTAGAAATCCTTTGAGAGCTGGTATGACTCACTTTGTCATGCAGATTATGTTGCTAGGACAGACTGGACTTCTCCCCATGCAAGCTGTCAAATGGCAGGTATAAAGCTGCACTTCAGCATGAGTGCATGAAAGGAAAGTGCCCCACAGCATCTTCCACTTATAGCTCTTGGATTTAGGAGCGCACAATGCACACTGGATTATGGCCAACCATTCAGACATAGCTGACTGAATTCAAGACTCATTATCTGTTTAAATACTCATAATAGGTGCATTGCAGTTATAAACAAAATTTGGGCAATGTCTATGTCCTAGGCCAAGAATAATAAAGCATATTGCTTTCAGGTTTCCTTTAAAACTAAGCTGACTAATCTCTTAAATGTTACCCTCAAAATTGCGAACAGACTTTTATTCATTGGTTGAAGTATTTTGTATGGTTAGCAGTCAATCAGCACTGAATGTTAAAGAAATTAATCCTCAAATATTCAAAATACGCCAAACAGTTGGAGAAAGAGTACAAGCTGACTTTGTTGCTTTGCAGATGTGGACTCCAGCTTTCAAAGAAAAGCAGGAGGAGCTGTATAGCAGCAAGGCATTGCAGTGAAATTGGTTGGGCTCTGCGTGCAGACTTGAGAAGGCCTGTGCAAAAGCAGCTAGATCAAGGTTTTCAGAACTTTTGCTTTCATTGGCTATACAAAGGGGATCTTGGATTGCTCACTGCTTGGACTACAGTCACCTTGTGCCACAGAATTCAGGGGGAGTTTTACTCATGGAGCAATTATTATGGCAGTTTCAAAGGTCCTTATCTGCTTTTTAAGATAAATGGATGAAACTATTTTTTTATTATTATTTTCTGCCTTGACAATGGATAACTATGTTTACTATTGCTTTATAAACACAAAGTTGGTTACTAATGAGATGAGTAAAAGGGAGAGGTTTAGCTGGAGTAGCCAGGGAGGAGGAGGTGATTATGTTATGACCTAAGCACATTAGATTTTAGATTTAAATGTCAGAGTGGCAGGCTGTCCTCCAGTAACCATGGTCATGTTGGGAAGTCACTGCTGATCTGCAAGAGCCGTATTTCTCCAAACTCCAGGGAATGCAGCAAGGCCAATCTGTTTACATGGCCTGCTTTGGGATTTGAGCTGAACAGTGTGTTTGTGCTTGTTTGGTGAAGGAAATTTATTGGAGATGCTGACCTGGGCCAAGTTCCTCAACTGAAGTGGAGTTGACTTGGAGTTGATACATTAATTGATTTCTGTGCATTGTGAATTTATAGTGTTAACTTCATATGAGTAAGAGTAAAGGCAAAAGCATTGATTTCAGAACTCTGAAGAGTCTAGCTAAAGGGGAAAATCAAGGAGTAAAATATAATGTAGAATACAAGAAGCTTTAAAACTCTTTGGATTTTTCTGAGCAGTCTGCTCTGTTACCAAACTTGTTCTTCAGAAGTCTGAAAAACTCTTGATAAGCTTAGAAATCTGAACCAGAAACTTAAAAAGAAAATCATGACGCTTCTGGCAGCATAGAGTTAGGACTCATCTCCAGCAGGAAATACTATGATTAAGCTGGAAGGTTTGTAGCCATAAGCTTGCCTTTTATTGGTACTAAAACAATTTGACCATACCTGAGCTTCTGGACAGTAACTGTTAAGAATTTCATTGGCAGTACCTTCAGAGGTAAAGTATTTTGATTCTTTTATATTTAGAACAGATCTAAAGAAGGAAGTTGATGGAATTTAGGTGCTTATGGATCTGCTTATGTGTTCTGTCCACATATTATCACACAAATGTCTTCCTTATTAAGAAAGGTACAATAATTATTCCTGTTTACCAATGCTTTTTTTCCTGTGTTCTTTGAGAAGTTTTCACGCATTCTATGAGAGGAAAGAAAGACTCCAAGTTCCAGAGCAACCAGTAGCATGTGGTCAGAACACTGTTCCAGCAACTGGGAGAAATGGGTTTTACCTCCCTTCAGTAAACCCAGGTCTCCCAATCCTTTGGACTTTGCCCAGCAGCTAAAGGGAATGATGATTGATGTACCACCTCCCATCTTTAGTGATCCCTACTAAGCTATTGGAAAAAAAAAACAACAAACAAACTATAAACCCCAGGAAAACAGAAATTTTACCTCTCTATCCTTGGTGCAATGCCGGGCCCTGGAGAGGAGCAGATCTGAAGCTTACGGTTATTGTATTCTTAGTAACTATAGATGATGGTCAATGCACAGACTTATAAGCAGCATCGAAAATCACCATGATGATAGTTCTGGATCTCACTGCTGGTATACCAAAGTCTGTAGCTCGTGAGACCTTGGTGGCAAAGAGATGCCCAGAACACATGGATGGTGGTGTCTTTAAAGAAGCTGTCCTATCTGCCCTTCATTTCCCTGTGTCTCCTGTATCCAGAGTGTTTGTGCAGTCATGTGGCAATCCAGACTGGGAAATGGCCCATCTTAAAAACGGACACTGAACAAAGTTGGTTTTAGCTGGCTGCTTTCTCAAATCCAGTCCATCCTGTGGTCAGAGAAGAGTCTGCCATTCCAGGAGGGGGTGGTATGCAGCAGGGTCAGTAGGCTCAGCAGGGGTGAATAACAGCTAATATCAGTAGTGCTGCAAGGATGGCATGGCTTAAAGCACTCGTCAAAATACAGCGTCATCGTCTGATGTGTTATAAGGTGCCTCAGCATCATGAGGGGGCTCCATGTGTTGTTTCAAGGAGCCTACATTTTAGGCATCTCAAGACATAGTCCTTTTTTCAGTCTTTTTTCCTTGCAAGGCAGGAGATAAAAATATACCTGATACACCTGATAATAACATTCAGCATATAATAACATATCTACCTCTTATAAATGCACAAATTCACTTTCAACACAAGCAAAATTACAAAAATAAATATACCAATCTACATTATTTACAGGAAGGATCCTGAAATATGTCCAGCAGGACTTGGGAATGTTTCAGCTTCCCTAAGACATGTATCCCAGAACACAGTGCTATGAGGCAATGCAGTGGTTTAGTAAATAGTCCCAGCACGACCGTTAGAAAGCAAACAATGAAGAAGAAATCATCCAAGATGCACGTTGTTAGGCTTGAATCACATTCCAGTTCTTCAGCTATAAATCACTGCATGTTAATTAAATACTTCTCCCAAATAGCAGCGTTAGTGTTTCAGTGAGAATTACTGGTTTATATTGGCAGAACAAATTCCAGTGTGTGGGCCATTTTACATGCAGAAGACGTAAATAAGAGGGAAAGGAGAACAGGAGAGGGGCTAGAGGAGATGTGCCTATCAATAGTATTATTCCATGCTTTTATTTTATTTGATGAACAAATAGAAATTGATTGCTTATATTCCTTAGGAATAAAAAAAATGTTGCCTCTGAAAATCCCAGGTGTGTCCCAGGGTAAGCAGTGGCCATAACACAGATTGCAACAGAGGGCAAAATGTTTCTTTGGTCTGTCTCTGCCCTGAATAACAGATTCTGAAATTGTACTTATGAAAAAAAAAATAATTTAAAAAAATGGTCTTTTATGTTTCTTGCCAAACTTTGCAGTCAGCAGGATTCTGAATGAACACTCTCTCAAGATAATCTTTTGGGGAATGTTTAAATAAGTGCCTTAGTCTCTGGAAATGCTTTTTGAAAGAGATTGTGATGTTTCTGCCTTTTTTTCTTAATTTCCAAATTTTATTTAATACATGCCATTCTTCAGGAAAGCAACACCTCTTGAGCGTAATGCAAATAAGGTCTTGTATTAAATAGAAAGCCATGGTATAGCTGAGATAAATTAAAAAGTAAATGTGTGTAAATTAAAACATGATGATTGCTTATGTAGAGGATATGTCTGTGAAGTAATCCCAGTATTATATAGCTTTGGCCTTGGCATATTACTGGAAAAACTCAGAACTCTAAATAGTGAAGGAGGACCACTTTGCCTGGAAAATGGTTAATGAGAATTGAATCTATTAGGTTTAGTTTATTATCACCACTGTTTTGGTCAACTCAATCCCCAATTCAGACAAACCCTAGCTTTCGTAAATTATGTTTTGACATTCCAAGTTTCACCTTCTGTAAGCTTTAACAAACCTAACAGGGAAAATTGTTGAGAAAGTAAAAATGAAAAGCTCACATTTTTAGAGAATGCAACTTCTCTTCCCAGCTTCTACCTCCATCCTTCAGTCTTTTGGCAGAGCGCAAGTTGCAGAATGTTGAATAGACTGCTTGCAGATATTTGCATGTAATTCGATTTCTTTTGCCCTTTTGTTGTTGAAACACCCAATGTGAAGCCAAGGATGGACTCATGGCTGTCTCTTACTCTTCTGTGGAAATCCCACATCCTTCTCCACAGAGACATTTCCACAGACAGGCCCTCCATGATTTCTATATAAGACTTCATGGGTTGGTTTTCTGTATTTCTTTTCCCTTCTTCTTTTTCTTCTTTTTCTTTTTTTTTTTCTTTTTTCTTTTTTTTCTTTTATTTTTCTTTTTCTTCTTTTTCTTTTTTTTTTTCTTTTTTTTTCTGATACTCTGGTTTACCTCTGTCAAGTCATTATGGTTTCATGTTAGATCAACATCTAAAATGTCTAGTGTGATGTTATTCACAGCTAAAGGCAGCCTTAGAATACAGTATTTTTATTATTTCACCAAGAAAATTGACCAACAATTTTAGGGAGGAGAAAACTGTTAACACGTTTGGGTAAAAAAACAGTCATGGGAAGTGAGAAGATATATTGAAAGAGCTCTAATATTTTGAAAAAGAAACCATTCAATTTTTCATTTCAGACGTTTTTGAAATAGCAATTTTTCATAGTTAAATTGTTTTAAAATCTGAAATGAATAATAAGTATTCAAAATAAAAAACTTGATCCAAAGTCAGTCTGATTCACTAAAAAAATCAATTTCTATTTTGAAATAACAGACAACTTTATTCTTTTGTATGTTTTCTTCTTTGTGTTTGGCCAGCAAATAGAAAATTCATGGGTTTTATTTCTTTACTTGGATCTCTGCACAGATATTTCTCAGTAATTACCTTTCCCAGCATGAGTGTGCAGGCACTAATGCTCTTGCATCCAAGTATGGGATATTCAACATTCAGTAGTTTCGGTAAGATTTGTATCATCCCAGCTTTTGGGGAATCATGATTCATTCGCTCTACAGCTGCATTACAGTGCTCTAAATTTGGGATATTGATTTTTTTATTTGATGCATCTGTTAATATTCAGTGAGGACAGTTCCTGGAATGACAGCTGCAGTCCTTCTGCTTAGACTGCCAGCTTGATGGCTTTTCAAATACCCTGCTAAATTTGTACTGAGATTCCTTTAAGATACCTGGAGCTGTTCTGCAAACAACAGAGTATCAGAACGCACACTTATTTTGCCTGTATTGAAGCACGTATATGGAAAAAAAAAAACCACAAACAAAAACCAAAAGCTTGAGTAACAAGAAGTAAACAAAAATTAGCCTAGTTTTCATTGGCATCATCCATTGTGGCAATGCTATCAAGGACAGCCTTTGATTATTTTTCCCCCTTCAGACGGAAATTGCATACTTAAAGATACTGAATTTTTAGACTTCTGATTCATCTTGCTTTTGGCCTAGACACAGATCACAGTTTTGTCACTTGAATCAGCTACACTCTGTGATAGTTCAAAGTTTTTCTGAAATTGTGTACTTGTGTATCTACACCTTGAAGTGCAGAAATCTCTATTCCAGTAGGCACTTTCTGTAGTACTATTTAAAGATTCCTTTCACTGAGAAATCTTTCTGACTTACTTGTTTGTTAGATCTGCAAGAATTCCCTTTTTACCTTTTCATCTTCAAGTGACAAAAAGTTCTAATTTTCCGTTTACAGTCCCATTGTGACATTTTTTTCTACTGTGTCCAGAGTGGTATTTAGCAATATTTACTGTTGGTTCTCTCTTAGCAAGACAAATATGAAATGAATATCAGCTGTAATGCTGCTGAAACCTCAGAATGACTAAGAATGTTTAACAGCAATTAGCTGGATTATTGTTACCCATTTTTACATGTTGTATATGATATAGGTTTAAAAGAACTATCGTTTATAGACATATTTGTGCAATTGAATTAATCTTTTCTGAAAGGGATTGCTTTGCCAATTTGAATCGTTATTTAGGAGGGAATTATTCTAATGGTATGATGGATGGCTCAAAACTGGGAGCTGGCAGACTAAAAGCGTGGAAAACAAGAAAAAAAATACTGTAAAAATGAAATTTGATCGCAGTCTGCCATATATGTGAAAAAAGTAAAAAGGAATTTTCATAACCATGTAAAGAGGAGTAATTCAAGACCGCAGTCATATAAAAATAACTTAATGGAGAGAGATGTTACTGTAGAATAGGATAGACCTTTTTCTTTCATCATGAGGAAGATGACAAAGAAAATATACCTTAAAAAAGATGTAAAGCAAGGAGAATACCAACTCCATAAAAACACATGTACATCTAAATAATCTGGGAAGGTGACAGAGGCTCACAGCCATAGGAAATAAATAAATATATAAAGCACAGAACAATTATAAGAGGAAAGTGTGATGTTATCCACAGCAAATACCTGACTCAGCAGTATTGTATGTCAGACTGCAAAAGCTGGGGATTGCTTCTTTTCACAGGTCTAGACTGCGAGCAGGTTATTCCTTTAGTGAAGATGCTGATGGTGATTGTCATTGACTACCTAGAGGAAAGACTCCAACTGTTGCTGTTTTGGAAGCAGCAGGTATAATCCATACCATTATAAAAATATTTCCAGTCAACTTGTGCAACTGGGCATTTCCAGGTTTACAAAGCGGTGCCAAGAATACTAGCTAGCACCATACAGGATGGTGTAATCATGGTATTACATGCATAAGGCAGTGATCAGAGGCACCAGTTTGTTTCTCTTGAGCTCACAGGATATGAGCTGTGCCCACACATATAAGCAAATCCACAGCCTAACTCTTCACAGAAGGTTAGAAAATGGGTGACAGAGATCTAATACATCATGCTAAATGAAATAAGACATAAGAAAAGCTGATAAAATACTGAGTCACCATGGCATTAGGAAAAGACAGAAAATTGATTTCCTCAGAACTTGAAGCAGACAGCAGGAGGGAGGAGAGAAAATGAATGTGCAGTGAAGTAGGAAATGAGTGTTGCAGACATAAAGGGACATCTTGAGCAATGACTGCTGAGACTAATCCTCTGAGTATGCTATCACCATATTCATCAATTCAGGTTTTCAGAAAAGAATTCAGCATAATACTGCAAAGCTGATTAACGTGTAAGGTTAGCTTTTGTGGGACTGGAGGTACTGCCCTTGAGATGACAAGGTGACTGTAAGACCAAGGACAGATTCTGCTACTACCATGGCAGCATCTAGGATGGTAAGCTAATATTTGGTTTATGAGTGCATCCCCATGGAAGATCCCTGTATTCAATTACAAAATCTGACATACAGCACAAAATGAGGAGTGAGATAATAACAAAGCAAAATAAAAGTAATGGAAAATCACAGAATTGTAGAACAGCAGGTTAGAAGGGACCTCAAGAATCCTCTGATCAAACCATTCTAGGCCAAGCATGACCTAGACTACACATCCCAGCACCCTATCCAGCTGAATCTTACCTGTACCAAACACTGGGGAGTCCACCACTTCCCCAGGGAAATTATTCCAATGGCTGAATGTTCTCAGTGTGAAAAATTTTCCTCTTGTGTCCAGTCAGAACCTCTGCAGGAATAACTTGTACCCATTACCCCATATCTTTTCCATGTGGCCACTTGTAAAAAAGAGAGTCTCCATCTTCTTTTTAGCCACTCTTTAAGTACTGGAACACCGTGATAAGATCTCCCTTGAGCTTTCTTTTCTCAAGGCTGAACAAACCCAGCTCTCTCAGCCTTTCCTCATACAGCAGGAGGAAAGCTCTCCTCAGAGAGGGAGAAACTGAGTGAAGTGGTATATAGTGGCTGATGGCTTTTGAAAATAGAAAAGTGCAGAATGCTGAAGCTGCCCAGATGAGTGGTGTGGTTTGACTCCAGAGGTATCAGAAGGGAGTGCTAGCACCCAGCGAGCCTGGTGACAGGCTTCCTGGGAAACCAGCCTAAAGCACATCATGGGGAGTGCTTTGTCCTGAACTGTAAACATCATTTTCTAGATCTAGGGCATCAATCTGCAGTTCTGAGCAGGGGACCTCTGTCTGCTTGGGATTCACAGTGTGTGTGGACACCTTGACACGGGGGGGGGGGGGGGGGGTTGCAGGTGTGCATGCTTTTGAAGAGGAAAGCAGACCTTAGCCTGGGTTTTTGCAAAATGAGCTGCTGGCAGTGCAGCAGTGCTGCAACCCGAGCTTTGAACGCCTGTGACTCAAGGGGTCTGGAGGAAGTAGTGGAAAAAGAGCCTGAACAGGTAGCCCGTGGCGATTCAGGCATTTTCTGTTTGCCCAGGATTGGAGGACCTGCCCCAAATCTGACATTTCTGTAGCCACTGGATAAAACACGACAAGTTCAGTGGCCTCCAGGTTTTCCAAAGTGTTGAGTTCGGGGATGATTGATACAATGTTGGGCTCCCCACTTCCATTCCACCCTGGGTCTAATAAATTCCTGGTTTAATCCATCTATCAGGAATATCAAACAGAAAAATGCATTAAGAACACAGAGCAGGAGACATTTTGATGACTCCTTATAAGGCAAAATTTCCCAAAGTATTTAGGTACCTGGCAAGATTTTCTCAAGTATTTGTGCACAAACTCATGGGAGTATTTTCCTTCTGAAAATTCCCTACCTGCCTCTCTTGGGGTATGAAAATAATTTTTAAACTCTAAGATGTTATGAGATGGAAAAATGCATGGAATTTAAAGTAAAACAGGTGAAAAACAGTGGGCGTGCTGTGAATGCCCATTGGAGTCTCACTTAATGGAAAGGCTCTTAATTTGCACACTTAAACTACATACTCAAAGTTAAGATAGTGTGAATATCTGCGCTATGTCATATGCCAATGAAATAATTATAATTACAGAAGACTAAAACAAGCCTTTATGAATGCTTAGTTACTTTAATTGTAAGGAAAAATAATTAAAGTGATAAAGATTAGTGTGTACTTTGTACGCAATAGTCTGTCAATTTTGCAACAACTTGTGCAATATCTTACCGAAAATGTAACATGAATTTTTAGTGTGCTCTTTAATTTAGTTATTAGTTCATTCTGTCTACTTGGTGTATTTTAACAGTTGCCAGGACAAGGATCATTCTCGCAGTTCCACAAAACCCAAATGTTGTCACATAATTAGTATAGATGCATAAACCGTCAGAGAGGAAAAGCATTTTCTTCCTTTCTGTAGAAGTAATTATTCACTGGAGCTTAATAACTGTCCTTTGTTCGCATAAGTATTTATCTCTACTATTTCAAACATGGGAGGATTTCTTAGAATTACCCATTTTTTTAAAGCATATAAGCTTGCAGGAGTGTTTATTTCCTCAAACTTCTTGAACACGAAGTCTTTCTTGCAAAAATTGTCCCCATGTGTTTGAATGGTTACTAGTGATTTGAACGGCATGTGCCAGTCAGCAGTCCATAGCTGTTTTGGGGTAACTCTCTCTTGGTGTTTCCCTTTAAAGCTGCTCCACTTTGGCTAGAAAATTAAATACTCCTTCTATCCAAGGGGATGAGAAAAGCATTATTCTATGAGCACTGGAAGAAAAAGGCCTGGGTCATGTTTTTTAATCCACTGGCTGTTTGTTTTCTACTATTCAGAGAACAAAACTCAAGATCCTAAGGACCTAAATTCTGTACATCTGATTCTTTGCATAAATTAATTGTGCAATCGAATTTTAATATTTTTACAAACACCTCCAAAATTCTTGGAGTTTGCTTTGCAATGGCTAAAGTTGCAAGTTATTTTTCCTTTTAGTAGTTTCTTGGCAATCTTTGGAGCCAGTTTGTCTTGGCATCCCCCTACCATATTCCCACTTTTCAGTATCATGTTCTAAAAACTGTGCTTACAACATTTTGTGATGTGTTTAATATATTTTTTTAGTTCAAAAATTTAACCATACAAGAACATCTGTGAGACACTTGTAAATTTTGTATCTCTATGTATTTTTAATTTTGATAGGTTCAACTATTTAGGACTTTATATATTTATTTCAGTAGAGGACTTAAACTGACAAATATTTTAACTTGGCGAATGCCCAGATTTTTTATAAGTGAATCCATTATATTCTTCTAACATCTGCTCTTAATAATCCTGAATGGTTTTGGTTTGTTCTACTTTTATATGAAGTTTTCTATTTATTATTTTTTTTACCTAAAGTTCCATTACAGAGATTGGATGATTCTTATCTCATTGATGTTGCTGATAAAAATGGACCCTGCTTCCAATGCGAATTAGACTATAAGACAAAAGAGAGTCAGTTTTAAAATATTTAATTCTAAGACAAAATGCCTTCTAAAGATTAACTTAACACTGTGACAATAAATAGTATAATCATTGGCCAAATAAGTTCTCACATTATAAAATTCCTCTAAAATTGCATCATCTGGAACACACAGGGGACAGGAAAAGTTAGGAAATTTCATCAGAAATTCCTTTTGCCTTCCCTTCAAGTACAACAAATGTGTGACAATTTAGAAAACCTGTTTCGTAAATTCATCAGGTATTTTAAAATAGGTATTTTAAAATCCTGTCCTGTTATTTTTAAAGGAAATTTCACAAAGAGCAAATGCCAAACTAATTTTTTGTAAACCAAAATATCGTCTGGAATATATATGACATAATTCTGAGCTATCTGACACTGTGGAGTCTTTTGCTGGAGTACTGTTTAATTTTGGCATGACACTTCAAGAAGGATGCAGGCCACCTGGAAAGAGTACTGGGGAGAGGAACAAGAATGATCAAGAGTCTAGAAAATGTGACCTACAGGAAAGATGAAAAGAACAGCCTGTTTATTTTTAAGGAGAGACCTGAAGCACGATACAGTAACAGTTTAACATAACTTTCCTGCTACTAAGAGGCAGTAAAGAAGCCCTTACTTTGGTCTGCTGAAGCAGAAAGAAGAAATAGGCTGAAGGTGCAGCAGGAAAGATTTTAGTTAATGCAAGATGTTTTGGTTAAGGTAGGTAGTTAAAATGTTATAAAGTTAAGCACCAAGAGGCTGTGGAATTGCCACCACTGCAGGTTCATACAGTCTACACAAGTATCTGCCAGAAGTAATTTAGGTGTAATTATTTCTGCCATATGTGATACGTTTGGGATCTGATGGCTCTTAAGCTCTCCATGGAGATCTCGGGGTGTGGGACAATTCGTCAGCTTGTTCTTTGACAATTCATTTCATTGGGAAAAAACAACCAAATAAACAACAAAAAAAGTTTAAATACAAGGAAAATTGTTTAAAATGAAATAAGAAACAAGATAGCACTGGAAGTGGCCTTCTTTCAAAGAACACCCATTCCAAGCTTCTCCTCAAATGTCATCTCAAAATAAGTTTGGTGTTCTGTCTGTTTGGCTGTTCTAAAACATTCCTGGAATTCTGGTTTAAAAATGCCTTCTGCTTTTCAGCCTAAATGTAACTCTGTACAGGATGGGATGGGATAACATGGGATGGGATAAGATAGGATGGGATGATATTGTTGTTGGGCTAGCTTTTTCCTTTCTGTAGGTTGAACAGCCCTTCTATTTTCTGGTTTCCCACAGTGTAAATTCAGCCAGTGGTGTCAGATTAGAATCATAGAATCATAGAACAGTTAGGGTTGGAAAGGACCTTAAGATCATCTAGTTCCAACCCCCCTGCCATGGGCAGGGACACCTCACACTAAACCATGTCACCCAAGGCTCTGTCCAGCCTGGCCTTGAACACCACCAGGGATGGAGCATTCACAGCTTCCCTGGGCAGCCCATTCCAGTGCATCACCACCCTCACGTTAAAGAACTTCCTCCTTATACCTAATCTGAACTTCCTGTGTCTAAGTTTGAAACCACCACACCATGTTCTACCACTACAGTCCCTGATGAAGAGTCCCACCATGGCATCCTTATAGGCCCCTTTCCCCCCTTTTACATTGGCTATTTTAGTTTTTTCTCATTAGAAAAACTTAGACATTCTTTCACTACCTCTTTCCAGCACTTCTTTCTTTGTTACACTTCCCACCAAGTAATTTTTTGAAGGAGATTACAGCTTCTTGCAAAAAAACTCCAAATGAAAGGCCTTCTCCTGCATGCTTTTACATTTAAATACACCGTTCTTGGTATCGTTCTCAAAGCTATAAACAATATGATTGTAATATAGTCTATATCATCGATAGTAATACATGAATCTTAGGCTATGAAAACGATAATATTTTCACTGGTTTCATTCACTTATAAATAGAAGAATAATGAAAATTTAGGTGCTTAATGTTTAAATTAATGCAAAGGAGATTCGTGACCCACATACATTACTGTTGTTATCATCCTTGGCTTATCCATTAAGCTACTGGACTGTTTTTTCTCTCTGCCATTGAAATTAGTGTTACATCACTGTGGGTTTCACACCATGGTTTGGGAACTACTAACATAGGTGTTCATTTTGAATGCTGGTCAAAGCCACAGGACAACTTTCAAACAGCATTTCTTACATAGGTAAGTATGGAAAGAGTTAAGGAAAGCCCTTCCCTCCAGTTTATGTAAGATTTTTCTGGATTATATTTAAATGTGGAAAAACTTGGAAGAAACTTCAGAAAATACTGTCAGATGAATGTCTTGAAGTGCCCGTGTACAGCTGTGGAATACCTTCTTGTTGGTGAGAGGTTCTGCCTGGATTTGCAGATGAAAACTTTCCTTTCCAGCTCACTTGGGAGGCAGATGTGTAGGTCTGAATGTTACTTTATTGTCACTTCAAGTTCCACAGGCTTACCCATAGGCTCAGTCTGGAGCATTCGTCTAATGTTAATGCTACACAACAGCAAACATTTCATTGTTTCCTGAAGTATCAAAATTGACCATATCCAATTACTCTTCACTATAAAACATGTGCTGAACACTGCAGAGCTTTTTTTACTGTCCAACAAAGATGAAGTTAATTAATTTGAGGAATTGTTTAGAGGAGATGATGATAGACATCTGAATCCTGAGTTCAAGACTGGATGATGACCTGTGATGCCTTACAGCCTCAGTTATTCTGTGCTTCATAAGCCATTGTATGTCTTTGGACATATTAACAGCCAACGTTCTTCCTCCAAGGAGGTATGCATTTGTTCAAACAGTAGCCCTTGTATATATTAAGAGATGTTCTCAGATACTGCCATGATTAGAACTGTTTGCTATTTTATGTCCTTTACTTATCAAGGTGCTTTTTCTAACAGAGGCCTTTCACCATTAACAGTTAACTTCAGTAAAATAATATTTTTTATTCATTGTTGCATGAGTGTCTTTCTCAAGAGTGCTTTCTCAAGTATGCTTTTCTATTACAAATTATCTCCAAGTTGGTACACACTCCTTGCTCTTTATGAGTTAGTCATTATAAAGACATTTTTGTGATCTTGTGGGATTGGCACCCTCCTACCAGAGAATGGAACAATTCCCTTAGGCATAGACACCTCTCTCTGATGTTAAGATCATTACAATATCAACTCATGTTGCAATATCATCCAGTGGGATTTGCATGGAATGTCAGAGAGGAAAGTTGCCCTGTGCAGAGAAGGGCATTCACATCAGACTTCTTTCAGAAGAAGAAATTTTAGCATCAAAGAGGATTCTGATTCTACTGATTCATCTGAATCAGTAATTTGTCTTCTTAGTTTACCAGTCAATAATATTGCTGTTGAAACTTTCCTTTGGTTTCCGTTCCTTTTCTCATGCCTCTTTATTGTTTCTAGGTTCCCAAAAGATATGAATGTGTCACAGCTCCAAAGCAGCAAAGGCTGAGTGCCAGTCTCCTTCAGCTAACAGAAAATGAATGTTCCAGAGCAACACACTCACCACTGTCTCCTCCGTTCACCACCACCCCAAAAGTTTATACTGCCATCTTCACAACTCATCCCAGATAACCTCAGATAGATGTCTTGGATGTCAGTGTTTAGAAAGCAACAGACTGTGACCAATATGCTGTCAGAGGATGAAGCTGAATTAACTTGGACTTGTATCGGTTGGGTATTAAAGGAGAAAACAAGTATGGATATAGCACCAACCCTCAAATCTAGAAAGAATAATCAGAGTAGGGCTCCTGCCTCTGTGCAATGAGATACCTCTCTGCAGTGCTTTCTTGTTTTGCTGACAGAGAAGCTGTAAAGTGTTGTGGGACAAGCAGTATGGTGGGGCGATCAGTGTGGTGGAGACTGGTAGACAAACCGGCAGGCAGTATTCCTGGTCCCAGCGTCCTGCTTTGTTATAGCTCACTTGCACAGCAGGAAAGAGGACAATTACCCACAGTGCCCTGAATGTCCCAGGGTGGGCAGAGGGAGCCAGGAGGCTGTCATCGGCTTCCTGTGGGGGACACCTGAGCAGAAAGTCTCAGTGCCAGGCCTTGACATCAGAGTGTGCATGAGCTTTGTCAGGACCAAGAAGACATGTATATGTTGTATATCTACCACTGCACACTGAAGGTTCAAACTCAAACGGTTAAGGCGTGGGTGTGCACAACAGGAATGCACACACAGGGGAACTTTATTAGAAGAATGGGTTCGATCTCATCAGTGAGTGCTGAAGAGGGACAGGTCAAGACATTGGTGTTTTGGTGGAAGGTGCCTTGCTACTCTGGTGCAGGGAAAGGGCTCGCCCTCAGCTCTGTTTCTCAACAGCTCTCCCCTTCAACATCTGCCTGAGTGGTAGCTGGGAGGAATACGTGCGTGTGTCTGTGTACACACTATAGCCAGGCATTCATCTTTTTACATTAAGACCTGAGTGATGAAAAATATCTTCCTCATTGGTACAAGTCATCAATGTAAAATATTCTTGAGTAGGCACAGAGTCCTCCACCCTTTCCTTTCATCTACTTTCATATGGTTGTTCATGCTCATGAGCACATCTTTTTCTATAACTCCTGACTCACAAGTTACCAGTGTTATCAGAACTGGAGAGCAGAGTCTTCCAATGGCTGCTCAGGAGTGTGGAGCACCAGACCATTTTCCATCCTCTCATCTTTCCCCCTTTCTACTCTCCCACTCATCCGCAAGGAGCAGCTGCACTATTCACTTTCAGCCAGAAGGGAAGACAAGAAGACAGCTGTCACGCTATGAATCAGATTTTAAACTGTGGTTTCAAGGGGAAGATTTTAGCTTTATTTCCCACTTGCAGAACAAAGAGCATCTGTTTTTGACACTTGCAGTTTTATGCTGATTACAGATCCAATTACAGATTCTGTGTAGGGAAACTGATTTCAAATAGCCAATACAAAATACTCTCCTTACATTTTTTCATTGATCAGGTCACTGTGAAATTAAATTCAAGTTATGTATGAAAGAACAGAATGTTTAAATGATCATGAGAGGTAGTATGTGTGATTCCCTTCAGTCCTGTAAATGGTGTGACTTGAAACACTATAAGCAGATAGACTGGTTATTGGTTTTATTGTTTTATGGAATTTGAAGACAGCAAGAGCTGAAGAATGAACAGACTTTGGCTTGAAAAGTGTTCATGTGTGCTGCCGTAGTGAGGGCTAAAACAGTTTCTTGGACACACTGGGAATCAAGAAAGCCAAAAGTGAGTCACATGGACGACTGCAGACATCTCATTTAATTGTGTAATAATACTACAGCAAGCACAATTGGAGCAGCCTTGCTGACCTCACAGCTGAAAGCACTATTTAAGATCTGGCTACCAGATGTTCCAATAGGATCTAGCCAGCTGCTAGCAGAGTTTACCCTGAGTGTTTTAACAGGAAATATTTACAGCCTAATAGTTCAGAAGAGATGATTGCACTAATTTTCTTTTCTGCCCTGCTGTGGGACAAGGCTCAAGCATGGGGATTCAAGGACGGAGTGCTGCATAACTCCATTTGGTTAGGTAAGAAATAATTTAATCATGAGTGTTTTGCTGCAAAAGTCACTGTTTGTCTAACAGTATAGAGATGAGCACCTAGCAATACAAACTTGAGACACACATTAATATTAGCAAAATCCTGCACTGAAACGTGATCGTTTTATCTGAGTAGTGACTGTGAGTTCTGTCCTTTTGAGCTTACTATTTGTATTATTTCTCTGAAGTGCAGGAAAAAGTAGGTATGGAATATTTCATCTGAATGCATTTTCTTACAGCATGAGGTAAAGTGAAAACAGTGTTAAATAACAGTTGTTTTTAATGAAGGAAAACGAGTATGAAAAGAAACATTTGGCAAAGGAATTAATTACTTTCTGCATGAACATACTTCAAATGCCTGGGGTCCTACATATGAAACTAAATGGTCTGGAAATAATAGTGCTAATATTTCTTAGGTTTCTAGAAAAGTACAGCAATGTATGTGCTTTGGCCGTTGGTTTGTTCACATCATTAAACAGTGGAGAAGATTTCAAAAGTGCTACAGAAAATGCTGGGGGAACAGTTTCTTTTACCTGAGGTGGGTTTAAATAGCTCTTAGAGGTTTTTTTATAGATCCGTATAATTATCCAATACAACAGAAAAACACATTCAGAATATGGCCACATAAAGAATGCCAAAACATAAGCACACACTGAGCGCTCTGTTTTATAGACAAATGCATAAGAACTCCTTTATCCTCTCTAGAATGTTGTGTGTTTCTTTAAGGGCTTTGAGGAATTCCTGTAGCTGGTACCCATTTCTGTTGTGCTCAGATGTTTCATGGGGGATTGGGGCCATGCTTTATTAGCTGGTGCAGCAGCCACATGACTCTGGTCCCTTCTCGGAGGACCATGTAAACCAGATGATTAGGAGATGTGATCTATATTTTTTTTCCATTTGACTGCACAGTTTTAATGACTTCTCTTTCCTTCTGAACTTGGAACATGCCTGCTGTTTCATGTAGTTGCTAAAGGTGCTCAGTCTGGGGAGAGCTCCAAGGCAGGACAGCTTCATGCATCACCTCAAGTGGCTGCCATTCAAAGAAAGAGTGACAGAAAAGAGGCTTGTGTGAGAAACAAGCAAAGCTTGTATTCTTGGCTGGACTTAACAGGAAGGAGACACAGCAGATAGGTAGGACTGAGGCTGTGTTAGGCCCCGATGGTAGTGGCAGAGGAGGTGAATTTTATACAAGCTGTGATGGGTATTCCCATACCAAAGGACTGTGGTCAGAGTGAAGAGCAAAGGAGCTTGCTGAGTCAGTCCCCTTGTTTACCTGTACCCTTGCAAAGACTGTCTCTGCACAAGAGAACAGCATGTGGCCATGCACAAGTCCTGTCAGTGGTTTAACCATTCTCCCATTCTCTGACACAGTTTTTATCTCAGCCAGACAGTGGTCTTCTAAGGCGTACTCCAGCATAGTGCCAGCCACCCTGTATGCGGCGCTTAGGGACTGCTACAACATACACAAGAATCTGTGATAACAGTGAACATTTAAGCAGTTTCATGATCTGAAGTCAATTTGAAGGAAAAAAAAACCTCATTCTTTAAAATGAATAAACAGAGTGTTAACTGGAATACATAATAAAATGCTGGTTTGCTAGGCCTTTAGCATTTACCATGTGAGTAAATAAAAATAAACCATGGAGTAAAATTAGTGATATTCTCTAAATAAACAAACACATGCAAAATCTGGAACCACAGTTTTCGACCTTGAAATAACCACTCTTGTCTCCAGGACTCTGTTGAAGCTCCTTTAGGAATGCACCATCTAGTATAACTACAGCAATAAAGTCATTGAAACAAACCTCAAAATCCAGTTAATTAAATTACATGTGGCATTCAGTAACATTGTATATAAGTGAAGAAAAATTAGGCAAAATCCCAGACATCCAATATATGCATCTTTGTATTTTAAAAAAGCCAGTGTAACTTGAACTGTAAAACAAGTAACTGCAGTCTCATACTCATGATGCACAGGCATTAAAGCAAGAACCCCTGTTCCCTTGAATAAAACCTAGGAATGTGCAGTGACATCTGAGCTTTGCTTATCTCCTCTTCTTCTGATAAAGCACTATCAAAGGCCAAACTGAAAATGAAGGGAGTTTTCCATTTTTCCTTTATTCCTCAACAAATCATCAGCACAAATAAAAAATCTTGAATTACTGGCAGTCTAGAAATGCTCATGTCTTTTTCCTTCTCTCATTACAAAACATCTTTTGTTTTCTCGGTAAGCATGCAGGCCTGCTGCAGCTGACTGGATCACCTTCTTGTTAATGTTGTTCTTATGTGAATGGAATTTTATAGTTGCTCGCTTTTTGAGACAAGCACATTATAACCAAGGGTTTATTGTGAACTGATGAGAGGATTGCCCAAATATGCTCATACGCTTTTCTGAGTGCCAGTTCTCAGAACCACAAAGTAGGCTTCCCAGGAGAGCAACTGCTCTCTTTGTGTCCTGAATTTCCTCAGTGTTGGCACACCATATGTTAGAGTGGTTTAGGGGCCATACCTACCCCATTTGGCAGAGTACTCTAAGTATGACTGTGCACGTCAGCGGGGGCCCACGCCAGTAACTCTACACAGCCCTCCTCTGCTTAGAAGTAAAATATTTATTTTTATTTAGCATTTAGTGTTTGTGTCATGCATATTCAGGGTACTTTACTAGGCCAAATTTTATGCTTGTTGTGTTTGTGCAGAAAAGATTGGCTATGTTTTACCATCTCCTACTGCTGTGGGTGAGTAGAGGGTCACTGGCCTTGCAGGATCCCACTGTCTCTGGGCTTCAAGGAGAGATCTTAAGAAACCTGAGTTGGAAGAAACATGTCCTGTCAGTCATGGAGCCTGTGACCTTTTGAATAAGAACCAAAGAAGAAAAGTGAGTGGAGAAAGCCCTGACAGAACAGGGGTTTCAGGCAAAGAGGAAAAGAACTTTGCTGGAAGTTCCCACTGTTGTCCAGGAAGAGGAGATTTCAGGCAGGTCAGGTAAAGAGAGCAGTCTTCAAGCAGAATCCTCCGTCAGAGCAGATGCCCAGCTGAAGCTGGGGCACGTCCCGCTCTGTAGTGCTGGCCCCATGGTATTTGAACAGGACACAGTTACAAGTGTAGGCATGTGCTTGGACTTTCAAGTAAAAACAAAACTTCATGGAGTTTTTAACCCATAGCCATGGTATTGTCTTCATAAAGACCATCAGTCATTTGCGTGTTTGTGTGTGTTTGTGTTCAAATTTGACTGTGAATATGTGTACAGATTTATATATATACATACAGATAGATAGACATGTACATATATATTAACAGTTAACACATAAAACGCTTTGACCTAGGTCTGGTTTTGCTGGTGCAGTTTATCTTTTGGCATATCCCCTAATGTAATTAAAAAGGAGGGGAAAATGCTGGTGAAAGATCTAATCAGTTAATTACAGTATACTGTCAGGGAATACCATATCATTAAACTGTGACACACTGAGCCATCACCAAATCACCAAGCTTGGTAGCATACATGTGTGTGGTCCATCTTCCCAAAGACTGCTTTTGTTATGTTACAAAGGAGTAACAGGGATACAGATTGGTGATTGCTCTCAGCAGGACAACACAACCCACCAAGGTGTTGTGTGAAGACTCAGTGGTGCTGCTGTTGTTAGAGCAGCTCTTGCAGAAACTGTGAAGAGCAGATCTTTCCAGCAATATTCCAAAAAACATGATACCTGTCTGTAGTGACCTATTACTGTCAGTAAGTGGGGGTAAATACCTTTTGAGGAATAAGATTTAAAAACAACATTGCCAGGTGAAAAGTCAGTAGAACTGAAGATAGTAAGATTTTAATGTCAGCTCCAAGAGCAACAAGTCCAAGGAGGGGTGATTTCCCTCAAATCCCTGGAGGTAGCTCCAGCAGCAGTTCCAGGGAAGGAACAGGATGAGTCTTGCAAAGGTGCGAGAGATGGGGGCTTTTATCAGCAAGCATCACTGACAATAAGCTAGAAGACAGGTCTTGGTTTGGCTGTGACTGGTCACCTTTGTAAAGGTGGCAAATCTTAGAATTCAGCTGCCCCTTCCTTTTGACTCAGTGTAGTGGGGCAGCTCAGCTAATTCCAAGGGCTGCTGTGTGCTGCAGTGATCAATAATGTCAATGCCAGGCTGTCTCCTGAATGTGCAGTGAGACTAAAAGCTGTGCTATTTCCTGCAATACTGAGATTTCCAATTCATGCATACTGAACCCAATATAATCATCGTGTAAAGAAACATTGTATGAATTTATCAGGTTATACATGATAGACTACTGAGTGAATGAAAAATAGTACTTCCTCTTAATAAATTTTTAATTAAAATAGATTTTTTTTTTAATATAGCATGGCTTTAAACTGAAAGAAAGTAAATTTAGATTAGATATTAGGAAAAAATTCTTCCCTGTGAGGGTGCTGAGGCCCTGGCACAGGTTGCCCAGAGAAGCTGTGGCTGCCCCATCCCTGGCAGTGCTCAAGGTCAGGTTGGATGGGGCTTTGAGCAACCTGGTCTAGTGGAAGGTGTCCCTGCCTGTGGCAGGGGGCTTGGAACTGGATGATCTTTAAAGTCCCTTCCAGCAAACATTCTGTGATTCTATGAACCTGTGACTTTTCTTTGCAATGGAACTGGCTTCTTTGGGAAGATTTTTCCATGGAATTAATATATGTTATCTCATGCCCATGCCAGTAACATTCCCAGTGATGTTATAGAAAGCGGCTCTTTTCTCCTCACAGTCTTCTGAGACTACAGTCAGCAATATCATTTGCTTCCCTGGGCACCAGGCCAGTGACTGCGGGTCCAAAAACTACACTGGCAAACATCATTCTGTATCTAATAAAGGATCTCACCATTGATAACCACAATTCAGTGGTGACCATGTTTTTGCAAAAAATACCCTCACCTAGCCAAAACTACTGACTATGCATGTCCTAGAAAAGGCTTTCTTCCCCTCCCCCATGGTACAAATAACTACTGTAACAAATGTTTCCTGCTTTGAGTCTTTTTTTCAGTCACATTGGCTAGTGGCAGCTACAGCCAGCCATTTCTCAGATTATACTAAATATAAGAAAGATTTAAACAAAACTGATGTTCAGATCAGATGTGCAGATTGGCTCCAAGACAGATTTCTGTACATATGGCATCAGACAAGCGCAACATAAAAAGATTATAAAACTTGTATATTTGTACTGACAGTTTCTAGGTTTCCCTGGAAAGCTGCTTTATATTGTACTTGAAACAGCAAAGAAAAAGATAATGAAGAAAGTCCATTAATTTTCTGCACAGCAAAAATGTCAGCCAGCAATTGTTCTGGTACTGCCCTTTGTGACACAAGCTCAGATATTTTTACTTCACATTTTTATTCCCTTTAATTTCTGCCTCTCCTCTATCCAAGTAGCTCTGATTTAACTTCTCTGGAGATTCAAAACAAAGCTCTGATTCATCTTACAAAGACACTAAAAGTTACATCCAAAAGCATGCTGTGATAGCAATCCAGAAGGAGCTCCCCCTGAGCCAGATTTGATACACAGACCTAGTGATGCTGACACCAGCTGATTGTTCCCATAACTACTGCTTTCTGCATACTCCTAGGGGAGTCCTTCACTGCTTTTGTTGACTTTTTGTTGTTCAAAAACTCGCCAACCTCTGACTAGCTCTGTTGTTCAAAACTTCTCCCAAACAAAACCGTACCTTTGGGTTACAAAAACATGCCTTTGGGCTGGGAGAGTCATATTTTCCTGACATTTTCTAAGTGGCACAGCTACTAGCTGAACATTTTGTTTCTCTTCTCACCTGGACAGTTGCCCAAAACACAGGTCTTGGGGACACTGCCATAGGTGGTGAGAGCACACTAGAAGGTGGGTCAGCTGAGATACAATACTGAAATCATAGAATCATAGAATCAGGAAATGGTGTGGGTTGGAAGGGACCTTAAAGATCAGCTAGTTCCAAGCCCTCTGCCACAGACAGGGACACCTTCCACTAAACCAGATTGCTCAAAGCTCCGTCCAGCCTGGCCTTGAACACTGCTAGGGATGGGGCAGCCATAGCTTCTCTGGGCAGCCTCTGCCAGTGCCTCACCACCCTCACAGTGAAGAACTTCTTCCTAATATCTAACCTAAATCTCCCCTCTGACAGTTTAAAACCATCCCCCCTTGTCCTATCACAACCTACTCTTTTTAAAAGTCCCTCTCCAGCTTTCTTGTTGGCCCTTTAGATACTGGGGGACTGCTCTAAGGTCTTGTTAATCTAAATATCATGTCTCGCTTATATCACACAGAACGAGCTGCCGGAGTGTATCACAGGGAGTCACGCTCTGGGAAGTACCAGCTTACCTATGCAGAAGCAAAAGCAGTCTGTGAATACGAGGGTGGACATCTAGCCACGTATCAGCAGCTGGAGGCGGCAAGAAAAATAGGTTTGAAAAGAACCCATAGCTGTTTGCTTTCCACATTGTGTTCATTCAAAATGTTGCCAGTCTTGTAATTTCATGAATGTTACGAACTTTGGGACTGAGAGACTTGTGAACTCCCTGGATTTTGTCTCAAGTTGCGTACAGTTTCCCCGCTCAGTAACAAAGCACGACTGCGCCACCCACAAAGCTGTCAGGTATAACATCTGCGTGAGATGCTACACATCCCCCCAAGGACAGGGTGCAGCATGGCCCCAGAACCGGTAGCACCCAGCAGAGACCTGTCTAGCTGAGCTGGGAAGCCATGGCAGCTCTGCAGCTACAGCTCCTAGGTGCTGCTGGGGCTACAGAGGAAGGCGTCTATCCCCAGGGAGCTTTTGTAGCAAATGTGCATTGCTACTTTTCATATCAGTCAAGACGTTTTCACAATATTTCTTCCAGCCATATTTGCTCTGAGAGAGGGTGAGTAGTGTGCTTGTAGTGAAAAGTGAAGCATACTCTATTTCTATTTGATTCCTAATAAGAAACTATCCATTCAGAGCACTGGGAAAACAATGGAAAACATAATCCACTCTAAAAGTTTGCAGGGTATGTTGTTGAGTCAGAAGCTGGCTCTCAGCACTAGCACACATGTAGAAAGGGTGCTTTTGTCTCTTCTGAGTAGCTCATAGTACTAGGACGCCACAAATATGTTCCAGTTGATCTTGGTGAAAACATTGAATTGGTCTCTACCAGACAGTGAATAACATCGCATTCTTTGGCTATTGTTTTTAAGTTCTCAGCCACAAAATGTATTAACAGCATCTTTTTGTTTAGCGAGAAATACATGAGGCATTTCAGGTTAACTTGGAAGGATTTTAAGTAAATTCTTTGTTTTCTTAAGTGTCTCTTGTACGTAGTATTTTATTCATTCTCAGAACTTACTGCTCAAAACTCTTGCAATATGATTACATTTGTATGACTTGAAAAGAGAAACAACAAACATATTGGATATTGCTCATCCAACATGTAATCTGATTACAAATTCTGATACAGAACTTAAAACTCAGTACCCAGGAAACGATATAGTCCATCTGCATTTGATTTTTGTTTTCACATGAAGACCCAATAATCATATTGTGGAGAACACAATGAAATTTTATATTCTGTATTTAAAATTACCTTCTCAAAGTAATGTTCTTTCCTGTAGTTCAATTTCTTTTAGGCCAGTTACACAGAAGTAATTTATGCGCTTTTTATTCAACTTAGTTGAATAAAAAGCAGCGTTTCTTGCCTAGGATCAGTGTATCACACCCATGTTTCATTTTCTCCCCATTGCAGGATTCCATGTATGTGCTGCTGGCTGGATGGCAAAGGGCAGAGTTGGTTATCCCATAGTAAAAGCTGGAGCCAACTGTGGCTTTGGAAGAACTGGTATTGTTGATTACGGGATCCGCCTCAACAGAAGTGAGAGATGGGATGCCTACTGCTACAACCCAAATGGTGTGTTTAAAAAAAAACCATTGCTCATCAGGTCTGGAGTTATGTCTACATGCCATGCTACCTGGCTGCACAAAGGCACCCAGGCTCTGAATTAATTAGCTTCAATGCCATAGACCTGCTGTCTGAGAAGGGGGCCATGTTGAGACAAACTTATTCGGAGCCTTGCACCAGGCCCTCTCTGTCACTACCTATAGCTGACCTGGTTTGCACGGAGCTCAGTGTCTCTGCACCACATTGTTCCATATATGACAGGGACTAATCAAAGACCTTTCAGAAACTAAAAATGTAATGACATGCTGCTGTTGGCAGAAAAGGTAAGTAATGTTTCCAATGAGATGTGCAAATGTCTTGTTTTCGTTTTTTATTCAAATAACTAATAGGAGGTGTTTAACATTGGAACCATTTCCAGATGCTTTGCCTGTAAACAGACTAAATTTACTGTTAATCCTTATTCCTCCTTTCTTGAGCCTGAGATAGTACAACTTTTGAAAAAGAATGCTGACAGATCCAGCTCCCAGCAGTGCTGTGTGTGTGTTTGCGTGTGTGCACATGTGTAACAAGATGGAGAAAAGCTAATCTCCAAAGCAGAGCTGAAGACATAGTTTGAACATGACTGACAAGGCTTCACTAGATATGGGACACCTCTCCATTCCCCTCCCTTCACTACACTACAGATGACTGAAATACTGGCATAGCCACTGTTTCAGTTTAGCTTGATGTTTTTTTGTATAGGACAGAAAAAGTATGCACTGAGAAGAAAAGCGAAGCTTAACTGTTCACTGCTTGGCTCTCCATCTACTCCAAGTGTACTACCCTGCCTGGCAGAGCCAAAACATGGAGTTGTCCATGACGTCTGTACAGCTGTGCACATTCTGTTTGTGCTCACAGGGCTTGATCTTGTTTATGTGAGCTGGGTAGTTGTAAATCAAATAGCTCTCTGGGGCGGGGGACACTCCCAGATGTTCAGCATACAAAGAGAACTGCAAGAAAAACTACTTCATTCATTATTAATGCATGTAAACTGTCAGCCTGGCTTTCTCCTTTGTCAGCCTTCTCCAATGGGCTGAGAGGCAGTTGCTTTCGAAGTGCACTGGTTAGAGGACAAAAGGAAACCAGTACTGCCAACAGTCACAGACCAGGGAGTCTCTCCCATTACAAGGACATGTATTCACAAAGCCTGACTTACTACAAAGCCTCTCAGAGTTGTCTGCAGGTTAGGGACAAGTAGCCTGGGGGTACAAAGACAAATCTCTGATTGAACAGAGCCTATGCTTCTCTCTAGGATGCTAAAGATGTCAAGAGGAACTTATGGAACTGTTTGAAATGTACATCTCACCTAGAAGTGATCTGGAGCAGGAATCCTAGACAAATAGAAAGGCTTAATCACACTCTCCAGCTTAAAGCTTCAAGTCATGTGCCCTAAATCACCCTTAAAGAGTACCCCTCTGTTCTCTGGGTCTGAACTTGGGGAACAATAGCAAATCCTAAAGTCAGGCAGGGTGAGGTCCCCTTATTGGTTGGTCCCATTGTCAGGGAGCTGGTAAAGGCCAAATGGCCACTGAATCAAACTGTACTGAGGGTTTTTCCTCCAAAAGGAGACATCCTGAAGGGACTGAAGAGTGCAGAAATAACAGAAACATGGTGCAGTGTATGTGATCATTAGCCTTTATAACTTTTTTTTGTAGAAGACACACTTTCAAGAGGTTTTTGAGGAAAAAAAAAGGATGGAACTGAATGTCAGGGTGACTTGCAAGTGCAGCTGAAAAGCTTACAGTTTGACATAACTAGAAATCCCTAATGCCTCTTACATAAAACACTTGGCTCTGGCCCAAAGTCTACTGAAATCAATGAAAACTTTTCCTGGGAATTCAGTGAGTTTTGGATCATTCCTCTTGTTTCCAAAATATCTGCTCCCAGAAGCTAGGAATGACTAACATTTCTTGTGACTGCTGAGTGCTTAAATATATGAAAAGTGCTATCACACTGGGTGTCCCTCTGTGTTTTTCTACTGATCTGCTGGGTCAAAGTGGCCAAAGATTTAAACCACAGCCATACCCACAATGGATACTTAAACTTTGATGTTTTTATTGTTCTCTCTTTTTTTTTTTTTTCTCTTAGGAAAAGAGTGTGGTGGAGTTTTCACAGATTCCAAGCATGTTTTTAAGTCACCAGGCTACCCAAATGAGTATGAAAATGAGCAAATTTGCTACTGGCATATCAGAGTAAAGTATGGACAACGTATTCATCTACAGTTTCTTGAGTTTGATGTTGAAGACGACACTGCTTGTATGGCTGATTTCTTGGAAATCTATGATAGCTATGATGATATCAATGGCTTTGTGGGCAGGTAAAGCAAACCCAGCTTTAATATGCAAATAATCAAGTGATTTGTTTTTTCCCCCAGAACATTACTTCACAAGAAAACTGTACTACCTCATACTATTAGCACCTCTATTATGCCTGTAATACTTCAAGCAAAAGTACCTGACCTATCTTTACTGTCATTATTTTTACTGTCATTAACACAAGCCTACAAAAGGTTTCAGAGAATTGCACTTTGAAGCTTTCTGCTTTGTTAGATTACATGAAAAAAAGGTGCAAGACTTCTTAGCCTCTTACCTTAATTCTCATGTTATTTTATAGGAAGAACCCCTAACAATGTCAATTAGTATTTTGTGTTTGCTTTAACTGAAAGGAGGGAGATGGGGTGTTAAACTCTTAGCAAAAATGTAATTGAGGTAAAATATTTTCTAACGATACTAGATCAGAACAAGTGCTATATATCTTCTCTCTTGATACATTTAGTTTTCCTCTTTGCGTAGTTCTCACTTGCTTTTCTTCCATGTCATATTTTTGCTTGTCTTCTAGCAGTCAGATTTTGGTATGAAGTCCAGAACAAAAAGTGATAAAACCCACTTCCAAATTCCTGCCACTTTTCACATCCTCTCTATAAATCCTGTGTAGCAAAGCAAGGATTTACTTTGCTTTTACAGATAATTTTAATGTTTTTTCTTGACAATGTTTCTTAGCATCAAGCCACTGTTCTTTTCCTTAATGTCTTGTTAAAATGCTCTTTTTATTTCTTCTGCATCCTTTACTTGCTGTGTAAATTGAAGTGTTTGCTGCATTTCTCCCTTTCCTAAACCTGACATGACAAAAATTCTTCAGGCAATTGCATTAACCTGTAGTGAAGAATTACATATACTGAATACCTATAGCAAAGTTAGCCCCATGAGCTACAGCTCCAAAGGAAAGTGCAGCCTGAAAGCTACTGTTCCGTGTGGGTCTCCATGTAGAGGGAATATGGCATATTTGCTATGTTGTTTAGTTGTGACCATTTGTATTCTTTTCCAGATTTTGTGGAGATGAGTTGCCAGATGATATCATTAGCACAGGTAATATATATTTGCACTCTTTATGGTAAATAAAAAAAAAAAAAAATCAGCCAAAATCACCTTTTGTCCCTTCTTTCTAATGATATATGGTAAAGAGGTCCAAAGACAAAATCTCTGCTTCTTGGCTGGCAAGTCATAAACTGCTGTTCAAAACTGCCATCATGCTCATTTGTCAGTGCAATTACTTCTAAATAAATGCAAAAGAAAAACAGCCTGGTTAGAAAATAATCAGGGTGCATTCTGCTGGATTTACAGAGGTAGGACACCAATGAATGTTAAGGAGTTTTCATGCAGGCGTCTTCATGCAGCAGGTCTGTAATCAGTGACTGAGACCTACCTCTGTGCGCAGTCTTCATGCAGTGATGGTTTCCCATTTCAAGGACAAGGACTGCAAAGACACTTCCAAAGCCAGTTTTAGACGTTGTTCTACCTGTATGTTTAAACAGCAGGTCAAGGTCTGATCACACAGAAATCAAAGCCACTTTTACCTTTGTTTGCTTAAGTGTCACAAAGTTGCTGTAGCACAAAAGTTATGAGGACTACCTGTGCAAGCCATCTATGAATAGTCTCGTGCAGAAACTCATGTTACTGCACTCCAGCCCACAGCTGTAATCAGCACAAAGAGAACAGAAAAGCTGAACTGTGCCACCCTGATCTCCCAGTTTACACAGGCTTGGTACAGATGAGTAGGTAACGCTCAGGGGAGAGTGATACAGAAACCTCATCTCTGTGTCACCTAGAGATTCGTGAGGCACCAGACGTGTCTCACACACACAGTGTGACATTTCACAGATAGAGTGAAGCAGAGCAGCATTCTAAAGAACAGGAGATGCTTTGCAGAAAGCACTGGGTACAGCAAAATTTTATCAACACCTGGGCTCTGCAGACAAAGAAAACTGATGAAAATCTGCCAGGTTTTCCATGGGGCTAATGGAACTTCAATAATCCTGGGTCACAGCTTGGAAGTAGACAAACCATGTGGATTGCTCTAAGGATCTCAGAAGGAAGCAAGAAAGAGCACTTTAAAATTACCTCTGAAATACCACATTTTCATGCCACCCAAAAAAGTAACCTTTGTTTTAACTTCGTCTTCTCACAGGCAATGTGATGACCTTGAAGTTTTTGACAGATGCTTCAGTGACTGCTGGTGGTTTTCAAATTAGATATATTACTATGGACATGCCTTCTAAGTCAAATGATGGAAAAAATACAACATCTCAAGGAAAAACAAACTTCTTATCTGGGAAATTTGGTATTATGTGAGCAGAATAATGAGATACACTCATTAAGAAACATGTTTTAGAGCCCAATTCAGATATCTGTTTCTTCAGATAAGACATTTTCTTCATATCTTTCTTTTGATTTCTGCTTTATGTAAGTTTTGTTAAGTACAGTAGGAAATAAATTATAAAATACACTTATATGAATAATAGAAGACTTTTTAGATTACAAGTACTGTAAAGAGCTGAAGAATCCATTGTTACCAAAGATTTAAGAATTATTTTTCTATATAAACTATTTCTTCTCCTCATTTCTCACACCATTTGAAAAAACTTTGTGTGTGACTGTTTCTATTAATTTTAAATGTTCTCTCCTTGGTTTCCACCTATTTATTTTTTTAGATGGTTGCTTTGTTTTTTCCTGTTCTCTACATGTTATTATTTCTTAAATTAACTCATTTCCATGATCTCAAAAGGCCTTTGGAGTGAGTTTATTTTTAATATACATAAATTCATCTTGTGAATGACCTAGCAGCCGCACGTCATTGCCTAAAGTCAGAAGATTGGGAAGCAACATGAACAGCACAGAATCAATTATATCACCATCATAATTTTGTTGTGAGATGAATCAAAAACTACTCATTAATTTTGCAGGGTTTCCTCACTCAGAGGAGAGATGTTTAAATCCTTTCACGACTCTGATTTCACTTAGTGAAGAATCAAATGAAAGATGTGGTAATGTTAATAGAACTGGTGAAATGAAGCATCAGAAGAAATGCTGACTGAGTCCAGCAAATACGTTCAAAAGATCCTGTCAAGATGCTGTATGGTGTTTACACGGGTTTTAAAGACTGTACTGTTTTAAATTGATGAACATACACCAATCTCCATATGTTTTTAACTTCAGTTTAAATTCTTCATTCTGAAGCAGCATTAAAGCTACCTCTGTTTTAATCATGTCCTGAGTTTCCAATGAATTATTTTTATGTCTTGAGAACTTTTCAGGCTTTGAAATTATTTTTCTTGATTTAAAACAGTAAATAAGTCTTCAGAGTTTCTTTCTTTCCCTCTGAATGTTTTCTTGACCCCATATCTGCTGAAATCTTAACGCTCACTAAGAATCTTCCTGTGACATTTTTTTTTTATTTGGAGCATTGTGAATTCCTCAGAAAGAGTTTTGCACAAGAGGAAGAGGAGGATCTTAATCTAAACAGACCCATTAATTCCCTAATTATTTATTCTAATTCTTGGTTCTTGAATTTTATTTAATCTTTGAGCTTTTATTGTTGTAATTTCACTGGGAATATAATCCTGCTGCCCAGCTGTATTGGAGAATGATGTTGCAGCTAGTGCTGCAGCGTCTGTCCCTGTCCTCTCCAACACTTTATTTTGCTATCACTGCATTTAATGGGATTAAGCTGCTCCTAAATTCTGTTGGTACTTTTTAATCCTGCCACCTGGTGGGCTGAATAAACTTATTCACATCCTCTTAGAAAATGTCATTCCAGTTAAGATCAGCAAAAGTGTTTGTTAAGAAGGAAAATGCATGAAGAGAACTGTTAACATTTTATTTGTGACCTAGGTGGGGTTTTATTGGGTTTAGGTTTTTCTTTGTTGTTTCTTTAATTGAGAAGGAAAAGATCTTGAACTGATATGGATCAGAACCAAGGGGTGTAGAGGAAATATCTGCCTGTCTGAAAACCCCATGGAGTCAAGGGGATGTTGTGTCTGGGGAAGAGTTTCCTTCCAGAACAGGCATTCTTGTTAAGCATCTCCAATGCCACTACGACACCCTGTGGGCAATTAAGACAGACTTAGCCACTTGCCTTACTGCTCAGGCCTGTCTCTACCCCTGAGAAGCAGGGTTTCTCTGCACTTCACATATGCCACCACTGCTCTTATTTCATATTTCACCTGCAAATGCCCTGATGTAATTCACACATCGTCACTTGTCTCCTCTTTGTGGCTTCACCACAAGGTGGGATATACTGTGCACTGCTAAGTGCTAAGGTCTCCTGCACACAGACAATGGCGGTGGTTGCTGGGCAGCACTTGGTGCTGCAGCTATAGTGGGGAGCGAACAAAAAGTGGAGTCTGTTGCACTGACTTCTCCCTACTGTTTGGAAACCCCACACCTACTTGGTCCCCTGTGCCTCTCTTCTCCATCCCCATTAGATGGCTGTAAAAAAAAAAAAAAACAACTGGAAACATTCCAAAGCACAGACCCACATATTTGAGTCTTAAGGAATGAAGTTGCTGTCTTGAGACCCCATCTGCAGTCCTGTGTCCAGCTCTGGGGCCCCCCAACATAAGGACATGGAGCTGTTGGAGTAATGTCCAGAAGAGGCCATGAAGATGCTCTGAGGCCTGGAGCACCTATGCTGTGGAGACAGTCTGAGAGAGCTGGGCTTGTTCAGCCTGGAAAAGAGAAGGGTCCAGGGAGACCTTAGATCAAGTGCCTAAAGGTGCCAATGAGAAAGCTGGAGAGGGGCTTTTTACAAGGGCAGGCAGGGACAGGACAAGGGGGAATGGGTTTAAACTGACAAGAGTGCCAATTTAGGTTAAATATTAGGAAGTTCTTCCCTGTCAGGGAGTAAGTACACAACAAGCTTGAACAGGAAATCCCAGTCATCCAGGAATTCTAGGGGGGAGAGTGAGGGAGCAGCTGCTTGGTTCTGAGTTATTGGCTGGGCTTAAACCACGACAGTGCAGCTCTTTCTAGGAATGAGTTGATCCCTTCCTGCTGCTCATAAAAATTTCTTCCCCAGCAGAGTCTGGAGAATTTCCTTGTACAGAACAAAGTGGTACAGACAGTTCTTTGTCTGCACCTTTAGTGAGGCCCTGGCACAGGTTGCCCAGAGAAGCTGTGGCTGCCTCATCCCTGGCAGTGTTCAAGGCCAGGTTGGATGGGGCTTGGAACAACCTGCTCTAGTGGAAGGTGTCCCTGCCCGTGGCAAGGGGTTGGAACTGGGTGAGCTTCAAGGTCCCTTCCAACCCAAACCATTCTAGGTTCTAATTTCGTGTTTATTCAGCTCAGTTACGCAGGAACAGACGCTCGGCTGTAACCGCTGAGCAGATCTGGGAGATCTAGAGGTTATTTTACACTCACAAATAAACGTCCTCCAGGCTGAAGAAACCTCCGCGCATCACCCATCCCACACCGCCCTCAGCTCCGCTGGCGCCTGAGCTCGGAGTCGCCCCCTGGCACCTCCCTCCTCTGGGCCGCAGCCACCAATCAGCGGCGGAGGGCGATGTCGGCGCGCGGAATAAACGCGTATCGCTGTTCGATATCCTCCTGCTCGGCCCCGCCCCGCCTCCCCGCGCTCCTCATTGGCGCAGCCCCGGCCCGCGCTCCGCCATCTTAACCCGGGAGACAGGCTCAATCGCTTCGCGGCACCATGAGTGCTCCCGCCGTCGGCTCCAGCCTGCGGCCGCTGCTGGAAACCCTGGAGGACCCCGCCGCCCCGCCGGGGGAGCTCACCGACGCGCACCTCACGATCGTCAAGTGAGTGCGGGCCGAGGATGTCGCCTCACGGCCGCGGGGACAACGTGAGGGGGGCGGGGAGGCCCGCGCCGCGTGAGGGCACCGCGGCCGCCCCTATGGAAGCGCGCTCGGGGGCATGCGGGTCTGGCCCGGCGAGTTCTGTCCGCCTGGGTCGGGGCAAGGGGAGGGGTGAGCCCCCGGTAGCCGCTGCGGAGCGGATATAGGGGTGCGAGCTCTGCCTGGGTGTGCGTTCGGAGGGCTGAGGCGTGCTGTGGGGCCGCTGGGTGAGATCTCGGGCATCGTGCGGGCCTAGAGAGGGAAAAGGCGCGGGAGAGAGGGAGGAAGGGACGGACGGAGTCCTTTTGGAGGCTGCACATCCTAGAGTCTCTCCTCAGGTTTCCTGGAGTAACTGTTGAGGCTGGGAAACGGTAACTTTTTTTCTGACTGGAAAAACTCTTGTATCTCATCTTCGTGATTGGAAAGGTTAGAGGGCTTGGGTTTTTGGGTTTTGTGTGGGGTTTTTTTTGTGGTTTTTTTGTGTTTGTTTTTTTTTTTTATTATAGTGGGCTTTTTTAACTGCATTTTTTTTTTTTTGGAAGATACTGCTTAACCGTGAGGTTCTGCTTTTACCTGGATTTCTCAGATGTGTTAGTGTTTGCAGAGGCATTATCTCTTTCCCTCCGTGTCACCTTTGAGGTTATATCTTTCAGCCTTGTGATGCTTAAAGCTGTAACCGCTTAGATCTATCAGTGATGCTGATGAAGCTACAAGACTTTACAGGTTTCTAGTAATAACTGACCAAAAAAGTTCCGACTTAAAGACAGTATTAGGCAATGGCAGATTTCTCATGTTACGTTCTGGATGATTGCACTTAATACAGGTGTTTTGTTGTATGACACTGATTGCTAACCTTTTGTAGGGTAAGTATAGCATTTCTGTATGGATGTTCTTCAAATACATGGAAAGTCATCACTGTAAGTTGTCAAGTCATAATTTTCCTGGAGTGGGGAGCTTGCATTCTAGAACTGCATTTGAGGAACATGCTTTTGAAGCTCATCTGTTTCTGCGGAAAGTTTATCTAATTTTCAGCAGTCATGTCAAGTTTACATATTTTTAATGTTTTCTGTAGAAGTTGCCAGAAAAATGAAAGCCCTTAGTGTTTTGGTTTTCTTTTTGTTTTTTTTTTTCTGCATACTTTATAAGCACAAAATGCGTCATTAGTCACTAGGACACGTACTTTATAACGCAATATTTTACTGATATGTCAGAGTAACCTGCGAGGTGACTGGCATTCTTGCTCTTTAACTTCTTTGGTGTTGTGTTTTAATTTTCTGAAGAAAGAAATGGTTCTATATTGGCTAATGAATTGTGTGCGAGAAATGTAAAGTTATGTCAAATTATAACATGCTTAACCTGTGGATATCACTTGTTTTCCCTTCTGCTGCTTCAAGTCGCTTGACTGGTGTGGAAGGCAAAGGATTCACTGCAGATGTCAGAAAACACTTCCCTCAACTCTGCAAAGTGTTTAAGGTATGTCTTTTCCATTTCATTTTCTGTGTTTCAGTGTAGAACTGAAGATATGTTTAGGTGGTCAAGGTCAGTGGCCATTGCAGGACTTGAGGTTGAGTTAAATAATTCAAGCTAGTGACATAGCAGTAAGGGTTTGTCAGCAAAATGTATCTTCCATTACTGTAGGAGAAAGTAAAATATAGGGTCTTTGGTATATTTGGGCAGTGTTAAGCAATGAAATCTGATCATCTAGCCAGAAAAGACACAACGTATTCTGTTTGTCTTTAGAGACACTGGGAATTTAGAATATGCAGTAAATGTCAGATTCTTTTTGAAGCGTCATGTAAAGACTGTTCTTGGCCATCTTTTTTTTTTTTTTTCCCCCTCCTGTTTTAGATGTTTACAGACAATTAGAGTGTCAAGTGATAATACACAACAAGCACAAAAGAACTTTGTTTAGAACTTGCTTCAGTAAAGATGTTTAAATTACAGAGAGCAAAAGTGTCTTCAGCAACTCAGAATAGTTTTATTGATCTGAAGTATATGTGATCAGGAAGGGGTTCCTGCATGGGTGTGTTTTTCAAGTGTTTGCTTTTCATAGCTCTCATTTTACTAAGCAGAAGTGTTGTAATACCATACCATATTTCACAGTTACTTCTATAAACTGAGACTTTGTTTTGTTTTTCAGGCACACATTTCTAGTCAAAATGTAGAGCTAAGTAATGCAGCATTGCAGGCATTAGGATTCTGTGTTTTTAATTCAAGTATTACATCTGAATTATCTGGTAAGCAAATGAACTTCAGTGTGGGTGCCAGTAATGTGTGTCTGTGTAGGTGTATGTATATATCAGGAGTTCTTTCTTTGTTAGCATGTACTTTAACTTTGACGAAGTTCACAGTTCCCATGTGATGCAGTGATTTTTGTCTCTAATATGAGCAGTGTGGTCAGTTCATTAATCGCACCTTTTACAAAGAAATTGTTTTTTTTTCATGCTGTTATGCTAATACTGTTTACTGCCTTCTAGTTCCATTAAATACTTTGGTTAGATACTGTAATTTTTGGAATTAGTAATCAAAAACTTGTACAGGTGGAAGAACACATTTAGCATTTGGGGATGGCCAGTAGTGTTTTTCAGTGTTTGAGATTTTTACCTGGCAATTCCTGGTTGTTAAATCATAGAATGGTTTTGATTAGAAGGGACCGTTCCTACTGTGCAAAATTTAGCCTGATTTCCGATGAGGATGAGACAGCTAAAATAATTTCTTATGGTCCTTTTCCCATAACTTCTAATATTTTTTAACCAGTTGATAAATTGCAGTCGGTTTTGTTAGAGAAGGTCAGGCTTCAGAATTAAGTTCTGAAACGGGGCTTTCCTCTTGGTTGGGGAAAGGAGTGTATGTGAGCTTATGTTTATTTGGTAATGAGATTATTTACCCACAAAGCCCAAATTTGTAAAAAAAATTAGGCTTAATAGCTTTGAGTCTTAAAGGAATACATGATTTTTCCATGTGTCTTCCTAGTTGAATGTAAGGCCTATGTTAAATCTAATTGTTATTTGTGTAATGAGCTCACTGTTACCTCAGTTATAGCTTTACCACCATCTTTATTATTAAAGCCTCTTGTAGACCCTAAAATGAATTTATCTATGTCAGTATAGCAGTGATATTGACCAAAATGCTGCTTAAAGTTACTGGAAGTCCAAGAAGTTTCAAATAATTAAAATACTTAATCCTTAACTCTAGAGGTTTGGGGTGAAATTATCATTGAGTTTTACGTTTTTGTGGTTTCTTCTATAGGTAATACAGATGTACTACATTAATGGTATCTGTATATTAATACGTCTTTAGCTTTTTCACTACTTTATGTTGGGAGAAACTGCAAAAAAGTAATGTTGTTAAGTCGTGAAATCATGTCCGAAATCATGTCCATTGGGACTTCTAGTTGAATGGATCTTTTAGTAACATTAACTGAGGAAAAAATGAGCTGAAACTTGCTAAGAAGCTGATTGAAATTGCAGAAACAGAATCTGAGTGCTGTGCATTCTGCTTTCAGCAACCGAAATACAAGACTTGCTTTCAATAGTGAACAGTGTTGCTCTAAAAACTTCAGACAAGAACACTCGCACTCGGGCACTTTGGGTGATCTCTAAGCAGACATTTCCTTCTGAAATTGTTAAAAATGAGGTAAGTTTATTCAGTTTGGGGTTGGTTTTTGGTTTGGTTCTGGGTTTGTTGTTTTGTTTGGGTTTTGGTTTTGTTTCTTTGGTTTTTTTTTTTTTTGGTGGTCTGATTTCCTAGGGAGGTGAGGCTTGTGCAGTCTCTTGGTCACTCACTACTAAGTAGCTTTTGAATCTGAAAGTAATTTTCTGTCAAATTTGATGCCAAATGTAGAGCCTAGGTTCTTGGAAAAATAAGGGCAGCTGCAGAGGGAAAAGAACCAAGGAATTATTGCTTCTCCCAAGGGAGAAACTGCAATGTGAGCAATTCTGTTAGATACCAGTGAAGCAGCATGGGGGAAAAATGTTGTGAATACTCCAGTTTTGTGGCAGTTCTAACCTTAAAACTAGACCTAGTATAATCCAAACACAGGGCACAGTCCTGGGAAATGAAATTTCATAATTCCAGCTCCTCATGGAAATCCTAATGTATTTAGGTGCTGACTTTAATGTTCTTATTTCCTCAGGTGTCCAGTATTATTTCTACCCTGGAAACGATACTTACTAAGGGAGATGTACAATCTATGGTGGTTGAATATGAAGCACTTAATGTTGTTATACGGTATGTGCACTGCAATATTAGATTGTTAAAATAGCTTTCAAAAAACCCCTAGGTATCTATCAGTACAAAATCTTAGTGGCACAAGTATACTAAAGGCAGTTGTTTAAAGTACTCTTGCAATTGCTCAATATGTTTAAGATTCTTCCTACAGTGTTGTTCTGGTTTTGGCTGGGTTAGAGTTAATTTTCTTCTCAGTAGCTGGTACAGTGCTGTGTTTTGGATTTAGGATGAGAATAATGTTGATGACACTGATGTTTTAGGTGTTGCTGAGCAGTGTTTACACTAAGTCAAGGACTTTTCAGCTTCTTGTGCCACACCACCAGCAAGGAGGCTGGGAAGAGGGGGGAGGTCATGTTTTAACCCCAACCAGCAGCACAGCCATGTGCCCACTCCCCCAGTGGGATGCACGAGAGAACCAGGGTTGTGAAAGAACACTTCTAGCTTGAGACAAAGACAACTTAGTAAGAAAAGAAAAAGCTGCGCGTGCATGTAAACAAACCAAGGAATTCATTGGCCCCTTCCCATGGTCAGGCAGGTGCTCAGTCATCTCCAGGAGATTAGGGCTACATCACGTGTAATGGTGACTTGCGAAGACAAATGGCATCACTCCAAAAACCTGCCCTTTCTCCTTCCCCATCTTTACATGATGGCATTGCCTTCATCTGGTCTAGACTATCCCTTGCGTCGGTCAAGGTCAGCTGTCCAGGCTGTGTCCCCATCCACCCTGTCCCAACTCCTTGTGTACCCCCAGCCTACTTGCTGGTGGAGTGTTGTCAGAAGCAAAAAGGCCTTATTTCTGTGTAAGCTCTGCTTGTAAGGCTTGTCTTCCATTGGATCAGGCTGTAGTAATTCCTGTAACATGCAACTCAGGTCATGGATTATAACAATTTAAAGGTATTTCCATTACAGTTTCCAACCCTGGTCCCTCTGTGCCAGGTTATAGGGTTTAACACTGCAATGAACTCCTCCTCTTGCTCTTCCCCTGGCTAGCAAAGAGGGGTTCCTGCTATAGTAATTCCTGTAACATGCAACTGAAGCCCCAGGTTACAATAGTGTAAATTTATTTCCATTGCAGTCTCAACCTCTGGTCCCTTTCGGCCTGATCTATGAGCCACAGTCTCTCCAGAGATATACCTGTCGTGGCATAGACTTAATCATGGCGTAGTTGCTTTGAGGTTCACCAGCCTCTAGTGGCTTTCTTCATGGGCTGCAATGCTTTCAGAGATACACCTGCTTCAGTGTGGCCTTACCCACAGCAACCATCTCTTCAGGAGTGACCCTGCTCCACCATGGCCTCGCCCATGACTGCACACCTTCCAGGAGTGTACCTGCTCTGCTGTGGCTTTATCTGTGGCCATACACTTTGAGGTGCTTCAGCAGCAAAACTTTGTGCACAGCCACTGATGCTCGAAGGTGTACCTGCTGCAGCATGGGCTTATCCTTGGGCCACAGCCCCTTCAGAAGTATACCTGCTGAAGATGCGTTAAGATGTCCTGTTCCCCTCTGGACTTGTCTACAGATCACAGTCCCTTTGACTCAAGTTCACACTGGAGTTCCAGCCTGTCCAGTACAGCAGCACAGAAACAGCAGTGATGCCCTTGCCATCTGCCAGGCCAGGTGCATTGCCACTGCTGTTACCAAAACATCCCAAGGCACAACAGTCAGATGATCAGTATACTGGAAGTAAAAAACAGCCACTAACAAGCACTAGACTGTTCTATACAGTGAGGCAAGCACAGACACATGTCAATTAATAGCTAAACAATAATAAAAGCTGTGTATTTGGAATAGCACATTCCAGTCAAAACTTGTTATTGTGAATGATGTCAAAAAGGATTGTTGTGGATTAACCCTTGATACCAAGCACTATGAAGCTGCTCTCTCGCTCTCCCTCAGTGGTGCGGGGAAGAGAATGGGGAAAAAAGTAAAGCCTGTGGGTTGAGCTAAGGACAATAATTGAAATAAATAAAATATTATCATAGTGATGAAAAGGCAGGAGAGAGGAAAAAAAAAAAACAAGAAAAACAAGTGATGCACAACGCAGTTGCTCACTGACCAATGCCCAGCCAGTTCAGAAGCAGTGATCAGTTCCCCCTGACCCACCCCCAGTTTGTATACCAAGCATGATGGTCTGTGGTATTGAATACCCCTTTGGCTAGTTGGAGTCAGCTATTCTCTGCTTCCTCCTGGCTTCTTGTGCCCCAGCTACCTGGCAGGGCATGAGAGACTGAAAAGTCCTTGATCACAATAAGTGCTATTTAGCAACAACTAAAACATGGGTGTTATCAGCATTATTTTCAAACCAAAGCCAAAACACACCACTGCACCAGCTACTAGGAAATAAGTTAACTCTATCCAAGCCAAAATCAGGACAGGAGTGCACAAGAAGTTGGGAGGGGACACAGCTGGGGGCAGCTGACCCCAACTGGCCAAGGGGATATCCTATAGCATAGGTATCCTGCTCACTATACAAACTGGGGGAAAAGCTGGGGGGGGCTGCTGCTCAGGGACAGGCTGGGCATCAGTCAGCAGGTGGTGAGCAATTGCATTGAACATCACTTGTTTTCTATATTGCAGTTCTTTTATCATCATCATTATTATTTTCACTTCCTTTTCTGTGCTGTTAAACTGTCTTTATCTCAACCTGTGGATTTTACTGTGGGTTTTTTTTCCCCTCTTTCCCCCATCCCACTGGGGGTGGGAAAGTGAACAAGCGGCTGTGTGGTGTTTAACTTCTGTCTGTGTTACTGTCAGTACAACAGGGTGAAACTGGGTGAACTACTGTTTTTGTTCTTTTGCCAGTGGTTCTTCTGAACAGCTTCATTTGCAGAATATTCCAATAATGATAATACAGCAGTTGATTCTGATGCAGAAAGTAGTCAATATTCAAATAAACTTGCGTTGTTTTCAACAACTTGTTGAGAATTCTTTCTGAAGTCTCATGTGTGTTTCACAAGTTATGTTCTTACATTCTAGCTTTCGTTTTCATAACCTAATGAGAAATTCTCATTATATGGGTTCTTATTTTAAAATGTCTCCTTGGTGCTTTACAAATTTTACTGTAGTGTATCTCATAATACTGTTGAGATTACTGTTTAAATTCCATAGGCGACATTTTAGGACCAACACCAAGAGTGCATTATTTTGGTTAGCAGCACTAGAATAATCAATTTTGTCCTTGTTTGATATAATTTTATTAATAAATAGCTTGAGCTTATATCTTTACTAATATTTATTTTGCATTGAGTTTGAACTACAAATCCATTTTACAGTAAAATAGTTAAAGCAGTAATTATTTATTTGCTCACTTTAATACATTGGTTTTCTGCAGCAGAGAATTTGAATATTATATTTTACATAGTACTTAGCAACTTCTTGCATCTGACTAATTGTACACCAGTACTTCTTTTGCAAACCTGAAATGCAGTAGACAATTGTTTCTGGAAAATTACATGTCTTATTAAATGGTTTATTTTAATTACTGTATATATACATGACTATATGTGGTTATTAAAAAGTATGTAGTTCTATTTGAAAATAAATACTGGGTCTCAGGCTGGTTGACAGCAGTAGCAGGATAGTACTTTTGTTCACAAGTTAGGCTGATGACAGGTACAGTGTGTTTTTTAAGAACTGCTTGTCCTCCGGCTTTAATAAAATCACCCAAAAGACAGCAGTTTTCCTTAGTACAGCTGTAGTGATGGGGATTTGGCATACCTGTGCCAAAGAGAGGACACTTGGCAAAATTTAATGACTTCTGGAGACAGGCTGGTTACTACAGGCTGGTTTGAATATAAGCCGGGTCCTCCTGTTTGAGTCTTGCTGGCATGTGTGGGATAGTGTAGATGTCTGTCAGACTGTGCTCCAACAGCTCCATAATAGAAGGATAAAAAATGAACATTTGACTAGGCTAATGTACATTGAGTCTGTGCAAACCTGTGCTGCCACAGGATTTCAGTTGTTTTTCTAAAGCAGGTACATATTGTTTTCAGCATGCACGGCCTGTGGGAGCTGCTCCGTACTGCTAAGAACATACAAGGGATGGTTAATGTGCAAACTTAGTGCTTGGTCACTGATAAGGAAAGGATAGTATGTTCCTTTCAGGCTCTCAGTTTAGCTTGTTCACCTAAAAAGCTGTGATAGAATAGGTCAGTCTGTTCTGCTTTTAGAGAAGTTTATCTGAAGTAGCACTTCAGCTTTGCAGTTTTAAGTGAGCTGTCAAAATACAATTGTTTAGAAAAATAAAAAAAAAATAGAATTGTTTAGCATGGTTTCCTGTAAATTGTATGCTGAAGTAGAGCATTTATTGGTGATACCAAGATTATCTTTGCATGTCTGAGCAATCTATCTGTTGGAGATCTGTAATACCCATATTTGTTTTTTTGGATCTAGCTTAATGGAGCAGACTCCAGCCCAAATGGGAGAAGAGGCTGTGAGGTGGGCAAAACTGATCATTCCCCTGGTTGTCCATTCAGCTCATAAGGTGCAGTTACGAGGTGCTACTGCCCTGGAGATGGGCATGCCATTGCTCCTCCAGAAACAGCAGGAGGTGGCAGCTGTCACTGAGCATCTCATGACCACAGTAAGTAGGAATGCTCTGCCTTTTTTCCAGGGGCAACAGCAGTAGTCACTGGGGTTGTTGGTTGGTTGCTTGGGGTGTTTTAAATTTTATTAAAAGGTAATGGGAGACAGGCACTGGAGGCCTGAATAAAGATGGAGGCAAGAAAAGGCACCAAGTACATCAGCATTTTCCATGTCCATTAGAAGATTCCCAACCCTGTTTAACAACAGTGCACTTGGTCTTTTTGATGAAGCTTTTCATGTTCCCCTTCACTTTCAGAACTGTAGCCTTATTTATTTTACCTTATTCACTGTAGAAGTTAAGTATGTTTACAAAAAAACCCAAAAGCCAGGTGGGTTTTAGGGTCACAGTGTGTTTAGACTTAGAGAGACTACAAGTATTTCAGGAAATGGATTTTGATTTTGCCACTGTAAGAATAATTAAAACCAACTATAAGTTTCAACTGAGAAGGTAATCAGATGGTAGCAACATTTGACTGATTTACCAGCAAATGCTGTGTAGTACAGAATTAAATAGTGATTTAGCAAGAGCATTGTTCCAGGTTGGTTGGGTTTCCAGAAGCTGGTATGATTTTTTTTTCAAATAATTGAATATATTTCTTACAGAAATTATGTTTCTTTCTGTCTGCAGAAATTAATTTCAGAACTTCATAAACTGTTTTCTACAAAAAATGAGACGTATGTTTTAAAATTATGGCCGCTGTTTGTCAGATTACTTGGAAAGGTAAGCAGAAAAGTAGTAAGTTCTACAATCATGAGGCATTAGGGAGGGAATTTTTGATGACACATTATCTTAATTCTGAACATCTTTATCTTCAGACTCTGCATCGTAGTGGCAGTTTTATCAACTCATTGCTGCAATTGGAGGAGCTTGGATTTCGTAGTGGCTCACCAGTGGTAAAGAAAATAGCCTTCATTGCATGGAAGAGTCTAATAGATAATTTTGCTCTCAATCCAGGTAGATTGAAAAAGTTAACCTGAATTGTTTTGACTGCAGTCACTTTACGTAACTGGAAGAAAATATTCTGTCTAGTAGTGGTTGATACCATGGCACGTACCACTGGATATACACATAGTATATGGGTGGTGTATACATAGTGATGTAAATATACATATATACGCACACACACACAGTGTTACGTACTGTGTGTATATGCCTAAATTAAATTTGAGTTGGATTTTTGTTGTTTTGTTCTAAGAAAAAAGGGCAGTTTGATCAGTAGTTCTCTTTTTGTCTTCCATGAGAAATGAATAAAATAAAATTAACAAACATTCCTTTTGTAATTCTTTAATTGGTCCAACCAGCAAAAATAGAGAATAACATGCTGTAGATCTTACTTTGGAGTATGTGGGTTAATTGGAGAAGAGCAATGCTTCAGGATTCTACAGGCGTTAAACAAAGTTCCTCTAAAAGTGTAACTGAGACCTGAACAAGTCTTTAAAAACACACAATATTTATTTTTTGATTGTTTCTCCTTACTGCATGTCCTGAAAAGGCTTAATGTGGACATTTTTTAGTTTAGCTGAATTTAACCAAAATTGTAATTTAAATTTGTTTCTTATCTGTTCATTTATTTTGATCATTGTTTCCCATAAATTAGTTAACAAGGGACTTGATTCTATCAGAAGATAAAAATCTATGGCACAACTGGCGTTCATTATGCTTGTTCCAATAAGGCTGGTTTTTCTTTTACTGTGTCAGATAGGACTCTGACATAACAAGCACGAGTGAATTTCCTTCTGTTTATGTTGGTATGCAGTAGATTTCATTTCAGTCTCGGTATCGGAGACTTGCTATCTCCAGGGTTGTTCTAGATAACAGAGCAGTAAAATAGTATGAAGGGTTGGTGAATTTACTATTATTTTAGTTTTATAAATTGCCATTAATTGAATTTTAAGCTAAAATATATTAGGAAAAAACTTAATGGTTTAAAAAAATTTCCTCTCGATCTGTGGTTTAATTATTTATGTTGCTTAAGAGTATGTTTTTCTTGCTCTTCAAGATATATTGTGCAGTGCTAAAAGGCTGAAATTGCTAATGCAGCCATTGAGCTCGATCCATGTGAGAACAGAGGCTTTGGCCCTCACAAAGTTGGAGGTCTGGTGGTATTTACTCATGAGGCTGGGAACTCAGCTGCCTGCCAACTTTGAACAGGTAATACAACTGAAAATAGTCACAGCTTAATCAGCCTGTGTGGAAGGCGTGAAGCTACATCCCCTCTTTGTTACCGTAACTTACTCTGTGCCTGCTTTCTCCTTCTCTAGTTTATTATTAAAGTAAAACTCTTAAGGAACCAAATCTGACCTTTGAATTGGTGTGTTATGTATAGCACAAGCGCTTGGACTATATGTGAAATCTTTTTAAAGCCCCAAAAGATTTGAGACATATCTGAATGTTGTGTGAGATTCTAGAGGAAAATCTCCAGTGAGTGCAGAATTCTAGTAAATATAAGCACAGTATAGAAGGACTGCTTTGTCCTTTCACTAGGCAAGTGTATGCTTTGGGAAGTCTGCCACAGGAAAACATGCTGAAAATAACCACAAAACATTTAGAAAAATGCATATAGAGAGAAAAACAATGCAGGTGTTTCATTGCTACTCACATTATTGCTGGAGTATACATAATGTTTTTATTTGGTTTCTGAATATCATTAAATTAAACTTCAGGGAGGAAGTAAAGAAAAAACAATCTTACCTTTTTAATTATGGTACAGTCAGATCTTCCTAGCATGAGTTTTTGTTTCATCCAGCCATTTCTAATTCATGTATCTCTATGCATATCTTACACAACATCTTTAAAATGTTATTATAAGTGCCCAGAAAGTCTGGAACACTGATGCTGTGAGCAGCAGTACTGTCTATGTGGTACTTGAAACCTATGGTTATTTGTGGCTTATGGCTTGTATGTGTCACACCTGTTTTCACTGAGGAGGCTTGATGTCTTTGCAGGTTTGTGTACCATTAATCCAAAGTACTTTAAGTCTGGATTCTTCTCCTACATTGCAAGGAACTCCCTCACGTGTACCAGGCAACCAGAGTTTAGTCTCTGCAACCCCTGTACAGAAATCAGGTATTGAAATACAAACCTGCTTCCAACTCTGTTCCAGGTGCTGAAAGCAGTCTGCTCTAGTTAACACCTTTATGCTTTTTCATTTGCAGTGAAACAGTAATTTTTTCTGTGTGCTTGTTGGAGAGCTCAGTGGTAGTGATTTATATTGGTTAAAATTAGGCTGCTGTGGTCAGTATTTCAAGTTTATAAAATTGTGCTAATCAAATCATGTTGAGGACCAGTTTTGATGTCCTGAATTATGTTCTTTTGCAAAGGAGCTTTGGTTTGAAATGTAGCTTTTCATGTATTCATGTGCTGTTTACTGATGCCATTATCATTTCTATAGTATTTTTAGTTTCTGCCTGATTAGTAACCCAGTACACAATACAATCACAGTGCATCAGTAGTTTGGTCACTTGAAAGACATGTGAAATCACATCTACTTGAGCTTTACATCTTAATGCCTGAGATAAGGAATGGCCTCTTTTTGTCTCTGTATGGAAAACCCAGAGTTCACAGCTTGTATACACTGCTGTAGCAGTCTACACATATTCTATACACTGAAGCCTCATTTATGTTGTGAAAGTGTCCTGGATGTGTAGCTCTTCATTTGTTCCCTTTCTTAACAAAAAAAAAAAGCTCATCTTAGTTCTGTGAGATTGTAACTGAGGTCATAACCAGACCTGTTAGACTTGGGTTCAGTGTAAAAGTTTCTGCTCTTTCATAGCAGTGGAGTGACTATATAACTTGTGTATAGCATAGCTTGTGTCTTGCTCTGCAACCACAGCTTCTGTGGAGACTTGTGTCACCAAAATGAAGTTTGGCACCTAGGGCTGTGCAATCTTTGGAAGATGGTTGCTCTTCCGAAGTGCATGGTTATGACTGTGGTGTTAAACCTTACTTCATTGGAACTCATGCTAAGTTTCTGGCTGGCTTTTAGAGGTTCCTTTTAGCCAGTGCTATTCTGTGATTTCATGTTCATTTGGGCTTTTGGTCTACTGGATCTTTCCTTTCACTTGATTGCAGGTGAAACACAAGACATTGTTATTTTTCTTAACCCATATAGGTCCGTACCCGTTCACAAGTCCAGCCACACCAAGAATGAACTTGAACTGTAGCACAGCAGGACTGGTGGTGATTCCTTCCATTCAGCTTTTAGGAATCGAAATGCTGCTTCACTTCCTGATGGGACCAGAAATTTTAGACTTTGCTAAGCAAAACAAACTTGTGCTTAGCTTAGGTATATGAGTTGTATTTCTTTTTGAAGTATTTTCACATGATCTGAAACTGCCGGTTTTGCTGCATTTAAAGATACCTACTAGAATGAAATGATTTAAAACTGTCAGTTGTCATCTGTAATACTAGAAGTTGGGTTTATTTTAAATGCTGTAAGTGGACACAGATCCGTGATTATTTTTAAGGCTTGTCTTACCAGTAGACTGCAAAATAAAAGAGTTACAGAATGTGGTGTTTTTTTTTTTTTGTTCTCCTAGAGCCTCTCCAGTATCCGTTGATCAGTAGCCCTTCCTTTTTTTGTAAGCATGCCAGCACATTTATCAGTGCAGTTCAGGATGGTTTTATAGCAATTGGAAAAGAAGTTCCTGGTAAGAATTTAGTAGCAAAATTCTCTTTATTTTCTGGAAAATAAAATGGGTGAGGGAAGCACAAGGAGAAATAACCACTTGCTGTAATGCTTTGGTGTTACATTAAATAAAACTGCTCAGACTTGCTTTGAAAGCTTGCATCAGTTTTGGGTTATGTTAAAGTCTGCTGTTTTAACACTGTATTTTAACTGCAGTGCTGTTCAATGTTTTTATTACAAACTGAATAAAAATATTATGTTATCTTGTAGATTGTATGCTGAATGTTATATGGAAGGGCATAAATGGATACGTGAAAACAGCCATTGAATCAGGTAAAAAGTGTACTATTTTGTCACGGCTGACCAGTTAAGAGTTGTTCTTTAAGATTAGACCTTAAGTAGTGTTTGCTTCATTGCTGTAAAGCTTGGTTGTAGGCATCATCATCAGTCCTTTCTGAAGCAACAGCTGACAGTTTTTGTGATGCCTACATCTTTGTGTGACAAATACAAAATCATAGTGATCTATTCCAGTGAGGATTATTAGGGAAGGCACGAGAGTGTCTGACTGCATGTGCATTGCATGTAGCAGTAAGGAAGGCATTAAAGCACTTGAACTGCTTTTCTTGCTGAAGAAATCTTTCCAGTTCCAAAAAACAACCAAACTCCTCCTCAAGACCTTGGTGTTGACAAACGGAGACATTCAGTGTATTACTGAAATGAGCATAAAGTCTTTGTTATGTGACTGTTGCTACCTGTTTAAGTAGATTTTCATACTATGATGTCTTTAAGATGTATAGAAGTTGTTCCCTAATTTAAAAATGTGTTCATTGCTCTGTGAAGGCTTTGAAAGTCCAGAATATTCTTAATAATGAAATCCCTTATATTGAAAGATCTAACTGAAAAGCATAAGAGAAACAAAGTGCAGTGCTTGGATGGATGTAAAATTTCACAACTTTTTTTTAGCGTGTTAGTGTTAAGGTTGTTGCCTTAGGTACTTAGGTGTTGCCACTTCACTAATAAAACTTGGGGGCTTTATTTTTATTTAAACCTTGAGGTTTCAGTTACGCTGTTCTTCAGAGCGAGACTTGGTATCCGAATCTATCAAGTATTTGTTATATGTTTATAAATACACACAGAATATTTTTGATCTTAAAGTTGTAAGTAATTGTCAGAGTGGCCATTGTTTTGGTCTGCTGTAACTGTAAATATGCTTTATTCTAGGAAATAAGAAAGAAAAGCAGGGGTCGGAAATACTGACTATGTTGCTCCAGGCCTTAAAAAACACTGTTAATTCAAATTCTCTTCCTGTGCAGAAAATACTGGTAAGTTGGGTGGGTCTGTCTGTTTTTTGAAAGGACAGTTACTGAAATGATGGATTTTTTTTCTTATTTTCACTAAAGGAAAGCAGTTGTTACAGTTTTGTTTTAATTTGTGGTGTTACTTCTATTCTTTGTGTTATTTAACGTATTCAAGGCCTCAGTAAAAAATATTTACATACATTTCTTTTCTTTTTTTCCCCCTGCTTAGTCCCTCATTGATATTACTGTTAAGGAGTTACCTCCAAAAGTACTGGGATCACCAGCTTATCAGATTGCCGATATGGATCTTTTAAATGTAAGTCTGACTTCATTCCAGAACTCTGGTCTTTATATCTGCTGAAAGGTATTAGGATGTCATATTTGCACAAATGCACAGAGCACTTCCTAAATGGTGAGATCCAAATCTTTCAGGAAATCACATTCCATGTTCCGGAATGCATACTGTGTCTCCAGCCCTTGTTTCAGATGACTAAACTAACTGTCTGTAACTAAAAACAGTTATGCTGGAAGTACTGTAATATCAAAAGGGGATTGCTCACAGTCGTGTCATGATTTAAAATACAGGTTGCAGATACTTCACAAGGAGACTACGTCGTCAAACGGTGTAGTACTACTTATATACTGAACACTGATATGTTGGGGCAATATTCTGAAGTCAACAGAATTAAGTTCTTAAAGGTAGAATGTGTTACTCCTCAGGAAAAATTTACCTGCACAGAAGCAAAGCAGAGAATGTCATGCTAGACAGCATTATTTCAGAACAAATTCGGAAGTCATGGTGGGCTAAAGCATTCACCATGGTCTGCTGCAGGAAAAGTAGGGGTACTCATTAGTAGGTAGAACTACTCTGTCCTACTTTGGTCCTAATGAGCCCTAACGGGAGGGCTGCCGTGTGTTCTGTGCACTGTGTAGGAAGGGAAGAGCAGATTACAAGAAGTTAGAAAAATTACAAAAATGGAAAGTAACCTGTACGAAAAAGCTGAAGTGACACTTTCGTGTTTGTGTTTGGAGTGGGGCAGGCTAAGAAGGAGCATGGTACCACTTAGGTTTATTTAATATCTAAAAGGCTGTTTAGAGACTTTTAACATTGGATGATGATGAGCTCTTCTCTTAGTATGTCCACCAGTAGAAGGAAAGCAACTTGTTTATTTTGCCGCAGTGGTAATAAAGCTTTTTAGGCTATGGAAGCAGCTAAATATTTGCCTTGTTAGCCAGGGAATGCATGGATTTCATGTGGAAACTTTTAAAAGCAGACAGATATCTCTGAGAGAAGACTTAAGTGTAACAAGAATAAGTGAGTGCCTCAGCTCTTAAGTGAGTAGTATAAAACTTTGTCTACCAGAACTGGCTTAAGAGCTCAACTCTAAATTGCTCCCAGGTTTTCCCCCTCACAAGTGTTTTGTTTGCGTTTGGAGACTTTTTCTGACTTACGTACAAGTCAGAATTTCATTAAGGGATTGAAACTTTAACTGGTGGGTATTAAATGTGTTTAAATAAATACTTTAACATCAGTGACCCTGAAATACTTGTAATAGATTTTGGGAGCGCTTGTCCAAAGGCTGTCTTGCTGAATCCTTGAAATATGCAAATCTCAGGTTGCTCCCTCTTGTTCCAGGCATCATCACACACTGATAGCCTTATGTGCATCTGCCTTACCATGGTGCCTGTCATTTCAAAGCAGGAATGGCCAAGTACTCTAAAACCCAGTCTTTGAAATAGAAAAGTCTTTTGTTTCATTGATAGTGTAATTGGTATTCTGCCAAAGCACCAGGACCTAGCAGAAGCTTCAGGTTTCCAGTTCCATCCCCCCCACCCCCCCTTTTTATTTTGAAGTGTTAGAATTGACAATTTTTGACAACTTTCAATAACTGTAGGTTTCTGGCTTAGAGTTAAATGTAATATATAGATACATGTGTGAGGCAGTTGTTCCATTTTGATGTATATGTTGGTTTGACCTCTTAAATTTCTTTTACAAGGGAACACCAGCTTTATTCTTAATTCAGCTGCCTTTCCATGACAACCTCTTGAAATGCTGCGTAACAGATGAAAGGTATGTGGTGGTGGTTGTGTATAACGAGCTTCCAATAGAGCTTGTAGAAGTTTTTCCTAACTTCAGCTAAAAAAAACTATTTTACCTATTTAACTTCCTTCCCTAGGTTCTTTGTAATTCTGGAAACGCTTGTGGGTTATGTTTTGTCTGGGCCTACGTCTCCCCTGGCTTTCAGTGAATCTGTGATCTGCATTATTAATCAGAGTGCAAAGCAAGTGGAAAATAAGGAGCATCTTTGGAGAATGTGGAGTATTGTTGTTAATCCGCTAACTGACTGGATTAATCGGGTATAGTGGCTTTTTGTTCTCTTCCAAAAAAAAACTCAGGAAAAGTGTGCCTGTCTTCTATTTTAATGTATTTTTAGGAATTGCATGTCTTGAAGTGATAGTAACATTAAATAAGCAGCATTTTTTTAAAACATCCCTAACTGGAGTGCAAACATTTGCAGCAAGGTAGGATGAAGGGCAGTAGTGGTGGTTTAAAGTGGTTTAAAGAGTGATCACTCCTCAGTACAAAATCCAGTGTAGTGCTGGGAAGGTTCTCCTTTTTTAAGATGGTAAATGTGTGCTTCAAGCCTTCACTCCTTGAAATGCTTTTGCTGCTACAAAGGTCAGAAGCCTGTCCTCCAGGGCCTTTTAGCTTCTAAACATTAAGAGGCTTGTTTGCTATATGTGAAAATAGAACAAATACAAAGCCGAGACATTTAGGATGTAATTGGAAGAGTGTCTCTTAGACTTCTTGACTGGAAGTGTCACTGAATGCCATATAAACTAATATTCAATAGGCTCTGCAGATTACTTAACTAGAAGTAACTGAAATACGGGAGTTGTTGAACTCTAGCCCTCACTTAGTCAATAGACCTAAAAAACTTAGATTTTATGAAGGAAGCCTTAGGTGCTTTAAGTAAGTTGCTGTCATCATTTACTGCAACTGAAACAAAAACCATACAAGACATTTTCTGATTTTCTTATTCTTGGAATGAAACTTTCGGAATTTAGAAGCAGTGCTTTTTATCTCTCTTATTAAACAGTAGGATCAGCTTCAGCTCTTGAAAGAACTGAGACTAGCTGATTTCAAAATGTCATTGACAGTTGAGCTTGCACAGATCTTATGTACAGAGTAAATATATTTAAAACAGCCTTATTTGTCATTAAGTTTTCTCTAATTAGAAAATTGTTTTCTCTTTGCAGACTAATGAAGTAAACCAGGGGGATGCACTGGAGCACAACTTCAGTGCTGTTTACTGTGCATTGTTGTTACCAGTATCACAGATCTTCCCCACTCAGGGATTTCCACAGGTAACAGTGAATGCATAATGTTGATTAGTAACAATGTGGGTTTTGTAAAATCTCTGAGGTACTACCTGGTAGTCTCAGAGTTTGTAACCAGTATCTGTATGCATTGGACCACTGCTCCAGGGTTGGATTTCTTGAGTTACATCAGTTTTGACAGAAGAAGAAAGCTTAAAGCAAGTTATTTTCTCTTTGCACAGACATTGATATTTATAAACTTTTTCTTTCTGTTAAAGCCAACTATGAAATCCTTGTTGCGTGCTTGGTCAGACCTGTATAGAGCATTTGCTCGCTGTGCTGCTTTAGTTGCAACAGCAGAAGAAAACCTATGCTGTGAAGAACTTTGTGCCAAAATAATATCTGGGCTAGAAGGTGAAACTCCAGTAGTGAGTATAAACCGGTGATATTGAACTGTCTAAATACTTTAGCAGTTATATTTTGAATTATATAAAATAACCTATTGTAAACTCTAATGTAGTGCTTTCTGTAACTCAAAGTGGTTTAGGTGAGATAGAGAGAAAGCTGTAACGAAATTCTGTGTTACTAACAGGAGTTGAAATTGATATAAAAGAGTAAAAATAATGATAAAACATAAAAAAAGAGAAGTTAAGCAGTCTTTGGATTTGTATTCTAACTATTTAAGTATAAATGGTTAGTGAATGTCATCATGATAAATATTATTTGTCCAGTTCAAATGTGCGTATTTATAAAGTGACTTCAGGCTGAATTAACAAATGCCACAAAACGAGGCACTTTGATTAGGAAGGAAGGTAGAGTAGCACTGCAGCTTTCAGAGGGCAGAGCTTGCCATATTTCTGGTACCACCAACCTTGTACACTAAAATTTAGAGACTTTACTTCTGAAGTGTTATCAAGGAGAAAGCTTTTGAAAAAGGAGCCTTTACATTATCTTCTTGCCTGTTTGCAAGCCCACATCATGTGGGGAGATAAAGTGTCCATAGGTGTCAGTGAACATCAGCTTTGCAACATAACATCCTTTGTGCTTCCAAGTTGACCATCTTTTGAAAAGAATACTGTGAAAAGAACAAGTGAGAAACAGTTGAGAAAGAGAAATGGAATTTGCTGGATTACAGCATTCTAACTTACTTTGGATGCTGCTGTGTCCCAAATATAAGCTTCAGTTTTCACAAATCGATAATTAAGCAAGCTCAATTTAAACACCTTAAAGCTTCAGTATGTAAGTTATATTGAAACTAAACTTTATTTGGGCCACATTATCAATATTCCTTTTAAAAGCAAGTTTTGTATTATTTAGAAGATTTTATGATGGAGTGAAGAAAAACAAATACCCTTGGCCCATCTTTTTCCATGTACCACAAGCATTTGTGCTTCCTGAATGCTAGTGACAGTGTCATTGTTATTCCTGCAGTGACTTCTCTGAAAATCAGGTTTTGTTTTTAAGTTCAGTAACTGAAGTGCACACTGACATCTGGTGATGTGTTTTGCTGGATTCCTGGTGCCTTCAGCTGTAATACTTCTGGTGCACCTTCTTAAATCTAGGACTTTTTTGTGGCTGAATGTTTACTGGTTTGCTTCTTCAGATTGTCTGTGTGCTTATGTCTTACTTGTGTAGCTTAGGAAGACTCATCTTCAGCTTGTGTAAAAGTGTGTAATTCAAAATGTAACCTTATCTGAGTCTACCTGATAACGTGGACAGATTTCATCCACTTTTAAAAGCTGCTTGAATTGCTTTCCTGAATGGCCAGCATGTTTTCTTCTGTCACCATTGCTCTTTTGGGCTTTGCTGATGACTTCTGTTTCCTCCTCAGATGATTTCAATGATGGAAGGTCTCACTCATATTTTATCAGTCATGTCTGACTGCATCAACTTTGCACCATATGATACTAAATATCAACCAAAAAATAAATGTAAGGAAATACTTGAATATTGGGGTTTTCCGTGTCTTTTATTGCAGAGTTGGTAAAAATCAAGAGTTGTTGTAGATGCGGAAGTGATGACTGTAGGGTATCGGTGGTCTGTATATGCTACCCATGCTATCTAAACACCGAAGGGACTGACAAAAAAAATCATAAAAAGGAACTAAAAATATCACCCAGTATGGATATTTGAGTATCAGATCTTTCCTATTTGTTGAGCTGTTGAGCAGTTACTGTACAGCCTGACAAAATGCATCTGTAATGGATGTAAACGTTGAGGCCACTTCAGTTCTCAGTTCACTGTCAAACAGAGCTGGTTTCCGAAGTTCGATTTGGTGTTTTCATTTCTGATTTCATTTTTGCATGTGGAATCTGCAGCTTTTGCTTTGTTCAGTCGTAATCTGAGGCAGTAATGCTTGAACATAATCCACAGTCTAATTATGTAATACCTGCCTAAACCTGACAATGAACTTTGATGTAACATTTGAAGCTGCTTTGCATAAAAGAGTCAAGAATAGGTTTAACAGAAGACAAAAGGTCACTGTATGTGAAGTGTTCTTTGTTTTGTTCCCTACTCCCATTTACAGCTACTAAAGCTGAAGAAATGATTTATAAAATAATGTAATTCAGCATAAAACTCAAAGTACTGATGATTTCTCTGCCCCATATGAATTTGTTAAAATAATAAGACATTGTGTTGGACTGCTGAAAGAATTAAATGATTTAATTGGAAGTGCTGATGAGGAAAACCACAATTGAAGCCCACACTTAAAATGAATAAACTACTAAAACTTGATACTTCCACTTCCCTCCTCTTCCGCTGTTCCAGAATTTTTGTACCAGCTAGTATCTGTGGGGGGGTTGCTGTCTCTTTGCAAGTAGGCATTAAAGACACTTAAAAGCATTGTCATTTGTGCGACCAAGCAGAAGTATAAATAAGAGGAATAGGAGATATCTGTAGTGGGATTATAAAATGATGCAGTAAAAAATGTATGTCTAATATTAGGTCTGGCTTTAAATTGTATGTAGATACAGTTTGGGAAGCAGAGTTCAGTTTCTCACGTAGACTGGAAGTTCAGATGTGCTTTGTTGTAATTCATGTTGTTACATAGAAACCCCTAATTTTTAAAACTCTTTTAATGTTAGCTCCACAGACAACTACAGACTGGTCTAAGAAGAAAAAGGAGCCCCTTGGAAAGCTTGCCTCTCTGTTTAAACTCCTGGTGATGTTACTAAACTCTTTCCATGTGTTCAGTTCCAAAGAAATCTGTTCAGAAACATTGGTCTCTGTTGGTCCTTCAATTATTGCTGTTCTTCACAACATCATCAGCCACGTTTCATTGCCTTCAGTGATTGGGACTATGTTTGCAACTTTTTCAAAACCCCTGGCAGTGTGTTATGAAAGAACAAAGTGAGTATTTTAAGAATGGTTGGAAGTCTGGATTCATTGTGTTGCTGCATATTGGCGAAATTTCGTGTGGTCTGTGGCAAGCCATATATCCGAATAAATATAGCTCAGGGGGTTTCAGGGCATTGGCACTAATTCAGCTCTTGCTGAGTCTCACCTTTGAGAGCACCATGTCTGTCACTAGGTTCAGCCCAGCTGGTAGGTGCAGGTTTCGTATTGCATCCGCACACCACAGAAAGGATGTGTCTGCCAGGTAGCTGCTGAGAGCTCCCCTTTTCCTACAATTGCTGTGTAAACCTAGGGTGCTGGGGCTGAGCAAAGGGGCAGCCTGACCTGCGTGAGGCAGCGTGTCGCATTACAGCCCCCAGCACAACCCTGCCTGCCTCTGAGATTCAGTGGAGTTCAAACCCCCAATGCCTGAGCAGCAGCCTCCTTTGTAATGCTTGTCTTCAGGAACAAACCCAAACCTACCTAGTTGTATACCAAAGGAAACCTATAGGCTTTCTGGAAATCTGGTTGATAAAACTGCAGTCTCTTCAGAGTGGATCTGTTGTCATCTCTGCATGACCAGAGTGGTTGGTTTCTGCCTGCTGTTTATTTTCACTGCAGTGAAGGTACTTAACAGTGATGTATTTTCTAGTGGGCAGGAACTGTGTAATGTTTTGTAGGAAATGTAGAAATCATAATTAGTTGATGCGCGCTAAAATCCTGGAAGTTTTTAAGCAGAGGTATATACTGAGAAATGCTCCTGTGCTCTTTGCTCTACTTATGTGGCTTTGCTTTTTTAATCGTTACAGATGTTTCCTCCCAGGACATGATGGGGAATTATTGGGGGCTTGGTGGGAAGGGGCTGGCAGAAGGTGGTCTCTGATCTGTTGATGCAAGAGTTGCATACCTTGCTTGGGATAAGGAAAAGAGTGCAGCTTTTGTGGGTTTGGGATGAGAGGGTGGAATAGGATAGTCAATCTGTACAAGTTTCATTGAAACTTTTACTGAAACTTGAAGCAGGGCTGCCACCTCTAACCTAAAATTCATCAGGAGTCTCTGTCTCATAGGCAAGACCCTACTTGTTCCTACGTCAGGTTCAGTTGAACACCACCTCTCTCCATCTCCCATCTCATCTGCTTTGGTTTGAGCATTGTCATAGAATTATCATTAAAAGGGAGAAGTAAGTGCTGGAGGTATAATGTTGAATGAAGGCATATCCATGCAAATACAAGTTTGGGGACCTCTTCAGGTTTGAGACCACAGGTTAATAAACTGAACTGCTAAATGCAGTTTTCTCACATTTTTCAGGATGGTGTATCCAGGGATTTACTTATGTGAAATGGCTTCGTTTAGGCAGTACTTCAGCTTTTTAATGCAGATATTTATGGGGCCTGGGAAATCTGTTTTGATAGAAGGCTCAGAGCAAAAGGCAGTTAGAAGTTACTTCATAAGAAAACCTTTAATTTGAAGTTTGTACCAATTACTGCTGTCTTACCACTAGTTTCTCTTAATGTTAGCATGTAAGTATCAGGAGCATTAAAGGGAGCTTACTTGAAACTGTTCGTATCAGGAGATGTTTTAATCACCCAGTGGGAGGGTAGTTTCATAACATTATTTCATTGAGTTGTATACTAAAACCAGTGTGCAGTGCTTGAGTGCATGATGTGTTTAATTCTTTTATCTTGGGATAAGTGAGATGGCAAAATCTAAACTTTATCGTTTCTGTTTTGGCAGGCTTGCCGATGTATCTAAAGTATACAGTAATCTTAACAACAAGGTAAATTTGCTGGAGAAATAGCTGGGGGGGGGGGGGGGAACGGCTGACACGAATTTTGCCATTCCTTCTGTATTTTAAGCAAAAAATTAAAAATACACTGAAGGCAGAGTTTTTTTGTTTTGTTTTTTTTTTTTCCTAAAAATGTAGCTGAGGGGAGGACCACTAAACTCACCTGTTCAGACTTTGTGTGCTCTGCTGTTTAAACTTTATTCTTCGGGCCATACTATTCTATGGGATAATAATTTTTAAATAATGTTTTAAACTTTTAAATAGTGAATATGTGAAAAGCTTGAATAAAATAAAACACCCTATTGTTTCTTCTCTCCCTCAGCTGGAAAAACTCCTGGCTGAGGTTATCCAGTGTTTACAGTCTCACTGCACTGGCTCTTACGATAGCAAACTGCTGGAGCAGATTTCACCGTTGCTCTGTGTAGCATTTCAGCATAAGAGCAAACAGATCCGCAACCAGTGTGCCCAATTCTGGAATGCAACATTCTCCAAGACTACAGCATTGGAGTACCCTGAAGAGTTAAAGTAAGAGGCATAGTTTTTTGTATTTATATATTTTTAAAGGAACAGATCTCAGGTTATGTACAAATGACTTTGTATAGCTCTAGTCACCGTTTGTATTCTGCTTTTCATGCAAGCAGGGATAACTGCTGGTCTTGTTCCCCCATCCCTCTGTAAGTTTAAAATTCTTTTCTGTTGAACAGATCTGTGTTAAGCCAAGCCAAAAAGAAAATTCCACTCCTGCTACCTGGTTTTGAAAGCATTGAGGGAGTCGAAGAATACAGTGGCCCATTCTCTGATGCGGTAAATATTTTGTTGACCCCATTGGTTGCTTCATTGTTTATAACTCTAGGGGATCATTCATAAGGTAGTGGCACAGTCGGTTTTGATTTTTTCTGTGATTGGCCTATACTTGCCTCAGGTTTGGAATGAGAAGCTATGCACGGTAAGCACTCTCAGAAGACTGAGCTGGTTCATAATACTTCGTGCATTTTAAATTGTGGGCTCTGCTAGCTTGCTTGACTTAATTTTTTAAGTTGTCCTCTACGTAATTTAGAGGAAAATGGGAGTGTGGGATGGCTTACTTGAAGAAATTAATACATCTCAGGAGGGGTTTGTGAGCTTGAGGTCTCTCCATACGATGGCTTCAGTGTCTTTTTTTTTTAATAGATGGAAAATTCACAGCTGGATGCAAAGATAAGTGGAATGGAAGTAAACTTGGGTCAAAACCGAGGTTCTATACTGGCACAGATGAGTGAACAAAAAGACGAAGTACAAGACAAATCTAGTAATGTGCAAGTGACATCTGCAAAGGTGAGGTGTCTGCAGATGGGTGTGAGAGTCAGATCCATTCTGTTCTGTAGCAGAACGTCCTCTGTGTTCCTGCAGATGCTCAGTAGAAACTAATGACTTCTGTGATGCTGAAACATTTTTCTGTCAAACTTATGCTGTATAGCACACTTAAGTATTCCTGCTAAAATTCTCTGCTGAGCTTACAGATTGCTGAGTTTTAAGGAGGTCTCATGGAGGGCTGCTTGAGGGATGGGGGGAGTGGCACCCAACATACAAAGTTCACCCCTGGGTCTGGGTGCAATTTGTGACTGAATTCAGGTCCTGAGGTGGGTCTTGGTCCTGGTAGACCTGTGCTTGCATGCTCTGAATTGGTCACACACACTAGGGAGCATAGGTTATTGTATTCCTAAGGAATGGCTGACTTAGTAAACAGTAGTAAATAATAATCCCCCAAGAGTATTGAGGTATGTTCCCATCTTAGAGGCTTTGAACTTCAAGATGTCAAAGTGCAGGAGCTTGTGCTTAGAGGCATGGAGGAGAGACTGCAGCATCTCTCCTCAGTAGTAATGTTGGGGGGCAAAAACTCACTCATGAAGAAAATCATCACCTAATGAGGGATTTGTGCCAGTTAATATTTTTATATTATGTGTATATATATTATATAGCCACTGAAAGAATAGTGGTTATTTAAGAACTGTTCTGTTTAGGATGACTGTACCCGAAGTAGAAAAACACTTCCAGTTCCTCTGCTTTGTTTCTAATTTTTTTTTTTCTTTTCTGTAGTTGAAATTAGAATTTTCATCTTTGAAGGCTAAAAGTGAGATACTTCTGGAAGAGGAGAAATCCATTGATTTTGTGTATATTCCTCCAGAAACAAAAGAAAGAGTACTGACAGAACATCAAAAAGAAGTGCTTAGGTCAAAAAGGTCTGTGACTTACTCTGTTGTAAACTTTATGTGGAATATCATTGCACTGAGTATGTCAGATTCACAGAATTTCAATTTTTGTATCAGACTGCTGTAGGCAATTAAATCTTACTCTTTCATACAGAGTTCAAAGCTAACGAAGTTATTTGCTTTACTATTTTAAAGCAACCAAATTACTCTCTGATCTGTTCCTATTTCGATTAAATATACTCTCTGTTAATAGTTAGGAGTTTGGTAATTTTGAGTTTGCATTTTTATGTCACAACTTCTGCCATGTGAAATGGAAGATGTAATTTTCTTAAATCATTGAAATTAAAAGTTTTTTACCTTCTCTGAAAGAAAGACTTCTAAAATTGAAAAGATAAACTCATGACAGCAGCATATCTCAAATTAGGATATTCCCAAGACTCATCTTAATTGCAAGGGAATGTTTAGAATTATCCTTTTTTTAATGCAAGAAAATAATACCCAGAGTATTTTCAGGCAGCAAAAAAAACAGGGTAAGCAAAACTTACACACAGCGGTGCTTGACAGGAAGTTGGTTAGATTCTATACGTGGATCAGTTCTTTGCAGAGCGAGATCCCAACCACAGCATTTTTCTCCAAAAGTGTGTTCAAAATGGAAAAAAAAATAATGCAACTGACAAGAGCAGTCTGGAAATAAGGAGATAAATCATGCCCTCATTCCGCTTTGCATTTTGCTGTGCCATTTGGGGTGTGAGGTTGTGTCAGTCAGTTGCAATATTGCATCTTTCCTGCCTGAACCAGAGAGTGGAGTGTGCGGCTTCAGTGCCTCTGAACACTTCACGTACATTCCCTTGCTCTGTGCAGCAGCCCCTACTGGGATGTGTGTTGCTGTTCAAGTGGTCTTTAGGGTTTGGACATTCAGTCCACCTCATACAAGCATCTGCTCTCTTGTGATGATGTAATGTGTTACACTAGCCTGCCCTCCTTTTAGTTTTCCAGTAAAAGAGTCTGACTTCCCGTTTCTGGTTTTGTTTCAGAGTTGGTATTCCTGCTATGTACAACAATTTGGACGCATCACAAGATACTACCTTGTTTTCTCAGTATACTCAAAGCCAGGAAGATTCTTTGTAAGTAAAGGGGACCAGTGTGTACACTGGAGGTGTACCCCTTTCTACAACACTTCTAATTCGAGTAACTTCTATTTCAGGGAAAAATCATCTTTAATAGAAAATGCAAAAGAAGATACTAAAACCAAGTCTCAGGTAATTTCTCATTGTCTTATAGTAATTAAGATACCAGAATAATAACCATACTGGTGATGTTTTCTTCATATTAGTAGCTCTGTAAGTAATGGCATAAGTCTTTTATTATTGGCCATGATATGGTTTTAAGATTGATTTGGAAACTCTTCAAACAAAAAGAAGTACCCTCAAATGTATTAGCTCACAGGAATCATTTCCTTTCTCTGTATTGATTAACGTGTAAGAATATCTTCTCTTTCTTTGGCGTCTGCTATTTTTTCCATGCCCAAATGATATTGACACAGGCTCTGTGACTGCAGAATACACTGATAGTGGTTTGTATTTCATTCTCATCACCAGATGAGAATTCAATACTGTTATCAGGGTTCTTTGAGCTGTGTTCTGCTTTGTATAATTTAAATCAGAAGGGGCCAATCATTATGCATTTTGACTTCAATTCAAAATGTGAGGATTTATATAATTAGATTTAGTGTGGATGTATTTAAGTTACACACCTACAGGTACTATGGGAACTTATGGTCAGTCATGTCTATGTCCTACCACTGACTAATGTTTCAGTGGGGTGAAATACTCCAGAGCTGCAGCACAGACTTACTATGACTTGCTCCGGTGCTGTATGTCTTATGATTCAGTAATCACAGCACTGTTGCCTTCTCTTCCATAACACTTTTTTCCCTAGTGGATGGGTTTTGGTATGCATGATGATTTTCTGGAACTGTTTTCACTGTTAAAAATCTTAATGTTAATTTCTGTGTTATTCTAGCAGACCACACTTTGAACAGCTTTGCTAAGTTTCCACATTTTGAACTTCTTTTGCATGAAATTGTAAGGGCCTCAAGGGGATTAAATAGTAGATTTTGGAAATTTTAAGTTGCAGGGGGGGTTGGAAATAGATGATCTTAAGGTCCTTTCCAGCCCTAACTATTCTATGATTCTGTTAATCCCCATTAGGAGAGGAGTTGCCTTTAAGCAGCTATTGTTCCGAACACACAGTAGGTGAACTATAGCAGAATTTTCATAAAACCTGTTTGAGTAGTAGGTTTGTTAGTATCTGGCAAAACCTACATAAAACGCTTTTGCGGTTCTTCATGTTTTGGGATTAAATAGCTTTAAAAAAAACAACAAACTGCAGTCTTTATCTTTCATAACTGCTGAAGGACAGATAACCAAAGTATTGGAAAGAAGGGTGGTTTGGAATCCCCTTTGGCTCTGTTCTTTTCTATCCCACCGGGGCAGTTTTTTAAATATTTTATCCATAGCCAAGCTACAATATTTGCTGTTTATATTTTTGGGACAGGAAGAAAATGCAAAGAGTGAAGGATGCGCCAATGAATCAGATAATCTTCTTGAGAATGCTGCTTGTGTGAACAAGTCACCTGTTGCTCACCCAGAAGGGAGCTCAACTTTAAACAGTGGGGAAGAATCAAGAAGGGAGACAAGTGGGATGATTTTGGAGGAGCTGTCAGCTGGAGAGGGATCAGAAGGAAGTACTGTGGAAGCAGCTTCAAAGGAGCTCTTATCAGGGAATGAAAACACTTCAAATGTCAGCAACAGTTCAACTTCAAGTGACATAATTTCTGGAACACCACAGCCTGCAAGCCGACGACAGTCTTTTATTACTTTGGAGAAATTTGGTAGTTCAGAGAACAGACCCTTCAGCCTTTCAGCATTGAGTGGTGTATCAGAGACATCCGGAGGTGCTTCTGTGGCAGGTAAACAGGAAAAGACTAGTGCTAAACCAGAAAAATCTGGAGAAGAAAATAAAAGGCCTACAAAAACAGAACAAATATTTACTGCAATACGAAGGCTGACTCGCAGACAGAGTAAAATGGATCAACAAGGGAATCAGCAGTCCAAGTCATTAATCAGGTCAGAACAAGAGAAAAGCATACAAGAGTCTTTTGCTTCAAAAAGTGTAAAAAGTAATCTGTCTTCTGCAGTAGAAGACATGGAACGCAGTCTTCTTGCTCAGTCCCAAGTTCTCCATTCTACAGAACTAGAAATTAAAAGAGCTGAAGATCTGATAGCAGAAACAGAAAAGACCCAGGCATTAGATACAGATTCTAAAGAAAATACACCCCCAGAGATGACTGTGTCATCCGACCAGGTCACAGGCGATGACAGTCAGGCTCCACATGTGTCTTCTGGTCAGAAAACACTAAGACGTTCTTCAAGACGGCGGTCAGAAACTGTAGAAGGTACAGCAGGTAGTCAAGATAAGGAAGATGGCCACCAAAAGAGAGACAGATGTAAAGACAACGAAAAACCTGGGCAAAAGAAGGTACCACAGGCTAAAGATGATTTATCCCAAAAGCAGAAAGCAGTTTCTGGGAAGGCTACAGAAAATACGAATAAAGAAAGCAACCTACCTGAGAGAACTGCAGAGGACTGCAGCTCAGAGGAGTCTCCTGCTTCAGCAGGCCCTGATGAGGAAGTGGACAAGAGTGCTATTAGGTCAGAAGAGAACTCGAAGACTGAAACAGAAAGTCAAGACTATAGCTCAAGTACAGCAGGTCAGAAGTTGGAACGCCCACGATACCACACAAGAAGTGCTTCACAAGGATTGCTTTCCAGCATAGAAAATTCAGAGGCTGATGGCTCTGAGGCCAAGGAAGAAAGCACGAGGAAGAAGAGATCGGCCAAAGTGAAAAATAGAAGTGATTTTCTTGAAGGTAAATTAAAAGATCTACAGCCAGGAAGCCATAGCCGTGAGGTGTCTTCCCAAAGAAATGAAACAAAGGATCTGTTGGAAGGAAGCAAAGGGGAGCTGAGCTGTGAAGTCAGCACAGATGCTGCACTGACATCTGAACCATGTGACCCGAAGACCCAGGTGACTTCCACAGATGCTAGCAAAGCTGTGGAATCTGCCATCTCGAAAGATTCATCTGGTGTGCAGAACAAGAATGTGGAACAGAACAAGAGGCACACACTGATGGAATCGGTCACCAACCCGTGTGTAGCTGATTCAGATTTGAAAGCAGTAGAAAAAGGTGAAGACGTTGTGAAGCAAACAGTTGTAGAGGACTGTCACGCAACTGTTCTGCCTGAATGTGTATCCACACCAGATGCTTCAGGTGGTGATCTTTCCTTTTCAGAAATACCCAGGTGTCACCACAAAAGAAGCAAAAGGCTGAAAAAACCAAAGAGCTGTAGCTGCTGTCATAAAAAGTCAAGGCAAGAAGTAACGTCATTGACTGAATTAAAAAATAAGAACACTCCAGAACCAAGTGAGCCCCAAATCACCCCAGTTCAGACGCCTGGCAATACATCAGAGATGTCCAGTAATTCAGATTTGGACAAGAGGTTGTCCATGGCACCCTGTGCAATGAGCACTCCAGTGCATCTTCCTAAGGAACCTAGTGCCTTTAACTTGGAAAGAGAGGGATCATCTGAGGATAACCTGGAAGGAAAGAGCTCTGTAATGGAGGAGGATCTAGAAAATCGAGTATGTGTAGCAGGTGAAATCACTGACCCTGTAGTAGAAACAGAAGAACCTGCTGATAAGGATGGCCAAACTGAACAGTGTCTGCCCAGGTGTGTGCCAGAGGAGCCTGGAGGAAGCAGTCTGGTTGAAGGGAATCAAAATGAAGAACCAGTAGCTACAGAAGAAGAAGAAACCAGTCTGAATGAACAGCTGGAGGAGATACCTGAGGCACTATTTGTTAGCAAGCCTGAGAAAAAACACATGAATGAGCAAGAAAGCAGTTGGGGCGATAAAGAAGCAGATGAGAATACTGTAGGAGAAATGTGTATTAATCAGGATAAAGAGATAAAGGAGGAATTAGAGGAAACTGAAATTACAGTGCCTGAAAATACAGTCTTGGACAAAGGAGATGCAGTAGAAAATAGCATTGTGGATTCACCTCAGAAGCTGGAAGATGATGATTCTTTAGCCGTAGTTAATGAAAGCCCTAATGGTGTGCAAGGACGCTGCACGTGGTCTCCTTCAGCTTCTCCATCCACAAGTATTTTAAAGAGAGGTGTAAAAAGAAATCAAGATGATGATTCCCTTTCACCCCCTAATAAGGTATTACAGTGTGATTCATGATGTGATGCTTGCAGTTCCTTCGGTTCATAATCAGGGCATGTAACAGTACCTGAGTGTAATGAGTTTCAAATACATTGAATTATTGACTGTATTTTTTGTTGTAAATGATGTTACGCTGAAGACGTAGAGAATTCTTTTTTGGAATGTGCAAGCCCTGACAGGCTTGTTTCATCACAGGGCTCAGGGTGAGGAGTTTCATTTTCAAAACAGAGCCCAAGTCTGGGCTGCTGCTTGGGCTGCAGTGTGACACATCACTGCAGAGCTGCTGTAATAAGGGTCTTGCCACCACGGTTTGAGCAGTTTAGCAAAAGGCATGTGCTGCTCCTTTCAGCAGTGAGAAAGCCACTTCCTGTCCTCACTGAAACATTATCTGTGTCATTCAAGAACGTTAATGACTTATTTCAAATGGAGCTGTTCTGTCTCCTCAGACTTACTTCCCCAGAGTGTGGTGGTTTGTGTTCACGCTATAAAAACTACTTCTCTTTTCTAAAAACAGATCCGTCGAGTCTCTTTTGCAAATCCAATTTATCAAGAAGGACTGGCAGATGACATAGATAGAAGAAGCCCAGTCATTAGATCCCATTCTTCACCATCTTCCCGAAGTCTTAAAATTTTATCTAATATTCAGGCCAAGGTAAATTGTATTACTCTTGTATATCGCAAGTACTCACAGTTCTTGTTTGTCATTGGTAATGTTGCCTTAGTGTGTGTTACAGTTGTAAGAGCAGGGAATCAGTATGGGTAAGAAACCTTGATGATGTAAGGTTTAGCTGTAACTGATTTAGCATGATTCTTCCTGTTACTCTCTGAAGACAAGGGCACTCTGAGGTCTAGATAGCTAGGATCTTACAATTAACTGAATTCCTGCGATCCTGAGAGATACTTTTTCCTCTTTTTCTACCCAGCATATTACCACTCCAACCAAAGGATTTCTGTCCCCAGGATCTCGTAACCCTAAATTTAAGAGCTCAAAGAAGTGTTTAGTAAGATGTGCTTTGGTTCATGTATTTCTTCTATTTTTTTCCCATATTCAGTTGTGTGATAGCCAATTCAATGTTTTTTCTGTATTATTCAAGATCACAGAAATGACGAAGGAGTCACTGCCTGGCCCCATGGAACGCATGTATCCTGCCTTAGTTGGCTGCAAAGCACCAGTGGATGTAATTTTACCTCAGATTACATCAAACATATGGTAAGTGGATTGTTGGTTTTGAAGATGACAGTTCAGTAGAAACAGAATTCTTACCAAACCTACAAAGCCAAATTTTCTGATGCAAAATGTGATAACTTGGAGACATCTTTTTGCCAGGTTTTTTTTTTAAAGGAGAGAGGTTATTTCTGTGGAGGAGAGACTTAACTGTTTTGGAATTATTCAGGTCATCTTTTTTGTAAGAATATGAAAAGCTGATACCCAGGAACACCAGAAGCTTTCTCCACTTCACATGACAGAGCAGACCGATCTTAGTGATCATCTGCAGCAAAGCAGCTGGAGCTTTCTGTGTCCTGAAGGAGAAGCAAGATTTTGGAAAAAGCCCTACATTTCAAATGCAGAAAGGCTGGGTGCTCAGCTAGTTTGAGTTACAGCCTGAATTTTGGTAATTTATCATGACAAATTATAGACATGCAGTGGGAGTTGCTCAGAACGGCTGTGGCTAGGGTGTTCAGCTCCTTTTCATTTCACTCCTGTTAAATGCGAGTTGGCTTTAGAATGCTAGTCACTGATGGATGTAGGATAAGCTGCAGAAGGGTGTGCCTCTGCAGCCAGGACATCGTTTGCATCTTGTTTTTTCCTTCACTTATGTGAATGTGAACCAGCATTCATATAAGATTCCTTTCTCCCCACCATGCCAGGCAGAAAGAACTTGAATTCCAGATAATAATCCATTTTTCCTTCTCCCCTGCTGCAGTGCCAGAGGCTTGGGGCAGCTTATTCGAGCAAAGAACATTAAGACAGTGGGTGATCTGAGTACTTTGACAGCATCAGAAATCAAAACTCTTCCCATCCGCTCTCCGAAAATTTCCAATGTTAAAAGAGCTCTGAAAGGCTATCACGAGCAACAGGTAAAGTTTAATTTTAGTACACAAAAAGCAAGTATTGGCCTAATGAACTGCTAATCCATCATGAGGAATAACAGGCTTTTTTCCCCATTAGAAATAGCACTTTAAAACGTTAACCTCTACCTGTCACAGTCACCTGGGAATTTAAGGTACAGAAGACTTGGCTACAATATTATTAACAGGAATAATGATTGTATTTATTATGAGGTTAAAACATGCCCCACCATGTATTTTTTTTTCCTTGAAAATGCATTTTTTGTTCTTTCCCAAAAATTCTTCAGGTAAAATCTCGAGGATTTGAGGAAATGGCAGTGCTTGAAGACACAGAAAAGGCCATAAATAACATAGAAGATAAATCTCTTTCTGTAGATGAAGAAAAACTTGCAACAGGTACATATTGCCAGGTTTTGCTTAGGATTGGGGTGTTTCCGCTGTATTGCTGCTTTCATTCTCCTAATGGGACCATTTGATTTTTTTTTAACTATTACAGATATTAGCACCTTAGATGGGTGTTTGAGGTAGCCACTTTATGACGTGCTGTGGCAATGGCTTTTTAAAGCCTGCTACATATTTTGAGGGAAGGATGCTGGTTTTCTCTAAATAAGCTTGCATAAGCATGAAAAGAACCAATTAGGCAGGGCTCTAAGTACTTAAGTTTCTGAATCCAGCATGTTCTGTCCTGAGCTGTTTAATGGTGTAGTAACTGCTATGCTTCTGGGCATGCACAAAAACAAGCAAGATGAAGCAGAGGTAGTTCAGTGGTGTCTCATCTGGAGGGAGTGGAAGAGGAGGGGGTTAATTCCCTGGATACCCAGTTTGGAGTTGGTTGCCTAGCTTTTCATTTGAATTCTCCCATGTATTTTTGGAGTTTGACCTGGTAGCTCAGAGGAAACCGACATTTGTGCTTCCTACAAGATACCTGAACCATTTGTTTACCTAGAAAACAGAACTGATCGGTAACTTCTCAGCTGCCTATGTCAGAGTTGGCCCTTGGGATAACTCATCTGGCACTGGCAGTATCTGAATCAAATACTTTCATGTCTATCCTTAGTTTTATTGTACATAGGGTAAAGAAGGGTAGGGTGGAGTCCTGAGGGCTGCATCTGTCAGAAGCTCTTGTGTGGGACAAATACTTTATAGACTGCTTGAATATATTATTTAGTACAAAAGAAGCTGTAACGTAACTCTGCCTAGGTTTAAATGCAGACTAGCAGACTGCCCTGCCCTGCTGTCCTTCCTTTTCAGATTTGATTGAACCCATTGTCGTGAATACAAATGACCATCCCGCAGCAGATCTGATGAGCCGGATTGATGCACTTGCTGCTCAGCTGAGCACTGAAGACCTTCACAGCTATTCAGGCAGCCAGCTTTTTGAGATGCAAGAAAAACTTGTTGGCATGACAAACTGTATCATGAAGAATTTGCAGTCTCGCTGGAAGTCGCCACCCCATGAAAGTTCGGATTAGGTGCATATCATCCCCCCCCCCCTTTTTTTTTTTTTGTGGGTTGTTTGCTTTTAGGGTTTTGGGTTTTTTTTTATTCGTTGTTGTAATTTGTGGGATTGCTTATTCCTTATTAGAGGTATTTGTATTGTATTGCTATGCATATTTCTTTCGGGTAGTGAAAGAAAACTTGACAAAATTGTGCAATAGCAAAGACTGTGAAACCAAACCAACAGAGTAGTTACTTTTTTCAAATCTGAAGTGTTCTTACTGCTACAAACTCGTGGTACTCGGTAAGAGGTTGATCTCATGGCTCCACTCGCCTGCTACCCCTCTTGGCTTCCTCTGAAGCTGTTGAAACCCTGACAGAGAGCAGCAATCTCTCAGCACACCATTTTGTATAGAGATAATATGTGCTTAATTCCATACCCCAGCAACAGTCCAGGAGCCTGGCATTTGACAGCCAGGGGACGTCTATTTTTGCATGTATTTTTCTAAGAATCACACTAAGAAGCTGATAATGAAATGTGCCCTTACAGGCAAGAGACTTTGCAGAATCTCTCAGGCTTTTCCCCATATTCTTTGTTTGCAGCAGTTCTCCTTTTGTAGAGAAGACTTTCTTTTGGAAATGGATAAATTTGACAAGATCTCTTTGTATATTGTGTACAGACTTACAGCAAATGTTGGTTAATAATTTATGATGTTGAGTTTTAATTGCGTGGAATGCATTGCTGCTTCTCAGAGACCTTCAGAGAGAGTTCTCGGTTTTTACTCTGGAAATCTGATTTGTATATAGTGTTCTGTAGCTATCAAAATGAATGTTTATTGAAAGGAATTGCTGCAACTGGTTTTAGAATTTACACATGGACAAATAAAAGAGCAGATGGTTCCCAAACTTGTTAATGGTATGGTTTTGGTTTGTTGTTTTTTCCCTTCGTTGTGTTTAGCCCTCCCTGAGCATTGCTTTGGATCCACAAGCTGGGAGAGCTGAACTGCGTTAAGGTAGGAGCAGGTCCTTGAGGACCTGGCAGTGTCTTGTCATCAGAACTCTCAATATTCTTTGCCCTGTTCATGCACCTCATGAAGACAGCAAATGGGACAAAGAGGTGCCTTGGGGCTGTGACATGAACAGTGCCAGAGATGAGTTGTCGGCAGGTTCTCTTGGTTTCTTGAAAATGTTATTTTGATTCCAGCTCTGTCTCCTCAGGCTTGTTCAACTCTAGTGCCTAGTGCTCTGCACAGATAAGGATCTTCCTAACATATCTCGAAAGGGTGTTAACAAACATCTTTGTTTAACTAACAAACTTCCTTCAGCATTGGCAGCAATCCTGAATCCCACATCGAGGAAGGACGTTTCCCTCTCAAGTTGGCTGCGTATACCATGACATGTCATGAATTCCCTTTGAACTCTGAATTCCTCAGAGTTCATGTTGCAGTTCCTTCTGCTGCTGACCTGTTCTTAATCTTTAGTCTATCCTGGACACAGTATACAGTGATTTCTTACTTCCTTCTTTCTTGGCAACCAGCTGGCACCAGCTGCTTCAGTAGAGGAAGCCAATAACCATTGTGTTCAGATATGATACGATACAACTTGTCTGGCTTCATCCAGAGACCCTCAGTTTCTTGTGGCTGTTGTATCCTCCACCGCCTCCTGGGTTCTTTCCTTTAATAGTTTTCTGAACAAAGCCAGTTTGCTGTGAGATTGATTCCCACTCTACAGCATGAGTGAATAAAGCACGCACACTGCAGAAATGTTAGCTTTATTTAGGCACTAATTTACAGGTAATAACAGCTTTTGACCCCAGAACAGTTGCATGAAAATCACATGCACAAGAGCTCAGCAAGCAGAAGGAGAGGCTTTCAGGTTGGGGTTTGGTTACCCCCCCAAACCCCAGATAAATGTTGGTTTGAGATACTAAGCTTAAATATTGCTTATATGGAAAAGAAGTGAACAAATTCAAACATTTTAGAATAGCTCAAGAAAATACTCTCTCTATAGAGAATGAATAAAGTAATATTTGGTAATCTTAGTCATAAGTACGTGTGGAAAACTTTGGAGACACTGAGCTGGATTGTGTTCTGGCATAGTTAAATGCATGATGGTGTGTGGTGCTTGAAAGATCCAGGCAATATTTTAGAAATGTAGTTGTGGGGTTTTTTGGCATTGGAAGAAATACTGTTCTGAGCAGTGCCTGGTAGTGTGCTTACAGGTAATTTTCAAATACGTTTTGGAAGGATGTTTCAAGAGTATTTTGCTCTGCAGTTACTTTTTTCCCACACACAGTTCATAAGGCGCTATCAACATGGAAGACATTAAGGCACTCTGGAGAAAGCTTTACAAACCCTTTCCTAAGGCTCTTGTCTTGAGCAGAGCCGGTGAGTCCATACCATGCTGATGCGCTTTATGGGAAGATACGGTTGGGTTTAGACAGCTTCTACGTAGTTGGCTGGCAGCATGCCAGTCTTGCCTGTTCTCTGGACGGTGCCATACATCCAGCCTTCATCAATGGATTGTACATTTACAATTGTGTCACCATCTTTGAAGGAAACTTCATCAGAATCAGCTGCCATATAGTCATACATGGCCCGGTAGGTCTTCTGTCAGGTGTAAGAAAGGGGGCAGAAAAGAGGGCAAAAAAAGGAGACATGTTTATAGTCCTGCTGTCAGCACTGATGGACATTGTTGGTGAGAAAAATGTAAAAGCAGGCTAAGGGCAAGTTATGCTTCAACTTATTTCAGTACTCTTAACAGTATTTCTGATGGCAGCATCTGCCTGGCCAAAATCTCCTGTCTTCAGATCACAAAACATTTCTTCTCAATAGCTAAATAAATACCTCAATTATCCAGGTCTCACAGTACCTTGGGTTACAGCCTTTGTGCTTTGGCAACACTGAGGCTGAACATGTCTGTAGTGTATTTGAGCAGCTATTGGCTCCAGGTAGCTCCAGCCATAACTTTTAAGTTATTGCCTCCCAGCAGATCTTGTGGGGAGACAATGCTATACCTATCTTCATGTAGCTTCTCCAAGACTCAATCTCAAGAGTAGGAAGAAGTGTTAAAGTTTTCAAGAACAGGGGAGGGTCTGTCCCACTCCAATGACTTTACACCTTCACTGGGGTTTGTACCAAGCTTCGGCCCAGTGAGTAGCCTGTGGCCAACTTGGTCTTGGAAGCATGGTCTGAGGCATGATGTGGAGAATACGCCATCAGCTCTTGAAGACCTCCGGGGCTGTGCGCTTTTGGCAGGTACTCGTATGAACTTCTGCAGTAAGCCGGGAATGTGTGTCTTAGTACAACCGAACGGTGTTACTTACCCCAGCAGTAGATGGGTGAGAGGGAACGGATGATACTGTCGTTTGCTGGGTAGCAACTGACGATGACCGTTGTTGCGGCAACTCTATGGTTTTAGTGTGCTTGTAGCCCACTACAAAAGGAAAATAAAGTTTGTATTGTTTATTACACAGTTGGCAGTAAGGTCAGAGTTGCTCTGAATAAAGACCATGGGTGGGTCATTAGGTGGGTCAAATCTGAAACACAATTTTGCAGCTGTTGGTTGTTTCCATAGCTCCACATTTTGCAGGTGTACTTACGTGCTATTCCCTGGCTAAAGGGATTACTCAACATGAGCCAATGTCCAGCATTTCCCCACCAGATGGCCTGGATACTATGTGTCCCCATAGGGCAGTAAGTACGTAGCAAGTTTGTTCTCCTCCTACCTGTTGTAGTGGCAAAGAGGCCCCCACTGCTGTAGTAGGATAAATGTTGATCCACACCATCTGAGGGTTCAGACTTCTCATCGCCACCACTGAGGCTCAAGGCACTGGCAGAGCGGGAGTGCTCCCGGCTTCGGCGCTGGGCTTGGACTGCAAGGAGGAAGCAGGGGGAACCAATTTACATCTTCGTTTTGTAAGGAGATGCACACGTAAAAATACATGTGGATATAAATATGTACATGCATGCACACACAAACATATACATAGGTTACTTTGTATATACACACACGCATATTCTGTAGAAATACCCAAAGCTCTCCACTGTTGCTGCCGAAGTTGTGCTTAGAGTAGAAAACTGACACAGGCCCACACGCTAAGCAGGATTGGTTAGTGTATTGTACGAAGTTCATGGAAAAGAGCATGTGAGTTAATCACAGTATTTTTATGGTTACTCAGTGGTATTTGCCATTCTAAAAGTCTATGGGCAACATGCTGAAGTTCTACTCAGAAAGGCACAGTTATGTCCTTGTTAATATTCAGGTTTTTTTTTCTTTCTCCCACTTCCTTCCCTTTAGTGGTAGCTGCTTCCAGAATTTTTATTTCAATTATCCCATGCTTTCCTTATCAGTTGACAGAGCTGAGCCATGTCGAAGACTGTGGTTTCTATCATTCAGGATGCACTTCAAATAATTAGCAAGAAAGGAGCTTAAACAAACCGAAAAGGTAACTGAGGAACAGTATTTTTAGTTATTTAAAAAGGAAGCGCACGTTACAGGTAAGCCACTGCATCATGCTATCTGTGGATCGAACACCCCTCTCCATGCCTGTGTTAGATCACTTATATATAAGATTAACATAGTTTTTGAGAAATGAGCTATATTAAACAGCTAGCTGCATTCATGGAGCTAGCACAAATATATGTATACTGCTGAGGAGGAGCCATAGACAATTTTTCCTCTAGTTAACAGTTCTCACAAGAACTGTGTCCCTCTGTAACATTTGAAATCTTGTCTCTGTTTAAGTCAGCACACAACACTACACTTGCATTCTTGCACAGGTGGAGCGTGAACCTGTACTTTAGTGTCCCCAAGCTGTCGGCTTTACTTGGTTGGATTTGCACAAGTACAAAACCTATTTTGCACAAACAGCACTACAGCCTATGGAACAAACCAGAGATCATATGTAAGCTTCTGGACTGAATATTGTCTTCTGCTGGGTCATAGTCAAAGACTGACCCGGGATTAGTGCGCCACACACGAAGACCTGCAAGAAAAAGGGCATCTTCTGAGGAGATGCTGTAGCTCAAGCAGCTTTCAGAACTTGAGCAGCACATCTGTCCCAAAAAGGAGTAAAAGCATATCAGAAAAGGGCAAGCAGTATATGTCATCATAAATCTCAAACCTATAGCACAGATTATTCTTAATTTATTTATTACATAATCTACATCAGTGAGGTATTTCTCTAGTATGCATGGTGATGGAAACTAAAAATGTAAGAGATGTAAATCCAGCATTACGTTAATAAATTTGGGCAGAATGGGACAGGCAGATGACAGACGATTTACAGCTGCTATTTTTGCAATGGACTGATAAAAACATCATCTTCAACTAATGATAAGTTTGATTTGGTGCGGCTAATCTTAAATGCTACAACTCATCCCGGTCAGCTTGTGCTTTGTGTAAATGAAGTACCTGAATTGTTATAAAACCTAGGTTCTGCTTACCTGTGAGAGTCTCTTGATCCTGGTCCACGCGCTTTCGCTCCATTTCCACTACTCGCCGTTGGATGCCCCTGTAGCTAATGTCACTGAAGTCCTGCATGTTCTTCTTCACGCGTTCTGTAATGGGGTCAGTAACTACAGGTGTGAAACTACCTTTGCTTTTCTCAAACTCTTCATGGTATTTCACCTGCAATTTAAAATGAAGTGTCTGTTCTCTGTAGCTTAGATGAGTAGTTTTTATTCCTGCTCACCTCAGGTAAATTTCTAGTAGAGAGGTGCACTGCTGTTTAGAACTTCTGTTTTCTCTAGTCCAGGAACAATGAGAGAGCCTAACCCCAAACACCCCTCTCCTGCAGTCACTCTTTAGCACTTAATCTACTTGGGTAACTAGGCTTGGTATCTGTACATTGTGCTCAGGTTGCCAACCCCAGAATGTCTCAGCAACAAGGTTATGTTCTTATTTACATCACTTGCCAAGTTAGAAATACATCTATAAATGGTCTTACTGTAGAGATGTTTTTCTGGGTCTCTCGCACCCGCCGCATCTCAGGTGTATCCAGTACATATGCAGCTTTGCCTTGTACTTGTTTTCGGAAACTGTCTGAATAAAGAACCTGCCAAATGAGAAAAGGGAAGTGAGAACAAGGCACCAAACTACTGCGTCATGAGGAATGAGCTGTACTGAAGCAACCTCGCAAAGAAGGGGCAGGGGAAAGCAGCAGGATCTATACTGGTGAATAACATTAGAATGCAAAACAAAATTATTCTTCATAATTATATGAGATATGGACAGCTCTGGCCTTGATGCCAAACATTCCTTTTTTCTTATTAAAAGAGCCTTGTCTTTTTAACCTTGTAAGAACAGGTAGAGTTTATAATGCAGTAATAGTGGTCCAGGTACTATTTTCATATATTTGACCTGCACCTCACTGGCAGTTACCAGTGTGGAACATACAACATAATTAGACCTGCATTTTTCACTGATATGCCATAATTTTTACTGGGTTTGTAGGGTTTCTTTTTTTTTGTTACAACAGTCACATCATACTTCTTTACACATCTGCAGATAGTTTATTACTGGATTTATCAAGCCATGACAAAATTAAAGGCCAGGCTGGATGGAGCTTTGAGCAACCAGGTGTAGTGGAAGGTGTCCCTGCCCATGGCAGGGGATTGGAACTATATGGTCTTTAAGGTTCTTTCCAACCCAAACCTAAGTTCCTATGATCTTATGTATATAAACATTTACAATGGGGTATTTCAGGATTTGCCTCTGGAGTAACAGGTTAGTAAAACAGGGCCTAAAGGCCATTTCCAGATTCATCATGTGTTAATACAGAACATCAGCAATCTAACATAGCATACTGTTACTGAAGAGCAATCATTTTATATGCCATGCAGTGTAAGACAATAAAACCAGAACATATTTGCAAGACTTGAAGGTAATATATGTTATTTGAAATTCAACTGTTGTTTAAAAATACCCTCCAAACTAAAGCAGCTAATCACACAGAAAGACTTGCTCAGCTGCTGTGGAAAGTAAAAAGCAAGCATTAAATGATTTTATTTTAGTATGGTTACTTCATACTTCCAAACTAGGTAGCTAGGTAGTCATGTTAACATCTGCATTGTTCATCTGAGTAAGGATTTCAAGGATTGAAATGTTACTTTTAAAAATATTGTCATGTATTGACTGAATAGAACATACCGAGCTGATGTTTTCCTGATTGCGTTTAGCTCTCTCCATCTCTGGAGTCATTGGTGTTGGAGTTCCTTTTGCCAGATGTTCCTTGTACAAAACCTACAGTGTGCAAAAAGGTGTCCACAAATCAGACTGGAGTAAGTCATAGCTCATTCTGTAAATGGTGTTATTGATTAAGCATACTCATCACTGCAGGGATAGAAAAGATCTTGGGAAATAAAGCATCTAAAAAAGTTATTTGCTAGAGCAAAAGGTAAAAACCAAAGGGAAAAATAGGCGAAAGTAAGGAAAACTGAGAAAATAAGGCTAAGTTAGAAGTGGAGGTTTTGTTCAGAGTGGTTATTTTTAATATAAGGTGCTTGTCTGTCTTCTTTCAATACCGAGCTAATCTGTTCTTGATTGCGTTTGACTCTCTCCATCTCTGGAGTAACCGGAGTGGGGGTTGCCTTCCCTAAGCCTTCTTTGTATACAACCTACAGAGCACAAAGTAACTCAAAGTCACAAATGTACAAATTAAAAGCTGTAACATTACTGGGTTTAGAGTAAACACCATTCATTATGACAGAAAAAAATAAAAGGGTCATAGGGAAAATAGTATTAAAAAGTTAATTCACAAAAAAATTGCTTAAATAATATAATTTTAAGAAATTACTTTCTATGTTTGAGGGAAGAAAACTAGAGGGTTGGTTAAAACCAGGCAGACTTAAGTTATTTAGAAAAAAAATGCTCTATCATATCCTTTTTTACATCTTTCAGACAATACCGAGCTAATGTGTTCTTGATTGCGTTTGACTCTCTCCATCTCTGGAGTCAGAGGGGTGGGGGTTGCTCTCCCCAGGTTTTCTTTGTACAACACCTGTGGGATACAGAAGATGTATCCAGTATCTTAACCCTGCACACACACACCCCCCCAATCAAAAGGATTTGAACACAAATTATTACTTTGTTATCAAATTTCAAAAGAAGTCACAACTGATTATGATACACAGCACTGCACAAAAGGCAAACATCTACTGCTGTAAGGAAGGGTAAGAAAAATAAACTGTAAAAGGAAAGCTTGTTATTTTTTTGGTTAACAAAGACAGGCTCTATCCAGCTATAACTTTGACAATGGCCTGGGGAAGCTGCCCATGGACCTAGAGAACTAGTGAAGAAATGCTTTACCTGATGTTTTGCCTGTATGTGAAGCAATCTGTGACCTTTTGGGAGGGAGTCGTCTTGTCACACTTATATTGGGCAGACAAATACAGAAGGGTGTTGAGGATGGGTGTCTGGTATCGCTGCACAATTACACCTACCTATCTCCCCCAACCACGAGGCCACCTAAAAGCCCTTGCTGATACACCACCCAGAACAGTTAACAGCCTTGTTCCTTTTGTGTCATTCTGGTCAAGGCATCCCAAGTCACATGTCAGAGCAATGCAGTCTCACATGGCTCTGAGACATGGGGGTTTTAGGGTGGAGTACTGGTTTCCTGTTAGTCTGTGTTTGCTAAAGTCAAATATCCCTGAGAAGCCAATGAAAGCTCAAACACTGCACAGACAGATCAACCTGAATATCTTCAACAAAGGTTGCTAAGCTTTTAATATTGTCTGGATAGAGCCCACAGGTACATAAACTACATTGCAGAAAAGGCCTAAATTTCTGGATCAAACTGTTAACACTAAAGTAATTTTGTTTTAGGAGAGGAGCAATTAAATGGCAGAAAGAAATATACCTATCTTTTAAATTAGAATCAATCTTCAGTAGATAGTTAGCGTGTTACTTTATTAAGATATAAGCATGAAGATAAAAAAAGAAATATATCTATTTTAAGGTACCGAGCTAATGATTTCTTGGTTCCGTTTCACTCTCTCCATCTCTGGAGTGATTGGTGTTGGGGTCACTTTCCCCACATTTTCTTTGTACAAAACCTACAGGATACAAGGGAGTATCCAAATGTGATTTAAAAGGTACCATCACAAAAAAAAACAAAACACCACCCAAACCCAAAAACTAAAACAAGACCAAACCAACATACAACATGGCTTTTGAATCATTACACTTAGAAAGGGTTAGGCTTGGGGCATAATGCTTCTCCCAAAAGAAGCAATGGGAGCTTTGCCATCAATCCACTTGAATGCAGAAGTGGACCCTGCATGGAGTCAACACTGTCTGCTTGTAGTAAGAAAGGGTTAAAAAAATTTGCACATAGATTATATCCATAAAAAAAAAAAAAAGGCAAACCTAGTTCTAGTAAAATCCTGCTTCAGACAGTGTTAAATAGAAGACATGATTAAAAAGAAGGTATCACTTGTTTGTCAGCACAGAAGGTAGGAGGTTTATGCTACACGACAGATTTGTCTTCTGAAGTTAGAAAGCACAGCTTACTAAATGCTGCAGTTACAATATTAAACACGTCATTCACATCCTTAGGAACTGGTTTCCTGTTAAAAATACCGAGCTAATGATTTCTTGATTGCGTTTAACTCTTTCCATCTCGGGAGTGACAGGTGTTGGGGTTGCTTTCCCTATGTTCTCTTTATACAACACCTATGAGACATAAGAAAGGAGCCAAAGAAAGCAACAATAAATAAAAAGCTATCCATAGAAAAAATTCAAGCCCAAGGCATATTTTTCTTGTATTTATTTTCTCAGGACCTACGCAGTGCATATATTTTTAAAGAAGGTACTTAGCAGTATTTTGCTAGAGAAGTAGGGTTTAGCATACTGGCTTTTTAACATAAGATCACTCATATACGTATGTAAGTATATATATATATACACACACTTGTATAAGTACTGCATAAATGAGACCACAAAAATACCATATGGACGTGTTGAGGATTCCATGAACATGTAAATTACAATTTTTCTTTTTAAAAGAATGTCAGTACTGCAGAGAAAATGAGTGGAGTTTGTTAAGTGATTTTAGGATTAGAACAGGATATTAAAATCACTCTTGGAAAACAACAAAAACTCTTACCAAGTTAAAGTCACCACTGTAAACCACACAAGATGTGAGTAAGAAATAAGCACTTCTGTAAGCTGCTTTAGAGCTATGGCTGACATTATTTTGGAACTAGCGTTACAGCGTCCATTTATTAAAACTGTTAAAATGTTCTTTTAAATAAAGGGAACTTTTTTTTTCTTAGCAAAGTACCGAGCTACAGATTTCTTGATTGCGTTTGACCCTCTCCATCTCTGGAGTGATAGGAGTGGGGGTCCCAGTCCCCACGCTCTCTTTGTACAACACCTGTGTAGCAACAAGAAGCATCCAAGAACATAATCACAACTCAATAATAATTACATCCAACATGAAGTCAAATATTTGAAACTGTGGTAGCTCAGTCTGCTCTAATGCGCTCCAAAGCTACCCCTGAAAGCAATGAAGGCTGGATTGCACCTTGAGGGTCTGGAGGCAAAAAGATCTATGGTTTTATCCTAGCAGATGCCACAAATCCAACACAAAAGCCTCTAACATCAAATACATTTTCATGGCGGAGGAGGGCTTTTAGCCACCACTGAAACCTGCCAGAAAGTCAGACACACACCACCACCCCCTTCCATCTATAACAGCATTAAAAAAGGAAAATTATGGGATTTAAGAAAACAAACAAACAAAAAAACACATATAAAAGTTGGAAGAGGGAGCAAAATGGTTAAAAATACTTAGGATAATGTAAATAATCACATATATGATGAAGTGGTAAGTCAGTAACATTGGAAAATATAGGGAAGAAGAAAGGATGTTTTATGAGTTGATTAAATGGAAGTAAGGAGTGGAATTGTTCATTTTTAATAAATGTTAAGAAGTTCCATTTAAGTGGAGTTAAAGGGAATCTACTTTTCCTCCACAAAATACCGAGCTAATGTGTTCTTGATTGCGTTTGACTCTCTCAAGCTCAGGAGTGACAGGTATTGGGGTTCCTGTCCCCAGATCCTCTTTGTACAACACCTGTGGAGTAACACGGCTGTATTAAAAAACAAAAAGAGGAACAAGCAAACGACAATAACACGCAGCTTGTGAGAAAACCAACTGAATGTTTTTCAAAGTTGCTCCTAGCCAAAGCTTGGAATAAAAGAGAAAAATTAAAATGCTTTTCAACACTATACAGCTAAATGCTAACACTCCACAATGCCTTTTGGGCGGAACCTAGAATACCTTCTCTCTTTGCTTCTCAGGAGCTATATAGAAAAACTGTCTGTGTAACAGTAGACCAGTAAAGACCTCCTAAATGAAGAAGTTATCAAATGCAACACAAAAGGAACAAAGAAATCAATTCTCTTTCATTTACTCATTCCATAAACATCACAGCAGATGACGCTAGCGTGTGTATTAGAGCACTGTTATACTGAGGTCACAGCCATGGATTTGTACTGGGCACAGAACTATTTAGTTCTCATATAGAAAGTAAGTAAAATCAGGGAAAAAGAACCAAAACAGCATCACACAAAACAAAAGTAAGGATTGTTGTGATTAAGAAAAGGAAAACAGTGTATTTTTAAGAAGAAAAAAATTATAATCAAGCTGAAAGGAAAGGTAGAATTAAAAGTTATTAAGAGGATGTCATAAAAAAAGAGGAACAAGAAAGATGTAAGTAACAATTACGGAGGAAGAAAAGATCTCAAAGGGACCAGATATTATTTTTGGTGTAAGTTGATTATAGGAGAAAGAAAAAAATTTTTTTGTTGTGTTAAAATTATTTTTAAATAGATTAAAAGGGAATTTTCTGCTTTTCAAATTGAAAAATACCGAGCTAATGTGTTCTTGATTGCGTTTGACTCTTTCAATCTCAGGAGTGACAGGTGTTGGGGTTCCTGTCCCCAGATCCTCTTTGTACAACACCTGCGGGGCAACATGGCTGCATTAAAAAAAAGAAAAAGGAACAAGCAAACCACAGTACCACTCTGTTTGCTGAGAGAACATGCAGAACATGAGAGATGCTTTTCTGAGATGCCCAGAATAAATACAGGGATTAAAAAGATCCATAAAAATAATAAACTAGTTTAAAACTCTGAAGACAGAGTTACACACTGATAAATCAGTATGACTTCTACTAGAATGCTAGAATACCTTCCTGACTGAAGTGCTTCTCAAGGTGGACATTTAAAACTGGTGAATAATTAGAAGACTGAAGTCTTATATAAATGATAATGAAGTATATTATCATCTCTTCCCCAGCAGTGAGGCAAAACTTTTCCTGACTGTACTTGAGCCATTGGAAAACTAGGTCGTAGTCCACCTTCCTAGAAGCTTTTCTGTACACACATGCACCCACCCTTCAACAAAAAGTCATCCATTCCCTGAGTGAAACAGTACTCGTCATCCAGAGTTTATCATCACAGAATCTAGCTTGCATATTACAGGAAGGATACAGAGACATGATCATAATAAAGGTATATGTGTGAAAATAGTACCTTAGAAATCGTAATTGCTACTGCTTTCCTATCATACATGACACTTTTATCACCCAGACAAACAGGCTAATGTTACTAACTCATTTTTTTTACCCTGCAAACCTGTGGTCCCAACAAATCTAGAGCGGTTTACAGCAGCTGCAGATTTGGGCCACTCTCTCTGTGCAACAACATGAAAGACTCAAGAAAAGAAGGCGGCATCAAATACAATGCAGAAGGAATAAAGACATCAATTTCATTTCATTTACCAGTTCCATAAACATCAGCACAGGTTACACTGGCATGTATCAGAGCACTGTTATCCTGAGGTCATGTCCACTGATTTGTATCAGGCAATAAATAGTTTAGTTTTTATATGCGGTAAAACCAGGGTGGGGAAAAACCCAACAACCAAGGATTGAAGTGATTAACAAAAGCAAAAGCAGATATTAAAGAGAAATAAATATGTTCAGAGTAAAAAGGAAGATGGGAAAATGGAATCTAAAAGTTATTAGTAAGATGATCCAATCAAAACAAAGTAACAAACTACAGAGGCAAAAAAATGTCAAAACACGGGGAACAGGGTATTCTTTCTTGTGTAAACTGGTTACAGGGAAATACAAGAGGGGTTGGGTTTTTTTGTGTGTGTGTGTTAAAATTATTTGCAAATAGATTAAAAGGGAAAATGCTGCTTTTCAAATTAAAAAAAATACCGAGCTAAAGTTCTCTTGATTGCGTTTGACTCTCTCAATCTCAGGAGTGACAGGTGTTGGGGTTCCTGTCCCCAGATCCTCTTTGTACAACACCTGCAGGGTAACATGGGAGTTCAAATAAAGTTAAGTCCAAAAAAATCCCAACTGTACTTGACGGAGGTAACACACATCCTTTTTATGCCAAATAAATATACCAGAAAGCAGGAAAAATTAGGAAGTATAAACCAGTTAGCAAGTATGGTAAATTTAGAGGAAGTCTTCTCATAGCTAGAAACCTGTATCCTAATCCTTAGATATGCTTCCACAGAATAAGAAAGCATTAGAGGAATGGAATTAAGCAAATAAAAACCCCAGTGTTTTTTAAAAATGCAAAACGCCTTAAGCTTCACCAAAAAGAAATTCAAGGACATGAAGCATCAAGTGTTATAACAAAAATATTTAAAAAAATAAGTATATAAAATACAATGACTAAAATATATAACAGCAGAAAGGGGATGTTTCTATGTTTATAGGTTAATTGGAGGAAGCGGAAAATCCACAAGTGTTAAATAGTTACAGGGAACTTTTTTTTTCTTAAATGAGGAAAAAAATACCGAGCTAAAGTTTTCTTGGTTGCGTTTGACCCTTTCCATCTCAGGAGTGACAGGTACTGGGGTTCCAATGCCCAGCCCCTCTTTGTACAACACCTGTGCCACAACAGGGAGCGTTAAAAAGTAAAACAAAAAAACACAACAGGAAAGGAAAGAAAGGAAAGGAAAGGAAAGGAAAGGAAAGGAAAGGAAAGGAAAGGAAAGGAAAGGAAAGGAAAGGAAAGGAAAGGAAAGGAAAGGAAAGGAAAGGAAAGGAAAGGAAAGGAAAGGAAAGGAAAGGAAAGGAAAGGAAAGGAAAGGAAAGGAAAGGAAAGGAAAAGAGGAGGACAGAGAGAGAAGACAAGTAATTTAACATAGTGAAACTTCAAAATATGAAAAATAGAGCTTTGTCAGCCCTGTTCAAAGGCTAGCAAAAAACCTCAATGAAAATAATCTGCTAATATTACTGTGAAGTTTGTTGTCATCTCACTTGGGGGCACACAAGGAATGCCAGCAAGAACTGCAGGAGTTTTCTGTTACCTGAAAACTCACTTGCAAAGGAGGTTTTTTTACTCAAACAAAAGATCTGGCATAAGCAGCTTTGCCTCTAAGACTTCTAAATAAGCTCACCAGCATAACAGAGAGCTGCCACGACCTCAGAGACAATTAACATAGCAAAACATTTAACAACAGTGGCTTGTCTGAACTCTCCTATTAATTTCAAGTCAGGACTGAATTTCCTATCTGTCATGACTGAATTGGGTCACAGTGAGTCAAACTGACTTGAAAGTCACTCTAATTGAAACAAATACAGAACAAAATAATGACATAATGGTCATTTGACTGGAATGTGTTAGGAGTAGAAACAGTTTGGACAGAATTCATTACTACGGTAGTCTTTTCTTATATATGCAACTTTAGTCTTCTTTTTTTCATACTGCAGTGATACGATGATGCCACCCAGGTTTTCTTACAAAGACCTGTAGGATACTTAAAGCACCCACCCCAGCAAAACCAGGAAAAGAGACAGCACACACAAGTTACATTAGGTTGCTTTGCTTCAGGAAGGGTTAAGAGTTCATTTTTCGTTTGCAGTGCACCCAGTGTGGGGAGTCTGAAGACTGTTAGAAGGATTGACTTTGTTATTGAAGAGGAGAATGATATCACTCAGACTACTACTATTTCACTCGGAAGAAAAATAAGGTACTGCTTAACTGCTTTAAGTAAACAAGGTTAGGATCTCACAGCTGGTACAATCTAATGACCACTAAGTTAGATTGAGTGAAAAAACATAAGGATACTGACAGAGGTTTAGTGATTTGATTAAAAAAGGGTTGTTCAAAGTTCAACAAATAATTGAAACAAAAACGTAATATGGAGGAGTTAAAGGGACTTGATTTGCATTGGAAATGGTAGGGTTTGTTTTATTGAGCAATACCGAGCTAATGTTCTCTTGATTACGTTTGACTCTCTCCATCTCTGGAGTAACCGATGTTGGGATGCCAGTCCCTAAGCCCTCTTTGTATAACACCTGTGAGGTACAAGAAAGTTTCCACAAAAACAAGAAAAAGAAAAAAACCAAACAAAACCCCCAAAACACTCTACATAGGCAAACCCATTAAATCTGACTATTTTGTGAGTTATGTTTAGCATTAGGGTCACTTCTTAGTTAATTCACACTTGCTCTAGAGGCAAATATTAAGGAAGAGGCTGATGGTTGATTATTCTATATATGACTACAGACAGTAGAAGATAAAGAGTTAAGAAAACCAAACATGGAGAAAAACACCATGTTAATTTCACAGCTACTTCCAGGTTGGTTCTTAAAAGAAACATGTAAAGTTGTAAATCATCAAAAAAAGTTCAAACACAAACAGGTGGAATACAAAGGAGTTAAAAATGTTGCCAAGGAAAAGACAGAAGAAGGGTGAGATTCCAACCCGCTGAAGAAAAACAGATTATATGTTAGGGTGTTATGCAAAAATAAGCCGTTATGATTTTTTTAAATACCGAGCTAATGTGTTCTTGATTGCGTTTGACTCTCTCTATTTCTGGAGTGACAGGTGTTGGGATACCTGTCCCTAGGTCCTCTTTGTACAACACCTGCAGAACACAAGCACCCAGCAAGGTGAGAAGATCACATTCCTGCCATAATAACTACAGTATATTTGGACAGATAATTTACCTGGTTTACAGGTAAATAATAATCTGCGATTATACATAAATATATGCACAATTTATTTTACTCAGTGTACATCTTTATAAGCACAGCCAACAGCTCAGCAAAGAAATTAATGTCTGCTGTGTGAGCTCAGCAAAGAACTTAATGTCTGTGTTCAATGCCTGAACCCACTGAAGTCAATGGAATACTTCATTTCAGTAGGACACAAGTTTAAATCTTCTGCTAACCTGGCATGAAAGGTAGGTAGGCTCTTCTTTCCATCTTAGTTTAGGAAATGTAACAGTATTACTTTTCAGGCAGTCAGCACTAATGGAAGCTATTTTTATGGTGTTAACAAATAGTTCAACCTTTTATAGACATGTTTAATACAAAAATACTCTGTAGTGGGCTCTATCTCTTTTTGCTTTTTGTGACTGTTTGTTTCAAACAGTACTATTTTACTTCAGTCTAGGTCTCTAGTAAGAAAAAACAATAGAGTTTTAGCTGTCATATTATTAGCTTTGTTTTGTAATTGTTTGATTAAAAAAAAAAGTGCATTTTTCATTAAGAGTCACATAGGCAGTGCTAAAAAAAAGGTTAACAAAAACCAAAACCCAAAAGAAAAAACCTCAGAAGAACACTGTTTGCTATGATTGAAACAATGAAAAAATACAAAAATAAATCAATCACAGCATGAGAAAAAAAAATATGTAAAAGGTTCAAAAAATGAAGAATCTTTTGAAAAAAACATTGTGCAGAAAGTACCAATAATTGCAAGACCATATCCTGACTCAATTCTGTATGCAGAGATCAAAGTAAAGCAGCCATGGTGCCAAATGAGGGAAGCATGTTGTGCTTTCAAATCCACACTCCCCTAGGTAAGGGAAGAGCCAATACTGCTTTCACTTACAACGGTCACTAGGGTTTTGCGACTACAAAAAAGGTTCCCATTATTTTTTCCACAAAGTTCTGTCTAGCTGATCCATTTTTTCAGACTAATTTGTAAGACATCTTGGTATTTTTTGTTTCTAGTTCTGTGTTTAGAAAAGGTCAGAAAAGTAATACAGGAAATGGCTGATTGTAATGATTCCTGCAAAAATTCATATATTTAAACTATCTGCTGCTGAATATAGGGATTTAAGAGAGCTGTTCTTTTTTTCAGAAAAAAATACCCACAAACACCACCAAAGGCTGGAGCTTGAGCTCTCCGAGTATACAGGTTAATAGAAAATATCGGCTATTACCGAACTGATGTGCTTCTGTGTCTCCTTGACACGCTTCACTTCTGGAAGATCAGGAATTGGAGTTCCTTTCCCAATACTCTCCTTGTATTTAACCTGCGAAGGCAAAGACATTAGAGAAAGGTAAAAGGATTTAGATTAAAGGACAGCTGACACGCGTATGCATAACAAGTTACATGAATAAAGAAACTTAAGTCTTTTACACTTAAACTCCTTCAGATCTCAGGTACTAAATGTATTTCGATAGAAAGAAATAATCAAGGAACCTTCTATTCCAGTTACCTAATAGGTAACTCTGCCACACCTCTACAAAGCACTTTAACAACCACTAGCGTAAAAAAGCAGCAACTTGTTTGAGGCAGAATTTTTCAACTGAAGCTTAAAATTTGGGTATCTGTCTCCCAGGAGCTTCATTTCAGCAAGAACCACCCCCTGATCCAAACCAACTGAATCATTTCAAGATTTCTTACACAGAGTTCCAAAAAACTGTGATATTAAAAATTTAACATAATTTCTGAAAATTTTAGCATAATGGCATTGAAAAGAGCACCTAAATGCACATGTGGATACATAAAGAGCATTGTACTGATCTCATAAAGACTGAGAATTTAAAAGATCTCCTTGGCTTTACGATGAGCAGTGCGGCTTCCCATCGTCTTTACAAGCCATGTGTCAGAAGGCAATGTTAGCTGTTGACAAGACATCACTGTGAAGAGCTCTTCACTAAAAGAGTTTCCTAACACCAGGTGTAAATAACTTTGCACCTGATACCATTTGGTCTTTCTACCTTCAACAAAAACAAGAGTCATCATATAAGATTTTAACAACTGCAGTGCATTTCTACTTCAGCATAACAAAAAAAAAAAAAAAAAAATATTTCACAAGAACTTTAGCATGAAGCAAATTGGCCGAAATGTTAGCATCTTTTATACTGAGCATTCAAAAAACCATGAAAAAGATTTACAAGTTTCGAAAGAAAATACATACAATTATTCCAACTGTAGTGTGCTACAATTTTTTACAGAGTATGAAAGTTTTCCAAGACATGCTTTAGTAAGGCTCTTGACACTGTTTGCCTAGCATCTTCACAGACAAGCTAACAATGAATGGGTTACAAGTAAGTGCAAACAGCCTGAACAGCCAGGTCCAGAGCATTTTGACCAGTGGCTCAAGGGCCAGTCGTAGGCAAGTCACCAATGGTGTACCCCGGGTCAGTACTGGGGCCAATACTGTTTAACATCCTCACGAGAGACCTGAATGCCCAGAGTGCACCCTCAGCAAGTTTGAAAATGACACCAAGCTGTGAGGATTGGCTGATGCATCCAAGGGTTGTGGTGCCACCCAGAGGGACTTCAACAGGCTGGAGAAATGAGCTGAGAGGCATCTTGTGACGTTCAGTGGGGGGAAATGCAAAGTCCTGCAATGGGGGAGGAATAGCCCCGGGCTGGAGTACATGCTGAGGGCTAACTGCCTGGGAAGCACCTTTGCAGAGAAGGATCTTGGGAACCTGGCAGACAACTAGCTGACCGTTAGCCAGCAATGTACCCTCTTGGCAAAGGCCAACAGCATCCCTGGCTGCATTAAGACAGGCACTGCCAGCAGGTTAACCGAGCGGATCCTTCCCCTTTACTCAGCAATGGTGAGGCCATATCTGGAATTCTGTCTCCAGTTCTGGGCTTGCCAGTACAAGAAAGACTTAATGGAGCAAGTGCAGCATGGAACTACAAAGATGAGTAAGAGACAGGAGCATCTTTGATATGGGAAGAGGCCTAGAGGGCTGGGACTCTTCAGCCTGAAGAAGAGTATGCGCAGGGGGAAATTATCAATGTGTATAACACTACACATTACAAGGGCATGTAGGGATAGGACAAGGGGGAATGGCTTTAAACTGAAAAAGGGTAGATTTAGATTAGATCTTAGGAAGAAGCTCTTTTCTATGCAGGTGGTGAGGCACTGGCAGAGGCTGCCCAGAAAAGCTGTGCCTGCCCCATCCCTGGCAGTGTTCGAGGCCAGGTTGGACAAGGCTTTGAGCAACATGGTCTAGTGGAAGGTATTCCTGCCTATGCAGGGGGATTGGAACTAGATGATCTTTAAGATCACTTGCAGCCCAAACCATTCTGTGGTGATTCTATGAAATACCTAGTGAGAAGAAATGAAGAAGAGAGAGCTACTTTTCCTGGAAGTGTTCAGTGACAGGACAAGAGGTAATAGGCACAAATTAAAAAATAGAAAATTCAGTCTGGACACAGGAAAACACTTCTTTACTGGGAGGGTGGTCAGTCACTGGAACAGGTTGCCCAGAGAGGTTGTGGAGTCTTCATCCTTTGAGATAGTCAAAACTCAAATGGACGTGGTCCCAGACAACCTTCCCTAGCTGATTCTGCTTGAAGGGTTTTGAGTAGACAATCTTAAGAGTCACTTCAACCCTAAATAATTATTTGATTCTGTGCTAAATATACTATGTTTGGGATGAGATTAAAACCATGCCAAGAGCTTTCAAGTTTTAGAAATGAATTGTAAGTAACAAATTAAATGTTAATTATCAGAAAGATTACTGTTTAAGTAACAAGAATAGGGAAAAACTTTTAGAAAGTATCCCTCAGCTGGATGGATTATTGCCAAACCACTGTTAGCAACATTTCAAGAAATAAGGGGGGGGGGAGGGAGGAATATATTATTTCAAGTTGAATTAGCACTGGTAGAGTATTAAAAATCAATTCTTTGTACCGAGCTGATTGCATCCTGGGTTCGTTTAACTCTCTGCATCTCTGGTGTCTTTTCAATAGTAGTTCCAGTTCCAATATCTTCTTTATATAAAATCTTAATATTTAGAATGAAGACAACAAGGTTAAGCGTACAAAACACAACATTCTTTCTAATAGCACATGAATACAGGCTCATGACAGTGATTTGAACACAACAGTGCAGACCATTAAAGCCAACTTGGAGCCTCATCTTTAGTTACTGCCTTACTACATATCTGCAGACTGTCTTACTATACAACTGCCCTTTGTGCAAAAAGGGGCTGAGCATTTGTATTTGTAGCACATTTTCAAGTAGAGTATCAAAATATTTGTAGGCTAATTTTAGGACTGAAGACTAGTATTTGCTCTATTTTTTTCCTTTTCTAATTTGCTTTAGTATGTTTTACACAAATGTCTTCCACTTAGTTATTCACTATGCTAATGGAGCTAGTGGCAAAACAATACAGCAGACTTCAAGCACTTCATGGTAACACATGAAATGTAAAACAGGCCAGGCAGACAGCTCACTTATCACTGAAAGAAGGCAACTGCCACAGAACAATACAGTACTCACATGGTAACAGGACAAAAGAAAGGTGGATACTAGTAACATCAATTTAAATACAGGATTGACTAACTATATCACAGCTGTGAATATGTGAATATGCGCAATCAGGGCACTCTACAAAAAACAGTAGTTAAAAAGGGGCAGCAAACGCCAGCTAAATCTACTTAAAGTATGATTAGTTTTGTTTGAAAAAGTTCTTATAAGCATTCAAGCTGATCAAGAACATAAACACCTGTAAGATAAGAGCCCAAAATGGTTAATTTATTAAGTACATTAAACTGTATTTTTTGCAATGAGAACTGAAAACAGAAGGTAACTATACCGAGCTGAAATTCTTCTGGTTTTCTTTCACACGCAGCATTTCTGGTGTGTCTTGTACAACTGTAACTTTTCCTTTACTGTTCTGAAGGTCCCACTGGTACTGAAGCTGTTGAAAAAGTTAAAATAAAATGTCAAATGTTGACTCCATGCCTTAAAAATTTACTTACAGAGTTTTCTTTGAAGATGAGGAAAAAAAGGTACACCTCATAAGGTCATTTTAACACCACCATTAGTGGTACTACACTTAAAGGTATTCTCATTTAAATTAGCAGTAGCAGATCCTTAACTGAAAAATTTTGAAAGGCGCCAGACTGTCTCAACAATGCAAATCAAAGATTTCAACTCAGGTTGTGGAGTTCTATTACTGACCACAGAGTCTTGGAAGTAGCCCGATTGACAACAAAGGACAAATTCTGTAAGCATAATTCTCTATCACTTGCAAAGGAATTGTCAGAGGCTGCAGAAGAAAGTTTTCTTCAAAACTGTTAACAGCATCATTTTGGTTCCCTTTGTAATGCATATGTGGGGTGCTGCATACACAACAGACCCTCTAATTGAAGATTCCTGAAAATAGGAAGCAGCCTAGTTGGGATTACAGAGTGATATCGGGACCTGATTAAATGAAAAGAAAAAAACAGATTTTTCACGATTTGACAGTAACAGTGGTTTTTTTATTTATATACATACTGTGCTGAAGTTCTTCTGATTCTCACGGACTCTCTGTATTTCTGGTGTGTCTGCTACAGGCACATAGTAAGGCATGCTCTTTTCTGCGTCTTCTTTATACTTTTTCTGATGGTAAATACAAAATACATTCCATTAATACAAAAATAGTAATAAACAATCTGGCATTACTTATTGTTGCATAATGTCCATCTTTATGGAAAAGTGAGTACCTCTGGGTCTGATACAAATTCAGATTATGCCTCTGTGTAAGATTTATTTTAAACATTAAGTTACTAAGGAGTATGAAAACTAAGCTAAATCTACTTAGAACAAAATTAGCTTTGGTATTGCAAAAGCAATATAAATTATTGTTTCCTTTTATACAGTATTAAAATAAATTATTTTCATTATCAAAATGGAATTCTAGAGTAAGAGATGTCACATCACAGCTCTAGAGAAATCTGTTTTCTGGTGCATCTCCTGAACATCGGGACAGGTAGTCATTCAAGTGCTCCAAATTAGTATCCCCTCAAGGTTCCCACATGAACAATGATTAAATTGCTTCATTCAAGATACCTGGCTTGAAAGGTTCTTGACCTGCTGGGCATGAATAATCTCCGGAGTATCGACAACACTGGTGTAGTTGGCTTTCTCCATTTCTGCCAACTGTTTGTATTTGATCTGTTGGGGAAAGCTCACATTTAGGTGCCTTTATCATATATTGACAACAATTTTCATTTGGCTTAATCAGAAAAAAACTGTTAATAAATTTTCCTTTAAAAAAGTCATCAGATATGATACATGCGGTATTCACACAGACCTGGCTGGCAATGTCAGTGGCATTCTTTGCTCTCACAAAATCTGGTGTCTCCAAAGCCAGTTCTGTCAGACCTTTCCCTCTGATTTCTAATTCCAAGGCTTTTTTGTACTCTTTCTGCAGATGAAGACAGTAAATAGATACCTTGTCAATACGAACCAAATACCTTTAGCACCTCAGCTAGTTTAATGGCCACACAAAAACCAGGAATACTACTAATACAAACTCACAATTAAACACATAAATGATGTCACTAAAGTGTCTACTTTATGACTGAAATCTTAAGAACAAACAGCCCCACTTCAGCAGTAAATGGTGCACACTACAGGCCAGCTGTATTAAGGTCACTCTTCCAACACCAGTAATCTCAAAGTGTGATTTCCTTTAGGTGATCAGCAATTCATGCAAAACTGTAACTTGAACAGAGGAGAAGCAACAGAGAACGAGCAGTGTATGAAATGCATGTAGTAGTGAAGAGTGGTCCCAGATGTTTCAAACTGAGCATGTCGAAAAAAATGCAAGGTGTCAGGATTCTCTGTGACATTTGGGGCCCTTTGGAATGGATACCCTCCTTAAAAACTCAGTGCTGTAGCAGCCACCCTTCCCAAACAGATCTTCCAGTAAGGTCTAAAAGATTAATATTGTACAGATTGGTATAATTCATACTGGACAGGGTGCTGAGACATCTAGTCTAGGTCAAGTTGCCTAGAAAGGTTGGACTAGATGATCTTTGAGGTCTCTTCCAGCGTAGTATTCTATAATTCTACGATTCATATCTCTCTATGCCAACTCTGCTGAATTTAGCTGAATACATCTGTAATATTCTGGTAACAAAATACAGGCTCCTTGAATAACTCAAAACCTCTGCACTACTGAGTACAAAATGCTGTTGTAAGGATGTTTGTCTTCAAAGTATTTTGTTAAGAAGCAAAATCAGAAGTAACACTAAAAAGTTACTTTTTTTCACCTTTCAGGCTGATGATGATGATAAGGCTCCTAAAATATGAACTAGTCTTATCCCACGAAGGCAATCACCCTGAAATACTTATTATACCAGTCCACCATACAAATAAAGCAGCTGTTAGGTTTGCATCCTGACTGCTGGCCACCTTTCTGTGTCAAAGTGGGGAAGACTGCCTCAGCCATCAGCCCAACAGCTGCCAACTGGGCATCAATTCTGGGCAGGGGGAAGAGCTCATGAGAATGGCTGGTGTTTCTGACATGCTCATCAAGCATAAAGCATGATAAAAAAATAGCTCTTTCCTGCACAGCATACCTCCCAAAGCAGGAGCATGCCAGTCTGGTTCTGTCACTGTAGTCCTTTTCTGATCTCTCACTTTTGCTTCTTGTTTCCACAGCCCTGGTCCTTAGTTTCTAATCCTTGGTTAAGCGCTCCTGACCCAAGATGCTTAAGTTTACACAACTGACAAACTGATACCTCTGATTCTTATGCTTAGCCCTGCTGCATCACAGTGCTGGCTTTGTCCATCCCTTGACAATTGATCACAGCACCTATTTCCCACCTATATTCCTGATAGGAACTACAAAGCTAAAAAAGTACTCACGTAAAAGTTCAGGCTCACAGCTTTATCCTTAGTCAACCACATACTTTTTCTTTTTTTTTTTCCCCAAGAGTTTCTAGGGAGTTATAAAGTTCATACTGGTGTTACACAGCCATAAGCGTTTGTCAGTTGGAGGTTATTACATCCATTCAGTTATTTTCTAAATAGCTTTTGGAATACCTCGTTCAGGATTTGAGTTGCATTCTTTGCTCTTAGCATGTCTGGAGTCTCTTCTAAAGAGGTTAGTCCTTTGCCTTTGACACCTTCCTCCAGATCCTTCCTGTACTCTTTCTGCAGAAGAAAGAACATGAAAACTGCAAAACCAGACTAAAAAGAGTTCTATATTCCACAACTTTGTTGCAAAAAAAATTTCAGCAAACAAAAACAAAACCACCAAAAATTTCAAATGAAAAAAAATTTTTTGAAACAAAAAAGAATATCCCATAGGGTTATATAACAACTACTACAACAGAATAGAGTGTGGTAATTATTGTTTAAGATAAATTGCAAAGGCGCACACACATATACACCCCGCCATGTAACAGTTAGACTGATGTATGCCAGAAAGGATGCAGCAAATACAAATACAGTTACTGAACAGTAACAAATTAGATCACAAAATATATGGAATCATGCTTAATGTGAATGGTTAGGAAAAAGAAAGCAGTGAAGAACTGCTTAGTGGAATTATTTAACTTGACAGAGGAAAGAAGCACAGAATAACTGCTACCTCGCTTGCTATTTTGGTTGCGTATTTGACGTGTAATAAGGATGGTGTAACCTCCAAGCCAGTAAGGTTTCTGCCCTTAATGTTCTCTTCAAAGTCCTTCTTATATTCTTTCTAATGAGAGTAAAAAAAAGCCAAAACAAAAAAACCACACAAAATCCCAAATTGCAAATATTTCTTATATTATTTTTAGTTACACAAGAAACTACTGGGAGGATGGAGCAGTGGTTTTGTATTAATGTCACAGTCAATGCCGTGGGCATGTAGAGCAATAAATCCTGTTTCTACTAAAGCCAATGAACCAGCTCATGACTTTCAATGGAAATATGACCTGACCCTGCTTTTTTTTTTAATCTTTTTCTACTTAGTTGTACATGCCAAGAAAATGTTCAATGGAAACACTCAAACATAATGACTTTTGGCTGTATACAACTGTTTCTCAGCATGTGCAAGCCTTCATCTGTCACAGAACAAGACTGCAAACAGAAAACAACTGCTTGAGGAAATAGAATTACAAGTCAGTGAAGAACACTATGACACCAGAAACAAAGACGAAATAAATAGGTTTCTCAAAGACAGAGATCTAAGGTGAAAAAAATAACCAGGGTACTTTCTGTGGACTATGATGATAACTGACACACATACTCTTGTTGCATATTTTAAGTGAAATGAATTTCATATTACATTTCTTCTAAAGACTCGAAGACTTGCTTAAGCTTCATTTACTGACAGCTTCTTGATGAAAAATTACAGATGATACTTCAGCATGACATGGGAAAGCTTCATGGATTTTGAATGTAGTATTTCTTAACCAATATAAAGAAATGTGATACAGCTATATTTTTTCAGTCTATCAGCATGCACGAGATGCAAGGATAATTGCCTAAGTCACTGTAAAAGTTTAACCCAGAAAAAAAAAAAAGAAGTTTTTTAGTCTGTCGGTATTGATTTTAACCATACCTCACTCTGCATGAGCTGAGATTCCTTTGCAGTAAGGTATGTTGGTGTTTCAAAGTCCAACATAGGTTTTCCTTTTTCCTTCTCATACTTTTCTCTGTATTTCACCTGAGAAGAAAATAAAAATATTACCCTCAATTAAAGAACCAACTTATCAACTAGTATGTTTCTACTATAGTCAACAGATCCGTGGTAAATGGCTTTAAACTGAAAGAGGGTAGATTTAAATTAGATAGTAGGAAGAAGTTCTTCACTGTGAGGGTGGTGAGGCTCTGGCACAGGTTGCCCAGAAAAGCTGTGCCATCCCTGGAAATGTTCAAGGCTAGGCTGGACAGGGCTTTGAGCAACTTGCTCTAGTGGAAAGATGGAACCTGCCCTGTGGCACGGGGGTTGAAACTAGATAGTATTTATTGTCCCTTCTAACCCAAACCATTCTGTGACTCTGTGATTCTATGATTCTATGAAAAGATTAATGTTTAATACTGAAATCTGTATTATTGTCAATAAAATGTAAAAAACAAAGGTCAGGCTTGCAGCAACATGTGTGGCCTAAAATTCTACTGACTTTTGTTGTAGAGAATAAGCAGTGTTAGCTCAGATTTCAAGAAGACAGGTAGCTATAAAAATCTAACTTGCAAGCACTCAGACTGCTCATGGCCCTGGCTGAGTTCAGCCAGTTACATGTTAGGTATTATATAGATTGCTGTGTAAACAACCAAGTATTATACAGATTGCTGGAGTGTTAGCAGCAGGAATGAAAAGATGTAGTTTAGTAACTTGCTAACTAAAATGTTCACAAGGATGAAGATATTCTTGCTTCAAGTTACAGTATCAGCCTCTAGGGCATCAATTTTCAGACTCCTGCATGAGCTTATGCTATGTCTTTGCCTGAGATACATCCTGATCTCAAACTGGAGCAACAAGTAGTGACTTTAACTACAAACCTATTCACAACCATTTCCTTATAGTCCTTTGCTATGTAAGGTTTTTGTTCTTCCATGCCATGCAGCAGAACAGTAACTATAGCCCTTTGCATTCTAGCAGTAATTTCTCTCTTTGCTTTACAGTCAATAAATACCTGGAATAGAACCTGGAATAAAGAGGAATAGAGACCAAATCAGAGTATGAATTCCTCTGGAATAATCCACCATTTGCTGTATTCCAGAGGGGAAAAATGTTGGACACATTTAATAGCAGTTGTAGCTATTGTTTTGGTTAAAGCGATTTTGGATGCAGAATGAGGCTAGAATGGATAAAGCAGTTGAAAATATACTGTCAGCAACAACCCTACTTCTTTCAATTTCCATTTTCTGTGATTACCAAGTCATTTTTTTACAGACAAAATCACCCAAATTAATATATTTTACTGTGTAAAAAGATGCATATACAACAGTCATAAGTAACTCTGAGATCTACTCTAGGATGAAGATATCATTCAGATATTTTGTTTTTTCTAAACTTGCAAATGTGCAAATATTTCTCATTGATGTGTTTACTCAGGTGTGCAGTGCTCATAAAGTGGATAGGCAGAGAGGTTATTACATTTTGGAGAATTTGCTAGGACAACTTCAGTGATGGAGACTGATACTCAGTGAGTAGGGTTAATGAGAAACAGCTGACCAACTTACGTGGCTCTGTAGTTCTGATGCCTCCCTTAGATGAACCTGTTCAAGATTATCTGGCACCACAAGGTAGTGACCCTTACTCTTCTCATATTGCTTCTTGTACTGGTACTGAGGGGAAGGTGTCAAAAATCATCTCAATAACAAAAAAAATTATCCCCCAGCAAATTTATTTGTTAGGTCCAATCAAAGCAACACTTCAATGGAACATCAAGAGAAATTAGAAATGCGAAAAGTAAAACAAAAGCAAGATGTTTAATTCCCAGTATCAGATAAAACTTCTAAAGATGTAGGTAAACAGTTACTTTTTTTTGACCATTTTGATTGAAACAAAGATTTTTTCAAAACCAGAATTAAAGAAAAAAAGAAAAGAAAAAAAGAAAACACAGTGGATACATGAAAAAGCTGCATTAGGCAATAATGATTTTTTTACTTTTCTCAGTAAAATTATCGAGTATTTTGTTAGGCATGATTCTGTACGTCTACACCAGGGGGATGTTAAGCATAAATATGAAATGAAAAAAATAGACAAAAAAAAAAAATTAAATATAGCAAGCAGTAAATAAGACAAAAAAATCAAAAAAAAAAAGAGAAGAAGATGGTATTTGTTAGTGTAATGCAATCAGTTAAAATGTAATAAAGAGGATTTAAAATATTAGCAGTTCCGCAGCTGGTAAATATTTGACTTCCCAGAGGACAAATGTGGCAAAATTGCTAGTTAACAGGAAATAATCATTAGAAAGTAGAGGAAGAGATCACTACCAGGTGACATCCCATGAACAATAGCAGAGGGAGTAACTGTTACAGAAGTATTTAGCAGAGATCATTTCAGAATAGAATCAACAGTAATGGAAAAAACAAACAAGTCTGGGATTAATTAACGAGCTTACAGCACTGGCGAGCTGGCTTGTACTCAGGACATGGTTCATGATCAGCGATTCAGACATGTCAGTGACAGGCTTATGAAGTTTCTTTAAATCTGCCTTGTATTTCACCTGCCGGTAAGAAAGGACAAACATCATCAGAAAAGACAACTGCTAGTAAAACTGGTGATGTTGGATGCATTAAGAACATAAAGGAGGTCTTCGTTAAAAAAATTTGAAACTTTTAATTTCCCTAAGGGAAAAGCGTAAGTAAACATACCTCACTAGCCAAGTTGTGAGCATCTTTCATGGTCTTGTAGATTTTAGCCTCCTTTAAATCATACTTTGGCTTTTTACCCATCTCTTTGGAAAAATTCTCCTTGTATTTCACCTAAATTAAAAACAAACGGATATTACAATTGATCTTAAGTGCTCACGTCGGCTGCAGAAGGCAGAGTCCCTACTTCAGTACTGATAGTAAGCAGAAGAACAAAACTTTAGCAACTTGAAGATATCCACTGGAATAAAGGCTATTTTAAAGATGACTTGACATGGGAAGAAATCTACATCTCTACTTACAAAATACCACTTGCAATTTTTCATTCAGTGCACAGCTTACGTCTCCTCATGGTAAAAATCACGGACGTAGTCAAGAGATTTATGGAGATAAAATACAGCTAAATTCTGGAGATGAAGAATACTTCACTTGATGGAACTGTGCATAGATAAAAGATACCCTTATTTCACAGAGACAAGAGCTGACTCTTGAAGAGTACTAAAAGAATTTAAAGACTATAAAAATAATTTAAAGAGTATTCAAAAGTATTTTTATGTCCTTCTTGGAGAAATGACAGCTTTAAAAACTACCTCAAGACATACAAGCACTGACAGTAGCAATATATCAAATACATTTATATATGTTATGCACATATAGCATGTTCTGCATAAATCAGAGATGAAGAAGGATGCTAATTATCACAAACAGAATAGCGATACAATTAATTACTAGGAATTAGGTTATGCAAGAGGGTTAGTAACACTTCCAAACCACATTAACATCACTAAGGGAAAGCATAGTGATGTAAACCATGATAATCCAGCTGGAGGCACAGAAGTGTTGGTAGGAATGAGAGTTTTGCTAATGACTTAAACGAGGGCAAGGTCTTCTTCCATCATGACTTGTGCTATTCCATTGCTGCAGGTGCAGATAAATGCTAATTCCTCACTATTGCTTGTAAACCTAGAAAAGGGATGGTTCCAATAGGAATACTTTGGGTTTATTGCTTGCTTTTTTTTTTTTTTTGCTATCAGAGATGCATAATTTTTTTTTCAGAAGAGCTACTGAAGAGTGCAAGAGAAACTCCAAGTAAAATAAATAAAGAAGTAAAATATTGAAGAACTGGTAAGGAAGTTGAAGAAGAGATGACTCATGATTTACTGGATGTAATGACAATTACAGAAAGATAAACAGATAATTCTGTATTAGTTAAGAAAGAAATATGATTGCAGAATTAAATCATGTTCCACAATCACACTTTACACTTTGAATTCATTGTCATATTCTTGTTCATATAGAACCATATAGCTCATGGTGCATACTACTTTTGTGGTTTTGCTTGACAAAATATGCCACATTCAGATAAAACTCATAGTGAAATAGCCAAATCCACAAATTATATAGCTGCTGTAACAAAACAAATAATACTAATATTCTGAAAGGAATTAGTATTGGTTCTGACCTCAGAAAAAATAAAACCAAGCAGAAGTATACTTGGATCTGTTAGGTTTTGCAAGCTATGCAACATATTATCAAGATCAGACCATCATGCCAAAGAGTTTGCTTTCTTTAAGCCCAGAAGAAACAATTATTCTGCAAAATTAAAAGGAAGCATGCCAGATAGGTCCAACTGAATCCAACTAAAAAATGGCAAACAAGACAAACAAACCGGACATAATCCTTTATATTAAGAGAAGTTTATCAGAAGAAATGCTTCAAAGAAAAAAAAAAGATTGCTCCAATTTTTCTTTGCTCCCTTACTGCCCCTACAATAGTTAATTTCTCTGAGAACCAAAATGATCTCAGCAAAGCACATTTATAAGACTAAGAGGAGAACCAGCTAGTGGAACAGAAGTATGGAAAAGTAAGACCTCGTTATCACCGAATGGGAATATACATACTTTCTTCTTTTTCTTGTAGTTCAAATGTTCAGCTTAAGAATCGTTGGTTCTACTGAAAAGATTCTTGCTTATCCTGACACACCGAGTGGCTGACATTCAAACATGCGACAGTTACATGCAGCAGTCTTGGCTAGACATGGAAAAAACATAATCCCCCTTTCTTTTCATTTGGAAATACATGTGTAAAACTGAAATGGCACAGACCTATCTGTTGCCACTTTAAAAACTGCTATGCAGCCACTATTTTTCTATTTTCCAAAGGTTTTGTCATGGCAAGAAATATAAGAAACTATGTGCCCCAAAATCACTACAAGGTACACTTCTCAGAGGCCATGGAGCTGATTCATACACTATGCTTTAATTTTTTTATGCCATGTCCAACATAATGTGAACAGAATAGTTTAAATAGACACTTGAAGTCTGAATAGTCAAAATGAAGTTCTAGTGTGAATCTTATGCATATGTTATGACTAGTTACTGGAAATTACCAGCACCACTGGTTGGGATTTTCATACACATATATTTCCATTTTTTGCACAGTTTCAGGAAAACCAGCTCAAGCTTGTAAGTCTGGTTTTAGTGGTTTTGAGGGTGAAAAAGGTGAGTTTTAACATTGCGTAAGTGCATCAGAAAATTTCATTAAAATTACTGGAAGTTCCTAAACAATTACAAAGGGCATAATAATGTCTCAAGCTTCATGTGGTGTTTCTGAAACAGGCAAATTCCTCACCCACAGAATTCCTATTCACCATCCAACATTCCAGAGGGAAAACCAAAAGGTTATACCTAACCAAGCAGTCTCACGAGTTCTGCTACATTCAACACCTTTGACGCAAAAAGATCCATTCAACTGGTGCATCATAAACCCTTTAACAAGTTGGAATTGTAAGATAATATGCAAGCAAGAGACAGATGCATAAAAACGGCAGTCCCAGATCTGTCATTTAAAATGATCTTACATGACTACTTAGCATATTAGCTTTCTTAAAGGTTCTCATCCATGGGGTATCATAAGATGCAGCTCCATGCCCTCTCATATGTCGTTTGAGGTATTCTGCCTATAATGTGTAGCAAGAAAGCAAGATCAGAAATGCAAACAACTACAGGTTTTAAAACATGAAGGGTTGAGAAAGAACGAAGTTGAACTGAAGTCCTGGCAAAAAAAATTGTCACAAAAAATTACAAGCATGTACTTTGGACTGCCTGGAGAACGAGACCATTGTATAGAAGTGAACAAGTTCCTGTTAACGTAACATATTAACTTCAGAAGCTAGAAGATTCTTTTAAAGGCACAAAGTAAAAGGAATGAGGGTTAATGTCCATCTCATAAAGGATAGATATTAAGAGTTAGGGAAAAGGCTGATTCTTCTAAAGCCAATAAACAGAAAAACTAAAAAACAAAGATAACATGGCTAACACTTCAGCCTTAGTATTTAAAAGACCTCGTCACAGCATCTTTTTAAGGAGATTCTATAACTCTACTACTGGTATTTACTAAGTCAGTAGAAAAGTTTATTTAACAAAGAAATACTTAGTATTGGAATTAAATTTTTTGTTTAACTTATTCCCTTTGAAATATTCCTTTATTCCCTAACTCAGAAATAATTTCATCTATAATATTACCATTACTCTGTAAACTAATAGCATGTCACATTTCTCTCATTGCTTCAAAGTTTAACTAACTTTTTATTATTACCTGGCTAGTTAGCTTGGACACCTCCTTTGCCAGTTCAATATCTGGACGTCCTAGCATGCTTACACCAATGCCAGCTTCTCCACGCTTTTTATATTCAATCTAACAAAGAAAAAAAGTATAGTTTAGTCTTGATGACTTTCCCTTTTAATTGTTTCACTGACACTGGTTTTAGCAGTAAAATTACTGATAAGAAATACAGAAGACTTAAAAAACACTTACATCACTAATTAACTTGGCAGCCTGAGTTGCTTTCTTAATATCTGGTCGATCTGCAATAGGTGTATAGTGGAGCTTTGACTTGGCATCTTTCTTGTATTCAATCTAATCCGTTGAAGATAGAAAAAGGAAAGAAAATTACTGAGGCTTGCTCATGAAGAATATGTCTATTAAGGACACAGCAATGTTGCTAGTAAAGTGCATGGGGTTTGTATGTTTGTGGTTTGTTTATTTTTAAATAATTTCACAAGGAATGGATTTTGGAAACTTTTTCACAAGCTGCCTAGAAACAAAGAATTAAGCATACACAATTCTGTCTGAAGGAATAAAAAAAAAAAATCAGATGTGATTTGCACTTGATTGTTTTAAATACTACCATGTGATTAAGTAGAAATATGATTTGAGAAGAAATCCTTTATTTCAGTGCAATTTTAGATTTGTAAATAGTTGCACCATTATCTGTCAAAATTACACCTGAACGTGGAGGCTGGAAGGAAATCAGGAGTATGTGAACTTCAGATTTGCCAGCTGATGTTGACTAAATTTTCTTACACGCGCTACTTAATTTATGAAAAGACAAGACAAACTTACTGTACTCTGTTTTTTAGCAACTTCCATAGCATGTTTCACTTCAGGAGGCTCCAGCATGACAGAATAATTAGATTTGCCTTTCTCCTTCACAAACTTCTTTTTATAGTTTGTCTGTTAAGAATAATAAGAGTCAGGTATGATTTTTTTAATTTCACATGGAGGCAAATGCTACTAAAACTTGGAAATAAACACACTGAAATTGTTAAGACAGACAAAATACAGCCTCCTCAAGTCTCAAAATGTATGGTCCTCAGCTTCTTTTATGTTGGTCATAATTTGCACTTTAGATTACAAAAGCTTGCTATTTGGAGATAATGATTTGTACTTAAATTCAGTCCTACGAAAAATATAATCTGAATGAAGGGCACCCACTAGCACTCCAACCCACTACTTTTCTCCAGAGTATTTCAACAGAAACCCAATAAATGTGTTTAGCTCTAAAATTAAAGTCTCATTCTAGTCAGAATTCATCTTTTCTGACTTCTTGGCATTTTATGATGAGACTCTGAATGTATTGCATGCATACTAAACCATGCAAGTGTCTAATCATTTACAGGCAGCAGGTAATAATCTCACCACAAATTGTTATCACAGTAGTTACTTACCTCACTGACATTCTTGGTCACCTCTTTCACATGAGCAGTGTCTCGTGTCTCGGGCAGGGTTGTGTAAGACCCATGTGGAAGTTGCTTCTTGCTGTGTTCTTTGTATTTGTTCTGAAAGCATAGAATAAAAATAGGTTAAAAAACCCCCACAACATTGCAAGTCCTGCTCTCCTGCCCCCCATATTAAAAGGATATACTTAATATGAACAAATAACTCCCTGGTATTTTACCTCAGATACAAGAGAGCTGACATTCTTAGCCAGGAGGATCTGAGGTGTATCTGGAACCACAAGGTATGACCCTCGAGCTTTGTTGTGCTTCTCTTTGTATTTTATCTAGTGAGAAGAAAAGATATTTTAAGCAATGTGCATTTTGTCTTCTGTCAATTGAAAAAGAAATTCCTATACTTGTGCCTGCTTGTTAGTGCAAAAATTTGCAGAAAATCCCATATTCTGATGTTTTCCAGGATAAATTCATTCCAGTCTATATATTCCTATAGCTCTCCCTTAGAATTTTATTAATATTTATATACTGAATATTGACTTTTCATATATTGTTAGGAATTCTTCCAGATACTTTGTGTTATGCATAAGTTACACGTGCAGCTTTTCTTGTTTTCTTCACAGTATTTGCATTTAAATAACAGGAATGCAGAGATATGCCAGAGGTCTAGGGTGTTCAGGCAATGCTAACTTAGAGTACTTATTTAATCCATGAACTAGGCCAGTGACATTTACAGGACCAAATTTTTTCAGATTTTGCCAAATGGTTAATGAAATAAGTCAAATCAAATAATGAAGTGAGACTAAAAACAACTTCTTAAAGCTTCATTCTTAATCCAATCATATTTCCAATAAAGTAGTTCAGATAGTAAGTAAAGTTCTAGTAGAACAAAAACCAGAGTGTTTCAAGTACTTACATCACTCGCCAAGATGGCATTATTTAAGGCCAATACTGTGTTTTTATCATCTGTGACAGAGAGTTTACATCCCTTTAGGATTTCCCGGTCCAGTTTGTACTCATACTGCAGGAAGAAAAAATAAAATATAAAGCAGAGTCTCAAATCTTCTACTTTTATTATTATTATTATGAACATGAGAAATGTGGAGAAAGGGAGTATTCAGTTTGCTCTGATTTTCTTACATCACTCTGTTGCAGAGACGACTTGGCTGCTTGAACAAAGTCAGGCCTATCAGCAATCCAGTGCCAATGAGCCTTGGCTGCTTCATATTTCTTTTTATAATCCAGCTGTTTATAGTGAAACAACAAGAAAAAAGGAAGTTAATTGGAAGTTGTGTACTTACACATGACATTCATATATATGCAAATTCTCTTTCAGTCTCTACCAATTAAAGAGAGAAGAGGTAAGAAAATGCATCTACATCAAACTAAGGCTTTCCTCTGAATCATTTACAATCTAGGGGGAGTCCATTTACTACAGTTTTTCCACTGTGAAGTTAAGAAAGGAATATGAACGACTGAAAAGATGTCAAGACTTTGAAGAAAGCTAGTGTTTTCAATTCCTTGCCGACTGAAGTGGATGTTGGGCCATCAATAATGGAAAACATCGGAGAGCTTCCCATGAAGAGCTTACTTAGTCTACAAAACAAGATCACAGAGAATTTCTGGGACGGTTAAGTCTGTCAGGAGAACAATAGATGTGTGACATACAAAGACCTCAAGCGACCTCAAGGAACAACTTGAATGAGTGCACCCTTTAGTATGAAATAAAATAAAATGTATTTTATTCAAGCAGCGTAAGAATTAGAAGCGATGTCCAAGCTCAAAAAAATTCAACAGAACTGAAAATAATTTCTTATGGTCTCCGTGGCCAGTATCAAAAACTACCCAAAATAAAATTAAAGTATTAATAAAGCTGAACTCACATTGCTGTTTAGCTTGTAAGCATGCCTGGGAGTCTTAATATGAACTGAATCTGCTACGACATTGCAGTGAGATTTATTCCTCTCATACATTTCTTTGTATTTCAGCTAAAAAAAGACAAACAAAAAATGTTCACAGACATAATATCATAAACAAGAAAAGCATCCGAATATGAAAACCATAATATTAAAAACTGCTCATGACAAGATAAAATCCTAACAAAAGAAAAAAGAATTATAACAATACAACTTAGTATGAACCATTTGCATGAAAGAAGGGTCCTCTTCAGCTGCAGTTCTCTCTTAATAGAAACTGTAGCAGGTATAACTCACTATGAAGCACACAGATTTGGCAAAACCTGCACATGAACAGTAATTCTGCCCTTTTCTAATTTTTGGCACCTAACAGAAATGCTTTAAAAAAACTTATCTTCTGATAGGCGCAATCGTTGCTTTTTGAAAACTCCTGTATGGAATATCAAATTCAGCATTCAGTTTGGAACAGAAAAAATGTATGTCAATTCACAGATCACTTTTGGACACCTTTGTCTCTTATTGATCCACCTTAGTAGCTGGACAATATGTTATTTTTTCCTCCTAGATTGACTCATATAGATCATCCACGTAGCATGTGAATAACTTTCACGCTTATTGTAGTATATATTGTCGTGGTACTATTTTGAGTTACAGAATTGCTAGTATCCTCATTTTATTTACGGATATCCGAGAAACAACACCACAAATGTCAGAGAGAAAGCCTGGGTAGCAGGAGGATTTAGGACCAGGACTTCCAAATCCTGTGATATTCTCTCCACTTCATGTTCCTTTCTCTCTCTTCTTAGCCTTCCACTGCCCCATAATCAAAACACATATTTATTTTAGATCAGAATATTTACCTTACATATCCATAGTATCCATAGAAGAAATTAATAAACACAGTAATGTATTAAGAACCTTATACAAGGCTCCACAAAAGCCACTGGCCAATAGAGGAAGAAAACCTAAAAACAAACTCCCTGAATTCATGCTTTAATTAGATACCAGCTCTAGCTCATGGCTTTTATTACTAGTGAGAACTGTTCTACCCCACCAAAAATGTTTCAAGATTCACCAAAGAACATTACATGAAAAACTTCCTGAATACTTTCATATTCTGCTGTGTATTTTGAAAAAGCATTGAATGCATAGACAGCTTTCATGAAAATAAAATTAACTACACTCTAACAAGAAGCTATTTTTTAATTACATTGTTACTTATGAGTTATAAACATTTCAGATCAAAGTAAAAAGTTAATTATGTCTTTTTGACACCACCGACACAGATGATTTACTTACATCACTTATTCTGTCCTTCACCTTGCGCACATGCAGTAACATAGGTGTATCATGGATTGTAGTATAGCCTCTTGGCTTCGCTTTGTTGTATTCCAATTTATAGATAATCTGAAGACATTAATTATAGATTATATTATTTGTTGACAGTCTTTGCATCAAGATTGAAAAAAATTAAGAGAAGAAACATCTGATAATGGACTACTGTAAATGCCATCTTGTTAATTATCCCTCTTCAAAGGTATGAGAGAAGGAGGTATGCTTGAGAGGGACTGACTACACTTACATCACTAATCTGTTTGTTGACTTTTGTAGTCCTTAAGTGTTCTGGAGTATCTACAACGATAGTGTACTTGTCTTTCTTCTTTTCATAGTCCTTTTTGTATTGAACCTGGTGATGGGGAAAGATTGTATGTTAACCACACAAACCAAGACAAAACATCTTCAGGAGATACATTTATATTAATACAAAAAATTGCAAAATCCTTCCGCCAAAGCCAATGAAAGCTGAATATGCACAATAACTGAAACTTTGCAACCCCCTTTTTTCCTTAAGAGGCTGCTTATCTATTCACGTGATTAATTTTATGTTTATTTCAAGCTGCTTCACTTCTATTCTTTATCTCCAGGATTGAGCTAAAAAAGCAATCTCAGCAGACCACTGATTTTTAAAATTATTAACTGGACAATATCTCATTTAAAAATATTAATTATAATGAGGAGAAATGTAAAAGATCTTACAAAACAGAAGATAAAAACATTCACTGAATATATCATAATGCTAGGATATTTTAAAGGCTTTGGTAAGAGGATTTTTGTCTTGATAATGTCATTCTTAAATATCATCTTGCGCTACTCAGGACTCTAAGCCTGTTTTCACAGAATTCAGTGAGAACAAACTGTACAGCGAGAACGGAAATACACCATAGACAGCCTGATGGCAGGTGGAAGATGGTAGAACACATTTTTAATAAAGAACTTTCATGCTCTATCTTGCATCAAAAAATAAAACCCTGCTTTTGAAACAGGACTGTGACAGAAAAAACATAAAACTGTATATAATTACATACAAGCAACACATGAAATCAATCCAGATGAACATGCAGGTCAGGCAGAGTGCAAACAGCAATGAAGCACAAGAGAGACTTGTGAACACCATGAACAGCAACAAAGCTCTAGATCCCAGACACCTCGAGAGTGGAAGGAGTTAGGCAAGGTTCTGTATATATGTATGTACTACAGATGTGCATACAGGTTACATCTATGTAATTAATGTCAAGAGTATATATTATAAGATTTGCATACTATACCATTAAGGAAATTACAAAAGTTATTTTGGGGAGAAAAGAGTAAATTTTAGATTAATGTGAGGGCACTCAAAAGCCAAATATGTCACTGTTGCTTCATCTAGATATGAGTAAGAAGATAATGCTTGTAAAACTCATTAAAAGAGAGGTAATAAAAAATAGATGCATGATAGTGTATTTGTTTTTTAAAACCTCTCCAATGACTTTAAGAGGCATTACATTCCTGACGTCAATTGATGCACAACATATCAAAGTACATACGGTAGAAATCAGCTCACTCAAAAAGTACTAATTCTTTTTGGGTAGCAAAGAAAGATTGTCTGTTCAAATGAACTAAAACATCACAACATCACAGGTGAAACCTATGATACTGCTAGCCATAGACATACCACACAGAACAGCTGTGAGTGAACCCAGCACATTATGGTAGCACTGGCTAGTGCTCCTACAGTACCTGACTGCTCAATGTAGTCGCCCACTTGGCCAGGAGGTTCTTAGGATCATCCACAATAACACTGTACTTATCCTTGAGCTTCTCATAGGTAGCTTTATATAACTTCTGCTCAGAATAATATAATATGTTGTAACAAATAAGAAGTGAAGACCCAAAAAGATTACAGTTCTATCCATTGAAATCTCTTTATATGAACTGTTTAAAGGCTGCAATTGAAGTTCATATCCAAAAGAGAAATATATATATGTACATAAAACAAACAAACCAACCCAACAGCAAAAAGAGGAAGTATCTGCAAATAGTACATGCATTTCTCTATTTCCACTGGAAGACCCCATCTACAGTTTAAGGATACCTATATTCTAACTCTGCCACTCTTCAATAAGCCATTTTATGACTTACTTTTCCAGGAAAAATAATTACAGAAGCAACCCTGTATAGAACTAGATTCTTGATTTGAGTACAAAGAGAACACAATGAGATAAAAGAGTAAAATACAATCTTATACTATCATCAGACGTTTTGTAAGAAAAACCTGTAATCCCTCATCACAAAAAACATCACTACATAACAGAAGACATTAAGGTAAGTTCCTCTCAATTTATGGAGCCCCCCATTGCTAAAATTTTACTCATTTATGTTTTTCATATTAAGTTTTCTTATTGTTTGGTAGAGCAAATAAGGAAAAACTGAATATTAATAATCTTCCATACGAAACTCCAGTTCACTACTTATCAAATTGAGTATGAAATTATAGCAATGGTACTGGAATGGTATCTGTTGTGAAACAGTTTTTCTGACCTAGAACAGGTATACCGTAATGCATTCACTGACCGGTAAACAATTTAACACAATATTTGGTGAAAAAGAATAACGTATCAAGATCACATCTCAAGATGCGAGAGTCTAATTATACACTACTTCAATGAAAAGTATCAGTATGGTATGCCAACACCAAGCTGATGAGAATTCATCTAGAACACCATGCTTTTCAATGGACTTTGTCCTGTGGGAGTACCACAATACTCCTAGAAACTCCATTGCTGATTTTAAACACAGGGGCATTAATTAACCCCTTTTGCTACTATGTTGTGTTCATTGTTTCTTTAGCACTGCAGGAGAAAAGTAAGCAAAAGTAAGTAGTAGAGTGGGAGAATTCAACACAAAATATCTGAAATGAGAGATGTGGTAACTTCAGGCATATTACCTTCCCAACACTAATGAAGTTCTTTTTTTCCAGTGTTTCAGAAAAGTTGTAATTCTCTCCACACCTTTTTCACATGACAATCAGTGTTACTAGGCAAGCAGCATTATTTACATTACCATTTATTTACCTGTCAGCAAAGGAGAAGTTTCTTTGCAATGATAAAATAATGGAACAGGGGTTAGGATTTCAGTTTTTAGGGACTGTAAACCTGCCCAGTCCTAACACTCAGACAGACACTAAGAACAACCTTTTCATGGATTTAGTCTGACCTTAAAACAGCCTTAAACCTGAATATATTTTATATAAAATTTCATAAGGAATATCAACCTTTAGCTTGGTATTGACATATACCCACTTCCTATGTCAGTATGAGACTTTATGGGAATCTTCAACACTTACCATATCCCTCAACTGAGTTGCATATTTAAAGTGCTCATTAATTGGAGAATCAGCTACATACTTAAAATGAGACTTAGTCTTCTCAAACATCTCCTTGTACTTACACTGGAAGAAAAACAAAAAAACCACACATAAAAACCCATTCCAGTGTTAATCCAAAGAAGGGAAAAGCAATGAAAATGTACAACTTAGAAACAACCTGCAGCAAAACTATGGCAGAATTATCGCATAAGTGCGTTTTCCATATCTACAAACAAAAATTAGTTGTAACTGTAGTATTTTGCAGAATGGAACTATTACATCAAGAAAGCAATGGGAATGCCACGTCTTCATAATTTTAAAGCTAGACTTAGAATCACTAGAAAAATTACTGTGGAACTGACAGCCTTGCAATGAACAGAGGGGGTAAGTAAAAGATCATTTTGCCTCTGTTTTCTTTTCTACTGTTTTCATTTACTGAAATTATTGATGCTATATATTAAGTTCTATCATAAATACAACATATCAACATCTAGGTCAGAAGTGGATTCTCCTGTGAAAAATTGTATCTACAATATAAGCAAACATCACAAAACATTTAGTAACAATTTGGACTTTGTTTACTTACCCCACTGTAGAGCACCTTATTCTGCTCTGCCAGAGCAAAACTTGGAGTATCCCATGCATAACAGCCAATGCCTCTGAGCCATGATAAGTCTTCCTTGTACTTAACCTTTAGAAAAGAAATAAAATTATTCAGTTTTAAGCAGCACTAAGTTACAGCTGAACAATGCTGAAATGGCACCTCAACACAAGGTGCAGCAAACAGAGCTACATCCATAATTATTGCATTGTAAAATACATTACAGTTACTCATACTTTTCTGATGGACTCAGATTATTCACATTCCTAACCTATCACTAGCTACTGGAGTTCCTGTGCGAATTAAAAAACATTTGTTCTTGTACAATTAAAGAGTTATTGTGCATGCACAGATGTGTACAATTGTTAAAGGGTTAACAAACAAATCTAAGCAAACACAAATGAAATGCATTAAGACTATTCAGGTAATTTCAAAAGCAGATGGGCCATCTGATTTGCTACTTCATTTCACAGATCCACCTGGTGAAATTGTGAATCATTTAAAAAATTTCAGCTGCCTTCTCTTTCTTAAGAAATAAGAGTTGGCTTTCATTTTGGGAACCTGCTTATAACTTTCAACATTTCTCATCTGAGAAGTAAGTGAACTCACATCACTAATAGCATCCGTGACTATGCGATGATGGAAGTGCTCTGGTCGGTCTGGGATCGATCTCCAAATTCCTAACTGGCTCATGTAATTTTCCTTATATTTCACCTACAAAGAAAATTGAAGAATGAAGGAAAAATGATTTGCGGAGAGAGCACTCCAGACCATGCAGTTTCAAGACAATTCTTTTTCTAAAACAGCAGAACTAAACCAGTGGAAATGAGATTAACTTACATTCACCTTTGTAATATCAAAGGCAATCAAGTACACATTTCAAGAAAGGAAAGAAGTCAGTATTAACAATGCTGACCATATTTTATAATTATTTGCCACACCTGGCATATTCTAGGTTATTAAATGACAAACACTAATTAGGAATGAGAATGTTGGATACATACACTGCTAATATCATCGGTGACCTTTCGATGATAGACTATATTCAAAGCATCTTTCACTGTGTGGTATTTGCCCTTAGTATTCTCAAAGGTTTCTTTGTATCGCAACTGTTAAGAAAAATGACATAGAAAATAATACATTATATTGTTAAGAAGCTCCAATTGCCTACTATCAATTTTAATTTGAACAAGATTTATGGTGAAAATTTGAGGAAAAAAGAGTCAGTACATCTAAAGCAACACTTCATGCATTTCACTTTCAGACTGAAGACCAAGAAAAAAATTCTCCATGTATCACGGGACTATTTTCAAGAACAGCGAAAGTGCCACTTTTGGCATAAAAAACCTACTTTCCTATGTATCCCACTTTGGAGAAAGACTTTCTTGGAGGAGAAATTCAGGCGTGCAAAAGAACTGGGATGCCCCTGTGCATTATTTAAAAATCATTCTTAAGAGAGCAGTAAGACTTATCACTAGAACAAAACACCAGCCTAGCACATACGCTTTCAGAATACAACATGTAGTCTGAAATACATAGCAAAGACCGCATGAACGAGTTGAGTACATTTAGCTATTGCCTTAAATCACAGACCATTACTACACATTTGAAGGAAAGATCAATTTCACCTTAGTAACCTAACGTGCAGATCATTTTTCTAAATTTAAAAATGAGCACACTCTCAGTGATGTGCAACTTCTAACACAAATCTGAGAGGAAAATACCTGACAAAAGACATTCTATCCTAGCTCCAGCATCAATCATTTCAATCCAGTCTGCACTATTCAGAGATTGTATGTGTATTACTTTAAATATATTCCTTCTTTTTGTAAACCACACTGCAGTGCAACAGAAAATGAAAAATAATTACAATAAATGACAAAAAAGCATTTCAGTGACATCAAGTAAAAATATAATAATCTCTGTAATATCAAATGGAAATGCACATGCAAACGGGGTGACCTAGTTGATGACACACAGTGAGATAGCCTAGGCTCTGCATAATTGTTTCCCTTTGATCTTTTTTCTGTGCTTTTTGTAAAGAAAAAAAACAAAACCAAACAGCAGTGGAAGTGTTCGTGGACTACGTACATCACTGGCATTCAGGTACGCTCTCTTGGCTCTGATCAAGACTGGTGTGTCAGGAACAGGCGTGTATTTGTCCTTCATCTTCTCATACTGGGTTTTATACTTTTTCTAAGGAAGACAGCAAAAGGAAAAAGATATACCTTTAATATTAGAAGCATTTCCTAATCTGATGTTACAGTAACACGCAGGGGTGCTACACTGGGTGCACAAAGTTACTCTTGCAAAGCGTTTCTGTCAAAACTCTGGGAAACAAGCTTAGTGGGTCAGCTCTTTCTAGGTTCCTGGTCTTGCAGCCAATGTACCTCAGATTCTGCGAAAAAGCACCTACAAGCAGGTATCTTATAAAATACTAAAACATATTTAAAAAGAGTAATGTCTTACCACAACTTAAAAAAGAAATGTGGAATTTAAGCATAAGAGACAGAAAACTAAATGAAGGATAAACAGATTTAAGCCTTGAAATTAGAAATAGAACTTTCAAACAGTTGAGCATAGTGGTACCAAACAAAAACAAATCCAGATATCTTACCTCACTGACCATGTCCTTTATATTCCTAGCATGCGTAAAGGCTGGTGTCTGACCATCAGCATGATGATGGGGTCTCTCTTTTGTGGCAAGTTCCACATACAAGTACTGCAGCAAGAAAAAAACAAAAAAAAAGAAAAAAAATATTACATTTTAGCTAAGTTTTACCTTATCTCTCCGAAAAATGCCTGTAAATTCACAATGTGTACATGACCACACAATTTATTCCAGGAAAAAATATTGTGCCCTTTCCTTTTCCATGCTATCTCAATTCACCTTTCTCTAGCAGTACTCTTGATGCTATGTAACTGCCAGTAACATGTTTACAAACCAAGAAGTCAGATACATGTGACATTAATGACCTCTCTGCCCTACATGCATTCCTAGGTTTAAATAAAAGCATCCATAAGGTCTGCTTTTCTCTCATGAGCATATTCACTTTGTTCTACAACTTTAAAAATTCCACAATATTTGTAGCCATGAATTCAGATAACGAGCTAGAATATGAATGAAAAAAAAATATGATGAATAAAGGCAGATCAATAAAAAATATTTATGCCTTTAATGAAGTCAGAGGTTTAGAGAATTTGAACCAGAGTTCAGTGCTCTATTTCACATAAACAAAGCTGAACATGTCCATTATAGAGACATGGTCAACACAAAAATTCATAGCCACATAACAATGAGCAACAGTCATTATAGATGTCCTAATTCTACATGGCTTTGAAATGGCCTGGAAAGATTTTGCTGTACTTTAACAGTATATTAAGAGGGATACCCTGACTGTTTTGGTTTGGTTTATTGTTTGTTTTTTTTAAATCAGAACAAATTTTTCACCTGGCTCTGTATTTTCTGTCCTTGCTTGGCTCTCAAGAAGTCAGGTGTATCAAGGATGGAAGTGTATTTTGTCTTCAGCTCCTTGCCTGCAGCTCTATAAACCAGCTGGAAAGAGATAGGTCCATGCATTATTTCTTGTTGCATATGGTCATTCAGCAGCTGAACAATCACAGCTTTGCAATTATAACACCTAACAAAAAAACAGTGGGAGGGGCCAAGCTTAATTATAGCTAACAAAGATGCGCAAAAGGAATACAGAACTTACTTCACTCAAATGAGTTTTTAGTTCCTGAACAGCTCTGTATCCAGGAGTATCCAATACTAAGTTGCATTTAGCCCACATCTTCTTTGCAGTATCAGTGTATATATAATTGGACTGGAAAAAAAACAACACTATTACTTAGGAAGCTTTTATTATTCTTGGTAGTAAAGAAAATTTTACAGTGTAACCTAACGGTGCTTTGAAATAACTAATTAGCTTTATGGTAGGAAATTCTGTTATAAGCCTTTACTCATTTTCATGTACTTAACTTCCTGGAAGTACATAGCATGCATGTAAATAAATCAACTTGTTATACATGGTTCTCAGAAATAAAACCTTACCCAAAGCTTACGCAGCTGACGAGCACGGACCATATCGGGAGTATCATACAGGAAGCAGCCCAAGCCCTTCAACCACTTCAGATCTTCTTTGTATTTATTCTGAGGCAATTACAAAAAGAAAACTCCAAAGTTAACTTTTGGGATAATTTCCTTAATCAGTCTCTAAACACAGCGACAAAGCATTTATTGATTACAGAACAGAATACAAATGATAGAAGACAAACTCCACTCTCAGTATAAAAGCATTAGGTGTGCTTCATTCAAATAGCAGGTATCTTAAAAGATGTTGCTTACATCACTTGTGATGTCCCCAACGTAGCGGCAGTGCAACACCTGAGGAGTGTATGGCAAGGAAATCAAGTGTCCCTGCATCTTAAAGAAATCTGACTTGTAGATCAGCTGAAAGACAAAGGAAAAACAGCATTTCATGTTTGGTCATGCTGAATATTCTAAATCTCTTCTGGTTATGTTAGAAAGATACATACATCACTGACAGCTTCCTGTGTTGCTCTGACTTGACGGATTTCTGGCGTGTCTGGAGTGGTATGAATCTTATCCTTGTACTTGTGGTATGTTGCCCGATACAACCTCTGTATCAAAGAAGACAGCATTCTACATTTTAAAAACTTAAAATGGCAAGCACTTTGGCAGAGTAAAGACCTTCTTTATAAGGGAAGGGGTTTTTGCTGGGTATTGCATAACTACTAGAGGAAAGGGAGCAAGCATACTATTTCCTAACAGGCAGATTTTCCACAATTGTTTTAGATAGCAGCATCTCTAATACGCAGAGAATCTGACACTTTAATTCTTTGATGTTTAATTTTCATCCTATTAAAGCCAATGAGTACATATACATAAAAATCTAGAACTATCGAGACCCAGTGTCATACGGATATAATAATTTCTATGCAACTTTAAGTAGCAGCAGATCAGTTAATAAAATAAGGCTGCAACTGATTTTATATTGTGGTAACAGTTTTACATAATTACGTAAAGTTAGAGCTATAAAATACCTTAAAAACCCATACAGCCTGACTCCAAGCCGGGATCAATGATCCCTTACCCTTCTTGATGGATAGTTGCCTACACAGCTCTTAAAAGCCTCGAAGAACAGGGATCCTACAACTCTCCTTACTCATACTTTGGTCACTACAAATGCAACATAAGCAAATAAACATATTTACCATACCTCATTAATGACTTGATTCACTTTCTTCACATTTTCAAACCCAACATCTTTAGGACCCAGAGTATAGCCTTTAGCTTTCATGTGTTCATAGGCTTCTTTATATTTCAACTATAAAGTGGAAAAAGGAACAAAACATACAGAAACTAAATTTGATCATGATTCTACTTACAGTGCAGTTTTGCTAGGAATTTGTGCAGGATAAAGAGTCAGACTTAGAGATAAGCAAGTGAGATATAGCTATATCAGAGCTAAATACACATCATCATTTTTATCATGCAGCCCAAGATTAATAATGTTTTAAATTTCTCTTACATCTAATAAGATATTTGATTCTGCTTGAGAAAATCTGTATTTTGATAGTAATTACTTCAGGTAATTATGCGGTTTGGTAACATTTAAATTCTGCTAAGGCAAATATTATTGGTCCTAAGTTGCCAGTAACTTGGTCCTAGCCCTGTCTCTTGGATTTACCTTGGACCTATGTGGTAGGTAGCTTGTCTCCAATGTTTGCCCTGTTTCCCAAAGCTCCTGACTGGACCCAAGGGTGGACCTTAGACCTGGTTCCTCCCCTTGTCTGAAACTACTGATGCAATGTGTTACCAGCACCCTGATCTGCTCACCCCATTCAGGTATAGTGGGACCTCTCCCCAGCTGATGAGGTCATTGCCTATGTCATGGTCACCTTCAGTTCCTGGCTCAGGCATCCACATGAAACTACCCCACTCTTGCTGCTCTCTGAAAAGCAGTCTCATATCTGAGAAATAAGTGTCACAGTTGTGTGCTCATAGATGACAGGCATCAAATATTCCCTTGCAATTCATGTTGTGGAAGGGCTTAGTACATGACTTACATCACTTCCAATGTATTGGACATGTTTAGCATGCTGAAAGCTGGGGGTGTCTGTGGGAAGGCTGTATCCAGTGGGCAGAGCATTCACACCAGCCCAGCGATACAAATTCTGCAACAGAAGAGAGAGAGTTTGTGACAACCGTTCATTGGCTGCATAGGAAATCTTGTCATTGCAACTGGCAAGTGATTTCCCCCATGTCTGCATTATAACACATACTTGTAGGTTAAATGAGGACATTTCCCCACTTTCATTTAGACCAATGAAATCTAGCTTCTTTATCTGAAAAGCTGAAGACAGGCATTAACTTTCAAAGAATTTCATTTTGGATATCAGAAACCCTGTGGACCCAAAAGTTTTATACTTACTTCACTCTGTATTTTGTTTGCATGATACGCCCGCTCCAAATCTACTGTTTTATCAGTGGGAATCATTTTGCCTTTAACGTTGTGCAGATATTCACTACGATAAACAGCCTGAGAAAAAAGAAAAAGCAATTAGAGGAGAGTCCTAACTGTGATATATTCTCTCAGTATGTATTGTTTGCACACATACAGGAATTTCTCCTAAAAAAATGGATTAGTTTTTTTGATTCAGGCAATTAATGATTTTAGTGATTGTGTTCTCATATCTGAATAAAGGCATAGGCAATGAGTTATATATAACCAACAATGATTAAATTATTAAAATTAAATTATTTAAAAAATGGGATAAAAATCCCATTTCTAGAACTTGTGAGGTAATGGCATACACAATATTGGGGTTGAAGGGTGATACAAAGACTTACTTCACTTAAATTCAAGCCACTGAGAACATTCTGGACATAGACAGGAGTGTCTGTGACCACAGTGTAGTCATTCTTCATCTTTTCTGCCTTAGATTTGTACTTAATCTGCAAAGAGAAATTCAAGAGCTTTAATTAGTATGGCTAGTCATTGCTAATGGAATGTAATATATTATTATATTTGTTATATTTGCTATTTATTTTATTAATGAACTATTCTATTAGTGAACCAGCATTTAAAGAGAAAGTGTATTGAAATTCTGGCTAAATAAATGAACATGGCACCTCACCGGATAAGAACAGCAGAAAAGTTTTATCAAGGAATACTAGAAAATGTCAATATTCATTCATAGAATGGGCATATGTACCATGTGACAAATATCCAACACACTTCTGATACAGGGTTTGGGAAAGGACATACATTCTCAAAACCCAGAATAGTTATTCTCCCATTCAAATGGCTTAATCATAAACTAAGGATGTGTCCTAAGATCTTGAGAGGAGGGGAAAAGAAAAAAAATCATAAAATCAACATCAAAAGACATTTTTAAAAAAATAAAAATTTCATCACTTCTGCTTTACTTCAAGGGTTCTGAATGAAGTATTAATATTTTAAGTTGTACTTAAAACAGTATTTCTTTTTTATTTCACCTTTTCCGAGAAGTATTAAAATATATTCCTTCTTGAATGAGATGTATGCTGACAATACATACTTCTAGAGCAGTAAGGTTTAAATAACCATTGATGTTTATTTAATGAATAGATCAGTAGACAAGGATAGAGAACATTTTCCAGACTATATCTGGGGCAGAATAAAGCTACTCCATCCTTTTAATACAGTGCAGTGAAAAAACCTAGAAGTAAAACCAGTGTATCCACTCACATCACTGCGAAGATCGTAGGCATGTTTGGCATGGAGAATTTCTGGAGTATCCCAAACAAAGCAGCCAATACCTTTCAGCCAGTTAAGATCATCCTTGTATATCACCTACGGTATCAGAGCAAAGCAACAGTCTGTAAGACTTCCACTAAGATCTAATTTCTTATTGCTAAATCAGTCCAAAACACAACTGTCAAAAGATGGCAAGTAAAACATCCAGTATTTTTACTTTTGTTTGTTTGAGAAAATCAAAACAATTTCATTTGGCATGTAAATAATTTTTTCTTCATTTCTTCAATTTGGCCAATAAATAAAACCCTATAATTATTAAAAATCATACTTGCATATCCTACTGGGCAATGATTTACTGATAGATCACTGCTGATATACAGTGCTGACCTATGCAAGGCAAGTGCATGGAAGCGTCGCACCACCAGGATTTTCTCAAAGTTCCAAAGTTTCCACACCTTATGCAACTAAACAATAAAGGACAATTTACAGACAGGGATGGCTGAACCTGTAGAACTGCAATGTTATGACCCAATGCCTACACTGACAACACTGAAATTTTGCATATTAAGCCACACCAACTATGCACTTAGGTGTTACAAAACATGATACAGATGCTGTTTAGCAGTGCATAATGTAACAGATTCAAATGGCAACTTCAGAGTACTCCAAGTAAGTTTCTGCTAAGTCATTCCCTCCAAGAGAGTATAAATGCAAGAATCTCTTTTAAAAGTGAGCCACAAACATATGATTTGTGAACTTACATCACTGACTTGATCTGTTACTTTCCGAACATGGGAATTGATTTGAAGATCTGGTAGACAGATCCAGTCGTGGAGATGTGTGCGGTAATCGATTTCACTGATTTTCTTCTGTGCATCCTTAGCAGAAATTATGTCTACCATGTCTGGAATAATGTGGACTTTGGCTTTAGTCTTTTCATAGACTTCCTTGTACAGACGCTGCAGAGTTAAACCAGTACATTAATAATGCTGACAAATAATCTGCAGTATTAAGTGCTGATAAATTTGAAAATTATTATTTTCATGGAATGTTAGTGGGAGAGCAATCACGCTATGGCTATGACTAAAATTAACATTGCGTGTACTCTAAAAATAATTCACAGTATCTTAACAATTTCACAATGCTTTATCAAATATTCATTGTACACACATGTTAAAAGGAAGCAGACCATGTAGTGCTGCATTTTATACATAAACTGTCACACTAAAGGTTTATCCATGCAGGAAATTTAACAGTTGAGACACCGGCTTGAAAAGACATTCATAAATTTATGACAGAATTCAGCAAATACTGAACACTGCCAAATGCATGTGGAAATATGGCATCTGAATGAAGGCACGTGGATTCTTTGAGTAGCCTCTTCTGAGATAAGTATGGTTTTATCAGGAAAAGACACATCAGAAAACAACACTTACATCAATATTAAGCTTTCCAACTCTAAGGCACCTTGCTGTATTGGGATCATCCTCAACACCCCTGGGTAACGTGTACAGTGCTTTAAACTTGTCATATTCTTCCCGGTATTTTACCTAAGCAGATGCAAATAAAGGTGACAAATAACTCACCCCAATGAGTCAACTGTATTTTTGAAACAAAATTTACCACTAAGCAAAATATTTAGTTAAGTCCAACAAGCAGAGAAAGCCTTTAAAGCAGGATCTTGGTTTTTAATCTTATTTTAAATGGCAAAGAAAGCATGTAACTATCATGTTGCAAAAATAACAAAAGCTGACTAGAAGATTTTAAAAATAAATAGATGCAGAATAAGCTACTAATTTATTGTTCCAGCTGTTTCATTTAAAGATTCATGAATAGAGTGATCACTCATGAGCCTCAGTTCAGTAAAGCAAAAGATTATGTCCTTCTATACTTGGTAAAGCATGACTTAAAGACTTTTGGTGTTTTTCTGACCTGGATGATTATGAAATTTAAATTATAAAAAAAAAAATCAAGAAAACATTTCTATTACTATAAAATATGGCATTATTTTCTAAGAAAAGAAGCAAATGACTAACTTTTAAGGTAAACAATTAGCACAGAAAACTGATTATTTACAGTTACATGCTATATCTAAATCAAAAATAGAAGTTATGATTTGGTTTGTTTTTTTGGCTTTTTTTTTAATGATAACCTATAGTATTTGCAAGGCATGAAGAAAGTATTTTATTCACTTACAATACTAGCATTATGCTTCAGTTCTTTTGCACGTGCTAGGGATACAGCATCAGAGGGCATTGCATAGCTAGTTGCTTTCACTTTTTCCCAAGCTTTCTTGTAGAGATTCTGTGGGGAAATAGAAAGTATCTGTGAGTGGAAAAATTCTTCTCCTGAGTAACAACCAACAAACCATAGAAATCAAAACCACTTCAGTTTTTATATATATACTGTAACCATTACTATCAAGAGGCTGTGCACTAGTTTAATCTTGACAGTGCACAAAAAGGATGACAAAAATGCTTTCTAACTATTCATGACCCTTCTCATACAAGGTCTGAATTTTGTTCAGGTGGAATTTTCTTCAGGTAATCCATTTATTAATGATTCTATTTTGACAAGACTGGAACTATAGTTAGAAAAATATGTCCTCTGCCTGAAATACAGCTTCTCTACACATTCAAGAAATGCAGAGGGCTACCACTAGCTTTGATAAATTTCATGTTTGGACTTTTATCTTCAAACAGATTGAATGAACAAAATAAACAAAAATCCCACATAGTAGCACCTTAAGAAAGAAATGAATAAATAAATAGAAACTCTTACATTGCTAAAGAGATTTTTCAAATTATTAACTCTTTCAGAATCTACTGTTTCAGTCACAGTTGTATACTTGTCCTTAGTCTTGTGGAAATCTTCTTTGTATTTCACCTGTAAGACGAAAGACAGATTTAATTGTTTCAATCCTCAGAAGGAGCACGGGGAAAGCCTGAGTAGAAAAAGTGGGGAGACTCACATCACTGGCATTTATAGCACTCTGCACTGCAGTCACATAGAGAGGTGTGTCAGTAACAACTCCAAAGTTCTGAAAATTCTCTTTTCCTGCAGCTGTGTATTTTATCTAAGGAAATAAAACAAAACAAAACATTAATGCTGAAAATGACCAGGAAATTCCCTTTCAGCTTCCTTTAAAATCAGTTCTGGACAACTGAAACCCAAGATTCTGGCCCAGTTAAGACCAACTTCAACAGTGACAGACCATAGAGAAGAAATACCTTATAGCCAGTATGAACTAAGGAATAATGAAAATTGCACATCACTGTATAGCATCTAGTAGGCTAAAGGTGCAATCAGCAAGTCAAGAGACACCATTTTCCCAACATAAATGTCTCACTGAGGTATCTTGTGCACGCAATGGCACACGGAAAGACAAAATGTTATTTTCTCACTGTTACAACCCACAATCTTGCTGTCCTTCCATTCTCCTGTTTTCTTCTCCTTCAGTAACACAAGAGATCATGTCTTTACAGATAAAACTGAAAGAGTGTATTATAATAGTTTGTAAAAAAAATATTCTGATGTAATAGAAATTACTCCATTCTGCTCTGGGCTAAGACAGGTGTCAGTCCCAGTGAATCACAAATGGAAGGAAAAAAATCTTATAAATATTTACTTTTGAGGAAAACAAGCTTACTTGGCTCTGGAGGTCATATGATTTTTTAGCTTGCAGGATTTGTGGAGTATCCCAGACATAACACCCAAGTCCCTTCAGCCAGTTTAAGTCATCTTTATACACCACCTGTATGGAAGAAAACAGACTGTTAAGTTAGGAAGAAATCTGCCTTCTGCTTGGAGGCAGTAGTATTTGTTTTTCTTCTCTATATTCAGTATCTTCCGCTTGTACAAACTGCTGAAGGTTAGCACTGAATCTGAACCAGGCTCCCTCAGTAATTCCAATCTATTTGGAAGCTTAAATGTGAGCACAGAGAAGACTGGCCTATCTCTCAGTTTGACTGAATGATTTTTAACCACAGGATTTGCAAGGGATATTAAACCAAATAATGCAGCACAGCAATGGGCTAAGCAACACATCATTGCATTTTATTAGGAAGGTTGGCTGGCCCAAGCTGAGATACTGTTGGCTATGTAACACGAAGAAGTGTTGATTTATTGCGCCACTCAGCTCAGACCCTGTGCACCAAAACAAGCCAAATGAATAAAGTCTTTTCCAGACCCACTGGATCCAGAAGGATTACGGATGCTGTCCTGGCCCATGTGCAAATCACAACAATCCCAATTACAATACTTAATGATCACTGCAGTACAGCAAAATTCTGATTGTACCAATGTGCATGGACCAGACTCTAAGCTTGCTATACAATCTCATCCAGTCAAAGAGAGATAAAGTGTTGATAGCAGTGACATTTGAGAAGGTTTCATAATGTTAACTTTTGTTTGGTTTTTTTTCCCAGATTACGAATGAGTAATAAATAACCAGACCAGTAAAATGTTCCCCTCAAACCCTGTAAAAACATTAATTTTTGGTACTATGCTACCAAGCAATCTAAGACCACGGTTATTAATTTCCTATTTGTACACCATGGAAGACATTTTAAAGTATTTTATATTTAAATACCATGCAAAAAATACATGAAAGGCTACTAAAATATCAAACAAATAAATTAAACACATACATCACTCAAAATTTCCTGGGCTCTTTTGGCTTGAATAACATCATTTTCTTCAGGTGAACAATTCCACTGATGGAAGTAAGTTTTGTATTCGAGATCACTGAGGATATACTGGCACTTCTTAGCTAGCACATGATTCATCATGTCACTTGGAATATGGACATTCGTTTTGGTGTCTTCGTAATTCTTTCTGTAGGCCAACTAAAAAGGAAAGATTGGGGAAAAGGCAAGAAGAGAGAATAGTGGTTTTCTGCACAATTTTGACTCTAACAGGTTACAGGTTATGGCATAATCCGAGGCATGCTTTCTATATTTAGTAGTTAAACACCCACGGGATTCAACAGAATGAAATCATAAATTAATAACCGTTTATTCTGATGATATTCTAGAAGGACAAGAACGACCTTATTCACTTACAGATTTAACAGCTGGTGAAAAAATTAACATGAATTCAAGATTAAAAAAAGTCACATGCTACAAAACATGCTTGTAATCTAGTTAAATCTCCTTGTCCAAATGAAGGCAGAATATTTGGTATTATACTGACTTTATGTCCTGCATGATACGTTGTATGGGCCATGGTAAGAAAACACCAAATGTGTGTTTCACTTTTCCAGTTCTTATATTCCCATTTCAATTAAAAATCAACACTTCTTTAATATAGATATGTAAAGCAAAAGAATCCCAAGTCATATACTGTTTCTTACTGTTCAGATTCCTTAACTGAAATAGAAAAAATGTTTTTTTATTTTATTTATTCTAATATGTCTAATAGCTAAACAAATCTCTTCTTAACCTCCTGAATAATTTCAAGTTCAATTATTCAACCCATGTAACAAAATAACCATGCAGGAAACATAAACATGTTGAAAAAACTTTTAATGATGGTATTAAGTATTGTATTACTTATAATTAAAGATGTCATGCTAAAATAAAGAAAATGGGAAAATACTACAGTGAGGCTAATTCTCTCCTTACCGCGCTCCTCATTTTCTGGAATGCTAGTGAATGAATGACACTGGGGAAATCCTCAATCTCCTTCCCAGCCAGGTAATGGCCTTTCAGCTTCTCATATATTTCCTTATATTTAAGCTGCAAAATATCCATGTGGAAATTTTAAAGTTCATTCTAACAATGTATATGGAAAATAAAGGAAAAGAAAGGAGAATTTATACTAACCTCACTATTTATGTAGTTTGCATGCTTTGCTCCAACAAGTGGAATATATTTCTCATCCAAAGAATAACCAATGGGCTTGCTAATCTCCCAAGCATTTTTATAACGTTTCTAGACAAAAACAAAACCAAAAACAAATAGACGTTTTGGGTAAAAATCCATTATTACCTTCAAAGAAACCCGACGTTGCCATTTATACACACATGGAATATAATTTATAGTCACTGAATTGTCCCAGTAAAATAAATGAGGAATGTTAATTTTGAATACATATTCAGTGTGACTAAGGCAAACAGAATTAGTGTTCCGATTCAGGAAAGTACTTGAGCACAAATTTAAGATGATCTCCGCTTTCTTTACTATATTTGGAGTTCAGCATTTCTCCTCAGAGTAATACAAGTATCCAACATGTAGGTACGAACTCTTGTTTAAAAGTGCAGCATAGAACAGACATTGGTAATTTTATAGATACCTCTTCAATATGGTGAAAAATCTTCCAGTAACCACTGTATATTTTAAAAGCATTAACTGTGTCAGTGGCACTTTTCTAATACATCATATTTAAAAAAAAAATTAAATATATTTACTTTCAGACTAACTTATGAAGCACCTACTCCTATGAATGAGTAGCCACATTTTTAAAAAATAGAGATTTCCAATAAAAATTAACTTATGAATGTAAACAATCTACAGTTTTTCTTTCTTAGAAAAGAAAATGTAAATTTCATTAGTAGTCTCAGAATATATCATTGGATGAATGATAAACTGCTGTCACACACTCTACTACTGCTATTACTGCTTCCAAACACCCAACAGCAGTGCTTTGAGATCAGTTCAATAAGGAAAGAAATTAGCCTTATCGCAATGATCCAAACCGAGAAAAAATGAATAAAAAAGAGATTAAATAACTTTCACAGTGCCCCAGTAGACTAACGACAAAAATGAACAGTTTTCTGACGTCCACCTCACATTCTGTTCATTTCAAAACAAATTAAAGCTTAGTTAGATATTTATAGAATCTTACATCACTGTATAGCAAGGACATGTCTTTGGCATGATTCAACACAGGAGTATCATCAGACCCAATATACTGGCCTTTCTCAAGGTTAAACGTTTCTTTGTATTTTATCTAAAAAAGATGACAAACACAATGTTAATTCCATGGGAGAAATAAATTATCCCAATGTGCCATTTCTTGGAAGTAGACATTAATTTTCTGTTATCATATTTTCAGTAATGTTTGTAGTTCCAACTACTATAGTACACAGTCAAAAGCAATCAGTACATCACACCACAAAATCCACACAGTATTGTAACAAAATTCAACTGGCTGATCAGCAATACAGCTTAGTAGCAACACCAGAACTCCACTAGTACTATACAACTAAGTGCTGTTCACCCAGAACAGGACTCAATTTTAAACTACTACATGCAAAACCTGTAAACTCTAAATAAGAGGCATGCTATATTCTTCAACAGAAAAATGCTCAATTATTTTGGCTATACCGTGTTGTTCATTTATATCACTTCTTATGAAACTTTTTTACCCCGGTAGAAGTCTATTATTAATAAAGCATCCACATGTATACACACGCATATGTAAGTACATGCATAAACAGTACAGCTTAACAAAAGCAATTCAGCCATCTACTAATTCTAGTAATATAACAGTTTCTATTAAAAAAAAAAGTACATACATCACTCTGATTGACGGAGTTCATCTTCGCCAAAACAATGTCGGGAGTGTCAACCACACTGGTATAATTGGAAAAGTTATCAAGGGCTTCTTTTGTATATGCTCTCTGCAAAGAGATGAAATATTTTCTTAAACACTGAGCATGAAAAAGAGCTAATTGCGTAACTGCTGAAATATTTTCTTTTACCTTATTTATCAGTTCTTGTGCATTCTTAACTTTCTTGTGTTCCACTGAATCCAGAGGAATCCAACCACAGCCACGAAGCCATTCCAAATCAGACTTATAAATATTCTGAATGATAAAAGACAGTACAAAAGAAAAGAAATTATTTAATTCAGGGTGACATGTCCATTCTTATGAAGTTCTTTACTGTGAGGGTGGTGAGGCACTGGAACGGGTTGCCCAAAGAAGTGGTAAATGCTCCATCCCTGGCAGCGTTCAAGACCAGGATGGACAGAGCCTTGGGGGACACGGCCTATTGTGAGGCATCCCTGCCCATGGCAGGGGGGTTGGAACTAGATGATCTTAAGGTCCTTTCCAACCCTAGCCATGCTACAATTCTATGATTCTATAATATGGGCAATAGAGTTAGACCAAACTAAGTAGAAATTACATATGTATGTGGTATCACTTACATCACTTTGGAGATCATAGGCCTTCCTTGCCTGAATACAGTCATTCTGGTCAGGATGGCATGTCCATTCATGCAGGTACTGGCGGTAGTCAATATCGCTGACCAAGGTCTGACATTCCTTTGCTGCTACAACTGAAACCATATCTGGAGGGAGGTGAATTTTGGATTTTGTCTTGTGATATTCTGATTTGTACAGTCTGTCATTCTGGATCTCACCCGCATGCTCAAACCACACCAGTTTCGGATCATCTCTCATGCTGGCAACTCCAACATAGTGACCTTTTTGTTTGACATATTCAGCTTTGTATTTAAGCTGATGGAAGAGAGGAGAAATATGTATAAAATCAGCACTGATTATATCTGTTCTGCTTTTAACCTGCAAACAGCTATGGTTTTGTCAACACAAAGAACAGATGAGACAGGGAGTTGTGAACTGCAGTCTTAGGTTTTCAGTATATGACCAGATAAAACTACAAAACAAACAGTAAAGTTATTTTGTATAGTCCTCCATGACAAACACATGGAGTTTTCTAGACAAATATGCTGCCATTTCTCATAAACAGTATTTTCAGCACAAGAGGAATGATTTGTTAGAAAATGTTTACTAATAGTTATTTAGTGGATTTAGCCTCATTTTGTAACTAATTATTTGAAAGTGTCTGAAGAGTGGGTGTTTGAGTTATTTATAACTCACTGTTTTGATAAAATGTTTATTCAAACTGAGTCATGTAGTAATTGCAATATTCATTACGAAAAAGTTTAAAAGGTAATGTGCATACCATCTTATAGCTGTTCAAGGAGGAAACCTCCAGCCAATCAGTGAAATCAGAGCTATAGGTAAAAATAATAATACCACTTCAATTATTGAACTAATTGAACTATTGATCTAAAATGTTGATTTTGAAAGGACCATTTCTGGAGAAAGTGAAAGTAGAAAGGAGAACCTGATCTTTCAGCACTGATGACTGTAAAACCCATAATAACAAAGATGACTTATCTGGAGGACAGTGGACTTTTTGGGTCCTGAAAAGTCTACTGTATGTTACCCCTAAGGGAAAGCTTTCTATGTCTGTTGCTAAATTCGCAAGGCCTTTCAGCGTTTCCAGACTTCCAAGCAGTTGCGTTCCTAATGAGAAAAATTATTACCTCACTTTGGACATCATTTGAGTGTTTGGCATGACAGATTTGCACAGTGTCTGGAGGTAAGAGGTAACCAGTGGCTTTTTCTTTCTCCCAGTTTTCCTTGTATAAATTCTGTGGAAAATAAAAGGAGGAATTCAACACTACTACCATGATAATTATTACCATATGTATGTAACCTTTATTGAAGTACAAGGATAACAAATCCTTCCTTTAGGATATTTTTAATAAAGCAAGTTTTCTAAATTCCTCACAAGAATTATTAATGTGAGTAGAAACTGTCAGGGAGTGATCACGTACCTGATTAAGAATTCTGGCTGCTTCTCGGGCCATATCTAGTTGTGGTGTATCTGTTAGAGTATAATTTGACTTGACCTCATTCCATGCTTTGTGGTATTTAATCTAGAAAAGAGAAAGAAATTACTGCCTTGCAGCATCATCACATCAGAACTGTGAAAATATAATACCAAGACCCGTATTTTATGCATGAAATAGTGTATAAAACCCCGAATTTTCAAAGCTGTTAGACATGACACGTTAAATATACATACAAATATGTGGGTTTTTAAAAAGAAAATTGTACAAGAGAAGAAATAACAAAATTTCTCAGGGATAATTTTGAAAATATGTTCCAAGGCAGCTGGGTGGACAGGGTATCTTCAGAAGTTATGTTACTTGTTTGGTCTACAGGGATGTATGGCCAATAACCAAGCAAGAAGTATCTGAACCAGGGCAATAGATTTTAAACTTTTTAAGAGCAAATCCCTTTAGTCAGCATGATCTCTCCGTAAATGTAGCATTCTAGCACATCTCAACCACAGATATCTACATCAAGTCATGTTTCCAAGCACAGGACATACCTGAATGTGTGTATGTGGTTGCATGGCAGTATGTCATTCAATTCAAACATATCACTGTTATTGCCAACCTTTTACCAGTGAACTAAAATGGGGCTTGTCACTTCATGTTCACAGACCAGCTCCTCACAGACTAGCCTCCAAAAACATGTAAAGAATGGCAAGCTGAAAGCACATCAGTTTTGTACATGTATACCGGCAAAAGTGAGAAGAATTAAACAAAGTGGGACCTTGAGAGGCTGAACTGGGCAGAGAGAAACCTAATGAGGTTCAACAAGGGCAAGTGTATGGTACTGCATGTGGGGAGGAAGAACCCCAAGCACCAGTACAGGTTGGGGGCTGACCTGCTTGAACACAGTTCAGCTGAGAAGGACCTGGTAGATGGTAAGTTGACTGTGAGCCAGCAGTGCGCCCTTGCACCTAGGAGTGCCTAGGGTGTACTAGGAAGAGTGACGCTTTCTCTGGAGGCATTCAAAACCACCTGGACATGCTCCTGTTTAACATGCTCCAGGTGGCCCTGCCTTTGCAGGGGGGTTGAATTAAATGATCTCAGAGGTCCCTTCCAACCCTAATGATTCTGTGATTCAGTGATTATGCTCTTGTCCAAAGCTACTGCATGCAGAAACTGTCATGAATAAAAGATAAAAAGTCCAATATTTACAAGGGCATGTAGTGATAGCAGAAAGGGGAACGGCTTTAAAGTGAAAAAGAGTAGATTTCAATCAGATATGAGGAAGAATTTCCTTACTGAGAGGGTGGTGAAGCACTGGCACAGGTTGCCCAGAGAAGCTGCGGCTGCCCCATCCCTGACAGTGTTCAAGATCAGGATGGACGGGGCTTTGAGCAACCTGGTATAATGGAAGGTGCCCCTACCTCTGGCAGGGGGTTGGAACTCAATGATCTTTAAGGTCCCTTCCAACTCAAACCATGATGTAATTCTGTGATTATGGTTGCCAGACTGCAAGTGGCTATTTATGTTCATGTTGTCAGTGACAATAAATGATATTAGCCAAGACTGAAAGAAGAATGCCATCCAGAGGGACCTCGACAGGCTTGTGAGGTGGGCTGATGCCAACCTTATGAAGTTTAACCATGACAAGTGTAAGGTCCTACATCTGGGTTGGAGCAATCCCAGGCACAGCTGCAGGTTGGGCAAAGAAGAGATTCAGAGCAGCCCTGCAGAGAAGGACTTGGGGGTGTTGGGCAATGAGAAAATGAACATGAGCCGGCTTCAGTGTGCGCTTGCAGCCCAGAAAGCCAACCGTATCCTGGGCTGCATCAAAAGGAGTGTGACCAGCAGGTCGAAGGAGGTGATCCTGCCCCTCTACTCTGCTCTCCTGAGACCTCACCTGGAGTATTGTGTGCAGTTCTGGTGTCCTCAACATAAAAAGGACATAGAACTGTTGGAACAAGTCCAGAAGAGGGCCATGAGGATGATCAGGGGACTGGAGCACCTCCCATATGAAGATAGGCTGAGAAAGTTGGGGCTGTTCAGCCTGGAGAAGAGAAGGCTGTGTGGAGACCTCATAGCAGCCTTCCAGTATCTGAAGGGGGCCTATAGGGATGCTGGGGAGGGACTCTTCATCAGGCACTGTAGTGACAGGACAAGGGGTAATGGGTTCAAACTTAAACAGGTGAAGTTTAGATTGGATATAAGCAAGAAATTCTTTACTGTAAGGGTGGTGAGGCACTGGAATAGGTTGCCCAGGGAGATTGTGAATGCTCCATCCCTGGCATGCTCAAGGCCAGGCTGGATGAAGCCTTGGGTGGCATGATTTAGTGTGAGGTGTCCCTGCCCATAGGTGGGGGGTTGGAACTAGATGATCTTAAGGTCCTTTCCAACACAAACTATTCTATAATTCTATAAGAAACTGGTTGCAGAACTAGCACTGGCTTTTCAAAATGTGTAGAAAAGATGTTATTCTGCTTAAGGAGCTTCTTCCCTACAATAAGTGATGGAGATGAGCTTGTGAAGACCTATTCATCTTTATGTCATATATTCACAGAATTCCCAGAATTTTTTAGCATTTTTTAAATATCCTTTTAAAGATAAAATCCTACCATTTAAACATGCAGACCAGTTTAACAGCCCATAAAAATGCTGGCAAAACTTACGTCACTACGAATTTCACCACTATTCTTTGCTGTGATATAATCAACTCGGTCCGCCACTGGAGTAAAGGAAAGAGTTTCAGGTTTCGTACGGTACTTTTTCTATACAAGAGAAAAGATCACAAATCAGATTACACAGGAATAGCTAAGAAAGCAATTCTGAATACCTAGACAAGACAAAGTTTATACGGAAAGAAAAACTCTCCATGCACAATTAATGCTGTGGAAATGCTCCAGTTGTATCTTTTTTTTTTTTTTTAAATAAAAAGCATTTAACCATTAACAGTTCTTTAAATTGCAAATGCCCCCAAGAAAATTTTAGTTTTGAAAAACAATGTGTTACCTCATTCAAGAGATCTCCAGCATATTTGACATGGTTGATTCCAAGTGAATCATTTGGCAACCACCCAATTCCCCGTAGCCATTCTAAATCAGATTTGTAAACAGCCTGGCAAAACAAAGAGGGTCCATCTTGTTAGCTACAATCCAGCAAGATTCATAAATAATAGCACTTCTACTGGCTAAAAGGGCAGCAGTAATTCTAATATGAGCACCATATCTGAATTTATTACACTTCAGACTTGGCAATAAATAACAGTGGCATATACTTTGCATTCCTAATAAACAGCAAAGTCAATTCATTGAATTCGGCAGAAGGTCCCTGCTACTTAGAGCTGAAGCAGACTAAGAAGAGACAATACAGTGATAATTTAAGCTAAGTTTTCACTTACATCACTCTGAAGATCATAGGCCTTCCTAGCCTGTACGACGTCATTTTGATCTGGAAGACAGATCCACTGATGCAAGTATTGACGGTAATCAACATCACTGACCAAAGACTGACCCTGTTTAGCTGATACAATAGATAGCATGTCTACTGGTAGGTGGCACTGTGTCTTCCATTTGGCAAAGTGTCTCTTGTATTCCAGTTCACTCTGAACTTTGCCTATGCCAAGGGCAAACTGCATTTTCGAATCTGCTTTTGCATTTGGAACTCCAACATAATGTCCTTTCTGCTTCTCATGATCCAGTTTGTATTTATACTGGGTAAAGAGCAAAGATCACCATTACTTACTGTTATCATAAAAAAGCTCTTAAAGGATGTGAAACGTTAGATGTCTTTGCTAGCACTTACATCACTAGCAATTTCTCTAGAAGCTTTGGCTGCCTTGATTGGGATTGCATCTGCTCTCAAATCATAATTTGTCTTCACCTCATCCCAAGCTTCTTTATACAGTTTCTGAAAAGACAGCAAAATGTCCCATATATGTTAAACATTCTGGCATTTGCCATTAAAGAAACACATAGTTTACTGCTATTCATTTGCTGAAATATTGTAACTATTTTTTGTGCATTATTTCTGCTCTCAGTCATAAATACTGATGTAAATCTTACTGCCTTTCACACATATACAGTGCCTGCAACACAACTTTTGCAACCTATACTGCATAGAAGGGTGTTTGTAAAAGTTTAGAAAATATTTATATACTTCGGGCTCTCATCCATTTCCATAAAATATTACCTCAATGGTAAATGTAATTAATAATTTTTTAACAGTTGCATGCAATGCAAGCATTTATGTTAAAATGTCTAATTACTTTAAGAACAGCCATCAGAGGGAAGGGAATTTTGCAAGCTCTGTATGATTTCAATGAGATTCATGTGACTTAATCTTCAACTTTGTAAGTAACATCTTAGAATGTTAAAATTCACAGGATACACATGCTACTCTATAGAAATGTAGAAAACAGAATGGTAAGCATACCTTACTATAATTAACAGCATTAGTCTTGGCTAGGTTGATTTCAGGTGTGTCTGCCATAATATGGATCATAGTCTTGTCCTTTTCCCAGGCTTCTTTGTATTTTGGCTGTTAAAATAGTCCATTTTCTGATATTGTAATTATGGAATTTCACTTGTCAATAACAAAATCCCATAAATCCCCCCCCAAATTATCATCTCTAAAAAATAAAATGTCTGGAAATGTGTTAAACTTGACTTACAATACTACTGATCAATTTTACGTTTTAGCAGCAAGATTTCTCTTTAACTGTTTATAGCTTCGAAACAACTTTAAAAACATTGCAACGTACAATGCTGACTTGTTCGGCATTTGCTTTAGCGAGAAGAACATCTGGAGAATCAACAACACTGGTATATTTCAGGCTTTCAATAGGTGTACGATAGACATTATCACTCAGAAGATCCTGGGCATGCTTCACTCTCTTAACAACTGGAGAGTCATTAGGCAACCAGCCAATTCCACGGAGCCACTCCAGGTCTGACTTATAGACAGCCTGCATCAGATGCGGTCAGAAAAGGAAAACGTTGCGTTTTCAGTGTCATAAGTAAAATACAACTTGGGAACTAGCTTTTAAGTAGCTTGTTTCTTAAACAACACATTCTAAACCTGGTGAAGTTAAATAGAGAGGAAACAACATAACAGAACCAAGTGACATTAATGATGATGAGTACTAAGGTCTTAAAAAAAGACTTCTGATCCCCTCCAAAACATTTATTCCTCGAGTCATTTCAACAACTTACAAGTAAAAAAAAACCACAAGATGCCCACCAGGAAAATTCAACAAAAAGGAGGAAAAATAATGTTACAGAGTTAATGGGGACTAGAGCTAAACAGTGTAATTCCCGAAGTGATATCAGGCACTATTATTTCAGTATTAATTGAGAAAATCTTTCAGCAAGGAACATGAATCTCACTTTTGAAACTCGTAATTGAAACAGAAGAAGAGAGACCTATGTTGCCTAATAAGCAGCCAAGTCAGGACATTAGCTGTACTGACTCCTCCTGTTTTGAAATTAGCCACTTAAAGATCTTACCTGCTATCTTACACAGGTTTCTTGAAACTAAAAAAATTTCCAAGTCGACTCAGATAAAGAGGAGTAAAAAAAGACATGTGATTCCAAAGAGACAAACAGATGTTATTCCATCAAAATAAGAGAGACAAATACTTCATCCTCTTCAGATTGCTGTTACAGTGTGTGTAACAGATGCCAAGTAAAGCTTCGATACAATTTAGACATATACTTTTAAAATTATGAAAAAGAGCAGATAATAGCACTGACATGAAAAAATTAAAAAAATAAAATTCGGAAGATACATCCTTGGAGACTGTAGTATCAAACCATCAAAATCAGACGGTAATATAACAAATATCAACAGCAATTACTAACACATCCCTGGACATACTCACATCACTCTGTAGATCGTAAGCCTTCCTGGCATGGATCACATCATTCTGGTCAGGCAGACACGTCCACTGGTGAAGGTACTGACGATAGTCAATATCACTGACTAGCGTCTGGCAATCCTTGGCTGCCTGCACTGACATTGCATCGACTGGTATGTGGACCTGGGACTTTGAATCATGGTACGCCTTCCTGTAAATTCGGTCATTCTGCAGCTGCATAGCACGCGCAGCCCATGACAGTTTGGGATCCTCCTGGGCAGTTTTGCACCCAATGTAGTGGCCTTTCTGCTTCTCATGTGTTTCTTTGTACTTGTACTAGACATGCAGAAAGAACATAAGCAGTCACACATTGCTCACCCCAACATGACTCACAAGGCTTTCAGCTTCTAAGCTGTAAATCCTTTGAGCTGAACTTCAGTCAGTTGAGCTGGACACAGAAAGACAGGCATAGCTACAACATTAAGAGAAGACTGTACCTCACTAGCAATGTCTCTGGAAGCCTTGGCGTGTTTGATGGGAATGGCATCAGCTCTCAGGTCATAACTTTTTGCCTTGGCCTCATCCCAGGCCTTCTGGTAATGTTTCTGCAAATAAAATTAATCAACCTTGTTACAAACAGTCAAGACTTGTAGCAATGCCTTTTCTTAAAAGCTATTCTGGAAATTTAATTGTCATACTCTACTAATTCTTCACATGCAGAATAATTTTATTCTCTTACATTGCTGATGTTGAGAGCGTTGACTTTGGACTGCAGCATTACAGGAGTATCAGAAGGTATGGAAACCTGTGTCTTATCTCTATCCCAGTTTTCACGATACAGACGCTAAGGAGAAAAGCGTAATGACATTTCACTATGGTCTGAACATTGAAGAATCCCTCCCAGAGGAATTACTTGGTAATTCTGATTTGCAGTATTTTCCAATTAGTCATTCCCATAGAACAAATTCTAGTCTGTACCACAAAGAAAAGAAATGTCATCACATAAATGAAAGATAAGTGAAAGGCAAGTGAAAGGTAAGCTTACGTCACTGATCTGCAAAGCATTGATCTTAGCCTGGACAACGTCTGGTGAGTCAGTAATGCTGGTGAATTTCATCTCATCCGGACGTGTGCGGTATAACCTCTCATTCAGGAGTTCCTGGGCTTTCTTTGCTTTCACCACATCCACAGAACCTTCTGTCAACCAGCCAATGCCCCGCAGCCATTCCAGATCCGACTTGTATACATTCTACAAAGAAACCAAGGTTTACTGACATTGCAGGGACAACTCTATGTGCAGAGAGATTTTGTAAAAGGTTTTCCCCAATTTCCTCCTCATGAAGTTACACAGCAAGCAGGCACTGAAATGGTGGTGTACTATGTGTTTCCCACACACAGCTAAACCCCAGATTTGCACTGCAAGGAAAGTACTGGTCTTTTAAAAGTATGTATGTTTGCTACATACATACCAGTGGTATTATCTGCAAGTAGTCTGAAAGAAAACATTGTACCAGAAAAATATGGTCACCTTACAAACTGCCTGGATTATTTCTGTTCCCCAAGCTGAAACCATGACTGATTTGGAAAGGACCATATAGACAAATTAAAATAAACATACCAGGGCTGACTGCAGGCTCATTAATGTGCATTTGAAAGTATATTTGCACAGTCACAAATAAGCAAAGCCTCACACACCTGCCATAAAGTTTTCCTACAATTATTCTCACTCACATCGCTCTGTAGATCGTAAGCCTTCCTGGCATGGATCACATCATTCTGGTCAGGCAGACACGTCCACTGGTGAAGGTACTGACGATAGTCAATATCACTGACTAGTGTCTGGCAATCCTTGGCTGCCTGCACTGACATTGCATCAACTGGTATGTGGACCTGGGACTTTGAATCATGGTACGCCTTCCTGTAAATTCGGTCATTCTGCAGCTGCATAGCACGTGCAGCCCACGACAGTTTGGGATCCTCCTGGGCAGTTTTGCACCCAATGTAGTGGCCTTTCTGCTTCTCATGTGTTTCTTTGTACTTGTACTAAGGAATCAAAAAGAAGTATTAAAACAAATAGTGAAATTGGGGTGAATTTCCCATAATTTCACATTGCTACTAACCACAAATATATTTTGTTGTTATGAAATATACTCATTTAGAGTTTACAGATGCCTAATATATTTTTCCTCTACAGCTTCTGGTTATTGTTATCGTATTTTATTACTTTCCAATATCTGCTTAATGTCAGGATTTATAATTCTATCTTCCTTTTGAAAACTGTTGTCAATTTTCTTTCTGAATTTAATCCTTTGTCCGTAGGCTTTCAGGATGAACCTGATATACCATGGATTTTTATGTTGTACAAAGCTTATTACTTCATTCTTGTTTCTCAAGATAACTGAAAATAAATCTAAAGGAAGAACATACGTCACTCGCGATATCTCTTGAGGCCTTTGCACTTCGGAATGGAATTGCATCAGCTCTCATGTCATAACCCTTCTTTTTGGCATCTTCCCAGGCTTGTATATAAAGTTTCTACACAAAAGGAGACAGAAAAGGCTTATCAATATTCTGAACGATGGAACTTCTAAATTTCACAATTTTTTTTTTTAATTTTTAGGAATGAATATGTTAAAATATCTTTATTGTTAAATAAATGCTTACTTAATTTCTGAATTTCCATTAGTTTAGTATATGTTTAAATGCTCTTACATGGCTAACATTAGCTGCATTGGCCTTCGCTAACAAAATTGATGGTGTGTCAGGCATCACATGAATTGAAGTTTTGTCTGCATCCCAAGCTTCTGTGTATAAACGCTAGGAGAGAGAAAACCACATTCCTTTAGAAAGTTTCTTTACATGTGGTATAATGGAAAGACTGCAAATTTGAAAGCAGTAGCTATCAAAAGTATATCCATAATACAAAAGAAAAGTAACCTTGAAGCAGAATATGATATATATATATATATAAGCAAACTATTACATTCATCAAAGAACGTATTTTACAAACTGTGAGCAGTAGTTCAAGTAAGCTTTAGATCCCGATATCTCAAGGTTTCCCACTGAACAACTCAAGAAAATTTTGTCCTTCATTGTTATATCTTAGGTTAAGTTGGCACAACAACTGATTGATTTAGGATTGCTGGGAAACTGCTGGAGGAAAACTATATTTGTTATTCTGCCCTACCTGTATGAGTTGTCTGATTGATGTTTCTTATTAAAGAGGAGTAGGTATTTTGCGACTTTCACCCTCTAGGTCTAAGACAAATTGCAGAAGCTTCACTTCCAGAGTACATAAGCTATTTCCTCATAACTTGCTCATGATGCGGTATGACATTTGGTCATGATACAATACATCATTATAGCAGTTACGGTAAAAGCCACAATATTCTGCTACATCCTATCTTATAACATGGTCATGGCACTGCCAGCTCTGGATGCACTGTAGAGTACATCCAATACCTTGCTGAAACACTATTTCTGCAGATTTCACACTATTGTCTAAGAACTGCAAAAAAATTTTGCCTGTTCTGTCAGAGATAAGCTTTGTATAGTGAAGTAGCATTAACAAAATAGAAGAAAGATACTAAACAAGCATTTAAAAACAGGATTTCAGCTGATGTGAAAAAGAGAGAAATTTGCAAAAAAAAATTAGAATTACTCTTGAAAAGTACGTGATTTAGGTGACTTTTTTTTTCTGGACATTCTTACTACATGTTCAGTTTAGAGAGAGCCAAGAGCCTTTCCATGCAAAGGCTGAATTCAGACATTTATTTTCTCTAAGTCCACAATGAAAGTGTTTAGTCTTACTTTGCACTTTGTATTTTTCACCTAATGAATAAGTTCCACTAGCTACTAACAGTAGTGATTTTTGACCAAAAAACAACCAAACAAAAAACCCCAAGCTCACCTTGTTCATTATCTCAGCATTTTGCTTGGCTAAGACCATGGCCAAAGAATCTGTCACACTAGTAAATTTAATTTGGTCTGCTGGCTGACGATACTTCCTTTCACTCAGGATTTCCCCAGCTTTCTTGGCCTTTTCAACTTCCACGGAACCAATAGGAACCCATCCAATACCTCTTAGCCATTCCAGGTCTGATTTGTAAACCGCCTGAAAAAATTCGAAAGTTCAAAAGTTATATATGTGCAACTTTGCTTGAATAGTAAAATAATTGCAAATGAGCAGATCTGAGTCTATATAAACAGTTGTGTGTATTTCCACATAGCAGCAGGATATGGTTTTGAAAACAAGTGTTATTTCTGAAAGTTTAGTGAAATAATTATTAAATAACAAAAAGAAATGAGTTATTAAGAACTCTACAAATATCAGAGTTAAACACAATTTACACCTCAGGCTAAGGACTGAAAAAATAGGATTAAAAATTAAACAAATTTAATGATCTGATATAGTAAACATTTCATTTCTATCAACATGTCTCATGCAAGTGCCTCAAGCATATTATATATGTTTTAAAATTACATTGTACAAAACCCTGTATATGTAATTATGACTTACAAATGTAAAAATTTACTCACATCACTCTGTAGATCATAGGCTTTCTTAGCATGGATAACATCATTCTGATCTGGTAGACAGATCCACTGATGCAGATAGTGGCGGTAATCAATGTCACTGACCAGCCCCTGGCATTTCTTGGCTAACACAATTCCCAGCATGTCCACTGGGCTACTGAAGTGTGTCTTTGTCTTCTCAAAGGCTTTCTTGTACTCCCTGTCACTCTGGATCTTGGCTACGTGCATTGACCACATCATCTTTGGATCATCCTCAATGTTACGGGCTCCAATATGGTGGCCAAGCTGCTTGCGATAGCCTTCCTTGTACTTGTACTGAAATTGAGTTCATATTCACACAGTATAATTATATATTAATAAATAATTCACAGTTTAATATAATCATTAGTATTTTGTTTAGAGAAAAATATTATTTAGGTTCTGCTACTGTTTTATTAATTTTAACATAAAAATTATTTTTATTACCCATATCATTATCTCTGATTTTTTACATAACTATATCACACTTCAACTTAACATTTCATGTCACATGTTAACAAGGTTGATATTCCACATTCTTTAACTATTACGATTAAAATGTAAAGATTAACTTATTTAAAAGCTTATTACAAAACCCCAGTGAAGATAGTCTTAGGTAGTTAATACTAACAGTTTAAGTATCAATCTTGATAGAAAAAACAAGGATCACAAAAAACTGTTATCATCCGTTAGTGATGCTTCCTCATTCCAGAAGCAAAACCTGTCATAGCAATCTTGAATTTCAATATTACATTTTAACAGAAGTGTAATATTTTTCCCTGAGGAAAAGACAGCAATTTATAAGATTTATTTAGAATTTATTTACTAATATATCTGGTTTGGGGACAGATTTTAAAGTATTTCCTATTTTTAATCAGAAATTAATTTGACTAATACTAGCATAGACTCGTACACCTTATTGATCATCTCATTTCAATATCCATGGACATCAATGGAACTATCACAGGGGGCACAGAAATAACCCTCACAATTATTTATTATTGCGATATATACCTCATGCGTAAATGGCTACCCATTCCTTTCATGCACTAAAAGCATGCAGTAGAATCACTGGATTTCCATTTTATTTATTCTATAAAGCTAAGGTATTACAGTAGCAAACAAATGATTCTTTTCCATTACCAAATCCATATAGACATGATTAAAAACCATGCTTACGTCACTGGCAATCTCTCTGGATGCTTTGGCAGATTGAATAGGAATGGCATCAAAACGCAAATCATGACCCTTCTTCTTCGACTCCTCTAAAGCTAGTCTGTACATTTTCTGTGAGAAAAATATTCAAATTTTTCTTTCAAAACCAAAATCACACTTCAGTTAAGCACATATGTGTAATAAAACAAATTAAGTGCTTAAACAATACCGTCAATGTTCAGGCAACTTAAACATTTGAAAACAGCTCTATCTTCTCTAGAAAATAAAAATATGCAGATTTTGTAATTGTATTGTAAATGCCTGGAAATGTTAAGTAATTTAGGGAAGGCAAAGCAAGGAATATTCTGTAAGTTAAATTATTTATTTCCATACCTTGCTATAGAAATGATTTCTCATTTATAGCAGGTAATATATTTCAAAAGCCTAATTAGACACCAGCATTTTAGTGAAAGAACAATTCTAACAGTGGAGCTGGCAATTTGTGAAACTAGACAACTTAACAGTATTGTAATATTAATCAAACTCAGAGATGACAAAATTGTACTTGACAGAATAAAAGGATTTCTGACAACTCTTCAGTTTTACTTACCTGACTGTAGTTTATCTGGTTTTGTTTAGCTAGCAGGATTTCTGGTGTGTCAGGCATGACATGAATCATAGTCTTATCTTTATTCCATGCTTCAGTGTACAAATGCTAAGAAAGAATAAAGAAAGTGATTAAGATTGCATTCCAAAACAGGTCAATATTAGTCAGGTAAATCACAGAGCACACTAGGTAAAATTATAGAAAAAATAGCATGAATAAACAGTTAGGTATTTGATCAGGTAGAGATACCATTATTAAAAAGAGATTTACCTGAGGAAATTCAACAACATTTAGAAAACTGCCACATTACTTAAGAATGAGTAAACTGAAGTATTATTACTGCTCACTGCAGAGACAAGTCAAAGAAAAGATTAAAATGTAATATGCAGAATATTATAAAGTTGAGGCTTCAATTACAAGTCTTGATAGTTTTTACTAAAATAAACAGAACACACTACTTGAAAATACATGATTTCTTAACTTCAGCATTACCTGTGATCATTATATTTCTAGTCCTGCACCCAGAGGTGAGGCAGGGACTACTGACACGTTACCTAATCGAATCGACACTCACCTTATTCATTGTCTCTGCATTCTGCTTGGCTAAGACCATTGGTACAGAATCCGGGATGCTAGTAAACTTAATTGTGTCCGGCGGCTGACGGTATACTTTATCACTCAGGATCTCTGCCGCCTTTTTGGCTTTCTCAACTTCTGGGGAACCAATTGGGACCCAACCAATGCCTCGTAACCACTGAAGGTCAGACTTGTAGCAGTTCTATTACCAAAATATACATAGGTTATTCTAATAATCGTAATGAAATTTACATAGTGCATCTTTTCACAGTTAAGCAACCTCACTATCAACTTTTAATTCAAATAAATTCAAAATCCTAGAGAAAATTTTAGGAAAAATAACTGCACACATATACATTAAGAGTGATACCATTATCCAAATTTCACAGAATGGCAGATGATAAAAAGCCCAAATTATGGAATTAAAGAATTTAAATATCAGTTAGTTAAAATATCCTATTGGAGACAGAAGTTTCAAATTAGCAATGAAATTTAATCTTGAAAATGTCATTCTACCACAGTGATATGTGATCCACCTATGTAAAATATCAAATACATTCCTCAACAGAAATGAAATCAAAAAGAGCTTACATCACTCTGCAGATCATAGGCTTGCCTAGCATGGATAACATCATTCTGGTCTGGTAGACAGATCCACTGATGCAGATAGTGGCGGTAATCAATGTCACTGACCAGCCCCTGGCATTTCTTGGCTAACACAATTCCCAGCATGTCCACTGGGCTACTGAAGTGTGTCTTTGTCTTCTCAAAGGCTTTCTTGTACTCCCTGTCACTCTGGATCTTGGCTACGTGCATTGACCACATCATCTTTGGATCATCCTCTATGTTACGGGCTCCAATATGGTGGCCAAGCTGCTTCCGATAGCCTTCCTTGTACTTGTACTGAAATATAAATCAAGATAGTATATTTCTGCATTACCTACTAATATCAGTTACTCATATTAAATATTTCTAATAATAAACTCTTAAGATTACTCCATAGCCAAAGTCAAAACAACGCAAACTGTCAAAGCAATTCTGGGGCTAATAATATCAATTCTCACATTAAATTTTTGAGATTTGAGTTAGAACCCTAGAGATTTTTAAGTAAGCTTTTTGATAAAAAAACTGTTCACTCACATTAGTGAGAAATAAACCTCTTATTAAACATTTGATCTTTATCAAATATAATAATATACATGTTCTTAAGATTTAATTAAGGATACAGTTATGAGCTATAAAATTGATGAGAGGCACTATATTCTCCTTATAACTTCTCAAACTTTTTACAATAAAATCTTTAAACATATATAATAATTTGCTTCCCAAAATCTTATCATTTGGGATCACAGTTTAATTGAAATGCTTTTTTCAGATTCCAGCTATATGTTTCAGGTTGCAGAGATCAAATATCATCACACAAAAAAACAAAACAGTAGTTTCTTACATCACTGGCAATTTGCCTGGATGCTTTGGCAGCTTGGATGGGGATAGCATCACTTCTCAAGTCGTAGCCTTTCTTTTTGTCCTCTTCCATGGCCTGCTTGTAGAGTTTCTAGGTGAAGAATTAAACAGTGAGATTTATGTAAGTTCATTCCATATATTGCATTCTATGCAAAACAAACTGTTTGTGAGTAGATTTTTAAAATTGTGTTAGGATTTATTCCAACATAGCTTTATCTAACTTTCTCAACTCAAAGCCCCAGATCAGTAGGTGATACAAATTCATAACAAAGTAAAAACTTTGCTAAATACATTTGCTAACAATTTTTTTTTTCTTTTACTACTTTAAACAACATGGACTACAATTTACAGATAAACTATTGTTCTATAAAGTGAAGTAAAACTTACTTTTTAAACCACTTCTTACTGACGTGAATTTATTTGCCTAAACTAACACCAAACATTGGGATTACTGCTCTTCAGAACTGTGCTGAAAATTACATTTTTGGTATTTCCAAGGGTGAAATTAATTTTGTACCTTCCTAACAGTATGCACACTGACAGAAAGGACTCCCAGAAATTCACTGGAGACACACAGCTTCCCATGGAATTTATTGTCAATACTGCTCACTGTTGTATGTATGCACTACTGTATAAATATCAAAATTGTGTTTTTAAAGTCACGATTTTGAGGATAAATATTGGGGGTTTCTTAAAGAAATTGATGGTATCATCAATACAAGGTTTATCAGAACACTAATGACCCAGCCATTAAATAGACCAGTTACATTTGGAGAGCTCACACACTCACCACACTGTAGTTTTGCATGTTCTGTTTTGCCAGTATGATTTCAGGTGTGTCAGGCATTACATGGATTTGTGTCTTGTCTTTATCCCAGGCCTCAGTATATAAACGCTGTAGCAGAAATAATGTATGTTAAAGGGGAAGAACAATGGTGACTACTTGGAGACCTCCTAAAACACAGGAAGAATTAAAGACCTGTACTCAAAGCCTAAAAAAAAAAAAAGAAAACCCAAAACAAAACCCCACCTTATTCCTTATATAGCAATGAGATTTTACATTCATTCTGTAACCTGTATATTAAGTATCTAGAGAATTAGTAATGGAGAAAAAATTCTGTTCAAAAAACAGTGTTTAGAAGAAAAGGGACAGAATACTCATCAGACACACAGAGATCTAAATGCTAAGGACAAGCCATGCTTGGAAGAGGAAATGGTTTCATTGACATAAACAGGGTTGAGATCAGGGCCACAGATTAAGAAAACTCTTACATTAAGTACTACACTGAATTGTTTAAAATAGGAATGCTTTAAAGACTGACCTAACACAAGTACTTTATTAAGTATTTATTTATTTAATAAATCTAGATTTATTAAACAAATTGATATATTAAAAATTAAAGTTAGGTAACATATTACTAGATACACAGTATAGTGCGTGGAAACTTCACAGTTGATAATTCAAATTTAAATCAGTAATTCAAAAGATATTGTTTAATTAGAACTTACTGAAAATAAGTTACCTGACAATTACCAAAAACGTAACTTACACTTTCAAAGCCTTGCTGCACAGTAATCTGATATAGCAATCACACATTTGTATTCCTAGTCCTGTCTAGAGTTTACGCAGGGACTGCTGATGGGTTACCTAATCGAATCGACACTCACCTTATTCATTGTCTCCGCATTCTGCTTGGCTAAGACCATTGGTACAGAATCAGGGATGCTCGTAAACTTAATTGTGTCCGGAGGCTGACGGTATACTTTATCACTCAGGATCTCTCCTGCCTTTTTGGCTTTTTCAACTTCCAGGGAACCAATTGGGACCCAACCAATGCCTCGTAACCACTGAAGGTCAGACTTATAGCAGTTCTACCACCAAATACAAATACAGCTGTCTCATTAATATTGCCAGTTAAACATTTTACATATACCATGCAACTAATTATTACTTTCTATATGTTGTCTTCCTCCTACTTCAATCTGCAAAACCATCTTTGTTAGGAAGATAGACTGAGAACACATATGTGTAATATGTGACGACATGTGAAGGCACATATCTGTGTTCAAGAGGTATTTTTCATCCAGAAACATGCTGGAGAATGGTCAAAGAGCAATAGATTATAACAAAACCCTGGAAGTCAGCAGAAACTTTTCCTGTAATATTTGTTCACAATAAATGCATAGTCACCCACTTAAAACAACAGCTCATAATGTAAAACACCTTCTCCAAGACAGAACAAAGTAATTCCTTCCAATAAAGAGGCTGAAATTTAAAATAATAATAAAAAAAAACCTAGGCAATTTCCTATTTATATACTGTTAACTCTGCAAAGACTGACTATTACAAAGGAGTATATGCAGATAGATCTAGTGTTCAGCTAACTAATAAGCTCTTTAGAAACTGCCCTAATACTCACACATACTGCAACTCACACAGAGATTCAATCAGCCCAAAAAATCCAATGACCATGCAAGGAATGGAAAAGAAAAACATAAAAAAACATAATGTGAAAAAAAAACACCCATTATGTGACACAGACACGTCAAGCAGCTTCCCTATTTTAGAAAAAAAAAAAATGACATACAATTTAGAACTCCAATACTTATCGCTGAGTACTCACATCACTCTGTAGATCATAGGCTTGCCTAGCATGGATAACATCATTCTGGTCTGGTAGACAGATCCACTGATGCAGATAGTGGCGGTAATCAATGTCGCTGACCAGCCCCTGACATTTCTTGGCCAACACGATTCCCAGCATGTCCACTGGGCTACTGAAGTGTGTCTTTGTCTTCTCAAAGGCTTTCTTGTACTCCCTGTCACTCTGGATCTTGGCTACGTGCATCGACCACATCATCTTTGGATCATCCTCAATGTTACGGGCTCCAATATGGTGGCCAAGCTGCTTGCGATAGCCTTCCTTGTACTTGTACTACAGACAAAAAAGTGTTCAGAGAGATTTAGATTAGTTTTCATTTCATGACAGAGGTTAGAAGCCCTGCATTCAATTACGAGCACCCAGAAACTCGGCAAAAGGTGGGCCGATAAAGGCTCCGCTGTACTTACATCACTTGCAATGTCTCTGGAAGCTTTAGCAGATGTGATAGGAATGGCATCTGCTCGCATGTCATAGCCCTTTTTCTTATCTTCCTCCATCGCAAGTCGGTACAGTTTCTGGAACAGAAACAACCACTCCCCTCAAACAACACTGCTTTCCAGGCCACAGCTGTGTCCAGGGATGGATGCTTAACCCCAGCTCAGCCACCTACCTCACTGTAGTTCACTTTGTTCTGCTGGGCCAGCAAAATATCAGGTGTATCCGGCATAATGTGAATGCTGGTTTTATCTTTCTCCCAGGCTGACGTGTACGCACGCTGAAAAGAACAAGTCCAACGTGAAAGAAGGCCAAGCTAGCACATGGCAACAAACTCAAACAGCAAAGTAGATCCAGGAACTGAAGACAGGGGACTCCACTTTGCAATGCCTCAGGAACACCTCTTCTTGACCCAAAACCTCCTAAAACTACACCATTTTCTTTTTTACCCTGCGCCCAATAACACGTAAGAGAATTTGATCACAAACAACAAAAACAAAGACCCCATGCAAGAGGAGGCAATATCCCCATTAAGACACCCAGGCCTCGGAAGGAGAGAACACAGCATCTTGGGCCATGCACCTATTCTCCTCAGGATAAAAACACAAGCAAAGCTCACCTGGTTCATGATTTCAGAGTTGTGCTTTGCCAGAACCATGGGCATTGAGTCGGGAAGACTCGTGAATTTGATGGTGTCCGGGTGTTGCCGATACTTCTTGTCACTCAGGATGAGGCTCGCCCTCTTATTCTTCTCGTCGTCCAGCGAACCAATCGGGGACCAGCCAATGCCCCTCAGCCATGTAAGGTCAGACTTGTACACATTCTGAAAGGACAGGCAAGGACACAAAGCTGCTCAGCATCCTCCTCACGCCATGCAACCACTCCTTCTGCCAAGGGAAGCTCTGCCGACGAAAACACATTCCCCGGGTAAACCACTTACCACCAGAAAAGGGACTCCCATTAAGCTCAGATCCACATAGCCTGCCTGCCCACACCTACAGCAGCAAGAGCTAGTGCCAAGCCATCCACATACCTTCCACCTCCATCCTCCTCATCTCCCTGGGAACCAACTGCCACACTTGGCCATCTCCAGCTGGCAGAGCCATCAGAGAAGCCTTACACCTCATCACCTAACACTCTTCGTACCATTTGCCTCTGCACACCTGGCATGCCTTTGACCACTGACAGTCCTGCAGAGGAAAACATTTGACTCTGTTGCCCTCCCCCTGCCATACACAACTACAGACACCTGCAACAACCCTTCCCCAGAATGCTCAAGGCAAGACAGGGCTCTTCTGTGACCATCACGTATGACCACACACTAACACCAGCACTGGCCATTCCTGACAAATCTCAGCAAAAATAAAGCTCGACTGCTGCGACCTCTCCTGAACTGTCAAATCAGAAACTAATGAGACCCGGAAGAGAAAGGCTGAAACTGTACGTTTCTTTTCAATAGAAATACAGGGGGAATGGCACTAAACTGTCAGAGGAGAGACTAAGATTAGGTATTAGGAAGAAGTTCTTCCTTGTGAGGGTGGTGAGCACTGCCACAGGGTGCCAGGAGAACATCTGGGTGCCCAGTGCCTGCAAGTATTCAGGGCTTTAAGCAACCGGGTCTAGTGGAAGACTGGTTCGTACTGTAGAAGTCGTGGGAAGTGGAGATCATTGAGGTCCCTTCCAACCCCAAACCATTCTAGGATTCAGCAAGAATTTACCTACACCACACAGTCTCAGCCCCACAGAAGAAGCATACACTTATGCTCCCCATCTGGACTTGCTCCAAGAAAGGAATACTACTGACCAAAGTTGTTTCCTGGTTTTCACATGGACAGCAAGGAACAACTTACATCACTCTGGAGGTCGTACACTTTCCTGGCTTGCACAACGTCATTCTGGTCCGGCAGACAGGTCCACCGATGCAGAGGGTGCTTGTAATCAACATCACTGACCAGCTCCTGACATTTCTTGGCCAACACGATTCCCAGCATATCCACTGGGCTACTGAAGTGTGTCTTTGTCTTCTCAAAGGCTTTCTTGTACTCCCTGTCGCTCTGGATCTTGGCTACGTGCATCGACCACATCATCTTTGGATCATCCTCTATGTTACGGGCTCCAATATGGTGGCCAAGCTGCTTCCGATAGCCTTCCTTGTACTTGTACTATAGCAAAAAGGAGTTCAATGACTTTTAGATAAGTTTTCTTTCTCTCCATAGCAGCCCCTAAACCTCAAACTCTCTACAAGTTAGCATCTGACACCAGAGACAGTGAAAAGCAAGAAAGTTTTAAGATGATGGACTGCAGAGTACAGCTGCAAAAGGATTCTTATAACATTATCTGCCTCATATGCCTTCCACATTTTCCAGACATTCCATGCCTGTAAATTAGGAGATACTACTCAGGATCAGGGAGTAAAAAAGGTCTTAACATAATGGCAGCAATACAAGAGCCACAAATCTCAATGAGTAAACTAAAAGGAAATATCAATTAGTAACCCCCAAGATAGCACCCAAATAAACTACAATTATATCTATTTAGGAGATAAAAAATGAGGAACATAAAGACAGAATAGGAAGATTAAGTGTAGACAGTAGTTAAATTAAATAAATATTTATATTAATAAATAAAAATAACAGAAAAAATATTTTATTTTACCCTGCCTTTATTTTCGACACTAAAAATAGGTTGGGGTTTTTTGCTACCATTGTGCAGTTCAGCTGTGTCTACTACCAGGGGCATGCAGGGTGCTCACAGTGAGGGCCGGACTCCTCCTCACAAATCCACCCTGAATGCTCAAGGTGATGCTGCCACAAGCCCCGCAGGGGCATTGCTTTGGATTACGTCCATTGCACAGATCGCACACATACTCTCCCCACCATCTGCAAATTCCCTAACAACACTGCACACTGACAGCATGCAGGGCCAGCTACATGCAGACCCTCCAGAATCAAAATACTTATGGACTGGCTGACTGGTTATGACACGTAAGTTGGATCCATGTGGCTCAGGTTAGAAGCCCTGCATTCAATTACATGCACCCGGAAACTCTCTGAAAGGGGGGGCCGACAGGGGCTCCCCTGTACTTACATCACTTGCAATGTCTCTGGAAGCTTTAGCAGATGTGATGGGAATGGCATCTGCTCGCATGTCATAGCCCTTTTTCTTATCTTCCTCCATCGCAAGTCGGTACAGTTTCTGGAACAGAAACAACCACTCCCCTCAAACAACACTGCTTCCCAGGCCACAGCAGCGTCCAGGGATGGACGCTTAACCCCAGCTCAGCCACCTACCTCACTGTAGTTCACTTTGTTCTGCTGGGCCAGCAAAATACCAGGTGTATCCGGCATAATGTGAATGCTGGTTTTATCTTTCTCCCAGGCTGACGTGTACGCACGCTGAAAAGAACAAGTCCAACGTGAAAGAAGGCCAAGCTAGCACAGAGCAACAAACTCAAACAGCAAACTGGATCAAGGAACTGAAGCCAGGAGGACTCCACTTTGCAGTGCCTCAGGAACACCTCTTCTTGACCCAAAACATTCTAAAAATACACCCTTTTTCTTTTTTACCCTGCGCCCATTAACACATAAGAGAATTTGATCACAAACAACAAAAACAAAGACCCCATGCAAGAAGAGGCAATATCCCCATTAAGAAACCCAGGCCTCGGAAGGAGAGAACACAGCATCTTGGGCCATGCACCTACTCCCCTCAGGTTCAAAACACAAGCAAAGCTCACCTGGTTCATGATTTCAGAGTTGTGCTTTGCCAGAACCATGGGCATTGAGTCGGGAAGACTCGTGAACTTGATGGTGTCTGGGTGTTGCCGATACTTCTTGTCACTCAGGATGAGGCTCGCCCTCTTATTCTTCTCGTCGTCCAGCGAACCAATCGGGGACCAGCCAATGCCCCTCAGCCATGTAAGGTCAGACTTGTACACATTCTGAAAAGACAGGCAAGGACAACAAAGCTGCTCAGCATCCTCCTCACACCATGCAACCACTCCTCCTGCCAAGGGAAGCTCTGCCAACCAAAACACATTCCCCGGGTAAACCACTTGCCACCAGAAAAAGGGACTCCCATTAAGCTCAGATCCACATAGCCTGCCTGCCCACACCTACAGCAGCAAGAGCTAGTGCCAAGCCATCCGCATACCTTCCACCTCCATCCTCCTCATCTCCCTGGGAACCAACTGCCACACTTGGCCATCTCCAGCTGGCAGAGCCATCAGAGAAGCCTTACACCTCATCACCTAACACTCTTCGTACCATTTGCCTCTGCACACCTGGCATGCCTTTGACCACTGACAGTCCTGCAGAGGAAAACATTTGACTCTGTTGCCCTCCCCCTGCCATACACAACTACAGACACCTGCAACAACCCTTCCCCAGAATGCTCAAGGCAAGACAGGGCTCTTCTGTGACCATCACGTATGACCACACACTAACACCAGCACTGGCCATTCCTGACAAATCTCAGCAAAAATAAAGCTCGACTGCTGCGACCTCTCCTGAACTGTCAAATCAGAAACTAATGAGACCCGGAAGAGAAAGGCTGAAACTGTACGTTTCTTTTCAATAGAAATACAGGGGGAATGGCACTAAACCGTCAGAGGTCAGAGGAGAGACTAAGATTAGGTATTAGGAAGAAGTTCTTCCTTGTGAGGGTGGTGAGCACTGCCACAGGGTGCCAGGAGAACATCTGGGTGCCCAGTGCCTGCAAGTATTCAGGGCTTTAAGCAACCGGGTCTAGTGGAAGACTGGTTCGTACTGTAGAAGTCATGGGAAGTGGAGATCATTGAGGTCCCTTCCAACCCCAAACCATTCTAGGATTCAGCAAGAATTTACCTACACCACACAGTCTCAGTCCCACAGAAGAAGCATACACTTATGCTCCCCATCTGGACTTGCTCCAAGAAAGGAATACTACTGACCAACGTTGTTTCCTGGTTTTCACATGGACAGCGAGGAACAACTTACATCACTCTGGAGGTCGTACACTTTCCTGGCTTGCACAACGTCATTCTGGTCCGGCAGACAGGTCCACCGATGCAGAGGGTGCTTGTAATCAACATCACTGACCAGCTCCTGACATTTCTTGGCCAACACGATTCCCAGCATATCCACTGGGCTACTGAAGTGTGTCTTTGTCTTCTCAAAGGCTTTCTTGTACTCCCTGTCGCTCTGGATCTTGGCTACGTGCATCGACCACATCATCTTTGGATCGTCCTCTATGTTACGGGCTCCAATATGGTGGCCAAGCTGCTTGCGATAGCCTTCCTTGTACTTGTACTGCAGGATTGAAGAAGCTCAAGTCAGTTTTAGGACAGCTCTTCTCCCTTCTGACACTGGTCTGTAGCAGCATCTCTGAGCATGCACTTTTCTAATGGTGTCTGGCAAGATCACCACCTGAAGAGGCGACTAAGTGCCTCATAGCCTGACTGTGTCCTACAAACTTCCATCCCGTGCCATGTCTACACTGGGACACAGGAGGTGCATGGAGCCCAGACAAGAACTGTAACACAGCTAGCTCAGGAACCAGGAGGTCTGCATACCAAAAGACAGGCTCTGCACACAACCTAAAACATCCCCAGTCAGGCCACTGAGAGGCCTGCTCAGCAGCTGGGATGGAAAAGTCAGGGAAAACCACTAGACTGCTCCAGCAGGCAACCTGGGCTTCCATCTGCACAGTCCTACCGGTACTCACCCATAACAGCCCATAGCAGCTGGCATACTGCACTGCTCCAGGCTCTCCTGCCCAGTGCTCAGGAGTCTTATCCTCCCAGCCCAGTGTGTGCACTGAGGTGCAGGTTTACAGCCACTGAGTGGGAAGTGACAAGAAAGTAACAAGTGACAAAGCACTCTTTCCCTTGCCTCTCAGTGAAACCTCACGTAAGACTCCGAAGAGATCAAACTCATTTCCTTCCAGTCAACAAAGGAGCCTTTAACTACTGAATATCACATGAGAGATTAAATTCGGATCTTGCAGAGCTGAGACCTGAAAAGATACTCTCTGGCACTGCAATGACTGGCCTCCAGTGACTCCACCCACCCCTGGACAGAAAAGATAACTGCCCAGTCATTACACAAAATCTGGCTTGATTTTTCGATCCAGTTGTCCATCTCAACTGCATTGCTGTAATGTCAGGGCATACAGACCCGCCATACTGGCGGCAGAAACACATGTCACAAGTCCAGCCCGAATGCTCAAGGTGATGCTGCCACAAGCCCCGCAGGGGCATTGCTTTGGATTACGTCCATCGCACAGATCGCACACATACTCTCCCCACACCATCTGCAAATTCCCTAACAACACTGCACACCGACAGCATGCAGGGCCAGCTACATGCAGACCCTCCAGAATCAAAATACTTATGGACTGGCTGCCTGGTTATGACATGTAAGAGCTGTTTTGGCTCCATTTGGCTCAGGTCAGAAGCCCTGCATTCAATTACAAGCACCCAGAAACTCTTTGAAAGGGGGGGCCGACAGGGGCTCCCCTGTACTTACATCACTTGCAATGTCTCTGGAAGCTTTAGCAGATGTGATGGGAATGGCATCTGCTCGCATGTCATAGCCCTTTTTCTTATCTTCCTCCATCGCAAGTCGGTACAGTTTCTGGAACAGAAACAACCACTCCCCTCAAACAACACTGCTTCCCAGGCCACAGCAGCGTCCAGGGATGGACGCTTAACCCCAGCTCAGCCACCTACCTCACTGTAGTTCACTTTGTTCTGCTGGGCCAGCAAAATACCAGGTGTATCCGGCATAATGTGAATGCTGGTTTTATCTTTCTCCCAGGCTGACGTGTACGCACGCTGAAAAGAACAAGTCCAACGTGAAAGAAGGCCAAGCTAGCACAGAGCAACAAACTCAAACAGCAAACTGGATCAAGGAATTGAAGCCAGGAGGACTCCACTTTGCAATGCCTCAGGAACACCTCTTCTTGTCCCAAAACATTCTAAAAATACACCCTTTTTCTTTTTTACCCTGCGCCCATTAACACGTAAGAGAATTGATCACAAACAACAAAAACAAAGACCCCATGCAAGAAGAGGCAATATCCCCATTAAGAAACCCAGGCCTCAGAAGGAGAGAACACAGCATCTTGGGCCATGCACCTACTCCCCTCAGGTTGAAAACACAAACAAAGCTCACCTGGTTCATGATTTCAGAGTTGTGCTTTGCCAGAACCATGGGCATTGAGTCGGGAAGACTCGTGAATTTGATGGTGTCCGGGTGTTGCCGATACTTCTTGTCACTCAGGATGAGGCTCGCCCTCTTATTCTTCTCGTCGTCCAGCGAACCAATCGGGGACCAGCCAATGCCCCTCAGCCATGTAAGGTCAGACTTGTACACATTCTGAAAGGACAGGCAAGGACAACAAAGCTGCTCAGCGTCCTCCTCACGCCATGCAACCACTCCTCCTGCCAAGGGAAGCTCTGCCAACCAAAACACATTCCCCGGGTAAACCACTTACCACCAGAAAAGGGACTCCCATTAAGCTCAGATCCACACAGCCTGCCTTCCCACACCTACAGCAGCAAGAGCTAGTGCCAAGCCATCCACATACCTTCCACCTCCATCTTCCTCATCTCCCTGGGAACCAACTGCCACACTTGGCCATCTCCAGCTGGCAGAGCCATCAGAGAAGCCTTACACCTCATCACCTAACACTCTTCGTACCATTTGCCTCTGCACACCTGGCATGCCTTTGACCACTGACAGTCCTGCAGAGGAAAACATTTGACTCTGTTGCCCTCCCCCTGCCATACACAACTACAGACACCTGCAACAACCCTTCCCCAGAATGCTCAAGGCAAGACAGGGCTCTTCTGTGACCATCACGTATGACCACACACTAACACCAGCACTGGCCATTCCTGACAAATCTCAGCAAAAATAAAGCTCGACTGCTGCGACCTCTCCTGAACTGTCAAATCAGAAACTAATGAGACCCGGAAGAGAAAGGCTGAAACTGTACGTTTCTTTTCAATAGAAATACAGGGGGAATGGCACTAAACCGTCAGAGGTCAGAGGAGAGACTAAGATTAGGTATTAGGAAGAAGTTCTTCCTTGTGAGGGTGGTGAGCACTGCCACAGGGTGCCAGGAGAACATCTGGGTGCCCAGTGCCTGCAAGTATTCAGGGCTTTAAGCAACCGGGTCTAGTGGAAGACTGGTTCGTACTGTAGAAGTCATGGGAAGTGGAGATCATTGAGGTCCCTTCCAACCCCAAACCATTCTAGGATTCAGCAAGAATTTACCTACACCACACAGTCTCAGTCCCACAGAAGAAGCATACACTTATGCTCCCCATCTGGACTTGCTCCAAGAAAGGAATACTACTGACCAACGTTGTTTCCTGGTTTTCACATGGACAGCGAGGAACAACTTACATCACTCTGGAGGTCGTACACTTTCCTGGCTTGCACAACGTCATTCTGGTCCGGCAGACAGGTCCACCGATGCAGAGGGTGCTTGTAATCAACATCACTGACCAGCTCCTGACATTTCTTGGCCAACACGATTCCCAGCATATCCACTGGGCTACTGAAGTGTGTCTTTGTCTTCTCAAAGGCTTTCTTGTACTCCCTGTCGCTCTGGATCTTGGCTACGTGCATCGACCACATCATCTTTGGATCGTCCTCTATGTTACGGGCTCCAATATGGTGGCCAAGCTGCTTGCGATAGCCTTCCTTGTACTTGTACTGCAGGATTGAAGAAGCTCAAGTCAGTTTTAGGACAGCTCTTCTCCCTTCTGACACTGGTCTGTAGCAGCATCTCTGAGCATGCACTTTTCTAATGGTGTCTGGCAAGATCACCACCTGAAGAGGCGACTAAGTGCCTCATAGCCTGACTGTGTCCTACAAACTTCCATCCCGTGCCATGTCTACACTGGGACACAGGAGGTGCATGGAGCCCAGACAAGAACTGTAACACAGCTAGCTCAGGAACCAGGAGGTCTGCATACCAAAAGACAGGCTCTGCACACAACCTAAAACATCCCCAGTCAGGCCACTGAGAGGCCTGCTCAGCAGCTGGGATGGAAAAGTCAGGGAAAACCACTAGACTGCTCCAGCAGGCAACCTGGGCTTCCATCTGCACAGTCCTACCGGTACTCACCCAGAACAGCCCATAGCAGCTGGCATACTGCACTGCTCCAGGCTCTCCTGCCCAGTGCTCAAGACTCGAATCCTCCCAGCCCAGTGTGTGCACTGAGGTGCAGGTTTACAGCCACTGAGTGAGAAACGGCAAGGGGCAACACAATACTTTTTCAAAAATGTACATATTGAGAACTTTTAGAAGAAAATTAGAGATGAAGCAAAGAAACGAATCTTTGTGGCTGCTGTCTACTAAAGTCAACCCAATTAGGAGCAAGACGCTGAGGAATAGTTCTTTGTTCACCTGGAGGGAGCATTACACTTCGAGTCCCTCGTCCTGACAGGGGATTTTCACCATGTGGACATGTGTTGGAAAAACCATACAGCAAACAGCAAGCAGTCCAGGAGACTTCTGGAGTGCATTGTAAGAGCTTCCTAACATAGGTGATTGAGTCCTGACCAGCAGAGAAGCATTGCTGGAGCTGTTGCTCACTCATGTGAAAGAATTTACTGAAGAGGTCATTATTGGAGAGAGCCTCGGCTGTTGCAATTGCGCTCTGGTAGATATCTCAATAACAAGGATACAGGACAAGTAAAAAGTACAGTCAGTACCCTAAACCTCAGAAAGGCAAACTTTCAGTTGGTTAGGGTGCTAGTGAGTGGGATACCTGGGGATAGTCTCCTCAGAAATACAGGAATAAACGAGAGCTGGAGTGTGAGGTGTCCCTGCCCATGGCAGGGGGGTTGGAACTAGATGATCTTAAGGTACTTTCCATCCCTAACTATTCTATGATTCTATGATTCTACTTAAAGACATTCTCAGGGCACAAGAGTTCTCCATCCCAGTATTTAGGAAGTCAGGCAGGAGAGGTAGGACACCAGCTTGACTAAGTGAAGACCTATTAGCCAAACTCAAATGCATAGGCAATAGAGGCAAAACCAAACCAAAACCAAAATCCATAGGCAATGGGACACACATCCTGAAGAAATTATAGAGATATGGTCAAGGAGATCATCGAGTGGATCAGGAAAGCTAAAGCACAGTTGGAGCTGAACTTGGCTAGGGATGTAAAAAACAACAAGGAAGGTTTCTTTGGGTAGATAGGACAACAAAGGAAGATGAAAGAAACTGTACCCCTGCGATGAATGAAATGGGAGACATGGCTACAACTGACATGGAGAAAGCTGAGGTACTCAACAAAATTTTTCCTCCGTCTTCACCAGCAAGTGCTCCAGCCACACCACCAAAGTCACACAAGGCAAAAGCAGGGACTGGGAGAACAAAGTACTGCCCACGACCTGAGAAGATCAGGTTCAAGATCATCTAAGGAACCTGAAGGTGCACAACTCCATGGGACCCGATGAGATGCATCTGTGGGTTCTGAGGTAACTGGCAGGTAAAGTGGCCAAGCCATTATCTATCCTATTTGAGATGTCATGGCAATCTGGTGAAATTCCCACTGACTGGAAAAGGGGAAACATAGCCTATGTAAAAAGGCAAAAAAGAAAGGCCTGGGGACCTGCAGGCTGGTTAGTCTCACCTTGGTGCCTGGCAAGATCATGGAGAGGATCCTCCAGGAACCTACGCTAAGGCACACATTAAACAGAACTGACTGGTGACACCAAACATGGCTTCACTATGGGCAAATCATGACTGACAAACGTGGTGGCCTTCTACCATGGGGCTACAACATTGGTGCATAAAGGAAGAGGGACTGACAACATCTACCTGGACTTGTGTGAAGCATTTGATACTGTTCCATGCAACATTTTCATTTATATAATGGAGACAAATATACTTGATGGGTGGATCACTCAGCAGACAATGAATTGGCTAGATGGTCACACTCAAAGAGTTGTGGTCAATAACTTGATGTCTGGGTAGAAACCAGTGATGAGTTGTGTCCCTCAGAGGTCTGTACTTGGACCAGTATTATATAATGGCATTGCTGGGAACATGGACAGTGGGACTGAGTGCACCCTCAGCAAGCTTGTGGATGTCACCAGGCTGAGTAGTGTGATTGATATATCAGAGGGAAGAGATGCCATCCAGCAGGACCTTGACACGTATGAGAGGTGAAACTGGGTGAACCTCATGAGTTTCAACAAGGCAAGTGCAAAGGCCTGTATGTGGGTCAAGGCACTCCCAGACACAGTCACAGACATATAAATTGACTGAAAACAGCCTGTGGACAAGGACTTGGGGGTATTGGTGGATTAAAAACTGATTAGCACAGAAAGCCAATCATATCCTGGGCTGCATCAAAAGAAGTTTGGCCAGCAGGTCAAGGGAGGAGATACTATCTGCTCTACCCTCATGACACCCCACTTGGAACACTGAGATCAGCTCTGGGGCACAAAGTGTAAGAAAGACATGGACCTGTTGGAGCAAGTCCACAGGAAGCCAAAAAAAAAGATGCTCTAAGAGCCAGAGCACCTCTCCAATGGAGACTAGTAGAGAGACATGGAGTTCTGCAGCCTGGGGAAGAAAAGACTCTAGGAACACCTTATAAAAGCTTTCCAATACCTAAAGAGGGACTACAGGAAAGATAGGGAGGGACTCTTTATCAGGGAATATAGTAACAGGTCAGAGGAAAATGGTTTTAAATAGAAAGAGGATAGACTCAGATTAGACAGTAGGAAGAATGTCTTCGGAATGATAGCAGTGAGGCACTACAAAAGGTTACACAGAGAAGCTGAGGCTGCCCCATACCTGGAAATGTCAAAGGCCAGCTGGGACAGGACTTGGAGTAGCCTGGTCTAATGAGGGAGGTATTCCTGCCTGTGGCAGGGGGGTAGCAACAACATGATTTTTAAGGTTGTTCCAACACAAACCACCCTAGGATTCTAAGATTTTTTTCCCAAGCCTTTTCATGAAATGTAAAGAAAGACTGAGAAAGGTGTTCCAAGAAGGGCTCCATTGTACTTACATCACTTGCAATGTCTCTGGAAGCTTTAGCAGATGTGATAGGAATGGCATCTGCTCGCATGTCATAGCCCTTTTTCTTATCTTCCTCCATCGCAAGTCGGTACAGTTTCTGGAACAGAAACAACCACTCCCCTCAAACAACACTGCTTCCCAGGCCACAGCAGCGTCCAGGGATGGACGCTTAACCCCAGCTCAGCCACCTACCTCACTGTAGTTCACTTTGTTCTGCTGGGCCAGCAAAATACCAGGTGTATCCGGCATAATGTGAATGCTGGTTTTATCTTTCTCCCAGGCTGACGTGTACGCACGCTGAAAAGAACAAGTCCAACGTGAAAGAAGGCCAAGCTAGCACAGAGCAACAAACTCAAACAGCAAACTGGATCAAGGAACTGAAGCCAGGAGGACACCACTTTGCAATGCCTCAGGAACACCTCTTCTCGTCCCAAAACATTCTAAAAATACACCCTTTTTCTTTTTTACCCTGCGCCCATTAACACATAAGAGAATTTGATCACAAACAACAAAAACAAAGACCCCATGCAAGAGGAGGAAATACCCCAATTAAGAAACCCGGGCCTCGGAAGGAGAGAACACAGCATCTTGGGCCATGCACCTACTCCCCTCAGGTTCAAAACACAAGCAAAGCTCACCTGGTTCATGATTTCAGAGTTGTGCTTTGCCAGAACCATGGGCATTGAGTCGGGAAGACTCGTGAATTTGATGGTGTCTGGGTGTTGCCGATACTTCTTGTCACTCAGGATGAGGCTCGCCCTCTTATTCTTCTCGTCGTCCAGCGAACCAATCGGGGACCAGCCAATGCCCCTCAGCCATGTAAGGTCAGACTTGTACACATTCTGAAAGGACAGGCAAGGACAACAAAGCTGCTCAGCATCCTCCTCACACCATGCAACCACTCCTCCTGCCAAGGGAAGCTCTGCCAACCAAAACACATTCCCCGGGTAAACCACTTACCACCAGAAAAGGGACTCCCATTAAGCTCAGATCCACACAGCCTGCCTTCTCACACCTACAGCAGCAAGAGCTAGTGCCAAGCCATCCACATACCTTCCTCCTCCATCTTCCTCATCTCCCTGGGAACCAACTGCCACACTTGGCCATCTCCAGCTGGCAGAGCCATCAGAGAAGCCTTACACCTCATCACCTAACACTCTTCGTACCATTTGCCTCTGCACACCTGGCATGCCTTTGACCACTGACAGTCCTGCAGAGGAAAACATTTGACTCTGTTGCCCTCCCCCTGCCATACACACCTACAGACACCTGCAACAACCCTTCCCCAGAATGCTCAAGGCAAGACAGGGCTCTTCTGTGACCATCACGTATGACCACACACTAACACCAGCACTGGCCATTCCTGACAAATCTCAGCAAAAATAAAGCTCGACTGCTGCGACCTCTCCTGAACTGTCAAATCAGAAACTAATGAGACCCGGAAGAGAAAGGCTGAAACTGTACGTTTCTTTTCAATAGAAATACAGGGGGAATGGCACTAAACTGTCAGAGGAGAGACTAAGATTAGGTATTAGGAAGAAGTTCTTCCTTGTGAGGGTGGTGAGCACTGCCACAGGGTGCCAGGAGAACATCTGGATGCCCAGTGCCTGCAAGTATTCAGGGCTTTAAGCAACCGGGTCTAGTGGAAGACTGGTTCGTACTGTAGAAGTCATGGGAAGTGGAGATCATTGAGGTCCCTTCCAACCCCAAACCATTCTAGGATTCAGCAAGAATTTACCTACACCACACAGTCTCAGTCCCACAGAAGAAGCATACACTTATGCTCCCCATCTGGACTTGCTCCAAGAAAGGAATACTACTGACCAACGTTGTTTCCTGGTTTTCACATGGACAGCGAGGAACAACTTACATCACTCTGGAGGTCGTACACTTTCCTGGCTTGCACAACGTCATTCTGGTCCGGCAGACAGGTCCACCGATGCAGAGGGTGCTTGTAATCAACATCACTGACCAGCTCCTGACATTTCTTGGCCAACACGATTCCCAGCATATCCACTGGGCTACTGAAGTGTGTCTTTGTCTTCTCAAAGGCTTTCTTGTACTCCCTGTCGCTCTGGATCTTGGCTACGTGCATCGACCACATCATCTTTGGATCGTCCTCTATGTTACGGGCTCCAATATGGTGGCCAAGCTGCTTGCGATAGCCTTCCTTGTACTTGTACTGCAGGATTGAAGAAGCTCAAGTCAGTTTTAGGACAGCTCTTCTCCCTTCTGACACTGGTCTGTAGCAGCATCTCTGAGCATGCACTTTTCTAATGGTGTCTGGCAAGATCACCACCTGAAGAGGCGACTAAGTGCCTCATAGCCTGACTGTGTCCTACACACTTCCATCCCGTGCCATGTCTACACTGGGACACAGGAGGTGCATGGAGCCCAGACAAGAACTGCAACACAGCTAGCTCAGGAACCAGGAGGTCTGCATACCAAAAGACAGGCTCTGCACACAACCTAAAACATCCCCAGTCAGGCCACTGAGAGGCCTGCTCAGCAGCTGGGATGGAAAAGTCAGGGAAAACCACTAGACTGCTCCAGCAGGCAACCTGGGCTTCCATCTGCACAGTCCTACCGGTACTCACCCATAACAGCCCATAGCAGCTGGCATACTGCACTGCTCCAGGCTCTCCTGCCCAGTGCTCAGGAGTCTTATCCTCCCAGCCCAGTGTGTGCACTGAGGTGCAGGTTTACAGCCACTGAGTGGGAAGTGACAAGAAAGTAACAAGTGACAAAGCACTCTTTCCCTTGCCTCTCAGTGAAACCTCACGTAAGACTCCGAAGAGATCAAACTCATTTCCTTCCAGTCAACAAAGGAGCCTTTAACTACTGAATATCACATGAGAGATTAAATTCGGATCTTGCAGAGCTGAGACCTGAAAAGATACTCTCTGGCACTGCAATGACTGGCCTCCAGTGACTCCACCCACCCCTGGACAGAAAAGATAACTGCCCAGTCATTACACAAAATCTGGCTTGATTTTTCGATCCAGTTGTCCATCTCAACTGCATTGCTGTAATGTCAGGGCATACAGACCCGCCATACTGGCGGCAGAAACACATGTCACAAGTCCAGCCCGAATGCTCAAGGTGATGCTGCCACAAGCCCCGCAGGGGCATTGCTTTGGATTACGTCCATCGCACAGATCGCACACATACTCTCCCCACACCATCTGCAAATTCCCTAACAACACTGCACACCGACAGCATGCAGGGCCAGCTACATGCAGACCCTCCAGAATCAAAATACTTATGGACGGGCTGACTGGTTATGACATGTAAGAGCTGTTTTGGCTCCATTTGGCTCAGGTCAGAAGCCCTGCATTCAATTACAAGCACCCAGAAACTCTTTGAAAGGGGGGGCCGACAGGGGCTCCCCTGTACTTACATCACTTGCAATGTCTCTGGAAGCTTTAGCAGATGTGATGGGAATGGCATCTGCTCGCATGTCATAGCCCTTTTTCTTATCTTCCTCCATCGCAAGTCGGTACAGTTTCTGGAACAGAAACAACCACTCCCCTCAAACAACACTGCTTCCCAGGCCACAGCAGCGTCCAGGGATGGACGCTTAACCCCAGCTCAGCCACCTACCTCACTGTAGTTCACTTTGTTCTGCTGGGCCAGCAAAATACCAGGTGTATCCGGCATAATGTGAATGCTGGTTTTATCTTTCTCCCAGGCTGACGTGTACGCACGCTGAAAAGAACAAGTCCAACGTGAAAGAAGGCCAAGCTAGCACAGAGCAACAAACTCAAACAGCAAACTGGATCAAGGAACTGAAGCCAGGAGGACTCCACTTTGCAGTGCCTCAGGAACACCTCTTCTTGACCCAAAACATTCTAAAAATACACCCTTTTTCTTTTTTACCCTGCGCCCATTAACACATAAGAGAATTTGATCACAAACAACAAAAACAAAGACCCCATGCAAGAAGAGGCAATATCCCCATTAAGAAACCCAGGCCTCGGAAGGAGAGAACACAGCATCTTGGGCCATGCACCTACTCCCCTCAGGTTCAAAACACAAGCAAAGCTCACCTGGTTCATGATTTCAGAGTTGTGCTTTGCCAGAACCATGGGCATTGAGTCGGGAAGACTCGTGAATTTGATGGTGTCCGGGTGTTGCCGATACTTCTTGTCACTCAGGATGAGGCTCGCCCTCTTATTCTTCTCGTCGTCCAGCGAACCAATCGGGGACCAGCCAATGCCCCTCAGCCATGTAAGGTCAGACTTGTATACATTCTGAAAGGACAGGCAAGGACACAAAGCTGCTCAGCATCCTCCTTACGCCATGCAACCATTCCTCCTGCCAAGGGAAGCTCTGCTGACCAAAACACATTCCCCGGGTAAACCACTTACCACCAGAAAAGGGACTCCCATTAAGCTCAGATCCACATAGCCTGCCTGCCCACCCCGACAGCAGCAGGAGCTAGTGCCAAGCCATCCACATACCTTCCACCTCCATCCTCCTCATCTCCCTGGGAACCAACTGCCACACTTGGCCATCTCCAGCTGGCAGAGCCATCAGGGAAGCCTTACACCTCATCACCTAACACTCTTCGTACCATTTGCCTCTGCACACCTGGCATGCCTTTGACCACTGATGGCCCTTCAGAGGAAAATATTTGATTCTGTTGCCTTCCCCCTGCCATACACAACTACAGCCAGTTGTTTATTTCTTTTCAACAGTTTACAGGGAGAATGTCTTTAAGCTGAGAGAGGAGAAATTCAGATTACATATTAGGGAGAAATTCTTCCCTGTGAGGGTGGGGAGGCACTGGTACAGGTACTGGATTACCTGTGCCTGGAAGTGTTTGAGGTCAGGTTGGATGGGGCTTTGAGCATCCTGATCTAGTGGTAGGGGTCCCTGTGGCAGTGTGGTTTGTACTGTGCAAAACGTTCCAAGCGGTGAAACCGGCATTTTAGCTGCAATCTGATCTACATGGGCATCACAAACTAGTTATTAAAAATATTTTTCAATAAGTAGTATATCTCCTATAAAAAAAATTAATTTAATTCCGAGGAAGCTTACATCACTCTGTAGTTCATAGACCCTCTTTGCCTGCTCGACATCAATCTGGTCTGGCAGACAAGTCCAGCGGTGTAGCACTCTTTTGTAGTCTACATCACTAACCAATTCCTGACATTTCTTAGCCAGAAGGAAGCCGAGCATATCCACGGGCATATTAAACTTTGTCTTCCACTTTTCAAAATCTTTCTTGTATTCCCTCTCACTCTGCATCTTAGCAACTTGCATAGACCACAGCATCTTAGGATCATCCTGTAAGCTGCGGAATCCAATGTGATGTCCCTGCTGCTTGCGGTAACCTTCTTTGTACTTGTACTAAAATGACAAAGATTGCATTACTGAAATTACAGTAAGAAACAGACAATGGTAAAATATATAAGCAAAACATAAATATATTATCTCAGTTCAATGTTTCTCATTAGCAATGAAATGAGCAACCTGTTATGGCTTCTCATGTAAATTTTTAGTAGTCCCTTGATTAATGTGGATCGTTTGGTGTCAGTGAACACTGTCCCTTGGAAGGAAGACAGTCCCTGGAGAGGAAGAGTGCATGGCTACAAGAATGGTCTCCTGTGCCATTTAATTCATACAGTCATACTCTTCAGAACTCCCAAAGGCCAACATATTGAACTATTCTGATGAATACAATAATCAGCAATGAAAACTGCAGATGCTTAATCACTGGAAACATTTCCTAATGATTGATATAAAATCTCTTCCATAAATGCAGGACTTATATTCATACCAAGTTATGTAACAGCAATGTGTGTCACCACATCTATTTCAGAGTTTTAAAAGGGATTTCTCAGTATAGGCACTGAGATCAGCTAACTGGACTAAATTTGCTGCTGCTTTCAGAATGCAACACCCAGAAGAGCAGACAACTGCTAACCTTGTATGACTAGCCACTCCATGGGTAGACCACAATCTTTGGTATTGTCAAGATGCCAGAGCAACCCTTCTTAAATTTTCTCCACTGACAAGAACAGATCAGGAAAGAGTTTTGCCAGCAATTTTGCTTTTTACTCCAGGCCACACCTTAGCAAAGAGGTGTATCTCAATCTAGTGCAACTCTGTAGGTTATAGCAACTAGATAAAGTGTCTGTCATATTAAATTAGAAATACTGCTTACGTCACTTGCAATGTCCCTTGAAGCTTTGGCAGTTTTCACTGAAATGGCTTCAGGTGTGAGGTCATAGCCTTTCTTTATCATCTGCTCCCAGCCAAGCCTGTAGAGTTTCTAAAATTTAAACCAGTATTAATTTAAAAGTCTCATTAATATGTAAGTCACCTTCTATTTAGATCCGCTAATGAGCCATAATACCGAATTCTGATCACCTCTTAGGCTGCAGAACAGAAACTGAGAATAAGCAAGGAATGCAAGTCTTCCAAGTCTTAGGCTAGTGACTAAATAGTTTTTTCTTTACTACAGCAGCTTCCTACTATGTCTTATCCAGAAGATTTGAAACATATGCAGGGAATTTGAAATATATACATCCAGGATAACTGAAAACTTTTCAGATGGCTGAACAAAATTGTAACTAATAAGGCTGTAATATAGCCATTTAATAGTCAGATAAGTTTGTGTGCGGTTGTTTTTAAGTACCAGCAGTTGCAAGTCAAAATTTTGCCTCTACGCAATCATGCAAAGCAAAATCTAAGTATTTTATACCAGCACAATTGTTACTTTCTTATATTTGAAAGCTGACAGAAAAGTTAGAATCACTGCATGTATTCCTTTTTCCAAGGTGTTAAACATATACACAACAAAATTCTCATTTTGTAGTAAGAAATTTTTAACATAATTGATTTCTATGGCAAGCATAGAGTATGGATCATTCATATCCAGATTTCAAAATAGGAATTTATCTTTTCCATACAATAAAATGTAATTTAGGCTGCTACTTTGCTAGGCTGAAGATGGTATTATTGCTACTCTGAAAATACTACTCATGTAAAAATTCTTGCCTCTGTCCTAAATCATCCACTCCATTTTTTCTAATTTAACACAAATTAATTATTTATTTTGAAATGGGAGACACCTTTAAATTTGAATAAAGTAGATATTAATTAAAAATGTAATAGGAAGTATCAAAAAACCCTACCTGACTGTAGTTCGCCTTGTTCTGTTTTGCCTGTAGAATATCTGGCGTATCTGGCATCACATGAACCTGAATTTTATCCTTCTCCCACGCTTCAGTATAAGCATGCTATTGAAAAAAGTAACATCAGGTATGTCAAAATACATGACAAAGCATGGCTCTTTTGGGGTTTTCACCTTTCCATCTGTGCACTTTGGATATGGATGGGTAAAAAGATGAAGGTAATGACTCAGATTTATCTTAGTGCATAATGACCCAATCCAGGATCACCTGGATTAGGATCCAGCCTTGCTTCTAATTAAGTCCAGCTATCAAGATTTTCAGGGCCAGTAATACGGGAATGAGAAGAACAGAGGTTGGAGAGGTAGCAATGAGAAAAATGAGGGAAGATTTATTTAACCAATGTTATCTATCAGTAACTGAGTAATTTATCAAGGGAAAGCAAAAAAAAAAAAAAGAAGGGCACCTGTGGCAGTTGCTTTTCCCAGCCCAGGGAAACACTGCTACATAAAGGCTGTAACAGAGACAACTGTTTCTTGAAATGGATTAGATGTGAATGTCTGCCTAATTTTCCCCTTAGATACTCACTTTGTTCATTATATTTGCATTCTGCTTTGCAAGGACCATGTCCATGGAATCGTTCTGTTTTGTAAAGTGGAACATGCTGGGATGCTGGCGGTATTTCTGATCACTTGCAATTTCCATGGCTTTCTTAGATTTCTCCACATCGAGGGAGCCAGCAGGACTCCAACCAATACCCTTGAAGTACTCATTATATTCCTGCTTGTACTCGTTCTGCCAAACAGAATATAAAAGGAAAGTTTACAATATACAAATGGCTCATATAAAATAATCTGTTGCTTTAAAAACACAGCCGTAATGAAAAAAGCACGGAAAAAAGGTCACAACCATGAACGAAAGAAAGACAAAAGAGAAACTTACATCACTTTGTATCTGATTCATGTTTCTGTACAGTTCTAAACTCATTGCATCTGGTAGCAGCATATATTTGTGAATCAGTCGTTTGTAGTTAGTATTGGTTATGCGATCTTGTGCCTCCTTAGCTGCTACAATGCTGAGCGTATCAGAAGGCGTATGGTAATGTGTCTTGCTCGCCTCATAACCTTTCTTGTACTCGCGATCCGACTGCATCTTAGCTACTTGCATGTAATGGACAAGTTTGGGATCATCCTGAAGGCTGCGGAAGCCTACAAGTTTTCCCTTGTCTTGTTCATAACCTAATTTGTATTTGTACTGTAAAGAGAACAGAGACAGAGACTTTAATTCTACTTCGCTTGTTTAATACACAATATCTACCATGTGATGAAAAATCCCCCAAACTTAGATTAATTTTTGCATTATTAAAAAACCATCACAAAGCAGACAGAGGTGTTGGCTTGGTTGTAAAAAAAAAATAAAAAATGGTGGGCTAAATAAAATGTCTTCACGCTCCTCTCAGGCTGGATTTGTCCTGCCACAGCAAGTCCCTCATCACTGATACACAAAGGAATACACAAAGGATACAGAAAGGAATACACAAAGGATACACAAAGTAATACACAAAGGATACACAAAGGAATACACAAAGGATTCCAGAAACTGGTATTCTCTGCACCAAGAAATGTTATGAGACTTTCACCAAAGGAATAAAGATAACTGTACCACAGCAGTAAACATAATTTTAGTCTGTATCTGTTCTTTTTGAGTATTTCTAAGAACAAACTTTGATCATTCTGTCTAAACTACAAGACATACATTTATAAACTATTCAAGAACCATCACACTGAGGAATAAACTGCCTTATTATTTTTCCCTGGAAATACCTCATACATCTCCTTACCTTTCTAATTAAGAAATTGTTCTTTAACCCTTCTAGAAAATGTATTAGAATGTATATTGTATATTTCAGAACTATTTACAAGCAAAAAAATAAAAACATTTCATATATTTGGCATATAAAATTGAATTGTGTCAAGAAATGAATTCATTACAACATCTGAAATGGATCATGTTTTCTTTCAAGAACTTACATCACTAGCAATATCCCTAGAAGCTTTGGCAGCTTTAATAGGGATAGCATCAGCTCTAAGGTCATATCCTTTTTTCCTAGATTCTTCAAAAGAAAGTCTGTACATTTTCTGTGAAAAAAAGAAAAGAAACATCCTTTAAAAGGGCAAAACATACCACAATCACTTAAATAAAGCTCTAGTAATTTAATACAATAACATGAAACACAGACTATTCCTATATTTAACATTCCTTGAACAGTTCTTTAAGGCACTCAAGGGACAGAGCTACAAATATCCACCCAAAATTAACACCAACCCTAGTATTCATACATCAATGCAGATGGACTGAACTATAATCAGTGGCTATACCATATAATAAAAGAGCAAGAAATTGCATTAGTTTTCCATGTGTGAAGATATTGGTGAAGAGTTTACACATATAAGGATGCCACCTTTAAAAAAACAACATAAATATGTCTATTTCTATGCACACTGAAGATGTGCACAATTACAAATACTATTCTATTTAGCATACACAGCCTTAACAACTGGCTACCAAAAAATTCTCAAATACCATCTATTACTGAAAGAATAGGTTCAATTTGTAAGAATTTTGAATCCTGTACAGAACATTGGGCACAGGGAAATAATACAATAACTACAGTAACAAACACGGACAGTACTCAAATTCTACTCTTACTATTTTGTCAGTAACTATTCTATTTTAATGACCTACCTAAACACTTCATAATCTAACTACATATACCATGGGTTAAATTTCAGTATTTAATTTGGGGGAATGTGGGAAAAGGAAAATGAATCGCTCTTTGTGAAATTACTACAGGTTTTCAAAGTGAGAATGAGGGATACTGTCGTATGCTGTCTTCTCACTTATTCTTTATTAAAAAAAAAAAATTAAAAAAATAAAGAACAGTACTCACATCACTTAGATTAAATGCATTAACTTTTGCCAAAGCAATCTGTGGAATATCTGGTGTGATGTGAACTTTCCTTTTGTCTTCTTCCCATGCTTGTTTGTACTTGTGCTGGAAGAATAAAAAAAAAATTTAAAATGTCAACATATAAAAACTACATGAAACAGTTTAAAAGAATATTTCCTATTTGAAATACAATCTCTCTTTACAATGATGCAACTACTAACATGGTAGGAGCATTTGTCTTTTTATTTTAGCAATTAAAAGCAGTGTATATCAGGAATAGCTCTTACGAAGTTCATTGTGTGAGGCTGAAATAAAAGAATTTTTATTTCAGTTTTTAATCAAATAATTTATTTCAATTTTCAGTTTTGCTAGATTATTTTATTGCTTCTCTTTTGTCCAGCAGTGTATTCAAGCACATCGAACAGCAGAAAACAACAGGTTTCAGAACATACTGGGTCTGGATGGAATGGAGTTAATCCTCTTCACAGCAGCTCTAACCACGCTTTATTTTAGATTTGCAACTAAAATAACGCTGGTAACACACCAATGTTCAGCTTTTGCTGAACAGTGTGTGTATAGTATCAAGGCCTTCACTGCTCCTCTGTGCCCCCACAGTGAACACACTGGGGATGTGCAAGAGGTTGGGAGGGGATATAACCAGGTAGATGAACCCAGCTAACCAAAGAGGTATGCCACGCCACATAATGGCATGCTCAGCAAATAAAAAGGGGCAGAGAGTGTTTTGCTTGGGAACTGGCTGGACATCAGCCTTCCTGTGGGAGGTGGCAAGCGACTGCTTTTGCATCACTTGTTTTCTATCTTCTTCCACTTCTCCTTTGCTTATTAAACAATTATTATCTTGACCCACAAGGGTTTTTTTTTACTTTTACTCTGCCCTTCCTTTTCCCCATCCCACTCTAAGGGAGGAAGTGAGCAAGTGGCTACGTGGTGCTTAGCTGCCTACCGGGGTCAACCCATGGCTAAAAGCCAAGACAGAAGGTATAAGAAAAAAAATAAGTTACAGGTGGAAGATTATTAGTTTATCTCCAAGAAAGTAAGTGTCAGTTGAGAGAGGCAATAAAGCTTTTCTTAGAGGAAACAGAGCTAATGGAAGTACACATAAGATTCTGATGGTCTCTGTAACTACAACACACGTGAAGCCTAGATATTTCTAAGGAACACCAGCAGATTACATTAGTTCAGCAGGAGAGCTAGAAAATAAATATCTCAGTATAACAGCATTCATATCATGTAGTAATTTCATATTAATGTAACAGGCATCAGATGAAATGGACTATACATTTAAAAGCTTAAACCTTGTTTCTGAAAGGGCTCACTCCAGTATTTTTAACCCCAAAATTTAAACTGCTAAAAGGCTAAAATCAGTTATCTTGGGCAAACTTCATTAATAAAATGACACACACACACATACACCCTGCTCCGTCTTTGTATGTATTTCTTAGAAATACTAGGGTCATGCTTTGATTTCAGGTATATCAAAGGTCTATTAAGATGAAATACAATTACAGTCAAGCATATTCATTAGCTGCCAAAATTGACAATTACTGAAGGGGTTCACATAGTAGGATTGACTATTACATCAGGTATAGTTTGTTTCTTACTTCTGCAAACTTAAATGAATTTTGATTAATGCTTTCTTACCTCATCCATGATTTTAGCATTATTTAAAGCTAAGGCCATGTTCATGGAATCTAGAGGAACAGAATACTTCAGCTTGTCTGGATGCTGGCGATATTTCTTTTCACTAAGAATTTCCATTGCTTTCTTATTCTTTTCAGCTTCCAGGGAGCCCAGTGGTACCCATCCAACACCCTTCATACTTTCATCATATTCTGCTCGGTATTGGTTCTGGAGGCAGAAAAAGAAAAGAATCAGATTTACAAAAAAGTTTGCAAATCATGACACTTATATCTGCGTTTAATGAATGTTAGATTTTTAATGCACTTATTCTAAAAAGAAGCACAGTATCAAGGTGTAATCAAGGTTTAATCAGAAACACATTTGTTAGTGGTGTCTGTATTTTACTACTCTGCCCTTTATACAATGTGCAGATCCTCCTTATGATGTATATAAATTGCTCACATGAGATTACATACTCAAGTCCCATTGAAGAAGGAGATCATCTTGAACCACTCTACCAAGAAAAAAGGCCCTCCTCTATAGAGGTTAAAAATCCCAGAAAAATCTGAGAATATGGCTATTTAGGTGGTTTCCCCTTCTTCTGAAAAGATCTTATTGGAGGTACAGTATAAAACTGTTAACGAAAAAAGCTTTTTCTGCCTTGGCCTGCACACAAATATTGCTCCTGGAGATTCAACAGGACATGTAAGCAATAAATATCCATTTCACTTAATACATAAAATTATTTGTTTCTGAGCCCAAATTCTTTAGCAATAGGTGTAATTTAATACTTCAAGTCTTACAAAAATACAATGGCTATCACTGCTGAAGGTTTTGTTCCATTTGCCACATTTTAGTACATAACTGATTTCACTAGGAAAATAGTACTATTTATCTTACAATATGCTTTCATAAACCATGCATCATTGTATTCATAATGCAAAGGGTGAAGAATCTCTCACTTACATCACTCTGTATCTGCATCATGGTTTTGGCTAATTCAAGACTCATAGCATCAGGCAGAACACTGTAGGTATGAATCAAGTTTTTGTAGTTTACATTTGTAGCCACTTCCTGTGCTTTTTTGGCTGCCACAACACTGAACATGTCAACTGGAGTATGGAAATTAGTCTTTGCTTTCTCATAGTCTTTTTTGTATTCACGATCAGATTGCATCTTAGCGACCTGCATGAAGTGCACCAACTTGGGGTCGTCTTCAAGGCTGCGGAATCCAATATGCTTTCCTTTTGCTTTTTCATAGGCTAGTTTGTATTTATACTGACAGCAGGAAAGAGGAAGAACAGCAAAAAATTAAATCTTTAAAAATGTGCTATTAAGCTCAATCATATCCCTGAAAACAAGAAAGTATCGGGGGGGGGGGTATGACAAGATCTCAGGTTTTGTCATTTAAACATAGCCTTATGTAACAGCCCATGGCACAGGCACATGGAGCTCAGCAGCTTGCTGAACAAAGAGCAAAAAAGCACAATTCAATATTTTTCCACTGGAGAGCAAATATTGCAAATGTTTATACCATCAGGCATACAACTGAAATCTAAACAACTCAAGATGTTTGAAAAAAATCATTTGTGCATAACAGAACACCTTGAAAATGCTCTCTTACTGTCTTTGTAGTTACTCTGAGGAGTATCATACAATCAAACTTACATCACTTGCAATGTCTCTGGAGGCTTTGGCTGCTTTTATTGGAATGGCGTCTGGCTGCAAGTCATAACCTTTCTTCTTGTCTTCCTCCCACCCAGCTTTGTAAAGTTTCTAATTTAAAAAGTAAAGGAAAATATGTTCTCTATTATGAAGGCAGAAGTACTGAAGCTTAGACATAAACTTAAAACACATAAAAATTACACAAATTTTTGCAACAGACACTGAAAGCCCATGTGAGCATGGCAACTCACATTACTCATTGTGATCTGGTTCACTCTAGACTGCAGAATTTCTGGAGTATCTGGCATAACATGAATGCTGGTCTTCTCTTTATTCCATTTATCAGTGTAGAGTCTCTGCAATTAAAAAGTAATATTTAGCACTGAAAAAACATTGCACTCATAAAATAAGAGCTTTCTGTTGTTATGTTCATTTGCAATAAATAACATTTTAGTGTCATAAGCACTATAAATAATCTTCACAAATACAACAGCTGAGTGGCAATATTATATTTCTCCTCTTCGGTTAGTACTCTATTTGAGAAATTTGCAAAGTATGTTTTCAGAACTAGTAAATATTTAAATGGAATATTTCTGTCTGCATTTTTCCCGCTTTAATGCAAAGCATAATTTTCTTTTTTTTCTACACACCCCCTCTCCACAGCAAACATGGAATGTGGGATCAGTGGTGTCAGAAGCAATGTGGGGCAAATTTAAAGAACTCCACTTTTCAACGCAAGTTGTACATAACTAAAAGAATTCCAGAGGTTTTTCAACTCACTGATTATGAATACTACTTCCTGCAGAAAAAGAATGAAGGTTACCAAAGCACTATAAATCTGGAGAAGACATCTTTACTCACATACACAGAAGAGAATTTTTTAATCTTTTTAAACAGAAAATAAAACCCCTTAATTACGAATAGTCTGAGGCTTCCAGCATCTCTTAGTGGCCAGTCCTAATGAAGCAAATCATTGTACTCATTGAAATCTAGTGACTTCTGTGTCAATGCACCAGCTCCACAATTTTGCAAGACAACAACCCAACCTCCGACTCATGATCACCTGCACAAATTCTCACCTTATTCATGGTCTTGGCATTTTGCTTAGCTAGCACTTGCTCCATGGCATCCATTGTAATGGAGTACTTCAGCTTGTCTGGGTGCTGGCGGTACTTCTTCTCACTGAGAATCTCTGTAGCTTTTTTGGCCTTTTCTACATCCAGTGACTGAATTGGTACCCAGCCAACTCCTCTCAACCAGTTATTAAAGTCTGATTTGTAAACATTCTTTTAAAAAATAGACAAAGAAACAGTGAGACAAGGAAAATACATACATAAATAAACACAGGTAAGGCCTTAAAACTTCTCCTGGTTATTAATTTTTTCAGGAAAATTTAGACAAGCCTGTTATAACTTACTGGTTTCCATATTCTTAGCATACATTAACAACTATGCATGTGTTAGGGATACAGAAATTCTTTTCACTAAACCAGTGTGTAGAACTCTCACTACAAACCAAATGCACAGACCTTAAAACAAATTTTGAGTGATAAATACAAAATTCTGTCAAAAATAAAATACTTTTCTTAACTGACACTCTTGTTTGTTGGCGACTCAGTTTGCAGTAGAATTGATTTAGAGAAATTGTTTCAACAACTTCTCTTAATTGCCTTGTTCTGCACAATCTTGAGTAGACACCATTCCTACTTAATCATACTTCAGAACAGATAAAGATACAAAAACCTGTTCCTGAACTGCAGAGTTAGGATTAACAAGGAGAATATCAGAGTCTGAGAGAAAGACTATATACTTTCACAGCATGTGTATACAGGGCAAAATTTGTCCTCATATAATACACTTCTCTGCTTGCAAACATCTGAGACAGCCAAGCAAGCTCAGCCAACACAGTAAGGTCAGGTAAAAATACAACAGGGAAGAAAAAAACTTGAGATGCAAATTTCTGTATTCGAAAAGAACAGTGTCTAAGGGTTGGATCCTCTGTCTGTTGGTCAATGGGAACATGCACATGATCCTCTCCAAACAATACTTAGAATCTGAAGAACACTTCCAATCAGATTACTAACATTTTGAAGAACTTCAAATTTGTCAGAGGACTGTTAAATAAAGCAGATTAAACTAAATATTTTTGGGTAAAGAAGCAGTGCCTGAAATTACACTACAGGGAAAAAGAAAAAAAAAAAAAAAAGGAAATGAGTCACAGAACTTAATGGAAACTATGCAAACTACAAAGCTATTTTAGGAATCTTTATCATAAGTGGCATATGCATCTGTGGGAGGACAAAAGCAGAAAGGAAAAGTGAACAAAATAAAATAATCTCAAATCCCTAGATATAATACAAATGTACATAATGCACATTTTTTGAAAACTTGAATAAAATATAGTCAGAATTTAGACTATATATAACCTACAATCAGACAATACAAATAATAATCACAGTAACAACAAATTCAAATTCAACTACAAAAAACATTAATTAGAAAAACACGTTCATTAGTCAAATATGTAGAGATATAACACAGGAAGTTGTTACTTGCTAGTGAAGTCCCTTATCAGCTATACATAATTCTGGTAATTTTTGAAAACACAGGGCTCCAGACCAGATATTTACATCTGTCTACTGTTAATCCAATACAGTTAAATTTTTATCCTTAAAACATTAACAGTATAACACAGTCATTATGAGAAGAAAAAAAAAAAGAGATTAATTATTACATACATCACTCTGAAGCTGCATCACATTTCTTGATAGCTCCAGATTCACAGAATCAGGCAAGAGTGTATAATTGTGAATTGGCTGCTTATAGCCAGTATTTGTAATCACTTCCTGGGCTTTCTTGGCAGCCGTCACACTGAACATATCCAATGGAGTATGATATTTGGTCTTGGTGACTTCATAATCCTTTTTATATTCACGATCTGATTGCATTTTGGCCACGTTCATGTAATGAACAAGTTTAGGATCATCCTGCAGGCTACGGTATCCAACCTGTTTGCCTTTACCTTTCTCATATGATTCCTTGTACTTGTACTAGAGACAAAAGAAAAGAAAGCCTTCACCCACTTCAGAAAGACAAAACATGCTTTTGATAATTTTAATACTGTGATACTCAGCATTTTAACAATTGCCATTCATTCTTACTAAAATTTTTCAGGAAAAAAATAGAACAGGATTGCTAGATTTCTCTGCTTTTTTGACTGCTGGTACAGATCTAAACCTAGATATGCAGTTACATGCCGTCCCTCGACATTGCCTCTGCCACATTATATTTTACTGCCATAGACTTCTAACTCCCAGGAATGTTCATCTTTTCATTATTAAAAAGCCTAAGACTACCAGACAATTAGACGTCCCAATATTCAGCTACTGGAGGGAGGTAGTTTTTAAGTGGGCAATGGAAGTAATTCTAGCCATTTTAAAGTTAGTAAAATTATTTCTGTGTTCCAAATCCCCTTTCACAGCTTGTGTCGGATGGCACACCAAGTTTTACTATTGCCAATTAATGTAGCTGCATGAACACAGCCACATTTCTGTACTACTCATGAATGCCAGTCAAGTAGAAATACAGTTCTCCAGCAATTAAGAATACAGCTCAGGCAAATTATAACAAAGAAAATTCCAAATAAGCTGGTGAATACATGAAGCACATAAAACAACCAGCCCCACCTCACCAGCACTCACACACATTATGATGCATTTCCAAAGCAAGAGGTTTTTTCAGACATTCATGTAAACATCTGAATTTACTTCTTATTTTGAAGTATCATAAGAGTTCCAGTTCTCAGGGTTAACTGTCTCTATACCATTATACATATATAGCATACATTCTATAGCATGCTATGCTACAGAAAGCTGTAACACAGTAGATGCATTTATTTCACTTCATGTGAATTATACTTACATCACTTGCAATATTCCGAGAAGCCTTAGCAGCAATGATAGGAATGGCATCTGGTTTCAGATCATATCCTTTTGCTATGGTCTTTTTCCAGTCTGCTTTGTAGTTAGCCTTAAAGGGAAAAAACGGTATGAGTTCGCAAAGGTACAAGTAACAATTTTAACACAGCTGTTTAAGCCCATATTTTTATTATAGTTATGGGAATCAAAATACTCAGTTTAGTCTGTGCAATTGTAAGGAAAAATGTTGACCTGCACAGAAACTACAGCTATATTCTGATAAATGCATTGATACAAAGATGGGAGAGTCCTTCAAGACAATCAGTTTAACACATGTAGACAAACCACTAACTCTGTAAGCATTTCCTGCAATTTTTATTCTGAATAACCCTATTGTAAGGCATTTTTGCCCTTGCTTTGAAAGCAAACCCTTTCTTATTTGACTAAACCTTCAGAAATTTTTTCCTGTTAGCTTAAAAATCAGGCCTTGTGATCTTAACGAACTGAAGAAAGCAGTCTGCCTGTTTTTTTGTTAGCAGTTAACATCTGGACAGACTATTAGTATTTCAAGGCTATTAAAGGAGATTTTACCTGGTTCTTGGAGGCCTGATAATGTCACCATAACCCTTAATATCACAAAGGGAATAAATTTGATACTAATAATGGAAATCCCTGTGGTGTTGGATGGATGGAAGAAGTGATGAAAAGGAGACAGATTAGTAGCTGAACAGCAGAAAAAAGGCATTATTATCTTGACACAGGATGAGTTAATTTCCTTTGAAAGCTCAGAAGGAGGTAGCAACATAAAGAGAACTTGCACTGCTTGCCTCTGTGGTGTATTTCATACAAAAGTAGACGACATAAATCTCCAAACCTACAGGAATCTGAGTAATTTTCTCATTCAGTCTACCCAAGTATTTTGGCAATAAAACATTACAATGTGTTTATGTTCATGAATGCTCAGTCAGTTTCAAAATTTACTTTACCAGCACAAAACTCACTGTCTTCTAGAAGTAAGAGTTTAGCTGAATTCAGAGCTTGTGCATTTCTATATTCAGTATCGTAGCACAAACAAAGTTATTTCTTCTATTAAGAAAATTACAAATCAATATATTATTGATCAGACTATTGGCTGTATGCTTACATCACTCAAATTGTAGGCATTAACTCTGGCTTGAATAAACTGAGGAACATCAGGATCCAGCGTATATTTGTGTTTCAGTTTTTCGCCTTCTTGTTTGTATGTTACCTGCAAGGAAAAATAAACAAATACTTCTTGGAAAGCAGGTAATATTAGTGTTAACAAATAGAGACAAGGTAACAATGCTTCATTCTTACCAACAAATGGCAATCTTACTATTTTTACCATTTTTAAAATGTAACTTCTTTTTTTTGGATGGAATGTCAAACAGTAACAAAGAAATCATAAATATGGCAAAAATTAAAATCACTATATTGCATTAATAATGAAAAATTCCTTACATCACTCAGCTGCTTCGTGTTGTGCTGAGCTAAAACCATTGGCATTGAATCTGGTATACTTGTAAATTTGATGGTGTCTGGGTGCTGACGGTATTTCTTTTCATTTAATGCCTCCCCAGCCTTTTTAGCTTTTTCAACATCCAGAGAACCAAGAGGACTCCAGCCAATACCCTTGAACCAGCTGTTATAATCTTGTTTGTACGCATTCTGAAGGAGAAAAAACCAACATGGATCAAGATTTTCCCACAGAATTGTAATAATTCTGTTTAAAGCAATAATCACATAGCCCAGCTAGCATATTCTACATGAGCAGGAAATATTTATAAATTCCTGAAGGGAACAGCACGTTCTTTTTATGCTTCTCTAATTTTATAAAGAAGAAAAACAAGTGTATTTTTGATTCATGATTCATGAACCCAGTATTTACTAACCATCCTTTTCTTTTACCTATGTGAAAAATTTCACCAACCTTCAATTCTTAGTAGCTTCTAAACTACGATATAGTGACTGTTTAATTTGTTCTGTGTTTCAGCAGACTCTATGAGACTTGGCCTTGTACAGAGGTTCCACAGAGTCTCAATTTTTGTTTTTTTTCTTATAGTTCCTCCTACAGTAAATTATGGAGAGTCCACAGACTGCAAGTGAAAAATTTATCATGGCTACAAAATATGCAGAAGGTTATCCCATATAAACATTCAGACAAAGTTCTGAATGCAAGGATATTGTGTACACTCTTTTCTTAAGACTATTCCATGTTCTAACTCTAAAATGAGTGGTCCTCCACAGAGATCCACAGAGTCAAATTCTGCAGTATATACGGAGGTGCGGAGTGCAACTATGTATGCCCAGTCAACCATCTGAAACTATCTGCGAGGACCAAGCAGCTCCTAAGAGGTATCTCCTATACTAGAGATCTCCAGCATGTATTTCCAACAATATCAATAGCTCCATTTTGTCCACTCCTTCATCTTAAGTGATTAACAATAGACCCCCTACACTACCCTATCTATCTCCTGTAATAAAAAAGCAAGACAACTTAAAAGAAGTCTTAAGGAATAAAACAAAATTACATTAGTTAGTTGCAAAATAAAGTTTCGGGGGGGGGGGGAAGTTAGCTTGAATTCAGCATTCCAGAATTCAGCTCTATACTGATATGCCAACATCAAAACCCTGCCCTGTTGATAAGAACACACCTGCAATTTGGTTATTTCTAAATGCCACCAGCTGATAAAACTTACATCTTCTCCAAGACATAAGAAAAACAGACCATTCCAATACAGTAATGGCAATTTCAATGGAATATAAACTCATATTTTATATTCACAGTATGCAGGAAAACATCCATGAAATTGCTATCAATGAAATACTTACATCACTCTGAATTTGCATCATGTTCTTCGCAAGCTCAACATCCATGGCATCTGGCAGGTAAGTGTAGTGATGGATCAGGTTTTTGTAATGAGCATTAGAAGCTACGTCCTGAGACTGTTTAGCCGCCTGGATACTGTACATGTCAGGAGTTGCATGATAGTTAGTCTTGGTCTTCTCATAGTCTTTCTTGTACTCGCGTTCAGACTGAATCTTTGCTACATTCATGTAGTGAACAAGCTTAGGGTCATCTTGCAGGCTTCTGAAACCAACCTGTTTTCCTTTAGCCTTCTCATATGATTCTTTATATTTATACTAGAAACAGAGGAAAGAGAGTTGTATGGCTACTTATGTCCACGCTAACGCAAAAGAAAAGCTCTAATTGGAAAAAGCAGCTGCAAGCAGCTCAGAAAGATAAACTCTCCTAATTGGCACAAACACGAGCTTTTCTTGCTGCACCATCTAAGCCTGTACACTACAGGTTATGTGCACCACTATAAGATCTATCAGTATTAGCTTTTCTTTTAAGTAAGGGAAAACATTTCCTAAGCATTCCTGCGCAGAAAGGTGTATGAAAAATATCAGAATAATTGAGACAATCCTTCTCAGTCATTTGAAAGCAAAAGCAAACAAATGGCATATGACTGGAGAGCTGCCTCTAGTTATACAAAACCAATAGTACATATCCCACCTTACAAAATTTGTACTACATGGCCCTCCAATTCATGTATAAGCCATGCTCCACTGTATAACCAAAAGCACCCTGAACACATGTTGTTGTCTGTAAATAGGTGCCAATGCAGTGTGTTTCTGGAAATTTGTCATAGAATGATTGCAAGAACTACCGATTTAATTTCTGCTGTGTCAAGCAGGTTAAGAAACACAGTATAAAAGCATTTGCCTATCTAAAGCAAACAAGATGAGCATAAAATAAGTTCTGTGCAAACTAGGCCTTTGGGAAAGACTAAGAATCGCCTTCTCATAATGCTGACTCTAGTTGAGACTTGTGCAACACATGAGGTCTACCAGACAGCCTGGAAGGGGCAACATTCTACTAAATGTAGGATAGCATACCTGGAGTAGATACTTACATCACTAGCGATGTTTCTCGAAGCCTTGGCTAGAGTAATTGGAATAGCATCAAGAGAAACCTTGTTCCCTTTAGCTATTAGATCATGGTAGCCTTGTTTATAATAAGCCTAAAAAAGAAAATCCATATTATTCCAGAGAATTTAGTAATCACATGACCTATATGCAAGTCAAAGCTATTCCTAAGCTACTCCAGGTAATTCTTTAGAAGCAGGTGCAGTGGGGATCATATACAACCCTTGGTCTTCATTTATAAGAACAGATTTATCTATTAATTACATTAATTAAATGATATCTGGTTGGAAATCCAAGTAACACAAAGAATGAAAAATTACACTGATAGAAGTTGACTATATAGAACTGCTTATCTGTGAAAGGAACCTGCAATCTCTAACATATTACTCAAAAATTCATTAACGATGCATAAAAAATGTTGTAAAGAAGTCACTTACGTCACTGATATTAGCTGCATTGTATCTAGCTTGGATAAACTGTGGAATATCCGGGCTTAGAGTATATTTATGTTTAACTTCCTCTCCAGAAGATCTATACAGTTTCTGTAAAATATATGATACAGAAATAAATCCTTTCCTTGTTTAGGTTACTGTAAATTAACTGAGGGTTTATGTTTGATTTTGCAAATACATGTACATTGCCACCTATTTCATAAAGATTGAGGCTGCACTTTTCACACAGAGTTGTTAATCTTACTGAGTAATGCATCCTAAAAGCTTCATGCAGTCTTTACTCAATAAAATGAAGGCCTTTAATGGACATAAAGCCACATTTATGAAGGAACAGGATAATAAAGAGTAACACAAAACAAAGCTTCCTGGTTATAGTGATTGACATACTATGATTTGTCAAACATTCTGTAGTTAATTTATTATTGCAGGTGGTAAAACATGAATAAACAACCTGGAAATTTCACATTTCTTAAATAAAATGTATTTCAAATGTACTTAGAATACAAATGGGCGGAATCAACCCATGTGAACTTAAAAAGACACATGATTTCAGAGAGATTTACAGACCTATACAGACCTTAATCCCAAGCAAATCAGAGCACAAAACAATGACAACACAGGGCAACACTTTCAGGCTAACAATACTTTAAAATATTTTACAGACAATTCCCAGCTTTTCAGTAGATACATCTTTACAATATCTTTACCTTAACACCCATTTATTTCTCTACTTACATCATTGAGTTGAACTGAATTCTGTTTGGCTTGGACCATTACTGGAGAGTCCACCACACTTGTAAATTTAATGGTGTCCGGATGCTGGCGGTATTTCTTTTCATTCAAGGCATCTCCAGCTTTTTTAGCTTTTTCTACTTCTAGTGATCCAATGGGGACCCAACCAATGCCTTTCATCCAGTTATTATAATCAGCTTTGTACACATTCTAATAAAGGAGTGAAAACAATGTTTTAAAAGTTAGGAAGTATGAAAAACAATTCAGGGACCTATCCTGAGTCTTCACAGTTTTTGCTTAAGGCATCTCAAAAAAATTCTGTTCACATGAGGCTTTACTTACATCACTCTGAATCTCCATCATATTCTTGGAAAGCTCCACATTCATTGCATCTGGTAAGTAAGTATAATGGTGGAGGAGGTTCTTGTAATTAGTGTTGCTGGCAATCTCTTGAGCCTTCTTGGCACCAACAACATTGACCATATCCAATGGAATGTTGTACTTAGTTTTTGTCTTCTCATAATCCTTCTTGTACTCTCGCTCAGACTGCATCTTGGCTACCTTCATAGAATGAACGAGTTTGGGATCGTCTTGGATGCTCCTGAAGCCAACAAGTTTACCCTTGGCAAGTTCATAGGCTTTTTTATAGTTAACCTGTTAGAATATAACAGAACAAGGAAAATATCATCTAAGTAACTTAGCAATAAGTAATTAAAAGCAAAGGCTACCCTTTGTTTTCTACAAAGAGTATACCACACATCTTAATAAATCCAGGCATGTATCTCTTCAAAATTCAGTGACAAACAAATCAGTTAGCTAGCTTTCAAAGTAGTACTGTCTCACTTGTACTGATTATAAGAGAGAGAAGTCTAAAACACTAAGGGACCTCTGCAAGACCATCCCCAAAAATCTACCAAAAATCCAGTGATGACCTAGAGTCTTCCATCTAATTTATGATTCGGCCTATAATTCATGACAGGGAGAATTCAGGGGTCCATTGCTCATAGAGCTGTCATTACTGACCTACTCGTCATGATTTACCTTAACCATACTGGAGCACAAGAGCCAACTTATTCACGAGAATTAGATAATGTAAAAGCCTTTTCTAAATGTAATTATACAAATATGTATTGAAACAATGAAACACCATGCAAATATTACTGTGTTAAATACATCCAATAACATGCCCAAAAAAAGCAATAAAGAAGTTATCCTATGTGTCCTTAATAAACAGAATTGCAAATTCTGTTTAAGTATAAACTCTTGTGAGTTAAGCAGTTCCTTCAGGAAGGATATACTTACATCACTGACAGCCTGCCTAGCAGCCTTGGCAGCTTGGATAGGAATAGCATCACTTTTTAGATCATATCCCTTTGATTTTAATTCTTCCAATCCCATTTTGTAATAGTTCTAGGAGAAAAGGTGAATTTTTAATAAGCAGCTACTAGCTAACAGAAACCTTATCTTGTAAATTGAATTAATAACTTTAGATTCAAAATATACTCACATCACTAATATTGTAGGCATTAACTTTAGCCTGTATAAACTGGGGCACATCTGGAGGGAGGTGGTACTTATGAATAATTTCTTCACCTTTGGATTTATATATTATCTACAAAGAAAAACAATGACAGAAATTCAGCAACACAATATTTAGAGATTGCAAATGCTTAATAATGCAGAGTGATACAGCTTAAAGAACTGTTCTATGATTCTATGATTCTAGGATCTCATGTTACTCACTCACAAAGACATACAGATGAAATCCTAGTCCTTGCCAAGTGAGTGGTATAAACCCCACTGACTTAACTGGTGTGAACACATTGAGAATGATGGACAAGAAGTTATAGATATACATACTAAAAATTGACATGAACAGCCAACTGAAAAACTGAAAAAAAAACTGATTTCCAGCTGATCTCCCACTGGAACATAACTGCGAATACCCATGAACGTTTTTGTGCTTGTGCGTGTGTGTATATGTGCACACATTCACCTACGCATTCATTTCAGGAGTTCTCTTAAAACTGGATGATAAAGTAAAGCTAGTCAAGAGTGCAGAAACTGATAATGTCAGAGTGCAGCAACATATTTCGTAAGATTACTTACATCACTCAGCTGTTTGCTATTGATCTCTGCTTGCTTCTGTACTGGAGAGTCAGTCACTTGAGTAAATTTGGTTTGATCAGGATGCTTTTTGTAGGTGTGCTGAAGGAATATAATAAACATATTTACAGAAAACGCAAATAAGCAAAACTATCTTATAAGACATACCAATCTTGCATTACTTAGGATAGTTAACAGTTGTGGCATGTATGCAGATAAGCACTGTCCTGCACAATGGTTCTCATGTTACTTTTTAGCATGATCAAAGAGCAAATAATTTTTTAAAGTATTAATATAAAATATTTCAATAGCTATATAAATATTATAATGTATGGCATAAATGATAATACATTATAAATATTATAGCCTATTCATTTTAGTATATTATATACAAATATATAAAGCATTTTCCAAGTATTGACAAAGTAAATAAAATTGGTATTAATAAAGTACCTTTAATGTATTAATGGAAAAATACATTGACTTCAGCAGGTAAATCCTGAGGATCATTAATTCAGTTTGGTACTACTCCAATTTTATGGTTTTACTTGTTAGAAAAAAAAGATTATGCTGTATCTGTCTTGATCACTAGATGTCAGAAAAGGCTCTAAAATACAGCTGAACATGGTTTTTACAAGTCATATGTGCTAATAAGACTAAATTAAAAATCATCAAAGTTAAGAAGAATCACTCTGTAAGTTTCTGCGTGCCCAAGGCACAGATACCCTGCATGTAGTTGGCTACTTGATAACCATTACTATGCCGTACTTACATCCTTACACTGCTCTAACTTCTTAATTGCTTCATACTCCTGAGTTATGGTCTGAGGGAAGTAGCATCTTGTCTTTTCCTCTTCATACTCTGCTTTGTAATTTTTCTAGGAATAAAATCAACATTCAGTAAGAATCCACTTACTTCTGTATGTCATGAGCTTTCTCTGACATGACAACATGGTGGTGAAAACAGAATGACAGCCACACTTACATCGCTCTTCATAGCTTCAACTTTCATGCAGTGTATCTGATGTGGGTCCTCAAAGCTGCCCACATAGTGTCCTAAAATATTTTTTTGATATGCATCTTTGTATTTTACCTGGAAAAATCACAGAATCACAGAATAGTCAAGAGCTGATAAACAAAAGTAATATCAGGAGTGCCAGTACTGAACAACACAACATAAATCAAATGCTTACGTCACTAAAATTCTTCAGAACACTATCAGTCTGGAACTTTGGTGTGTCACAGTAATTAATGCTGGTTCCTTTTGATTGTTCATAGGCTTCTTTGTATAATTTCTGCAGAAGAAAACAATGTCAGATAGTGAAGTATATTTCACTGCAACTCACTCACAACACATTAAAAATTACAAAAGAGTGAAATTATTGCAAAGAAAAGTTTTCCCAGAAAACTAAAAAACAGACGGCACTTTTTCCCAATGATTTTAAAAAAAAAACTTTTTTTGGTTGCTATTAGGCCTGTAATAGAAGATAGAAAGGCCTGACTAAGGGGTTTTGAACTTCTGACACTTAGAAATAAGCAGTCTACTTCCATACAGATGCAAACGGCAAGAAGAGACAGAGAAGGCCATTACAGTGAGTAACCAGAATACAATATTATAGATAGGTACCACATATTTTATCATTATTGCCATCAGTTGAAGCTCCTTAAAACAGTAAGGGAAGAGCTGTCATTTAGTGATTCATTTTCCATAGAGATCTAAGTGAACTATTCAGTAATTAGCTATCCCCAAAACATGTTACAGCTATTGTTCCATTCTGCTTTGAAGAAATTACTCCTTACCTATACTGCCCTTTTGGGTGGGATTTCATGATAAATATTGATGTATAAAACTAGAAATACCAAGAGATCCAAAGGAGAAGCCTTGTGAAGAAATGAAGACTTATTGTACATGACTAAAAATCATCCAGCTGTACTTTGATAATACTTACATCACTCAGCGCATTTCCTGCAGCTTTTAATTGCTTCAGCAATGGGTTCTCTGTAGCAGGAAGCACGTTATAATCTGCAATAGCTTTGTTCTTTTCATAGTCTGCTCTGTATTTTACCTTTAAAAAGTAAAAAGAGTGAGGTTTTAGAAATCAGTAATAAAAGCCAAATGCTCACAAACCTGTACTATGTTGAAGTTTTCAGGAAAATTTCCCCTGGTTTTTGACATATGATTCATGATGGCAAAGGACCATGAAAGGTACTCAGATCACAGGAGGGCATGGATGATAAGATGTGAGGCAGGGTCACAACATAAGTGAAAGCTATTCAGTAGACGTCCCCACCTCTAAGCACCTCTCCAGACATTGTAATTTTTCAAATATCAGCTGACATCTCAGAATAGTCATATTTTTACAAGTAATGACATAAGATTGTCTTTGCTGATGCATATACTATTGCAAAAAATGCAGAAGCCAAATTTTGTACTTTGAATAAAGCACAGTGTCACTGAAATACACTGAGCAAGGATGAATAAATATTAAAATTCTGAGCCAAATTCAGCTAGCTTAAGTTGGTCTTGGTTAACAGTATGAATTTGTTCCAGCTAAAAGTTAGGCACATAACATCATTAGAACAAATAATGAAGCAAATTCTACTTCACTGGAAGAAAATTCTATTTCATGGGTACTACTGTGGAAGACCATAAGCATGCCTAGGAGCTTCCTGAGGGAAAGCACACAAGAATACCTGTTTTGCTTGTAAGAAAATACTTTCTGACACTGACAAAACAGTTTCAGCAGAAACTGGCCTGACTTTGGCTTTACGCTCAAGCTAAACAGATGACATACCTTACTGACGTTGTTTGAAACTCGCTTATTAGCTTCATATTCTGGAGTTTCAGTCTGCATAAAGTAGATTTGGTCTTTCATGTTTTCAAAGTCTTCTTGGTATTTTCTCTATTAGGAACAGAGATGAGCAGATAACAATGCACTTACATTATAAATCAGACATCCATGAAGTTGCTTATTTAGGAAAAGAGAAATGCTACGAATGGAGCAGGCAAAAGTCATCAGTATTTTCTAGGTTAACATAAAGAGCGGATAAAGCTGTTCACGTCAAGATTTTCTGAAGAATTCACTTACCATGCTTAGATTTTCTGCGTTCATTTTTGCAATTGCAACATCATAGCATGGAGTTTGAGTCCATTTGCCTTTGATCTTGTTTTTATAGTCCTCATGGTAAATAATCTACCACAAAAAAAAAAAAAATTAACGCCTAAGATACAGTTCAATTTTCACTTGACAGATTTGTTTTTAAAAGTCTTCTTTTTAAAGTTGCTTCACATTTTATATCTGCCTTACAATCACTTCATCAGTTATTGTTAAAAGCACCTTAAATATGATCTGGCCTATTCAATTCAATATTCAGTTATTTCACTTAGTACCTTGCCTGACCAAAAAAAGGATAAATAGGTGAAATAAGTCCCCTCTTATAGAAGACAGTTATTAATAGAAAATCTCTCCATGAGATATCACTAATATATTCACTTAGTTCAGTTTTCTCATTGGTCACATAACACTGGGGCATAGTATTGCCCATGGTTAAACCAGAATTCATTGTTACTGCTGCTGAAACTTGTTGTAAGCAAACTCTTTAACATACGAATTGCCTGATGTATGTGATTTCTAGTAGACTAGATTCAAACAGACGGAAATCAAGCAGCAACTGTTTAAACAGACAGCTCCTGTTTTGACTCAGTTTTCCAAACACATTTTCAGCCACAGCTGCTTATCATAAAAAATACAATTTCTCCAGTGCCTTTTTGATTGTTACCACATTGATAAAGACCATATATGCCAAAAATAACCTTTAAAAGTTCTACATTTTATTATTTTGGAGATACCTATATAGCTTACTATTTTATTCATTTCAAAGAATTACAATAATGATCTTGCTTTTCACACTTCTAGAAATTTTTTTGATGACAATTTAGCTTTTAAGCTATGGAAGAATAAGACTAAAGAAATTTTCTCTAAATGAAATTTCTTCCCCTTCCAGATGGGTTCACTACAATATTTTCTTAGTGGTTTTGAAACCGTAAGTGAATACTTTAACTCTCTAATCTTAAACAGCAAATCACTTTCAACATATAGCAATAAAATTATGCATGGCTTCTTCATAATAGCTGAATTCTGAACTGAGTTAAAATCCTATTTACAAGATTATGCAACTTAGTGGGGTCGTCGCACGTCAGCTCTGGTCTTTTCTTTTGCTTTCCCTGTCTCTAGGTACCTTTTTGCCTCTCTAATTCCAAAAGTGAGAAAGAAGAGCACTGCATTCTACTCACATCACTCAGCTGCCTTGTCACTTTCTTGGCTTGTTCCACATCAGGTGGATCTGCCAGAGGAGTATATTTAGATTTTCGTTCATCATGCCCTTTTTTGTAGACAATCTGAAAATATGAAAGAATTAAACAGTAACTAAGCATCAGGACATATACCCTTGACTTCGCTAACACCACTATTAACGAAAGCACTTCTGTCCACAGCTACTGCAGCACAAGCTCTTTCAATCAGTGTATTCTGGAAGACTATTGAGAAGCCTTTTGAGAAGGGACAATGGAAAAGAATCGGTTCCCTGGAAAAGTTTTCAGGTATATTACTCTGTTTCTGATAAACACGGAATAGTGAACTTGCAAACATCTGCAAAATTCACCAAAATCTTTGAGACCCGAGATCCTCGGTTAAAGAGTTCTATGTATCCAAGCATCAGCAAATCACATAGCCTCACGAATTCCTGACTTTTCTTAACAGAGACAGATTTGTAGACCCATAACAATGAACTGGGCTCACAGCCAAACCTGAGAGTTTGTCCACACTTTTGAAAGATACTCAAAAGTCTTCTTATGGATTACCTCAGAAAATCTTTAATGATTAATTATTCAATTAATTCATAATCCAACACCAAATTGCCAACAGATTTATACTCTAATATAGAATACATATTTTTCTATTGAAATAGCACTGCTATCAGACCTATCAGTGCACACCTACACATTTTTGTTTTCTGTTCCATTATGAAGTTTATATTTAGCCCAAGTCACCCACCAAGCCTACCAAGTTACGCCGTAGCAGTCACCCAAGTGTCAACCAGGCTTTAATACGTACATCACTCAGAGTCTTCTGAGCCTGAGCCACCCTCCTGAGCTCTGGACTGTCATTGTATGGATAGAATAATGTTTTGTCTCCTTCCCAGTCTTCAGTATAGAGTTTCTAAAAACCAGAAAAATGCCAGAATACTTATTATGAACTAATCTCTGACTGGGAATGCTTCTTGCCCTTCAGCTGCCTAGGCCTGGCATATTTTTTACTTACCTTGCTGAACATTGCTGTGTTTTTTATTGCATTCACAAGTTCTGGAGCATCAGGGGGAAGCAGGTACTTGTCTTTATTCTCCTCCCAGTTCTGTTTGTATAATACCTGGAAAGAAAGATCAGCACATCAGTTATTCTATCATTAGGAAAAAATATTTACTTTAGTGAATAAACTACCTGCTCTAAACATCTTTTTTTCAAAGTGAAAGTTTCAAACCAGTGATGCCTGAAGACATCAACTGGAAACATTTAATATTATATCTATACTTGCATTATCAGCTTCTCTGCTATCTCTCCCTGTGCTTCTAAATTGTTGTATAAACATTTCTTTAGTGCCCTGAGCTCAAAACTTTATTCATATCAGTAACCTCACAATCCACTAAGGTTCACAACCCTTTCAGAAAATCAGAAATCAGAACTCGCTTACCTTGCTCACTTGCTGTGACACCTTCTTTGCATGTTCTATATCCATGGCCTTTTCATCAACATGGCAAATAGTTTTAGCAACTTCACCAGCCATGCGGTATTTAACCTAGGTTAATGCACAACCACATGCATTTATTCTTAAAGCAAAAACTGACACTTTTTTTTTAAAAAAGCAGAATATTAACATTTTGACACTTACTATTGTAAAAACCCAAAACATGAATTCAGGAAAGCATTTAGAACTAGTTGTTTCTTCAAAATTAAGCTCATGGAAACAAATGGATTTTGTGAATTGACTGACAAAGAAATGCAACATTGAGAAAGTTTCAAGAGATGTGAAACCAAGTTAGAGGTAGTGCCCTTCTGTAATCACAGAGTTTGTTCTAAGAGTACTTCCACCCTGTATAATGAAAAATTCTAGGGCTATTTACCCAGCGCACAACTTAACCTCAACAAAAATTCACCAGGCACATCATTCATGATTACTGCAGGACATTGGGTGTGGAATCTTCAAATTCTGTGATACAGACATTCCCATCATCTCCCATGCCTGTAACTTCCAAACAGAAATTTTTAAACCTCTTTAGGCACAATGGAGCAGGGTTATTATTCAGCTAGAAAGGAAACATCACATCTCCCTTCCTGAAAGGCCTAAATTCCAACCCACATCACAGAACTCAAACTTGTCATATACTCTGTATTCCTTGCTCTTGAAATCTGATAAAGTTTCTGCTAAACATTCAGACTGCCTTATTGCAATGTCAACAAAAATGTATCACTTCTTATCTAACATTTAAAATTGTGACTTAATTTGCTTCTTTAATACTCACTAACATTTTTTCTTACACAATTGTTACCTACCTCACTGAGCTGGTCTTGCACTTTCTTTATTCTCCGAATTTCTGGAGTATCAACTGTGGAAGCATATGGCTTTCCTCTTTCTTTTCTAAATTTTTCTTTATACTTGTTCTGAAAGAAAATATTGACAAATGTAACTAAGACATATCCTGAAGCCCTGGAAGAAATGTGTGCAGCAATTACTGACTTATTTACCTGGTTAGTATAGGAATTTGGGGCAGATTATTTAATAATACCAATTAGCATTACACAATCACATTTGCAGAGTTATGCTTATTTTAGCCAACTGACTTTCTTCCATCTTACATCCACAACAGCAAAATATCGATTTCTAAATTTAGAAATGGTTTAGATCACCTCTGATTATATTCTCCTCGGGAGCTTAGTATTGATAAATTTACAGTTATTTGGTTCAGTGAGCAAAGATACAGAAAATATGTGGGTGAAGGTAGAAGTCCTAGATCTATGATCTCACATAATCCTTTAACAGCAAACGATGGTAGGTAACATACATTAAAATTTAGGAAAAGGGATCTGACACCATCTACGTCAGGCCACAGCAGTCGTTTTCCACTCTTCACAACATCGTAAAGACATCATACAGTATTAGTCAACTGGACTTTGGTATCCTGTACCAGGAATTTAGGCTTGTTATCATTCCTATACACTGTGCACAAGGATTTTTCTTGAATATAGGTAGAGGGATAGAGAAATATAGTATCAAATAGTACATATATAATCGTATATTTATAGTACAGTATATAATAGTATATTTCTCTCTATATTGAGAATATACATTGAGCAGTATATTCAATGAGGTTTGCTGTTCAATAGACACTAGTCATTGTTATCATCATTCACTCAAATATCCAAGTCAGAGAGTGCAGGAGTCCTATTAACTGACATCTCTGCCAATCTTTAGCCATTTCTTGTGCTTAGGGATTACCTAATGCACTTAAGCAGGAAACAGGCAAGATGGGCTAATTCAGAGAAGGAAATTTCCCACTTCAGGCAAGTAACATTTATACACATGATGAAACAAAGTACAGGAGACAAAATAGTATCATGAAGGTTTGCAATAATCCCCATTAAATATTTTTAAAGTTGGTGTTCCTCAAAAACAAAAGACATGGGACAACTTACTTCACTGAACAGGTCCTTCATTTTATTACTGTGTTGCAGGTAAGGTGTCAAAAACTTAGATGGGTCCACTTTTGTCCGTATTGTCTTCTTTCTGACTGGAGGTGCTGCATCTTCAACAGATTTTTCATGTTCAACAGATTTGTCATGTTCAACAGATTTTTCACGTTCAACAGTATAGGTAGTAGTTTTAGGACCTGTGAAGTCTGTACTAACAGTCTCAGTGATCTCAGTGACCACCTGGGAATAAAGAAAAACACAATTACTTGCTTTACAGCTATAAAAGTTTAATAAGAAAAGCATTTTTCATCTCCCCTAGCTAGTAAAAGGATGCTCAGTCCTCAGGATGCTCCAGGAACCACCTGCAAGACAGAAAATCAGAGACACTTTTCCTGTTGGGCAAAGTATGCTGACTACGCATCACCCAACCTAAAAAAAAAACCACAAGGAATTAACTGACTGACTGGTCTCTGTATCAAATTCATGTAATTCTCCAGAGGCACTGGAAGAGTGGGGCTCCTGCTGCCTCTGTTCTATACGCATAACAAAACGTGAAGCTATGTGTTATAAAAAGCTGTAATATATTTCTAAGTATCTGTCATAGTTTACACACTGCCAGTAACTCAGTTTCATGCAGCCGCTCGCTCACTCCCCAGCTTCTTCCCTCCCCAGGTAGGACGGGGAGGAAGATTGGAAGAATGTAAAACCCACAGGTTGAGATGAGAACAGTTTAATACCTAAAATCAAGTACAATATAATACTAATACTAATGATGGGAATAACAGAAAGGGAGACAAAACAAAAGAAAAAAAAAAAACACTGCAAAGAAAAAACAAAACCAACAGCAACAACAACAAAACAACAGAGAAAACCAACAAAAACTCCCACTAAACACCAGTGATGCACAACACAATCGCTCACCACCCACTGACCGATACCCAGCCTGACCCAAGCAGCAATCAGTCCCTTCCAGGTAACTCCCCCCAGTTTCTATACTGGGCATTACATGCTGTGGTATGGAATACCCCTTTGGCTAGTTTGGGTCAGGTGTCCTGTCTCTGCTTCCTCCCAGTTTCTTGTGCCCCTCCTCACTGGCAGAACATGAGAGACTGAAAAGTCTTTGAACAGGGTAAATGATACTTAGCAACAACTGAAGCATTGGTGTGTTATCAGCATTGTTCTCAGACTAAAGCCAAAACACAGCACTGTACCAGCTACCAGGAAGAAAATTAACTCTGCCCTTGATAATTCTGTTCATTTTTAACATTAAAGATTGGATTTTGTCAATATGTTACCCAAATAACTTAGCTGCCTGTGTTTCCTATTATTAACACAACCTGTTGCTTCATTTTGTTAGCTCTTCTGCAAACTGGGCAGAAGCAAATGGAAGACACAGGGTGGGACAGAAATCAGGACAGTCCTTTTCTGATGGACACAGCCACAGCTCCCTCTAAAGGAAACCAATGAGTGGCAGATAGGATACTCAACAAGCTAGGAGTCCTCCAGATCATCCCACAACAGTCTTGAAAGGGAAATAAAGTTTTAAGAAGCAACTGTTCACTGATATTTGTGTATTTAATATGAAAAATTAGTCCACGGAATACAAAATTTAGCATTACTTTGTAATTTCATGCATATATAAACCACATGCAACATTACAGGAACCTTTACCTCATATGGCTCACCCTCTTCAATAGTTGTCTCTTCAATGTAATACTATTAAAAAGAGGGGGAAAAAAAAATCATTGTTAGGTCAGATGATCAGAATAGCAAACTGTAGCTTCCGTTAAGCTGTTTTAAAAACACACTTCTGGGGAAATAGGACTGTAGTTCATAGGTACCTATGTGGTCACATTTGCATCGCTGGTAATTCCGAACATCTGTTTGTTGGGTTTTTTTTCATTAATGATTGGATTTTTTCCATACATTCCTTCCAAGTAATTAATAAAGGATCACTATTTTAACTACAAGAGGGAAGACAATGATGACTGCATTAAAAGAAACATGCAAAACCCCAGGAGTTTCCAAGTCCTTTGTAATAAACTGAGAGGACTGTGGTAGGTTTATCTCTCTAATGCTGTCCTCAGAGTTTTTCCTGCCTACAGATCCTTGAAGAACACCAGTAATTAGTGGCTGCTGGACTTTGTACTACTAGCTAGACTTTGTAGTACTGATCACAATTCTGAGCTCAGCAGCTCAGCCAATTTTCCACCCAATTTATTGATCACTTGCCCATTCCACATCTCAGAAATTTGGTGATAAGAAGACTACAGGAGACTGTTTCAGGAAACCTAAAGTAGTCAAAGTGTGCAACATCCACTGGTCTCCCCTTCTCCGTAACAGCAGTGAACTCATTATAAAAAGCAATGAGTTTGGTCACCCATGATGTGCCTTTGATAAATCAATGTTCACTGCTCCCCATGACCTTCATGTCTTTCATGTGTTTAGAAATAGCTCCTAAAAGTATTTGCTCCATAGCCTTCCTAAGGTCTGATGTGAGGTTGACCAGCCTGTAATCCCCTGGATCTTCTTTCTTGACTTTCTTGAAGATGGGTATGACATCTTTTTCCAGTCAGCAGAGACATTCTTGCATGACTAAGAGCTCTCAAAGATGATAGCAGCCTTGCAATGTCACCAGCCCATTCCTTCAGCACCCATGGATTCATGTCCTCTGGTCCTATTGAGCTGTGTATATCCCCATGTTGTCAGCCCTAACTGTCTTCCTCTGCTGTGGCTACTACTTCATTCCTATATCTCTGCTAGGAAGGTCAAAGACGTGGAAGACCATAGGACAAGCCTTATCAAACCTGAGGCAAAACGGGCTTCAAGTACCTCAGCATTTTGTCTGTTCCTTGTAATTCTGTTTATCTTGCTCACTCTCTGAATCTTCAACTCCACAGTCTCATGGTCGCTGTGGCCTTGGCTGCCCTTGACCTTTGCATCTTCCACCAGTTCTTCCCTGTTTGTGAACAGCATGTCCAGCAGAGCATCTCTCCTAGTTCATTAATCAACTGTACTAAGGAATTCACCTTCACAGTACTTTCCCAGAATCCTCTAGGTTGCTCATGCCCAGCCACAGGCCTTCCCAGGAGAACCTGCAGTGGTTAAAGCCACCCTTAAACACAAGAGCTGTGCCTGTGAGCCTTTCTCCAGCTGCCTAAAGAAGTTCCCAGGGTGCTACATCTACTCTGAAGTGGCAGATCTTCACGTGGAGCACGAACCTTCCTCCTGTTGCCACAAAACATGAGCTTCCTGCTTTGTCCATTCTGATGGCCACCATCCATCACCCATTTAACCACCGTCTCCAACTGGCGCTCCGTCCTTGCCACGTGTGGCTCTGCCTCTTGCTTTTCATGAAAGTGCTACCAACAAACTCTTCCTCACTTCCATTACGGTGCAAAGCACGCTCACCCCTTCCTCCTGGAACCGGCAGTGCAGCTGACCCGACCAGAACACATCTTCCCCAGAAGAGGCAACAAGGGCTGTGTCTTGTTCCTCTGTGGGGTTCGCTCCCCGCTGGCAGCTTGCCGTGCCCCGCAGCGACCGGGAGCCGGAGGAGGCAGAGTCAGCTCGGAGAGAAGCAGCGGCGCAATCACGGCACTCGCTGCCGCCCCGCTCGCCGCAAGCCGCGGCCACACAGCACATGGCGGCCTCACGATGGCGTCGTCCCGCCGCTGAGGAGAGCCGGGGCGCCCCTCGCTGCTTAATGAACAGAAACCCACTTGCGCCGGCCGCTCTCGTAAGCAGCAGCTGTTTTAGTCGGAAGGTGCTTGTCTTGCCGCTGGCTTCCAGAAAGGAGAAAGCGTAAAATGGAGGTTTTTATCTTTGACGATCTACTCGACAATGGTTTGCTCAGGGTCACATGCCAAAACTGGGGGAACAAAATCCCCTTTGAATTAAGCCCTAAAACAAAAAAATCACATTAATTGTTCCTCGACGTTAGGATCACGTAACTAGTCCATACTTTTCAAGCTTGGTTTCAAGGTTTCAACCTTGCAAGGGTTGTTTTGAGGCAATTACTGTTCGCTGGCCCTACACCGTGTTTGACCCACTTTTCACAAAGCCTCGAGTAACTCAGCCGCAAAGGTTTGGGTCATTCACTGTGGGGCGTTGCACACCACATATACCTACAGTGTTCAGTGCAGCCTAATAACTCCAGAGAGATGGAAAGTAGTGTCTTTAAAGTCTCAACGTTTTCTCAGCCAGTAATTATTCAGCAACGATTTTCTACTCTTTTGGAAGCTTAATTTCTGAGAGTACACCTACTGGTTTAAAATAGGCGGTTCATACAGAAGTGTAATTCTAGCTAAGAAAACTTTGGGAAGGCTGAAGCTGCCTTAAAATTGTACCAGATGCTATTGTTCTGTTTTCCATAACTTTTCGCTATGACTATCTCAAGGGAAGCTACTAAAGCAGTACTATCTCAGTGTGCCCTAGGGATGTGGTTACAGGAAGGTGGTGATTAAAAAGTAAAACCAAAGAATGAAACAGAGCTGTGTAGGCAAAAAGCCCAACATACCATAATTCCAGCAGCAACAAATAAACATGGATAGCAAATAAATATACATTTTGTTACAGAAAGCACATTATGCTCAGGAAGCATAAAGGCAATTACAAGTAACATGGTATTAGGAAACTTAATGAAGGACTGGTATCTTTGTAGCTAGGTCTTTAAAATGGACTTTATGAAGAGTAACGCTTATTTTCCAAAACACATTAAACTAATTAAACTGGTAAACCATTTGACTTGACTGCATTCAGTACGTGAAATGTACAAAATCTGCAGTCAGGACTCAATGCTGTCACATGGCCTGAAATTAACAGTCCATTATATACATGAAACTGTTAGTTTAAATGCCCTATTGGCAAATCAGTCCCTGATGCAACTCCACAGACATCTACAGGTTTAAATCTAGCCCCATCTCTGTGGCTTCCAAAGTTACATTGGTTAATGGTGGCATAAAACTGCTGCATTTCTTCATTTCAGTGGGCCCAGAGGTGAGGCTAGAAAGTGGCTTCCAAAGTCATCCTCTATAGCATGGATTGGTTGACAGAGGGCAAGCTAGAAGGGAAAAGAGATGGCCCACTGCATCTATAATTACATAGAAGAGTAATTACAAAAGCTTGCAATGTAGGTGTGGGTTGGTCACAATCCTTATTTAAACAGAACAGCTATGACAGGAACCAGGGAGACTTTGCTCCACTGAGAGCAACTTTGTTGTTGCTGTTGTTGTTTACTTATTAAATCATTTAATAGATATCTAATCGTACCCTATTCTTCAGAGAGCAAACAGCAAGCAACCATCTATGCTCAGAGCAAGTGCCTCGTTAAAGTGATTAATATATTCATTCACAAGGCAGAAAACAAATATTTCTACTCTCAGATTTTCTTCTTACCTCCACAACTTCCTCATATTCTTCTTCCTCCATTTTGAGGGTATTCTTCTGTCTCTCCCCCACTCACTAGTCATGCAGCAAATGAAAGTATGAAAACAGCATTAGCCCAAGACTGAAAATATGATGAACTAGTAAAGTTCATAAAATGCCTGAGGTCATGGTTAGGAACTAGTCAGATTATTACAATGTTGTTGGCTACTTAGTGAAAGAACTTGAACAACAGAGATAAAGTTGAGATCTGGCCTTACTTTGACTGGTGTGGGAAAGTATTGGATTAAATTGCAAATATACTAATATGTTACAATTTTTGGACAAATACTTTATTCTAATAGTTGTAACACCAATACTGGAATTCAGTTAAACCATAAAAGAAATTAAAAAACAGAGGAAGAGAATTCTTGAAGTCTGGTTTGGGTTTATTACAATAAGATTATTTGAAGAATTTTCCTGTGACTATTTTATACTATTTCATGACATTATTCAAGCTCCTGTTTGAATGGGAGCTTTAGCTATATATTCTACTATATTAATTCATAAGTAAAAGCATAATATGGAAAAAGTTTGTAAATATTTTAAGGGACTATAGGTTAATGAGACAATTTTTGTCTTCCCAGCATTATCCTACATAGATGGTCTGGGTTGTTCTTTTGTTTAGCTCTTGTGACTTTTTTCTCTCTGTTTCTTCAGACCTGGAAAATATGGAAATCCATACAGTTGGCTAAACTACAAAGTACAGATGACTGTCAAAACCTTTACACAAATTAATTAACACAGCGAATTTGCTGTGAGGCAAAGCTACAATTTTCCACCAGAGAGTACAGCTCTGTTTCTAATGCTGGTAGGGGATGAAGCTTTGGAACAGCTGTTCCTGAGTCCAAAGATATTTGCCGTGTAAGCTAATACTACCAAATGACAGGGTGGTTTTGTTTAGCTGGCTAAACTGCAATTCCTTCTGGGGCAAGTGAAGTCTAGTAATCAGGTTAAATATAGGAACCTAAAATACTGTCCCTTTTTAGTTTCAATGTGTTGAGAAAAATTACCAACAAAAAAAAAAATAGTTAAACCAGATTCTTAACTATTAAAATATATGAAGAATAACTCAGAAAGTGGTATGTTGTATGAACAAGTAGGCCAAAGTTTATGAATACACCCAAGAAGCAGAATTGCATATAAGGATACAATCTATACAGTCACTACTGTAACCTCCAGTTACACTTCCAAAACACAGTTTTGGGTCCTTTCCTCTTACTGCAATTTGCTACTAGTCATCCAGACAGAAAATCTGACTTCTATGGGCATGGCACGACGACAATACCCAAAAAACTACAGAACTGGTAAACAGCTCAAGATCCTGTTCTAAGGAAAACAAGTGAAGTGTGATTAAAATGTTCTTACCAGCAACATCTAGTAAATATCCTTAGGAGCAAAGCCTCTCCAGTCCTCCCTCCTGAGCAGCACTGGGCAAGAGCAAGCCTGATAGAGCATCAGCTCCTAATTACGTATGTGAATAGCACAGCCAATCTGGCTCCAGTCTGCTCAAGTTTCAGCCCTAAATATACTTGGTGACCCCAGAGGAGGCCACCTGTTCTCAGCAACATGAAGGAAAAAGAAGCTGGGCACTTCTGTGCTCCCGAGGAAACCCAAAACACACCAGAGCTTGACTGCACTTCACCACATCTCCTCTGAAATGGATCCCTAGGCAAATCCAAGGGAGCACTGTAATGGAAAACCATGCACATTTTCTTCTTTCAGCATTGATAATAATAATTAATTTGAATTAACAGAGATAATTTCATTCATATATTGCACCTGAATCAAAAATACCTGAATTCAAGAATCTCTGAACTTCAGAGAGAGAGGAGTCTAGACTTCAAATGAAATTTTTAGTATCAGTCTGTCCTTAATTTCATCCCTTAAGTATACCTGAAGTGCTTTATCAACTTAACTAGAAGTGAAGTTGAAATCGTGTGTCGATAGTGTTATCACTTCTTATGAAATGTTACATCGCTGAACACATGGACGCAGGAACATGTGAAAACTGACTACTTGCAAAGAAAAAACTTTCAAGGAACGCAATTAACATTCAATGTGCCTGGTGAAGAAAGACTAAGAATACATGATAAACAGAGTAAGTAACAAGGGAGGAACTCCAATGCACAAAGTATTTCAGAAGGTCAAGAATTATATCATGGATGGAGTAGAATCACAGTAATGATAACAGAAGTGACCTCTTAGGCCATCTAGTTGTCTCACATTATAGGATTGGCTTTAGTTCTTCAAGAAGGTCCATTTAAAAGCCAGTATCAACAATACTCTCTTTTCATGCACTGTATCACATAATTCAGTAAATGACTGTGAGGAGACCTTGAGAGACATCTTCTTGTTCCCAAACACTTTCTACAAGTTAATATTTATATCCAGATGAAATATCATATCTCATTCACTACTGCCAAGAATTTTATACTTTGCACAGACACAGAGCTGTAGATCCTTCCCTTTTTCTTTTAGGCAATCTATATGCTTGCAATTACTTAACATTTTGCTTCACTAGGCAATCCTTCCCTTTTAAACTTATTTCTGTTTATTTAAAAGTCCTTCAGTTTCGTAGCACCTTCTTCTGAAGATGTTCAGAAGTGAATATAGCATATTAATGGAGTCTTACAAGAGCAATGCCAGCTTAACCTTCTGCTCTGTGATCCAGATCTCATGTGTGTGCATTCCAGTAATAACAAAGTCATTTTTTCTCCAAGTACTGCTTTCAATTGATTAGATGCATAATGTGACATCTACATAAGTGATGACAAACCTTTATGTAGTGAATGGCCACAATTTTTTTATTAAAAATGTAATTCATTATTATAATTTCCAGCTCAAATATCAGTTAATGCCAAAGTTAGTGCCATGGCCAGTGACTCACTATCCCCCTTGATTCTGGGTTCATGGCCTCTTTTTCAGACTCAACAGTTGTACTTTACATTGCTCTTCCTATAAGTGGCATTCCCCCATGGTTAGTGCTACAATATTGAATGTTGTTATGCCTCATTCCAACTACCTGATTTAAATTACTCTATCAACAGAAGCTTATATTCCTCTCTCCTGGTGGTTATTCTGGCAAAACCAGCAAGCATTTTCAAACAGGATGCAATTTTCTCTACAAGTTTTTCTTGCAAGTTCCTGAAAATAATCGCTCCCTTACTGATACACTCTGCAACTTCTAGGTTACTATAGCATCCCCTTCAGACTCTTTTATAGTGCCATTTGGTACATCTTATTTAGAAAGATACTAAAGAAGGCCAAAATTACATGCAAAATGCAAGTACCACTTTTTCTGCTATTGAAATGCAGCTGTCTTTGGTGTGAAACATGGCAGATCTTTAGCAGCAGCCAGGGCTGCAGTTCAGGGCTGGAAATGAAGCATGGAATAAACCATCAAAATTACAGAAGGGGTTTAAGAACCAAAGGTATTATTGCCTAAATGAAAGGTTGGACAAACATAAGATTTATGCCCTGACATCAGAACATGAAGAAGGTAGGAGAGTGCTCTTAGGTCGCCTACAGCTGCTAGCAAATCTTTCAGTTCTTACATATGCTCTTTCAGCTCCAAATCTCTGAGAACAACTCTCACAAAACTACCACTGCTAGTTTCAGTTTTGTTTAAAACTGAAAAAGAACCCCCCCAAAACCAAAACAATCCACTACATATACTGTGATTTCTACTCAAGTCCACAATTGACTTTTATTGGTGAAACTTTGGTGTTCACCTCCTTAAGTGCTTTTATATACATGCAACACATACCAATAAATATTTATATATATTTATATATAATACCTAAACACATGCACACCAATCTTTACATATGTATAGACATACACTGGTCTTCACTGTGGAAATAAACTATTAGGCTCATTGTTTCATTTCGTATCATTCACTTTATCTGGACAATTAAGATGTCAGTGTTACATATTCATAAAAAAAATCAGCAAGTATTGCATGCTGAAGTAGAATATGCATGAGGAATGGAGTACTAGTGGTTAATATTCCCTTCATATCTTTTAAAATTGCTTTATTATGAAAATTTGTGTCTGTGACTTGCATTTCAAGTCACTCTGATGGAATACTCTAGGAATACCAATTCGATTTTCTGGGAGACAAATGTTTTAAAGGCATTAGGAAAATTCTGCTGTAGGCGACAGCCTGGTTCTGGTACAGGTTAGCACACCAGACCAGACTGCTTTATCCGCAATACATAAATATGCATGCACTCACTGGTTTTGAACTAAAAAGACAGAATGCTGCGAGGTGACTAAGGTAGAGGAAGATGTTGTTTTGCATCCAAATGGCCCAAAATTTTAAAGGAGAAAATATTTTTCTGTACTTAACTTTCTAAAATATTAAATATGTTCAGTCTTACTCTACCAAAGAGTAACCACTTGGGCCAGGGGGAAAGGAAGAAAATAACACATGACCTTCTCTAGATTTGTTTAGAAGGTATATAATACTAGAACTACAAAATAACAGCCTACAAATACTCATTCTCCCAACCCACGCAGCATTCACATACAAAAACTCATGTGGTTTTGGTTTGGTTGTTTTTCTAGAACTGCCTTTGGCTTGTTTTGGGAAGGAGTCTTTCAGCTATGAAAAATACATAAACTAATCCTTGAGCCTGATCAGTAGAGGAGCAAGGACCATCGGACAGCCACTCTGTAACCCAATTGTCCCAAAAGACAGAAATTCTAGCTTTCCCCACCCTCCCTGCTAGCTAGAGACATTTGTGTATTGGCTTGGTCATTGTTTCCCTTACATTTCTTTCATAGTGCATCCCTCTCTAGATCCCAAGGTAGAATTCAGAAGAATTTTAATAAGCCAAGGCCACATCCCACATCATGAAACCCAGCTAGTACATATCACTGAACTGCAAGCCTCCAATTACCTCTTGAAGACAACTTCAAGATTCAAGAGACTTTTATCCATCCTTGCCTCTGTTTTACTGAAAATTACACAGGCTTCTCTGTGTCTTGCCCTTTGGGTGAATAAACTTCCTGACACCATGGGTACTATATTTAACCTCCTGAGGTAATCATGGATCACCCGCACTTAACAAGCATTGTATCATTGAAAAAAGACATTTTCATACATATTTGTGTCATTGTGTCATTTTTTAGCTCCCATTAGTAAGTTACATCTCATTGTTTTTGCCATTTCCTTTCTGCCGACAAGATTTTGCACAGGAAAAGAAAATAAGAAATTAGAAAACAATCTTGTATTTTTTTTAGCATTTATGAGGCTCTCACTGAAGATAATTGTGTGTCCAAAACTTCCCTTTAGAGTGCAGTCTCCATCAGAAATCTAAAAATGCACTGTAGACTATAAGGTGTGAAATGTACAATGTATATATACAACCTGCAAGACAGAAAAAAGCGGTAACAACCAAGAAGCCTTAAACATGAAAGCTGTTTAGTCTGGGAGGAAAGTTTTAACTGAAGAGCACAACACAAGCTTCAGAGCCCTAAAAATAAAGTATTTCTTGTTAGATAAGCTCTTACCAGCCTCTGTCAGGAGGCGCACAAGCTATATTTGTATTTGCACTCTAGGGATCCAAATGACAAGAAGCAGGTGTAGAAAATGTGAGTCATAAAAACTCCACTAATGAAAAAGGGAGTGAAAAGGGGAGTTAGGTAAGGGTTTTCCCTCACTGTGCTGTTCTTGCAAGGGCTTGTTGTTATCCGGTATTTATTGTGTCTTCCTAAGCAGGTAGAGATGAACCATCACCTATTACAAACTGTGGTAATCACATCAAGGCACAAGTATGTGTGCTACCAATGCCAGCACAGTTTAATGCCTGCATGAACACTGTAGCAGACCATTACCTTGTATTTAAAAAAAAAACCAACATTTATCACATTCAGACCCTGTACAGGCTTGACTGTACCTGGCTTATAGATCTCAAGTGGACTTGATGAAGTCAGGTGCAAAGGTACCAATCAGTAGCAGGACTGAAATAGCTAAGGGGGCATTCTCCCAATTTAGGGAGCCTCAGTGGGTTTGCAAGTGTTAAAAGCATCTGGGGTAAGGAGCTCAGTGCTGAATCTGTGTGGCATTTAAGTTGGCAACGTTGATTGAATCATAGAATGCTAGAATGGTTTGGGTTGGAAGGGACCTTAAAGATCCTCCAGTTCCAACACCCCTTCCATAGGCAGGGACAACTTCAACTAGACCAGGTTGCTCAAAGCCCCATCCAGCCTGGCCTTGAGCACTGCCAGGGATGCAGCAGCCACAGCATATCTGAGCAACCTGTGCCAGGGCCTCACCACCCTCACAGGGAAGACTTTGCACAAAGGTGAGAATTTGAGCAAAGAAGTATCTGCACCTGCCATACATCTCTGCAAATTCTGCAACTGTCATGCAGCCTAGTAACTAAGACTTGGTTTTGAGTGTGCAAGCAAAGGAAACTGCATGCTTTCCTAGGCCTAAAGGTCTTGATTTCTCAGTATTTGTCTTATTTTTCTTGCTACTAATAATCATGTGGTAAGAATGGCATATCATCTTAGAAGTACACAAAAGCCATATCACAAGAACATCAGCTCTATTCAAGGAAGAGCTTACAGAAGTTGAACTTGTGCATTTTTAATGGTCCAACTAAGCTTTCTCTTCATAAACTGCAGGTGTAAAATTGACAGATGATGATATGAAATGTGGAGTATGTAACAATGCATTTCTATGCTTTAAAAAATTCATGTGCAGTCTATGCTGCAGACACATGCAAACATCTCTCTTGTGTTATTGTTTTGAAACTAAGAAGATTTATTAGCATATGAAGCCATGAGGTGTGTGAAGCATGAGTGGAAGCCTGACCAAAATCTGATCAAGGCCTCCAAGATGAGTAAGATTTAGATGTGTTGTTGACAGAGGTGCCTATGAGAACAGAGGCTGTTCTAGAAGGACTTCATCTGGGGCAGAGTGAGCATCCACAGCAAGAGTCAGCCAGGCTGACCGATTGGAACAGCTTACCTACAGGATGGCTCAACTGTGAGGAGCCGCTGCACAGGACCTCTGCAATGGGGGTAGGAAAATTTTGTGCTGAAGCGTAGAAGCATTGTGGCAAATGGGGAAATTTTTTTAAACAAAAACCATGAAGGGTTCGGTTTGACAGATGCAACTGACTGCCTTAGAATTATATATACATATGTGTATATTTCCCCAGGACAGATGTCTACAATATGACAGTACATTGAGCCAAGCTTTTTTCTTCTGCATGAAGACAGGCTAGGAGCACATGCATTGTCACTGATTGCGTCTTGGCTTAGGAATGAAAATGTCCATCTGACAGGGAATTTAATTATTTAAATTATGGCTAATCCTCAGAAATGTCATGTTACATTGAGTAACGCCCACAGTCCATGCGTGGTAGACAGTGAACTGTTAGTTGCTGTGCAGAGGCTATAAAGGCATCTACAGCTCCAATGATCCACTGAGCCTGAGCCACTGTGTCCATGTCACAACGACCCAAAGCTGCATTTAAGAACCTGAGCATGACCGTATCACGGACTCACTGTTTTCTAAGGATTCCTGAACACAGGAGGCAAGTCAGTATCTAATGATGAATGGTTCCCTAGTTCATTAAGAGCTGAATAATCAACTCACTGCAAATCAAAAAAAAAAAAAAAAAAATTAAAAAAGATGCAAACTGCAAACTGAAAAGAACACCTTCCCTTGATCCTGTTCTCTGGAATTGAAAGTGCTGGAATGAATGCTTATGTCTTTGTAAAAGTAATAAGGTGATTTTTTTACACCACTGAGACAAATATTTGCAAACATTATCTTTTTGAATGGAAGTACCATACAAATGTGAGGGGTTTTTTAGGAAAGGACACATGTTCTAACAAGATGAACTTCACCTTTTACTGCCGCTTATCCTCTTTCTTAAAGTATTGATAGAAAACATTAGATCATAACAAATAATATACTTAGAGGCAATGCAATCAAAACTCCATGAGCAAGTCATCTACAGTGTCTTGTTTTCGTGTTTATTTTTTGATACTGACAGATTAATGGAGGGTGAGTAGCAGCACAAGCCCATAACTGTATGGTACGTAAACCAACCACTTAGTACACTGCCACGAGTCAAAAAGACTTTGCTGGAAGAGGAGGAGAGAAAGGAATATTGGTGTGAAATCCATTTTGTGCTTCCTAATGTTTTTCGACAGAGAAGAAACTGTCATCTCACTGACCAAATTGTTTAGTTAGGAGATCTGTCTACATGACAAGGTTCTGTTTACTATCCCTCCTCACTCTCCTTGTGAGATTGCAATCACTGCTTTCTCTGACATGTCCAAGCTGCAAAACAAAATCCAAATAAATGTTAACCCAGTGCTTGATGTTCTTTGGATATAAGACTGAAGTTTTTAGCATAGAACAGCGTTAGAAAAAAACCCCACCAAGGTGCTTCTCTTCCCTCATCATCTTACATTTAGGTAACACACATTCAAGCAGCATTCAAAATCACCAACCCATACGTCTTCAGATAGCTTATTATTTGAGCTCACAAGGAAACATATATACACTGATATTGTATTTGCTTGATGCAAATATATCTCCTCAAAATCCTATATCAGCTTTTGTTCTCACACAGAACATTTACTTTCTTTGCCTGATCATGGAAATCTCCCATGGTCACCTTTGTCAGTGTCCAACCAGGATATTTAAAACATTGAATCAAAAGAGGATTCAAAGCAAAAAAACCAAAAACAAACCACAAAACCAAACTGAAAAGAACATGAAGATGCCACCAAATATTTCTTAATTTTTTTTTCATTATGAGATATCATGAAGCAAAGAGAAATTAGATGAACAAATGCATCTCAACCGAACTCTCCAACTAGTTGTAGAAACTTCAAAATTAGTATATTAAAAAAATAAATACAACACTGAAGGGACAAACATCACAGCGTAAAAGATACCGTACATTGCCACAAGATGTTTATATGTAATTAAAAGTCAGCAACAACCTTGGTTTGGGTTTTGTTTTTCCCAGCTGACTCTGGTCATTGGCATGAAGGGTAGATCTCTTGACATAACAGTATCTGTCACAGCCTCCACTGTTCTTTACTTAGGTCCTTTAGGAGTCTTAAAAGAAAACATTTATCAACAAGATGATGTCAAACAGCCTAATTTATCTCTCCTACTAATGTTCCCAAGACAGCAACAAGGCTTTTCAAATAGGTACTGAGCAGAAAGAAGATACACCAAAGGAATAGTTCCTCAGGAATGTAAAACCAACTCTGATTTTATTCATCAGATTTCTGAATATTAATTTAAGTTAGTATAACCTAAGAAAGGAAGGAAAGGTTCTTTTCAAATATTTTCTTCTTTCTTCTATTTGTAAGATAAACTTTCATATTTTTAGAACAGATGTACAAATATCAGCTGTAAATGCCAGCAAAAAGCCATGACTGGTAGCCAGAATTTCAGTTCTCATCCTATCTCTAACACTTGTCCCTTTGGGCAGGCCTCTGCCTTAGTACTATGTAATAAAGATAACACAGATCTGTTCTCTTTTGACAAACTTTTTTATTATTATTACTACCATTGCAAATCATTAGCTTACAGCAACTACAAGAGAAGTTACAGATGTTATCTTAGAAGCAGACTGATCTATAATTAAGAACCACAGACACACAGTGAACAGTTGCAGAGGGAAAATAGTGCAGTGGCAGACAGGTATACTCTGCAGGGATAGAGATCCTCTGAAGTTACGTAGGTATGTGATCAGCAAGTAATGCCTCTCCCATTTGAAGCACCTGGGACAAGAATGGTGGCATGAGGACTACACTCCATCACATCTCTTCAGTGTCTACTGCTTGTTAGCATTGATGGATCTTTTTCCTTTCAATCCCTAAGCTGGGTCATTGTTGCACTTATGCTGAAGGAAGAAATATAATTGCTTCTTGGTGGGACAAAAGAATTGTCCTGCTGCAGAAGTGAAAATGCTGCTGGCTGTTACGACATGGTCCAGTTTTGTTACAACATGCCAATTTAATTTCCCTTTGACTTTTCAAATTTACTTATCAGTTTCAGTGTACATGAATTCTTCTCCCAACTTCTCACTGAACTCAGCAGAGCCTTACAGTGAATTTAGAGGCACAGTTGTTGTGGTTTTTAATGGAACTGAGCTAAAACAATTTATTAAGAAAACATAAACAGGTCCAGGTTCATTTATATCCCAGTCCACATTCAGATCATTTCATAAGTAAGTCTATTATTTCTTACAAAGCTTGGCAGCAGGAAAGTTTCATGTGGCTTGGAACAGCATCGCCAACTTTCCACATTGCCCCAGCAGCCACCAATAAATGGGAAGATAAACACAGCTATAACTTAAAAGCATTCTCTGTCACAAATCACTTGGGAAGAAGCAACAGGGCTGAACACATTCTTTGCCTTCTGCAAAACCCATGATCAGTCCCTTAATTTTGAAATCACCTCTGTTGCTTTTTCAGTTCAACAACAATTGCACCAATATTACTGAAAGATGCTAATGCCCTACGTGAGAACAGAGAGGATACATCCAATATTTACTACTTATGCCCCCATGCCTTTTTTCCACCTAGGACATATTTTCTTCCAAGAAGGGAAGAATATATATAAGAGAAGAATATATATAAAAGAATAAAAGAAGGTCAAGATTTAGATCAAAGCTCAATGAGTATACTTGAGAAATACCATAATAACCAAATCTTCCCATCGATATACAATTCACATTTTTTGTAGTCTTCTTGATCTGAAGAATGCTGACTATGTAATGGACTAAAGCACACAGGTCTAAATTCAGTGTTTTAGCAAACTAACCTGTGTCCGAGAGCCATTTTTTTAAATTTCTTTTACTCTGCTCATTTAAATGGAAGACATTTATACGAAAGGTTACTAACACCTCCAACTGGAAAATGAGGGGGGAAGATTGCAACATGCTTCACATTCCTAACTTACATTGCTGAAATGATCTCTCATATCCTGAAATACAATCTGCAGTAGTCCATAAAATATTAAGACTACTCACTGGTTGCGGCCAGTAATATTTTGCAGAAGCAGTTCCCAGTGGCAGAATGCTCCATGAAAGGTCATTAACACAACACAAAGGTCATTAACACAACAGCCACCATGAGAAATTCTTCTCTGGACTATTATTAACAGCACTAACCAGCCCTAAAGAATCTGCCGGTGCTCCTATTGCTTGGCTCTGCAGCAGCACTAGGCAGTAAGATAACTACTTCATTACTGAACTCAATAAAGTGACACTTAATTGTCATAAGGAGCGACACCATCACAAATAATATCCCTTAACTCATTTGGCATTATGCCACTCTACCCCAAGAGCAACACCCTCAATGGTGTAATCTGCAGGAAATCACAACAAACTTCTGCAAACTGAAGTCCTCCCACTGACTCTCCCCCAGTGACATAAATGGCGATCTTACCTGAGTAACTCGCACTAAGGATAGGAGGAAAAGAAACCACCAGGAAAGAAAAAAATATAAAACTGAAATTCAGCCCCTTGGAAATTATTTATTTTCTTCCCCCTTACATTACGCAGCATTTTCAGCTCTAGGTGTCATGCCATCAGGATCAAAACAAGCCCTTGACTCCAGTTTTATGTACAGGTAAGCCATGGTCCTGCCACTCAGCCCCACGACAAAAGGGTTGTAGCTGCCCCTCAGGTCTCCCAGTCCCGCCCCAAGCACATGAAGTACAGTCTTACTTAGCCTCTTGCATACATCTTTCCACATTGTCTCACTTATCTGTCAAAAATGACTCAAGCTTCTTGATGCATTTTGTTCTTGACAATAAGGGAGCAATGGGGAGGAAAGCTTTATTTGTTAAATAGCTTTCATTTCAATGAGCAGACTTCCAGCTCATTTCTTTGAAAATGATTCCATGGGAGACTAAACCACTGGTGACTTCATGGGTCTTTTTATAAAGTAACATAATGATGGTGGATGGACAGAAACAGCTGCAGAATTACCCTGGCTGTGGCAAAGATGCCCTGAGCACGGCAGCCTTCAGCAAGTAAACCACCCCATGGCTGTCAGGCTGCTGCCTTGTAACCAGTGGCATAGAGAAGCTGAGTGTGTGCAGGACGTGTTAGCATCATCGCTGTGGGGAACACACTGGCTTTCAGGAAAGGAGACAACTTACTTTGAATAACTTACCTTGAATTTGGGAATGTGTTGTGACACACCATATCATAAAATCACAAATAGTTTCGGTTGGAAAGGACCTTAAATACAACACAATTCCAGCCCCTCTGGCAAGGGCAGGGACACTTTCCACTAGACCAGGTTGCTCAAAGCCCTGTCCAGCCTGGCCTTGAACACTGCCAGGGATGGGGCAGCCACCCATGAAACAATGCCTGACCACCCTCACAGCGAAGAACTTCTTCGTAATGTCTAATGCAAGTCTCCCCTCTGTCAGTTTAGAGCCATTCCCTCTGCACCTGTCCCTACCTGCCCTTGTTGAAAGCCCCTCTCCATCTTTCCTGTCAGCCCCTTCAGGCACTGGAAGCTGCTCTCAGGTCTCCCTGGAGCCTTCCCTTCTCCAGGCTGAACAAGCCCAGCCCTCTCAGCCTGTCTCCACAGGAGAGGTGCTCCAGCCTCAAAGCATCTGGATGGACCTGTTAAAATGAGTCCAGAGGAGGCCTCAACCTTGCTACACTTGAGCACATTCTGAGCATATGCTCAATGGTGTTACGGAAAGATGGGATGGTTTAATGTGGTTGTTCACAATCTAAAAGTTAAGCATAATGATGTAACAACCACGAGCTTACATCAAGTTCAAATGCTTTCATTATGGTACATCATCTTTTGTTTTAGGTGGCCTATGGTCCTCTTTCATCAGATCACAAAGGACATGATGAAAGCCTAAATACCAAGTCACTGGAAGTCAAACAACCCTGGGGCAACAACTGTCATTCAGTCAGCAGGGCACAGGCAGCTCTGCAGCTCTCTCCTGTCTGTTCCAAGTCCTGCGGCCAGTCTTGGGCTGGATTCAGCCCACAGCAGGTCCAAAGCACTGGAAATATGCTGTCAAGAATACCTTGCAAAATGTGCAGTAAAGATTGAAAAGTAATATAACTCTTGCAGAAGTGCTCATAATCCACACATTTCTGAGCAGCAAACATGGAACAAATACTTTTTGGTTTTTAGTTTCTGAATTTCTTTTGGCTTTGACACTGAAAAGCAGATAAATAATTTTCAGGTTTGAATGGAGTCCTTCCTACAGTGAGACTGTTAAAAGCTACCAAAACCTGTCAGGCTAAAAAGAACCCGCCTTCTTCACCATTTAAAAATACCAGAAAACATGTAGATTATGAATTTACTAAAAAAAGACTTTTTTTAAATAAAAAGAAACAAAACAGAATAAAACAAGGCTAAAGATAGACTTGCACAGGCAAAGTGCCTTTTCAAAGATCTCCATCAGACTGTCAACAGTGACGTACAACTTCTAGTGAGGCTTCTGTTATTATTCCTAGTTTCAAAAGCTGTTTTTCTAATTGCCAGTGAAATCCATTACCTTTAAGCAGCCTATAAAGATACAACAGCTTATCATTAAGGGCCTGGACCCCAGATGCCTAACACACAGACTGGCATCTTATTTTAGCCCTACAATCTTTACCCTTCAGCAGCAATGATGTTTTAAGTTGTTTCTCTTCCAGGCTGCTTATTGCAGACACTGAAGGCAATTCCTTGCTCTCTCCGTGTGCCAGACCTGACTGCTGAAGTGATTCAGGTGACAGATGCTGCAGTGACCTGAGCAAGACCAAAGATGTTCCTGGGTGATAACTGAGGAGAGAGGCACAAGCCAGGAGCAGCACAGTGTGGAGGAAGCATCACAGGCATGGCAGGAAGCCAGCGAAGTCCCCATCAAATCACCATGTGACTGTCTTTGATAAAAGCTCATCCTGAGGCACAAAAAAGTAATGTGAGTAATCAGTTACTGGTCCCTGAAACAGATCATTGCATTACTCTGTGACATTGTCAGCATTTATTTGGGCGAAGAGGCGACTGAGTTTTTAGCAGCACATTCAACTGAAGATTTAGAAGAAAGATTATCATCTACAAAAACATGATTGGCACAGGAGAGACCAGACAGGGATAACTGCTTTTGTGCTGCAGAGCCAGCTGAAAACCATTAGGCTACAACTCTAGAGCAAAACCCAGGAGCTTTTAAAAGCAGTTGCAAAACCTCCAGCATGAGCAGGATTTCCACCTGAATACTTAATGGAAAGAAGAAAAGCTGAAAATACAGCTGAACTGAAGAGCAAGGCCATGCAACTCAGAGCTTAAGTTTAAATAGATTAAGATAGGAGTTTAGGGAAGCTAATTGTGCTTTCACTTTCGTTCATGTAAAATCAGAACAAGCTGTTTTTATATATGAATACCTGAAAGACTAAAAAACTGGCCTGTTTTAACGTGACACTGGGTAAATTTGAAAGTCAGTATATGTTATATACTGACGATATATATATATTTACTCCAGATGATAAAAATATTGGCTGCTACATCTGCTTCCTTAAGACAGAGGCTCTAAAAGCATCATTTTCTGAAGGAAGACCAGTAGCAGTAGCTTTATGAGCTTGAAAGTTTTCCAGTTATAGAAACACTATTTCTGTGGAACTACAGGCTCAAATCTGAGCTACAGACAGAGGCTCAAAGCAACTCTTCTTTTAGGTGCAGATGAAGCTGAGCGCCACACAGCAGAGATTCAAGGGCAGCATCTGCATGAGGGAACAGCTACTGCACTGTAGAGCAGAGCTGCTCCTTTTACCAAGGGGCTAGCAGGAACCTCACTGAGTTTAACAGAGGCAAATGTTATGTTCTGCCTTGGGGCAGCACAATGGGAACAGACAGGGAGTCAGGCTGGAGCTGGGGCACAGGCAGTGCCCCAGGGTGAGCACTAGTGACAGACCTGACCTCCCTCCTGGCAGAGGACAGGGGCTGTATCCTGTAGCAGCAGCCTGAGTGGCTGAAATGCCAAGTTTTCAAACTCAGAAGCAGCAAAAACCATGCCACTGTCCCCTAGAAACAGCAGCAGGAACTGCTGCAGGAACAGGTGTGACCAGCAATAGGTTTAATCCCTTGGGAGCACCTTTGGGGAGCAATAAATTGTACAGCAAATAAAACATTTGCTTAAGAGAAGAGGTCACCTCCTTTCCCATACTGATGCAGCGCTTCCCTCAGTACAGAATTTAGGAAGTTACGCTAGGTGCACAGGGAACAAAGACCTTGCTACCACCTGATGGAGGGAATGAATGGGGCATTCAGCTGCCAGGAGCCTCTTCACTTGCCACTACAGGACTGAGCCCTTCTGCTCCACTGCTTGTTGAAGAGCACCCACAGTGTGCTCCCTTCAGAAGCCATTGGTGAGCTAAAAAACATTTTCCAGCGTTCAGTAATTGATTGATGTTTCTATTTGTTGCCTCTCAAGTGCAGCTGCAACTGCCTCTCCCCCGCCCAGGTCCTTGCACTCTGCTGTTCTTTCTATGATACCTTTGATGTACTGAGCTTATGCATCACCTTTCCTTTAAACATACTGGACTGAGGATTCAGCTTATTCATCAATTTGACCCAGAGAATAAGATCCAGCCTACTACAGGCAAAGATCTAGATCTATGTATTTGTGCGTATCTCAGACTTAACCAGACTTTTCTAGTGGAGGTCATAGGCATGTTGAGACAAATTTCTTTCTTTCTTTTAAAAGTGAAGTGTTAAGATTCCTCATCCTTTGCTCCTTGCTTGTTTTCAGGCTGTGTTGCCTACAGGGAAGATTTCTGAGGCTGGTGTCCTGCAGGTGGGCAGAGGCAGCATCTGTCTGTGGCAGCAGGCTCTCCTGTTGATGCTAGGGCAGAGCACCTCTGTCACACAGGTGGCCACTGCATTGGCCGTGGCACAGCACTACAGATTTTCTGTCATGAGCTCATCTCACATTTAATGGAGAATGTGGCCTTAGATTCCAGTTCCAGAGCCATCAGCTTGTCCATGCACTTCGTGCACAGCAGCACCTCGCAATAAAACTCTCTGTCAGTTTTTTTGCTTTCTACTTGATTGCAGTGTGCAGCAGACTTAGCAGTAAGTGTTTGCTGAACCCCAAATCCTCTGAACAACGTACAACAAACTTACTGCTGCAAAGATTGAGGAATTAACACTTACGGTAGAGACCATTCTTCTCAGCCATTAAAAATCACATTGAATCCATGTCAGATCTAGTACTGATTGGCAGGGCTTGGACGTGACCGACCCCCGATGGCTCCTGCTCAAGAGCAGCACCAAGGAGCACATGCTGAGACACAGGGACATACAAGCTGCTGCTAGGAGAAGCCTCATGCATGGTGCAAGGGGTGGCTTGTCAGGAAGCTACCAGGGAGGGCTCTGGGACTTGGTTTAAATACAGAATCAAGCACGAAGGCTTTATGGTGGATTCAGTCAAAACTTTGTATCTGGATCTGTGTGTTTGCAGCAGTTCTTGGACTCTGCCCCTGGTTTGGTCATAAGAACTAAATCACAGTTTCATCACATTTTATTAGTGTTTGCATGGTGAGAACTGACTGAACCATTTTACACAGACGTCCATCACCTGCAGCTACATCACCTCCTTAAACACCTCCCCTAGCCTGAACCAGGGGTCCGGGGCTTTCCCTTCAAGCTTCCAGCCCTGCCTTAGGGACCAGCTGCTCCAGACTTACTGATGGCATGACTGGACGCAGCACACTGCTGTACCACTCACAACACACCATTGTTGTCCCAGGCACTTTCTGCTTTTCCATCTAAAGGATCTGGTTCCTAAGGAAACCACCAGCATTTGCCCACAATGTGCCACAGTTTGGGAAATAAGGCAGTTTGTATGACACATCCTACCCATGCAGATGGTATTACTCAAAACTGTATCTCTTGTAACCTGGTCCTATTTCCCCCATTTTTTTGCTGTGTAAGAGGGATCTGTGCAGACAGGTCACACACAAGGACACACAGTGACAACACTGCAGCTCGGGAACCCATGCACCCCGGCAGCACTGGACAGGGTCTGCTCTTGCCACAGGGTCTCGCCAAGCAGGGCATGCAGCGTGGCTCACCGAGTCCCTGCCACAATGCAGCTCCATACACAGCAGGACAAGCAGCAGCCATGAGTGGTGGTGCCCCATTTGCACAGCTTCTCAGGAGTCCTCCATCCCTCATGCTGGCCCCAAATGAGTCACTGCAAACCTCACCCAAACAAGAGACTTTCCTTAATTCTGCCACATTCACATATTGAGTTTATTGTGCCTATGAATCCTGAAGAACAAAGGCCTGGAGCGGATGGAGGTATTTTGCTGAGCAAAGGTAACGCTACCTCAGATTTTTAAAATAAAGACAGGTTTGAAATTTCACACCTTTCAGGATTTCCTTCCCCTCCTAAGATGCTCTGCGCTTTGGGTCCCTTGTTACCGATGGGTCAATTAATGCAATTATTCACATCTTGTTTGTATCGAAGTCTGTGATGATCTGCATCATGCCTAAGGACTTCAACACATGCCCTTTACCCCATAACCTCATATCAGTGACAGCCTCTGCTGGGTCCCCGGTTTGCCACTGCTGGTTTCAGCTGTTAACATTACCCGTTGTAGGCTAATAAATAGGACTCTGCCATAAAAAGGCCACAGGCTTTCTATCCACATGCCAGTGCAGGGTCTCAGCCTCAGAGCTCATCTGGTCTTGTCACTGTAACTGGACCAACAACTGTCATGTTGTGATTAGATGTTAAAACATCAGGCTAACACATTCCCAGTTACACATAGAGAGTTTTATCTTGTTTGCCCAAGACGAGATGTTACGTGCAATGCTATGCCAGAGTGGGGCCACTCAGCTCACCTCAGAGTGATACTAGAAAAGTATCTGCTAATAAAAAGGAGGATCCTGCCCCCATCTGGCCTCCTGAGAGGGAAGCAGCCCAAGAGCAACCTTCTGAAGGATTCTCCATGAGAAATCCTTGGCAGAGCACTGGGCAGGATGCGAACGCTGGTTCCTGAGGCATTTTCCAGTCCTAAATGGGTAATAATTCAGGTTTTGGATCAAGATTTGACTGGCAGAAAAACAGAGATAATTATAATCTTTCTGGAGCAGCTCCAGTCATGCTATTGTTTGTTGTGGGGTACAGATGGGTCCAACTGTGCTGTGCGAACGGGAATATATAAGCCTCACCATCTGCAGCCGATGTGGGAAGGGAACCAAAGTGCCCTCAAGAACTCTGTGCCACCACCAAAAACCAGAGAAACACTAGTTTTATTTGTTTTGCCTCTATAAATCTGTAGCACATCACATACTCTGTATTATACTTCCAGACAAAAAACGGCTTTGGGAAAAACTACTTGGTCTGCAAAGCTGAGCTGCCTCTCCTCATGTGCTACAAGAAAGGGAAGGAGAAACCCGGTGGCCAAAACCCAGAGGAACCTTTTCCTTTCAGAAAATCAGAAATAAGGTTTAATTTTAAATCTCAAATTAGCTGAAGCCCAGATACCCTCCAAATGCCATCCCCTTTTCCCTGCCCTAGCTGCCCTCCATCCTAGACCTCTCATTCCTTTGCTGGGTTCAGCACAAAATAGTGGCTGTTGTTGGTGACTGGCAGCAAAACTCCCACGTAAGAATGGGATTTTCCCACCTTATCTCATTTAAGAGCTACCTAACTTACCAATACATGCATTTTTTTTTTTTTTGCATTATCCCAAGATTCTCTTTAAATGCAACAAGACGGATAAGAACTTATGGTCTGAACATGTGATGGAAAAAGTTTCTGCCAGGGCGCAGGCTGCTCTTGTCCATAGGACGGCAAAGAAGGGCTTGTTCCTCTCGTCAGAAGTTGACATTTAAGGAATAGTCGAACATTGACAAAACCAGTTTTGCTATGGCAGTTTATCAGTGCATAGATCACTAAAGGGTTCTTCGTATATGGCATCAAGGGAGTGAGCAACACTAGGATTCAACATCTGCAACTGGACTTGGGCTGCTGTTGCCAGAACCAAAAAATCCCAAACAGATCTCGCTAGTGGCTAATACATTTTATGTAAAATCAGTTGTTCTAACCACTTTGCCTCAGATATATAAGCAGTTTTGCATTTTCTGTGGAGGGCCAAAGGTGACGAGTAGAATGTATGTGCATGCAGGAGGAAGGTGCGTGGGTAGTTAAGGTCCTGGCAGAGAGGGTCTCAGCAGTCTTACCGACTCACACCACACAGCCGGCAAACACTGACCAATGAGACATCTGGCCCAGCTTAGCAAAGACCCTCCACAACCCATGGCTGGGTGGAGCAACTGTGCTACAGGCTCCTTTGCAGCATCTTGCACACCGCTAGTCCTCAACAAGTGTAGTCACGATACAAGGATCGGTGACAATTTATTAACTCACAGCAGTTCTAGTTTCTCTTATGCTCCTGGCTGATACACGCAGGAGCTACTCTGTGGAGAGAGAAAATTTACAGTTTACATGTGTCCCTTACTATGTTAACACGTTCTTAAGAAATGAGTAATTCTCCTGCTTTGTTTCTCAAGACATGTTTTATGACAGTTTGGATGAAAAATAAGGTATTGGAAGTTCTCACCAAGATTCATGTATCAAGTAAAGTTCAAGACATTCCTTCATTTATCAGCTAGACTGTTCACTACACTGTAAATACTACAGCACCTTTGGCAAGAGAAAATCCACACATACTGACAGAAGCATATTGCTTACAGGAACATGCTACCAACAACATCAACCTGTACTCAAATATGCTGTCAAATATATTTAAAGCCTTTTGAAACAAAATAAACACTTCTCAACCAACAAAGCAACTGGATTATTTGTTGCTCAGTACACTGTATACAACTGAGTATTTTCTAGAAGCACAAGAAATCCATATTGCACCAGTAAGGGAAGACCTAAGGACTTGCAGAACCTCACGTGGTGCAAGCTGAACTCTCCCGAAGCAACCATCCCCCAAGGATGAGACCAAACATACACCCAAGTCATCACTACCCATGGGCTTAAAACCAATGCACATGTACCAATGCGAACAGCGGCAGCTGCACTGGCAAAACCTATTCTGCTAAGCAAATTCGGAATTATTACATGTATAACTTTGAAAATCAAGTTGTCAAGCTTACTCTGAAAATGGTATAGTGAGTCTGAAACAAAAAAATTATCTGGCCAATTTAATACAAATTATTAGGTTTATTAGTCCATTAATTCATGTTTCAAAGCTGTACATATCGGTAGTAATGGGGTGTCTGATAGGATTCAACAGTACAAGGACTCCAGAAGGAAGTCTTCAACAGTACCAGCATTTATACTAAATCTTTATGAACAAAAAATTCAGACAATTTTCACTGTTACTATTCCATGATTTGCATCTCTTTGCATGACTCCAGTTGTTTGGCTACGGATACATATACACATAGAGATTGTGAGGGGAGGAAAAAAGCCTTCCAATTCTGAAGAATAAGGGGCAAAAAGCAAGACAAAACAAAGAAGTTAATAACAAGAATCAACCCTGAAGACACAGACTATTCTGTAGTTTTGCATCTAATTTGACCTCATGTTGAGGAGCCATATTCCGAGAAAATAAATCAATGTGCAAGAAAAGAGTCATGACATGACCTGTAATCTTAAAAGCAGCAATAGGATTGAAAAAATGTACTGCAATTTTAATTAAAAAAAAAAAACACAACAAAGAACACAGCAGTCTTTAACTTTCATACAGTCAAGGACAAAAAGCCAAAAAGAAACAGCATTTTCTGTCAAAGTCTATTTACAGTTTCATACACCAGATGTAAATGACTGTGCCAAGGCTCATTTCAGCTCTACACAAGATACTCAGTTGTTGGATGCAGAAGCGGCTGGAGTTCAGCAGTGAACATTTTTTTCGTGTGCCGTTAAAATAAAGGTATTTAATGCTAAAAATCATACTGGAATAAGAACCTTCAGGAATACTTATTTGGCATGTATTTTTAATGGACCAATGTGGTGATATACAGACCGAGATTAGACAGCACCAAGGGCATGAGAGGCAGGCAACAGGCACATGGCCCAAGAAACAAAAGAGTTCAGAGGACCCTTGTACTGAAATAGACAAAAATAAGTATGTGATAATGGGGTGTGTGTGTGTGTGTGTGTTAAAATCACCTTGTATTTAATCAGAATCAAAAGGAAAATAAGAGTTTTCAGAAAAGTTGTAGCAAAGTCAAGGAGTAACTTTGTTAAGAGTAAAAGAAACAGCTCCAGGCAGCCTGAGCGTGGCACAGCGCTGAAGATAGCTCACCCTTCCTTCTCCTCCATACGATTTTTGCTGGAGGGTGGAGTACAGCAACATGCGACACAGCCACACCAGCTGGCATCAGGGAGCAGCTGGAGAAAAAGCCCACCCAAAAGGGAAAAGGGTGTCACAAAGGAAGAAGACTTCCGCTAGTCACACAGCTGAAAACAGAGGCCAAAGGACAGAGAATGCAGAGAAGCATTTTTCCATCTCTCGCACCTTCATACCATAGGGGGGATGTGTTTACTGATTCCTCAGAACCCTGTTAACATCATCTGACTGCAATCACAACGTTACTGCACAAAATTACCACATGGATAACAAATATTGCACAGTTTGAAATCGAGCAAGAAGACCAAAATTAACAGGTGGAACAAGGCTGTGCAGGTTGCAGAGCCAAAGAGCAGCACACCTTTAGTACAGTACCATGACAACTGTACTTTTTAACCCAGCTTTGGTGTCAGCTCTTTTGCTTTCTAAGTTACCTGTGATCCCCTACCACTCCCAAGGCTGCAAATACCAGCAGGTGGTATGTGAATATGCAGGAGTGGTACACCACAGGAATTAAGATTTTTATAGGAAAAGAATATTTCACCATTCATTTTAATCTCCATTCTATGTGAAACCACCCAATACGTACTTACTACCCAACTTGCCCCAAATGCCAAACAATCTCGTAATACAAACCCCACAGTGGCGGGTGTGGCAGAGCAGTGCACCTCGTCCTCAGAACACCAAGAAAACCCCATACAGTATGTCAGAAATTGTCTCTTTGCTTAAAAAGCTTCACTGCAACACACACACACGAAAGGTTTCACACAAACAGTAAGATTTTGACAAGTTATTGCATCTTAAATTAATAAATACTGATAGGTTCTCAAGAATTAGCAATTCTGACACTGTCTGTAAATGTGCATATATACTTGTACACATCTCCCTGCCCCAACAATTCTAGACCAAATTTGTGTTTGTTTCACAAAGAATTAGAAGAAAAGAATTGAGAAGACATGAACGAATCAGAGGATGTGAATAAATTCCCTTCAACGAAATGAAAATCAGATTTTAAAAGACAGGAAAGACAGAAAGAAGCAAAGGGGAAACAATTCAAGGCACATTCTGATAAAATTCCAGGAAAAGTTACTCAATAGAATCGTAACTGAACTTTATTATAATAAATAGCTGTATAAAAAGTTTTAGCCAAATTACTTAGATAAACATGTGGAAGTTCCAGACAGAAGTGCTCAAGCCAGGAAGTGCCAGCCCTCGCAAGTCTTGTATTAATTTGAAGCAATAAATTTGTACGTTCTGGAATGAAATTTTATTGCAGTATCAGGGTTAACCATATACTTTATGCATTTCTTTCAGAAAGAAGACCAACTTTTTAGAAAGAGAAGAACAAAATACAAGTGATCAAAAGAAATACGACTCTGGTCATATGATTCATGAATGTATATATACGGATGTTATTTTGCATTCATAAAAACCAGACAGATAACATACTATAACATAACTGCATCATTAGCACACTAATCTGATAAATTTATACTCAAAGGATTGTAGGTTTAGTGCTGGAGGTTAGTATTATCATCCAGTTCTTGGCAGAGCATAAGGACAAAGAGGTCAGTTCCCTTTGACGACTCCTGGAGAGACAGAAAGGCAGACTCGCGCTTAGAGCAGCACGTACAGGCTGAGTACAGAACTGGGGCCACAGGATTAAAGGGTTTGGAAAAGGATGTTACAGGAAGGGCATGCTGCAAACATTCTGGAAACCATGATATAGAGACAGTTTAAACTGGACTGGTTACCATTCCTCTATCGTATACTACCAATTCTTCAATTTATTACCCATAAAAGTGCTGAGGCTTTCCAATCTGAGGAGTTTTGGTTTTCAATCTCTGAATGTCTCAGCAGGAGAGTAAATCTTCGCCATTTCTTCAACCTTCCACAGTGTTTGATGAAGAACATATTTAGACAAGAGTAACACTTAGCTGATGGTTTACAACGATTTATAGCCTTCTATGTAAAGCAGCATGTTCTACCTTAATTCAGCATGAGCTAAGTTTTCTAAATTTACAAATATGAAAAGCTTAAAAAACATACCCAGCTTGTGTCCTTACTCACAGAAGGCCTGGCTTAAAAGGCTAAGGGTAGTACATGAGTGTGACCCTGTTATGGATAAAGGCTATCTGATATGAAGAAAGTTTTCAAAACCAGTTTCTGTACAATATAAAAATTAACCAGTAAAATCCTAGTAAGGCAAGAATATAATTTCTGCTTATGATTCTAAAGCACATTGTAAAAAAGTTACAGTGGCAACCACTTACAGCTTCTCATTTTTGTACATTTAATATATTCACTGCAACAATTATAAGTCACATTTGTATTTATAATACATATCACAACTATATGCAGAGATATTTTTCTTTCTTAGTGCCATTCTTCATGACATTAAATCATTCCCATCCTGTAATGCTCAGTGACATACCAGTTCAAGGCTCAATATTACATTCACTGGAATTAGTGAAAACGGTTTTTCAGATATAGTTAGTCTGACAGTCGCAAGAACATAATGTTTTCCTAGCCAATTAAAAAGGAACTACTTACATTAGGATGCTTACAAGGCCAAGTATTCTTGGAGTAAGTTATTTAAAGAGAGTTCCTTGAAAAAAATTATAGCTAACCAGTCTGATACAAGGACGAATTTCATATTTCCTTTTATAAAGCAAGCTAGCTATGTGAAGCCTGATAAATGGAAAAGTGCTTGGAAGGCAGAGGATAGAAAGAACTGTAACAAATTATCATAAATCATGTTAAAAGCAGTTTGTAGGGAGGGGAAAACAACACTAATTTACAAACATTTAAATGCCTTTATAGAAATATATCTATTTTAGGGAAAATGGAAGTTGTAGCATAGGAAGAAAAAACCCCGACCACTGAATTAGTTTCAGGCACTTGAGCTGCATAGACGGTAGAAGGTGCCTATCAGATATGTTTAACATTCACACCACTACACCTAAGAACATACTATATAATGCATAGGAAAACAGGTATTAAGCCACCTGGAAAAAAAAAAAAAACATGAAGCCATGTAGATCCCTGTTCACATTTTCCAAGCTCTATATTCTGCTTTTCCTCACAATTTAAAAACCTACATAATTTGCAGGTCACAGAGGCAGCATATTATAGAGATTATTTACCAAGCTTACTACCTGCTAAACCAAAATAAACGTTTTAAGGATTAAGTTGTTGAAATATGACTTAATGGCAAAAAAAAAAAAAAGGCAGTAAAATGGCATTCTGCAGCGTAAACTTAACCATTTTTAAAGACCCTTCCCTTTTTCTTTAGAATATCCTAAGAATGAACTTCATGAAGAACAAAGGTTAACTAAGGTTAAGCTTTAGCTGAAAGCAAAGGCAACACAACACACAGAGGGTGGAAATACAAAAGCAATACAAATCAAGGTCATGACTCATGGTAAAACAATCACTTCCAAACAATAACGAGTGAAGCTGAAAGCAGCACTGAGGCAAAGTTAACTTGCTTTTCTATGGACACAACTATGAGAAAAATGCAAAAGGTCCTACAGGAAGAAAAAAAGAGATGTAAACAAAAAGCACATGTGAAAAGGGGTTCTGGGTTCAGAAGTTTGCTGGCTCTTCTCCAGCTCCACTAGGGGACTAAATTTAAAAGCATTTCTAGCTTTACACAAAAGGCGAGGTGTGTAGGAAAGGACCGTCACAGCACAATGCTACCTGAGGGTACCTACTTGTATATTCTTCTAAGATTCATCTTGTCAGTATCTGAACATACACTTGTTCGCATGAAGAACCTCCAGGCAGGTGAACTTTCCTACAAAAGCTTCCACCGCAATGCCTGGATGATACTATACCACTTTCACTCTGCTTTGCTCTCTTTAAAACACACAATCACACCAACCACACAAAATGAGGATTTTGAATCCCTCTAGAGACTGCAAATCCAGCATTTAAAATGAAGGGGCATCTTCCTTCAATTCCTAAACCCCTGTCAAGAATGCTATAAGGCAGGCGATGCATCAGCAGGTACCAGCCACCACTTAATTCTAACTCCTGAAGAGCACATATCCACTCTAAGATACTAGGGGGGTCACAAAACAATAAAGAACTCATCATTGTATGTGCTTTTTTGTAGTTGCGTTAAGGCTGAATTGTTCACTATCCAACACACAATTTAATTTTGGGATTATAAACTCTTTAGGGCACAAAAGTCATTGTTTTAAACAGGTGGTATTAATGCGTGCAGTTATTCCCAACTCTGCTAAGGTCTGGGAAACAAAGATGAAGTGAACCATGCAATATCTTAGACGTTACAGAAAGAGAAAGTGGAAGTGGCCAGGTTACCCAGAGGGAAAAAAAGTCAATGTAAGTTTGCCTATGTGTAAACAAAATGTCTGGTTGCAACATAAGCCATACCTTTGAAAAAACACCATACTTTCACTACATGGACATATTAAGACCTACAAATTTAAGCGAGGGAGTAAACAGCAGAATACTGCCTCATGATTTTTCTTCCAGTAACTCATTTTCTTAAAAACAAAAACTCAATGCACACAACCTGCGTAGACTGGATGCAGACCGGATGGGGCTTTGAGCAACCTGGTCTAGTGAAACGTGTCCCTGTCCATGGAAGGGGAGCTGGAACTAGATGGTCTTTAAGGCCCCTTCCAACCCAAAGCATGCTGTGATTCTATGATTCAGACATAAGTATGCAGTATTTAACACTACTAAAGCAAAGTATTTTAAAGGGATGAAACAGAAGACATAAGACTCAAAAAACAAACACTTAGGTTTATAAGCAAGTCTGCTTTTTCTTTTTTAAGACTAGAAAATGTACAATTCCATTTCATTTGCAAGTGTGCACAGAGCTCATTTCTTGAAGATACTATCAGATAAACTGAGAAAGTCTTTGCATTGTTGTTTCTTCAAACATTTATACATTTTGCAATACACCAGTTAAATACCAATATCTATGTGCATGCACTATAAATATATGCATGTACACATTAAAATGTTTGCCAAAGACAGCAGATTCCCTAGCCAATGAGCATCATAAAGAGATAAATATATTAAAAAGTTCTTTACCTGCCTTTGTTAAACAGAAACTTTTGAAATGTCCTCCCTTCTTTTCCCCACAGATACCCCACATGACCTGCAGTGAAGGAGGCAAATGAGAAGGCAGGTGCACTGACTGTATTATCCCGTAACCAAACATAAGCACCTTAAAAAGTTCAAACTAAGCTTTTTCTTTAAAATATCTTTTTCATCCTTATCAGATGTGTGAGCAAAGGGAAGGACATTTTAAACAAAGTTTTATTTCATTTTGCTACATTCCCCAAACATCCATCTCCAACATAAAAAAGCCTATGGCTAAGGCTATGTGCACCTTCACAATACTGATAACATTTCAAACCATCCAACTCCCATCCCACTGAAAAGCCTGTATCCTTTAAAAAAGGAATGCTAAACAACTTCATATGGACATCGTCCCATCAGGTACTACAGGAAGATAACCACATAGTGCTCTGATGCTTCTTTGTAACTCACCTGGGGACCACACAAGAAAGTTTTATTTTCAAGAAGTACTGCCCTGGAACTTCTGTGGGAACACAATGAATGGGTCACTTACAGCTTTTCAAGTAGTGTCATCTGTTTTGTTCCCCATCCCAGTTCCATCCATTGCATATAGATAGGTATATAGATTTTATGCTATAAAAGCATGCCTTCCTCAGAAAAATACTTAATACAGATTGTGACTTGGTTTATAAGATTCCAGTGGTACTTTTAAACATACTTTTGTGCCTCTTCTTTGGTTAAGAAAAAAAAAAAAGATGGTATTTTTCCCTTTATGACAGCTAAAGGTACTCCTACTAGACTTGAACCATAAATGACCAGCACTGCAAAAAAAGAGCAGCAGTACCATAGGACAGCAATAGGACAGCATGACATGCACTTCTTGGAATCACCAAATCCAATTATGACTGCCATAGGAAAAAAAAAGAAAAAGAAAAACCCCATTTCATTTTAAACTCTTTGGCAAATGCTCACTGTTTGCTGACACTGTAACTCGCAGCTCAGAGTCTATATGCCCCAATCCATTACAGCAGCCTCCCTAACTGAAAAATGAGCAATGGTCTTAAGAGAAAGTTTTCTTTATAAAGTTGTGGTGAGCCAACTGCCTGATGGATGCTACAGCCATACAGATAACAAAGGAAAAGAACTTGTGACATGTTGGCAATGTCAAGTATTAGTATTACTGTCAACATACTGATTCAGCTTTACACACTGGTCTGAACAGATTGCAATTAACCTAAAATTGAGGTATAAATATACACAAATATGTACAGTACACATACAGGAAAATATTTTGCATTTGTAACATCAGTAACCTTAAAAATACTGGAAAGTTGATATCTATGCCATTGATTTGCTTGCTAATTTACTGGAATAATGAAGCCAACATCTTCAACTCGAGAGGACTACAATGGAATAATAAAACTCAAAATTAAAAGCTCCTTCCTCTCACTTCATCTTTGCCATGCTCAACATTGGATTATTCCAAGTGGCTGTATCTTGCAAAGAAGGTTGATCAGAGCTTTTAACGCATCTTCAGAGGAAAACAAACCAGAAATCAAACAGGAGCGATAACCGCATCTTTCTTTTGCTGAATGGTCTTAATTTATATACAGGTATGTGTGTGTGCATCTATGTAGAAAATAAAGTCGAAGTCAGTTCAGTATAAATACATCTAACCCATTAATTCTGCCACTGTGAAGGTAATCCTGGGTACAGCTCTTTTTAAGCAAAGTCTGTGCAAAGAGGTCATTAAAAATCATCTGATCTTAAGTCTCGACATCATCCATTCAAGTCCTTGGCACAGTCTGCAAACAAAAGAGAGAATTTTTAGGGAATACATACATTTCTTGGACTAACTTCAAAGATTAAGTCCACAGCACCAACTTAAATTCTTCCCAAGAACTCTGTAATTTTCACTGAGAAAACAGTTTTCAGAAACAATCTACTGAGTGCAGCATTTCCTAGATTTTACTATGCAATCTATGCTTGTGAGACTTCAGATCCCAGCACTTCAAGACATACACTGACGTGATCTCTAATGGTGATTACTCTTAATACACCTGAACAGATTATAGGTCTTTCCCATCCCCACCGTCATTAGGCCCAAATTATGAAAAATTTATCACTGTGAGACAGACTGTGGATTTGATGTGAAAGTTGGTTTTCAGATCATGCTGATCCTAAGTCAGTATGTTCTGAGCTCAGAAAAAAAATCCAAGATTACTATGTAAGATTATTACTGACAGGGGAGGAATGTGTGTTAAAACCAAACACCACAATAAAAATACAAAATGATTCAAGATTCCCCTCCTATAGACAAGAATACCTCTTACCCCTCTCCAGTTAGAGCACAGCATGCCTGAATGTGCCACTGGTGATCCTTAATTGAAGTCAATTTCAGAAACTGAGATATTTCAGCTACTGTCATACACTCTTTGACATCCTGCTTGTTAGCAAAGATCAGCAAACCTGCTTTTTTTAAGTCCTATGGAGAAAGAAAAAAAAAATTATTACCAATCAGCTCTCTCTTAAAATTACCAATTTTGCCTCTCTCAGGAGGCAAAAGATGTGATACCAAAGTTGAGGACCTTAAGCCCTAGCAAAAAACCCTAAACTATAAAATGCTGCACGCTGAGTGACACGTAACTTCAGAAAATCCTTTGACCAAGGATCGGACCAACGTCCAATTTTGGTCCAGGGTGATCAGAGGCATGCTGTATCGCTGTATGCATGCAGCTGCACTAACGCCACACACCAGTCAAGGCCTCCCATTTAACCCTGACCTTGCACGTCATTCCTGCCTATGTATCTATCCCAAGCACTGCATTCTCCTGAGTCTGGCTTTTATGTACATACCACACTTTCATGTATTACCATACTGTTATGATTGGTTTTAGTACCAAAATACTAGACTGTGCAGCAGCATGGGGCAAGAGTAGGTTACCACAGCAGAACTTTTTAAGCACTGGTAAAACCTTGCCCACTGGTTAATCCCACTCATTAAGAAGCATTAAGACTGCCTCTGACAGAGTAAAGCAAGATGCAGTAATATTTTATTTAAAGGATAACAGTATTTGTACAAAATCATCGCTTACACTGCTTTAGAATCAAAGGATAGACATCTACATGAACCAGTGCACTACAAAAAACTTCTCTATAAGGCACATGTAATATTTAAAACATCAGTATGAACAACTCAGAGAACTGTGACTGCATGGGCAAGCTTATCTAATCTCAAAATGCTTGGAATTACACTGGTACAGCCATGTGTTACTGAAAATCTGTCCATCTGAAAGTAGAAAGGTCTTCCCAGAAAGCCAAGTCAAGTCATTCACTTAAATGCCTATCAGGCACACTCATTTTTACAACCAGTAGAATTCCCAAACAATCTACTGGTCCAGAAAATAGTAGGAACTGACCCAGGCAACTCAATTTTGCCTTAACAGAAATTCAGCTGAACTGGTTAGCAGAAATAAAAGCTTTTCAAGGACTGAAAGGAAAAGCTATTCTAAATAAATATTTGACTTTCATCTCAGCTTATATGCATTGTTGTTCTCTTCAAATGTCAGAGCATCTGGAGAGTTAGCAGAATATACTTGAAAACATCCTGTTGTAAAACAATGGGCACATTTATTGTTTGTTAGATGAGTGCTTTTGGAGCACAGAAATAGACTCCCAACACAAAGTAAGGGCATTCATGCTGCTTAGAGTTTGACTTCTCATTTCAAATTCAGTTAATTAAAAACTTCTGCATCTTCTTATATAGATTACGAAACAGAAGATGCGGATTTTGTTTAGCAACTGCAGATTGAAGAGTACATCTCAAGTTCTAATTCTGACAGCAGCAGACCCAATGGCAACGTTCTCCTCAAGCTACATTTAACACTCCAACACAACCAAGAAAGCCACACCTACTTTATCAGAATTATATTAAACACAGTTTTAATTTAAACACCAAAAATTAGAAATTCCAGACACTAGGGAAAGCACTTATTTCTTCTCTTTAGATTACCATAATCACTCAGAAGAAATACATGGACAGTCTTTGCCCTTCCTGAAGTCTACTAAACAGTGGCTATATTTTAAATATAGATGTACTATTTTGGTATATAATGCCATCAATTTATGCACATCTTTGTATTCTGACACTTGAATTTGGAAGCTCAGTGTCCTCCATGTTATCTCATACAAACTGATCCAGTTTGCACTAAACTTGTCTCAGCAACAGTCAAGCTTATATAAACATCTTCAGCAAAAAATCAGGGCTCCAGTCCTGCTGCACTGCACAGACTGAAGCCGTCAGGACACCCAGGTCACACAATAGGTACTCCTTGTTTACACATTAGTCCAGTATTTATGAATCAGACTCTGACAGCTCAGTTTTAGACATGACACAGGGCTCAATTTTAAAGAGGTTCTTTATCAGATAGCAAATTATACACTAAAATTCTGTAATTCCAAATACACATAGAATGATGGCTACAATAGCCGTAAGACAGGCCGTTTCTTCAGTTTTATAGCTGGTTGCTAAAAGAGGTATTATTAAGGCTGTACCTGCTCCACTGCAAAAACAGAAAACACTAAGCAATCATCAAATTATCAAAAATAGTAAATAAATTGCTGGAGGCAATAATGGGGTTTCTTAAACTATCTCATTCAGATAGTAACACAGGTTGAAGTATAAAAAACACAAAGGTCATTTATGGGTCCTAACTTCTGTTTCAGAAGCACTCAGGAACTGAAAAGCTACTTTTGTGGGAGCTCTTTTCAGTAATTTGGAATTAATTTACAGCTTTACTGGGAGCTTGACAATAGACAAGCAGGAAGACAACAGCTCTGATCCTTCCTCTATCAGGAAGAGGACAGCTCTGATCCTGCACTACCCACAGCTGGAAGACCTTACCCACAATAAACATTAAACCAAAAAAAACCACAAAGTCTACTCACCTCATGTGCTAACATTTTATACAGTTCTTCTTTAGTCACAGAAATTCTCTCTCTGTCTGTGCTGTCCACAACAACTATCACAAACTTTAAAAAGTGAGAAGTTATTAGTAAAAGAACAAACTCTATCATTCTGGCCACACATTTGTCTGCAGAACAGATTAATGTTCCTAACCCACTGTCCAGACAGTCAGATATCATCAGGACCATCACATATCATCCTGTATCAGATATGCTTCTTCCAGCACTGGCATAGTTTACAACTTATGCCACAGTTTGTATACAAATGTAGCTCTGACACATAATTTGACTTTCCATTTTTCATTTCCAAATGAAATATTTACACCAAAAGCAAAAGTTTCTCTGTAATCCAAGAAATCTTTGCTTAGCATAACTGAGGTAGCATTTCAGATACCTCAAATCATTTGCTGTAGCCTTTAAAATGTAATCTCTACCAGCTTTCTCTCTCTACTTCAAACACTAACATGCAAATAGACATTTATTTATAAAACCCCGATAAGCTCCATACTTCACAAGCATACATGCACATACATGTCACACATCTGTTATAGATAAGCACAGGAAAAATTGATTACTATTAAAAAAAGATTAAAACCCCACATTTGATAACACACAGGAAACCTTGACTGAAATCATTACTTTAATCAAGTATGTATGCTGCAACTTCATTGCTAAAGAGCTCTGAAAGTTCTTGGGAGCACTTAAGTAAACTGATTATGGAAGTTTTCACAACAGAACTCAGTCTTGGAAGAAAACTTTTAGGCTTTCAGTCTTACTCCTGAGGGGTTAGATGGGCTTTAGAGTACCTGCTACAGAAACAGAGGAGTCCCCACACAAGAAGAGACCTGCAACCATAGGGATCTGCAATACTAAGACAAACTGAGCGCCTGCCCTAAGGCCACAGATGCCCAGACACAGAATTCTTGCAGACAAATGGGTTTTCATTGCAACTCCGTATTATGCATTTTATGTAAGAAATATGAAAGCAAGTCATACAACAGCTTGCTAAGGAGGAGACTTAGCAGGACATCAAAACATGAGGTGCCCTAAGGCAGGTACAGTAACATTCACTGCACAGTCGTAACAGCCCTCTGGAAGTATTTCTGGTACCGGGCCCTCCCTCCACCAGCAGTGGTGACACTAAGTCTTCTAGTAAGGTGCTCATTCTTACCTCAGTGTTTGTATAGTAGGTGTTCCATGAAGACCGAAGAGACTCCTGCCCTCCGATATCCCACATCAGAAAGCGTGTGTTGTTAACCACTATCTCTTCCACGTTACTCCCTATAGTGGGTGAGGTATGCACCACTTCATTCATGGAGCTGCAGAGAGAAAAATGCAAGTTGGTGAGAAATGGTGAGAACTGGGAAGTTACCTGCCTTATCAAGTAACTCAGGACTCCAAATCAACCTGCTTCTATAAACAATAAACTTGATGGTTATTTCAAGGTAGAAAACTTCATGGGAAAGCTACAGAAAACACTTCTTATGCAGCAAACAGGACAAGGTATAATGGTGAAAGGCAAATAAAAATCATTAGCAATAAAAAAGGACTCAGTGAACTATATAATAATCAATTACAGAGCTGAGAAAGCATTCACAAACATAATTATAATTAATTAGATCATAAGGCTAAGAAAATATTTGCTTCAGAAGCTGTTTTAGGCAGTCAGCTTTTCTTTTTCCAGGCTGATTTTGGCACGCATGGGAGAGAGCAGTTGTTTCGCTTCAAGAGTGCGGTTAAGCCACAAGATTTCCAAGGTTGCAGAAAAACAACTCATCATCCAGCTTCATCAAACACACTACATCTTGCTTTCCTTCCAGTGTAAGCCACTAAGAGCATACTTCTTTCACAATTCAGTTGCTTTATGTCCAAACTTCCTTCTCTTCTCCCTTCAATGCAGTTCAATAACACTACTTTCTGGAAACAAATGCAGACATTATATATTTCAAATATATTGTTTTAGAGATACTAAGTGCAACTTTGTCATTAAGACCACCAGTTTCATATCAATAGTAATAAACAAATGTGTACTCTGGGCACTCCTAAAGTTCAAATTACTTAAATGTAAAAAACATAAAAGTACCTTCAAGGAAAACATCAACTATTTTCAAAGAACTTCATTATTTATTCCTCTGATAATCCAGATATATTTTTTCATTTTATATGACCATGTCTTTGAAGCTTTAGCAAAGGTTTTTGTTACACTGACAGCAATTTGAGACTTGTAACGGTGATGGAATACTTCTTCAAAACAGAGAACCAAGGAGAGAAACGATTGTCCAGTGTTCTGAAAAGGAATCTCAGTTACCCAGTGCCTTAGCAAGGGTCATCTTATTAAAAAGAACAAGAAACTCTCTCACCACACACATTTGAAGCAACTATACAAAAGAAAGAGAAGAACAAACTATAGGATAAAAATGGTACAAGATGATAACTGTAGCTGATTTCATATGTTAAAAAAAGAACAACAACAAAAAAAGTAAACCCCAAAACCAAACAAAAAAAATCCCAGGTTTTGGCAGAATTCTTTTAATGCTTGGAAGAGGTGTGTCATTAACCCCCTTTCCTTGTCTGAAACTTCAGCCTTTCTCATTCAACTTGTTGGCATCCTGCAGGGTGCAATATGATAGGCAGATTTTTCCCCCTCTTCCCGTTGAAACAAGGTGAACTTGAAGCTTAATGGCGTCTGTTGACACCTGATCACAAAAACCTCCTGCTACCTGAGAGAAAGGAGGAGATCCAAGTACAAGAATGGGAAGAAATTGAGTGTCTGTGAAGCTGCCATAATCTGTTAGAAGAATCACCACTCCAACATCTGCTGTGACCCTCCACATCATCCAAGGAACAGCCAGTGCACTAACCTACACTAGTTATCCTACTAGTTGTCTTGGTCCATCTCTCACTAAAAGTGTTAAACATATTCATTCATGCTCAGAACACCTATTTACCATGAAGAAAGGGTAAGAAAAAATAATGCAAAGATAGAGGTAGGGGTTCAGGAGGAGTCAAGCAGCAGGAACAGAGGACAGTACTCATACAGAGCTCTGTCAAAGCAGCAAATGGGAAGAGGAATACAAGAAGAGAAGGGGAAGTCCTGTGGAGCTAAAACAGACATAAGGGAAAAGAAGGCATATAGAGATCCACTGTACCAAAGGGAAAATAAAAACACTGAGACGGCAGAAATAAGTAGATGAGAAGAATCATAAGACATTTGTGGAGGAAGTGGAAAGACACAGGCAGCATCAAAGTGCACCAAGGATGGCCCTCAACTGAAGCAGTTACTAGTCTTAAAAAATATTCTTCATTCTATGTACGCTTCTTAAAATCACTCACTCACGATTTAAATAACTACAACCAACTTCATCTTTTCACTTTCTCTGCAGAGTGTGCTAGGTTATACATGGCTGGAAATACTGCATGAGCTTCATGTTTCAGCAAACCATAATTTGTCAAAACATTTTAAGTAAGCATATTTTTAAGCATAGGATTGGACCAGTATGTCCATAACACTTAAGAGGAATTATTTCTGATACTGACTCAGAAACACTTTTTAATACCAGACTACTTCATGCGAGAAATCACAAATCTGTTTCTAATATAAACAGATCTTGAGCCGCCTGTCCAACCTAGAAACTTCTGAGTCTGTGGACAAATTTGTTCCCTTTTATCAAAATGCAGTCGAGGACCAGAGATAATGAAGCTCATACAAATTTCACATAAACAAGTAGCAAAGTTAATGCAAGACAAACACAATTCAGTGCCATTACTAAAGGCAGAAGCTGCACGACAGCATGGGCTGCCACCAGTCACGGAGCTGTGTTGTCCTAGCTTCAGCCAGTGGTCAGCCCTCCTCCTTCCCCCTGTACCACACATGACATCAAAGTACATCTTGGCACAGAGGACACAAGTCATGGCAGGGAGAAGTTAGGCTTCCCTGGTTTTGCTACTTACTCACAGAACAATTTGTTGAGTATTTACATGCTATGGCATGGATCAGTTTAGCAGCATGTCTTCCTCCATATAATCATATTTTATGGAGCTGGCAAACATCCTACACTGTGACAACAAAGGCAGCTGTGATTAAGTGATAATAGCAATGTAATGTGATAAACAAAAGCTCTGAACAAAACCTTATTCATATACCAGACAAGCGACAGACCTTTACAAACTCTAGAACACGTGCTCTGATCCACTGCCTCCTATAAGTGTTCAGTAATCTTCATTGTGATGCTCTCAAAGTAAACCTTACAAGGAAAGTGGTGACCACAAGCCAAGAGTAATATATACAACGCACACCTTTAAATACATGACATCATCATCAGTTCATACTTACAATTGATAAAGAATGGTCGTTTTTCCTGCATTATCCAGACCAACAATGATTACTTTGTGCTCTGAAATAAAAATATCACCAGTAAGTCACATAGTTAACTTTGCTATCACAATAACAACTACGCAGTGAAACAAAGTTAGTGTTGCATTTGAGACCGATTTCCTAAGCAAACACTGCCAAACTTCAGGTGCCACATTTCACAGGCCATACGTAAACGTTTATTTGTGGAGGTGTACAAACCCATGTATTGTTCTGAGCAGGTAAGTGATTGTCAATTTTTCCCCATCTGATATCAACAGGAACAATTTCTGAGCAATTATATGTGGATTTTTTTCCTCCTCTAACATGCTAGGGCAATCTCACTTTAGAATCCTTTCACAATCTTCTACACATTTGTGCAGACTCTTGCAGACTGCACTCCCCCAGCCACAGCAGCTCTTCAGAACACATCCTTACCAGGACATGTTAAATGTTAAATTTCATGTTAAAATTGTAACATATTAAACGTAAAATGTAACATGTTAAATGTTCATTTCCAAGTCTAGACCGTTATTATGGCCTACAACATCTTAATCTCTTTGAAAAGAGCTGCTTAAAAGCACAGCAACACCGATTTACACTGCAAGCAGAATGATCCACCTATCTCCCTTAGTGTCCTCTTCTAGCAGGTTTGGAAACTGGAGAACAGATTTGCCTACAAATACTATACAGTATGCATTCACACAATTTAGTTTTAGATGAACCAACAAGTGTAACACAAAACTACTCTGACTTCTGCAGATGCAGTTTGGAGCTCAATGCCAGAATCAATCACTGCTTTTATTTAGCACCTTCTTTCCTATACATCACAAAATTAAATTTGATTTTTACAGATGGGTGTTGTCAAGCACGAATTTATGATATCCAGGATAAGTGAGTGCTGCCAGCCCTCAGCTGTATTACACAACCTTTACTTGCACAAATAACCTTGGCTTCAACTGGACTGCTCATGCAAGGAAAAGTTTTGTGAGAAGGTGTTTTTTTTCGTACCTCCCCAGTGGTCCACAAGGGCAACAAAAACTCATTACAAATGTGCCCAAGCTTTGGGCAAACAAGGAAGAATTCCTTCTGTTAGCGAAGTACACTCACACTGACTCATCACAGAGGGACAGGATAGGGGTCAGGTAAGTGGGGTTTTCTCAGTTTTTATTTTATCAATATTGTGTGGTTTTGCAGAGTTGTCTTATATACCATCAGTAAAAATTCCAGTTTTAATAACTTTGCATAACTGCACAATATTGTAAAAATATCTGCTTACCTGACCCCACATAACTAGGAACTTTTGTTTCTGGTGTGATGTTGCCAGCATAGTGGACGTTAGGAAATCAGTGGAAAAGAAGATCTGAGGTGGGGCTGGATGCTACAAGACAAAATTACTGTTCTGTATTTGCACTAAGTGTCAACGGGCACATAACTGGGACATTCAACATTCATGTGCAGAGCATTTAAATTCACTCATAAACAAATTCAAAAGACCTTATCAACAGCAGTAAAAGCATCAGCGTGTGTTCTATAGTTAGTTTAGTTAGTTACAACTCTCATTAAAACCTAACTGTAAGGAGACAAGCATTACAAATCTGAAGTTATAAATAACATTTACTCCATAAATGAGCAATTTTGCCAGCTATCGAGGTGTATAACTTAAAAGTGTTAGTAGAGCATACTCTGCAGACGACAAGATGAAACTACGTACTACAATGCAACACAGCTGTATTCTTTTCGGCTCATATTAATAATTTAACGTCCACCTTTCAGGAAATGAGCTTTGCATTGACTTAGAGAGGACAGAAAGGTTAAACCCCCCAACTTCTCTGGCTTCATCTCGCCTGCCAGCCACCCTGACCAGTGCTGGGGAAACGCCGCCAGCTCGCCCTTTAGCCTCGGTACCCAAAGCTGTGCCAGTTTACCGAGGCGGGCTCCCTGCACCCCCTATTCCTCACCGCGGCCGCCTCGACCCCTCCCGCAGCCCCACAGCGGGTGCACAGGCAGCGGGGATCCGCCGCGAGCGGGCCCGGCCCGGCACCTGCGCGCCCCGACACGTTCGCGGGCCGCAGCCTCGCCCTCACCCTGATGGTTGAACAGCCTCCAGATCCTGGTGAAGAGGATCCCCATCCTCAGCCGGGGCAGCTCCGGGCCTCGCCGGCTCCTCAGCACCTACCGCGGGCTCACCCCGCTCCCGGGCCAAGGGCGGCTCAGGGCCCGGCCCAGAGCCCGGTTTGCCGGCGGAAAGGCGGGCTAGGGCCTCGCCGGGCCTGCTCACTCTCGGACATCGCCGCCGCGCCGCTCCTCTCGCCTCACCGCCTGTCCGGGCCGGCCGCGGAGCGGTGGGAGCGACGCGACACGACGCGCTGCCGCGAACGACTCCGCGGCCACCGTAGGGACGGGGGAGGTGGGGGCGGGCGCGTCGCTGCGACGCGACGTAGCGGGGGCGGAGCAACCGCGCAGGCCGCCATTACGCGTCTCCGCCTTAGCGGTGTGTAGTGAGGGCTGTGGTGCGTGTGAAGGGGTAGGCGCTCAGTAGCTGAGGGAACGCAGAGTTCGCATTGGTACTTGCGGCCGTTCAAAGCATCCGGCCCGCCGCAAAGATAAATCCCTGTGCCCAGACCTGCCGCAGCGTTTAAAGCCGCAGGGATGGTGGTGCATTTGGTTGTGCTGGGGTTTACAGTTGGTCATCTTAACGGGCTTTTCCAACCTAATCGATTTTATGATTATTTTTATAACCCTTTAATAAATAGGTTTTTAGTGCCCGCACGTGGTATGCTAGAGACAAGACATGGGGTGATGGCTGCAATTTTATTTTATCCTTGACCAAACCAGTGCTCTAACAGAAGCACCATGGTGTTACCCTTATGTGTAAAGCTGCCCCGTAGCCCATGCATTTCAGCCCCAAGGCCTTCATTAGCTGCTGCACAAACAGTTTTACATGTGACAGTCATGTTTGTCTTGTGACACCAGTGATGGTGTGAATTTGGGCAACAGGTATTTCTAGCACTAGTATTCATACTCCAGGGAGCCAGGGGTAGGTTGCACAGCTGTTAGGCACATCTTCATTTTAAACAACACTGGTGGGCATGGTAAGGAAAAGCGAGGCCTGCACTTCTATGAAAGAGCAAACACAACTTTGGGAGATAATGTGGAAGAGCGAAACTGGTGGAAAGCCTGTTTTTATATTCAAAAGGCATGTTCTCTGAAGATTAGGGTTTGGAGGCTTTGCTTACCACCACAGCAATCACATGCAGTTCTTTGTTGATAGCCAGGTGGTAACTGGGCTAGCCTTGGAGTTGTGCTCTGTCCCTAGCTGGGATGGAGAAGCCTCCATCTCAACATGGGGAAGCTTATTTTGGGATGGGATGTCTTACCTGGGACAGGGAAGCTCCTTGCCTAAAGTCCTCTGGGCATGCTTGTGTTCCTCATAACGATGAGTGTTCCATAACATAACTTTCCGTCATTGCTAGTACATGTTGATGGCTTTGCTTTTCATTACGTACTGCCCTCTCACCTGCACCACAGCCTCCCTTTTCCTGTCCACAGAGGCGCTTACCACTGGCTGTGTTTTTCCCCCTGCTCCTTTGCAAGCTGACACACTTCTGCCCTCAGTTCTATCTCCACCTTCCTTACTGGCTGCCTGGTATGCTGCTTTCACCTTCTCACATGGCTTCTGCCCCACCTCTGATATGATTTACTCCTTTCTCATTTCAGAGTTTTTTGCTTCTTTCCTTCCACCAGCTTTTTTTCTGATTGTGGCTTCTTGCTTTTATTTTCCCTGGTGCAGTATTGGCCCATACTCAAAGTAGCAAGGCCAGTAGTAATCTATGAGTTTCTGTCTGTGCCTGCAAGCTTTAATGCTTTCTGTGGCAGTGAACGGGACTATATGGTCCATAACAGTTGAAAAATATCCTGATAATAAACTGGCATGTTCCAACTTTAATAGGATAAAAATAAATAATGCACTGCACTAGTAACAGATCTGTAGTCATTCAGGTTTAAAATAACTAGATATAATGTAGTATTGTCCATGGTGCTCATGCTTTACACCTTTTTCAGCATTGACAACAGTGATGCGGTATGGGCTGCCTAATGTGGCAGGGAAAGCATGGTTAGCCCAGACACCCTCCGGCTCTTCTGTGAAACCACTGTTTGCTAAACAGCCACCAACAGTCTGTGAAAAAAAATAGCATCTTGCTCGATACAAAGGCTCTTTGCCCTGTATTGTTTGGGACTGCTGTTTTAGAGCTACATTGCTAATTTTTAACCTCAAACATGACAATCACCATGAGGTTGAAAAAGTAGCAACACTTTATCCTGTATAAGTGCAATGCATATATATCCTGCCATACTGTTCAGCTGCTGGAATTACCAACATTTGTTTATTCATTCCTCTTAGTAAAAACAAGGATGTCTGCTGGCTTGGTGCAGCGGCTTCGGAGAAGCTGGTGGGGGAAGGCAAAAAGGAAATCATGGTATATAGCAGGAACTGTCCATCTGTGTGAGAGCTGCAGTCAGAGGGATGGTGTGTGACTGACAGGTAAATGAAGCAGCTCCTCCAATGTGATACTTTCCACAGGTTCAGCATTCAGCCTGCAACAGAATTAATTATTCATAAGCTGACAGTTATCCCTCTTTCTGCCATACCTCAGCTGAGAATTTCAGATGCATTTGATTCATTTCTGTTCTCAGTTCTCCTGTTGTAAACACGGAGTGAGCCTGAAATCCATGGGTTCATTCCAGGACTGGGCAGACTGCACAAATACATGAGAATGTAGCAAAATTCAATTAAACCATTTACTTTGATTCTGCAAATATAAGAGCTTTGAGGGTTTTTTCATCCATGTAGTTTTGTTTTGTTAAACCTTGTGCCTTACCAAAGCAACTTCAAAGAGTCTGCCACCACCACTTGTTGGAGTTACATCAGACTGTGTTGGACAGGACATTGACTGCAGCCAGCACCCCTTGGTCCTGCCTTGTAACACCCCATGTAACGACTACCACCGGCTTGCCTGCACACAACAGCTGCAAAACAGTGATGTTTTTACAGAATGAATGAATGTATGGTGTATTTTAGGGCTAGGAAGCTATTGTTAGGATTTCACCTCTGTTTTCCCTGTTAGTTAAATTATCAGGACATTTGTATGGCAGCCTAGTTTATCCTGTATTGCACTGCTGTTTTTCCACATGCTAACATGAATGTTGGGCTTCCTATTGCTGGTGGCAGCTTTCTAAGAAAGCACTTAAATCAGCATGGCTTATTGTGAATACAATCACAGTTTCCTCCTGGAGTTCTGAAAAGCTTTTTTCAGGTCATGTACATTTTGTTTCAATGCTCAGTGGGTCATCTGAGCATTTCTACACTGTGGAAGCGCGTTGTCTGCCTACAGCAGACTTTCACCAGTGGAGAGGAAAATACTTCTATATGGAAGAAACTAGAACATGTGGAGAAGACAATGAACTTCTAACTTCCTGGATCATACGAAAACACGTAAAAGAATACATTTATGTATACATGGCTCAGTTATATTTATTTAGAAGACCTTAAGCTTTTTATTAACAGCTTAGATGACAACTTGTATGTTTATATCTGATTCTGAACACTTTAGACAAGATAATTCAATTAAACAATTTTAAAAGCCCTGCTTCTGCATTAGGTATGTAAAAGCCAATGTTAATTCACACATAACATGCAGCTTACCTGGCGAAGTCTTTCTGTTCTTCAAAGGCAGGCTTCTGACAGAAATGCTGAGGTGCAAGCACATCATGCCACTGGTTACTGCAGGCACTGCCAGGCCTGGACACCCTGATAGGTGACACATAGCTGAACCCTGCCAGCAGCCACCACTGCTCTCCTCAGGGCAGTTGTACAGGGGAGCCTAGCAGTACAGTTGGGCACAGAGCCCTTACTGCTCTGCTGGGGCTCTGCACAGCTCTGGCTTGGTCTCCTGCTGCCATACCGAGTTTATAAGCTCTGTACTTCCACATTTTTTTGGTGATCACAGCATCTCTCTTTGGTTGCTGGCTCCTGTTATTCGCCCTTTGGAAGCAGCAGCATTTTTCAGTGCTTTCTGTTTTTCAAGCTGTTATAAACAGCATTTTTTTTTTTTTTTAATAACCAGACCTTAATGCCTCACATCATTCTGTTGTTTCTGTCCAGGAACCCAGTTTACATTAGCATGAGATCATACTGAGAACCAGATCCAAAGACCATTAAAGTTCATGAGAATCCTTCAACTGAGCAGTTGGCTGCAAATATTTTACTTCCTCATGAACAGTGAGATATTATATGTATTTATGTACTTTGGAGTTGCAGCTATTTAAGAGCAGATGGATTTAAAAATAAACATCATTCATTTCACAGACCAGATGCATCTCCTTCATCAGAATCTCATTAATTTTTACTAAAAATTCCATAATACAGGAAGCTGCTGCCAAAAGCTATCGGCAAACAAAATACCGCAATGCTCTGAACGGTTTCTCAAGTGATGGCTCTGAGCTTTTTCCAATCTTGAGTGCAGAATGCGAAGAAACTTAAAAGACTTTTAAACGGTTTGTAGTTTTTTCATTTATTGTAGAAAAGTTATTGTAATGCAGTTCATTTTTGTACATCTAAATTCCATAAAACAAATCCATAGAAATGAGGATACTATCAGCATGCAGTCTGCATTGTCCTTTTTAAATGATTCTGATCACAAAAATAACACCACTTTTTTTTCTTTCTTTGAAAGCCACTAAAAGCAGAGGGAGAGCAGAGCATGCAACACTGTACACATTTGCATAGTATATTTTACCCAGCATGCCTTGTAGAATGCTACACATACAGTATCTATAGAAGGAAAACCAGAAAGGGGCAAATCAGCAGAAAACACACATTTGTGGGTATTTCTTTAGTTTTGGTTGGGTTTTTTTTGTAAAGTCAGTAACACCTTTACCAGCGTGACTCTGAACTGGCTCGCAGTGAGGCCGGAGGTAACACTGCCAAGCTATCACTGGGAACCAGTTTGGGTGAGAAACGGAGATTTTCTAGGATCTGAGAAGGCCAAGGTCCATAGTTTGCAAATTGAATGACCGTTTTCATCTTTCTTCACCCCTCTATTTCTCATGTGTACATACAGTTTGCATTTTGCTTGATTCTCTTTCTATGCTTTTCCTGTACAATATCACTGACTTTCTCTCTCTGCATGAGAAGAGAAGCTGGTGTGTTTCCAATGCAAATACACCTTGGCCACAGACACACACATTCCTTAAACTTACTTTCCTCCCATTTTAAATTCCCAGCAGTATCAGTGGAAGGTTTTGGGTGTACTTCTCCACAGCTCTTGCAGTGTAACGTTCTTCTCTCCCCACCTCCCCATCCCCCCCATACATTAAACCAAGTAGCTCTGTAGCCCCAAGAACGAACTTACTGGGAGTATTTAACTCCTGACCTTGGGTTCTTAGTGCATTTGTGGTGTATTCATCAGTCATATGCCAAAAATCTATACACCAGCCAAAATCAGAAGTTATTAATGCAATTTCAGCATTGAGGAGGAAATTAGCAAGAAATGCAGTGGACTTTCTAATTCAAAAGGTTTGTTTTTTTTTTTCCTTAATTAATATGGAAGGAGACAGTTACTGAAAAAACAATCACATATGCATAAAATAAACTGCTGACATATCAGGCAGCAAGTTTAACTGATCAAAAATGCAATAAATCCACTGACGCAGGATCAAAAAGTCTACCCCTTTTTTCAAAAATACACCTCAAAATGCAACAGTGGAATTATTGTAAATTTGTGCTGTTATAAATGTGCTTCTTTTTCCTTGCTCTGTTTGTACATCATTGGCAAAATATATTATTCTGTACTGTACAATAGATTTTCTCACTATATTGATTTCCTACTGCTTATACAGAGTAGAATGCATACCAAAGGGGACTGTGGCGTTAAATTTAATTACAATTTGTTTTTCAGGAGATATTGATAAGGCATCAGATAATCAGTATGTAATATTTGTGGTCAGACCTTGCAAATACCGACTCTCGGAGCAGACAGTTATAAACTGTGTCCAGTTGTAGGTGTCTGTAGGATCTAGTCCAGATAGTAACTCACTGCCAAAAAATCTGAGGGGAAAAGGCAGGCCTCGTAAACCTCACAGAGACCCAGCCAGTGCTATTCCCAGTTTCACCATGTTCAAAGGAATAAAGGAATGACACACTCTTACTAACATTTTTAAATTACATCTACCTTCTCCCAAAATTGTCTCTATGGATTCAGTATTTCTCTTTTTAAATGCATTCTACAAATTTCAATACTAAGTAGCATTTTCAGCTCTTTCTCCAAGTTAGTTCCTTACATATATTTCACCACGTTATTAAAATGTCCTTTTATTTTTCTATGTAAAATAAATTGAATAACAACCTAATAAAGGTTATTCAAATGCTGACTCTTCAAATAGTACATTGCTTTTGTCATTGTTTTACAGACAGAGAGAACTTAATTTCCCTGGAGTTAAAATTGGCTATATTACCATATCTTGCAGTCCTGTTACTCTTTGTAGAGCTATCTGAAGAAAAGAGAGGCAACTGCAACAAAATACATGGTGGCAGAATCCTATGAATCCAAACTTGTATTAATACCAACTGTAGTAATATAACCCAGTTTTAAAATACACATTTTTAGGAACAAAATCAGATTTGTATAAGTGGTATTTTACAAAACATGCATCTGATTTTTTAATATGTGGTCTCCAATTACTTGTGCTTTAAAAAAAAACAAAACAAAAAAAAGTCAAGGTTAAGCTTCAGAAGCACTGAACCTGTAAAACAAAATATAGCAGAGGTCACATTTAATATATTCTTAAAGAAAAAAGGACGAATGATAGCCCTAACTTACTCAAATCAGTATGTCATAAAGTAATAGTACTAGCAGTATTATTTTGAGAATGGCAGTGCCAATAGGGAGATGAGATTCTGGGATGTTTCAGAGAAGCCTGTGGCACTGAGTCCAAACTGAATTCAGATTTTCAGTCAAACTGAACTTGGAGTTACAGGCCTATGCACACCCAGAGGAACTACTGTCACCTTATTATTCCTACAGCTCACTTCCTCCTTTCTGCAATTTTCACTCTCTGAAGTATGTATTAAACATTTTAAAAGCAAGGAGCACAAAAGGTTAATATCCACCCCCCCACCCCCCCCCTTCCCAACTTCAGAAGCAGCTTTCAAACCTGGAGAAAACACAGTAAACCCTCTATTTGCAGCAAACCCAGCACTAACTGTGAGTGCCACCACTGGCAAGGCTGTGAGTCGTGGAGCCACATCCCCTCCCAGGCACACGGAATTTATCTGGGCCCATTGGAGTTAAGACAAAACCATATGGGATCAGAAGCAGGCTGAGGAAACAGCAATTGCTTCACGAACCAATCATGCTTATCAAGTCCAAAGTCAGGGGTGCCACCTATTTTCATGGCAAGATGGTTTGTCAGGATAAAATCTCGGTCTGGGCCGTACTATGCCATGAAGTCTTGAGCAGAGGGACTGACTTTTGTCAGACCAACCTGTGTACAAAATGATAGTCTGATTTGGCCCACTGTTTATAAACTAAAATTGGATACAGAACAGCTTCAGTTACATTCCTTTAAGCCTAATTTCATACTCACAAAACATAATCAGTTGCACGTTGCACATCCCATGGGATAAATGTTCATATGTGGAACTAGTAAAAGAACCTGTATGTCTGTTAAATACAACGTGCCAAAGTACTTTAAAGTTTACCAATTAATTGTCTTTATAGTGGCTTCAGGATTTTAAAAACTTTTGTTAATTCATTCACAAACATATGAATGCCCTGACATATACTGTCTTTAAGATACCAAGATTGTTGTTACCACCTTTATTGGGTAAATTGTCATTAGTGCAAAAGCATCCTCATGAAAACTCAGATAACAACTTAAAATGTTTTATCAGTATGTCTAAAATCCTCTGTATAAGCCAGAGCTTATGAACAGAACTCTGATCTTTAATAATATAATAACAAGAAGAAATGGCATGAGGACTGGAAAATTAGTCTTACTCGTGTTCATTCAGGAATACATGAACTTCACAATTGTATATAGTGCCATTGCAGAAGAAATCACAATACAGCTGGCTAGCACTGCTGAAGTTCTAATACAAATACTATGAGTTAACATGTCCTGATCAACGTTGCAGCTTTTACCGATTACCGCATTTCCTAAAAATAATTTACTTTTTAAAATAGAGTTCCCATAGCTTGTATCTAGAATAAATTAATGATCTATTAGCAAGTTCGGTATATTTGTACTTAAAGATGTATCTGTCTTCAAAGAATAAAAACCAGCAAGCAAGGAAACCTGCTGGATCACTGCTGATTTCTTACATTAAAATGGAATGGGCAGTGGGAGAAGAGAGGGTAAACTAATTGCACACAGTAGTAAACTTAAACCCACACAGTAAAGGAATATGGTGTGTTCTTTCAAGACAATACATGACTTCCCTCACAAGCTTGTTTTGATTAGAACAAACGAATAGTTTTGGCACTTCAGATGCTGCAGGTGATGGAATTTGTGCATATATGTTTTGTAGACCTTTCCCTTCACTAACATGACATGGAAGACTTAAAAACAAGGCTCCAAAAGGCTCTAGAAGTAAATGACATTTCTGTCTAGGAAATGATAAAGCAGTAACCTTGTTTACTAGAAAATATATGTAGGTGCTTCACAGCTACCTGCCATTAAAATGCAAATATCTTCAAGCAGTTAAATGATCTGATCCCTAATGCTACTACAGAATAAACAGCTAATCTAGGTTTATACATCTCAGTGCATCCTTTGCAATTAATACTTTAATGCACACAAACAAGAAACTTATTAAAGCTTATAGTAAAAATGTTTTGCCTAATGCCTTCTTTCTCATGCAGGTATGTGTGCTGTACATGTAACAAGAGATTTGTAGAAATTACTGGAAAATACTCCACTGTGCTATAGCAGAAAATATTAGAGAAGGCAGCTGAAGCCACCCTTCCCAGGCCAGATCCTGCCATGCTCTCTCAGCCTAAATGCCCTTTTTGAACCTGCAAGCACTTAGGCTGAGAAAATTATACAGGAACAGGCCTGTCACATCAATCCTTAACTCTGCTACTCCAATGGATGCAGATATTTTCCTTTTTTGATTTGGTAACTGGCTCGTTCAAATCATCCAGTGGTGCTGAAAGCTGCCTTTTAGGCAGTGAAGTTGTTTAAAAAATTAATCATGCATCCTCAATCTTTTAACGCTGCTAGAGATGTACCTAATTTTTGCTTCTACTGGATATGGGATGAATTACTTTTCTTGTTGCTAACATCAAGAAGATAACCAGACTCAATGGTGGTGGAAAATACCAGTGATCTTTGCTAACTGGTACAGAAAATAGAAGAAACAGTAATACAGTAATATTCAGGAAATTAATTTTGTGCTGCGTGGTTAAAAGCCTACTTTTAGCAGGCTTTGGGAAGAAAATAAAATAGAAAATATATTAGAAAATAAAATACAAAAGTCAATGATCCTCATTTTTTGTGGGAAAAAAAGCAAAACAACAACAACAAAAAGTTTTGACAGGAACCTGCATAAAAAAAAGGATGATCAGCACAGTTCTGTCAATTTTAGAAATGCAGTGGGGAATTCCAGGAGTCTCTGCTTAAAGACATTAGAGAGTTGTACAAAACGGTCTATTATGGTGAATTTTTCAGTCACACTGGATGTAAGGCTTCACTGATCGCATAAGACATAAGGTCCAATCACATCAACTTATCTAGTTAAAGAAATTGAAGACTCAGTAGGTGAAAAGAAGTGATTGTTAGGAAGTAAGGCAGCAACATCTCCAAAGATTTATCATAGTTCTTTGAATCAAAAATGTCAGTTCTACCACTTTGCCATGAGCTGATTTTTTTCTGATACTCCATTTTTATTGCAATCTAATTCTGACCAATGTGTTATTTTAAATGCTCATGATTTACAAGTATTTAACCCCTCTCCCTTCCTCAGATTTCATTACTGATATTTAAACTGATCTTCTGGAGAGTTCTTGTGCGATGCTGGAATTTTCAGACATTTCAGAGATGGATTTTGAAGTATGTAACACATAGGGAGTTACTCAGATGTACTGGAATGTAGTGCTCTACACACTGGGTAAGAAAAGTGTATCATTTTCCATTTAAAAAGGCAGAATACTAAAAAATGGGAAAAAAGATATGTATCTAAACACTAATGTTCCATTTTGGGACTGCTAGCTAGGGAAAACAAGAGGGAAACAGGTTAAAAAAAAGCTATTCTCAACCTCTAACCATACAAACTATTTGTAAGTTTGTTCATTTTCCCATTTGTATTTCCCCTTCTCCTGATACAGTTCATCATTGCTGTCTGCAACAAAAATGTCAGTACTGGCTAAACTAAAGGAATTGTTTTGCTGCAACATTCACGCCAGGTCTAAAAAGAATTTCAAACTGGAAAGTATTTTATAACTGCTGCAATAATTTGTGATATTTGGCACTCTCAATAGTTTACATTTGGTCTGTCTGAAAAAAACATTCTGGAAATAAGTAGCTAGAATAAATCCTCTTATTCTAACTTTAAATGTAAATTAAGCTTCCAGCAAACAAACAGCTGACTGTCCGGCTTCTAGTGGTTTCTAATTTTCAGATTTTTCATTTGTCTTTTTTTTTTTTAACCTGATTGCAACATGCTCAAGTCGACTTTCCAGTCAATTCACCCGAATTCCAACAGGAATTGGTTTATAAATTGGTTCCAACTGGAACTGGTCATTTGGAATTTCCAGCACAGGAAATTATTTTATAAGTGCCTTGATAAGTACCCTAAATTACAAATGGATGTGTTCAATATCTAATGACAAGAAAATATGGCTATAAATGCAAATGCTGTACTAAAAATAAAATAACCCAAAAAACAACCTATATGATCTGGCATAAACGTAAGGGCGTGGTCACTTTTTTTTTTTGCCCCCTACTTAACATCAAGTGACAGCAGAGTGCAACTTCAGTATGACCGTGTTACATCTGCCAAATTAACATGACTGATTTTTAATTTCTTTTCCTAGGTATGTTATGGCAATTATTAACTGATGGATACTATTTTTCCCCGGGTTCTTGAACTCAAAGCCTATGTCGTGAATCATGGCTGTATCCTCCAGGGGATCCTCGGTTCCTGTGGGGTTTGTACGTGCCCTGGTATGAGTCAGAGTATTCTTCTTCCACTAGAGGATAGTGATCTCGGCTGTGTTGGGAACTGGAAGACAAGCGGTTCCTGCTCTTCCGAGCCCTTTCATTGTGATAATTTTCATCTGAGGTCATTAGACTTCGTCGCTCAATTGGAGAGTTCTCTGTGGAATGGCTGCTGTGCCTCATACGCTGGCTCTACAAGTGCCAAAGAATTCAAGCATTAATGCAGACAAAAAGTATTTCACATTTATTAGCTTGTTTTGAGACTTATTCTGAGGTCTTTCAGAATCCATCCACTTTTGTGTTATTCATTTTATATTAAAGCCTATATGCTACAGGAATGGGTTACAAAAATAGTCTGGTTCCTAGAGCTGAAAGCAGACCAAAGGCAGTGTTATAGTGCGTACCTCTCATAGGATTCACCTTGGTAAATATTACAGGCCATTTAGCATGAAAAGTGAGCTGATGTATTCAGCATTTATCACTTTTCTCTGATCATGAACATAACATTTATGCTGCTATTCTGCTTAGGAAATTTGGAGCTCTGATCTAAGTGGTCTTAAAAAACATCTGAAGATGTTTGTTGTATTGTTGGGTTTTTTTAAAAGGTGCAGCTCTGAGTCCGAACTAAAAACCTTCATATGACCAAGCAAACAATGGGCTGCTAAACAGGCAGCTAAGGGGTGCCTATAATTATTAGATATTAACAGATTCTTTCAACTAAAACATAATAAATATTTTAAATACGTTGACAGCAAATCCTTTTCTAAGATAATTTATTAATTGAAAGGTTTAGCCTTTGCTATCCTTATATTCCCCTAATGACAATGTGCTACACTTGCTGACCAAAATCAGTCTGTATTTTTGCCAGTAAACCAGCACAATGAAGAAGCTGCCTAAAAAAAAAGCATTTCATTTGCTTAAACCTCTGCAGAGAACAGCCGTCCATACTCTCAGTACAAACTTAGTCCATACTTTCCTTTCTCTAGATTAGACACCTGATGTAATTTGCCCGTAACTGCCAAGAGAACACTGCCACAATGGCTGTACCTGTTGCAGGTACAGGGAGGTAACTGTGCAGGCGGGTATTCATTTACAGCATGGCAGTCACATTTCTGTCTGATGCGACCAAGGTAATACTCACTGAGGTTCCATTTAATGAATGGCACAGAAGAGGGGCCCTTCTGCAAATTCACACACACAGGTACTGACTAGCAATTTCTACCATGTTATCCCCGAGTTCTCCTTACAGCATCAGGTTTTAGTAGTGATTATATGTCAAAGTCCACATATTTTCTTCACAAATTATGCTTCTTGCATTTATTCGGCATGCAGTTTTGATATATAATCACCTGTGCTCACACCCTCCATCTTCCTTGTAGTAATTTACCTCTGTGGCTGCAACCTGCTCTTTTCTACAAACCCTTCTGTTACCCTGCCTCAATTGTGTAGCTATTCCAATCCCATTATTTACCTCCCAAGAGGTGTAAGTGTGGCACAAAACTGGTGTGGTTACGTGCTGGTCTCATGCCCCCAATAATTTTGATCCTGCAGCACAACTGGAATGATAAACTGCATTACATTTTCTGCAGTAAAGGCACCTGAAATGCGAATCCTCTGGAGCCTAAGAAACACTCCTCCCCCAAACTCAAACTACAGGATTTAACTCCATGTGCTGAAATTAGACTGAACTATGTAGCTTTAGAGCTCAACAGGGATTAGATACAAAGGCAAATGACTGGTCCATAAAAGTTAGCAATGACAAAATTTACTCTTCCTATTGAGGACTGCCACACACAGAGCTCAACATGGACATCCTCCCCTTTTAAGTAAGGTCATAATCAAGGAGGACAAAATGACCAGCAGCTTTGGTAGGTGTACCAGACAGTGTGATGGGAGACAGCTGGAGCACACTGTCCCCTACACCTTCTCTTTAAATCAGACTCTTCTGTACCTATGCCATTCAGCTTCACCCTGATGACCTATGCCCAGAGAGTTAAGTTACATCAGAAGTTTCAGTTCTTAGTAAACTACGTTCCAAGACATAATGAGTAAAACAGGGATGGATAACTCCCAAGTCCTGATTAGGTGATATAAGAACAGACTGTCCCAGTGAATCTGTATCACTCTCAGGTGTGACTGTTACACGAGGCTCTGGGCTTTTGGTATTCAGTTCCTCCAGGTATCAGGCAAGAAGGAGTCGCAAGGTCATAAGAAGTATAAATTCTTAATATATCATAAGCACCCAAGCTGATTTAATTCCTAGGATTCACACGAGTGCTTTTTAATTACCACACTACATCTTTACACTTAAAACTGATGCAAATCCTTCCAAAGGCTTGAATTAGTATAAACCGTTTTTGTGGATAAGCCCTCCAGATGCTGGAAGTCTTTACTATGAGATAACCATGTGAAACATCAGCACTCTTTAAATGGCCCGAGCATCTGAGTGGCACTGAAAGCCAGATCCTGCAGTCTCTAGTTGGGCATCATTCACTCAGGGAGAAATTTACCCCTCTGCAGAGAACTAGCACCATTCAAGTCCCACCTAAGCCTTCACGATTAGGGTGAAGTGGGGATTATGTGATGCATACCTTCAGCCAGCCCACTGCACAGGGGTGATTTTCATCTTCAGTGTGAGTTTTCCCTAAGTAAATGGAGCAACATTTCACAGTTACTGCTGGTGTCCATTGATCAGAGAGAAATAAATGCCTGAAAAAAATTCTGTGGATACACCCAGTTTTCAAAATGAAACTGAAGAAGTGGAAGTTCTGCAGATGGCATTTTATTGTCATGAAGGGATGGAAAAACTGAAATTTTAAGGCAAGTGAAAATGGAAACAACAGTTTACATGTGCACATCATTAGTAACAGAACAGTGCTTGTGCACTCAGCCAGTGAGGAAACAGTGCCTTACTGATCCTAATAAAATCAAGCACAGCATTAGAAATGTGAGTATCAAGTAACATGCACCTCCAGTGAAGTACAATTCACTCACAGGAAAAAGAGCTTTATGTTAATTGAAAACACTGACCAAGGCATCAATTCCTTCAAAATTGTTACCTGCTTCCAGACACACTACAAGCAGAACAAAGGTTAAATTTCTCAGGTGAATTATTCATTACATGTAATTCACTCAGCTCTACTGTTGACATGTTAGAAAATGCACACTCCTAGAAAGTCACACACATACAGAACTCCTGAAATATTCAGAATTAAAAGTTTGCTGCAATCCTAGTGTTCTCAAGCATTCATAACTATTAATCAAAAACATTTTCTGTTTTCAAACTTAGTAAAGCACGTACTTCTCATTAAGGACTATTTACATGCCACGTTTGAAGTTTCAAAGTTCAGCCGTTTTTGAGCTATCCCTGTGGAAAAAAATGGTCAGAATTTTTTTCAACAGGTTAAAAAAATGTTATTTTATTCATACTCAAAAAGGTGAAGACATTTTGCTGATACAAAAGACAAGTATGGAAGTTTTTCACCCCAAAGTGAATGTTTTGTGATGAAGTTATGAGAATAGACATCAACAGGATCATCACAGGCACTGTTCTGCATTCCTAACTACAGCTCAACTGCACTGACATACTATACATGCTTATTCTCAACCAGACAGGTCACATTTGCAATGATGTTTTTTCCAGATTAAAAAAATGGGTCAATTTCTAATATGGCTACAATGCCACTTGATACGAGTGTCATTTAACTCTTCCTCAAGAACTCACTCCTTGCCAAAAAAAATTATGAACATGCTATTCCCCATTAAAGAGCAGTCGCAGTGCTTCAGCACTTGGATCATTTGACTGCTGTTTCACCAGTTAGAGGCTCTAGCTTGACTTCTTACTGCTGGTGACCAAACAGTGAATAATCATAAAATCACAGAATGATTTGGGTTGGAAGGGACCTTAAAGCTCATCCGGTTCCAACCCCCCTGGCACAAGCAGGGACACCTTCCACTAGACCAGGTTGCTCAAAGCCCTGTCCAACCTGGCCTTGAACACTTCCAGGGATGGGGCAGCCACAGCTTCTCTGGGCAACCTGTGCCAGTGCCTCATGACCCTCACAGTAAAGAGCTTCTTCCTTACATCTAATCTAAATCTCTCCTCTTTTTAAAAATTTTAAACTTTTAAAGCTTAAAGCCATTCCCCCTTATCCTATCCCTATGTGCCCTAGATAAAAACAACTGATAAAGCAAATATAAGTTATGATATATAAAACATATTATGCTATTTCCCCATTAATTAAAAAAATCCCCATCTAATCTGCACTGGGGTTTGGGGCTGAAATGTATTTACATACCTGTAATCCAGAGATTGCAGCAGGATATGGTGAAAGTGCAGTGGATCCTAAATTTCGCCCAAGGAGAGGAGTCATGGGTGTGCTACTGGTGGTGTGAGTAGCACGCCAATACGCCTCAAGATATTCTGCCAAGTGTTCGCAAGCATCTTCAAGCTGATTTTCATCCAAAATTACATCAAACATTTCCTGATCACAACAACAAAGTTCAGTTCATTACAATATCAGAGATATACAAGTTAAACAATTCTCATCATGGTAATCCTTTAGAATTTAAGAAAATAAGAATCAGAACATGGGATTGCAAAGGAAAATCATACAAGGGGGTTTCTAAGGTGATCAAAAGCTCTCAGAAATCACTGTATCCATTCAGCAAGATTCACTACATCTTGTGTGAGCCCCGCCACACTCAAAACATTCAAAACCCGCCTGGACACATTCCTGTGTAACATTATCTAGGTGTTCCTGCTCCGGCAGGGGGATTGGACTAGATGATCTTTCGAGGTCCCTTCCAATCTCTAGCATACTGTGATACTGTGATACTGTGACTCCTTTACTGAATTCATTTTGCTCCAAGATAGTAACTGAAGCTCAATGTCAGAGTAACATAGAGGTGCTCTGCACTGGTTCTGGATGGAGGATTCACACATACTTCTCTCATCCTTATTGTGAACACATTTCCAGTGATGGTGCCCCTAAACCTATTTCCACTCCAGTGAACATGGTTTGCAATTCTCTTAGCAGCAGAAACAGTATTGCTGCTTCAGAGGCTCCTGCAGGACATCCAGCTGTTCAGAGACTTAGAGAGACTCCTTCAGAGGCTATTGTTTTTTTAACTACCTCCAATTCTGCCTGTCTGGAGAGCCTTATCTATCTGACCTCAAATCTGCACGACCATGCAGGTACGATCTTTCCCCTACTAATCTCTTTACCAGGGGATAGCCCCTGACCATTAGTGCAAGTACCGGTCCCTGCCTCAGACCAGCTCACCATGCAAACCACAGGACAGTTCTTTACTAGTGAACGTAGAAGGAATTAAAAGCCACATGGCTCCTGAGCCACCCAAGAAGTCAAATGGACACTGTTTTTAGATTAGCAGCATGACAAGTGCTGATAACAAACAGCAGATACTAATCCATCACAAACTGAGTTTCTCAAAAGAAATGTTACCAGCATATTTTCAGCAGTGAAATCTCATACCTCATCTTTAATCTTAACTCGCACTTTGTGGAAAAAAATATTGTGAAAATAGCACAGGAAATGAAAAACAAGTGCAGGTGCTGCAGGTGTTAAAGAGTAACTGATACAAACCATACGTTTATAGATCTATCCAATACGCGCAGAGCTGACACCTCTAGAATAAGATGTAAAACTGCATGATGAATTTGTCATGTACCTCGATCACACATCTACCTTCTGCCCAAAAGTCTGGTCCAGAAGCTGCTAAGGTGATTTCATTTCTTTTAAAATATATTCTCTCCTGTCAGTACAGTAGAGCAACGTTCTCTCCTCTGCCAGCAAGCGTGGAGTCTTCTAATAAGAACACTCCTAACACTACATCCTTCGTACAAATTCAGTGTTTACTGATGCGTTTTTGTTCTTCTCTATCTATACCCTTTACACCCTCCTTCACTACATAAACACATGCTGATCCATTATGTATCCTATTATATCCCTCATCATCATTTCTGGAAGTTAGTAATTCAAACAGGAAATAAATGGATGGAAATAAAAGGATGTGGTTTGCTTACATATACTTTGCTTTGGAAAATATTGAAATTAAAATGTTACACTTGGAATGTAATAGGTGTTTTCTTCAAGAAAGAAAGGAATATTGTCATTTTCTGGTGTGAGACTAGTAAGCAATTTTCCTGCTCTGCTCATTCTTGGCATAGCTGGCCCACTGATTTGAAGGCCACTCTGGCTGGCTCTACAAAACTCAGCTTTGCAAGGGAGTTGCAATGGAGTTTTAGCAGCAAGCAGGTCAATTAATACTCCAACCAATCTTCTCCTGCTAAACTAGGGAACTGTTTCTCAAGTTTCTTTTTAACCTGTATCAGCTGATTCGGGAAGCTCACAAAATGCTGCACGGGCATAACCACACATGCTGCAAGGTGTAAGCGAGACAAAGAGACCAGCAATGGGAACACCAATACAGCTGCCCATAACTTCCTTTCTCAATTTCTAAGAAATGCACAGCTCATACTCTAGCTGACATACCTAAACCAGCCAGTTGTGTGATGGTATGTAGCTTCGTGATATTTTAACAGTGAACTCAATTAAAGTGCATTTAGGGAAGAAGAACTTTTAACAGTTGCAGTAGTACTGTCACCTTTTTAACAGTTAACTGTAAAATAAGGCTAGGACTGATAATGGTGAGCCTCTCTGGCTGTCACCTGAAGGTCACCTGGAGAAGCTGCAAAATTAGCAGGATCCTGATTCCAGACCTCTACGGTGTTTTACAGGGAAAATGAATTACAGAGAAAGCACTTGTTTTTTTTTCTTGCATTTAACAGATGTGCTCATAGCTAAACTGTGTTTGTTCTTTGTATTTGGGAGCAAAGAATCTTTTAAGGAGATGCTTGCTTCTACGGGTTGTGGAGTAAAGCAATTTCTTCCTGGTTCTCTTTAAAATGCATTTTATTCACCACAGTATGCTCTCTACAACATGCCTAAAATAGTTATGAGTATTTCCATATACCACTATTTCTGAAATTATATACATTAAAGCAGTGGTCTTTCCAGAAGAGGAGATAAAATAGTTGTTACTGCGCTCTGCTATTTCTGCTATTTTTGGTTTACTGTATAACCACTGTGAAATACCCTAGGTGCATCATCCCATGTTAGCAATGCAAAATAAAATGGTCAGGGCTACAGAGGCATCCTCCTCACCCACAGGAAAGCTTGGGAGAGGGAGGGGAAGAGGGAATAAGCCTCAGGTACAGCCCAGAGTCAGTACAGGTATGGGCAGTCCCAGATGGCATTTGAGATCAGACATGTGAGCTCAAGCCCTGGGGGAACAGATGCCCCAGCCAGAAGTGTAAGGATGAAGGTGTATCCGAGAAAGAGGAATTTGAACTTGTAGATATATCTTGTGTACTGGCTATTTTTAATTATACCAATGCACTTTAGTTCTGCTAGAGTATAATTTCTAGCATTTTTGAGGTTATATCAAATAGAGCACAAGGATATGTATCCTCTCTTTACACTGGCATGATTCTAAAAGTTTAAAAAAAATAATCATAATGAACTGTATACAACAAATGTACTTAAATCTTTATGGTTAGCACAGCTCACATTTCTTTGAGCCATAAATACTATTCTTGCTTAACGGAGTCATGCAGCAGTAGGCACAATTAGCACTGGCTTGAGCAGCATCAGTGAAAGATTAGCAAGGAATTAATAATGAAAGCAGTTCTGAACTTAAACATGCCAAAAAAGACAGCTATTTTTAACATGTCTAGACATTCAGCACCATCTGATTACTTAAGGCTGGCTCTCAGCAAACGAAAGAAAAGTGAGGGTTTTACGGTTTTCAAGTATCTTCATTTAAATACTCCTCTTGCAGGAATTTGAGCTGCAGGACAGATGAAGCAGGTCACAGTGCAGAAGACAGCAGAACCTTTGGTCTTAGCAGTATACTTTTACTTAATTAAGTCATGGATCAACTTTGTCCTTTAAACTAAACTTAACCAAGACTGTCATCTCCCTTCACATGCTCTAAGGCAGCAGTAATTCTCTTGAATCAAACAGTGCACAACTGATCAGATGGTTTCTCCATAAGCTTATGCCAAGTCAGAGTGGGAGGCAGCCTCTGAGCAAGTACGTTTACATGTTTGAAATCTGGATACTCTGAAATTTTAAAGTATTTATCCAGTGGGGTCTCACTTTGTTGCCTCAGGCAATAAAATACAATTACCAGATTGGGTGTAAAGGCAGAGTTTACTGGATCCTGAGGATGGACAATCTAAGTGCTGTAATGCAATGAACAAGGTACAACATGCATCCTGCTGCTGCATGTGGTTTATTTCCATCAATACAGCTATTTGCCTCATTTCAAGTGATGTGAGCAAACCTAAGTGGAATTAGGGGAGATCACTACATAAAGAGCAAAGACTGTCAAACATGCACAGGTTTCTCTGTGCAGGTGGAAAAATACATAAACCTTTCAAATGTGAAGAATGTGCAGTGCGTTGTTCCATGTGTAAGCTCAGTGGAAGCTTGGTGTAAATACCACAAGCTATATTCAGACAGGTGTAACTCCATTTAACTTGGCTTACACCCATTAGGAGTTAGGAAGGTATATGCTTTTCCAGAAATTATTCTGTAGAGTTTTGTTTCAGTTAAGGGGACCTGAATGGTTCACAGGAATTCTCAGTCACCATTTTTAGAGAGAACAATTTAGTAGATTACACATGAGAAACACAATACAGCTGAGCTCTCCAGAAGAACTTGAGATGGCTCAAACATCTTTCTGTGCTGCTCAAAGTGGAAAACAAGGATGAAAGAGTGAGCAAAGCAATCTACAGTTACTGTAACCAGAAGCTTACAGGTCAATGCAGTAACATGACCAGCTGGATGTATACGTGGACACCATCTACTAGTTTGGACAGCTGGACACCTGCAAGTGCTGCTGATGGAGCGAGGGGTACACAAAGCGTGGCTACAAAACCTGCACCCACAAGGGAAACAGCAAGCTGTGTGGGGCAGAGCTTGCACTGCAGGAACTGGAGAAAGCAAAGTATGCCCCCCCATATCCACACCACCAACAGCACTTTTCTGGATTATTTAAATTCTTGCTCTGTATCAGGCACAGGAAGAATATGAATCAGATTTCTCATTCTAGACATGTCCTTAAACCATTCAATTTTTAAGGAAGACAGAAATGTCAGTCAAGCCTGACATTTCTGTCCTTACTTTTCTCTGGTTTCTAAGACTTCAGTGTGAATCTAGCCTGAACATACACCAAAACACTACAAAACCCTGCAAAAATTCAGAATTTTCATAGATCCACATTAATTATTCTTCATTTTGTATCTGTCAAACTACTACGTGAACATAACCTGAACTCGCCAGCAGTGCCAGTCAGCTTGAAATGACATTTTTCAGAAGGCAAATCAGCACATGTGGAATTACCCCACTCTCTTGCTAATCCAAGGCAGAATCATTGGGCAGACCTGAGGCCACAGAGGCTGTTCCAGGCAGGCACACAGCTGCCGCAGAAACTGGCAGTCCCCATACACTAGCTAGCAATTAGGCGGGTCTGTCTGATGGCAAGAGCTACCTTAAAAAGCCAACCAATGGGCAAGAGAAGAGAGAAAGAGAAAGCTCTCTCCAGGTCTCCATTTCTGCTGGATGGAGTACCACCAGTCCCAGCAACAGCAGCTCTGGAACATCTGAGGGGCATGAGAGCACTGACCTGTGTGGCCCAGCCTCAATTCCAAACAGGAACATCTATTGCTGTAATTTAGGAGTGCTCAGAAATACCTGATTTATCTTCTTATGGCCACGGGGGACAAGAGAGAAAGAGGCTGTGAAGTCTGGCATCTTAAAAAGTATACAAGTGAAGTTTCATGGAAAGAAATCCTTGTGGATCATTGCTCCAGAACAGAAGCTTCATGAACTTTGTTACTTGCATCTGAATTAAGAATAAAAGCCATCTGAAATGGAGGCAGCTGCTTTAACATCTACATAACACAACAATAGGTCTTCTAGAAGCATTATCTGGGTATTAGGGTTTGGCATTCATTCGGCCTATCTCAACTCTCAGATTTGTTCCTAGACTGTTCCAAGACATCTCTTTTGTCAGCACTTTGCCTACATTCAGAGAGAACGATCGTGGAAACCTTTCCAGTGTCTATTCTGAATTTCTCTGAATTAATCTGATTTCTACTCAGTTCTCTGGCATGAGAAAGTTGGATAATCACCAAGCCATGGTGATGATCATTCCCTGACTGGACTGATCATTCCCTGGTATGAACAGTCATTTCTGTGGTACCAGACTGATGTTACACACAGCTGTTAACGCTGTAAGAACAAGTCCACATCCAAGTTTGCTTCCACTGAGTGGCTTTCTCTGTCACAGAAACCAGGTGTTGTTTTCAAAAGTAAAAGCAAGTTTGAGCTGTCCTGTCCAAACACTTGTACAGGTTTTCCCCACAGCACTGTCTGCCTAACTGGCTATCTAGCAGGACCTCTGGTCTTTAAGCAGCAGGTCATTCAGTGTGAGTAATAGGTATCTTTGATAAAATGGTTTGTGAGCGGTGGCTCTGATAGGTACCTGTATGGTGTGTCTGGACTCACTGCACAGCTGAAGGAAAGTCCTCTGCAGCCTCCTCCCAAGCCAGGAGTCTGAGACTTTGCCCCTTTGGGACCTTAAGATATTACTGCTCCACAAATGATGTCATTTGTTCATATGCTAGCAGATCAGTTTTCTACACATCATTTTTGACCTATGACCTTGCCAAAGATCATCACAAACCCAGCACAGGAGATAATAAGGATTAAAGTATCGCACAACTTGTTTCTTAGCAATAAAATCTGATCGAGAGTTGCAACTGCAGGGCTGACTGAATCACCATAAAGTGAAGTGATAACATATGAGCTTGGCTATAATCAAGGACCAACACAGCAGGAATCGTTAAAACTCCACGTATCACAAGTTCTTTGGCCTTTCTTCTGTACTTACTGGTGGGCATTGTGCAAGTTTATCGGCTGCCACCAACTGAACATTCAAGTGTTTACTTTGTGACTTTCCTCTAGATTTAATCAGCCGCTGCAAAACCTGACAGAGAAAAAGAGGAAAAAGTGAGCTTAAGAATCACATATCTCCATAAAGCTCAGCCTGCCATCCCATTGGAGGGTTTCCAAGTTTAAAAGCTCTCCTTCCTGATCAACAAAATTGGTAAAATTTTGTCCTTGAATAGAAGCACAAACCTTTCTGATAACCTCCCTGAAAGCTGCGTACATTGCACTCTGCTCACACTTCATCCCTCGCAAATATTTCAAGTGCAATGTAAATGGTAATTTTGCTCTCTTATACTTGAATAGGTTATTTTTGACAAATGTACTCTTCTAGAGGACCATGAAAATTATATGCATACAGAATTATACTGGATTGTTGCAGCACAACAGTTGCTGCAGCAAATTACATTGTGTAGCAATAATACTGTTACTTAATCTATTCTGAAGTGTATTTTGCGCACAGAGATATTTTACACACACAGTTTATATCACTCTTCTTTTTTCCTTCCACTGTGTTCATTACCAGAACCTGAGGGGTGGAAAACTTAAGAATCCTAAATCATTCCTCTGTAAAGTTTCAAGGAAAATTACAAGATCACAGAACAGGTTTTTAAGTTGGAAGGACTTCTAGAGGTCTGTGTGCCAACCCCTCACTCAAAGCAAGGCCAGGATCAGATTGCTCGGGTCTTCATCCCGCTGAGTTCTGAACACTTTCAAGGAGACCCCACTACCTCTCTGAGCCAGGACTGACCCATCTTTGTACAGCTCAACATACGGCTGATTCTCTGCTGCAAGGGGACACTGCTCACTCCTCTCCAAACTGTTACCCACCAAGCCCTCCCAGGGTCCCTGGTTGCAGAACTGCCCCCAGCCAGCGAGCCTCAGCCCAGCTGGAAGTAGGAGGCTACTCCAGCCCAGGCAAAGTAACTGGTATTTGCCTGTGCTGAACTGCAGGAGGTACCTGATAGATCGTTTCTCCAGCCTGCCAAGGTCCCTGTAGATGACAGCCCAGTACAGATTCCCGAGTGACACCCTGGCAACCAGCTGGACTTTGTACCTCTGACCAGCATGCTGAACCCAACAGGTTCTTGGTGTAATCCAAGAAAGGCTTTCATGGGCTCCTGCTGAACAGACCCCTGAACAAGCTACTTCTAGTGCCTAGGTCTGCAGTTCTGTTAATTGTACTGCTCACTTCTCTCAGGATCTTAAAATTCCACCATCTCATGGTTTCTGCAGCCAAGTTTGTCCTAGACCTCACAACTCTGTCCAGTTCTTCCTTTTTCCACCCAGAAGCAGGTCCAGCAGAACCTCCCCATCTCTTGCAGGTTATCTGCACCAAGAACCATGTGCCAACATGGCTCTCCAGAGTGCCACAGTGGTCACTCCAGCAGGTGTTGGGCATATCCCACAACTGCTCTGCTATTCCATGGGATCCAAAGTCTCTGTCATGACTCTAGGCCCCCTTCTGGACTAATAGCCATTATCATGGTAGGGTCCATGCTGTGCTCCTGAGCAACAGTCACATTCCCACTGTATGGCAAGAGCTGGCCCAGTGGCCAACCACCATGCCCTGGTGGAAGCCACAGACAAAAGCACACAGGCTTTGTTTGTGATCAACAGACAATCATCATTCACTGCGTGGGGAGTGGGCAAAGGGCCAAGTGCCGTCTCAGAAGCTCAGCTTAAGGTTAGGGCTTGTGGAGAGACAACCCAGAACTACAGCTGTGTTGTGGAAAGAGGGCTGCAAAGGGACTGCCAAGGGGAACTGAGAATTACAGGAAGAATTTGCTCATCAGGAGTATTTTTTGTCTACTTAACTGGTGGGTTCCTTCTCTAAGGCTCAGCCTAAGACTTTGTTAATGTTTAGGGCAGAAATAAGAAATTGCATCAGACGCTCACTTGTCAAGTCCTCGATCGAAAAAAAAAAATCTTTTTTTTTCTCTTCATCTTATTCTTGATTTCTTCAGGTGCAGGTATCTCACTGCTCCCTCCCACACTGCCCTCCAGGTCCCTCTCAAACGCACATTCTTTAAAGGTGAGATACATTACCTTTGGAGAAGACACCTTAACATGGACAATAATTGGTGCTAAAGATGTCTTGATAAGTTGTGCAGGGTGATTGATAGTGTCTGCATCTAGGACAACCAGTTGTAAGGACCTTGCCAGCTCAAAGATTCTTTCAATTTCACTCTGTACTTCAGCTAGCAAAGGAAAACAAACCAGGTGAAAGCCATTCGACCCCAGCATTGCATAAGACAAAAATATCATCACTCATTTATTTTCACAGAAAGTATGCATTCATTATGTGAACTCCATATGTGAATTAAAGTAATTGCCAAAAACCAACCTATTACTCAAGGCAATTTTTTAAATAAATATTACCTTCAAGACAATTCTGTACAGACTATGTCTGTACTATGTTCCTTTATAATATCAGTGTATTTAAAGACTGCGTATGATTAAATATATGATTCTATTAACAGAAAATAGACATAAATGCATTTTAAAAATCTGCTAAATAGCTTTTTTTTTTTAATTTAGAGAGAAAACAATGTTTTAACAAATGGATATTTCTTAAAACTTTTTTTTTTGTTCTTAGATTGCAATTCTGATTTAACTTAAACAAGAGTCTGTATGAAAAACAGAACTGTGACTTCCTAATTCTATAACGACAAGAAAAAGCTTACGTTAAATAATCAGCAGAGCATTATTTAAAAAGACAGTAATGGCAATGTTCGTAACAAAGCACTTTTGTCTGTAGAAAAAAGAGCAATTTATTTCCATGCAAATTATATTTCTGTTATTCACTATTCTGACCCTTCTTAATCATTCACGTGCACAGGACAAATTTTAAATAGATAAACTCAGCACAAATTGAAGCCTGTAAGTTATACCACCAAAGCACAGAAGATCTGTGTGCCAGCAACTCACATGCATTTAATCTGCCTGAGAGCTGTTCCACAGAGCAATGTGTGTTCACAGGCACAAAATGATTCAGTACTCATCTTTGCAGCACTTAATTTTGGGGTGCTATTCCTGTATTAGAAGGCCAGCTAGAAGTGAAGTGTCCTATGACCTACACCTCTAGTTCAAACAGTCACTCAGGATGTCAGAGAACTGGGTTTAAGAGCCTTTTCTTCCTGAGAAGGCTGAAAACCAACTCCTTCTAGGATGGTGCCCCAGAGACCAGCTTACTGGTTGTCATGGTTTAAGCCACGACACTGGCACACATATAATGCTACACACACATTTCCACCCTTGTGAAAGAAATAAAAATTCACCAGGCCACTGTAACCCAGCAGTCATGACACTGTGAGGAGAGGGTGGGAAGACCTAGAGTCTCATGGCCAGACAGCAAAAATAAGCTGAAGCTGTTGAACATTAAATACAAAACAAGTCCCAGGGTCACGAGCACCATGTCTCCTTGTCTGGACAAGGTGAAAAGCTATTTGGCACCTTGTAACATGGAATTGAAGCACAGGGCTGAGAAGAGGGAGCTGTGAGGCCAGCTCACCTTGGAAGGAAAGAGCAAACCATACTATAGGCCCCTAACTCATCTTTTACAAACAGCACCTGTAATACTGCTTGCTCTAGCTCAGGTAATTGCTTAACATGAGGCTAACACAGTACCCTGTGCTCTGTTCCCCCTCAGTTAGCAAAAATGTCTCCCATTTGGGTATGTGGAATTCAGAATTGTACACTAGAATGCTGTAGATACATTTCAAATTGCAGAACTGATGACATCCTGAATGCTGAAATCCTGCCACTTTCCTCAATATGCAACCATATTCATAATTACCTATGTGTCAGTGTCTTACCTAAACTGGATCTTGTATTTGACCGCTCAATTATTGCCCTCTTGCTTGGATTATTTAGAACAGACCTCTTAGCAAGAGAAATGTCAGCTGTCACTCTAGTTATTGATATCCTATGAGTAAGAACACACGACAGAACAAAAACACAGTAGTCAAATTTCCAGTGCACTGTGCATGACTTACAGCTACTTTCTATTCCAAAGTGAAAATACAATAAAATACCATCCAGACATGTTTTGTAGGGGAGTTACATCATCATTAAAGAACAATTTAAGATAAATTATTTCCTACACTACTGTAGACTCTGGCATATATTTTCTGCTATTCTACTTAACGCATTAGTTAACTTCTCCTCCCTAACTAAGTCATCTCCTACATGATTTTATACAGCACCGCAAACACTACAAGTTAAGCGAGTCTTCAGGCATACAAAACAACAGAGTCGTAACAGTAACAGCCCTTCTCTTCCCAGATAGTCAAACCATTGATTAATCCTGATATTGCTGGGATGTAAGGAAGGGACACATCTGGACACCTGAGCAGACCATGTCACTTATAGCTGAGTGCCTGTGAGTCACTGAACAGAGCTCCTTGCTTTGGGACATTGGTCCTCCAACAGACACCCTCCTTTTCCAGACAGGGAGCTCTGCTGATCAGCTAAATGCTTGGCTCCTGGTTGAACAGGAGAAAAGTAAGTTGAGCCACAGCTCTCTATACTGCTGAAGCCTGCTCTTTCATTTAAGGAAGGTGATTTTTTTACTTGACCTGTCAGTAAGCTAACAAGAGACAAAGGGTTAAAAAACAAAACCACACAATCACTTCATGTAACATTCATTTAGGACGACTGTGATGAGCCAAGGAGCCATGAATAATGAAAAGAAAGCAGGCTGGAAATGACTAGCAGCTATTCCACAGAATGTAATTTCACTTAGAGATGCATAAATCTTATCAGATGTAGGGTTAAAAAGAAGTGCAAGTATTTTTCTATATAATGCATAAATAAATAAACTGCCAGAAAATGCAGTAGAGACCAGAAGTATAAATGAATTTAAAAAAGAAATGAGAGAAATTAATGGATCATGGGTCTAGAAGTCACCACAACAAAGTGACAGTAAAACATGGTGGTCCAGATCACATCTCTGGCTCAGGGAGTTCTTAGATCTCTGACTGCTGGAATCAGAGACATGTAACAGAGAAAGGACTGAAAATGCTCACCCACTGTGCCAGATATAGGAAACATTTCATTCTTCCTGAGTAAGAAGTAATTCTAAGTATCGCTGTTGCTGAAAGATGTTAAGGGAAAAAAAAGTGCCTTTGCTATGTTTTGTATAGAGTCAGGCTGCTCTATGCAGCAGTGGTTAAATACAATCCATTTAGAAAATGATACTGTTAGAGCCTCTGCAGCAAGCATTCCCTGAAGGCCTCCTGTCAGACAGGCTTTAGCAGATTCCTTTCAGCTGGCCCGCACAGCACAGCACTCAGGCCTTTTCTTTAGTTCACTGGCCAGAAGAGGATGTTGCAGTTACAAAAGAAGAAGCTGACAGAAACCAAGGGTATTAAGACATGGGAAAGGAGTCCTGGTAGTATAGGTCTTACTGGAGTCTTTTGAAAAGCTCATGCTTGGACAGTTAATTCCTTTCTTGGTAACGTGGACCTGTCACAAAATTGTAGAAGAGACGGAAATAAAGGAAAGTGTTGGGAAAAGAAAAACTGCAAAGCCATAAAAGTTGGCAGGAGGATGAAGCAGCAGCATTTTTCTGAAGTTACTCAGAGCTAAGTCACTGGTATCAGCTTGCTTGTGGCATTTTACTTTTTCAGTGATGAAATTTCATACTTCTACCTGATATAGTTGCCAGTATTACTAATAGGATTACCAAAAAAATACCTCTCTCCTGACAGAATCTCTCCCTTTTACCACTTTGTGCAGACCAAGGGCATGGTGGGAGAAAAGACAGAAGAGCAAGGCAAGGAGCAGTCCTGCCTCCCATCAGTTCAGGCAGCCTAAATGGGTGCATCTAAGTGTGCTTTACATCTCCTCCTCTCTATTTACACACTGCTGATGTTCACGGATCAGGCCTCTACTGAGTACATAAGATCTTATCACCATGTTCCAGTATTTAAAGGGTAGCTACAAAGAAGATGGAGACTTATTTTCACAAGGAGTCATAAGGAAAAGATAAGGGGTAACGTATATAAATTACTACCGGGGTGATTCTGGTTGGACACAAGGGGAAACAATCAGTCATGGGAATAATCTCCTCAGGGAAGTGGTAGACTCAACAACACTGGACACTTAAGATCCAGCTGGACAGGGTGCTGGTCATGCTTTGCCTAGAAGGGTTGGACCAGATGATCCTTGAAGTCCCTTCCAACCTGGGATCTAGATTCTGTGATTCATATAGGGCATAAAAATATACCTTATAAAGGATAGACTCATAGCAATCACATTGTGGCAACTGGAGATGACTTACCACTTCCAGTTGCCATGGTTTCCTACTGAAAACAATGACTCTCAATGACAGGCATATACCAACAGCTGGAAGAGAACATAATGCTGTGGGGTTTTGTAGCTATATGTACTGTGAACAGGCACCGGGGCTCACATGGTGACCTGCAGTGGAACCAGAGCAGTCACAATGCTTGGGAGTGGGGGACGCTGACAAGGTGCACAAACAGCTCAGAAAAGTGATAAATTTAAATGCAGGCTGCCACATACAGTGCTTCATCTGTCAGGTTTTAAATCAATCACTACATTTGTAGGACCTGCTAATATCACTTGAGCTGGGCAACAGAAGTAGGGAAGGAGATGAGGTATTCTGCATGGAAGTTGACCATTAAACATTTCATCTAAGCTGCTTGTGGGTTAGTTCAGCACTGCCACCTCCTCACTGCACCCCAAAGGTACCCCGACCATAAAACTTACTCCACCTTTTCTAAACAATAGACACTATTCATTGTCCTAGTGCCGATCTTCTAGGTATTTTCAAAGCTGACTTACTGTTACACACAGTATAAACTCCTTTCCACAGCTAGAATATACTGAACAAACTAGGATGAAGGAAGGGCAGAGCATCCCAAAGATGTAGCAGACACCTATGATTACTGATGAGCTACAGTGGAAAGGAAGAGATGCCATGGACCAAGCCTATGTTCCAAGCAAATAAATCCAAATTATCCTTCTCACAGCTCATCTGTGTTCCAGCTGAACAAGATGAACCCTCCTTACAGCTTCTGAAGTCCTGACATACTTTTTGTCTATATTTTAAGTTCTCGGCATTTCCTTCTTCAAACTGCCTTTTTAAGTGTTTTTTACTACCAAGAATATTTAAGAGTTGATTTTTTCTTAGGTGTTGGTCTGAAGCACTGCTCTGCACCTCGTTAAAATCTGCTGTTTCTGATATTTATTTCAGGGCTAGGGTGTGATTAGTTTTATTTAGAGAACATCCTGCTGTAAAAGAGCCTGGAACTTCACAAGCGCTGGAATGAACCTAGCCCAAATACAGCAAACCTCAAAATAAAATCAAGAGGCGCTTATTATTCACACTTCAACAGCTGGCTGAGCTGGGTCCAGCAGCACACACACTTTTGCATCCAATGGTTCAGGAATTTTCACACCCCTGAAGGGCTGTGAATAAAACTGTACTTCCACGTGCAATCACTCATGCTTTCTCACCTGTTCCATGGCATGAAAGGAACTGGGCAGCTCTTTGAAAAATTAGAAAAGAAGGGCAATCCTCTCAGTTCAGTTTACCCAATGCAGAGTCAGCTCAGTGGCTTGGGAGCTCCAGGGGAAAGAGGGCCAGCAACGACCTAGGTGCCAGGCTCTGCCAAAAGGGCTCTAGCCTGAGTGGCACCGTTCCCTCCAGCTCCCAGCTTAACAAGGGCCACAGCCCACCTCCAAGGGCAACATTAAAAACCTGAGCCTAGTAAAATGCCATCTTTAAAGATATTTTGGCATTTCCCATGTTCCCCAGTCACCTTTCATCTCAATTTCTCCTGTAACTTCAGGCTGGTAAGATAATGAAGCAGAATTATGCTGTTAAACCTAAGAAATCCTACTACAGGCACAGCAGATATGGAGATACATGCACTTTGAGTAATACATCAGCTGTGCTCCACTCCACAGCTGGCTGCATTTCAGTGTTGATACAGAGCCAGTAAATCAGATTTGAACATGCATCAATCTTCTTACATTAAAAATAATAATAAAAAAGAAAATCGCTAAAAATTAGTAATGCATGGGGAGGAAAAAGCATGAAAAGGACAGTATGTCTCACCTCCCATCAAACCTGTGCTTCAGGAAGTCAAACAGAGCTTTCTGCATCATGTCTGTCACCTTTGCAGAGGTGAGGAAGATTGAACAGGAAGGAATGACAGGGAGAAAAAGAAGTCAAATATAAGAAAAGAGGTAAGTAGAAGATAAGGATACTTCCAACAATCAATACCATTTATAGGCAGCAATCATTTATTTTTCATGCTCTCCGCAGCACGCTTTGTAATAAATACTTGCAAGTTTTCTGACTCATTCTCCAAAATACGGAACGGAGGACGTGAGAGCTGTCACTCTTTCTGCTCTTGTCTTGACTTGCACTGAGGCATTAGGGCACACCTCACCACCTTCCATAGCAATACCATATCCCAGCAGGCTTCAGAACACGTCAGAAGCATATCGGACTATTCAGTTGAACAGAACGTTTGTTTTTTCCAACAGTAACATTATTAGAATGGACTTAAAACTCCAGATACAAGATTTATCATGTTGGATGACTGTTGTAACAGAAGAGAAAAACTACTCTCAGAGAAGCGTGGAAGCAGAAAAAATGGATGCTCCTATTCCTGTATATGGTAAAGCATCCAAGAGGTGCCCAGCCCCAACAGATGAGCCCCAACAGGTGTCATCTACTTTTCTGAATGAGCTCCTTGTCCTTTTCAGGACAACTCAAGCTGACACCTATTACCTGCCAGTTCTAGACAGGAACTTAAAGCCCCCAGGTCTTTGACTGTTTAGCTTTCCTAGGTTATCTTTCAAAACGGTTCCTTCAGAATTTAGTCAGAAAAACAACAGTCACAGGAATTTTTTCACATAAATTGTAAAGTAAGATCAATGAGCTTGTTATGTAGACCACTGTTTGTAATTGAAATCAATATCCTATGTTACCATTTATACACCTTTATATGTCCAAAATGTCACATTTAGTATTATTTTTGCAAACAAAGGAAGGATGGTATATATATACAGGCATGTATTTTCAAACAGCCTCTCTCCCTTCCAACCTTGAGAGTCCCTAGGCAAATTAACCTGTGGTGCAGCACCTTGGAAGTCAATGGTTGAAATTCACTCCTGTCAAGAAACATCATCATAAAATCAAAAGGTAGAGAGTAGAACACAAAGTACCTGCATTGCTAAACTACACTTCCAATCATTCTCACAACAAAACTCAATGCAAGAACACTGCATTATGCTAATAATGGTACCATGCTGTAATCTTCCAAAAAGAATCATTCCAGTATGTTTAATAATATCCTGTAAAGTACTAACAACATTAATTAGGCTAAATGAAGTGTATCTTTGATTTTATGTTCATGTTTGTTTAGTTTCCAATTCAGCAAAACACTTAACAGATGGTTAAGTTCACTGAAATGCCCTGCTAAAAGCCTATGCTCATTTAGCACGTGTTAAATGCTCATTTGAATCTGCACCAGCCTTGAAAAATGGGTGTCGTGTTTATCTGTGCGTGTTATCATACCCACTTCTATGCTGAAATAACTTAGAAGGGTTAAAGGTTTATTTATATGTGTATTTCAGTATACTAATAATCTTAAAAAGTCAAGAAAACCTGATAATAATAGTAAGAATCTTTAGTTCCCAATTCAGTTTCAAGTGCTGGAGAACAAAACTGAATACACTGCTATAGTCCAGCCATTCATCTGCCACCACTGAATTTCAGGGAAGATGGATGCAAAGCTTCTATAAGTGAAAAAAGAAGAACAACGAGGAAGCTTCTTCAAAATTTTTGCTAATTAAGTTCAAAGCATGTGCTAGTCTGACTAAAATTTGACACGTATACAGAAGTTTAGGAGTTAATTTCACTACTCCAACTTCTTGTAGTGAAGACAAATTCTCCTTTTCTTACTTGATTTATCAAAATATCTGTATTGAAAATAATGGATGTGCCCTGTGCTTAAAGCAGTAAAAGTGCCAAGAGAGCACCATGTTCTTATGCTACTTATGTTACCTATCCATTAGCTGAGGTATCAAAAGTAACAGACACCGTTGTTAAGGCTGAAAAATATTCAGCTGGTACCCCACCTAAATGGTGCAAAGTGCTGATTACGCTCTTGGTTCTTATACAACATTTTTGACAATTATTTAAGCTAAGACTACTTTAAATTATATTTAAATTATCGTATCAAAACAGTCACACTGAACCACAATACTGTATGTACAAAGGAAGATCAGAGATAAGAAAACAGCAATTTCAAGTACTTAGACTACATACCTCATAGCCTTTCAGTGATGGACCCACCAAAACAACAGGCCTCATTGATGGTACTACATCATACGGGGGAATGTGTTCTGTCTAGAAGAATAAAACAACCCTTCAGATCATTAGTCAAAGAAGACCCAATCCTGGGAATTATGTTTTGGAATTAAATAAAATAAAATGGAAGCAAAAGTACTACTTACCACTTTCTGTTTCTGTTTTGCTAAAAGACCAAATGAGAACTTGGTTAAAAAAGCCACACTGTGTATAACAAACAAAATACTTGCAAACAAAAATTCCTTTGTCAGGGCACTCTAGATTTCTCTCAGTGCACCTCCCTTTTGGTCAGCCCTCTTTAAACTGGACATTCATTCCATTCTGGGGCACCTGCCACTTCTCCTGAGATTTTTTCCCAGTCCCTTAGCAACTGCCGGAAGTCTAGGTATAGATGTCTTTCTCCACCTCCGCACACAAGCAATCTCTGTAAAATGCCTTAATAAGTCAGCAAAGGGGGGAAACCTGCATTTTTCATGCACATTTTTTAAAATAGAAGTATTAGTAAGAGTTTCCTTAAATAAATTTGTCTTACCCGTGGAAGTAGGTGTGGCTCGAAACGTGCCAGAAACCATTTCTCCAAGACTTGAAGAAGAATTTCCACTCGATTTCCTATGGTATCAAAAAGAGCCCCATTAACACTAAGTGCCCAGAGATGCAAATGTGTGAGGTTTTAGGCAGCAGCTATGAGAAATTGCCCAATAAGAAATCAGACAGTAAAGGAGTCTTCACCCACATTCATGCTACAAAAAAAGCTTCCTCTGAAGTGACGGGTGAAGAGAACCAGACAGGGACAAGAGGAACCAAAGTCTCTGTAATTAAGTAGACCTCCATGGCTGGAAGAGCTGCTGTATACGGGCTATGAGGGGAGAGTGGGTTCCACTACAGACTGAACAAAGCTTTTCTGTTATCTGCCCGTAGGCTGGGAAACACAGAAGCTCCAGTCACAGGTATCTGCTAAACTCAGAGAATACCCCAGCTCTGCATGAGAGCCCCCACCCAACACTCCGCTGTCTTGCTCACCCAACACTCCGCTGTCTTGCTAGGTCTCTCTGCCAGCATAAATGACACATCTCTTGAGAGGTTTGAGATCTTAACTGGCGGTTTAAACAGCTTTTGTTGTGTAGCTATAGCGGTCCATTCACTGTACCTCCAAGCATCCAGCCAGGCAGTTCTGCCTCTGCTGTGCCAAGCCCTTCCCTCCTCTCCTTGCGTGATGCACCCAGCACAACTGCTTGTGCAGCAAACCCACAGCAGACTGGCAGGAAACTAGTTTGGGGAGGGAAAAGATGTTCAGGTGAATAAGCTTTGTAATCCAGCTCACTGCACAAGCAGCTGAGCAGGACATGGGAGGAGGGAAGAAGAGCTCAGGACAGAGAGAAAAGGACTGTTTAAGCAGTCTGATTCCCGCAGGTGACAGCCTCATGGTACAATCCATGTCTTTACATACAGACCAGCAAGAAGATACTACTTCCCATCAGTATTTTGCCTTTGCTTTCTTGCCATATGCTCTCCAGAGCAGGGATTGTTTACTCCTGCACTTGACAAATTGTTTGTGAACATATACTAGACTCTTGAAACCCTCTTTATTAGATTACTTTTCACTGCCTTACTCAGACAAAACTAGAGTTCTTCTTAATCATGTAGAGCCTTAGTATCACAGCTGGTCACAGCTTTTAAAGAAATCTTAAGGTACAGAAACTGTATGACTGTATCTAACAAAGGTGCTCAAAATAAATTATTTCATCACTATACATTACTTCCAATTTTATCATACAAATCCAGGAGTGTTAGTGCAGGCTCCTCAAAATCTTAATAGATATCCTTTACAATATTTCTGCTCTCTTTCATACTTGATTTTATTCCCAATATTCTCCATAGGTGAGATTAGAGAAAATCTTTGCAAGAATTGGTGATGCGTGGAGTCATGCCCTTTCACACAAGCAGAGAATTTTTCTAATATGCTGTATCTGAAGCAACTATGCTAAATACTACTAGTGTCCAGCTCTGAATTAGATAATCTTCTTTCTGTACATTGAGATACACTGGCTTCCTCTGAAACTATTTCAAATTTATAAACGCAATTTGGAAAAAGCACAGTTAATGCTGTTCAGTCATTCTAAAAACAATTCCCTAGATAGTTTATAGTTGAAACGATTCCTGACCTTGATTAAGTATATTAGTGTGCAAATTCCCTGACAGTACTATACAGGCTAAATTTATGCTCCTCTTACTGATATCTATTAGGTCCAGATTCAGTTGGCTCACATCTCTTCACAGTACTAAAGGTTTTGTTATCTGTCTGAACATTTAAATTTGGTTTTCAATTAGTGGGAATAATACATTAGTAGTAATTTTTAAAAATCTAAAAAAAAAAAAAAAAGTGTTTTCAACCAATAGAAGAGTGACTTGAGCGTCTTAACTGAGATTATGAGAAATCAGTTCTACTTCTTAGACCTGTGACCAAGCTTGTATTTTTCCAGGGACTTGTAATCTCCAGCTCTAGCAGCACGGAGACACAGAATGGTGAAGCTGGAACATGAAGAATAAAGCAGGTCAAATGACAAAGTTCATATTACAAAGGTTGAAAAGTCTGGTTTTGGCCAAAATGGAGAGGAAGACAAAACAGAAAGAAAAAACCCACAACCTTAAGAACACAACTGATGGGAAAAAAATATGGCAGGCTTTGGGCACCAACACTGACTTAAAGCCACGGGGATGTGAAACTCCAGCCCTTCAGAAATTTCTGTTGTTACTACTCATACTGTATTACTGATCTTTCCTAAAGTCAATACACACTTTTTTGTTGTTTCTCACTGTCAATATCTAACACGTCTAGTCTCTGCAAATATGTATTTTCATTTGGAATCCCAAATCAAACATTCCTCCAAATGCACTGCAATAAAAACAAATCAAGTGACCTTTGAAAATATTGTCTAGTGTCAGAAATGATTTTAAATTATTTTAAAAGGTTACAGCATTCTTACCCTCCATGGAAACGTCCTCTCTTCTGCTCCTGCTGAATGCGGATATTCTCCAGTCTAAGCGGGCTTGGAATAAAGCCAATCTCGCAGCCCTCTTTAACCAGCCTTCCTATCCACCAGTCATTATTATATTTCTGGAACATAGAAAGGTTACTGGCTTCAGTTCAAAATGCTCCATGTCTGAAACTCGGTTTTTCACAATCCTTAACTCCATGCTGATCAATGAAACCAGACTCATACTGACACCTGAATGCTGGGCAATCCATGTGAATCTGAGTTAAGTCAAAGGTATTTGGAAGGTTAATGTGTTCTTTGCAGCCAGACAGTGGAAAGCAGCGTTATCTGCAGCAGTACTGGCTTATCTCTTAACTGCCCCAACACATCGTGTGTGCTGTGACTTTTCCTCTAATGTCACCCACTAAGGTGCTGAGTATGATGGTGATTTAATGAGACAAACCAATTTCTGGTGAAGAAAGGCCACCAAGCTATGTCACAGCAGCCATATAAACCAGTCAAAGTAACATCTTCAGATCACCATCAAAACAACAGTTAATGGTTCCTTGTAAAATGTAATGGTCTACACCAAAGATACCATCACCACCACTGCCAGTTTTCCTCCCTGCTTTCTAGATATTTGTACGGATGTTATTACCATGTTATCCCTTTGGAAAAACCTCATCTAGTGGAAAAGCTATACAAACACCATTCTAGAAACCCAAATAAAGACAAAATTATCCAAGACAACATAGAAAACTTACCAGCTTCAGCAGTGAACCAAACCCACATCTGGTTATGCTATGGCTATGCTCTAACCAAAATTGCGACACCTCTCTACAAATGAGGCTTTTATAGTGCCACTGCCTAGAAGCAGCTAAACTCTTTGAAAGCATACACTTTTAAATGTATGATAGCTGAAGAAAAATTCACCTTTATGAAGAAACTTAAATATATACCTGAAAGTATAAGATTTAATTTTATCATTAACCTTTAGTAACACATTTTTCCGCATTACTGGAAATCTGCCCTAACTTTAATGATGGAAAGATGAAAAGTGGTACCATAGTGGATGTCGCAGTGGAAATAGATTTGTTGTAGCTGGCTGCCAGCAGAGCTTTTGAAGAAAAATATCTGAAAACCTTACATTCTGCTACACTTCATTAGGCACCTCAGTGTTCAAAAGAAACATTAGTTTTCACAACTGACTGTCAAGTCATCAAGACCAGCATGAGTGTACCAATTTGCTTGCATGCCTTAAGGAAAAAGTTATCACAGAAATATCTTAAAAATGATCAGTTGTCTTGGCTGCATATTCTCAAGCCCTACTTCTTGCAGAAACACATAAATACCATATCCTAGTTGTCAAAGATACAACAGTCTCTGAAACATATAGACCCTCAGCATCTTTGAAAAATAAATTAGCCTTTTTATTAACCCACAGACACCAGTATTACATATATAGCTAAGGGAAATGCAATCCTTCTATCCTCATCTTGAAAACCTGTCCTCTTTATATAGCTGTTATTTATGCAAGATGTTCCATTATTTTAGCACTTCAACTTTTTAAGTCTCTATTCTTCATGCTATTATGACCCCAATTCAGAAAATGTCAGTAATTTCAAGTATATAGCTTCTGCTTAAGTTGACAAACTACTTGTGTTCTTTAAAACAGTCAAATACTTCCATATGTAGCATACTGCTGCTGTAAATCAGAGAAATCCATTGGATTTCTGTATCCATCTGTAAATCAGATGGACTTAAACCACTGCAAAAGCTGAGTTCCATGAGCACTACCCATTCTATTTTGGTTCTAAATGTACAGCTTGAACATGAGAATCTTTCTTCCATTAGCAGGTCATGAACCTCTGGGTGATGCCTCTAGACATGACATCAGAACCAGTGTTATGCTGAGAGTATCTGAACAATGCAAATGATAACAATGCAGCAAGGAACACAGGGCTATTTGTGTTAGGTCATTACCTCCCATATGTTATTCTTCGCATTCAGTATGTGGGAGGACTACAGCTTGTTCCTATCCGTTGCCATGCCCATGCTGTCTTCTGCATTGTCAATTATTGTTGCCATTTCATCTTTCAGTAAGCATATAATATATAGTCTTGGAGGAGACAGATGAGACATACAGGACACACTCTCAGTATAGCAACTCACTGGTTACTGCTGATGTTTCATCCTGCCAACAGGGTGACCTTACTTCTTACCTAGTTTAGCGTTATTCTAAAATCTGGAACCATGCTTGTTCTAGTCCAAGCAAGCCTGCCAGATCATTGAAAAACAATTTCTGCAAAGCCTTTTTCCATGCAGCTAGACTCCAGCATGGGGAGTTTTCCTGAAATTCCTGAAATCCTACTGAATTACAGCCACAGCTTCAGGCAAGCTGAAGGTTTCAGTATTAACAAAGAAACTGTGCTAAACCCTTAGCAGTGCTGACAAATACCAGTAAGCCATCTGGTTTACAGTTTAGTGGCAATGAGATCCTGGCTACTTAGATCTTGGGAGAAAACTCACAGAATGCCAAGACATGGACTTTCAGCACTTCTCTGGAAAAATGTTCAGGGCAGCATGGTAGGAGCTTAGTACATTAAATTCAGTCACTGGCCTGAAAATAAAGGTAGCTACCTCCTAGGTAAACCAAGATCAAACACTAGTTTTAATAGTGATGCACAAAGTTACATGAACACTGGGCAATGGAGACTAGAAAGACAGACTAGAAAGGGTATGTTTCTGGTGTGGGTGGAAAAACATTGGGGAAGGTAGCTGAGAATGTGATCTGAGTGCTGTAATGGATGCAGCTGACTGCATTCAACTTTGAGTGCTAACAAAGGACCTTTTCCTGATGGGAAGCAAATTATAAAGTGGTGTACATCAAGGGAGTTCAGGTGTGGTGCTAGGCAGAACAGAACACTTTCTTGGGGAACAAACAGGAAGGGCTGTTCTGCATGCAGCAACAGGCAGGTTCAGATTCAGAGGTCCAGCTCCTCAGCAGGGGTTTAAGCATAATTCCACACAAATAGAAACATGCAAAAGAAACAAACAAAAAAATCCAAATAGAATTTCCATCTGTTTACAGCAAATTGAGAAAATGGAACTGTCCCTCCCATGTCCTTCTCAGGAAGAAAGAATTTAAAGCAACCCCCCTGTTCTATCACCAATATCTGCCTCTAGAGGTGCAGAAGCAGGTGTTTTCCTCCTAAATGTGCTCGGTCTAAGGGAGATCAGTACTCTGAAGTGATGACTGACAATTATTCAAAGAAAGAGAGAAATGAGTACTGAACACCCTAAAACAAACCTAGAATGCAGAGATGAAAAATGTTCTTGCAAGCTGCAAGCTTATGTACAAACCTACAAAACAACAGGGGTTTATGCAAGTTCAGAGGCCTCGCTTCAGGTTAAGAGTTGCAGAAAATATGCTCAACACGAAATAAAATGTATTTTTCTCTACCACGGCCATACTCAGGGCTCATTTATTCCCATTCCTTTTTCCTTACTTTTCTTTTTATTTTATTTTCTTACAGTATTATTCTAAGTCTTATTTCCTCCCGTACAAGTCCATCCCATGCTTTATGAAGACCTGGTGTAACCTGGTGCTACTCCACTTTCTGATCAATAGAATCCCTTTCCATCATGTAATTTATGATCCATTAAAATCTTCATTTGATGAAAAGAATCTGAATCTACACTGTTGAAGGGTGTTTAAAGTATAACAAGATGTTACCTCCTTCCTGTGACATGAAAATCCAACAAGTCAGTAACATCAAGCATTAAAAAAGTGCAAGATAACCACACCAGGGTGCTGGAACTCCAAAAAGGCTGAAGCACCACCAACACATCATCACTAATCAGACGGATGTGCTGTGCTCTCCTGCCTCCACTCAGCTCTTGACTCTCTTATTAATCTGGTATGGTGGTATGGTTCAGCCCCAACTGTTTAAATCATAGTACAGTACTTGGCATGTAAAAAGATTCCCTTTCACATTCCCTTTTACTAGTTCTTGGTTTTACCTCTTTAATGTGTAGGAAGTCCTTGGCATCAAAAGAGATGGCAGTGCTTGGGACAGGAACATCTTCATCCAGAGCTCCACAGTAACTCACGTTAGTCTTAACAGCAAATGCTACTGGTTTGGACTACAAATAGAAACAGACATCACAAACAGTGGAAACTTCTGAATCAAGAATTTTATCAAATCACCAAAAACCTAGCAAAGGACACTTCCCAAATACAAAAAAAATCAGACCTAATAATTTCACACAAGCCAGCAGAGTTCAGCTTGAGAATATTTACACTGTATACCCCAAACATCTTGTCTGCAGGTAACTTCACTCAGTTGCCAAACTATTTCCAAAGACAGCACCTCATTATAAACCAACAGTGTGAAGTTTAACACTAGGCAAAAGATAAATGCCATGTAACTTAGTTATTACTGAAGCTGAAAAGAACATACCTTTGCCCTTTCAAGTTGTATAGCTGCTTGCTGTTCTCTTTCTTGGCGGACTGCTTCCCTGTCTTCTTCCAAAGAGACATCAGAGTCTGAGGGTCTGCTTGTGTACGAATCTGCTGAGCCCTGAAATTAAATTCATGTCACTAAGAAAACATACATTAGAAATAGGAACCCTGTCCCCAGTCAGATTCATGTATAATACTTTTAAAGTATTTATTTAATTCCTTTGAGTGGGTTTTACAGGAAAAAAAAAGAAATGTGCAGAACCTAGCAGAGAAATAACCCGGCTTTACTGATCAGGTGCACTAATCCAAAGACGAAAATCTCAAAGAAAACCTCTTTCAAAGCACTTCTTCACTTTCTTACTGACACAGTGAAATACAGCTCAGTTGCAGGCACTGTCCAGGAATCTTTATACTATTTAAATCCTGTTTGACAACTGCAGATTGAAAATTGTCAAGGGCTAGGTCACATCAAATATAATTAAGGTGTTACAAAGTTTGGTTTTAATCACTCCTCCCTTTAGATACAGTGCCATTGTGTCTGTACTCCCCTGCCGCGGCTGCCACTCGCATAAAGCTTTGTTCTGTGATTCAAGAGGGAAAAAGTAGCAAAAGTTGCATTATTAAAAGCTACTAAACAGGGCAACAGAATAACTATACAGTGATATAAAATGAAAACAACACATACAAGCAGCAGCAGAATGCAACCACCTATAAAGGAGGAAATAAGATACTGCCACAGTTAAGATTTTTTTTTTTTGTCTGGGATATTATGCAGGATGCCTGGCAACATCCGAAGTATGCAGTGGCTCCTCTCTTCTTTTTATAAACCAAGCTGACTTCAGCATCCTACACAGCCAATATTTATGTTTGTGTGGACACAAGTGAAACAGATAAGGTAAAGGGAATGTTTACTCATGATGCATCTGAAATACCAATCCTCTTTTCTCCAAAACCTCAGACACTGACCCAGAGCCTAGCAAGACTAGGACCTCAACCTAGATTTCAAGGAGCACCACTGATGGAGGTGCGTATGACTGGGCTTTCATACAAAAGGTGAAGTAAATTTTCACTACAGAAGAAAATTCCTACAAAGACCTCAAAATCCTGAAGTCCAGATCTAATTTTTCACTCAAAGTTAATATTGAATGGGCAATCTGTGCCTGTTATTGAGCCATTTTCAAACCAAATGGACTTTTTGCTGAATTAATTAATATGCCTGGCTAGTGATCGATGACCTTTGCTTTAGCCAGACTCCAGCCTCGCAGAATCCTGTTCTGTTCAAGACATCATCTGACTAATTAATGCTTGGGTTGTTAGTCTGCTTCCAGCACAGGAGAGGTCTGCACTTCACCTTCCCAAGCCCAATGCTCTGCACTGACTGCAGGTGACGCGCAGCAATCACAGACTCCCCAGGTTCTACATCCCGGCTCTTAGCTGGGCCGGTAACCGCTGCTAGAAAAGGTGGTATATAAAGAGCTGCATATGGTTTGCACTGCAGCCTAACTTTTCAATCTACATATTTTGCATGTCTTAGAAACAAAAACTACACAAAACCACCATCATGAAAAAAAAAAAAGAGAAAAAAAGAGGGAGAGCTTCAAAAGTATCAGGATAATGCAGAGCTGCAGAAGGATCCAGCCCCAGTACTGTACTCAGAGGAATACACAGCAATGTCTGACCACTGCTAAGAGACACTATTTCTGGTTTTAAATAAGGGAAAGGAGGAATGTGCTGGACTATGTACACTGTGTTGTATTATATAACCAGTGTAACAATTTCTAAGTCACCACATTCCTAGAAAAAAATTGAAGGCATAAAAATAATAGAACATTATTATCTATATTACTACCTAGACATAATAAATATGTACCTCTATATTTGTATCTCTACAGAGCCCCAAAATATGTTACTCTATACATGTTAGTGTGAGGTGTCCATGCCCATGGCAGGGGGGGCAGAACTAGATGATCTTAGGTCCTTTCCAACCCTAACTGTTCTACAACTCTATATTCCAAGAACATGTTCTGTTTTACAGCATTATCTCTTTCAAACTTTTTTTTTCCTTATAACCTGCAGCACAGGGACACATATTCTAAGTAACAGAGTCATAGAATAGTTAGGGTTAGAAAGGACCTTAAGATCATCTAGTTCCAACCCCCCTGCCGTGGGCAGGGACACCTCACACTAAACCATGTCACCCAATGCTCTGTCCAACCTGGCCTTGGACACCGCCAGGGATGGAGCATTCACAGCTTCCCTGGGCAACCCATTCCAGTGCCTCACCACCCTTACAGTAAGGAATTTCTTCCTTATATCCAATCCAAACTTCACCTGTTTAAGTTTGAACCCATTACCCCTTGTCCTATCACTACAGTCCCTAATGAAGAGTCCCTCCCCAGCATCCTTGTAGGCCCCCTTCAGATACTGGAAGGCTGCTATGAGGTCTCCACGCAGCCTTCTCTTCTCCAGGGTGAACAGCCCCAACTTTCTCAGCCTGTCTTCATATGGGAGGTGCTCCAGTCCCCTGATCATCCTCGTGGCCCTCCTCTGGACTTGTTCCAACAGTTCCATGTCCTTTTTATGTTGAGGACACCAGAACTGCACACAATACCCCAGGTGAGGTCTCACGAGAGCAGAGTAGAGGGGCAGGATCACCTCCTTTGACCTGCTGGTCACGCTCCTTTTGATGCAGCCCAGGATACGGTTGGCTTTCTGGGCTGCAAGCGCACACTGAAGCCGGCTCATATTCATTTTCTCATCGACCAACACCCCAAGTCCTTCTCCAAAGGGCTGCTCTAAATCTCTTCTCTGCCCATGCTGGCTGTCACCAAGCACCTTGCTGGTTTTCATGCGCCTTAGCATGCCTTCCAGGAGAATCTGCTCCAAGATTTTGCCAGGCACACAGGTGAGACTGACTGGTCTGCAGTTCCCTGGGTGATCTATTTTCCCCTTCTTGAAAATGGGGGTTATATTTCCCTTTTTCCAGTCGTCGGGAACTTCACCTGACTGCCACGTTTTCTCAAATATGATGGCCAGCAGCTTTGCAACTTCATTTGCCAGCTCCTTCAGGACCCGTGGATGGATCTCATCAGGACCCATGGACTTGTGCACATTCAGATTTTTAAGATTGTCTCGAACTAGTTCCTCTCCTACAGTGGGTGCAAGGTCTTCATTCTCACAGTCCCTGCATCTGCCTTCCAAGACTTGGGTGGTTTGGTCAGAGCCTTTGCCAGTGAAGACCGAGGCAAAGAAGTCATTCAGAACCTCAGCCTTCTCCAAATCCTGTGTAGCCAGTTCTCCCGAGAGCTTCTGGAGGGAGCCTACGCTGTCCCTAGTCTGTCTTTTACTCACTATGTACCTATAGAATCCCTTCCTGCTATCCTTAACATCCTTAGCCAAGTTTAATTCTAACTGGGCCTTAGCTTTCCTAACCTGGTCCCTAGCTTCCTGGACAACATCCCTGTATTCTTCCCAGGCTGCCTGTCCTTGCTTCCACTTATTATAAGCCTCTTTTTTTTCTTCAAAGTTTCCTCAGTATCCATCCAAGGAGGTCTCCTGGCCCTCCTGCTGCACTTTCTTCTGGCTGGGATGCAACACTCCTGAGCTTGCAGCAGGTGATCCTTGAATATCAACCAACAGACTTGGGCCCCCCTGCCCCCTAGGGCTGTATCCCATGGAACCTTACTAAGCAGGTTCCTCAAGAGGCCAAGGTCTGTTCTTTTGAAGTCCAGGGCAGTGAGCTTGCTGCACGCTCTTCTCACTGTCCTGAGGATGTCAAGTTCGAGCATCTCGTGATCGCTGCATCTAAGGCTGCCCTGGAGCATCACATTTCCAACCAGCCCTTCCCTGTTGGTGAGCACAGGGTTAAGCACGGCACCTCTCTTTGTTGGCTCCTCTATTACTTGCAGAAGGAAGTTGTCTTCCACACAGTCAAGGAACCTCCTGGATTGCTTGTGCCAGGCCGTACCGTCCCTCCAACAGATATCAGGGTGGTTGAAGTCCCCCATGAGAACAAGGTCCTGCAAGCGTGAGGCTTTTCTTATCTGTCTATGGAGTGCTTCATCTGCAGGTTCTCCTTGATCAGGCGGTCTGTAACAGATCCCCACAGTGATGTCTCCCATAGCTGTTCTCCCTTTAACCCTGACCCACAAACTCTGCTGACTGCCCACCTGTCCCCAGACAGAGTTCCATACTCTCCAGCCTATCCCTAACATAAAGAGCAACTCCCTCTCCATGCCTGCCGGGCCCGTCCTTTCTAAAGAGCCCGCAGCCTTCCATTCCAACACTCCAGTCATAGGAGCCATCCCACCATGTTTCTGTGATGCCTATTATATCACATCCCCATAGACGTGCACACATCTCTAATTCCTCTTGTTTGTTCCCCATGCTACGGGCATTTGTATAGAGTCATCTGAGCCGAGCTCCAAATGAAGCCGGCTCATTGGCTGGAGCGGCTGGGATATCTCTACATTGCTCCAAGCACTTATTATAGGTGCTGGCAGCTGACTGGGTGTGTTGGGATGGAATGATGCCCCCCACCCCCAGCACATCTATTTTAAAGCCTCCTTGACCAGCCTGGCAAGCCTCTTAACCAAAACCGCTCTTCCCCTTCGTTGTAAGACGAGCTCCACCAGCCCCCACTAGACCTGGCCTACAAACCGGGTCCCATGTTCTAAATACCCAAACCCCTGACTATGGCACCACTGCTCTAACCATTTATTAACCTGGCCAATCCTCCTAGCCTTTCTGGGGTCCTCCCCTGCATCCTGGAGAATTGATGAAAAGACTATCTGAGCTCCAGAGCCCCTAACCACCTCTCCCAGGGCTCTGTAGTCCTTCTTTATGTTCTCCAGGCTACTGCTATCTGTGTCCCTAGCACCCACATGGATCACTAGAAGTGGGTAATAGTCTGTGGGACTTACTAGAGCAGGCAGCCTCTCTGCCACATCCCTGATCTGTGTCCCTGGTAGGCAGCACACCTCCCTTGAGACTGGGTCAGGCCGGCAGACAAGTGCTTCTGTCCCTTTCAGTGTAGAGTCCCCTACTACTACGACCCGCCGCTTTTTCATGGTAGCACCAGTAGAGATCTTCTTTACCACTGCACCAGCCGGTTGTTCATGGTGTGTGTTTCCTCATGAGCCCCCTGCAGAACTGCAAGGTGGTTCTGGGCGGGGACAACAGACTGAGGAGGAAGCCCCTTGCTTTTAATTGTCCTCTTCCTCCCTTTTTTGTTGTTTTTTTTTTGTTACTATTTCCCAGCTTCCTGGGTCAAGGGCCTCCTTCTTTTCTCCATGAACTACAGGGGACGCTTGAGGCCTCTGCACTGTTTGGGCCTGGAGCACAAGTCTACCACAGCAGTCAATATTCTTACTCTCCATGTAAAATAACATATTCTTAAATATTGATGTGAATACATATCCATTAGAAGACTTCTGGCACTGAACCGCCGATGAGCAGATGCTCTCTTTTTTGTGACATATTTTGGCTGTAAGCATGGTCCTGTCACTAGGCAGGGTGGATTTCCTCTATGGCAAGAACAGGATTCACCTCACACACAGCTTTGATTTTAACAGACACGACAAATTCCTTCCCAGGACAGCTGGCCACCCTGCACCCCAAACCCCAAGGTGAGCTGCAAAGGACAGAGCACCTGTTGGCAGCCAGGCATCTGCAGGCACACGCGTTTGAGGCCTGAGCTGGAGAGATCTAACATCAACAGGCTGAAAACCAGCATTAGCTGCTGGCAGCAGTACAACTTTTCCTAGCTCGGAAGCTAGACATGGTGCTCTTCCTTCTGCTTCCTTTGGGATGTAGCAGAGACCAGGGAACTCACCAGCCACAGCACTTGGCTAGGCATGCACCAAAGAAACTTCTCCTGCTGCTCAGTGGTGGCCAGTTATTCCTCTCTTTAATCTTATCTTGGTGGCAAGATTAAAACTTCAGCTTTCAAATGCATCACCACCAGGGGCATAAGAGTATTTCTTCCCTGGTCAAAAGCATGCCAACTCATCACACCTCGGCAAAATGAGTAGCACGAGACCTCCTGCCTAGTCTATTGTTCCAAACTGCATCTCTGTTCAGCAACTGAAGGGGAAGTCTATCAGTGGGAGGCTGAATTTATATGGTTAAATATTACAGTCCTAAAATTATAGCACATCCTCCATTCCAGAGCCTGCACTGTTCAAAGCTGGGGGGGGGGGGGGGGGCGGGGTTAGAAAAGAAAAAAAAAATCAGGCAGAAAAAAAAACAAAACAACCCAGACCAGAGGTCACAAAGACAGACCAACTATCTGATAAAGAAAAGCTTCTCATTTATTGTCCACTAAACGCTTTGAAGAATGTTTTATGGTTGCTGAGCATCACGTTTTTTACTTACAGACAGCAAAGCTTCAATAGCAGCTGAAAGGAAGAAGGAAAAGCAATCACACTTTCCAAATAACAAATCAAAAAGCATAATAATAAATAGAAATAATATACCGCAATGGGAATGGGGTTCTTTCCAAGATTTTAGTCCCACCTGGCATAATACACTGCAACAGGAATGCATCCCACCCTGGCATGCTTGAAGCCTGAGATGAAGCCACTACTGCTGTCATCGAGAGTAGGATGTTCTTTACCCACGTGCTCCCTGACCACGTCATTTCTCCCTTTATTTTCTGTGTACTGAAAGGTGTATGAGAACAAGGCACAGTACACATCACTGACAGGACTGATATCTGAATCACTGATATCTTTCAGATATCAGCATCACACACGTAGGTGGACTAAAGAAATCATGGGTATGGGGAAATGGTGAACAAGAAGTTCACAGGCTCATATCTATGTATTTATTCAAGTCCTCTAGATATGATTCAGTGTAGCTTTCTAAGGGAATTTAATAGAAATAGATACCTATACTGGATGCACGGTTTCCCATACTGGCTTTTAGTGGTGTATGTTTGAGCACTGACTTATTTAATGCTGTCAGAACAAAGTAGTCTTCACCAAAGTAGCTGATACTGCAAGGCTACCCCAGGCTGCTCTTCAATGCTAATCACTGCCTGTATGCCAAATGATATGGATTGGTATAATCACATCCTCATGATCCCTTCTCTTGCAAGTTATGCCAAACAGCAAGTGTCTTATCTGAAAGATGCAGCCCCAGGACTGTGACTCACATGATGCTGAGCTGCAGCATCACACTAAAAACAAGGCACAAATCTGCAAATAGCAGCAAGATGGACAGAAAAAGCAGTCCAAGGTAAGCAATGAAACCTGGCATTCTGTAACGTACCATCACCAGGGGCCAAGGAATACCAGTGTCCACATTCAGTCAGAGTAGAAGACCAAGCAAGATGAAGGTTTACTTCTCTCAGCTCAGTCACTGCCCCGCACCAAGCAAGACAGCACAGTCCAACTAGGTACACACACTTATCCCAGCATGGCCTCTCACCGACTTCCCAGTCATCTTTCAGGCTTCTGGTTACACCACTCCTCATTTCTGCACTCTGTATTCACCAGCCAAGCTGCTTCTGTGATTAACACTGGACTGTTGGCAGCAGTGACTTCTACTCACAAACGGGACTCAGAAGCTGATTAAGGCTTCTGGGAACTACTATAACACAAGCAGTGCATAAAGCAAATATAACCCTTGTCATCCTCAGAAGTTCAGCTTTTGATTATTTTTTAAAACCATGAACAGACAAAAGTATCACTTCTTGTATTTGATTTTTGGTTCTGTTTACAATTTTTGATTGACGATCAGAATATTGACAGCAATATTGTGCAACAAGCCAATATGAACACTCTCGCCTGTACAGGACCAGGTGCGATGAAGTTCTGGACTGACAGCTCGTTATTTGTTAAAACTGCAATAGATGCAATGATACTAAACACTTTGATGCATCTATGCTCTTGTCACAGCTGGGGAAGGATAACTGACCACACAATGAAAACCAAATTATGTTAGAAGTCTTCAGGAAGAGGCAGGAGAAGAAAGAAGAAAGAAGGCATTCACCATCTTTTTCTGTATACCAAAACTGTATCAAAAAGACCCATTAATTTCTTTATTTTCACACTGCTTAGAGCAGAAAACTGATAATTTGGGGCATACTGCATATGTCCACAGTTTCACTTTGCACATAATATTCAAGGAACAATTATCACAGAAACTGTTACCCAACCTCAACCTCACAAACCCTGAGAGATAGAGGAATTTTGTGAAGTGGGAGCATATGCAATGACTTCAAGTCCACACTAGATCTGACAACCTGAAGGAAAAAGGCTTTGCTAGATAACTGTATTATTCAAGGCAATGAAAGATTTATTATTTCACAGCCTTTTTACTTTTTTACTTGTCTTCTGTGAATTAATTTTACCTGCAATTTATTATTTGTTTTCCCCCTCATTAATTTTCCTCTTTCATTAATTAGTACAATTCAGCTTTGATAAAAACATTGAAGCTTGAAGCAATCTCAAAAAATCTAGGTAAAAAGAGTAAAGCAGAAAGGACAGTGGGTCTGTTTATTCAGCAACTAGAAAATAATGGCAAATCATCAGTCTCGGTTGCTCACTGACTGGTCCTACACTTGAGACTGATGAAAGATAGGTGCCGAGATGGCTGGATGACTGGAAAGGATAACAGAAAATTCCTAGTTGTCATGGTGTTCCTTTGCCCCAGCCTGCTTAGGGAAGAAAAGTTCATATATGTGTCATCTTCCTGGACACTACAAACAGCTGCCAGCCAGGTCCAGTCTTTGTGCTTGCCGAAGAAAAGAGCAGAAGAAAATAGCAACTCTTAACCGTTACAGTTTCAGAAATGGGAAGAAAATAAGGACTTCAGCAAGGTTGCAAATAATTTTGTTTTCCAACTGCCATAAATATACAGATCTGAATTGCTCTCTATCCAGCCATAACTTGCAATGCTCTGTCATGCAGCTTGTGCAATTAAAGCATCAATCCATTAGGAGCTCCAATAAGCCAGATGACACACAGTCTCTTTTGAAAAGATTTAGGGTGCTGCAGAGTCCATCACAACCCAGAAAGCATTTCTGAAAACATACCCTGCTCAGAGAAAAAAGCCTCTGCCTTATCCATTAAGCAAGACAACAGGCAGCACTGCCTAACTGCAGGCATCCTTCTACAGAAGGACTAGCTAAACGCATTCTGAGTGCAGCTCTCTATCTGGGAGTAACCAGACATTGAGCACACATGGCAATCACTATGCTTAATAAAGCATACATGGCACTGAAGAGGAAAGACCTAGTATCTGTGTTCATACGCACATGTTGTTTTCAGCTGAGAACATGAAAAATGTCTTTGCAATAATAGAGAGTGCACTTTGAAAATCCACAACACTTGAAAAAGACCAAGTATCAGGACTGGCAGCCGGCCTCCAGGCAGCCAATTATTATGGATGGTTTACTAGAGCTTGAATAATACCAGAGCTAGGGACAGCATGAAACACTTCGGGAAAAAAAAGACCCCTCCTGTCCCACACTGTCCATCTCTCCTCTTGTGTCCTCTCATCTTAGTTCCTTCCCGTAACAGGAATACTACTTGGTACACTGAAGCTTCCCTGTAGCTTTTTTAGATGCTCAAGGCGGTTTCACCTGCAAGACCCCAAAATTCCTAAAGAGCCTGTCCTGATGCTGAACTCAGAGGTGACACAGCAGACCAAAGAGTTGAACTGAGGTTGCTCCAATCTTTTAAAGTGACCTCCACTAAAAACTTCCTAACAAACACTGGCGTGTGTGAGCACACATACAGCGCAATGGAGGTTTAAGAGAGCAATATTGTACAGAACAAGATTGCTCATCATTGTTTAGCTATTTCATACTGGAAAACAAACAAACATGGCCTTGTAAAGCACAACATGACTTTCTCCTACATGCTGTTTCTCGCACTCGGCCTGCCTTGTCACATTCCTGTCTCTGCGAGTCTGGGGACAGCTAGCAAAATCCCTACTGAGGGCTAGTGCACAGACACCCTGCTGCACAGGAAGCCTGCAGCTTATGTAACAATTAGTAAAAGAAAAATTTACATTTACAGATGGATATACAGATATGGAAACTCATCTTCCATCGCAATTTGTTACACATTGATTGTGCTGCATGATGTTGACGCTGTATGGCAGAATCAGAACCGCACAGGCTGGGAGGAACTGCAGGCTCCTACCTAGCCTGATGGAGAGAGACAACAGAGTGGATCTGGCTTTCTGCAGTGGTTCTGTGGCTGTTTGCTTGTTTTGTTTTTAATGAACTACATTATCAAGAACCAAAGCATCAAAAGTAGACTTCTGGGTGCAATCTTGATGTTTAATACCCAGTTCATTCAAATGTGCTTTTATAAAGCCGGGCACTGTAACTTACAGATCTCTACCTCCGATTCCCACAAAAGCAGACAAGTACCACATTTAGGAGTGGAGCTGTTACAGTACTTCCAAGAAACACTCAACTTGCATACAAAGAAGCTGAAATTTCATTTCTTGGCTAAGATGTGGCATCATGGAGAGACTGGCTACTACTAGTCACTTTGACTGGATTAAATACTATCATGGGGCTTGGTGTTTTAGGATCTTTGCTTTGCAAGCATCAGAAAGCATTTCTTCCCACTGAAGAGAGCCATCCATGATTAACTGAGCACTTCATGGATTGTGGTTCCTCAAGCTGCCAAAACCTTTGACTGGAGAGCTGCATATGAAATAAGGTGCTCCAGGAAGGGGCTGGCAGTTTGTTGGGGTGCCACATGGTTATCACTCACAGCCTGGCTGCTACCAGACACTGCTGATTTCCCAAGAAAGTCAGTCTCAGGCTGAAACATAGAAAACAGCAAGGTAACCTTTGCTCTCAAACCAAACCATATTCCAGCCACCACCAGGCATGATTACTTAGTCTACCTGGGCAGCAAGAGAGGGAAATGTTCATTCCAAACGTGTATTGTTTTTCGTTCTTGCTGCAGTTAGTAAATCTCATGATAACAATTATCTGCATGAGTACTATATCCGACAGTATCTGCCAGAAAAGCAGGCAGGAGACATTCTTCCTGCTTCATAGATGAAATCCCAAGATTTCATCCTCCTAAACCAGCACAGAAACCTGAGATCTCAAAAACCCTGGTGCAGATCACTCTGTGCTGAACCCACTGCTCATCACAAAAGAGGCCAAAAGTCAGTTCAGAGCAACATACACCTTGTGCGAGCCAGGAGCAGTGATCCCTGCCTGTCCACAGACCTCTCTTACCCACAGCAATTACCCACACAGGCAAAACCCATTGCTAGAAACCATGTCTTGTCCACGAGAGTAATACTTTCTGTATGACCAAAATTGCTGGCTATTTTTCAAAGTATATATTTACAACAGAATTATTTAAGTTAAATTGTGACATGGGTCTTTCTGAAATTGGCATGTATGCACATGGAAATGATCACAGAATCATAGAACAGTTTAGGTTGGAAGGGACCTTAAAGATCACCTTGTTCCAGCCCCCCTGGCACAAGCAGGGACACCTTCCACTAGAACAGATTGCTCCAAGCCCTGTCCAGCCTGGCCTTGAACACTGCCAGGGATGGGGTATCCACAGCTTCTCTGAGCAACCTGCACCAGTGCCTCACCACCCTCATGGTAAAGAACTTCTTCCTAATATCTAATCTAAATCTCCCATCTATTTTTAAAGCCATTACCCTTTGTCCTATGACCACATGCATCTGCAAAAAGCCCCTCTCTAGCTTTCCTGCAACCCCCATTACGTACTGGAAGGATGCTCTAAGGTCTTCTCAGCTTCCAGAGCAGCATATGGAGGTCAATATAACCCCATAACAGAGGCGGCTCTTTCTGATTGCCATACATTACAAGGTTTCAACTCAAGATTTGTTTATTGTTATTACTACTATTATTAGATGGTTTTCCTTTATTGCTTTGTCACTTCTTTTCCATTGCAGTTTTATTCATTCATTTTCATTCACTTAAAAAAATAATAACTCCCTATGTAATCATTTACACTCCCATCTTCAATAATGAGTAAAGACGGCCTGCTCAAACTTTAGCATGACTTGGGATATCAGCACTGCTCAGGAACAAAAGGTATAGCTTAAGGTCTATTTCACTCCAGATCATAGCTCCATCCCTAGTTGGGGCCGAAGTCTGTTCACTGTGGAAGCAGCCAAAAACCTAAGTAGCCACCCAGAAAAGGAAGACTGGTTTCATTAGCAGGAAGGTTACATTAGCCCATCCTCTACCCTTCCCTTCACACAAGTTGTATGCTTCAAGAACTAGAGCCTCAACTTGAAAAAAGACCAAATGTCCTCAGTCCTCTGCAACTTTCTGCAAGAATTGAGGTCAATGCGCATCTCACATGGAGGCTATATGCCACCTCAACGAGTTCCCAGAATCCTGACAAAGTTCTTGACAAAGCAAAAGGAGAACAAATAGGCACAGCAATGGCTGCAGGGCCATATGCTGCCATATGCCATGTGCATTCACGGAATGATGCTTTTATTTTTTTTTTTAACAGAAAACCTATTCCTTGAAGTTGCAGTTCTCTCTATAAACCCCACATAAACCGTCTCACTGGTCCATGTGCATCGTGCAGTCCCTCTGCACAAGATGAGCCTCTACACAAGCTAGTGATAGCATCTCTATTGCTCCCACTGCCTGAAAATGTAGATTTTAACTTACAGAGGTTACTACTAAAATTATGCTATAAAGACAGGCATTATAGAGAATAAGTACTAACATATCTTTAAATGAAAACAGGAACCAAAACTTGTGCACTTTAAAACACTCCACATTTTAAGTAACAGTGACCACTACTGCTGACCACAGTTGGTGCTCACCTGGCCTCAGCACTCAGGGAGGGCAGCTAAATTTAATTACTGGGCAGGTGATGTAATTAAGAGGCAAATACAAAACAGTGGGTATCTGTTCATTTGGCATGAAAACATTACTGTGCTGCAATCAAAGTCAGGGCCAGGAAGATCTGCATGTGCCATAACAACCTCAGTAAAACACTGCAGCGAGGTCCTACCCTAAGTGCTGGAGTGAGACTTCAGGGGGAGCTGCAGGCAGGAGGAGCAAGCCTTTGCACTAATGATACCAAAGGGGTTATTCCCACATGTAAAGTCTCTGCAGAATGAGGCGCAGAGGTTAACTGGAAGCACAGCCCCAATTTTGCTTTTAATATCCTCTAGAATTATTACTATTCCCCTAGAATTGCAGAATCTGTTACAGCTATTGTAATGTTAAATAACGAGGTCCAGTAGAGCTATAGCAAATCATTTTAGTAGGACTTTTTCACAAATTCACATCTAAGAGACAATGGGAATGTGCCACTGAAAGTCCAAACAGGACAAGGTTCCGTTCCCAGACAAATCATTTTCTCACTGAATAACTGACATACACAAGCCAGCCACATAACCACTCTGCATTGAGTTGTGATTTCAGAATTAAACGCTCAGTAATTATTTCCTACTATATGTTTGGTAAATTTATTTAGGACAACTCATTAGGTGTCTCAGCAATTCAGAAATTACTAGGTAGTTAGAGCACATTTTTTTCTTCGTGAATACTAATTATTAGAAAATAGGGCAATTGTTCTAACACTTATTTTCATCATCTCTTTTTTTCCTGAGTTTAAAATATTGCAGTCATCTCCTTTCTCAAGCTGCCTTCAGTTCAACGCAGATTGTGTTTTTACATCGAAGAGATTTGGTTTAAAAAGAAAGTACTAATAACATATACATTTACTGCCAAAATACTACATCTTTTTCCGTAATGTTCAAATGAACATGCAAGACATAAGGTTTAGCCCAATATGCATTATGGGTATGCATTCACCCAGTGTTACACATGTAAAAAGGTCTACAGTTTAAAGATCTATGTAGAATAAAAAAGAAGCCCGAGATAGTGGCCAGTGAATACATTAGTTGTTCTGACCTCTTCCTTCTCACATTTTGACAGCTGTAATTTCTTGTTATAAATCACCATAAGCTCAGACGTTATTTTGCCTTTCCAGAACCTCAAATGCTAACTGGTCAAGAGAAAACTTAGATGTTTTTGTAGCAAAAAAGACAGGATAAATTACCTGAAGTACAAAGACAGACAAATTGTTTCACTAGTTAGCCCATCACTGTCTCTATTCCCTTGAGCATAAAAATGTGTTTACACATTAGTAGTAAGTTGCCAAAGGCATTGGGGCACTGGTCAAACTGCTCCAGCTATCTCACCTCTACTGGTGACAATTACATAAAACAGCAGAAAAGTACCAAAGGTACCCAGTCCCCTTCATAAGAACCATTCATTCACAGAATCACAGAACAGTTTGGGTTCAAGGGTCCTTAAAGCTCCTCCAGTTTCAACTGCCTGCCATGGGCAGGGACACCTTCCACTAGGCCAGGTTGCTCAAAGCTCCATCCAACACTTCCAGGGATGGGGCAGCCACAGCTTTTCTGGATGGCCTTGCCAGTGCCTCAACATCACCACAGTGAAAAACTTCCTTACATCTAATCCAGATTTCCCCTGTCAGTTTAAAGCCATTCCCCCTTCTCCTATCCCTACAGGCACTCGTAAAAAGTCCCTCTCCAGATTTCTTGTTGGTCCTTGGAAGGCTGCTCTAAGGTCTCCCTGGAGCTTTATCCTCTCCAGGCTGAACAACCCCAGCTCTCTCACCTGTTATTCAGCAAAGGAATGAAGCACACACCCACATCCATCCTCTTACTCAGCAAAGCACATCAGCTTCTTCTGATTGTTGCCCTGTAACCTAAATCCCTGCAAGCACCTGCACAAGGATTTGGGTGAGTTGTGTCTCATCACCACATTGATGGGAGTGACAACCTTTCCTGGGAAGCAGCAGTAAGTCCTGGTACAAGTACCTCCTGCGAGAGCCACTGGCTAATCGTGATTAAATCTCAGCTCCAGGGCAAAGTCTGACCAGGTCTCCCTTGGCACTAAGCCTTGGGGCATGCTGTCCCAAAGAAAGAAACAAGGATTGTCTCTGTCGCATCTCTAACCTGAAATTTTTGCAAGAGGAGGCTGCCAGAATCGGCAATGTGCCTATGGTATTCACAGCAGAACTGGATAGTGGCAGACATGAATATCTGCTCATCCTTTGTCTACCCCTCCCTCCAAGTTACTACTTTTATTTTGGGTTAAGGATTTTTCTCCCCCTCGAAAAAGGAATTTAAACTCAGATTTTCCCACACAAGGTAACACCCAAAGCATTTTTTCTGGAGTTCCAAGCAAAGTGAAAGGTGAGGATCACAGCCAGATAGATGGCTACAGGCTACAAAAATGTGTCCAAACCATGAAATTTGAACAATACACAAACTTTCAAAACTCTTCTTTTTTCAGCCACAGAAGAGCAAAGATCTGTCTGGGAATGTTCTGCTCTGTGTTCTAGTTCAATTGCTTGTAGTTAGATCAGTGACTGCATCAATCACTGAACACCTCTAATCTGAATTTTGCTTCAAAATGTGCAGCTGGTCCTTCTTTATCATGAAAGCTATTCATAAGACCCAGGAGAGAAAAAAGGTGCATTTTTCAGTGATAAAAGGCACCGAACTAAAGCTGCAACAGTACAGAGATACTGCTTCATTTTTTCTAATTACTTTGGCTCTTGAAAGTATTGAATGATCTTCCCAAGGCTCCGCGGAAGCTACTACTATTGGGTTTTATGACACCTGATAATAATACACTAGGTAATAAAATTGCACCTGTAATTCTAAATGAGCTCTCCTGGAAAGATGATGCTCTGCACCTGTCCCCAATAACAAGTTAGGAAGTCAAGAATGTTCCACAGTGTTCAGAAAAAATAAAGACAAATATTGCCCCCAAACTGAACTTAATCATGCTGCCAACTACACAGGCATCTGTGTTTACCATATGTGGTCTACCACAACATTTCCTCAGACATACAGCATAAAGTCTTCAGCCAGAAAGTCCTGAAATAATACTGTGTGTTTCTAAGTCACTCCCTAAGTCCCCAGTCTCTCTCCCTGCCTCTCTGCATTACTCTCACTCCAAGTGCAGTATCCTAGAGCAGAGATACATGCAGGGCACAGAAGCAGCAGGTCTTAAAATATGACAGGAGCTTTCCTATGCTGGCTGTGATGAAGTGTTCTTGCTAAAACGGGTGGACCACTGTGGGGTATTTTTTAAATCACACCTACATTTAGTTCCTTTTTACAGCAACATGGACACTTAACTTGGCCATCTGGAAGAGGATTAGCTCCCATCTTTCCTCTTATTTCCCTCTGTTCAAGTTAGAATCATAGTTCATCCCCATTTCTCTTTTGTCTTCATATAGTTTAGCTTTTTCTCTCCTTGATGCACTCGTATCACCACACTGCCTTTGTGAAAACCGGGCTGCCCTGTGCCAAGTGGTGCCTGCTCGCATCCTGTCCTGGAACTGCTCTCAAGTATGATGGATTTTACCTTTGAATAGAGGCCACCATCAGGGTTTTGGCACTTCTAAAAATCAGCATTTATTCTTTTACAGTACTGAAAATCAGTACCGAAAATCAGTACCTTATCATTGTCATGGGTTTAGGACTATTTGTGAAGTCAGGCATAGGAAACATCACACCAAAATCACACCATGGGACTTCAAAGGGGAAGGAATCATCTGGTGATAAGGCCATCATTTGCTTGGTTTGGGTTGGGTTTTTTTACAACAGCGTAAGTTGCCAACAGGTCACTAACAATGTTTCTGTAGCAAGGCTGAGATCATTACTACTGTTTTATTTGGCTCTGCAAGACTTCTGTAAGATTTTAGTCTTTGAAACTTTATAAAAAGCACACAGGGAAGTAACAAGAAAACATACCACTGCTTTAAAAATACTTCACACTAGCCTGTTCTGCCTGAATAAAGTAGCACAATTTTTTGCAGAAGAACACAAGGGCAGCCACACCTACCGTCTGACACAGGGGCCACTAAGAGAACATTCCTTCCTTTCAGTGTTCTCGTTGAAGATTTTTTTCTTTTGCTTTTCTCCATCCTTCTTGGATGCCCCATCCCTGGCAGTGTTCAAGGCCAGGCTAGACAGGGCTTTGAGCAATCGGGTCTAGTGGAAGGTGTCCCTGCCTATGGCAGGAGCCTTGGAACTAGACGGTCTTTAAGGTCCCTCCATCCCAAACCATTCTGATTCTATGACTGAAGGACATATACATGCAATGAGATGAGAGACTTCGCGCCAGGGCCAGAACAAGTGCGTGTTTTTAAAGTAACACACTTGTTATTACCTAGTTTACACTTGCCAAGATAGACTAAAAGTACAGTTTGAATGGAGAAACAGGCATGTGGAACATTTAAACATAGTATTTCAGCTGATTCCTTTAGGAAAAGAAAAAAATTGAGAGCTCATATGTAACAGGTAAGTTTATTTTCCTGGAGGACTGACTGTTCAGCAGCGCATGGACCTCTGATAATTATTCTTTTCAGTATGTGTGCTTTGACCCATGGTTTCTATTTCACAGTTTACCTGCATAAGAGACCTAAGTTTAGTAAACAGGATGTGAGTGCAGAAGTTCATGGCACAGAAACAAACTAGGTAGGGTGAGCCAGATTGCTGCTGTTTTCTAACTGCTTCCCTCACAATATGGTTTGCATGGAAGAGACTCACAGAATTAAGTTGCCAAGTGGCTGAGAGGCAACAATCAGAGCAATGACCCTTGCCACCACCTCCCTCCTTGTTATCTCTTTTGCACAACACATTTATGCTGACTAAGCATTACTGGAAAAGGTAAGAAGTGTCAAATGAAGGATCTCAGCAATTCTCCTCTTCCATGCATTAACTAAAATGATTTTTCTCAACATTACAAAAACCAGTACATCTCTCCTTGGGTTGCAAAGACATGGAAAAGACTTCAGTCCCCAAAGCAGGCATGTTCAAGGTAATAATCTTCAAAGTATTACAAATGTGACGAAAGAAGTGGAATTTTCCTCAAGACCTCATTGGCAAGAAGATCCTAGCCACCTGTCTGTTTTTGCTGCATGCTCCTAATTCAAACAGTTAAATTAAAGCACATGTATCTTTTTAAAGACTTATGATTACAGTGTCCCAATTTTCTTCTAGCGTGGCATCACCACTTCCCACACCATCAGATTTTATACAACCAAAATAACCCAGAATATTTTCTCCATATTTTTTAAACAGAAGTGGTTTAGAACATGCTGAACTGTCTCACAATTTGTCCCAAAGCTGATTTGGTAAAACCACACACAAACCAACGGTGATCAAGCAGATGGCTGGTTGGCTTGGCAATTTACTCACTACTTTGTAAGACACAAGCAAGTCCTGCAGGTCTGTGGGGTTCCAGGTATTCCAGCTCTGTACCAGCCCCTCCATCTCACAGCAGTCAAATCCCAAATAGCACATGCTTTGTAATCCTTTACTGAAGAAACCTGGTGGGCGGCCAAACTCCATTTATGACATAGAGGACTGCAGCTCTCTGCTGTGACAAGCTATATTTAGGTGGTAATGACTTCCTCTGAAGTCATCCATCCACTTTGCTTTTGCCTACCTCTCACAGGTTTTGCTAAGGGTCTCACCAGGGCACAAAAAACCCAAACAGACTTACATCTTCAATGCAATTATAGGAAAATTACTTTGTTTAAAATATTCACGCTGTGTACTGAACAGGAAAGAATTGTGACATGCTGTTACGGTATTGCTGAAATGAATTTCATGCTGCTTAATTTAAGCCAAGTAACTGATAGGGTTTGGGCTGAGGTTTAGTATGTTGTGTTGTACTGTGTTTTTAATTAGCTTCTTCCTTCCAAAAGCTTCCAAACTTGGAAGCTTAAAAAAAAGCTTTAAACACCAATAAATGAGGTTTACAAACACAGCATTTTACTTTTATTTTCTTTTTTACATTTTCCATTCTTTTTTTTTCTCATTTTTTTTCTTTTCAGGGAACCATCTTTCATCTCCTATGAATTTTTGTGCAACAAGGACCAAATTCTGAAATCACACAACTGCTGAACTCACAATAAGCTATTATGTACTGCTAGAAATATCTTCGGCAGAAAAAGCCTCAATTTCCTAAATACTGTGCACTCTGTAAATAGCAGCTCCTTTCCCCAAACCCTTGCAATCTAAAAACTCTACATGTGAAGAGCAAAATACAAGTGAAAGGGCATCTTGCTATCACCTACTGAGGTAATATCCGAGTGACACTTCACAGAACTTAATTGCTATAATCAGTCTGGGATTCCACGGAATTTCTAGGACCTTGGGGTTGTTACAGTCAGTACTTTGCTGCCCACTGGGTATATGGGACTTCACAGGGACAGGGCTGAAATTCCAGTGTGGCCAGTTACAGCTACTCTGGCCCATTCCCGCAGCTCCATGAGCACTGCTGAGGTACCTGGAGCACAGATACCCTAGATAAACTAGGGGTTTTATCACTACTACTTGAAATGTGGAAAAAAATCCCCACCGACAGTATTTGTTGAGTGTTACCACATCTGTTCTGATCTGAATATTAGCTCCCATGTTGAGGAGGTACTTGCTATTGTCACATATTCTCTGGCGCTTTGTGAAGAAGGAGCAACAAAAACACAGGCAAACAAACAACAGTTTATCTGGGGGAGATTAGAAGCAGGTACAAATACCAAAGATTTTGTATTTGGGATGTCACTGGCTACTCTCTCTACATATTCACTGTTAGGATAATTGAGAAGGTACTAGTTGTGCTAGGTAGAAATGAAAACCCCGGAACAGGGAACAGCCAAAACCTAAAGCTACCTCTAAACTCCAGACATTGTAAATATTTTTTTGCAGTACATAGTGTGATGTGAAGATATCTTCCCCAAATTTTTATGCTACCATGAGCTTATGACAACCTGTTTCAATTTTGCAGAGGCCAACACTATTTGACAAGCTTAGAAAGTTAAAAATTAAAAACTCAAAGGCAAAATCTTGGTTTTGTTTTTTTTTAAGAACTGCCTCCAGTATTATCTCAAAATGGGTCCTTAATTAAATGGCTTAAGAAAAACAATAGTGTAATATTCCTTCTTACTAGCATGTAATAAACATTCAAATCATGACAAAATCCTTTAGGAATTACTATCATACCCACAACCTCTTTGATTTGACAAAAGCAGTAACTGAGAAAGACTCTTGTGATTTCTTTCTGTGCAAAAAGCTCATTCTCCATCAAAATTCTCACATGCATCAGTAACACCAATCAGAAGAAAACAAGGCAACTTTAAGCACCTAGATATTGTTCTTTGCTGAATGACAGAGAAAAAAAGCCTTGTGAGGAGCAGAATCTGTCAAAAGCTTGAGAAGATTTAAACCCCTTATTTTGGTCTAAAGCTTTTGCCATTATTTTGGGATATTCTAGAAGAGGTACATCTACTAAAAAAGAAAAACAATCTGTCACTGCTGTCAAGGGTTCAGCTCATAGAATCATAGAACAGTTGTTGGAAAGGACCTTAAGATCATCTAGTTCCAACCCCCCCTGCCATGTGCTATAAGTCTGCCCTGAAATATAACCAAAAAGGCAGGGAATGGGTATGATGCCAGAGTGAAGTCAAACACTGGTCAAAGGTACAGCAGAAAGAAGAAAAGCATTCAAAAACCATCAACTAGAATATGAAAGTCAGAAGTAAGGAACTAAAAGTCCCTAAGACGGAAGATGGTTGCTTCCTTGCAACCACCTTTACATTGATATTATACCCATTCAGTTCCTGTTGGGTAGGTAAGCATCTCACTGAAGTCAAATGCAAAACCATTCACTGCAGTACTTCCAAAGAGAAAGATGACATTAAGGATGTAAACCAAAAGCCAGTCAGCTGAAGGTTAGGAACATCACAAATTCTTTCTCTGCCCTGGGCTAAACAAGGCAAAACCCCCCAAGCTCAATTCTTGAGCAGACAAACTCATGCTGGACAGACAAGCCCTCAACTTACGCTGCAGCTGTTATAATAAAATATTTCAATGTCATGATGTTGATCTAAACATATACATAAACAATACCCATATTTACCTCCTGTAACAGATGAGATGTGGGGATGGACATACACTCAGGCAATAACTTACAAATGCATTCATGGCACCCCTTGCATGAGACCAATCATCAAGACATTCCCACCCTCCAGAATAGTTCACTGCAAGTCCAAGTGCCCTGTGCTACTGGCAGTAAGGAAAGGTTGGTGTTAATATCATTCCAGCATCAACTAAATGTTTTGTATTTCGTTCTTTATGTGCATTTGTTGAGAGTTTTTCACGCCAGGAGCTTGCTCCCTGGAAGCTATAGAGTTGAACACTCTTCTGGTATCAGGTCTGAGTTTAGCCACAGTGGCTACTGTGTACATCCTACTTTGCACGGCACAAAACCTGTAGGAGATTTCAACTACTAAAGAGTTCTCCCCTAGTCTATTTTGTAAATCCTCGCGTCCCACTAGCTCCATGCAGAGGTCACAGCACTGCTGTACTCTGCTGTTAAACCAGCACTTCTTCCTGTGCCCAGCATCGCTCTCACCAGCTTGGAAGCAGGTGCGAAGGCTGTGGAGACAGCAAGCAGTGTGGAGGTGGAGGAAGGAGGCCTCATAATGCATTCCAGCAAACTCTTCTAACCTGCACAGAACTGACGAGCCCTCTGAGGAGCACAACCAGTCCTCCCTGCCAAAGGGACAAGCCAGCATAGCCCTGTCTTTGGAGAAACACGACCCAGCAGGAACTGGGGGTGGCAGAGGCTGCGTATGCCCCTGTTCTCCTGCAGCCTTACAGAAGCACAAGCACTAAGCATAGCACAGTCACCCCAGTCCCAGCTGCTGCAGGCTGTACTTTCATGTCTGCATGGAGGAGCTGAGCACTTCCACATGGAGTATCCACACTCACCATCCATCCCTAAGGGAAGATTTCTACCCAGCTCTACCAGCCATGAAGACTGAAAATGCCCTCTCCTTCACATACCTCCTCTCCAGAAACAGGGCCCAGGAGTCCTGGGCTACTCTTAAGTTCCTACTTCACTGCACATCTTCTCAGGGCATGCTATGGGCAAGGAACTGCGGAGTAAGCACACTGTCATCACAGGCACAGCCAGGACACAAGCTGTTTCTTGGCATTTCTAACTGTATCACTCTTGAGTTGCAGTCCTGCTGCCCTAACACAGCCCCTTCTGCATCTCCGTACAGCAGCTCTTAACGTCAAAGCTGAGAAAGAGCTGTGCAAGCAACACTACTGAAACATGAATAAATTACCAAATTAGTAAGAGATACCAGATAAGTGAGAGGGAAAAATGTGCTGAGCCTTAGGGAGGAGCAACTCCTCTTCCTCCCCAAGCAGCGACCCATGCGGTGCTGCTCAGGCAGCTTGGCCGCCTCCCTTCCATATCACAGGAGGACTGGTAACAGCAGCTGCTGGAAGAGAGAAAAAGAGAGGAGCTTGTTCCTCCTGGCAGCCAGAGCTCCTCTCCAGCAGAACCTCTCCCACCAGGCCCCGTGCAGCAGCACCGCTGCAATTCAGAGCAAAGGCAAAGAGGGACTGACTTGCTCTGGAAGAATGTAACGAAATAAAACTAACACCAAAAGCCTCAACCAACCAAACAACTGAAATGCTTCTGGGATCTCTAGGGACTGCAGCACGTACCCAGTCAGGCAGCCAGCCACTTGGGAAACCACTTCACTGATTTCCGCCCTGACATGGTTTGATGGGGCAAAAGCTGATGGCAGCAAAAGCTAATTTTCAGCTGCTGGGAAGCAGCTTTTTAGCTTTTTGGGGTTTTTTCTTTTAAATAATGCAGCAACTGCAGTTGGGTTAAGAGGCAATACAAATACAGCCAAAGGGAGGAATTGTTTAATGGCTGCAAGAAACAAGCACAAATGCAGACTTTCAAGCTACGCATGCCTGAAATACGTTAGTCTAGCTCCACTGAAACCTGGGCTCTCAGTCTGGTCCCATCCCTCAGTTCAGTTCTAGCTCAAAATTTCAGAGTTAATGAGCATATGTAATTTCTATTAGGCCAGACAGGTTTGGAAACGCTCAGCAAAACCAGCCTGAAAAGCAGCCTGGGATAACTTCGGACAGAGCTCTTCACAAATCAGTTTTCAGCGAAACAACACTGCAGTGTTTTTATTTATTTACATCATTGTTGTTTTCTGATGATGCAGACTAGGATTTCTTATCCTGTAAGAGATCAGAGCATCCAGAAAAAACTGTAGCCTGAGTTTATTAATTTGTTGTTGTTGTTGTTGAGGAATATAAAATATTCAATTTTTCAGAATAATTCAATTCGGATGCTAAAGAGATCTCATTTATCTTTTGTATATTAAATTCTTGCTTACGAAGAAAGACACAAAATACCTCTGTACAGTTACATTCCTCATATATCTTCCCACTTAGCAGCTATCACTTGCATGCAGAGAACCCAAATATGAAATCTTACAAACAGAAGCTTCCTCCTGCAGAGAACAAGAAGTCTATGAAAGTACGATGTTTTTGTGTGCTATTTCTTAGAGACAGATTTTAGGACTGAGCATATTACATATTAAAATGACTGTCACAATCATCCCTTAGATGACTCTGATTATGACTGTAGATATCATGACTGTAACTTTAAACTTGGTCAACTCCAGGGACACACTTGGCCTGATGTAGTCAAAGATCCAAGACGTTACAGTCTTAAAACACATAAAACCAATGCCTGAGGATCAAATTGAGTATTTTCAACCTGGAACTGTACACACTTTGTGTGTAATAATCTTTTCCTAGACCACTCTCAACTAGTAATATATTCAACAGTGCTCTCATCCTGAAACTGTTTTCTTCACTGGTATGCAAACTTTTTTGTCCCTGTCTCCCAAATGTATATTGTGCAGTCACTGGGAGGCATAACACCTCTTATGAAGCACAGCGCTCTACATGTGATGTACACTGAAATATATGTACCTTTGAAGCTGTCAATTGAACACTTCTCCCACGCTGGTACGGTTTTATCTGTAGAGTACATACAGCACCAGCCACAACTTCCTTTTCTCGAAAAAATAAAAACAAACCAGGACTGAAAAAAAGGCTTAGAAGGATCAAGAAAAATAACCAAACCCATGAAGGATGTGTTTGAACAGAGACCAAAGAAACAGGGAAACTGCTCTCAAGAGGAGGGGGACAGCGGTCCATCATTCAAAACCCTGTGTACAAATTCATAGAACCGCAGAATCACAGAACTTGTTTAACTTCATGAGGTTCACACCGGCCCATTTCTGAAGCCTGTCAGGGTCCCTCTGGATGGCATCCCTTCCCTCCAGTGCATTATCAGCAAACTCACTGAGGGTGCACTCGATCGCACTGCCCTGCCCAAGATAAGCCTATAGAGTAAAGGAATGAGCTGAGAGGTTAGTATGCAACAGCTGTTCTTTAATAGCAAGATGGAAAGGTTTTACAGTGAAATGGAAAGGTGCAAATATAAAATTTATAATAAAATTTAGAATAAGTCTAAGCTAACAAAAAGGAAACATTCATATGTCATACATTCAGAAGAAAGTAGCAGAGCTAAAAATTGAACAAGGTTTTTAAATATTATAACAGATAAAACATCTTCAGCATAGGTGTAGCAAGTGGCAACATAAGTACTAGAAATGACATTCAATGACAAGTTTCAAAGCCTAAGTCAACTTCCTGATTCCACTCAGCAAAGAAACTTCTACGTATCCACCACCACTCTATGAATTTTATATGTACAACAGGAAATACTCTAGCCTGCGACTCTTCTTCTTACACTCCCACTCATACTGTATGTTTACATACAGTAAACCTAATCTGTTAAAGGTAAATATTACTTAATGCATTCCTGAGATTTAGTCACTCTACGGTGCAAGACAATAGCTATTCAACAATGTAGCTGTAGGAAGCTCATTGTAGCAATGAACTTCCTAACACTACTCCTCAGGACAGTAAGTAAAATATAAGACAACTGTAATCATCACGAAAAAACATAAGGAGGCAAAGTATAATTCATTTCACTCAGACGCTTTTCCATCTGTCAATATCCTCTTAATTTTCTAGTAAGAGGTCAAAAAAAGCACGAAGTTGAGAAAATGAACATGAGCCGTCTTCAGTGCGCTTGCAGCCCAGAAGGCCAACCGTATCCTGGGCTGCATCAAAAAGAGCATGACCAACAGGTCGAAGGAGGTGATCCTGCCCCTCTACTCTGCTCTCGTGAGACCTCACTTGGAGTATTGTGTGCAGTTCTGGGGTCCTCAACATAAAAAGGACATGGAACTGTTGGAACAAGTCCAGAGGAGGGCCACAAGGGTGATCAGGGGACTGGACTTCCCGTATGAAGATAGGCTGAGAAAGTTGGGGCTGTTCAGTCTAGAGAAGAGAAGGCTGCATGGAGACCTCATAGCAGCCTTCCAGCATCTGAAGAGGGCCTATAGGGATGCTGGGGAGGGACTCTTCAATAGGGACTGTAGTGATAGGACAAGGGGTAACGGGTTAAAACTTAAATAGGGGAAATTTAGATTGGATATAAGGAGGAAATTCTTTCCTGTGAGGGTGGTGAGGCACTGGAATAGGTTTCCCAGGGAGGTTGTGAATGCTCCATCCCTGGTGGTGTTCAAGGCCAGGTTGGATGAAGCCTTGGGTGACATGGTTTAGTGTGAGGTGTCCCTGCCCATGGCAGGGGGGTTGGAACTAGATGATCTTAAGGTCCTTTCCAACCCTAACTATTCTTATATATTCCTTTTTTATCCTTATAATATTCCTTTTTATCCTTATAATATTCCTTTTTTATGGTGTACAAAAAGGTCTTGACAACATTTTAACTAGAACAAGCGCTACAACACGGATAAAGGTACATCTCATACCTTATCAGAAACCTTGCAAACAAATACACTTTGAAATAATCTTGCCCACTCTTTTTTGAACAAACACTTCAGCAAGTACACATTATTTATAACTTTGTGTCAGTAAGCTAATTCTGCTTAAAGAACAAGAGCTCCTGTGAGCTGGGAAACTGCCGTTGTCCCAGACCCACAAGGAGTTATAGGAACTTCCCCCCCCCCCGAAAAAAATAAATAATTCTGAGATGAACAGTTTGTCAAGACATCTGGAGGGTAAAGAGACTACCACACACTGGGCTCCTTTGGCGCTGACGTACAGCAGCTAGTGTTTGTTTGCTTCTGGTTAGGTCAGACTGTCTTTCATTAGCCCAAAAGGTAGTCCAGGCTGGCCAACAGGCCTGAGAGACAAGTTAGGAACACATCATGTCCTAACGCCAGGTCTTTGCAGTCTTTGACTGGAAATCCTGAAATACTGTACTGTCATAGAGTGACAGCATGCATGTCATTCAGCTGGACAAAAGAGAGATCATCACTTATAAGCAGACTTGCTCATTCTGGAATTCAAACATAGAAACTGTGATGGAGAGGCCTTTTTCCCCAGGGCATGTGCAAAGATGGGCATCCCCATTCTCAAAGGCTGAACTGGAACACCACAGGAGAGGGTCTGACCCTCCATGTATCAGTCCCAGTGCTAGACTCAACAGAGCAGCTGACACCTCAGCAAGGTGAGGTAAGTGCATGCACAACAGCAGCACACACAGGTTTCTGTTCATCAGCAGGGAGAGTGCACCAGGAGGTAGCAGGAAGCAGTACAATTTATTCTAGGTGCAGCACTAGCATTTAAATCACACCTGATGCTGCAGACCATGCTTATGCTGGTAGCTTGGTTGTGTTCGCACACTGGACAAACCTTTCATGAATCTACCTTGAGCCAAGAGCAAGGACTGCCTTGGTGGCAGGATGAGTACAATCACAGCCTGCTGAATCACAGGTACTTCCTTTTCTAGCTTGGTGTCACCTGGAGAGGCATTTCTGTGGTATCTGTCATTCCTGGAGTGCAGCAGGTTTATTCACAAGCGTTCATGATGCCATTTGGACAGTGCCTTCAGTGCCAGGAGCTGCTGTTAGATCTCATGCAGAAACAGCCTTTGCTGACACAGACAGGACTAGCTGCCACTGGATTTTTTTCCTTGGTGATGTTTTCTCTGCATTAGTCATAACTGAAACTTCTCTGCCCAAGAATGATGCTGGGGCTTGTTTTGTCAGAACCTGATGAGATCACCACTAATTGTTCAGGAAAATAAAAATTTACCATGGTATCTCATAACCTATATATCTTAGCAGAGACTGATTGTTTGTCAGAATATATCGTTTCCCAGGCAAGAGAGATCTGTTTTTCAGGGGATACACCAAGCATAGAAGGAACATGGCTTAAAAAAAGTTGTCACAAAATCCCACGGAAAGGAGAAGTCTGTAAAGCAGAATAGGGGGTGTAACCATTAGAAACATTGTTTTATTCACAGGGTTCTTACAATAAGAGATTAAAAGATTAAAGGTTCTGAGAAAGTCAAGTTTGAACAGGCCAGAGGTTTTCAGGTTGTACCTGACTCTGTGAGCAAGAAGGAGGAACAGGGAGGATGCCTTGGCCATCTCACCCCATAGACCATCCCATGGGGGTGAGAGGTGCAAAGGGCTCATTTAAGGTCAAAATGAACACAACTACTGGAAAAAAAAATCCTCCAGCGTCATACACACCAAGAGCACCCAGCACAGCATTTACAGCAACACATTTTCAAAGAAAACATGGCATTTATGATAATGTAATCACTGAGTGTGATGCCGCTGTACCAAGGACAAAAAGCCCACTGGAGAAAGCAGAAAGCACAAATGAGCTGAGCAGTGAGAGTTGATTTCCAGGGAAATGTCCCAGCAAGGGTAAAAAAAACCAAGACAGGACTCAGAGAAAATGTATTTGGTATAAGCAGAATTCTCTCAAAATAGAAAGGCTTGTGAAGTTTTATATGAAGTGTTAGCAGCTCGTTCAAACACGCACTTCACCACTTCAGTACTTAGCAAGATGATAGGGAGTATTTTTTCCTCATGATTTCTTCCATGTTGCTGTAATCAAATCACTGCCAGGCTGCATCCCCCATGCCAGTGAAACAGCACAATCAAATAGCTCCATCTCTGTAACTTATATAGCCCTTGTACTACATTTTTAGGAAAAAAACCCAAACAAACAAATACAAAACCAACCACAAAACATAACAGCAGCCTCTTTTCCCCCTCCCCCAGGACTTTCCTGCTTTTCTATGCCCTTGTGAAAACTAAAATCCCCACAGCCCTGAGGACCAGAGTAGACCCTATAGCCCAACACCGCTCCTTCTGAGCCCTTTCCTCAAAACACTTAGAACTCTTTCTGACAAGGCTACCTTTAGAGAGAAACAATGCAGATCTACATCCTGAGCTGTGTATGTGCATAATCAGGTACCATTGGCTTCTTCTCGCTCTCTGTGCTGGGTGGAAAAGCTTGCTCATTCTGAGCATGCAGGTAATCCTCCAAATCAAAAACTGAGTTTACCTGATCAGCACCTCCTTGGGGTAGGCAAAGATAGATACGTGTGCACAAGAAAGAGTTAACAGAACTTGTAGTTGGGCAGAAATCCTCCCCTTCTTGCCTCCCACTCTGCTCTAAAAGTCCTCCTTCAATTTTCAAAGAGCAGTAGAACAGCTGAGGTTGGAAGGGACCTCCTGAGCCCAGCCTCCCATATATAATATGTATATACACATATGTATGTGTATATATAGACACAAACCCATCATCTGTTCAAAGAGAGTATATTAGGAACAGAGCCAAGTTAAAGAAAGCCAGAACCTTAGAGGAAGGGAAGGTAATGAAAGATGCAGAAGCAAGGAGGAGGAGAAAGAGGCCCAGAAGTTATTCACATGCGCTAAAACTACACTGCCTACCTGTGCTTACCTCCTACTCTAGTCCACCCAGCTATCCACAACTCTTCTCACTGCTCTCTTGTGACTTTTTCCAGTGGAAAAATCCCTTCTGATGCACAGTAACAGAGAAAGATGGGCACAATCCAGTGCTCCAGCACAGGAGCCAGTAAGCTTTAATGGGGCAAGGGAGCTCCAATCCAGACCTTCTTTTCTTTGGTTTATGACAGAAACAGTTAAAAGTTCCCTCTAAGCCATGCTCCCAAATAGTTTCATACATAGGTGATGCTACATGAGGAATGACCATCAGGCAGCTAAATTCATTTGGCATGCATGCACAGGCCCATGACCTGAAAGATGTCATGAGTGAAGAGAACCAAGATGCCCATGAGTGATGGACCTCTCCTTCTGAAAGAGGAAAACTACCAGAGCAAAGACAGACTGTGCCTATTAACAGGCTGTCAACCTTGTCCTTGTGCTCCACGCAGAAGCACAAAGATATTGCACCTGAATGTACTTACACGTTGAAGGCACAGAAAGAAGGAACGAACATAGTAAAACAAGACACTCAAGAAGTGAAAACAGTTCACTGCTGGCATGAAAATCAGCAGCGAAGCACTGTAGAAAAAGACAAACCAGGATGTGACAGAATTTTGCAAGCAAATCTTGACACCACCTGAGATTCCTACAGAACTCAGCATTCAGCCAGCTAAATGACATTCTGAAATTAATTACTAGATTCCAAATGACCATGAACAGCTGTCAGGCTTGTCCTGTTCATAAAGTAATTTGCATTAGTCTAATTTGCTGAGTTTTAAAACCATGCTGTACCATCTCTGTAAATGCTTACTTAATGGAAAAACATCTAACGGCTCAGCATCTCACAAACAGAACATGTTTTAGAGAGATAGGAAAGCAAGCCATGACACCAGCAAATCCTAGGTTAAGCTTCTCCCCTTGTTACTTATCATGCCTCTGATGTGTTCCTTCAGTGCCAAGAGCCACATCCCTCCCTCAGATGCTCTTGAGTGGCTTTTGCGGCATCTTCTTAAGCAGTGGGCAATTTTTAATGCGTTCTGCAATCCAGAATCAGCACATTTGTGAGAAAACCTTCTCATTTTGGCTGCATTCCATGGTCATTCAAGGGTTCACCAGAAGGAATCCAAAAGCAGGAGTAAAGTCATAGTTAATTATACACCTTAGTCTTCATAGGAACAAACAATATTACTAAACACACACTATCCCAATCAGACAAGCTCTTACTTGCAGTTGAAGCTGAAAACATACAGAGTTAACTATTCCTTGTTATGTTTCTTTTGTTTAGATGACTTGAAGCTTTTTTTTTTTTTTGCATTTTAATATATTTTTGTTGAAAAAAGCACTTCTATGGAAACAGCAGGCAGTAATTTATAAAAGTTATTTATGATTCTTACTGAAAGTTTTATTTGACTACCATACTATCAAATCAAAACATTGCCTTTCACAAACCGAAGATGTGAGTCAGATAGAAAACCATTTTTATGTGGGCACAAAAGATTGGACATGGTAAGAATAGCTGATGTTGTAGGAATGCACGGACTTTGGGAATTTTAGTAGGAAAAACCTAAGGAAAAACACCCAAGCAAACCCCAAAACAGAAAACAAGCTAACTTTCCAACAGCCCTTTATATAAAAGAAAAATGTTAGGCAGATGATGACTCATTAGCTGAAGCATTCTATTAAGAACTAATGGAAATGAAAACAGATTTGGAACTCTCAAAAACACACAAATGCTTTGACTGTGCAAAAGCCAAATCTCAATGAGAATTCAGAAGACATAATGAGCAGAGGATAATCTCTCTTTATCAGAAATTACTGACTGTGTTCCCAGTCAAGACAGACTTCAGTGCACACTTGAAACTACAAATCCTACATAAGCAAACAGCAACTAGATAACTGGTAGCAATTAGGCAAATTATCCTGGAATGACTAGGTCCTGACATTACTCATCCTTTTTGGATTAAACATCAGAAAACTTAACTAATTGAAATGGAAAAACAACAGCTATGCGTGACAAGAAGCCCAATGTCATCAACAAACCAACAGCACTGCAAACACCGTCCTCTCGGTTCACATATGCATCTAAGGTCTCTCTGAGGAGTAACAGAAAGAAAATCCAATTGCCTCCTACTATCACCCCTACAACAGAGGTCTTACGAGACCACCCACACACTGTTTTATGAAAGCAGACCTCCCAAAGAAGGACAGCATCAGCAGTCTTCATCTCACTTCCCTTCATGTCACCCATCACGAGGAAAGCTCAACATCTCACAGGCAGTCTGTACGGCTGGGTACTCAGCACACTGCTGGCAGTCTTACCCCACAATTAATTTTACCTATAAACCAAGCAAAAATTTTCCAAGTATGAAAACTCTTGGAAGAGAGTGTAAGCAAGTGCCTATGACAGCAGCACCCATGTATGAGCCCTGCAGGCACCACCCCTTCCCAGGACAGCCTGTCTGGCACCGCACCTTTGAGAGGAGCACGAAACCAGAATACACCAGCTGCGGCTTCAAACATACTTGCTGTGTAAACAGTGGCTGATGTTTTGGGCAGCAACTTCTGCATCTACCAGCACTTACCACAAGAAATACTGAGGAACAGTTTACAAGTAAACAGAATGTAAAGCACAAGTCTTAAAAATTACACTAACTGGAAGAGCTTAGTAGAATAATCACCAGAGACAGGATGAAAAATACTTCTAAAGACACATTCTGTTTATTTCTTATTCTCAACCTACAACTACTACGAAGATGTATAGAGCAAGCAAAGACCACCTTTCTTTCTCCTTTAAAGATCAGATGCACACCATACATAAATCAGTATTTGAACATGCACTTCCCTATCAAGGTTTGCTTTATTATAATCACATTTTTCTACTTGAGCAGCACCCAAAGATCTCATCTCGGCTGCCATGAGAAAAAGTGTGCACTACAACAACAGAAGGAGTGACTGGTATGAGCAGTAATGTCACCAAACCGGAGTGAGGGAAGGGAGTACACAGTCCTCAAAATGTTGATACTGATCATTTGCGTGGTGAATGAAATAAGTTTTCTTACTATTCCCGTCACCTCTTTCCTAAAAATTCTCAGCAATGCTCTCTCAAGAATTGTACACAGTAACTGGAGACAAAACCTACAAGTCAGCATGTTTTTTTACACACACATCACACCAGGCTTTTGTAGAGTGGAAGGAATGGCCTCTGCTATTGCCCTGTGTCACAGTAGGCTCCTCTCTGGCTCCTCACATACACATCATCAAGTTGTGTTACTACCACAATCTGTACCACTGAGTAACAGTACACTGGACTCCAAGCAGAGTTTGCCACCCTCATGTATGACCTAAAGCCATTAACACTGCAGATGAAATTCAAACTTAGCACCACAAAGATTGCCAGTATGATAACACCATGTGCTGTAATGATACGCTATATATTGCATCACCAGCCACAATTTCCCAACTCCCTGATACAGCCCTGATGTGCCCATGTAGAAACTGGCTACAGAGTCTAAGCAGGCTTATGCACATACAGTCCTCCTTGCTGTCCTTTTTACAGTGAACTCTGAACATGAGCCACCAAGGTCAGTCTCACTGGTGTTTAGCTCCTATAAACATCAAAGGACTTTCAGAATCTAAAATACTTTTGTGGATCTGGGCATGAATCTAATTCTTCAAAAGTGTTTATCTAATTCTTGGTGATAAAGAATTTGAACTTGTATAGTACCTTTCACTGAAGCACATCATCCTGGCTTACAAACCAGTAAGGTCCTGCTTCTCTGGTGTACTGAGAGCCCCCTCTAGCATCAGCAGTAGGAGGCAGGCTGCAGGGATGAGAAGAGCCTTAGGGAAACCAGGGCAGGGTTAAATGCAGGCCAAATGGCTAAGAGAAGTCTAGAAAAGAAGGTGCATGTACAGCTTAGGAGAAGGAGACTGCTGGAGAAAAAGCAAATAGGTAAAAGCAGTTAACAAAAAGACCTACTACAACAGAGAGGTAAGAAAAGACCACCTTTATTCCTCCTTTAGAGATCACAGAGGTGCCACACAGAAATCCAAGAAATATTTAAATATTAATCTCTCGACCAAAACGACAGACAGAAGATGAAGGCACAAATTAAATGCTATTTAAATATCTTGAACACAAGGAGGAAGAAGATGAGCAAAATGGGAAACACCGGCATTAATAAGCAGAAAGGCATGCTGCGCGGGTGCTGCAGGCTGTCACCAGTGACTGCTGAGCAGTGACACTGCACCCTCACTTCCATGCAGACACCACCAGGGCTGTGCAATAGTGGCTTCTTGCCTAGTTGGCTCCCCAGCCCTGCTCACAGCAGGCCCTTGCTGACCCCATGCCAGGCCACCCCTCACTCTTGCTCAGCTCTGCTGCCTGACACAACCAAGCTGAACTTTGAAGCACCTATCCAAAGGCAGCTGTTCCCAACAGCCCAGATAACCAATTCAAGTACAGAAGATAAAGCCTCTCACATGCTGACAAGCATTAAACTTACACCTTGTGAGAAGTGAGGACAGCCATTTCACATGCTCAGTTGCTGCTCTGAAATGAGTGCTTTAGAGGTATAAATATAAACAATCTAATAGGGACGGTTCTGATAGTTTTGTAGATGTGAAAAGGGTGACACTTGCCACAAGTATCATTCCCAATCATGGCTGAGAAGGACCTTGCATTAGAAGTATTTGTTGTTAACTCCTGGGGATAATTTTTCAACAAAATGCAGCTTTAATGGAAAAAGTAATTTTACAGAAAATGCAGTTTCTTATGGGAAGGTTTCATGGAAGTTTGTTTCTGAAAATGATGGCATCTTCACTGAAACCATAGTGCACTGGGAAATTTTGGACTGACATACGGAACAGCATTAAGATCCTCCCCTGGCATAAACAGACACACACTTATTAGATCCCAACCATGTAGGTAAATTGGTATTACTTGTTTACCCAACAGACCTCAATGTCTTAAGCCTCCTGTGCTAAAGAGATTTTATGGCCTCTTATTATCAAGAATGTAAAACATACTTCCCAATAGGGCAAACAAGTTTTCATTCCCAAAAGGATGACCCTGTTTAGAACCAAAGCACTAAAAAAACCCTCCCCAAATCCCCCAGCCACAGGGCAGGGCAACAAGCAAGACAAAAATCTTCATTGGGAAGATGTTTCTCTCTACAGTCTTCCATCACCTGCAAGCCGGCACCTTCTGTGTTCACTACAAGGGTGCCTGTGCCTGCAAAAGTTGTTTTCTTCCATATCTCTGAACCTCTTTTCTTCAACATGGCAATTACTTTTCATCTACAATCACTGGTAGTGTTTTTCAGCTTCAACAGTGTAATTTTCTTCCTCCAAAAAGCCTCACACTACCTAGTGCCTCATCTACTTCATTAATCATCACAGCTGGTAATGGATCATAATACCCATGCACACACTCATTTCTTTACATATACATAGATCAAAACATGTATTTTTGCATACATTTGGTATAAATGCACACATACAAACCCAGTATAATAGCAGCCTCTATTACAAAAATCATCTATATGTATATCTTCATCGTTAAATGTCATGCTTGTTCTCGGTTTTAACAGGAAAAATCTCACCTGCACACTTCTAGGGTATTCTGTGATCAGTTAATCTGTACATTATCTATCAGAAGAGATTAGGTATAAACACAGTACATACCTCAGCTTCCCTATCTTTAAATGTTGTGATTTCATACTACCTTTCCAAAAGTAAGCATGTTTACTCTGTGTGCCATACACTGACCTTTTCCTTCAAAACAAACTCAAATTTGGTATGTACACATAGGATTTACAATGGGTACAGGTTTAAAACACTTCACATGGATATTTGCAGTCACTGTTCCATTCAGCTGACTTCTAACTGTAATACCACCTAGGTTAGCTTAAAGCAGTTCAGAGACACTCAGTAACACACATCTATTTCAGTTCAGTGGAGGCTGCCAGGGGTTAACCCTTCATCACAACTGCTGCTCTCCTCCCTGCTTTCATCGATAAGAAGACATTCATGGCGTTAACCTCAGCCTGCTACCCAGTCTCTTTACGCTGCAAGAATGGAGGGTGAATGGATTTTCATTTTGGCCCTATCATGATAGCTAGGCACAGCTTTATAAGATGTTACTGTACTAGAATGACTTTTTTTGATATAGTTTATTTTATGCTAGAAGCACTGCAAATAGCACAAATCCTCAATCACCTTTCCCTGTGGTTCAGGTAAGGAACAAGCACAGAGTACACAAGCTTGTAGTTCCTTCAGTTCACTAGCTGCACGACATCTGGGTTAAGCCTTCCAGGTCCTAAACCCCAGAACAATACAGAGGCCTTTTCTTTAATCTTCACAACTCACAGTTACTTTCCCTTAACCACAGGGAACGAGTATTCTAGCCTTGATTTGTTTTTCACTGTATTATTTCTATTATGTTGGCTCTCTTTGGCTTTAAAGTAATACTCATGTGACCCATCACACTACCTGTTTGCCAGAATATTGTCTCAGCAGGCATACTCAATTCATGAGTCAGAATCCAAAATAATAATAAGGTGTAATGTTTTAAGCAAATGATTCAGGAGCATAAAGTGAACACACTTGGGGAATTTTACCTACTTTGTGTCTGAGGCTTTGGGTTCACAGCCTCTAGCTCTTCCATATGACTATGGGATCTAGACTGCTTTTAGGGTTTGATGGTTTGGGGTTTGTTTTATTTTTTGTTAATGAAAGCTGAGATTCTCACATATTCCCACAGTTCTGGAAGTTAGAGCTAGTAAAAACTATCTCAAGTAATGAGAGATTGTAAAATTACAAGAGCTGTAAACAGCATTATCATGAACTAGTTAAGAGGGTGTTAAGGAACCTGGAAATTACTTCTTCATCCCAGCCCTTCAAAGCGGACAGCTAAAGACCTAGGCCTTCTCTTTGTTACTAACATGATTCTTACAGTACAAACCCTAACACAGATGTTTGTTTAACGGGAAGGTTTCTGCTCTCCTGCTGTCATTAAAACTGTTTTTCCCAAATAATCTTGAAAGAAATCAGTGGGTTTCACTGAAACACATGGAGTTAAGCATTTCAGAAGCACCCTTGAATCCCACTAGACATTTACCTGCATTTTCTAGTAAACTTTAAAATCTGGCTTGTACAGATAAAACATTTCTTCTACAACAACCACTACACAGCAAGTTAGCCTTCTTAGCCATGCTACTATACTTCTAAGCTGTCTTTTTAAAAGCTTATTTATACTCCACTGAAAGACCAGCAGAAGACAGCTTCAGGACTGTGAACAGTTCCCAAGAATTCACGCTTTGCCTTGCAAATACCTGGTTTACATACAGAAAGATCCAGCTTGATCCTAAAGCACATCCCTAAAGGAACCAACACGCTCATATGCACTTGGCACAGCAGCGTGTAAGCAGCAGCAAGAGAAAACACAAAACAAATTAAAATACATATGCAAAAAGGGCAGGAATTTCTAAATTGACCCAAAGCAGCACAGTTTTGAAATAAGTCAAACACGTAGTACTGAAGGATTAAAAAACAGGGATTCCTCTCAGCACGGTGCACTGCATTAATTCAATTCTGCAGAGTTGTGATTCCTCTCCCTCCAAAATCAACGGATGCCAAAACAAGTTGCTAGTACGTGAGGCAACACATTGAAAGATTACAGTTCCCAGTCCCAGACTGGCATGACCTTATTGTTAGGCAAGGAAAAAAAGCCTCATCTGAAGAGACATGGGAGCTTGTCCATCCTGCTGGGGACACCGTATCATACAATACATACGTCTGCACTGACGCACGCTATTTTATGTTATAATCTGTGTATTTTACGAGCTGGCCACAACACCTTATGTAACAGACCCCTGTTTAATATGGAACAGCATGTTCCTCGCCGCGGCAATCCCAGCAGTTTCCCTTGCCCCGAGCAATTCTGCCCCGCCGGGCTCCTGCTCAGCTACCGCTGGACAGAAAGGCCACTCGGGCAACCGCCGCCAGCCGTTCTTACTTGGGGCGTCGCGCCCCGACCGCTGTAACGGGGCCTCCACGCTGCAAAAGAACCATTTTGTGAGGCATGTCAAAGGCTCCCCAGCGAGGCTGTTCAGGCTGGAACGGGGAGGGGGGGGGGGGGGAGATGGTGGGGAAATGATTTCTCAACGAGCGACGCCAGCCTGTCCCGGCTTCTTTTGGGCGACACAGGCACTGCCGCGCCGGTGGTGCCTCGGAGGCTCCGCCGCTTCGTGACTCCACTCGGAAGGCGCCCGGGGTGACCGGCCGTCCAGGACCCGCACGATGCAGATGGCAGCCGAGCAACTTCGGCTGCTGTTGTGCCGCACACGCACCGAGCGCGGGGTTCATCACCGGCTCTCTCCGCAGCTCTTACAAACCTCCCTCCGCGGAGCAGGAGCCGGCGCTGTCCGTGGCTGCGGAAGCGCAACCACGGTGACCGGCAACAAGCTCCCCCAGGACCCCGAAACACGGCTGCACCCCCACAAATTACGTAACAGAGGAGCATTTCGGGCGGCTCCGACCGGCACCTCCGGTTGCAAAGCCGGGAGGGGGGTGTGTGGGTCTGCCCCCTCGAGATCCCCGCCCCGGCGGCGGCACTCACCGCCTCCGAGTCTTCAAATCCATGCAGGTACAAATTGTCGTACATGGAGGTCCGCTAAACACCGGGCGCCTCCCTGGGTGCAGAACCGGCGCTGCGAGGCGCCGCGGGGGGTGCCGAGCGGCAGAGGCCTGTGCGGCGGCGGGGCCGAGCCTGCCCTCTCAGCGCTGCGGACACCCCAGCCGCGCGGCGCCGCCTCCCGCGCCCACCGCCGCTGCAGGTGCCCCTGCCGGCGCCACGCCACCCCGCAGCCCCCCCACCGCCTTCCCGCCCGACGCAACCCTCTCCCCGCGCTGCCGCGCACCATTGGCTGCGACGTGCCACCGCCGCGCCACCATTGGCTGCGACGCGCCTCTGCGGCCGCCGCGCGGGGCTGCCCCCTGCCGGCTCCCTCACGGTGTTGAGAAACTATCTGCGGAGCTGGGCTACCTGCTCCAAGGCCGCCCGCGCAGGAGCCGCGGGGGACGCAAATAACGGCGGCATGTTTTCCTTTTCTTTTCCTTCCCTCCCTTCTTGTTTCCCTCCTTTTTTTCCTTCCTTCTTTCCAACTCTCGCTCCACCACGAGGTGCTGTTCTCACCCACAGAACAGAAGCTCATTTTTGAGGAGAAACCCCCACACCACCCTTCCCCATCCCCAAGGTCTGGAAACGAACAAACGAAAGACTGAAAATGAAAAGACTGTAAGTTTGAACCTTATTTACAACTAAATTAAAAAGCAAATTTCTAAAATGCAACCTACTCAAGCTTTAAGACTGAGGTTTCTGGTTCCACACACGTATGCTGTACCTCACAGTACACAGCGCTGACAGACAGGCAAACCTCGTTCCACAGGTGGAGAAACCACGTCCAGAGAAGCTGACTAACAGAGACAGTCACACAGTGAGGAAACTGCAAAGCTGGCCCTCCGTGCCTATGTCTCCTGACTTCCTATCTTATACACTTAAGCACTGAATGTTTCTCCTTGCAGTAAGCAAGTATAACACTAGAGAATAGACCTACATGATAAAAAAGTAAATAAATAATAGAGAATTATAGAGAAATATTTTACGATTTACTTTCCATTTTAAATCTCATCTTCAGTGCAATCTGACACAGCATCTCAGTGATCACAAACACTTCTATTTGTCTTTTCCACTTCCTTCATCTACTATTCCTTCCAAAGGCTTAATTTAGTTCTGCGAAGTTACCACTAGTCACTTGGGAAGCATTCAACAGACGTGTATAACAAAGCCAAAGGTGTTATTCTCCCCATAGTCACAATTTCTTACAAATTTAAACAAAGATTCACAAAGCTGTGGTCTTATTCCCAGTTTACTACTTCTATGCTGTCAATGAATTCTTTTCTTCTATCCATATAACCTCCTGGCTTGCAAGAGTTTATGTAACTACATATAGAGGAAGCACAGTCCCACTGATGAACAAGAGACCTGCTGGTGAAGGGAGGCGATTCTGCCCTTCTGCTCCATTCTTGTGAGACTCCACTTGCAGTGCTGTGTCCAGCTCTTGAGCCCCCAGCATAAGAAGGACATGCAACTGTTGGAACAAGTCCAGAGGAAGCCACAGAGATGCTCAGGAAGGGCAGGAGCACCTCTCCTGTGGTTATAGGCTGAGAGAGCTGGGCTTTTTCAGCCTGGAGAAGAGAAAGCTCCAGGGAGACCTGAGAGCAGCTTCCAGTGCCCAAAGGGGCTGGAAAGGGGCCTTTTACAAGGGCAAGTAAGGATAGGATAAGGGGCAATGGCTTTAAACAGACAGAGGGGAGATTTACATTAGACATTAGGAAGTTCTTCCCTGTGAGGGTGGTGAGGCACTGGCACAGGTTGCCCAGAAAAGCTGTGGCTGCCCCAGCCCTGGCAGTGCTCAAGGCCAGGCTGGACAGGGCTTGGAGCAACCTGGTTTAGTGGAAGGTGTCCCTGCCTGTGGCAGGGTGATTGGAACTGTATGATCTTTAAGGACCCTTCCAACCCAAACCATCCTGTGATTCAATGAAAGTTCAGGTCAATGTTTTTCAGTGTTGAAGTGTTTTGGTTGGTTCTGTTTTTCAGAACTGAGTACTCAGACTATGAGATCTTCCAAGGAACAGCAAGATTGTCTCTGGCCCTATGCAGTGAGCTCACTGCCAATGTTAAACCAACAAACAAAACGTAACAGGTAGTTAATGAACCTCTGATGGCTTTCAAGTAGTCTGTTTCAAACAGGACAGCACTTCTGTCAAACTGGTCCTCGTAGAACAGTTGTTTAGATGACAGAAACTATTTCTATGATTGACACTAACTTGCTCCTTCCTGGCCACCTCCACCAAGTGTGGAACAGCCGCAGAGACTGAGCAGCAGTTCCTTCTCCGGAGGGTTATCTTTCCAGTTATTACAGGGCTGGAGGACACAGCCAGCACGATTTTGGGAACATCGTGATGGTTTGAGAAGATGGTTCAGATGAAGGAGATTTCAGTTTCTAAGGTTGTCTTTAAACTCTCTATACGTGAGTCAATGGATTCATTTTTAGGGCCTGTGTTACGGAGCAGTTCCCCTCCCCAGCTTGAAGATCCGTGATGTTACAAATTTAAAGAAATAAACACATTGTTGGTGGGAGACTATTAAAATTTAAAAAGAAGGAATTTCTAAGTGCGACATCAGAATCATTTGTTGATTAAAAATAAAAAAAAAAGGCATGAAATTGCAAGAAATAAAAAAAAAAAGTGACTGAACCTCACATAAATTTGTAATGAAATAATTTAATTCACAAGTCAGGGGTATCACTATTTGATTTCCAGTACTTCCGTTTTACACTGTCCTTAAACCTGGAGGTTATTAAAAATACGTATTTAATGACTCAACTTGAAAGGCTCCTAAAAGTTGCTATAAAAATATACACAGCTCATTACACAGGGATTGTACTTGAAAAAGATAGAAATGTAAGGGACAGTCACACAACCCTAAAATGCAGTGCTCGGGGTGGTCAGTATGGCAGTGCTGCCTCCCAACACCTCCGCAGGGCCACCAGCACTGGGTCCTGTCCTCCTTCCTGACCACCAGCGACGTGGGGAGACCTGAAGTGCATCCCCCTGCAACAGAGCTAACCTCTGTCAGCCGAAACTTACACATCCAGTGCTCATTTTCATGATCTAAGTTGAAGAAAATTATTAGAAGAGCCAAAAAATATCCAGGAGCCCCTGTAATTTTCAGTTGTTTTCCCCAGCCATGCACCTAAAATGCAAATATACAAATACCTGTAAAATTTTGAGGAACTCTAAATCAAAGACTATTTCAAATGTTATGAAGTAATTTATCCAGGAAACATGCAACAGAAACCAACAGAGGTAGCACACCAAAGCGAGAGAGGAAGACATCCAGCTCTCTGGAAATTGTCTGAAAAATAATCAGGCTCCCAAAATATACTGAAGGAACAGGAGACTTGGATGCAGCTCAGAAACATGGAGTACAGAAGGTTTGGTAGGGGAGGATATACAGATGAAAGAAAATACCTCAAAATTAATCTTATTGCCAAGCCATTGCTATTCCAGTCTTACCTGTAACACAGGCATTTCTATATATGACTACCAGGTATTATTCAGGGAAAGCATGTTATGCTTTTACAGTGAGGGATACTGCGTTACCACAGATACACAGGTGGTCATCTGCTGGCTTCCAGAAAGTCAAATCTCTTTTTTTTCCACTTACAGGATAGCTTAGCACAGGCAACATGGAGAGAGTACAATATGAGAAAGAGTAAAAAACTTAATCTTTTTTCGTTGAGCTTCCTGAGGAGTGGTCCAAAAGAACAAAAAAAAAAAAAAAATCCACTGCAATGAAAAATAAGGCTCACACATTAACTGAAGGTTTTGAGAGATCAAAATCATCCCCAGCCTGCTTCCAAAAGAGAATACAGATGATCTGATACTGCTACGCAGGGAGTTCTACTGCCTCAGGCCACAGAGAAACATTCTGGTACAGGGCACCTTCAGTGGGTATGTGGCTAACACCAAAGCAACCAGCATCCAAAACCCCATTGGTTTGTGTGTGTACCATGCACAGCTGTGAGAGACCTGGTGAAAACATGAATGGGGAAATCAGACAAACTGAGTCTTTTTAAGTTCTAACCCTTTACAAAACGTGTGGTTTTGTAGGTTTTTGTTTGTTTGGGTTTTTTGTTGTTGTTTTTGTTGTTGTTTTTTGGTTTTATTTTGTTTTTTAATGGTGTCCCTTGCTGCAATATACATTTTGTTTGTATTATACATTTACAATATGATTCTATCATTTGGAATTACCTTAAAGGTTATGAAATATATTAGAAGCCTCCTCCTTCTCAGGACTTTTTATAGGCTGACATAAGAAGACTGACATAAGAAGTCTGAAGCTAAAAGGAAAGGCTTGCCAAAACAGTGTGGTGGACCCAGAGCAGAATGGGAAACAACAGCTAGCAAATAAGTCAGTCTTGTTCCCTTCCCACACTCAGCATCAGCCAAGGTGAAAGTGATCTCATGAAGAGAAACTCAGTTTCTCCATTCCCTATAATGGCAACCTCTGCTTTGAAAGCAAGGTTAATCAGGGAACCCAAATATCACCTGTGCACTGAGCATCCTTGTGCAGGCAAATATATTTGGTAGCATTATCACAGCTGCCTGAAAATCTTTGGTCTCAGACCTGTTACATGGAGGAAGCTGGTTTTCTGTGCTTCCTTTTTAATTTGGGTGTTGGAGAATGATCCTGCAAGCACTTACTTTAAGATAGCACTACCCATGGCTGCTGTTTCCACGTGGCTACCTACAATAATAATCAGCATTTGGAAAGAGTCTTCTAAGACTTCCAACAACTGATAGGTCACTGGGAATGTAACTCAGACTAACTAGTTTCTTCTGGCCTCAAATAAATGCTTTACTGCACCCTTTTAGGTTGGGGGTGAGGGGAAGAGAAGGGTTTGGAAATCAGAATGCTCTGAGCATCCCAGAGACCTCTGAAGTACTTATCTTCTTCCAAATAGTTCAATCCCACTAGAGATTATCCAAGTTCTTATTTTTTTTTAGAATCAACCCTCTCTGAAGTACAAAGGAAGTCTCTTTAAAACATGCATCCCTATATTCCAGAATGTCAATTATTTAGTCATTTCTGACCTATCCAAATGTGGGAATGATGTTTTTCAAGGGGCATGAATTTTGTACAGAACCATAGGAAATTTTATTTAAAGCTCAATCTAAACATTACACAATCAAATGACAGCACTTGTATGGTTCTTTTAGGAGATGTAGCAATGATCTATTTGCATAAACACACTAAAGTGCTATTTGAATAAATGCACAGTAACTAGATTGCCAAGTCAAGTAAATGCCTCAGCACTGCAGTGCGCAAAGCCAGAATGTAAGTCAGCAAGTTCTCTCTTTTTTGCACTTTTAACAAATTTCACTTTCACCTGGGATTTCGCTGTTACTAACTCAGTGCAAGTCATGCAGCGGGACTGCAGGCCTCAGTGCCTCTTCTGCTGCTACTGTGGAGGAGAGAAGTATCAACAGGAATATTAACACTGAAGTGACAAAATCCCAACAGCAACTCAGTGGAGGTGGTCAGAAGTTCTTTATGGGCTCTCTGCTCTGACAGTAAGGTTACGATCCTGGACTCGTAATATTACTTCAGGGAATGAGACAGCCTCCCTGCAGCAGGCAAGAGCATCTTAACACAACGCATTAGTGGTTACACTAATAGCACATTTGGATATGAACCCACTTTTTCTAGCACTCTTATGCACACAGAAGACTCCCAAACCCACAGTCTTCATCAGCATGCTTCATATGGAACATAAGCATTGGTTTTGATCTCTCATTGTCAGAATTCTGGGACCTGTTGAAGAAAATTGTTCTCCCCCATATAATGCTGCTCTTGCTGAAATCAGCAAAACATCCCAAGTTTGTATTTCATTAGAATAAAGGAAAAGGACCGTCAGCATTCTCCAGCAATCCACCTAAGGCAGAACTTGCTTCCACCAGTTGGAAGGAGTCCAGTTCCTCACTTTTCTAAGTTATTTGGCACAGCCCAATTGCTTACCCCTTCTCCCTCTAAAGCAATTTCTTTCTCTCTCTCTTTCCTCTTCTGTTTTATAACAGAGATTAGATAAGCATCTGGTTCAGTAACAACAGCTTCTGCCTTGGAGTGGAGGTATGAATAAGATAACCTCTTGAGATCCATACTAACCCTGTTTTCCAGCACCTCACAAGCAATGATAACTGGATGACATTTGTAGTACTTGGCAGTCCTTGAAGCTATCAGATGAGTAAGGATGTATCTACATTTCAAAACAAAGAAGTGTTGTGCTGTTTGGGATATGTCGTGGCACAGAGAATTCTGTACATTTAAAGGTTTTATTAAAAAAAAACACTCTTGGATGGCATGCTTTAATTCTTTGAATTGCAAGTAATAAATTAGTCTGGTAGGGTCTAATTTGACAGTTTTTCTGGAGGAAGTGAGGTGCCACCTATCCTAAAACACATTTATCTGACACTGTTATGTAAAGGCTGCTATAATTAAAGAGAGTGTGAAGACTTCATTGTCACTTTCCCTTGGTTTCAAGCACCTACAATAAGAGAGGTAACTGGGCTACATTTGTAGGTATCCTCTATATTTAACTAGTTGTGAAATTTCTCTTTCCTACAGGCACTACAGAGATTTGCAAGTAGCTGAGCTGTGGGGAACTCAGGAACCATAGCTAGGGCCTTCCAGGGTGGTTTTGATACAGAGGAGCAGATTATCTCCACCTCCTGAGGCAGGTATGAATGTGTTCTGAGGTTTAAATAACTCAAGCCAGCTTTAATTGTGGCTTCCACTTTTGCACAGCATCAAGCAAAGCAAATCCAGAATTACCTGCAAAATGTTGCAAGACACAGCCCAGAGCCGTATCACTGTATTAACACAGGTCTCCCTTTTAAAGACTTGGAACTTGAAGTAAAGTACCTACACTGACACGTGGGCAGTTGAGCAGTCATGGTGATATTCACAGGCACTGAATGCACAGAGATCTCCCTCCAGCAAAACTTCCATTGATCAGTAGCTCTCAGCATCCACCAGGCTGCTACCGGCTGAAGGTCCAAATCACCAAGTCATGCTAGAGGTACCAACCAAAAAGACAGAGTGGTCTTATGGCTGGAACTGCATCATATTTCTTTGTTGGAGTGAATATAGGGATTTCTGTTTTTAGAGAAGATTTTTATCTTCATGCCAAAAACCATCTAGGCCAAAGGATTAAGCATTTATTTCATTTCTTATTTTAAGCTCCTATTCTTTTCTTATGAATGTTAATCTCCTTAACTGCCGAAAGTGCCGATGTGGAGTGCTTCCGTCTATCACTTTAGGCTGTAACTGATGAAATGATGGCAAAGTATCACCAACAGCCAATTACAAAGCTTATGGGAAGCTGGTGCTATTTTACCCAGGCAGTGAAAGTCACCACTGCATTCTGGAAAGCCTCATCAGTTCTGAAACGCACACAGACACACATATCAGAGCAACAATATCCACCTGGGGCTGATCAGAGAAAAGCTGCGATGGAGGATGGAGCTCTGCAAGCATAAGGCCATGGTGGCCAGGAATGCCAGGTACATCAAATCAAATCACAGCTGTTTGTTTAAGATTATGCACTCTGCATATGGATCATCTCCAGATCTTCAGCATCATCTGATACCCATTATAACAAAAGAGCATATAAGCTGGTGGCAGTAATACACTGCTGTCCTAAATGAGTTCATCAAAATCCCAAACTCACGAGATGGAGGACCTCACAGGAGTAGACAGCCATAAGCAGAAAGATCTTCCAATCTCATAAAAGCCATAGAGCCCAGAAAGCTCCTGGTCAGTGTTAGCTTCCCAGATGCATTCAAATATTTGTAGTTTTATAAGTATACATTCATAAAAACGTTACTCAAAATATATTTTTGATAAATTACAACTATCAGGTTGTAAAGAGAACTGTTAGTTCTTTAGAGAAAACAGAGCCTTGACTGAGCAATCAGAGCTGGGCAAAGATGACCCTGCTAGCTAAAACAAAATGCCAGCATCTGTTAAAAACATGATCTCACTGGAGACTTTTTCCTTTAGATAAACTAGTAAAACTACAATTTCTATTTTGTATTTAGGGTGTCTTAGAGTGTCTTAAAAAGACAAAGGGTGTCTTAAAAGGAATGAGACCATTTTTAAGTTTTTAAGTCCTAGTGCTAAGAAGAATTTGTTAAGAGGCTGAAGGAAGAAATAAATAAAATTAGGCAAATGTGACACAAACATCTATAGTCTGCTGCTTCTCCTTGGGATTTTACAGGGATGGATTGATTAGCCTGTTGATTTTATTGCATTTTTGTATGATTTATAATCCAATTACCATATACTGCAACACAGCACTTCCAAGTTTATGGCAAGGGACTGTAGGAAAGTCTTCAGTTCATTTCAGTAAATTTCTATGAAACCATCCAAGTGGAGAAACTGATCCAGAAACAACAGATCAATGAATGAGGAACCACTTATCCAACCTGATTTCTTTAAATATTTAGTCATGAGAAAAACAAAGATTCAAGGATTTGGCTCTGTATCTTTATGTGAGTTCTTGACTGTAAAGCCTCTGGGAGACTTTTCTTATCTGATGAAACCATGACCTCGTGCTATTCTCACCATCCAGAAGCAGAACATGAAAACTGTGTAAAAAATTCTGAAGATGATCACTGCTCATCATCGTTATGAGACTCTCCTAAAACATATTTCTAATGCATCTCCATTTGAGAGGTTCGCTCTCTTCCACTGGCAATTCTTCCTCCTTCTTCAAGGAAACAAACAGCACCATTTCCAGTAGGACTTATTCAAGCTTGCCAAGAGCCACTTTGTGCTAGGTAGGATGGCTCAAACAGACACCAAGCTCCCAAAATGTTGTCCTTCTTCCTTCCACAGTACACTCTCACTGCACAAGCACTTCATGCCACGTGGGGTCTGCACCAGCAGATCCAGGTTCAGCTGTGACTTGGCACAGGACAAGATTTCAGGGATCCCTGGGCACCAACAACCCCCAGCAAAGTCAGGTGGGAATCTGGGATGAATTCAGTCATCTGTGGTTGGCTCAGGGTGATAAACACCTGCAAATCTCACTTAATTCATTCAGCATCTCAAAATACTCCACACGCCAGCAGCACTGTATGAGTCCTTTCACAAATCTGAGGCAGTTAAGAAACAACTAAAAATACCTTCTGCCTTTTCCTTACAAGAGAGAACAATCATAATTATAAAAATCCTTGCAGCAGCAGAGCTTATCTTCATGTTGCAGGTATAAAAAGCCCTGTGTGTTTTACATATGGGGTTCAATGCATGAAGAGCTATTAAATAACATAGAATGGAATCTGTTCCTCAGCTTTTAGGCAAGGATGTTTGAACCCATCAGTAAACCTTTAAAATTCACAGATTAACATGATGTACCAATGCACATGATGTTAGGAGGTTCTGTGAAAGCTCAGGTATAGTTCAGAAGCTTGATGATATCAGGTAATTTTACATGAATACTGATTTTTTTTCCCCCTTTCATGCAGTTGCTAAACATGTATTTTCCTTAATCTCTCAAAACCCAAATCATGCATAAAAAACCCAAACAGAATGATTAGTTTATTCCAGCCTTTGACAGCATCCTTACAGAGACTACTTTAAAAAAAAACAAAACCAAACTCTAAACAGACTGCAGAAATGAAAGTTCTGTCCCATATCTAAAACTGTCTATGAGACAGGGAAAAAAAAAGTAGGAATAAATGGAAAAAGGATCAATATTTAGGCTCTAATATTTGCTATGGTCCAAAAAAAAAAAACCAAAGAACTCTTCATTACAATAGTGATGTTCTCACATGAAATGAAGTTAATTTGAGAGCGAGCATGGAAAAATTCAGCTTGAACAGCTAAGCTTGACAGAGTTACAAGCAGAAAACAGAATATTGTAATTGGAAGTGTTGAGAATAATAACAGCAGCTCTGCCATTCCTGCCTATAATCATTATGAGCAATAGAGAAGCAGATCGGAATCCCATGTTCTCAGAATTTAATTCAATATCCACATGAGGGAGCAGAGAATTAAAAGGTGATAAAAATCAATATTCATAAAAGGGCATATTTATCCCAACTGTAGAAGAATTCCAGACCCTATTAAAATAAACAATAGAACTTAAAACCTGTGAGCTTATCCTTAAAAAAAGTATTGGACATTTATTTGAATATTACAACTATTGTAACTCTACACATTCAGCTTAGCAAAATTTGAAGGGATATAGTTAAGCTTTGCTTCCAGCCTTGATCCCTTGACAGGGACAGGCTTAGGAAAACACCTAATATTGTTGACAGGTTATTGTATATGTGTTTTCCACTGCATTTTATTTTCCAAAAATATCTCCCATTAGCTGCTGTGATGGACAGAATACTAGATTAGACTTATATTCACTCTATTCAACTACGGTAATTATTACGTTCTACAACATTGACCCCTGTGCAGCTAAAGGTAACCACACTTTTAGGTCTATACCAGAAACTTATAAACTTTATTTTCAGACACACTGGTGTGCAATAACGAAAAATTGGTTTTACTCCAGTTCAGACTGGAAATAAAATGATGATTCGAACACTCACTGCTGCTATTAAAACTCATACTAAAGAAAAACACATCAAATGTCTTAGTAGGGAATACTGCTGCTATCTCTTGGTTCAGCTGAATAAAAATAGCAGAATAAAATTACTGAGTAGTGTTCTGCAGATGGAGCGTATGTATGAGGAGCTTTCATTAATATCCAACATGACTTGTACAGTCAGAAACTGGGCCCTTGGAAACCTGTGGTTCTAGGATGGCTTCCTAAACCCAGCTGGTACTGGGATACTCTGAAGTCTGCTGACCTTGACTAAAGTAGATTGGCTAGACATGGAGCAAATTTGGACAGGAAAACTCCATGTTTTGGTTTTAGTATTTTATCATTCAAATTCTCCTTGGAACTGCATCAATGAACGTAGCTGCTTCACATTTGGAGTGCGAATCTGGAAACATGGGCATGTTACAAACCGTAGTGGTACACTGCTGTACCCAAGGGCTGTTTCACCCAGGAAGCAGGACTCATTCACAAGTTCAGAGTAGGCAGTGATTGCGTTTGACCTCTGGTAAGTCACAGACCAAAGAGTTTCACCTACATAACCACAGCCCTTAACTGAGACCTACAAATTTGTGTTACGAAAAATAATTTAGAGTGGATGAATATGATTTCCCAGGAAAGAATTTGCTCTCAACTTGAAGACATCAAGCAAAGAACAGTCTACAGCTGCCCTTGGCTCCAGAGGTTAATCACCAAGAAACAGAACAGCCCACCAGTTTTACTGGATGCAGGTCTGGACTCCCATGGTCTCTGGTTCCCACAGGCAGTGCTCCTGGATGTGAGGTCCACCCAGGGTAGCCATGGTGTGGTTCAATACGTGGTGCCTGACCTGCTGAGCCTCCACATTTGCTTGGATTGGGTCAAAACATGATCATGGTCGAAGGGAACAGCTAGCCTCATTAAGGGACCATGGCAGCACCAAGTCCCTAGCGATGCAATGATCCTCCTGAGGAAGCTGTAGGACTGTGGCTGTTCTGCAGGACAAGAAAGCACTTCCCAGTTCCTGGTCCCAGCTGGGTTTCCTACCCTCAGGTCAAACTCACATCAAAATGAAATCCACCCAGACATCACCAGTCTCCCTGTCTCTTCCTCCCCAGCTGTTCCGCTCCCTGGGCACAGCAGCCATCGCTCACTCTGACCACTTTTAATCTGGACATCTGGGGACTATGATGCAATACAGGCTACAGTGATCACTACAAGTCTACACGTGGCCTGAAATTATCAGATACCTATCTCAGGATATATATAGCCCACCCAAAAGCTACCCTGTCTTGCATCCAGCAAAACCCACTGGTCTTTCTGATCATCCGTTTCAGACTGACTCTGTTTCTCAGAACACTGTTCTGCTGGAAGCTTCAGAATCTTTAGCTATGACTCATCTCCATCAACTCCTGACAGCTTGATCTTGTATCACATGTGAAAGTGGGCAGTCCAGCTGAAGGGACCTCTATGATCACCCCAGTTCCACACCACTCTACACATTGCTTCGCCCCCTTCTCAACAGTCAGCATCTCTCCCCAGTGCAAACTGAACTTCTTTTCCTTCCCACTCAGCCTGGATTGAAATTCAGCAATAGGTTCCAGCCTGGGTGGGGTAGAAGCCAGGCACTGTGGAAGTAACAGGCAGAGGGAAGTGATAGGGGGGGAATGCAGCTATCATCCCTGACCAAAAATCATAAAGCAGAAATCACTAAATTCATATGCAATACAAGGAAAAGAAGCAGGGAAGGACCACCATGAAAAATATATAAATAGCATTAATCCAGCCTAATGAAAAGATGTAGAAGAGCCCACTGCTTATTCCTGTGACTAATCAGAGAGGTGAACTGATTGAAACAAAAACTGAAGAACTGCATGGCTTTGAGCACAAAAGCAACAAATATATGATGAGAGAACACTGAATCAGCATTTTCCCAATTCTTCAGCTGCCTTTGTGTGCGATGTTCCCTGTATTTCTGTATTAGTATTCCAACACAGTTGGATCTCCATAAATCCCTCCACAGCTACTTGTCAACATAATTTGCTACTGCTTCTACTTTTGCTAGCTGCCTGGATACAGGAAGAGGCACACCAGTGTTGCTTCACTGTTCCAGGGTGTATCATTTATGCATCTTCTTGCTGCATGGGGCAGGCCCTGCTATGACTTGTTGAAGGTAATAAATATAATTGCTTTGCAGATGTACAGGAAGCAGCAAGGTGAAAAATTTATAATTTGCCCCATCCCTGGCAGTCTTCAAGGCCTGGATGGATGGGGCTTTGAGCAACCTGCTCTAGTGGAAAGTGTCCCTGCCCCTGGCAGGGGGGTGGAACTGAATGATCTTTAAGGTCCCTTTGAACCCAAGCCATGCCATGATTCTGTAACCAAAATCCTGTGCAGGCACAGATTACAATAGTGAGATAGCCAACCACCACTACTTTCAGAACAGGTAAAGGTCCTTCAGGAAGGTATTAATATGCAGCATCTTAGAGCTGATGAATGTAACCCAAGATCAGTATAGCAGCCTTACAGACTTAGTCATGGAAATTAAATAAAAGACTTTTTATTAAATGTCTTCAATACTTTTCATAGTAGCAGGAAGCAAGCATTAAGGATTTAATAGCTTCTTTTGTCAGTGGACTCATTCCTTCCCACACACATGTGTGCCTGCTCTCCCCACTGAATTTGAAAGCCTGTATTCTTCTTTGTGCGACTAATGTCGTTTTATTCATCTTTTGAAGAACCCACCTAAATCTTGGGGGTGGGAAAGTAGGTGGTAAGGGCATAGGTGACAAAGGAATAGCAGTGAGCTGAATTACGCTCTGAACTGTGACTATCTAGCTCAATAGGTGAAGCTTGATGGGTCTGATACATTCATGAGAACATTTTCTTAAAATACCAATGTCTTAAATTCTATGCAGATTGTAAAACAGACATTTGAATGCCTTTATCTTAAATGAGCAGTGATGTAGGTTATAAGAATATTCCATCTACCTGCAGACAATTTTTCCTCTCCCCTCTGAGCATTAACAGACATTAGCTCTCAAAACTTTTTTCTATCCTTCTAATGTCCACCAAGCAGTCTAAACCATCAGTTTTAAGAAAGTGAGAAGCTATTTCCAGGAAAAGCTGTGACTGCCCCATCCCTGGAAGTGCTCAAGGCCAGGTTGGATGGGGCTTGGAGGAGCCCGATCTAGTGGAAGGCGTCCCTGCCTGTGTCAGGGGAGTTGGTCTTTAAGGTCCTTTCCAACCAAAACCATTCTGTGATTCCATGAAAACTCAGAGTTTGCCAACCACAGACATATAGCAGACAGCCCAGGTATTGTCAGATGTCAGTGTAATCTTCACAGGTAATTTATAATACAGGCAACACTTTAATAAGCCCCTTAAATACATTTAATGAAAGGAATAAGCACATTATGGCCATTTGTGGCACAGGTATACTTCATGCATTCCATGTCATCGTCTTTCAAATGAGCTCATCTTTGGCTTTTGCCAAGACCTGAAATCTGACACCTGAAACAAGTGTCAGTTAATGCTAGAGAGCTGGACTCTGAATTTCAGCATTTCTGTTAGGCCACTCAATATACCCCTGAGTAAGACAAATATGCTTACCAGCCTAGGCTGGATGTGGTCCAGTAACCAAAAAAATGAAAAGCTGTAGTCGTTGTGGAACACTAAATTGCTATCTTGCTTCTGCTGTTACAAAGCAATGCAAATCACTTAAAATAACCTTACAGAATGAGGAAATGGAACCATACTAAGTGTATCATGGCAAAAACAGCTTTATGCTTGTCCTGTATCCTTCATTAAGCAAATCAAAGGAAGGAAAATATTTCAAGAATCTCTTCCTAAGAGGAGCACCATGTATTTTCAGATAAGATAGGAAGTACAGACGAGCCAGCTTCCACATCGGTGTTTTAGGCACAGTGAAAACATACCATGAACTTGAGTTTCAGTTCTGCATCTAGGCTCTGAGACGTGATGCAAAAGTGAATTTTCAAAGGCTTCACAGACTGTATTCTTACAACTGCATTTCAACCTCACCGAGCATTTTCTGGGCATCCACTGCCTCAAACAGAACTGTGCATAAACCCACCCTCTGTATGGCTGGTGAATGTGCTGGCAAGTAAATAATTGGAAGCCATGAAAGAAAGAACGCATCCCTGTTACGCTTCACTGATCACAAACAAACAGATAAATAAAACCACACAAGTTTGCACCCACTAAATTCATCTCCTGTAGTCATCAGTGAAATAATATCCTTCCCATTCTCCTCCTGCTAAACAATTAAGTTATTCACCATCTGTTTTAAAGTGCTGGGTAATTCTGCTGCATTCAGCTCCCAGGGCTCAGATTTTCTGTTCTGACCGATGCGGCTTACTGCAGCCTGCCCCCCAGGCCTCCCCACACACCCTCCTCTGGCTCATGGGACATCCCCAGCACTAACACTTCTATCACTTCCATGCTTTTGAAGAGACACATCTGTTACAGCTGGGTTGTTTTTTTCTTTTTTCCCAGGGAAGACTCTAGTAGCTTTACAGCATGAAAGCCTTGTTTATTTACAAGTTCAGTGCTACCAATCTCTCCCCATTCCCTGCCTGCCTCTCCATTACACACATTTGGGACCCACCATAAAGCAAGGAAACAAGTTTTCTGCATCACCACCTGCGGTGGCATCCCCAGAGCCCCTTTCACATCAGAGCTGCCCCTACCACCCACCTGCAGACATCATTCTTTGTTGGGTCTGTGTAGGCTAGGCTCAGGCTCTTAATCAAAAAGCCAGGAAGGCATTATCAGGATGCCCTGATACCTTTCTCTGCAGCTATGCTGGGGAATGACTCATAGCAGAAAGCTCATATTTTTACACCAATGAGTAAATTTATACAGGATGAGAAAGTCTTTCAGTTTTACCATGAGTGCTGTAACCTCAAATGCTTTCCTGAACGCTTCAATTTCTGGAGAAAGAATAATATAATAAATAAATAAAAATCTCAGTTTTAATTCAAAAGCTTCCAGCCAAAACCATTGGGAGAAACTGCCTTCAAAAAAAATCACAGCTGCAAACCACTTTAAAACAAATATACACCATATGCACAGGCATAAAGTAAATCCAAACCAGCTATTTTGAAAACAACTGAAGTCAGCTTTATTTCTGAGAGTCAATACTCTCGACTCCTAAATTCTTGGAGTTGTCAAACCCTCAAAGATTACATCTGCATGAGATCCTTTTAGCTCAGTTGATCATACAGCTCAAGTTTCTCCAAGCCCAGAGCTATAAAGTGGAGCTACAGGAAGCACTGCATAGAACTTAATTGCTGTGACTTCAAGATGCACCTAAAAATAGGCTACTTTGCCAACCTGGGATTTCTGCCTCTAACAGCCACTTGTCCTCCCTTACTAATTGCTGTTAGTCAGAAAAGTCAAAAATACATATCACGCATTATGCAAAGCAAAAGGTTAGCTCTTCTGCAAGAGAGCCACCCAGCAAGATCAGTCCTCGCCTTGGCATAGGAGGATTCACAGCACTACACCATGACTGCAACTAAAAAGGGAAGCGCCTCCATTTTAAGGATTTCTTTATCAAAATCTATAGTATGCATCAGTTAATAACGGATGAAACCCTTTTTTTTCCTTAGGCTAAGTGGCTTTATACTGCTATTTTGAATGTGGGTTACCATGGTAATCAGCAGAATCTAGAATGAATTTGTTTTGTCATAATTGCTGCATAATTTTGTGCAAACAGCTAAATACTATCTTACTATTTCTACCAGATCGACTCAGTAGCTGGAGCTTTCATGTAGCTCATAATTTAATGAACGAGCCGTCACAAAATCTGATGAATTAAAGCAATTATAATTATTTAGAACAACTGAGCTTGAGTACTGCAAGCATGTAGGAGTGTTTATTAGTGTTTTCATGACTCAAAACAATTCCATCTTTAGAGCATCTTCAAGATTTTCCCTGTGCTCTACGACATCAGGAGAGAAAGCAGAGAGATCTGCTTATCAGCGTACCAAGTCTGAGGCTCCAAGGAGACAAAAAGAAGGACCAGCCAGCTCCAAGATCACCCCCCCCCCAGCCTGCCCAGTTCTACCAGCCTAGGACATAGAGAGAAGATAACCCTATCCCACACTCCAAAGAGATGCTGGAAATCCTACAGGCTGCCCTAAAATGTGCAAACACACACAGGTGGAAAGCACTTATCAACTGAGCTTATGAATTCCCAATCAAATAACATGTTATTGAAGGGACTGGTTGTGCCCAAAGCAATAAGTTAATGAATTTGAGCCAGCACAATGAGTCTTCAAGGCTGTGATATAACCCTACGATTAGATTTTTGCATTTAATTATAAATCTATGCAGTCATCATGCAGAAGACATCCAGAGACCTTTTCCTCTGCTAGTTTCCATGTGTATGGCATTTTTCTAATTCTTAATTTTAAATCCATGGATTTAAAAAATAAAAATAAAACCTCCAAAAAACCCACAACAAGAACATCTGGTCAGGAGTCACTAGCTAGACATGGAAAATCTCAGGGCAGTGGGGAAGCTGTCATTCAGATACAGCAACGTGGTCTTACCTTGGCTTCCAGGGTGAAAATAAGGCTGTGACCCTTCCACACAGAAATGCCAGGTGCAGCATGGTGGGAATAATATCCTTTTCCCTATTAATTTTGTATTGCCAAATGAGTAGAAACAGGGTTGTTTGCATTACCAAATCTGGCTGCCTTCACCAATTTTTGTTTTTACAATTTAATCTGGAAGAAAAGCCAAAAGCTTACGGCTTTTTTGTAAAAAAACAAAAAAAAAAACCAAAAAAAAAAAAACAACCTACGATCATTTTTGCATAACCCCAGATCTCAGCAGTGCCACCATATATTACAGCTCCCTACTGCGTTGCCTGGTAGGCATTTATATATCTAAGCACATCAGTATATCACAGTGCTATAAGCTAAACAAACCAGGCAAAACAAGTGCAGTGTTCCAGCCCCTGGCTTTTATGAGCTTCAAATGCAGAGGTTTAATGGTAAATTAGGTGTGTATTTGTGGTCTGATAGGATGTAATTTTCTTCTTCCAAAAGTGTGTGCTGTAATTCCCATCCTTTACTCTCAGGACAAATATTTCTATGAAACTGTGTCAGCCAGCACCAACGCACTCTGTGCAGACATTGTAAGGTGGCAAAAAGAAATCAATAAGCACTTTTGAGTAAACCCCACCAAAATAAGGCAATAGTTGTTTGTGGTGTTAATACAGAAACAAACCCCAAATGCTTGGACATACATATGGAGGAGTACAAACCATAAGATTATTCTTCAGTTCCTATTCATCAGCGGCTTAAGCATTGCAGGCTTTTATAAGTGAGGCTTTAGGAGGCTGAGTTTCAGACAGCTGCTGATACAGATGTCAGCTGTGTGAAACACAGTGCTAGCATTCCCTGGGCAGAGCATTTGGAGTTGGACTCTTTGGCTGCGAACAAGAGGCAACAAACAATGTGAGGACTGAGCAAGAATACCTTGGCATGAAGACAACGAGGCTGTATTTGCTGGGGACTGAGAAAGAGACACACACAGGAACTCTGTGTGTCAGCAGAGTCCTAAACGTGGAACTGAACAAGCACTTTCTATTGCATGCCCAAAGAATGCTAACTCATCACAGAAAACATTTTTTTAATATATATCCCCTTCAGAGAACATATTTCAAAGAGTGTACAGCATGCTGTTTATTTGCCTTTCCAGCTTTTAAAATGCCTTTATCCAATCAGAGGGGTTTTTTGTTTGCTTTTAATCTGTGGGTTTGCCCAGTAACTGTGGGAAGACAACAGAGAGTGCAGATGAGAAAAGGCGGTAAAAAACCCCAACAACAACAAAATCAAATCTGTCTGTCTGGGAGATACATGACTGTTGTCAGAATTGGGCTCCTTACCTGCTTGAGTGTAATGAGGATCAGCTTTTCCAGGCACCTAGAAAACAGACACACAACCTACACAATGGTCTGTTGTAAAAAATTACTTGCTGGGAAGAAAATGCTCTTTCCAGGAAAAATACTTAATTATGGAGAATAAAGAAGAGTAGAGAGTCCACCTGAGTGGCCCAAGAGGACAGAAACTTCTCCGTTTGTGTACTAACATGGGATTTCTATCCAACAGCCCAATGCACAGGCAGGAGGAAATGAGTTCGGGACGACAGCAGGCAAGGGGAAGAGGTCTAGCCTAGTGCCCAGCTGACACAGAAATGCTACTGTCTTTTCAGTTTCCATCACCAGTCCAAGATGTCTCATTCAAAACATCTTGACTATTTCTTCCATAACATCAATCCTTGATATATCACTAGCCCTTATATACTATAACTGCACATATTAGTCATTTGCATACATTTATCGAGAGGTGCTAAAAAAGCAAAATCCTTGTCACAGGGATCCCCATTACAGTTGTAGGATAGAAACCAAGTCAGAAGAGAAAGGCAGCAGCTGCAGTGTCGGTATTTGTAAGTTATAAGAGCTGGGAAGCTCTGTCTGCTGAGAGCCAGAGCCTGGCATGGCAAAGGCCAAAGCATTTCTCCCATGGAAAGATCTACATGGCCATAAAGCAGCAGTTTTGAAGGCTGGCGGAGTATTTTAATTATTTTGGGGGTTTTGCAGCTCAGTTCACGCAGCCACAAAGTGCTGTGAATCCTGCCCAGAAATTACAATCACTTCCCCTTTTACAGCTTAATGGTATGGGAAATATTTCATTTAAGAAGATAACAAATGTTTTATAATCATGAATGTTCACTTTGTCTTGTGCATCCTGCAAGCTGAACACCTACCACAGAAGTGGCCTGAAACATTAGAAAGATGTTAAGCTGTTGGAGCAAGTCCAGAGGAGGACACAGAGATGCTGGAGCCTGGAGGGGGAGGGAGCACCTCCCCTATGTGAGGGGAGCTGGAGCACCCCTCCCTATGCTGGGAGCTCCACCCCAGCATAAGGGCTGGAGCACCTCTCCTATGGAGACAGGCCAAGAGAGCTGGGCTTGTTCATCCTGGAAAAGAGAAGGATCCAGGGAGACCTTAGAGCAGCTTCCAATGCCTAAAGGGGCCAATAAAAGAGCTGGAGAGGGGCTTGTGACAAGGGCAGGTAGGGACAGGAAAAGGGGGAATGGCTTTAAAATTACAGAGGAGAGATTTAAATTAGATGTTAGGAATAAGCCCTTCCCTGTGAGGGTGGTGAGGCCCTGGCACAGGTTGCCCAGAGAAGTTGTGGCTGCCCCATCCCTGGCAGTGTTCAAGGCCAGGCTTGATGGTGCTTTGAGCAACCTGGTCTAGTGGAAGGTGTCCCTGCCCATGGCAGGGAGGTTGAAACTGGATGAGCTTTAAGGTCCCTTCCAACTCAAACCATTCTAGCATTCTCCAAACATAAATTCAAAGCAGGAGTGAGAAGTTGTGTCTTTCCTACCTGGGCTACAAAAATGAGACATTCCTGGAAGCAGCATTCCTCACAGCCCCAGTAACTCCTGTCCCATGAGATAACCTCAGTATTTTACCAGACATCCAGCACTGCAAATTACTTCCCAAAAATCAGCTGGAGCAACCATTTGGAAATTAATGATACTGAGCTTGTGATGTTTGTGCCTAAGCCTAGCTTTCTGCTGATGACTTTACAAAATATGAAGACTACATTTTAATTACAAGGAGGTCACAGACTTGATGACATGGTGCTCGGGGAGTACACTATCACAGCAAGCCTTAAAGTAACAGCGCCACCTTGTGGCTTTTACCAGAACTGCAGGTTTTTAGCCCACCTAGAAGCACAGCTCATGCTATCGAGTAACTGTGCACCTGACACTTTTTCCTGCATGCAGTTCTGTCAAAAAAGTGGTTTTTATAAGCCATTATCTGAGATTATTAAGAAATGAGAATTGTGTGTTTGATAAGCGATAAAACACCTCTCAGTATTCAAGAGTCTCTTCATCTTAACACTACCACAAGAAGATAAGGGCACAGAGAACTCCAGCTATCTGTCCTGTACGCTGGTGACTGACACTATTACCCTTAGTATTATATTCACATTTACCTATCAGAATCTGTGCTCATCGGATAAGCCAGCTTTGCCAAGTTAATCTTACCTGAAACACAAAGAAAGAATTTTGTGAAAAACTTTTAAAATGCACATTAATTAATGACTTTTGATGGCTCGGAGGTCTGAAACTTATCTGAAACGCTGCTCCTGTTTCTAGGATCAGGTACTTAATTCCCATGAAATTCAGTGTTGTCTATCTTTACAAAATATCTTAACTGATGGTATTAGGGTGGAAGGACTACAAAACATGCAAGACAGTGTCAATACAAGCTAACTGCCAGGTGAGACCATCCACAGCACAGGGACTGGAGTTGATCTACTGCTGACAGCACTCAACTTAAGCCAGTCTTCCAAATTCTGCTGCCACACAAGATAAAAATCAGCAACAATAACAACAAAAAAGACACTTCTGAAGCCTAAACCAGTATTTGATGTTTTAGACAACAGCCCATCTGTTTGGGCTCAACTCCCGTGGTCTTTTGTTGTTATTCATTTGTAGAATAACAAATGACTGATGATGAGAACATGACCACGGCAATAGCCAGTTGACTGATATGAGCCAGCAGCATCCCCCCCGAGCTGTGACCCTACGGTTCTGCCTCTACAGCCCAAATGTCCTAGCTCCCATTTACAGGGGAAACACAAGATCTATTTCTGTCATTTTGGAAGATTATTATTACCACTGGCTATCCATCAGAAAAGCAAGGTCATTTGTGTCTGCCCCCTTTATGCACAGAAGACCTAATGATCTGCTTTGCACTCCAGGAGGTGATTCCTGCAGGCATCTGCCCCCTGTAATCACAGCAGGGCACAGACAGATCTGACCCAGATTAGTCACAGCGAAGATAATGCATAAGGAGGATGGGCAAAGCAGCAAGGACTGTGGCATCTAGTAAATTGCACGGCTTGTAACAGAGCATATGGCACTGGGCACAGCAGCCTGAGCACATACCCACCACATGGGTAAGCTGATCGACTGAGTGCTGTACAGTAGCCACCAGACTGAAGACAATAACCAGGAGTATAAGGAGCAACATGGTCTATTAGAAATGTCAAAGACTTGTAAAGGGAAGCTGGACTTGCAATTTTCCAAGCCCAGCTGATGGATCAGATGGATACCACTGAATTTGGGGTCAAGTAACAACAATAATTATGCTGCCACTATAAAGAAACACCAACGGCAAATCCAGCACTGAGACAAGCACACCAAGGCAAAGCCAGGGACCTTGGTCCTGGAAGATGCAGAATCAAAGCCAGGGGGAATAGCCATTGCCATCAGTGTGCTCTGACTCTGGAGGTGGGCCAGCCTCCAGGACACTGGCAATCTCCAATGCCACCCATGGCACAGAAGCACCCTGGCAAGTTTGGGAGTCAAACCCATGAGGGAGCCGCCAAACCCCTTGGGAGCTACTATTTAAGGAGCAGCAGCATCTGAGCCTTGCTCCCACTGTTATGTAAACACACAGCCATCTCATTACATGGCTTCTCCCTCCAGATGGTCACAAATTTCCAATAGTGTTTTGAAATTTTGGTGGGTTTTTTTCATTGCATGGCATTTTGTTTCCATAGGAATAATGCAAGTTCATCAGGCCTAAAAAGTTGGGGTTTAGGTACCTGCATTTCAGGTACAAAGGTTTTTTCCTCCTACAAAACAGTAACACATAGGTGAACACAGCAGAACTCATCAATGTGAACAGTCCTGAAAGGGGATACCAGAGAGCTAGTAACCATCTGTACAGTGCATTTTATTTTGTGATTGCATTAAGTAAAGTATTCTAATAATAGACCTGAATAAGAAAAAAAAACATGGCTTGAAACTGCTGCGTACAGCAATGTTTTCCATCTCCAAAAGCCATGTGTAGCTGAATTTCAAAAACCCACAGAACTAATGCTGTAAATTAATACAATGCATTCTCACTGCTTGCTAGCAGCTGGATTAGCAGGGCCTGAACTTAAGTGCTTCTTTGTTTGACAAACAGTGTATTGGATGTGGAAGTGGAATGGCAGCGGCTTCCGAGGGCATCCCGTGAGTGGCCATGCCCTCCTCCTGCTTGCTGCGCAAAGCCAGCACAGCCCCAGCCAGGGGCACACACTTGCCGCATCCCAGCACCTGTCAAGTGAGAATAAGACCTGAACAAAAACACATTAACTGCAAGGACTGGGAAAGACTCAAGCCTGGAACTGCCCAAACTGCATGTAAGGCTGGAGACCCAGCCTAGCCTGGGGGAGATAGGGAGTGGAAGCTGCAGCTGGAGATGAGTGAAACAACACCTGATACCTTTTAGGTAGTTGTAAAAGACAATTTTCACCCAAAGATATTAGTAAAATTGGCTGAAGAGCTCTTTGAATTGTTACAGGTTGACTATTTTCTTTTAAAAGTAGTCTTTAAATATTGAGAACTTTTCTAAGAACTAGGAGAAAGGTAGCATTGTGTAAATATCTAAACAGGGATAATTTCCAGAATGAACTAAGGAGAGATGCTGCAGCCATACGGCAGTGCAAGTCCAGAGAACAGTCACCTCTTCCCAGCGCACGGAGCTCTCTCCTCATGCTCCAAGCCTTGCCTTTCATAAGGCATGCATGCCTTGAGTCCCAACAGACTGCCCCGTAACTTCACTTTTTTACCACCCTCTTCATTAATGATGGCCATACATCTTCTCTTTGTACTAAACGGAGGTCGCGACAAAAATATTATCATAGTCCGTTATGTGTAAACTTCCATAAAATTGCTCAACATGAGTATCAAGCACAGGGGGAATGCAATTTCCAAGTACATAGTTTTGTATCAGCAGGCAAAAGGTCTATATGCCTTCAAAAAGTAATATGTGCCTATGCAAAAATGGAGACAAACTCCAAAACACAGCAACACTGAGTGGGGAGACTAGGGGAGTAAAAGGCTGAATAAGCAGCTGCACAGCACCGGGAAAGGTAGCCTCTGGGGGCCTGAACACAACTGAAACAACAACCATAACAAACAAAAAAGGAGCATCAAGTAGCCACTGGGAAGACATGACATGACATTTAGCTCGAGAGAGGACACCTTCAACACCGGAGCGGGGGGGAGATCAGCGACCAGGAGCCTCACCTCAGAGCGAGAAGAGTCACCGAGGGAGCCTCAAGTCCTCGACAGGACCCGCCCGGCAGCCGGCAGCTCAGCTGACGAGAGCGAGCAGCTGACTCACACGGGGCGGAGCCAGGGGCAGCGGCACCAGCCCCGAGTGGTTAAAACCTGCCCCAGGGAGCGCGGCGGGGAGGACAGTTTGTGCGGGCAGGCGGGCGGGATGCTGAGCACTCGTCCTATGAGCAGGGCCTGCTCCGGGAGCTCTGCTCTGGCTGCCCCGGCGGTGGCCAGCGTAGGCACCCAGACAGAGCCGACGAGAGGGGAGGCTGCAGTGCAGAGCTCGGGGTGTAGAGAGGAGAGAGAGTGCCTGCACTGGTCTGGTGAGGGGAGGGTGCACAGTGGGCAGGGCTGCGCTCGGTGCTCCCTGGTGGGGGTCCTCCTGCAGCAGGGGCTGAGCTGCGGGATGCTGTCAATAGGCTGCGAGATGTCAGGGAAGCCGAGAGGAAGCAGGAATGCTTGCTCCAGGCCCAAACTGTGCAGGGGCCTCGAGCTTCACCTCTCCCTCATGAAGGAAAGAAGGAGGCCGTTAACCCGGGAATTAGTGACAAAAAAAAAAAAAAAAACAACAAAAAAAGAAGGAAAAGGACAACCAAAAGCAAGGGGCTTCCCCCTAAATCCCCTGTCCCCACGCAGAACCGCTTTGCTGTCCTGCAGGGGGCTAATGAGGAAGCGCACTCGAGCCAGAAACAGCCGGCTGATGCACTGCTAAAGAAGATCTCTACTGGTGCTGCTAGGAAAAAGCGGCGGGTCGTAGTAGTAGGGGACTCTACACTGAAAGGGACAGAAGCACTTGTCTGCCGGCCAGACCCCGTCTCAAGGGAGGTGTGCTGCCTACCGGGGACATGGATCGGGGATGTGGCAGAGAGGCTGCCTGCTCCAGTAAGTCGCACAGACTATTACCCACTCCTGGTGATGCATGTGGGTGCTAGGGATATAGATAGTAGTAGCCTGGAGAACATAAAGGGCTACAGAGCCCTGGGGGAGGTGGTTAGGGGCTCTGGAGCTCAGGTGGTCTTTTCATCAATTCTCCAGGATACAGGGGAGGACCTAAAAAAAGCTAGGAGGATTGGCCAGGTTAATAAATGGTTAAAAGGGTGCTGTCATAGTCAGGGGTTTGGGTGTCTTGAACACAGGACCCAGGCTTGTAGGCCAGGTCTAGTGGGGGCTGGTGGAGCTGGTCTGATAAAGAAGTGAAAGCAGTTTTGGTAGGAGGCTTCCCAGACAGGTCAGGGAGGGTTTAAACTAGATGTGCTGGGGGAGAGGGTCATCATTCCATTCCAACACACCCAGTCAGTTGCCAGCACCTATAATAAATGCTTGGAGCAATGTAGAGATATCCCAGCCGCTCCAGCCAATGAGCCGGCTTCATTTGGAGCTCGGCTCAGATGCCTGTATACAAACGCCCGTAGCATGGGGAACGAACAAGAGGAATTAGAGATGTGTGCACGTCTATGGGGATGTGATATAATAGGCATCACAGAAACATGGTGGGATGGCTCCTATGGCTGGAGTGTTGGAATGGAAGGTTACAGGCTCTTTAGAAAAGACAGGCCTGGCAGGCGGGGAGAGGGAGTTGCCCTTTATGTTAGGGATAGGCTGGAGAGTATGGAACTCTCTCTGGGGACAGGTGAGCAGTCCACAGAGAGTTTGTGGGTCAGGGTTAAAGGGAATATAGCTATGGGAGACATTACTGTGGGGATCTGTTACAGACCGCCTGATCAAGGAGAACCTGCAGATGAAGCACTCCATAGACAGATTGGAAAAGCCTCACGCTTGCAGGACCTTGTTCTCATGGGGGACTTCAACCACCCTGACATCTGTTGGAAGGACGGTATAGCCCGGCACAAGCAATCCAGGAGGTTCCTCAATTGTGCGGAAGACAACTTCCTTCTGCAAGTAATAGAGGAGCCAGCAAGGAGAGGTGCCATGCTTGACCTTGTGCTCACCAACAGGGAAGGGCTGGTTGGAAATGTGACTCTCCAGGGCAGCCTTCGTTATAGCGATCATGAGATGGTCGAATTTGAGATCCTCAGGACAGAGAGAAGAGCGTGTAGCAAGCTCACTGCCCTGAACTTCAAAAGAGCAGACTTTGGCCTCTTCAGGAACCTGCTTAGTAAGGTTCCATGGCATACAGCCCTAGAGGGTATGGGGGCTCAAGACTGTTGGTTGATATTCAAGGATCACCTGCTGCAAGCTCAGGAGTGTTGCATCCCAACCAGAAGGAAGTGCAGCAGGAGGGCCAGGAGACCTCCTTGGATGGATAAGGAGCTCCTGAGGAAAATTCAATTGAAAAAAGAGGCTTATAATAAGTGGAAGCAAGGACAGGTGGCATGGGAAGAGTACAGGGATGTTGTCCAGGAAGCTAGGGACCAGGTTAGGAAAGCTAAGGCTCAGTTAGAATTAAACTTAGCTAGAGGTATTAAAGGTAACAGGAAGGGATTCTACAGATATGTAGCAAATAAAAAACAAGACTAGGGAGAACGTAGGCCCCCTCAGGAAGCTCTCGGGAGAACTGGCTACACGGGATTTGGAGAAGGCTGAGGTTCTGAATGACTTCTTTGCCTCGGTCTTCACTGGCAAAGGCTCTGACCAAACCACCCAAGTCTTGGAAGGCAGATGCAGGGACTGTGAGAATGAAGACCTTGCACCCACTGTAGGAGAGGAACTGGTTCGAGACAGTCTTAAAAATCTGAACATGCACAAGTCCATGGGTCCTGATGAGATCCATCCACGGGTCCTGAAGGAGCTGGCAAATGAAGTTGCAAAGCTGCTGGCCATCATATTTGAGAAATCATGGCAGTCAGGTGAAGTTCCCGACAACTGGAAAAAGGGAAATATAACCCCCATTTTCAAGAAGGGGAAAATGGATGACCTGGGGAATTACAGACCAGTCAGTCTCACCTGTGTGCCTGGCAAAATCTTGGAGCAGATTCTCCTGGAAGGCATGCTAAGGCACATGAAAATCAACAAGGTGCTTGGTGACAGCCAGCATGGCTTCACTAAGGGGAAATCCAGCCTCACCAATTTGGTGGCCTTCTATGATGGGGCTACAGAACTGATGGACAGGGGTAGTGCAGTTGATGTCATCTACCTGGACTTGGGCAAAGCATTCGACACTGTCCCACACGACATCCTTGTCTCTAAATTGGAGAGACATCAATTTGAAAGATGGACCACTCGGTGGATAAAGAACTGGCTGGATGGCTGCACGCAAAGAGTTGTGGTCAGTGGCTCAATCTCCGGCTGGAGACCAGTAACGAGTGGTGTCCCTCAGGGATCGGTGTTGGGACCAGTCTTGTTCAACATCTTTGTTGCTGACATGGACAGTGGGATTGAGTGCGCCCTCAGCAAGTTTGCCAATGACACCAAGCTGTATGGTTCAGTTGATACGCTGGAGGGAAGGAATGCCATCCAGAGGGACCTTGACACGCTTGTGAGGTGGGCTAATGCCAACCTCATGAGGTTTAACCATGCCAAGTGCAAGGTCCTACACCTGGGTCAGAGCAATCCCAGGCACAGTTACAGGCTGGGAGGAGAAGAGATTCAGAGCAGCCCTACGGAGAAGGACTTGGGGGTGTTGGTCGATGAGAAACTGAACATAAGCCGGCTTCAGTGTGCACTCACAGCCCAGAAAGCCAACCGTATCCTGGGCTGCATCAAAAGGAGCGTGACCAGCAGGTCAAAGGAGGTGATCCTGCCCCTCTACTCTGCTCTTGTGAGACCTCACCTGGGGTATTGTGTGCAGTTCTGGTGTCCTCAACATAAAAAGGACATGGAACTGTTGGAACAAGTCCAGAGGAGGGCCACGAGGATGATCAGGGGACTGGAGCACCTCCCATATGAAAACAGGCTGAGGAAGTTGGGGCTGTTCAGCCTGGAGAAGAGAAGGCTGCATGGAGACCTCATAGCAGCCTTCCAGTATCTGAAGGGGGCCTATAGGGATGCTGGAGAGGGACTCTTCATTAGAGACTGTAGTGACAGGACAAGGGATAACGGGTTAAAACTTAAACAGGGAAAGTTTAGATTGGATATAAGAAGGAAATTCTTTCCTGTTAGGGTGGTGAGGCACTGGAATAGGTTGTCCAGGGAGGTTGTGAATGCTCCATCCCTGCCAGTGTTCAAGGCCAGGCTGGACAAGGCCTTGGGTGACATGGTTTAGTGTGAGGTGTCCCTGCCCACGGCAGGGGGGTTGGAACTAGGTGATCTTAAGGTCCTTTCCAACCCTAATGATTCTATGATTCTATGACATGACATGACCTTGCTTAGGGCATTGCTGAGGTCATTCATGGAAATCGCTGTGTCCTCTGAGCACCCGTGATTTGGCTCCATCCGAAAGCCAGGAATTGTAGCCAAGTACTTGACAGCCTGTGAAAAGATTTCTCTCCTGATGGTTTGTCTGTTCCCTTTTTGATTTGATCTACTTCATTTTGGTTTGGGTTCTTTCCCCCACAGCATCCTGTGGCAAGGAATTCTCCACCTGAAAGACAGTGGCTGAACAACTCCAGAAGATAATTATTCTCACTGGCTAGTGAAATGTCTTATTATCCATCCACATGGAACCCTTAAATGTCAAGTTGCAAGACCTAGCACTGTTTTTATCATGCAAACCATCAACAGGAGAGTTTATCAGCCCACTGCTACCTAGATGACTAGACTATACAAAACCTACTTTTTCTAATCACATCGCTTTGAAACATGACTGGCCAAATGATGTCATATGTCATTCCCCTGAGCCAATCCTATTTCATTTTTCTGTTGGGAACTAAATTGGTTTTGGTACCATTCCCACAAATTTTTTTCTTCATTTTTCAAAACATAGACGTGCAGGGGCAGCAAACTTCAATTTACTGACAACGCAGGCAAGGGAAAAAAAATCCATTTGTGTTATTAGCTCATGCAGTCCTGCTTGCTTTGCACATGAAAGACCCTCACTGATTTCAGGAAGAGCAGGACAGAGGCAAGAAAATACGCAATCACTGTTTGCTTAGACACATCAAAGGAAGATAAATACTTGTGCTTAAAAACTAACATAAACCAGGGAAAAAACTCACAGAAAAATATTCAAGAAAGCACGCATGAGATCAACTATAAATATCCTAGGCAGGCTCCTAACACATGACGATAAATTATACCGAGTACCTCTCTTTAGCATCTTGAAATTGCTTTTTCCACATCCATGACAAAATCAAAATGGTCTTCCATGACTGCCCCCACCCTCCTCGCCACTAAAGCCCTTTCTCCCTCACATCTCTGCTCCTCCACTCCAGCCGAAGCCTCCTGCCACCCCCTCTCCCAGGCTTGCCTACACTGGTCTACCCACACCTTTATTATAATGAAAATCACACTTCTCTTTAACTTGTTCTTTCCATAACATTCTGTATCCTTGTAGCAAGCTGATTTTAGGTCCAAAGCTGTTCCATCTTCTCATGTTCCAAACAACTGTTCCTCATCTTCCAAATTCTCCTCAAAGCACTTCTCTAAGCCCTTCCGAAATTGCTTCTTCCTGGCTGGTGCTCTTAACACTGCTGTCTAGTAGAGGGAGCTCTGGCTTTGCAACTGCTCCTGAGCTGAAGTTCAGACCAGAGCCCTACCAGGGCTATATGCAGCATTCCTCTAACCACCCCCAAGCTTCACTAGCTTATGGCCAAATAAATATTATATTTATACATTATACCAAGCATATACACTGCATAGTGGACAGCTGCTTTCTTTGTGAATTGTTTGCAACACAAGGGCAGGCTGCATCTTCATAAACATATTTATTCACATACATCCTTACTACAACAGCCAAGGGATCTCTTCAGAGATGTCCAAAGCATAAAACGTAAACTCTCATGTGGGAAGGCTCTGGGAGAAGTAGTAAATTCATGAGCCCCTTATAAAAACAGGGTCTTAAAAGAACAGGTCTGTTATAAGCAAAATAAAGAAGCATCCGGAGCGGCACGTTCAACAAAAGTTCATAGATGATCTAAAAAAAAGGTGGGGCAAAAGGGAGATACTTGAGTCAATGTATGTACTGTAGAAATTTAGGGCATGATTCATTAGCCAAAAAAATCTGAACACCCTCTGTAGCTATTTTCAAGGAGGTACATGCATAATTTATGTGGAACAAGAGTGGGCTGCATTTCCCCCACACTGCTTCTGCATAAATTACACTGGCTTGTAATTCATCACACTTCTGTTTTCCCTGCATGTAAGTGGTAACCTCTCATTTAACAATTCCAGAAAACAGAGTCATCTGCAAAAAGGAAGGTGAAGTATTTATACGTGAAAGAATTGCAAGTTTGACACACACATGTGATCCAGAGAGCTGGGAAACGTACTGTTCTCTGGTGAGAGGTTGGTTGTGTGATGACTTTTCAGTTACTTCATTTTCAATGACCACAGTTAACAAAAGAATACAGAAGTCTTTCTGAATCACCAGCACTAATCTCAGAGAGGACCTAAAGCACAACATTACCCAGAAGTTTAAAATATTAGGAGATTTGTCATGGAGAGATGTAAGCTGCTCAATTACTTGTTAACGGTCTAAAGCAGAAAAATCCTTAAGTGCATTAAATGAATAAATACCTTTGCTTCAAACACGAATAAAACCCACATGAACCTGATACACAGAATAAAAACTCCATTATGAGCAATTACCCTGTTGACTGAATGGAGTGCAAAATGCACAGGCATTGCCTTGTAATACAAGCAGCACGGCTTCTGTCAAGTCCACAGGTCTTTCCTTAAGCACAGATGGGGAAAGAATTAACCATGTTCCAGTTGTTCAACAAAAAGCTGAGCAATAGATAGGCACTAATAAGAAATACAAAGCTTGCACCAAGACATACACTAAGAACATCAGTAACACATTTGTACCACCACATCTAACAAGAGGACAGTGCATTAGAAATGAACGGAAACAGACGAGGATAAAGGGTGAACATTGCACAGCAGGGACACACTGTATTCTACTCTTTGCACCGCTGTTCAGAAGACAAAATGAGCCTCTGTAATAGTTATTTCAGCATTTACAATGAGAAGCAATTTCATTATAAGAATCCTAAGAAGGAGGGCTTCTAATGTACTTTTGGGCTCTGAAGATCATATGTTTGACAGCAAATGCTGTCTATCTCCTGACTACTGAACATGACTGAGAATAAAGCAACTTCTTCTATTTAGTCTTTTCTCCTTGAGGTTGGTGTTTGGTGGCTAAACATTAAGACTGGGAATTCATGCTTTCACTTAAAGGCAAAAAAAAAGAAAAAAGAAAAAAATAGATTTAAGAAAATGCAAAAAAAGGGTGACACCAACAGTTGTCTTTCTGTCTTTTGTCTCCTGCATCTTAACATCCTGCCATGCGGCCTACTGCAAGCCACACATCTCACCCTTGGGTCCTTCATGCCAAGACAGTATATGACTGGAACAGGCCAGGACTCTATGATCATTACAGTAATTTTGTTAGAATTCCCCTATCTTAATTTTGTTTCATAATATCTCTTTCTGCAGTAAATAAGGTTCTTACTCTTGACTGGGTGGTGACTTCCCTTGGAAAGCTGCAAGCCAGCTAGAGACATGTTCTAGATACGATATAGAGATATGTTCATAGTCCCCTCTTTCATACTTCCTTCTTGCCTTTTTCTCTGCCCATGTTTTTTATTGAGTTTTTGAGGTTTGGGGGTTTTGTTTTGATTTTTAACTGCTTATCTTTTCACTTAGCTAATTTGATGGCTGCCATTCTGTACACAGGGCAGCTCTCATTAGCTAGGGAGCAAGCATCACAACATGCTGAGTCCATTATCAGCGTTAAAAAAGAAATACAAGATGTGACTTACAGAACATGAGATAAAAAAGAGTAACAACATTCCCAGGAAAAAGGTAAACAAAAAAATCCCACATACTGTGCTTAGTTAAATTTTAATAGTTACTTCAGTAAAAATCTGTGATTACCCTTCTTTCTACTGGTTTTGACTTGTACAAAACTGGGTAATAAGGCAGCTGCTGAAATTCAAGTGTAGAGGAAAGAAAGGCACGCGGGGTGAGAGAAGACAGACAAGCCAAGGGCAGTGACCAGAAGGAGTTTTCAGAGTAGGACAAGAATGACAACAGTGGAGTTGGAAGAGGCCAGAGAAGAAAAACAGAGCCTTGAGCTGCAGGAGGCAGCACAAGAGCACTGTGAGTGAATGCCATGAAAGGACAGCAATTCCGTGATGGGAGGAGAAACAATGGCAGAAGAGGGATACTAGTTTAAAAAGGGGTGACTGAGGCAGGAAGGAAAGGATTACACAAAGCTGGCACGTGGTGACACCCATTTACCCACACGTCCAGTATGTCACTTCTAAACCTGCTCAATCCTCCCCTCATTTCACAAATACCCTTCCTACCCACCACTCAACCCATGCTCTAACTAAGGTCCTGGCTCTACCATATCCTCTTCTTTCACCTTTCCGATGCCTTTTTAACCCCATCCCATCCTTCATTTCTCTGTCTCCAACTTGACCCTTTTCTCTGAGGAAGTAGGTTATACTCAGTAGTCCTGAATTCCCTCTCCTCCCATCACAGTCTGCAGAAACGTGGGGGTAAGCTTCGTTACTGCTGCCACTCAGCACTGCTGCCACCAACTCTCCCGTCTAACACCCCCAGGTCACACATGTCATATATCCACAGCCATTGTGTTGGAGCAGCTCCTGTTATTGCCTGTGTGATGGAGGCTTTCTCCCCAGGACGCCAACATGTGGGGAGGGGAGAGAGGGAAATGAAGATGCTCCTAATGGCCCAAGATGATCAAAGCCAAAAGAGGAGAATAATATTTAAGCCATAATTGGTACCAGGCAGTTTGAAGATTAATGACTGGCTGGATGTCTAACATACGACCCAACAGATCATTAAGCCCTAAGAAATGCCTAGTGTCGATGTATTTTTTTTTTCACTTTAAGAGAGGAGGGTGGGAACAGACCAGATCTGAAATGTCTCCTAATGGGAAAATCAGTTTCGATTGCTAAGAAGAGATCAGTCAAGGAACAAATGCCCCTCCAGGCAAAGCAGATCAGGCAAACCAGTCTACAGGAAGAACTGAGTTTGGATGAGCTTTCCTTTCAGTCCTCCACATCTTCTGTATTTAAGAAGAAACCATCCCTTTTGTGACTCAGTGTCTATGACCAGTGCTGCGCTGCCGGCTGGCCATGGAGAATCTGCCACTGGAGGGGCTCAGGAGTATCTGACTCGGCATATTAACCAGGGAAGGCAGAGGGAAAGGATCTCCATTTCTAAGTATAACCACTTCGCTTCTGCAGTATTTGTAGATACGTCCTTCATTTCTAAATGTGATCACAAAAACTGCCATAACACACATAGATGCTTTAGCAGAACTTGCAGATGAATTTCAGCAGAATTTTATTTCAGCTAATTCCTAATACAAAACTTCCAGTCATGAACTTCAAGGTACCATAGTGCCACAGCCATAAAAGTGCCATTGTGCCACAGCCATAAAAGGCTCCAAAAACACTTCACAAAAACTGGAGTAGAACATTCATGTGTGATGTCACCACAGAGGTCTTACACAGGACAACATACCACTGAACCCATAGGGTACAAATTCAAGAATAAATCTCACCACAAGAATCTGGGCAAGCAAAATCCAAATCAAAGATATAATTTGTATAATTTGGTTGGAAAACCATAAAGTAATCTACCTTTCTCTTTGTAAAGAGACATGCACCATGGAACAGCTTGGCTTCCTGAAACCATGCCAGAAGTGCCACCTCCTCTTTCAGCACACAGGTAAGTGCCCTTACAAGTCTCTCCTGCCTATGGTAATTCAGGCATACGCTTGGTTTTAGTTCACAAGACCCAGTGTATTCCCACCAAAGAAGTAGTACAGAGCAGTTCTTAATGGAAAGCAGAAGAAACAAAACCAAAGGGCCACATGAAGCACAGTCAGCAATACTGGGAATGTCCCTAAAACACCACGAAGTTGCATTTTCTTCATGAAATGCTTATAATAATAAATAATAATAAATAAATAAAAATATAAACAAACTCTGATAAAGAAGTAATTTTTGTAGGCATTACACAAACAGAATATACTACTTTGCCTGAAAACGCAGACCTCTACAACTTCAGCTGAAAGAAAATTCCCCCCACAAAATAATCACCACAGGAGGAGTGCTTCAGGAGGACACTTCCTCCAGCCCCAATGGGAATTTGATTACAGAGCTGCCCACCACACTGCCTCACCACACTGCCTCTTCTTCCTCCCAGAGAACAAACCACTGGAAATCTTTCTACAGCTGAAATGTGCAAAATTACTGGAATATGACTGAGTAGAAGCTACCAGATTATCCCAATGAAAGGATTATCTTGACTTTCATAGAAACAAGAGTTTTCAAAAGGCGTTTTCAAAATTCTGATCTGTAGCATTTTACTACATTATCTGAATCGGGTTACTAAATCCTGTAAGGGATATCAAAATGCATTAAGTGCACTAACCTAAAGAAATACTGAGGCACAGTGACAGCTCCTGCTGTCTGTACATATTAATGGAAAAATGATGTATTATATAAGCTAGTTAAGCACTAAAATCGTCAGTCCAGAGAATGACCGTCATAAAAAAACAAATGAGAGCAGAAACAGAGTATGAGTAAAACCAAATGAAGATTACAGATAGAATATTGCTTATTCTGTTCAAGGAAAGATGCCATAACCCAGACCCCCAAGCAGCACATAGTCATCAGAACCCAGTGTTCACCAACCACTCTTTCTTACTTAAGGACACTGAATCTCTTACATAGAACAAAAAAGATTTTCCCAAAAACTGTGATACTCATTGCAAAAAGTGTCAAGGAAACAGAGTGCAAAGAGCATTTATTATTAAGAGAGAATGTGACAGGAGTGTAACTACCAAGATGTATTTTTACCCTAGTACTTTAAAGCATTTAACATGCTAAGGGCCAGATCTCATGAAAAAACACATGCAAGTCACTTTGCAAACAGCAGAAAGCACAGAGACTGGTGTGGGACCACTGACCTAAGAGAAGGTCCCTGTGGCAATGCTGACACCAAGACTCGCAAGTGGCATACAGGAACGGCACCCTTTTACAAGCCATGTGATTCGTGAAAGATGATCAAGTCAGTTCACGGCAAAAATACATTTTATTCGTACTCATCACAGGTGACTTGCAGGGACAGAGAACTGGGGCAGAAGGGGATCTCCGTCCCTCCTCCCCATGCTTTAGAAAGCATCCAGTTTTAACAGAGGGGTAGAGGAAGGCATGTAAGACCTGTCTATTAGCCATCCCACTCTGCCCCAAGCCATCAGAGACAGCTGGAGACCTCATCACAAGGCACCAAAAACTAATACAACAGCCAAGAGATATGTTGTTATTCAGACTCTCTAAACACGTTTTTTACATCTTTCATCAACTGTCAAACTATGTGACATCAATTATCAGAATCACTTTCTGATTTTTCTTATTACATACACACATTGAAGACAGCACTGCAAAAGCTGTCTTCAATGGGAGATCTTTTTAACATCTTAAGTGGCTGAAGAAGTTCCCACCTAAATTTTATTTTGCTAGAACTCTGTTTTATTATTTTTTAAAACAGAATTTTGAAGATTATACATGTCAGGTTTTCCCATATAACCCTGAAACCAACAGGAAGGTGGTAAGAAGCTATTTTTTCCAACTCTGTGGGTCTCCAAAGGCCTAAGGATTTTAGGAAAAAGCTATTTCTGTCTCTACGGTATTCTTTTCAAAGCAACAGAACATATTTTAACAAATACAGGTTTGGAGTCCCATGTAATCATCTCTGCTTCCTCCATATTCAGCACAGACAATTGCACTGAGATTGCACTTGACACGAACCATTGGTGTCCATAGAAACTGCATGACAGCAAAGGCAGGCAGTGCCTGTGCCTGGCTTGAACTCTGAAAATCTGCTAAAAAGGCTCTAATCTGAGGGGTTACACTATAATCACACAACTGGAGTTTCACACGATCTGTTACTGTACAGCAAAAGTATTGGGGGTGAAAAACCTCGGTGAGACAGTCAGAAGGTGGCAGGTGATGGGAAGTGCGCACGAAGCTGCCCAGGGTCCCAAGACCTCACTTTAGCACAGGGTTTATCAAGTCATGCAGCACTTCTGCCTCCAGTCTCCCCATCACAGAAAGGGGGACAGTAAGGGCACCTTGCATTAGACTGTTGTAGGCTGTCCATGTTGGTAAAGAGATTTTTTTAATGGTTACCTATTAAGTATTCTGTATTAGGTATTATGCTGGTATTCTAAGTGTTACTGTAATCATGTAAATATTTCATTGTAAAAACACTGAATGAATAAAGAAAATTAATTTTATAGGTCACACTACAAAAATACATTTAAACAAACACCCACAGTATGTACAAAGAGACAGACAGCTCCCAAATACCAGAAATTTTGGGTGAGGGATAGCCAAATCCTATTTTTTATTCGTACCTACGCTGCTTATGCTATTAATATCTGACTTCTCTTTTGTGACTTTAGGCTATTTTAAAAATGAAACCTTGTTACCATGGAGACAATAAGCCGGTCAGCACATCTGCTGAGGAACAGGACATAAAATTTTTAAAGTGAGAATTTCAAAGGCTCCGACTTTTCATGAATCAGTGCCAATAATTCCATCGAATACACATACGAGAGCCTGCTAATTTAGTTAGCTGTCACCTAACAGATTTCTGACAATCTTATTAACTGCTATTGTGCACCAGTACCCACTAGCAGAGACTGCAGCACTATGAGCACCGGCATGCTGAGGAGATGAATCATGTTCCACTTCCATGTGCCACACTGGCCATGCTCATGAAGTGGTAAGGGTGAAACTCATTACAAATATAATCCAGTGAACCTGCCTAAAAGGTTGATAGATCGCTTCAAACAAACAACAACAAAACAATAAGGGGATCTGTATTTTTTTAAAGAATGCAATCATGATCATTATTTGCTTGCAAACACACACACACACACACAAAAATCTCCTTCCTTTTTCTAACAGAACACTAAGCGGGCATGTAATTGAGATTCAATTAGTACATTAAGAAACACTCAATTAAGCTTCCCAGTGACACAGAGATACACAGCTACACTTGCTTTCCAGATGAAGAAATGAACCTCGCAGAAGTCTGCTGGCTTCTTCAAGGTCAGATGAAGTGATGGCAGAATTAAAGAGAGAAACCAACTTTACTACACTTTGTTTTATAATGAACAAATCCATTTAAGTTTCCTTCTACTGTTACTTTGCCCTTATGAAGTTTATCCCCCACCCACCTCTTCTTCCCAGCTGTACAAGGAGAAACCTAATCAAGGCAGGATTTTGAGGCATCTGGGAACAAAGCGACACTGCTGGACAGTACAAGGCAGCTTTCAGGAGGGTAGATGTGCACACACGTATGTGTGACAGCCACATGCCACCAGCTGTTACTCACAGGGAAGGCAAGAACAGGGGATGCGCTCCAAGTTCATCAGCTTCCCAAGGTATATCAGAAGACAAGTCTGGAAAACCTGCCAGGTGCATATCCCATGATTCTGACTTAGTCCACATAGGCAGCATCCCATAGGAAGTTATGGAGAGATGTCATCTAGTCATCATCTAACCGCTGGGCTCACCAGTGCTGAAGCTGCTCAGATGTAGCACCCTCCATCACTGAAACACACGCAGCAGAAGCAGTGTGGTTCTGTTTGACAGCCTTCATCATTTAAGTATTTCTCCTAGTTGCAGCTGTTTTATGAGCCTCACCAAGGGGCACAACAAACCTTCCCTTCCAAACCTACCTGGGCCCATTGGTTGGAAGGTCTCTCTCAAACTGGCAGGAGACAACTCCATGTAAGCTTTCCAACCCATCCATCACAAGCAAATCCCACCACTGTGGCTCAGATCATGCCACTACCAGGCTGTACCACCCAGGACTGCCCATGGGCTCCTGCCAGGACCTGAGTACAGCCCCTACATAGCACACAGCCTGTGCTGGCCCAAGGGATGGCCTCATCCCTATCCTCCAGAAGCAGGCCATCTTCACAAATCACCTCTGTGGTTTGGAAATTAAATCCAGGTCACAATGACATTGGTGGAAACCGCCAACTCCTCCCAAAGCCAAGGAGTAAACGTACTCCATGGTTCTGTACACAAGAGAAAACTGCAAACCAGGCTGAAAGTCAGATGGGTGTAGAGCTACTACAGCACAACACTCCAGGGACATTTACGTCAGTTCAAGGATGCCTTACTTGACCTTATTGATTTAACCTAAATACGTACATTTACAAAGTAAACTATTTTTAAGCACAGTTTAACTTGAGAGATGCAACTGCTGTACTAGCTAACTACACTGACTTAAGAAGAAAGGCAAGTTAAAACAATGTCACTCTACTGTGCAGACAACGCTTATGTTCTTTGGAGAAAGGGCTGAATCTTTTATTCACCTGTCAAATGCTTTAACAGTTTCTAAACGCTGTATAGAGAAAAATAATGATTGAGTCCTGTGGCTAAGGAATAATCATAGTCTATGGCAGTAAATTATATTTTAGAAATTAATGACTCATCATAGAATTGAGCTCATCTGGTAAATTACTAAAATTCTAATCTGCTCCTTTGCTGTATGTATTTTATCAATCTAATCAGCATTTGATTTTGAGAAATGCCTGGTTCATTGCATACCCACATTGGAATGGACCACACTACTCAGCATCATTCACCTCCTCCTGTGTACCAGAAAACCTGTATTATGGAAAACCAAAGTTTCAAAAGTCATCAACTGAGGTCTCATCTCATTCTGAGGAAAATAATTTTAAGACCAAAAAAAAAAAAAAAAAAAAAGAGAAAAAGCAGAATGGAAGGAAGAAATCAAGAAATCTAGAAAGATTGTTAAGAAACGATCACTGAAGCTGCCTATGGACATCACTGGTGAGGAAAGACCAAATGTCAATTCCCCTTAATTCAGACAGTTACTTTACAGGACAGCCAGCAAAAGTATCAGCTACAAAACTCAAACCTGTACTCAAAGCCATGGATTGCTCTTGAAAATACTGGTGCACATCACTAAGCCAACATCTGCCAAAGCCAGTGAGCAGCCTTGTGTGCTTTGCACCTGCAAAGGCACACCTGAGATGGCAACTGGGTGGTTCTATGTCACATGTGCCAATGGAAAGGCTTTCAGGCTTTATAAAACATAAATGAAACTTAGACACCCTTAAAGCTTCCCAAATCTGATTTACAGCCACTTTTGCTTGACTAAACAAGAAGATATCTGAACGCAGATGCCAACATGCAGCTTGCTAAACCGCTTGGTCTTGCAGAAAGAACACTGCAGTCCCATCTCCACACATACACAAAAGCTCTGAAAACAAGGCAATAAACACTTTTGAAGGAGTTGCCTCCTTTTGTCAGAATGTCAGTAGCTTTTAAAAATGCTGTTACAGCTTGAGAGCTGTTCTAATAACAGAAAATGTTTTTTTTTCTTTTCCACTCAATGTCACAGAGGAAAAATGATACTTAAAAGGGGGAAGCACAAGCATTGCTAGAGATGCAACACGAGGTGTAACTATGTCTTAGCAGAAAATTGATTTTAACTTCAACTATTTCTAAGTAAAAGCAGCAGAAAAATCCAAAAATAAACTGCGTATCTCAATATAATTTTATATGAAGTTAAACAAACTTTGACTGAACAGGTATACCCAGTTGTTTCACTTGAAGTCTCTGGCATGAGCTGGAATGAAGTTCCACTGATTACCATGAGTGTTTTAAGATTTTATTACAAGGCCCTGATGCTATCAAAAAGCACATAATTCCATTTCACTTCAATCATGTAAGTTATGGTAACGCTACCCAGCGAGGCAATACAGCACAAGCAGAAAAGTAACAGCCCCATTAGGGAACAGACCAAACCCTCAGTCCAAGACCCAACCACAGTTTTGGTTATGTCTTCAGAAGTGCAGCTACTTGACACCTATTCAAGAAAGGCCACCTCACAGACTCACAGAATCAGCTAGGTTGGAAAAGACCTTTAAGATCATCAAGTCCAACCATTACCTCAGGACTGCCAAGACCACCACAAAACCATGCCACTGAGGACCCCATCTACACAGTTTTGAACGCTTCCAAGGATGGTCATTCCACCTTTCCCTGGAGAGCCTGTTCCAACACCTGATCACCCTTTCTGAAGTAATTTTTCCTAATGTCCAACCTAAACCTCCCCTGCTGCTGCTTGAGGCTGTTATCTCTTGTCCTGTCACCTGTTACTTGGGAGAAGAGACCTTCTTTAAACGAGGAAGGGCATGGTAAGGAAAGACCTAAAATAAGGAGACATTCAATTGGACCTGTACTAAGGGCTGCAGTTTGGACAACAAGATGTGAAATGTATAAACGAGCATGGCCATGGGGAGACACCCAGCTGAGGAGTAGCAAGGAGGAAGAGCAATGGAGCCTGAACCTCCACCTCTGGCAGCACAGGACCCCTACTCAGACCTTTGTCAACCCACCTCCAAGTGTAAATGTCCCTATCTCAGATGCTGACCTTCCCCTGGGGCTCCCCAGTACTATTATGTAGATGGAGACATGTACCATGTGTTATTTTCCCTCCCCAGATTGTATTAGCACATGCATAAAAAGGCTTTAATGACTTCTGGCACACACACCTACATATCTGGAGTTGGTCCCACTAACTCACCTGGGATCACCCACAGTAAAGAGTGGCCACTGCAGGCTTTCTTTTGACAAGAAATGATGCTCTAAGACAACCTTTGGGTGACTGTTCCTCACAGGTCACTTCACTTTTATCAGGAAAATAAATTCCATTAAAAATCAGAGGTAATAAAACTGATACCACCAGAAGTCAAAGGGAAAAAACAAACTGCATATACTCACTAGTCACACCACGTCAAAATAAGCGGTGGAAACACAAAAACATTCCAGGAAAAAGCAATAATGAATTACTATGACAGCATCTTGTAAAATTATAAGCATATGTTTTCAGCTGACCTACTTGTCTTATAATTGACTTCTGTCCCTTAAGGGGTTTCTTAAATATAATTGAGCAGCACCTGCCACGTCAGAGGAACAGTTTTGTACATCCATGCCTTGCTCAAATACTGTACTTAACAGCTTCAGCACCAGGGTTACTCACTGCTTTGGCTGTGCCACTGGAGATAGAGGTGCCGATCCAACAACCAAGAACCTCCTGCACCCCTGGTTATCCTGGGACATGAGTGATCATACTTGCTGAGCAGGCCTTCTTTTTTATACCAGCCCATTGACTTTCAGCACATACTGACCTATTCCCACTTGTACATCACTCTATCCATGTCTTTCAGTGCAGCGTTTCCCACAGCAAAAGGCAATTACGGGCAATTCCCACACTGGCAATGCTGGAACTGGTAGCTCTGCCTGTGCTGACACACATGTGGGACTCTGCCGTGGACTGTCTCTGCTCATCACCATGCCATGTGACAAAAATGTGAATTCAAAAGCTCATCCATACATGATTCCCTTACTAAATTAGACTGACCAACAGACTGAAACCAAACATTAAGTGCAATTTAATGAAAAGTCAAAAGTAAAGAGTTCAAACCTGTGCCTCTCCTGACACAAAAGGAAACCAATGATTAAATTTCCATTGGTATTTTGGACTTGGGCAAGAAGATGGTGCACACCTCTGAATGCATCAGAGATCTGCAAAAGATTTAAAGCCTTTTGGGACATTCATTGCAAATCTTAATGACATAATTTATATGTTTTTAAAGCTGTACCTACAGCGACAGCAATGTTCCTTCAAGTTAATCCCTGCTTTTAGGACTTCTTTTTTTCCACTTATGCTTCTAAAGCTTTATTGCTATTAGGGAAAACTTCATAGGGGAGTAGACGACAGCAACACTCGACAGTTGGCACTGCTCTGCATCCATGGAGCCCAGTTCTCCAAGAAAATCTCTTTCTCCAAGAAAAACCACTAACCACAAAGGCTGAGAAAACTCTCTCATTCTAGTACCAAAGGAGCAGCAGAAACACCATTGTGCAAAGGAAGTGTTCTCCTGAGAAGCTGAATCACACATGGTGAGGAGTATCGCATGAAGTCCAAGTGAAGGATCAGCGAGACCCTCACCCCAGCATGTCTCCAGCTCAGCCCCACCATGGTCTCACCCAGCAAGGGCTGGGGAAACAGAGTCCCAGGGCTGGCTTTGTTGCTCTGCTCACACAATTTAATAGAATCTTCTCACCAATCTCCTAACGGGAGCTACCGCACTTGCCTGTTTAAAAGGTCTTAAGGCGGTTACCTCTGAAAGTGACAAGTTTGTGTTATCCCACCCTTCTCTTGTGGGATAAGCATGTTCTGATACGAATTGATTTGTTTTGCTGTATAATGGAACATGGAACTGAAGTTACATTGCTGTCCTAGCTTCAGCCGACACAGTATCATCCTCTGCCAGAGCAGAACAGAAAGATGCTGGCGGAGAAAGAGCCCCGATGCTGGTGCTGGTGTGGATACTCTGCTGGGCCCCTCGGCTGCCATGCAGTGTGACCCACTGGTCTGCAATCATGATGGAAGGAAAACCATCTCACTACCCAATTTTCCTATTATTATTATTTGGCAGTGCCCCACAAACTGTCACTGAAGGTAAAGAAGTCCCTTAGGAAAGTGAGACAGGAATAAAAGCAAGCTCCCCATATTCCCCCAAAAAAGACAGGACAAGTGCAGCGTTTGCACAGCACAGCATGTCCCGAGACATGAGCCAGAATAAAAGCACAAAGCGCAGGAAACGTTCTGCATACGAACGAGGTGTGTGATGGGACCGTGTACCGCAGCTGCGCCTGTGTCAGGAGCCAGGCTCTTCCCGCAAGCACTTCCGCCTGCAAGGCTTTCAAAATCCCACGTTGTGCCCTTGCTCCCTCCCTCAGACAGCCAGTGCTCTGGTGGCACCCATCACCCTCTGCCTGTCTAACCACAAGCCCTCAGTTTCCATGTGAGCACAGCACGAAACCCACCTCTTGAAACAACACTTCTGACAAGCTGAAGGATTCTCCAGGACATCTCCAAGAAGGGCCCACAGCCGCCTGCAACAATCTCCTCCCACCACCACACGGGCTAAAACTCCCTTTATATTTGTTTGTCCTTGTTTCAACCCATGGCTGAGATCACATTAAACGTCAGATTCATGCTGCGACTCTCACATGTCATTCTCCCGGTGCTGGGAACGGGGACTGCCAGCCCGGCACGGCTGCGGTTCTGCTCTGGGCTGGAGTGGTGACAAGGAGACATCACAGAGCAAAATAAAACTTCCCTGTGTTATTTATCTCTCTTTCTCGTTCCCCGGGCAGACCAACCTCGCAGCTTCCATGTCCTGAGCAAAATACGCTTCCACACGAGAGGCGTCCCCGAATTTGTCAAGGGCCCAGTTACGCTTTCCTTGCGCTTCCTTAAATTTCTACCAAAGTCACTGAGGAACCGGGGGGAGGGGGAAGTGGCTGGATACAGGCTTGTGCACCAAGACATGCTCTACCGCCTATACTTTTAAAGCAAATTCATAGTATGCACTCTAAGCAACATCTCTTAAGTGAAAAAGTGCTGCTTTGGGGAGACTCGGGATGTTAGTCTTTGTTTGCCCGAGGGACAGCTGGCAGGGCTGGAAATGGAGAAGGAAAGGGTAACGACTATTAACAGGAGGTTCATCTAGATCGCTAATGCTGCTCCTGCAGCGCCAGGGGAAGCCGGGCTGATATATAATTAGCACCAACAAGCCCGAAGCCCCAAACCGAGATGCTCTTGACACCTTTACAATCACCTTTTTCCAGAAACCCTTAAGCCGGAGGATCACTCCTCAGCTTCTGTTCTTCACGGAAAGTGTGTTTCTTGCCCTCAATGTTTTAACTAGAAAATCAGCCCAACGTGTAAACTGCAGCTTGGGAACCGAAGGCAAACACGATACGCGCATTTACCAGGATAAATCGTGCCTTCAGTCAGATATTTTAGGCCCCTCTCCTCATTCCGGAGCAATCCGGCTTTACAGTTTTAAGCCCAGCTCCGACCGGTGCCGGTCCCCGGGCGCAACGGCGACCAGCAGCGATCCCAACTTGTACGGTCCGCGGAGCCGGAGCATCACAGGGCAGCGGCGCCGAGACCCACAGGACGAGGTGGCTCCTGAAGCCAAGCCCGTTCGCCCCCCCCCCCCCCGCCCCTTACCTGCCGCAGGATGAAGCTGGTGGAGGTGGTGCTGCCGTCGGAGCGCTTCAGCCGGCTGCGCCGCGTCGCCGTGCCCCTCGTTACCTGCCCCGGGGGAGGCCAAGACATCAAGGTCGCGTCGCCGGCACCGCGCCCGCCACCGGAGCCGCGCCCGCCCACCCCGCCCGCCCTCCCCCGCGGCCCCCGGGCTGCACCCACCGCGGCCATGGCTGCCAGGATCCGCGGCTCCCTCAGACCCGGACCCGGCCCGCGGCACCTGAGCACAGCCGGGCTGCTGCCGCCGAGCGCGGCCGCGGCGGGAAGCGCGAGGGCGGGCGCGGGGGGGCCGGGGCGGTGTCGGGGCGGGGCCGCGACACGCGTGTCCCCCCGCGCGGGCGCCGGGGCGGGGAGCAGCCGCCACACGCGAGTGCCCGCCTGGGGAAGCCCGCCCCGCAGGCGGGTTGCGGTGCAGCCGCCCGGCGTGGTCCGGCTCGGCGGTGAGCGGCGGTGTCACCGCCCAGGGAGCTGGGGCCGGGGCCCCCGGCGGGGAGCACGGGTGGCTGCGCGCCGGAGCAACCGCACGCTCAGCAACACCAGTGACCCTCATGCTGCGCCCAGCTGCTCTCTGCACCGACGGCCCCTGTCACCCACCCCGGCTCTCTGCGGCCTCACAGTGAAGATGAATGGGCCCAGCTTGACCTCCTCAAGCTGAAAGTGAGCCACATCTGCCACGACCATGTAAGCCGCAGTGCAAGCCATCACTGTGTAAAGCAACACTCTAGCTATTGATCAGAATTGATTTGTATCAACTACCAGCCATGAGGACAGAGGAAAAAAATGATAAACCAGGAAATTAAGGGATTTGCTTGAAGTTAAAGAGGAAATCTGGGGAAGAATTTGAAGCAGGATGTGGATTTCCAGCTTCCCATTCCTGCACTTTACCTACAAGCACATTACACCTCCCACCACGAGTTAGAGGGGAAACATGTGCACTGAACTGACCTCACTTTTACACCAGAAAGCTGTGAACACACACACACACTCCTAATCTCCTCTGGTGACGCTCCAAAGCACAACAGTGCAACCGTTCCTGCCTCACTACAAACTGTGTACTTCTTTTTTTAATTCATTGGATGGAATTAGGCAGCCCGGTTTCTTTATCAGAGATGAATGTGGGCCATGAGTGCTGTAGTCTAAATTAAGACTATTTTAAAACGCAGTTTAATCATTAAATCCGTACTTGGAAGGGTACTTTGCTTCAGCCTTCATGTAACACAGTACCCAGCCAATTTCCCAAGTTCAGGTACTGGCCAGAACCCCACACCCCCTTGCCTCACTTCATAGAATCATAGGATCATCTGGTCCAACTATTCATGACCTAGACAAGATGGCCCAAGACCCTGTCCAGCCAAATCTTAATAGTGTCCAATGCTAAGGAGTACACCACTTCCCTGGGGAGATTGTTCTCAGCATGAAACATCAGTGAGACACAGCATTAAGGTTGAGATTCAAAAGGAAAACTAAACCAGTATTTGTCGCATAGGCTTCAGCTTCATAAGAACTGTCTAAGATTGAGGTTTACAGCCTGAAGTGACCCGAAATGAACCCACCAGGGTGAGTAACATGGCTGTAAATAAGTGCTGAAATGCAGCATAAATAAATTGTATGCCTCAGTAAAGGTGTTCGCAAGCAGGTTCTGTTGTCCAGTCACAGCAGTAGCAGAAGGTACCTTTAAAGCACAAGGATTTACTCCTTTTTGGCAGGACTCAGAAATTTCTTCAGCCTTTGTGAAAACCTACAGCAAAACTGTAAGCAATCATGGCTCTCACTTAAGATGTAGAATACAATCAGCTTTAAAAGCACAGTGTATTTGCTTTCCTTATTGTTTCTGGTGAAGTATATTATCACTTCACATAGGATTATTACCTTCAGTTCCCCAGCAGTTAACACCCAGCATAGAGCAGTGTTTTCTTGCTAACCTGATCCCGGCTGATGGGCAAGCTATAGGCGATGGACAGAGCCCTGGTTCCCCAGCAGAAGTGCTTCTCACCAGCAGTTAACCGCAGCACAGCTGTGAAATACCAGTCCTTCCAGAGCAGTGTGAGGGAACACACCGAGCTGGAGGTAGCTGGGCTGGCAGCCGAGCCTGCAGTGCCAGCCCAGGATGCGCACCCATAGGGGAGTAGGGTTAAGGGAGCAGGGAAGAGGAGGAGAGAGGGCTGCAGCAGCAATGATTAAACAACTCACACAGCTTGTGCCTCATTTCTGGCAAGGACTTAAGGACATAGTAAAGAGAAGACTCTTCACCCATGCTCGTTAAACAAACTTTAATTCACACAAGGCAAATGCACACATATTACAGACAGGAGGCCAAATGATATTGCAACAAAACAGGTCCACTCTTCCTTAATACTGCAAACTCTTTCAGACAATTTTCTCCAAGAACTGTGATACCTCTTTGCTGTAAATCCCAGACCAGGGAGAAGCACAACCTTGATCTGAATCTGAAATTCAGGTGTGCTATCTGCTGGTGGCCAGGTTGCTCGCTGGCTGACCAGAGCCATGACAGGTCAGACATGCTCAGAACCTGCCCTGGTTGCGTTTCCTTTCCTTCATTTTTCATTCTGATCAATTCAAAACAGTTTTGAGTCAGTTTCGTGTAAAATTTAACTGGCATGAGCCATAAATTCAAAGATTCAACAGATACATCACAGTGCTCAATGTAAGCAAGAGTAGTGACTTCTTAGAAAAGATGCATAGATAAATAATAATAATAAAAAATCATCTTCCTATCAGAAAACCATTCCTGTAAGAGATTGCAGTTGCAGCCATGTCCCACTCAATGTTCCTGGTTAAGGGGCAGCCTTCAAAAGCTCTACACTGTTCATCAAGTCCATGAACATCTATGAACAAAATCTAAAGCAACATGAACACACAGCATTACTTGTTACAGAAACAATCTGATTTTTATAAAGTTGTCATTTCTGTACCAAATTAAATGGACAGTACGTTTGTCACACTATGGGTGGATGAAAGACCACAATGTCTCAAAATGTGTGGTGGCATTACAGACAAATTGAGTTGTTGCTTTCAGCTGACTATAACTGAGACATAATAGGTGCCAACTCATACTAGAAGAAAGTTTATCTAGTATCGATCTTCTCAACACCCATGACACAAATATATTACACTAAAATTCTCATTATAAAGTTCCACAAATTTTTATGTTAACCATTAAAGTTTATATGAAAAAGCAGAAGTTATCTACCTATTTATTCCTGATATAAAACAGTAGGTAGAAACCTAGTGTAGAAATCTGAAGTTAGATAAATCCTTTGGCAGCATATTCAGTTATAATCAGGCCTTAAAAATAAATATGATCATGTCTAGAAGTATGAAGAGAAAGAACAGATCCTATTAACACCAAACCCCTCTGAATACACTATTTTAATAATAATTAAATTATTTTACACTATCTACAAGTTGTGTATCACAGGTTTAGGAATATAAGAGATGACAGGATGACAAATCCTGCTTTCATAAAATGTCAGGCTTTAAGAGTATGCATATATGTAGCTGTATAGAAAATCTCAGACAAATGAGTATATACATTATTTATATTTAATAATTAACTGAACATCACCAAATTACATCTGTCTAGTGATCTCAGTTTAGATTACTCAGTATTTCTGCTGGACCAAAGTTTTGAATCCAATAAAAATACCCACCTTAATCTCAATTTACTAACAAACATGGAGAATATATATAAATGACAGCAAGGTTTAGTTTGACTAGGTATCAACTTGGAACAAAGTAAACTCTTACCAAAAAACCTCCAAACAATGAGAAATTTGAAGAGCAGCTTTGAAATTAATTATTTTTCCTTAGAGAATGCAAGGAACAAGTCATTAAACTACTTCAGTATTTCAACACGTGTTACTTGGCTACTTCAAGGGGAAGGAGAAAGACAAAGTCATGTCAAAAGGAAAGACAAAAGCTTCCTTCCAATTGCACAAAATTTAAGTAAAAAATTACTTCATGAGCAGGTACCGAGTACCTTAATGTGTAAAGCATGAGGCTGCAAATGAATAAGGTTGTGATAACAAATAATTACATAAAATGTAAAAGAAATTGAGGTGCTGCTGAGTGGAGGGTGATTTTTATTACACGTCAACAGTCTGGAATCTGAGAGTCCCACCTTGGTAGAGAATTCATATATCAAATATGCTTATTTACACATCTGGGAGTTTCATGCACTTAACCAAGATGTTTTATCTGTGATCTGCTTCTATTATTTTGCCAATCTGAACATTATTGCTTATCATAAAACCATTAAAATAGGTATAAATGACTAGGCTGAAGTGAGTAGGTGACTAGAACAAAGTGATTTTTTTCTTTTTCAGAGGCTGAAACAATTTAAGAAGTTCCACATTCCCAAAAGATAATTCAACCCATCTGCTCCACTTGTACAAACCCCACCGCTTAAAAAAGTGCATCAGGGAAGAAACTCCTCAATTTCTTTTCTTAGCCACCAAATGCTGCACTTCCACAGTTCCAAGGCAATTCCTTTCCCAAAGACACGTCTGTCATTTTCAATATGCAACCACTCTTTATATTAAACGAGGAGCACAATCCCACTCACAAAGCACAGGTATTCTGCACACGTATTAGGTGTCACACATGCACCTTTTCCAAATGGTGTTAAGTTTCACTGACTGCAATGAGTGTTTATTTAAACATGGTGGCAGAGAAAGGAAATTCAAGAGAGGCAAGAACCTTCTGGTCCCATAAAGATGATTTCTGTTCCACTGAACTCCCCATTAGAAAGGTAACAAGGTAGATTCTCACAGCCTTAAAAGTTCAAACATTCTTGAGCCCCCTCCTTTATCACAAGGACCTGCAAGACTCCTTCACTTCTACATACATCCAAGTAAGAAAAGAAAAGATATTCTGTACAAGTTTCTGGCTCAGCACCTTGTATCCACATAGTGCCCACGCAGTCAGCTGAGAGCAGCCCTTGCCTGCATTCGCAAAGGAGACTTGTGCTTGCAGTACCACCTCTGCTGAAAGACACAGGCCCTTTTTAGCAAAACCCCACCTGTTTTCTTCAAGAGAAACACATCAGAAGTTCTCCAGAAATGTACCAGGCAGCACTGTAAAATCTCATTTCTCCTGCTCCTGTAGGTACATGGTCCTCACTGTCACATTATCAAATAATTTTCTCTTCCAGCTCTCATCTGCTGAACTTGCACAGTTGTTGCCATTATGCAGTGCACATCATACTGTGAAGCTCACTACAGCACTGCAGAGAGAAGGTGGTCTCTAAATCTGCAGAGATTCTCTAAAGCCACTTGGATAGAAGGATAATAGTAAGATAACCAGAGGAGGGAATGCAAAATGGGAGCAACACATGACAATACTTAAGTATCCTCAAGTTTTCAGAAACACATTTATAGGAAAATTATGTTTGGACAATCTTTTAACTTAAGATTCACACGTGGCACTTTTTGAAAGCACTGAAATAAGGGCTCAAAGTAATCTCAAATTATTTTAAACCATCAGCTAATCCAGTTCAAAATATCTTTATGCAAATGCTTAACAATCAGATCTGATGCATACTTTTACTCTGCATCACCCTAATGCAGTGAATTTGGTTATTTAAAAGGAAAATGTATCTTGATATCCCATGACAGGTATTCATAAAAATCACAAGGTCAACCTTTATTCATTAATTCAGAAATATGAGCTGGTTTGTTTTTAAAGAAGAGGCTGTTGGTGGTAATTTGCTTGTTGCTGTAGAACAGAATGAGCAGGAACTGCCATAGGATAACCTGGTCCTTGAGGCAAGCCTGATGTACTATTCTGGTAAGCCGACATATCCACCGACACTCCCATCTGCTGCTGCTGGGTGTACGCAGCTGGGCTGGCAGCCGATGGAAGGCTGGGGTTCTGGTTCATGTACGGCTGGTTTAACACAGAATCTGGTCCTGGGCTGTAACACAACAAAACAAATCAAATGCTGACAAGTTCATGTCTATATATCTGACAAGCAGATTTGCAAAGGAGAATACTGTTTAGTCCAAAAGCAATCTATTTTCAAAGTTATCAAACAATATTACACGTTATTGTAAATATCCCAAGAACACACAACCTTTAGACCAAGTAGTAAAACTACCAACAGGAAGAAGGTGATTTAACAGTGTGCTGAAGCGATACCTTAAATATGTAGCTTGAGCTGACTGAGTTGCTCCAGAAGAATTTATACTTTGAGGCAGAGACCTCAACTGCCCCATCTGATCTGGTCCTAGGCTATAGCCTGGGGAAATGGTGACTTGGTGAACACCCTGGATCATGTAGTTTCCACTAGGTGGCTGCACAGGATATGACTGTAAAAAAAAAAAACAAAAAAACAAACAACAAACCAAACAACCCATCATTGCGTATCTTTTATTTTCAATTAAGTAGCAGCAAACATGGCACTGAATGCCATTACAGTAGTAGGGTTCAAAGACTGAATAAGCATCCATTCATTTTTTTCAACAAGGTTCTAAAACTGAAACATGTAACTTCTCAACATTTTAAATAGGCAACTTTTATTTCACCAGCAGCTCTCTTTCCACAACTGCACTGCTAATAAGGTCAGTGCTTAACATCTGAAGGAAGAACATCACATACAAGACCTCTGCCTCTCACAGAAACTTTATTTTTTCCCCCTATAATTTGCTTTGTCTTTAAAATGTTTGATCCTGACATATTTTGATGCACAGTCAAGTAGGAAGACAGGCGCCATACGAGATTTGCTACTTAACACATTTCGTAAATTAAAACATAAGAGCATTCTAAGACTAACACAAAAGTAGAAAATGTAGTTTCTTGCATTTCTCATTTAAGATTATGCAAGTCTTTACCCAAAATTCAGATAGAACAGGTGGTATAACACGCTTCGTCTACAGAAGTCTATGCTGCTCATTGGTTTTGGACTTTGTATATGGACATTGTATATGGACACTGAAAGAAGGGACAGTTTCATACCAAGTAACAACATTAAGCTCAGCACACTTAGCATTATCTTGTATTTTTCACCACTGAAGTATGCACCTTGAAAGAAACGGTAAACTCCAGTTGCCTTTTGGCTTACATTACTTTTTAATCTTCAAACATAAAGAATTTTCCATCGTTACCAGGAGTTAAGGACACGCAATTACTTTTAACTGACATATTTTCAGATCTAGCAGTTGCTATGGCAACTATTCTTTTCCCACTGAACAATTAACATTAAAGCAAAATTCACTTAAAGTAAAATCGCTCATTCTATGTTTTCTCCAAAAAGGATCTTTAAAAATGTTTCTCCTCCATTTTTGTTTTCTTAAAACATCAATATGGCACATTGGAGATACTGTAACAGTTTTGGGCAACTACACCCCCTAATACAATATGTTCATTTCTTAAAGGAAAAGAAAAGCTAAAACAAGACTAGTGTTTCTATATTTGAAAAAGTACACTGCATTCATGATTAATGCATTAATATTAAAGTTCACTCACATCCCCCCTATTAGATAAGAAGGTAACATTTTACTTTAAGACTGAGGACATGACTCACAGCAAGAATTTCCACCAAGCTGCTGAAACACATAATTCTAACTATAAAAAAAAAAAAAAAAAAAATCAACCAGGGAAGGGATCTTTTAGTATTTTCAATACAGTTATCTTTCTGTTAATTAGAGAAAAATTAACAACTATACCTTATTGTACAAGCAGGTGCCTGCAAACTAAAGTATGCCGTTTTAGTGCATAAATGATATTTTATTCTAAATGCTATAAAAAGCCACCAGGCAAGGCAACTGTTCATAGGCTAGCAAGAAAGCATGCACTTCATTTTTGCTGTCATCGTTTTAAATAGAAATCTATATTAGGAAAGTGTCTATTTCCAGAAAGGGATACTGACCTGCACTGAAACACCAGAAGAGGTAGGTGGGTATTGTGCAGGATGGTGGAGTTTTGAGTAGGCCGAATACATTGGTGTTTCATTCATCAGTTTGTTATACAGCTCCAGAGCTTCTAGAACTTTTACATTCAATTCCGATAATTCCGAATGTTTCCTGTTTCAAAACAAACACATGCAAACACCAAGTTTCTCTAACACCTAGTGTCAGCTGGTCAAAAAAAAAAAAAAAGTGTCTCCTTGAATGGTTTTGAATATGCAAGAAAAAAACCCAAGCACTTAAAAGGTCAATTTCTTACATGTCTATACTGTAAAGTGGCCATTCTGTTTCTTATACCAAAGGGACTGGAAGGAGGGTCTAAGAACTGTTCTTCCCTAGCTGCAATAAGGTAAGCAACTCCACAGGTCTTAGTTAACTTTTCTTTCCAACCTCAAGTATCCCTAAGAATCTGAGGGGAAAGAGGTGAAGATAGAGTTGGACAGATTTTCTTGTCACAGATGACAGCCAGCAGAAGACTGAAAATACCAACCTCTAGACAGACTGCAAAAGGCTACAGTCAAAAATTGCTAATACAAAATGCATCCAGTAACCTATGCAGTAAGTTTTGGAGAGCAGCAATCTCTGCTGGGACTGTGGTACCTAAACACTAAAAACTAAAGGTAAAGTTGCCAAACCTTCTTTCTTGCAAGACCTTCTAGTTGGGGAGATGGAAGATAAAGCACCCAAAAAAATGAGTACAACTGCACAATTTAAAGTAAATCATAGTAAATAACACAGAAGCTACATTATGGCTCACCTATCTATCTCTTCTAGTTTTTCATCTATCATTGGACCCATCTGTTGACAAATATCTGTGAAGACAAAAGTGTCAACGTAGTTAGTGTCTTGCACAATTAAAAGATTGAATGCATCTGAAAATTACTTTATTCAGTTCTACTAAAATAGCATACAGAATTGGAGATTGCAACTGGTTATCATGTGCATCCCATTCCTCAAGCCCAAATAGACAGGAAAAATACTTCAGTGGTTCTGCTTTGTCATCTTCTCTCCTCTCTTCCCTCTACCCACTCAAACAGAAGACTATTAATGAAACACATGGAAAATTTTTCATTTCTGCTTGCACTGTGCAAGATCTATGACTTTCATCTCTACTGGAATACCCAATCTGTATAAATCCGCTGTATTGCAGAGCTTCCTTTGCCTTCACATTTTCCACTACAGAAACACTCCTGTATTAATGTACATTCAATTGTTATTACATAGCTTGAACTAACTGGCTCTTAAGTGAATGGAACTGCCTCTCCCCTCCTAGCCAGCAGTATTTTAGGGAAATTTTGACACAAATTTAATTGCCTATTTCAAGAAGGGATTCATAGGTAGATGGATCTTGCAAAGATCAGGCATTTTACACTAGCTGGAAGTTATGCAAATTACTCTGTTGAACATGGAGTTGGCTTGGCAACTATTAGAAAACCTAGAGTTATACATATAGCCTCCTGCCTTCATTGTGAAATAGGCTATTCTACAGCACACTGTTAGCACAGGCCAGTTTCTCTAAGGTTAAACACAAAAGAATTACCAGCCTAAAGAAGAAGAAATAAAAAAAACTAGCTTAGTGCTCAAAGTACCTTCTGAGTCTAGAAGATCTGGAGAATCAAGCTTTAAATCTGTAGGATCTATACTCTGTAGTACCTGCAGCGTTTTATCCATCTTATCCTGAAAGGTGAAGAGAAGATGAGGAACAGTTATTTCTGAAGCATGGCAGAAACTGTTTTAACTTTCAAATTAAAAACAAACAAACACCCAAAATTTTTTTACATTAAAAGAATTGGCTGCTAACATTCAGTAACAAAAGAACGATTCAACCAATGTAAAATCTCAGTAATTTCTTTTTTTTATTGAAAGCGACTGCATACCTCATCTATATAAACTGGCTCAGGTTCTGCTTTCTTAATTTCTTCTGTAGTATCCTCAGGACCAGAATTTTTATCCACAGTTGCTGAAAGAACAAACATTAGTTTCTTTTCTGCAGCTGTGTTACTATACTATCTTATACACAATTTTTTTCCATGCTTTCTATCAGTTCTTTAAATGAAAGAGAAGTTGGAATAAGTACTTCAAGCAGTGATTACACCTAGCTACTGGAGAAGGGAATTTGAGTTTGCCTAGAAAGCCTTCTGACAAGCTTTTTCCTTTGGGCTGTTAGCCTGATTATGAACCTAGCCCCAGCAAGAGAAAGACAGTTGAGTCACATAAGCATCTAAAACCACCTCCAATACATGTACAATTACTTTCAGGCAAGTCATGAGTGTTAAGTTTTATTTTGGCATCATGAACATGAATAAAGCTAGCAATGTGATTCATATTAACCACTGACATGGATATAAATGTTATTCTGTGCTAGGCCTGAAGTCTTGAAAAGAGACTTTAACATTTTAAATGGCAAGTTACTGGATTCAGATCTAATGTATTACTGACAAAGAACTATGGTAAATTGAACTTGAACAGAAATTGAATTAATTTCTATAACATGAAAAAGGTGGCAACTCAGCAGAGAATTAGAAGATACAAACTCTTAAAGTGAGCTACAGCAGTGGTATATGCTTGCTTGCTTGCTTGAAACAAGGGCACGATGTCTCTCTCAATTCCTTCGTTGGGCTGATTTCAGGAAATTATGTTGCTCATGGGCTAGTTAGTAGTTCCACCATAAGCCCACCTTTCTAAAATAATCTGTCAACTTTTAGTAGCTAACTTACCTGCCTCAGGTTCCACATTTAAGTCAGAAGTCACAAAGTTAGATGGAAACAGTCCTACTCCTCTGTGATTTTCACCTTTCCACCAATTGGTGTCACTGGGAAAATAAATATGTATTACAAAACTCTGAATATTAACATTTAGTATCAGCAACATTTTCGGGCTTTTGACAGAAAACCTGTGGTATTTAATGCACTGTTTTCCTTCATATCCAACTATGAAGGCAAAGGAGAACTTCTGTATAGATTAGCAGTAAAACCAAAGGCAGAAGTGGGGGCAGAGGGCGGGGAGAAGGGAAGGATCAGGGGAAGTAAAATCATTCAGTAGCAATCACTCAGAATTTAACTTTTCAGTTCTTTAGGCTGATAAGATGATAGCCCGTTACAGCTTCATCTAAAAGTTAGTAAGTTCACAAGTGGGGACTAACATTAGAGATATAATTGATCTGTCACAGTCTATTCAACCAGAACAGCATTTAGGGGGGAAGAAGTTAGCTTCTCAGCTATCATTGGGGCAACAGTGATAAGAATAAGTATTTTTTCTTCAGTTTTATTCTTTGCAAATGTCATGTTAGATAGCCAGAAGTTCAACAATTTGTGAAAGTAACTGGAATTCAGCACTGTAATGTGTATCCATATTCTTATGACATATAACTAACATCTTAAAAACTACAAACAAACTGGATCTACACCAGAGTATGAAATATTCAGTGTAATACAGTGAAGTTCTCCCTGCACCAATCATGACCTGAGTGGGTACAGAAAGAACAGCAGAAGATAAAGGGATTTGAGGAAGGCCCAGAGTCACAATATACATTTTGGGCAGGTTGGGGGGGGATGGGGGTTAAAAAGCATTAGAGGAAAAATTTGCTATCCTAAGGGGAAAAAAAAAAACAGCTCTGGAATAAAGGCACCTTCACCTGAGTAAATTATACCTGTCATCCAAAACAAAAATAATTTCTCCACTTTTAAAGGTGAGTTCATTGTCCTCGACAGCTTCAAAGTCATACAGAGCTCGCACCTTCCTCGAGTTCTGATTGTTTTGCTGAATTTCTGCAGATGGGTACAAGGATTTCGTTTCCATTTGTTGCTGTTTCTGCTCTTGCAAAGACAATTCGATAGCTACAATTCAGGGAGGGGAGAAAAAAAAAATAAGCTTGTATGTTTGATCTCTGTATATAAAGGTAGCTTGCTTTTCTAATAAAAATATTTACTGCTATATTATTAACATGGTATCTCCTTCTCTAACGTTTTAAGTTTAAAATCTTTGCTCCAAACTTTACTCTGCCCTGCAACGGGATTAAAAGACAAAATGCAATCATGCACAAGTAATAAAACATTTAAAAACCCCTCTGCTCTTTGTGGTACAGCTCACTACTCGTAGCAGTGCATACACTACTAATGTCGGTAGCATCATTAGCATGATCAGAAATACTAATAAATTCTTCACTTTGACATCTGAATGACAGTAAGTACATTCAATAGAGAGAAAAAAGAAAACATTTAAATGTTCTTTTTTTTTTTTAAGCATCAAGATGTAGGCTAAAATAAAACATGTGCGTGCAGAAGGGAGATCAATCTCTGGAGAGAAAGCAGTGACAAAACAATGCTAATGGCTATGTGATGGGGAAGAATATATTTTCCCCCAAGTTCTTACCCATGAGGATAACACCTTGAATAATACACTATACTAATTACCAACCTGCTGTGCTCTTGCTTTCAGTTCAATGCAGAAGAGATTAGACTTCCTATTTCTCTACATTTTAACAAAACTTTTAGAGCACAAGTATTAACCCAAGGCTGTGACTAGCAATTTACCTTTAGCTATATCTTCATCTTCTTTGTTTTTACTTAATGATGAACCATTCTTAGCAGCATTTGTAGAAGCCTGCAAATGTATTAACAATAGAAGTAGTTCAGATTATGAACAAAAAAGAAAGCTCTATAATTATATATTTTAAAATTAGTAATAAGTTGTTCCTGGTTATTTGCCTTACTGTAGTATTCCATTACTGAATCAAGATGACCTTCTAGAAGTAAAAATTACCACTCTTCAGAATCTCACCCACATTTTATTTTGTTTTCAGCAAGGAACAAAGTAAAAATAAATAATCAGCTCTCATTTAAATAACTAATCCCATTTAAATAATTATTTCCATCTCATTTGTTAGTAAGACTACTTATTTAAATGACTACTCTTTCCATTTTTGTCCTCCACTCTTCTACCCCAACCTTCAAAAGGGAAGAAGAGCTCTTTGGATTCCTACATCAGAAAACATCAGGAACTGTAGTAATAGAACAAGGCATAATGGGTTTAAACTTAAAACAGGGGAAGTTCAGGTTAGATGTAAAGAAGAAGTTCTTTACTGTGAGGATGGTGACGCACCGAACAGGCTGCCCAAAGAAGTGGTAAATGTTCCATCCCTGGCAGTGTTCAAGGCCAGGCTGCACACAGCCTTGGGTGACACAGTCTAGCGCAGAGAGTCCCTGCCCATGGCAGGGGGGTTGGAAGCAGATGATCTTAAGGTCCTGTCCAACCCAAACCATTCTATGATTAAGCAGCAGCTGGACTTACTGAAAAGGGAGATCTCTCTCAGAGCAAAAAGCCATCCTCTCTCTCTGCTGGTGGGACAATGGGAAGGAAGAGCAAATGTACATCAAGTTGGAAGCTGCAGACTTAAATAATACGAATTTCCACAACAGCATAGTGAAATCATTCCGACAAGGAAGTCTTTCCACACATACCAGGAATGAAGTTTCAGACCCTAGCTGTGTCTAGGACTTCCAGTGGTCCTTGAAAACAGTTCTGTACAAGGGTACCAAACACTAATAAGCAAGCTTCAGCTTTGCTTGTTTGAAGTAAAGTGTATGAGGTAAAAACATCAAGACATCATTTCATATGTACTTTTAGGAAAAGAAGCTTAATTGGTTGCCAGTACTCTAGATCTTCCATGTTTCTGCCATATGTTCTAACATATATCCTAGATTTAGAAGTCAAAACATCTTTGTATAATTAAAAGTAAAAACCCCCCTGTGTTGAATATGAAGAAAAGTAAACTTCATTTAAGGAATACATAATAGAAGCTGTAGCTCTAATTTTCATGACTGATCTTCACCTGACTCCTAATTAGTGTGAAAATATTTAGATATTTATTCCATCAATAAAGTGTTGGGAAAAACACACCTGTCATTATATCTACCAGCTCAAAGATTAGGCATAATGTATCACCAGGAGGAAAACACAAGGGGTATAGGGATTGGAGCACTCCACATACTACAAAGACACGGACGGTAACTGCATAAACAAGAAATGGGGACTTGAAAAAGGAAAGCATAGCACAAATCATCTTCAAAAATGTCCCCAGTCCAGATACTGCCCTTTGTTTTGTGAGGCAGTGTGAAGAAAAACAAAGGTATGTGCTCCAAGTCAGCCATCAGGACCATGAAACGCCAAGTACAAAGTGTGGGTGTAGAATTGCTTAGATTTAAGGTGATGACAGCCCAATGAAGCTCTGAAAACGATCAGAAGAAAACAAGGATCTAAATGGAACAACTCATAACGGCATCATGAAATAGCCATTAGTCTGTTCTTTTCTTTGGTGTGCAAGGACACAAAAAAGAAGAATGAATAAAAGTGAACCCGATTATAAGGACACTGCTAGAACGAGGTTTCTACTCTCACCTGATTGAAAACACGTAAGTTCTCATTTGAACAGTTTTTCATTTGTTCACCACCAGGAACAGTGAACCTACCAGTACCATGTATCCCAAAGCAGCTTTTACCTGAGATCCAGCTGCAGGAAAAGTTACACCTTCTTCTTTTAAAGACTTAATAGTTGCAGATATTAAGCTACATTGTGGGTCCTTCTGAAATTCTTCTGACCACTCCACCATTAGTGTTTTTAGTTTTTCACATACTTTTGGATGAGCCTAGAAGACAAAATTGCATAAAAGGGATATTTGTACCTCAAAATGAGAAGAAAGAATTGTTCCCTCTCACTAAAACTTTGTTACCAAAACCATTTTACTATAAATATCCTTTTAACTATCTTGATTAAGAAAATTTGGAAAGCAGAGCCTAAGATATATGGTCTTCTATACACTGATTCTGACCTTACAGGTTAAGATGCTGAGCTTCTGGAACATTATCCTTTCTTTGGAAAGCTGACACAGCAGTTTCCTACACCACTACCCCAGTGCAGTGACAGAATGCAGGCAGTTCAGATTTCCCTGACTCTAACAAACAACTGGTTATTTTAAATCAGGGCTACTTCAACCCTCACAGCAATCTTTGGAGGCAAATTCTCTTGCATAGTCAAAGCTTAGATCTTGCAGGCATCTCACCTACCTATGCTATTCAGTCAATTTTAGGTGGTTAAAGATGGTTAAGCAAAAGGACTGACAAACTTTTTGACTTTCAAATGTTAGCCATATTTCCACCTCCATAGTTTTGAAGAAATTCAGGCTCTCTACCACATTTAACCCAACTTTTCTGCACCTCCATGTTAGTTACCCTCGATTTTACCTTCACTACTTCTAATTTGTATTGTTATTCCCCTCCCAACCACTTAAGTTGGTCTAATATAAGATATCATCTTTAACCTCTGCTGTCTTCTCCTCACATGGCAGAACACATTTCTCCCTGTTGACTTCTTGGGAGATAGGACCAAAAAGCCTGATCTTTGCACCACCTCTGTATATAAGTACGTATGTATGTTTCCTTGACTCAGATTCTCTCACAGAAAGGAATTACACATCATGTATAAATTATATAGAGTGCCACCCAGCTCACAGCACAGGTCATTCTATTAGCTCCTTAATTAGTAACCAAGGTGCAGGGACGTAGTCTTAAAGGAAGATAGTGGAGGCAAACCAAGATCAAGTTCATGCTCTGACCGCAATTCCTCTGGCTCCTACATTCTTCTCCAGCCTCTCCCATGACAGCCCCTACAGTTCCCCTTCCTCTACAGGATTTATAGCTAAATCCACATAGGACCACCGATTTCATTCAACGCTGCAAATTTTATGTCTTAACAACCTCACCCGAAGTCATAATCCACCTTCAGTAAAGCAGGTCAGTCATGTGTTACTCTACGGTTAAAGAACACCTTTCTGTAACATTAAACATCAGTTGATGTTAATCATGTAATAGCCTTCAAAAATTTACTGGAACAAAAAGAGCAAGTCTTGAATAGAGCAGTTAATGTATGCGACAGTCATGCCAACACTACAAGGATAAAACATGGACCTTCAGACTCCTTACGCTTTCTGGTTTTGTTGACAGTTGATGAAAAGACAAGAGTTTGAACCAAAAGCATTCAAGCCAACCTCAGGATACTTCCTGGTGAATAAGCATTCCAGGGTTGCTGGGCTTACCTACATCTGTTTTACTTGGCTTGTCTGGGTAATAGCCTGGGGCTGCAGAGAAGCAGTGCACGGCCAAGATTTCTCATTTGAGTGTAGTTCAGATCACACTGTAAGCCCGTGCCTCACATGCAAACATATGCTGAACAGTAAGAACACTGACAAATTTAGGCTCAAGCATGCATTTAATTGAAAGAAGTACTGCAGTTTGATAGGCTCAGTGTCAGCACAGAGACGTTTGTTACACTTGCCTGAACTAATTTTCTTTTGGAGAAAAGGGAGAAAGTACAATTTTATCTGCCCTCTGAAGATTATCCCTCCAAGTGGGCCAGGGACATGGGTGAAACGAGTCTTTCCCAACAACAAAATAAATTATGCTCCAAATCCACTCTTCAGTGTGATTAAAGGTTTCCTTTTATATCCCCAAAGTGCTGTCAAACCATGAAGGTCAATGTTCTGTTTCAGAGTGGACCACCGCTATTGAGAACAAAGGGGAGGACTTTAAGACCTATTTTTCCATACAAAGCAAGAAACAGAGAAGCTGTGAACTCATTTTGCTTCCCAGCAATTTTATTAGTTTCCTTAATTGCTTTGCTCAACCTCTGACGATTTCAGGCCTCCAATATATTTGAAGACTAAATGCTTTTTAACCCATTAGCCATTTTTGTCTTCAACTGGAGCAATAATCAAGGGGAAAGCTGTTTCTGCTCATTCAGTTACTCACATCCAGATTTAGTTCCCATCAGCTGCTTGACCCTAACCATCTATGTCTTTATTTCCTCATTTAACATTCTGAGAATCTCTAGCAACTAAGCAAGTCGTCTGAAGACTTTATCCTTTTCTTCGTAAAAATGGAATTTAACTTCTTCACACTTTTCCCTTTGCACTTCAGCCTATGAGTTTCATTAAGCCAAATAAAAACTCTCTTAAAGAAAAGCTGCCTTCACCATTACCAAATTACCTGAGCTTAGGAAGAGCCACAGATTTTAATGAAAACTGCTTATGTAATTTTGTAACAATTTGGAGTGGCATTATAAGCCTGTCACTTCTTTAAGACATTTGGTTTTCATAGTAAAAATCAAAGTACACAAATTTTAGTAATTAGACAGTCAGCACTATCTGCAGTTGCACCAAAACTAGAAAATGCATATTAACTAGAACATTAGTTTTGCCAATCCTTTGCTATGCTGAGATAAAGAAGTTACCAAAATAATCCTCCCCCAATACTTAAGATTATAAAAAAATTACCTTATTTATTATACCTCGAGCTTCACTAGCAAAATCCCGAGAACATACTTCTAAGTGAAATATTTTCCCACAGTTTGATACACAGGCTCCTAAAAGCTGACAACACAAATACAATTGTGAAAACACGTGACAACAATTGAAATAATCCAAAACAAAAGCACAGATAGTTAAATGTAATAATCTGTTCAGCATGCACTCTCTGACTTCTACTGATGATAAAGGTATTAATTGGTAAGTACACATTTAATAGCTGCATACATAAAAGAATACAAAAGGTTTTTTGAAAATGGTGATTGTCTACTCACTGTAAGTGCTTGCAAAGCCACATGGGGAACTTTATGATTTACTCTCTTCATGATGGCTTTAAGGCAATCCTTTGCTCTGAAAAAGCAGCAAAGAAACTGTTAGTGATAAAAGTTAGTGACATACTCTGTGGAATGAATGATACCAGGTACTCAAGCTGGGTCTATTGGGAGGAGGAACCAAAAAAAAAAAAAAAAAGAAAAAAAAATGGTAACTCAACCTAAACTTTTCCCAGAGCTAGCCTGGAAAAAAGTACGGAACAACTTGTTTGTTCTTATGTGTACTGAATTGGAACATTTTTACAATGGCATTTTGTAGTCATTTCTATAAAACTGCTGACAGGTCATAAAGGAAGCTATTGTCATTAAGATGAGGAAATTGAAAATTTCCATCGAATTGAGGATTTGAAATAGGCAATGAAGTCTACATAAAAGAACAAGGAGCAGTGATTAAATAAATAGTTATTTTTAGTGGCTACTGTAAAGGGTCTCTATAGATCTAATATAAAAATCGTGCTCACAGGTTGTCAGCTCTGGGATCCCATTTTCAAGGCTGTATGGGGACATGAAGATTTTATAATTTGTTTTGGCAAAATCTCAGACAAGTATAGAACAACAATTAGCCTTACAAATGTTACTCTACTAAGGAGTTCCATACTTAAAATGAGCATTAACGGCATGCATGATCGACATGTATGCTAAGGTATACATACGGCTTCATTAACAATACTCTTTAGAGCCCCCTAAAATAAAGAAATCTCTATGCAAACAGCTGATGCTGCATCTTTACAACTAATATCCCTTAGAGTGTTCTTGAGCTACTGTATTACCCAAGCACAGGAATGTCTTCACAAGGTTGCATGTCTCCATGTCACCCAGCAAACTCAGCTCAAACAATCACTAAGGCTCTGCTTCCTCAGTCACCTTACGCAGGCACAAGAGAAAGCCACTGATGAAAAGTGGTGGACCAAACATCTACCATCTCCGCCTACAGCAATGCATGCAGTCTTCCTCCCTTCCTGACTTGAGGCTTTAGCAGTCATGCACTGCTCAGATCAAGGAGATGCTCTGACTGAGCATGTTAGTTGTGAGATCACAAGGAACCTAGCTCAAGGGGCTAGAGGAAACATTTTACAACCCTCTTCAATGCAAACTCTCCTGTCAATTTAAAGCTGTCATGGAATTACAACCTTAGGCAAAAGTTGAGGAAAAAAAAAAAAGCCTGTGCAAAGATGAAGCCAAAACCATTTCACTGTGAACACTGAAAAAGATGCTTGTTTAAAGGTTTTGATTTATTCTAAAAGATGTCTCCTTCAAGTTACTGTGTGTACAGTAGTGAGAGTTTATGCCGCTACATTAAACAATGTAAGAAGCTGCATCTATATTCACATTTTGGTTAAAGCAGTACTTTGGTTTTGCAACAAATTTTCTGTTCATTCCCACATGTTGCACATTTAGCCCACAGTGGGAGTTTTGTGCATGCAAATATATTGCCTTTTGGGAGAAACCAAGCCAGAAGCTCCTCTGTGCACACCTAATGTGCTCCAACCTCTCGAAAAGCTATGAGAGTCAAAGCCACTGGCAGGATCTGCAGATAAATTTTCACCAGTGCTGGCACGGATATCAAGCTCAAGAGAAGAGATTAAATCTGTTCTGAAGGGGGGAAAAAACCCTAATGTCCTGACCTGCAAAACTGGATGTATGCAGGGGCTTCATCACCAACTTCTCTGGTTTTCTACTCCAGCCCTATTGTGCCAAGTTACTCAGCAATGTCCACACAGCCAAAGTAGTACGGTCTTACTCCTAATACTGAGTATGTCTGGTCTGGTCACAGTTAATGCACAAATAATCCAACAAAGTCAACTTACTATTGTTAAGCTATATATTTATTTAAAGGTAGGCAACAATATTTGTTATTTTTGAAAGATGGCTCTTCATAAAGGGCAGGAGGGAATAAAACTACACAAACCTGAAGTAAAATAGCAGCAGTAGCATTCCAAGACAGAATTCCAAGGCATTTTGTATATACAAAAATAATACATTAAGATTTAATTACATATTTATATATATATATATTTTGCATGTGTAATTAAAAATACATTGTCTTACAGTCTCCCCTCCTCCAAAACAAGTAGATTTAAAACAGCTCCCTCTACAAAAGTCTTTCGGCACAGCAAAAAAATAAAACATTTTTAATAAAGGACTCAAAGGACATCTTACACTTTTTTCCTTCAGAATGAAAGATTCTCAGAATAGATTTGCTATTCCCTTTGGGAGGCAATTAATACCAGAAAAACCCAAACCAAACCCTTTCCCAGTGTAGTAAACTCAAACTTTACACATAACTCATAAAAATTCTAGGACCACTTAAGAATACAGCGTATGCACTAATTCAGGTTTTCAAAACTGAAAACAACATTACCACTCAAAAAGATTACCTTGAAATTCAGCAAATTATTTCAGCTCTTCTAAAAATCACTGATCTACCACTTATGTTTCAGTATTACCACTTAGGCTAAACGGATTCAGACTGTGTTTTGATCCCTCTTTTTTTTTCTCTCTCCCCCTCCATCAGTCCCATTCTTCCTAATGAATAAACACAGGCAAGTTTCTCATCTTAAACAGCTAACTGTCCTAGCTAAAGAATTTCCTGCAAAGAAACTAGTTTACTTTTTCCTACTGGCACAGTTGCCTCTCAAAATTTATGCAAGATCATTAAATACAAATAACTCATTCTGCTGTGTGAAACTCCATAAAAATTGGAATGCACTCAGAATATACAAACTGCTCTACTAGAAATCCTGTTGGAACATTTCTTTCAAAAAATTTCAAAGCCAACTACATATATCTGTAGAGCTTGCAGAGGCAGAGTGGAAGCACTTTTTGCATAGCTGACTACGATGAGCATTTTGAGATGCATTCTCTCTGAAACCTATTCTTCACATAAACACGAAATTGCATGTCGTAACTGAGGTACAGCTTACCCATTAGGAGTACTTCCAACTTTGTCACATATATCCATAATAAGACCCCAGTCCTCACTGGTGTTACATTCATTTGTGGCTTTTTCTGCAAAAAAAAAAAAAAAAAAAAAAGCAAGACTGATGAAGCGTAATACCCTATTAGGTTCAGATTCTAGTCAACAGATGCTTTCTCAGCCATGCCAAAAAAAGGAGACTTCACACACAGATTACTGAGAGGCAGCATCTTCTACAGATTAGCACCAACTCTTGCTCTCTTGTAAAGTGTTACCTACAGTTTTCAGCACTGGACTAAGAAATGTGATAAATATTAAAAAGTTCCAAATACATAAGAGACTCTCAAAGTGCAATGTTGTAAATGATGAAAAAGAAACTCCTTCTGTACAGTTCATTTAGTTACTCCAGGTTTAAGCCACAGCCCTAGTTTAGAGTTCGCTCAAGGTCTTTTAATATTTGCATGTCATTAAATATTTCACATTTCAATATCCAAATGTATAACTGGATATTCCAAGGTGGGGTGGGAGGAAATATCTCTTTAGGGCTTTAAAGGAAAGCCATCTCCTCATTCAACACACTTATAAAACATAACATTTTTCTCTCAGATTTTTCAGGAAATCTGAACACCAAAGCAAGTGTTGAGAAAAAATGCATGCCATGGAAGGCTTAACAAAAACATACACAGAAAGGGGCAACAAAAACCAGACTGCTCTATTAAAAGAATGTATCCTTAATTAATATTTGCAGCATCTAATTCTAAGTATTAAATGATAAGGCTTAATTTTATTTGTGCTAAGTTTTTCAGAGTCAAGTTAATTTAATCACAAATAAATATAGCAGTTCTATTAAAATAGCTTATAAAGAGCAAATTAAATATTTTGTACGTTGCATATGCTACCTTAGGATTTAATTTTAAGCCATCAATTGAATATTTTAACTAAATTCAAATATAGGTACATTTAGATTTTTCTGTTATATATTAATCCTATCAAAATGCAATTTATAGTCATGGCAATATTACAATCAGTACTTCTACTTACTTTGGTAAGAGAGGCCTCTAAGTCCCTTTGGGACAGAGTATTTTAAAGACTATTTAGAAGATTAAAGCAGAACATAATGGTAACTCACTATTAATGTGATAGTGTTCTGTGACAGCAGCTGTTCCAAAATGACAAGGTTTGCTGACAGCAATATTACCACAGGATAAACTCAATTTCATGTGTGCAATTAAGCATCTCTGATAATCTGCTTCACTACTTAAGTTTTGCTGTCAAAAGCTGCAATGATACTCAGGCTGGCTCATCAGAATGCCTTCCACAAAGAAACCGCAAGCATACCAACTAACAGTGCTCCTGAAAACTTTTGTTATAGATGTCAAAGCAGATCAAGAAGGAAGAATAGAAATTGTAATTTTGGACATAGGTTATCTTCATAGGGTAGACTAACTACTTACAGGAAGCCAATATTTTGTTGAAAGCACAAATGGTGCAAATATTGTGAACTACTGTTCCCGCAGCACAAACCTTCTCAAAAACTTACCCACAAAAGACTTCATTGTTAAACTTTCTTTTAAGTGTATCAGCATTTTTAGGACACTAAAAAATTAATTGCTTGTTCTTGGAAATAAATAAGTGCCTGCAATTTTAAACACTTTTAATGTCTGACTTATGCATGTTTCCTGGACATGTGAACCCCAAGTACTGAACAATCAAAGGAGAACAGCGTAACACAATGTCTAGTTCGCATAACTTCAGCCTGTTAGAAATGCTTTTTAAAAGCATCACCTTGCATGTCTCCATCCCAGTGGTATGAATCCTCCCATCAAAACTTGTCAGTCAACTTAATCCATCTCATCAAATGACAGGAGCCATCAGTTGTGTGTATAAAGCCAGCCCTCCAATGACAAATAGCATGGATGCCTATAAAACAGACTGGGCATGTTATTTAATGGAACTGCCTGATCTGAAACCTGTTGCCCCTCTGAAATTCACAAATATTTTAGAGATGCTTCTTTCCTCAAATCTCCCTCTTCCATGAGCAGAGAGGGAGTAAACTGCAAGAAACAGTAGGTCAACAAAAAGATATGGAATCCAAGAAAAACCGAGATTGTGTTTCATACCTGAGCCTTCAGAACCATAAAATGGCACAAACAGCAACAACCAACACTGTATTTAGGCTCCTTCAGCACACAGCAATGCCCACTGATTAAGGAGGGTGCAAGCTCATCTGAGACACTGGAGTGTTTCCACACATGTGGGCATAGCAAGGGACGCAAGCCTAAGGACACGTATCATCACCCATGTCAGCTCCATTTCTCATTTCATTCGCTCCAAAACACCAAAGCCAGACCTCCAAACTTTTTTCTTCCTACACTCCCTTCTCTTTCCCTTCACTACTCTCCTTTTAAAGTGGAAAATATATCAAATAGTTTACTTTTGGAGAAGTTATTAAAACAAAACAAAAAAACCAACCTACAAACCATAACTGTATCCACAAAATACATCTAAGGTGCTTTCAGAGGATACACCTATCTGATTTGCTAGTAAAAAGCACTCTTCTAATATTACAGCAAAGAAAAAAAACTGAAATAGAACTCAGACATAAAAATATGTAGGAAATTTAACATTAATTTGATTGTTTACAAGCCTGTCAAATGCGAGCTTGTAAACTGACCCCGCTGCGTAAACACTGCAAAACCAAGCACCTCATTTTTGTACATGCTGTCATGCAGAGCCAAGAAAAAGATATCCCACAAAGAGTAACAGACAAGGAACAGGGCAAAACAAGGGTAGTGGTGCAGCTCTGTGAGGCTCCAGCTCCTTCAGTCTGCTGGGACCCATCAACACCTCTCTCTCCCTTATGGTGTTTGTTAGGTAGACACAAGTGCAACTTCTGTCCTCTACAGAAGGCTCAAACATGCTTGCCTGAGGATATACTGAAGTGTTCCACAACCGTTAGGGGAAATCAAAATCAGCTTTGACCACCATGACAGATGTTCCATCTATCCTGATCAATTCTTGCACTGTCAATAGGAAAGTTTAATGTTTACCAGGCTTCACTGTGAAGTTTTCAGTGCCACACCTCATATACCTTGGAGAACAGCATGGCTACCACGACACTTAGCCCTTCTTACTCACGGCTCCTTGCTTCTTCTCCTCACCCCCGCCAGCACGTTCATGCATGGAGACATGTCAAATGCAAACTCCCTCCCCTCTTCTATCTACATGCTGTTTCTAGGAGCAGATGTGGTCCCGGTGAGAATAAAAAGGCTGCCACAGCAAACTCTCACAACTTTTGAGGTTTTCTTCCCTGCCAGCATGACAAATTTAACAGCATCTGGTTTCCAGCTTAACACGAGCTCCAGCTGAAGAATCATCTTGAAGGATAATTACTTCATAGATGCCAAGACATGGACTTTGATGAGAAGAAACAGATATGGGAAGATGTATTTTCCAAGACTTTCAGTGCTGAGAGAATACCAACTTAAAAAAAAAAAGCTATGACTTACACCCTGTAGTCTTCCAGTGAAGGAACACCAGACTCGAGCCTGCTTTTACAGAAATAATGATAAAAGCAAAATATGCTTCTTTTTATCACTGCTTGGTTTATTTTTAAAAACCACCAAAGAATTAAAACCACAATTAAAAAATTTTAATTGGATCAGTTCCCTAATCTGATTTGCCATGCAGCTGCACAAAAAACTATGCCAACATAAAAGAGATAGCACTAAAATGAGCATCTGGGAAGAGGATGGGAACTGTTTATTGATATTAGTGCCAAAATAAGAAATGCTTGTCAAGCTACTGCCTTAAAACACTCTCACTAACTCTTCCAGAGAAGAAGGTAATGTTTTACCCCTGCATGCTAAAGTCAAGGTTTTCAGGACTCTGCTTCTACCACACAACATCCAAAAGATGAGAGGAACACTGGCCTTTCCAGCTGAACTGCATTAATTCTTTTTCTGTTTTTTCCACAAAAGGGGTGAGTACTACATAAGAAACAGACCAAAAGATGGGGGGGGGGGGGGGGTGGTTGAAATACTATGAGGAGTGCAACTGGACAACACATGGCCATACTCAAAAGCCTCCCTGTTTACATCTTTTCAAACACCAAGTCCTCAGGCTCTAAAGATCCTGGCATAATGTCAAAGTGTCGCAGAACTACATTTGTCATTAAGTATGCTACCACATGCTCACTCTTACAGGCCTGGAAACACTACACAAAGCTCACAGCCTCCATACTCTGCAGCTTCTCTTGAGGCCTGCTGCAATTTCAGCATTGCACACCCAGAACTGTTCCCTCAGGTTTGCAAATACAAAAGCAACAAACCCCATTTTCAATATGACAATGAGAACTCTGTGGATATGCTCGAATCTATATTCACAATGGCAAGGAGCAAAGAAAACAGCAAGAGCAACCAGAGCAATCTTAAAATACACTTATGAACTTGAAAAGGGGGGTAAAAAAGGAACTGCAAGAACCTCACAGCCCCGAGGATTTCCCAAACATGATACAAACACCCCAAAAGTTCTCTGGAAATCTCAGGCAAAGTAACCAACATAACACGTTTGAGTAATAGCAAAAGTACACCACACTGTTACACAACACAGATCTCTCACTGACTGCTTCTGCTGGAAATCTGTATCCCGTTTAACACACAGTGCTAGCACTTGACACTGACACAGCAAAGTCAGCCGTCCTGGTCTGATGACAGCTCTACCTCTGCACTGCCCAACACATATGACCTTCAAATTTGCAAAATATTTTGTTATTTCAGTCCCGAATTCCCTGGAGCCAGGCTTGCCAACAGTGCCAGATAAAATGCCTGTTAAAAAAACATAAAATACTAGAAAGTAACAATTATTTTCCACCTGGGTCAATTTTTATGCTAGAAACAAAGAAAGCAAGCACCCAAGCACTGATTTAGCAAAAAAACCCTTTCCAATTTAATACAGCATTCACCAAAGACCACAATCACTGAAACAGAATTTTCCAGGGACTGATTTGACCTGAAGCAATGTGAAATAAACTCTTGTTTGCACATAAACATTTCAACATCTACACAGAGCCATTCTAAGTTTGCAAAACCAGTGTTCAGAGATGGAAAGTGAAAATAAAAAGCCAAAATAAAAATAAACCAAAGAAAAACAACAACAACAAAAAAACACACACAAAAAAAAAAACACAAAACCAAACAAACAAACAAAAAAAAAACCAGCACCAACAAAAAAAAAAAACCACCACCCAACACCAGACTGCTGTTGCTCAAAAGCTGAAGCAGAACTACATGGATGAAAACAAGAAATTTAATCCCAAACACCTTTATATTTTTTTCTTTTTTTGCTTTGCCTTTGTATAGCTACATTAGAAAATTCCAGTTTTGATTTTATTAGTGATTATAGATGTGATGGCACTGCAATCATATGACTTGCATTTCCAGAAACACTGCATGGTCCACTTGGTCTTTGCTGAAAAGCCAACCCTACTCGTAATGATCCCTATTCATTACAAGTATTATAATCCAAAATAACTTTTGCAATGGAAATCCAGTTCACTAAGAAAGCTTTACGAGATAGAATTTTTGCTTAAAAAGCGAGCCTGACATTCTGTTTCATTGAGTCAATCTGCCAATAACCTGAAAAACAAACAATTCCATTTATCAAACACTCTGCAAACTATAAGAAAAACGTTAAATAGACTAGGGAGGGATTAATGGAAACTTCTAAAGCCCAGAAAGAACCAAAATGAAAGCTACCAACAGTCATACCATATAATATCAAGGCAGGGTCAGGGGAGCACACCAGTAATAATATCAAACACTGGTAAAGAAATGCCATAAAATTGCAGGCTCAGAATTTAGAAATTTTAATCAGGCAAATCAAGTTAAAGCTATAGACTTAAGACTGGAATATATTGTTCCTACATTTCAAGAAAAGAAGAAACACCCGAGCAAAACCCCAATTATCCTCAAATATCTGCATGACTTTACTTCAGATGTTGAATACAATAGTTTTTACAGAATAAGAAATTAAGGGGAAACATGGTTAATTGTAACAGAAAGCAGCCACTCTTCTAGGCAAGGACACCTTACCAAAGACTCACCTAACATCAGTTGTCTGTTCAAACTGCAGAGAAACAGAGGGTGGGAGAGTTTACTCCCCAGATGCCTCAAAAATCAGTTTTGATATCAGTATTAATACAATCTGGCTGACACTGACAGAAGGATAAAGATGCTAGTGCAAAGTTGGAAGGTATCATCAATAAAAGGAAAGGCTAAAATATAAGTGGAAATGTAAATCCCTGATGACTGCATTAGGCAGAAAAATAGAACAGGAGAACAAACTGCAAATTCACACAGAGTCAATAAAAGATTCTCCTAGAAACCTAAGTGCTCAGCAGTTGGAAACAAGAGGAGAATGACCAGCATGCAAAGTTCTAGCACAAAGTAAAGTCACCAAGGTAAAGCAGCCACAAAAAGGCAAATATGACCCCAGAATGAAACACAGCAGGTAAACACTTCAGCAAAGCACAAGGAAACATGAAAAACTATCATACACACTATCAGCAATCCATGGTATTGTGCACAATTCTGGATGCCAGTCAAACTACACATAAAAGCACTTCCTACTCCCTGGATCATGTCAACAATCTTAGGAAAGAAGGCTAACTAAACAAAAGATGAAAGGGAATAGGCTTGCTGTCTACTGAAGGAGCAACTACTTAAGAGATGAAGGTTATTTAAGATGAAGGACAACGCTGGGAAAACAGCAAGTGCACATGAACTATGACAGGAAATCAAAAAGCTTTTAACAGTTTGAAAAACTGAAGTTCTGCAGTATGCTCTTAACACGAAAAACAGATGGAAGAAACCACACTCCTCTAAAACACTATTCCATAGGTTAATCTTGCAACAGTGCATCTATAATACAAAGACACCAAATCAGATGCCAAGGAACTAAGGCTCTGCACAGCTCAGCTGAAGAGTAAACATACAGGTTTAGAACCAAAGAGGCAAAAACAGCTGTGGCAAAGCAGAAATGTGTTTACCTACATTTTCTAGAGGTGCTCTGAGAAAAGAGCAGCACTAGAAATGTGGTCTGAAGAGAATGCTGGATCAACGCTACTGTTTGCTGCTAACAAAAGCCAGGCCCCATTCTTCCTATCAAACTTTGCAAGGGTGTCTTGCTCCTGTTTCACTCCCATTTTTCACAGCCTTTGCTGAGCTGATTCACATCACCAAGCTTTCATCACCTGCCCAGGTGATCAAACTCATCAGATAAATGCTTTCTTTTGGTAAACTAGTTTTCCAGCAAAAAAGCTGAACCAGCTCAGTGGTAGAAAACAAAAACAAAACTACACAAACCCAAAACAAAAAAAGAAACCTGGGTGGATGAGGCCACGGAAAAGGATCTGTCCTTTCCAGTAGCATGAGGCCACCAGTTGGGCTTAACTCTTTTCTTGGTATATACCTTATTTTTTTAAATGAAAAAGAAAACAAAATGTAACAAGTTAAAGGCATGAAAAATCACTCACATAAATACAACAAGTTAAAGTACAGACCATCCATACCTGATGAGTTTGTATTCTGGGTGGTTTCATTTACAGTGGAATAATTAAAAAAAAAACAAAAAACAACCTGTTTTGAAACTGCTTCCAATGACAAACAGTTTTTTCTGGCAATGGACTGTACAATTTATCTTCACTAACTGCACAGTTCTCATTCCATTGCACTTGTTTAATTGTAATAAGTGCAGACGGTTACAGTCAGTATATGTAATGCATAATTTAAGAAACTGCAAGTGAGCAGACTGCCACTTCTTAAGTACTACAGTCTTGATGTCCTCGAAGCATTTGGGTTTGCCAAAGGCTTCTGCACAGCTGTGAGAGTCCCCAGTTAAAAAAAATCTTAAATTGTGCAAATACATTACAGCCACGTGAAAGGTAAGTCTAGCAAAACATACATAAAACTTCACACAGTATTCGAAATAACTCTGCCTAGCTGGTCTGGCAAGTTTCTGCTTTCAATTCAGTCATAGGTCAACACAAAATATCTCACGATGGTTTGTGAGGAAATAAAGAAAGGAATGCCTTTATTACACAAACTTTGAGGACATATTAAGAAACCAGTGCAATTTACACTCAACAAAAAAAGAGATGGTGCACTAATAGGTGCAATCACAACAACCTCTTCCATATACACACATCTCCCCCTCCAGCCTTGACAACAACCCCAAGAATGGTGAATTCTTCTTTAACCTAAAATTCCAGTGTAACAAGAAGTGCAAATCTGACTCTGGATCTAGCTTCACTGAATCACTTTTTTTCCAGTGCTACCATTCAGAATAGGCACTTTTTTTTTAATTAAAAAAAAAAGCAACACACAGATCAAGTTTGATGGTCAAGAAAGCACAAGACAAAGCAGAGGCACAAACCGAAACAACTGAGTCATCATCTTCACCCTGGTGATGGCACCAATTGCAGCACAAGTTGCTTCATGGTTTTGTAATGGGAAGAAATGTCAGCTCGGGCTTAACTTGATGCCCCCAGATCAGCCTCTAGACAATGCCTGGGTATTAAGTACTGAAACACGCATAAAAATCGGATCCTAGTGATATTAATAGAGTCGGCTTTCACCCCCGATAGCTGTACATCAGAACAACAAGCTTAACATACCACTTCACTCTACTGGAACTAAGCAAACCGAGAAACATGATGTGAAAGCCAGGAGGTAACAAGACATCTCAACGACATGCTGTAAAAGCTGTAGAACGTTACCAGTCACTGCACGACGGGTCACAAAAACTTCCTTTAACTGAGGATCGCTAGCGGGGTCGGGCAAAGCCCGAGGCCGCCGCACTAGAGCACCCGACCGGCCACATAACTCCGTCAGAAAGCCGAGAACGCAAGCGGGCAGGGCAAGGCAGGGCAAGGCAGGGCAAGGCAGGACAGCGGCCCGGAACTGCAGGACAGCCGGGTCCTGTCACAAACAGAACACCGGTTTTACCTCGAAGCTTGGCGGCGGGACTGCCAGCGCCCCGGGACCCGGCTGCTCACCAAACAGGCCTGGAAAGGCGGCATCCACCGCGGGCCGTCATTACTCTTCCTCCCTGAGGAGCCCAGGGCCCGCCGCGGGGGGCGGAAGGAGGCCGCCGTCCCCAGGCACCGGCCCTGCTCCCAACCGGGCGTCCCCAGGCCTCCCTATGTCCCACCATCCCACTCGCTTACCTACGTCCTGCTCGAAGGGGTTGGGTGCGAAGAGCGGCATACCGACACCGCCAACCGCTCACCAGCCCCTCAGCCGAAACACCCTGGCCAGCGGCCGCTCGATCCGTCGCCGCGCCCGATCGCCGCCTCAGGCCCCCGCGGCTGCCCAGCCGCGCCTGACAGCGTGCCGGAGGAAACGCCACAGCAGCTGAGCGACGACGTGCCGGTCAGGCGGGGTTGCAGGAAAGCGCCAGTACGTCCCAGTGGTTCCGGCAGGATCGGCATGCGCCGGCGTCCGGCACTCGTTGGGGCACCCCGGTGGGACCGGGGACTCGCGGGGGCAGGGCTTTGGGCGGCCTCTCCGGGCGGGACGGGATGAGGGTGTTGTTGGTTGCTCGTGACGTCACGCGGGCGCCATCTCGACGCGGTGGCTGAGGTTGGGGTTGAACTTCGCCGTTGTTGCGGTCTCAGTGCAGTTGTCACCGCTCGGTGTTCCCCCCCGGTGTTCAAACCTGTGTTCAAAAGCTGCTTGAGGACATGGGCTTTGTCACCTTAGTGGGTGTGAGGAGGGGTGGAGGGCGAGGAAAGCGTGCCCAGCAGCGGGTGCGGTGGGAGTGTGGCTGAGGAGATGGTGACTGACGGGGCGCGGTTGGGGTATAGGGCTGGGTGAATGTGGGTGAGGGAAGTATGGTGTATCGGGGCATATAGGGCTTTTGGGGATGTATGCGATACCCAATTAAATTAGTGTTTCACTCCTATGAGAGACTTAGGGCTGTAAGGATTCTTATATGAGTATTTCACTGTATATAGACTTAGACAAGGCTATAAAGGTTCTCTAGATAAGGAAGCCATGCAACAAGAGGATCAGATACATTCTCTCAAACCAATGTAGGCCTGCCTCCTGTTGGTAAGGCCTAAGAAATAGATAAGCGGCTGGGAAATAACTCAAGGATCCTCTCTGGGTTGTAAATTAGACCGAAGAAGAACATGTAGTTAATTGGCATGACTAATCATGCACTCCAATCTCTAACTAACAGATTTCCATAAAAGGATAAAATGAGTGCGCTTATTTCTTCCCAGATAAACACCATGACCCCCAGAGATCACTCCTCAAAATTCGCAACACCTGAGCCGTAGTTTTATCCACACAAATTACGCATGAGTAAGGAGAACTGGGTGGGTATTTCACAGAATTGTAATGAATCTGTATAAGTTGTAAACTTGTCTTGGTGTGCATGATATGTGGAGCGATCCCCCATTCACCCTGTACCGCAATGTCAGTTTCCAACCTGTCATTCTGGTTGGCAAATTTATTTCCTGAATTTCGGTGACATATGGATGAGGGAAGTATGGCCCATCTTGAAGGAGGGGAGGGCAGGCAGCCTCCTGCTGGCTGTCCCCACAGCTACACATTCAGAGTTGTGCAACCAGGAGGGGAAGCTGCCTAAGAAAACACTTCTGGGGCACACCTGAGGCCTCCTGGCCCTCTCCTTCCTGTGGGCAGACATCAACAGCTGCTTGCAGAAACATGGGTGCTCCATGCTGCTGCCCGGTGTACCTCCTTTCTCAGAGGGGTGATGTGGCTTCAAATGACCTCAGACCAGTTGGCGTGTGAGTTGGTGGTTTCATACCCAGCACCATGTGCTTGCTGGAATATGCAGAGTCATATGTTCTAGAGCCACGTCTCAGAGTAGTCGTGAGCCTTAGTCATCACTGTGGTGGTGTCAGTGCATTAGTCAGAGCCTATTTTTGACTTCTTCAACAAGAGAACTTGTGGAAAAGCGAGTCACAGCAGAACTATAATGGCAGTATTTCTTTTAGAAGAGTAGGACTTTGAAAGTACTGAGAGCAAGATTCCTGAAAGCTTCCTGTATGACTGTGACTCTGGTATTTTCTTGCCCTCTCATCTCAAAATTACAGGACGCATCTCTTACCTCAGCTGTGATGTGCAAGTATAAAACCTAAAGATATCTAGGTTTCATTTACACACACAAAAAATATTTTATAGAATCATAGAATAGTTAGGGTTGGAAAGGACCTTAAGATCATCAAGTTCCAACCCCTGTGCCACGGGCAGGGACACCTCACACTAAACCATGTCACCCAAGGCCTTGTCCAGCCTGGCCTTGAACACTGGCAGGGATGGAGCATTCACAACTTCCCTGGGCAACCCATTCCAGTGCCTCACCACCCTTACAAGTAAAGAACTTCCTCCTTATATCCAATCTAAACTTCCCCTGTTTAAGTTTTAACCCATTACCCCTTGTCCTGTTACTACAGTCCCTAGCGAAGAGTCCCTCCCCAGCATCCCCATAGCCCCTCTTCAGATACTGGAAGGCTGCTGTGAGGTCTCCATGCAGCCTTCTCTTCTCCAGGCTGAACAGCCCCAACTTTCTCAGCCTATCTTCATACAGGAGGTGCTCCAGTCCGCTGATCATCCTCGTGGCCCTCCTCTGGACTTGTTCCAACAGTTCCATGTTGTTTTTATGTTGAAGACACCAGAACTGCACACAATACTCCAGGTGAGGTCTCACAAGAGCAGAGTACAGGGGCAGGATCACCTCCTTCGACCTGCTGGTCACACTCCTTTTGATGCAGCCCAGGATACGGTTGGCTTTCTGGGCTGCAAGCGCACACTGAAGCCGGCTCATGTTCATTTTCTCATTGAACAACACCCCCAAGTCCTTCTCTGCAGGGCTGCTCTGAATCTCTTCTCTGCCCAACCTGTAGCTGTGCCTGGGATTGCTCCCACCCAGGTGTAGGACCTTGCACTTAGCATGGTTAAACTCCATAAGGTTGGCGTCAGCCCACCTCACAAGCGTGTCAAGGTCCCTCTGGATGGCATTCCTTCCCTCCAGTGTATCAACCAAACCACACAGGTTGGTGTCATCGGCAAACTTGCTGAGGGCGCACTCAATCCCACTGTCCACGTCACCGACAAAGATGTTGAACAAGACCGGTCCCAACACCGATTCCTGAGGGACACCACTCGTTACTGGTCTCCAGCCGAAGATTGAGCCACTGACCACAACTCTTTGCATGCAGCCATCCAGCCAGTTCTTTATCCACCGAGTGGTCCATCTTTCAAATTGATGTCTCTCCAATTTAGAGACAAGGATGTCGTGTGGGACAGTGTCGAATGCTTTGCCCAAGTCCAGGTAGATGACATCAACTGCTCTACCCCTGTCCATCAGTTCCATGGCCCCATCATAGAAGGCCACCAAATTGGTTAGGCAGGATTTTTTAGCATATTTTGTAAGGAGTTTTAGATCATATGTTAGAAATTATAAACTGATATTTCTTCAAAATGATATCAGAGTTCATATTTCTTATGCGTTTTGTACATCAGAAGCATTTATTTTAAATCATCTGGGGTCTACAATGGTGCACTGTTACCAAATGTGCTATTGTTTTTATCTGATTACAAACTTACATCAGCTGATCCCTTGCTCTGCTGTACGGCCGGTCTTGCCTCTTGGATGCAGTTTGCATTTTGCTCCCGTTTTCTAGGGTTTGAGGCAGTCTGCAGGTGGCACCGTTGCTTCACGTTCAGGGCCATCATTGACTATCCTGAACCCATTGCTGGAAATGAACTCTTCCCGTCAGATATTTAAGGCAAAATGGAGTGTCGTTTTCTCAGTCTTAAATTTCGTAATTATATTGAAACTTATAATTTCACTTAATGAATCAGACAGAATAAAAAAGGCACTAATTTGCTCAATTGCTTTAAAAAAGGAAGGATGAATCAACTTGTCCAGTAACAATAAACATTAATGTTGTCTAGCTGAATCAGAAAATTGTAATGTGTTCCGCATCATTCAAGACAATGAATTTTCTATTAACTCCACAGTATTGCAAGTGGTGTGATAATCACAGCAGCTGTGCATGGAAATGAATGGATAGCTTCTCCAGTCCTTCAGATCCTGTAATGTTGGTTTTGTTACCTTGGTATTGAATCAGATGTCACCCATCTTCAGGTATGTTGGCTCTGCTTTTTACCTGGTCATGGTGGGACAACGCATTTGAGATCTCTGTCCCTCCTAGAAATGAAGGACTGCAAAGGACCATCCACTGAGTGTAAGCTTCTGGGTTCAAGCAGTCATGAAGAACATACAGTCCAGAGGCATCTACAGAACTTCTGCTCTAGAGAACACCACAGCCAAGGCCACGGGTTGTTTTCCCAGTGGGAAAACCTGATTCCCACAGTAAATGATAAAATGCAGAGTAAGAATAAGACCTGGGAAGAGAAAAGGAAATACTAGGGCACTGCCAGTTACCCCAAGTCCTGCAGGAACAAACTGTTCATTAGAACATCTTTAGGCAGCACTAGAGAGGACAGAAAAAAACTATTAAAAAAGAAAGAAAACAAGCAAAAAAAAGTGATTTCTGAACCCGTTCCTCGAGACTCTAGGTCTGGCAATCTATGCATCCATCTCTGAGCAGTGAGCAGTCTGTGTGCCCCCCGTCTCAGGTATTTTAGCATCATTTGGGCTACCTGCAGACACTGTTGTCCCTGTTGCTGACGTATCACTCAGGCTTTGTGGAAGTCAGCACTTTCCCTGCCTCACCACCCTGTCATGAAGCAAAGGGGCCAACTGTGAGCTTTCCCACTTGCTTTGTAACAATGTGTTGTCATAATATTTAATCTCAAGCCTTAGTTTTAATAACAGATGTTTTAAAGGACAATTTATATTGTCCAGAGTATTTGCTTTTAGAAAACTCATGTAACTCTTGGGAAGCTTTTTCCTAGTGCACAGGAGCAGCTTGCTAAGGCTTCTAGTTTTGTTTTTTAGCTGACTGGATTCTCTGTATTTCTCCAGCTGCCCTTTAGTTTACTTTGTGGTTTACTGAAATATTTTTCCCTCCTTTCATAATGGTCTCACTCCTCCTGTGCTCTGTGTAGGAGTCACGCAGACAGAGAGACTGATTAAACAGAGAAATGCTGAAAAGAATTCTGCATAAAGCATTTCAAGATGTATGCGAGGTCTCTCTCCCCCTGAGTTCTGGGTTTACTGTTAGGTGACGCTTGTGATTAAGGAAGTCAGTGAGAAGTGCATTCTTTAAAGTGTTAATGTTCTGTGTTTTTACAGCTCTCTGCTCAGCAGATGAACTTTGTATCCATGATGCCCTTGCATGTGAAACGATACTGCATTGAACAAGTACAGAAAAGCTTGAGCGTTTTTAATAACAAATTTTACTGTACACACAGTCTGATGCCACTTCAATGGAACATACCCTTGGTGTTTAAAGACTTTGATTCATTATTGTGAAGTTTTCTTTGGCTTTTGTTATTCAGCTCAGGCACTTGAGTTCCCCAGTTTCCCCATAAAAGCATCTCAGACACTTTTTCATGTGTAGGTCTTACAGCACACTTGGAAACATGTTGATGTTAACTGGAATACATTTATTTTTCTAAGCATAGATTAGCTGCCATGGAGGAGAAAGAGGGAGGGAGATTCGGCAGCTGAAACTGATGCGTCCCACTTTTCACCACGTTTTTCATGCACAGCACCCAGCCAGCGTCTAAATCCAATAGCCACCCAAATGCAGAGACGATTTCAGTGGCCAAGGACCTGGTTAATGGACCTTGCCCTGGAGTCTTAGCACCTCCTTCCAAAAAACAGCCTCAGCCAGGGTGGGGTTGTGCCAGTGGAATGACCACTACTGGGGAGCCCATCATCTAGTTCCAACCTCCCTGCCATGGGCAGGCCTTCCACTTAGACCAGGTTGCTCAAAGCGCCGTCCAACCTGGCCTTGAACACTGCCAGGGATGGGGAGCCACAGCTTCTCTGGGCAACCTGTGCCAGTGTCTCATGACCCTCATAGTGAAGAACTTCTTCTTATATCTATTGCTCTTTCATGGCAGCAGAGGCAGGGAGACTAGGGTCATTCTGGGGCCATCTTTCCTACCCACCCATCCCCTCCAGCCAGCAGTCAAGAGGAAATGGGTGTTTTGGCATGTGGGTAAGTGCCCCAGTAACCTAGTAAATTTGCCTGCAAGAAGTGATTTTGCTCAGCGGTGGGTTATGTGGAGAGTTTCTGTGCCTGTCCTATATGGCAGGAGATACTAAACCAGAGTCACAGGTTTTGTTAACAAATTTGCCTCACTTTGGTACCATATGGCCTCCCAGCTATGTCCTTGTGTCTGAGTGAATGTATTCCAGGAGGAATGCGGCCATCAGGCAACTTGTTTCACAGTGCAAGCCAAATTTCAGATCAGATGCTTCCTCTCATGAGCTCAAAAGTTCAATGTCCTTTTACTGCAAGCATTTATGCACTGAATGAAAAATGCCACACGCTGCTTTGTATCTCATTATCCCATAACAACATGTGCCCAGACAGTGTGTAAGCAATTCTTTCTGCAGGACCAGGGACCAGATTTGGATCTGTCTGCATCTCTGCCAGTGAGATTGCATTTAGTGTACTGAGGCAACCCTAGCTTTATACTCCTTCACAACTGCCATATCCCAAAATACATAAATTGTTAAGAGTCCCTTATGAGAGCGATTCATGCTTTTCAGAACTGTGGCTACAAATACTCAGAACTCAGTTCTCAGCAAGTTTGCTGGTGATACTAAGCTCTGTGGTGCAGTCAACACACTGGAGGGAAGGGATGCCATCCACAGGGACCTTGACACACTTGAGAGGTGGATCCATGCGAACCTCATGAAGTTCAACAAGGCAAAGTGCAAGGTCCTACATCTGGCTCAAGACAATTCCAAGCACAAATATAGGCTGGGTGGAGACTGGATTAAGAGAATTTGCCCTGCAGAGAAGGACTTGGGGTGTTGGTTGACGAGAACTTCAACATGACCTGGCTGTGTGTGTTTGCAGCCCAGAAAAGCAACCATGTCCTGGGCTGCATCACCAGCAGCATGACCAGTAGGTCAAAGGAGGGGATTCTCTCACTTTCCTCCACTCTCGTGAGACAGTCCCCTTGCAGTGCTGCATCCAGCTCTGGGACTCCCAACATAAGAAGGATGTGGACCTGTTGGAATGAGTCCAGGGGAGGCCAGGAAGATGCTCCAAGGGCTGGAGCACCTCTCCTTTGGAGACAGGCTGAGAGAGCTGGTCTTCGTTCAGCCTGGAGAAGAGAAGGCTCCAGGGAGACCTTAGAGCAGCTTCCAGTACCTGAAGGGGCTGACAAGTAAGCTGGAGAGGGGCTTTGAACAAGGGCCTGTAGGGATAAGACAAGGGGGAACGGCTTTAAAATGACACAGGGTATATTGAGATTAGATATTAGGAAGAAGCTCTTCCCTGTGAGGGTGGGTGAGACACTGACACAGGTTGCCCAGAGAAGCTGTGGCTGCCCCATCCCTGGCAGTGTTCAAGGCCAGGTTGGACGGGGCTTTGACCAACCTGGTCCAGTGCAAGGTGTCCCTGCCTGTGGAAGGGGGGTTGCATCTGGATGAGCTTTAAGGTCCTTTCCAACCCAAACCATTCCGTGATTCTGTGATAAGCAAATGTACATTTTTGATTAGTTTTAAATACATACAACCATCTGTATGAATGTACAGGTAGAGGAGAGGACAGAGCACCATAGCTATGCCCCAGACAGCCAGTCACTGTGTCAGAAATGCCTACTCCATCATGTACATTTATGTATTCTCAGCAATCAGCTGATTCCAGATTACAAAACCTGTGTCCAGTTTGTGCCGCGAGTCTTGTTGCAGTTCTTCAGCAGAAAACCAGAACAAATCAAAACAGAACCACATCAAAGAGAAACTCAGTAGACATGAGACACATTAGCAAATGACAAAATTAACCCCTGCAGGTAAGAAGCAACACAGGTAAAAATTAAATGTGTCCAAAAAATGGATGCAGTGGGAAGTAAAAGGAACCAATAAATTAAGCACTGGATTATGTCCTTCAGCTTCAAATAAGATTTAGAAATCCAGACTAATACTCAACAGCAGAATCCTGAGTGTGACTCCAGCATAGTGTCCTGGGTTCAGCCGTAGCAGTTATTTTTTCCTCTAAGTGCTTCTCACGACACATAGTCTAGAACAGGGCTGCACAGGGAGGCTGAAATTGTGTGTCCCACAGTTGGGGCCCATGCTGAGGGCAGCAATAACACCATCAGCCATAGTGCCCTCTTCCTCACTGGGTGGAGGCTGTTCCCCCTAGCACAGTGGTGTGTAATACTGCTGGCAATTCAGAGTTTTACCTGTAACTTCCTGTACTGTTTTAAAGTGTTGCCCCATCAACTCTCTTCCTCTCCTAAATGGTATCAAATACCATTTTTTTTCTAATGTCAAAGCAATTAAAGTGAGAGATACTTGAAGAATTGCACAGTCCTTACTCCAGTCCCAGAACCTATGGTATGTTTAAAAGCAGAGGCACCTGAAGGTCTGCTCTAGGTGCAAAGCTTGAGGACAGGTCAGGAGACACCTCTAGAGAGGAAGTCTGAAAAAGAAAGAATGCTCCTGAGACTGACAATAGCACATAGCAGAGGAGAGTCAAGTGCACACCCTCTCCTGTCCAGGGGCATTGTCCAGGATCAGAGTAGCAGCCGGCCTCATGGAGATGGGAGGCAGAGGTGCCCATGCTCTCTGCTCCCTCTGGCAGCTTGCCTTTTGGAGTGTTTTCTAGATAATTCTGCTTTCTCTGCTGTTAGAATCATAGAATGGAGTTATAGAATAATTTGGTTTGGAAGGGACCTTCAAATGCTTAATGTCTTCAGGGATGGTGCATCCACCACCTCTCTTAGCAACCTGAGCCAGTATTTTTTCATCCTCATTGTAAAAATTTTCTTCCTCACATCTAATCTGAATCTCTCCTCTTTTAGTTTAAAACCATTACCCCTCGTCCTATTACAACAGGCACTGCTAAAAAGTCTCTCCCCATCCTTCTTACAAACCTCTTTTAAGAACTGAAAGGCCACAATAAGGTCTCCCTGAAGTCTTCTCTTCTCTAGGCTGACCAACTCTCTCAGCCTTGCCCCGTAGGAGAGGTGCTCCAAAAGGGCTAATAGTGCCTTTGGAAGTGATCAGGAGCAGAAACATCCTTTGCTCCCAGGTGTGTATCCCACTTACAGTGGGATCCTGTTGTACTTCCATGAGTAAGACCAGAGGATTGCCCAGGTACCCATATGCAATGCCAGGGTGCTTCTGCCTCAGGACCAGCAACGTTGTGCTGGTACAGTTTGCAATCAGCACTGCATCGGAGAGGATTGCCTGAATTTCCTATTTTAATAGTTTTTATAGTTCCTTTAAGAAAAATGTTTTTCTCAGTTTTCATGTCCTGTGTTGGGTTTTTTTTGTATGCATTTAAAATCTGCCACAGTGAGACCTCAGGGAAATTCCCCAAATTGTAAGGAAATGGCCTCTCCTGTGCAAAGCTGGTCAAGCTCTCTTTCTGATTACACAGTGTACTGATTACACACTTGTTGGACAAGTATGAGAGGATTGGCCCTGCATGGGTGTTTTGTGGCTTTATTCATGTTTATAAACTACTCTGAGATCTTCAGATGAAAAAGGATTTATGAGTGCAAAATAGTAAGTTGCCAAACTGTTTCTAACCTCATAAACAGATAATTTTAAATTCAAGGAGACACTGGGGAGGACAAGATCGCACAAGCGGTCTGGGAACAGTTTCCATTACTTGTCCTGAGAGCTCCAAATGCAGAATTCCCTTTGTGGCTGTAAACCCAGCTAGCATTTTATCATAAATTGAGAAAAGCCTTTCTAAATTTATTTCTAAGTTTTAAAAATGGAAAACTCATTTGTTTTCAGCTGGCCTCCTTCTTCTTTTGTTTCTCTATTTGTGCTGTACAGACACGGTGTTAGAACAAAGCTTCCTGTAAATATTAACTGAAATATGGGCATCAATTCAGCTTAGTTTGACTTTGTTCCTTTATGTGACATAAACTACAGCAAATGTGTTCGTTGTAGGACCATTCACTGAAACAGCTAATTCAAACTGTGTGAGCTGAGTTGGGAACCCATGTCTCCATTTCTCTTGCTTACAGTCTTGCCATTGGAAAGCTGAAATTGGTGTGCAGGCAGCCTGCAAGCTGCCTGGGGCAGGGCTGGACCCTGCCAGTCATGGACGGCACTTAGTGAGCACTGAACACATTGGGGAGGTTTATGAGTTATTCACAGGCCAGTCTGCAGAGTGGGCTGATCATTAACTGGAGGCAGCAGTGGGCGCCTGGGCTGGACCTCTACATGGCTTGGTGGCCACAAGCTGCTCACCTAGCCTCCCTGGGCTTCCCTGTCCCAGGGAATGGGCAATCTCAGCCCCCCCAGTTCCTTCAAGGATGTGCGATCCCTCCCTAGGCCGGTTCTTTCTGAGTATTTCTACCTGTAAAGGCAGAAGCTCCCCTCAGCCCTGAATGGAGTAAGTCTCTAGGTAAAGCGTTTCCCTTCAGAGTGTTTTGGAGGCTCCTTCCAGCACATAGAGGGAACCTTTTGCATTCAGCGGGAATCCAGCATGCCTGCGGGGAGGCACCTGCCCATGGGCACTCCTCACTGGGGCCAAAAGCAGAGGATTGGGAGTCTCCACACAAGGCATGGTGCTCCTCAGGCATTTCAGTGGACAACTGGAGGGGTTAAAGCCAGGCTGGATGGAGCTTTGAGCAACCTGGTCTAGTGAAAAGTGTCCCTGCCCATGGCAGGGGGGTGGAATGGTCTTTTAGGTCCCTTCCAACCCAAACCATTCTGTGATTCTGTTATTGGCAGTAGAACTGCCTTCCAGAAACAAGCTGTCCTCCATGTGATGAATGTTGTGCTATTTGATATTTTAACAGAAGGCAACATAATTACAGCTTACTCTAATTAATGAATCCTGGTAAGACCATTGTGATATTTTCTCTTCAGTACTTGTGCTGCAGTTAGTGTTTGGCGCTCAGTATGGAGCAATGAGTTGGCAAGTCAAAACTGGCCACCCATGGCCAGGGATACTGCGCACATGCGGATGCTGCAGCTGAGTGGGGGTAAATGCAAAATAAACAGCGTGGACAGCCATCTGCCACTTTGAAAGCAGCAGCCAGCACTAACACCCCATTAGGACACAGACCAAAAGCACAAATCTGGTGGTTTGGCCACTGGCGATTTTAATTTTTATATAGAAAAGGCTTCTGGCATTTGTTAAAAAAGAAAAAAAAAAAAAAAGAAAAAGGAAGAGGGGCAAGGGATTTGAGGACTTGTTTAAATAATAGAAAGGCTGCTGCTGCCCATTTTGCTTGTGTCATCAAAAAAGGTTACAGCTTTGAACTTACTTATGGGCAACCACAGAGTTGACTTAATGCAGTAGAGCTGTGGTGTTGCTGATTTGCTCACCTTTCCAGAGCAGAGATTCTCTCCAGGTGACTGCATCCAAGCGGGCTGGGTGCTCACTCCCCTGCTTCTGCACGAGGGCTGCTGGCCTCAAAACTAACTGATTATTTTTTTTGTTTTAATATAGAAAAAGAAGCAGGCAAGGATCTTAACATTTCCCTTCTGCAAAGCATTTCATGTGCTACAGCCCACTCCTATGTCTATGAAATGCTACTGGAAATCCAACAAAGCACAAATCAGGGGGAGTGTCACCCATCTTGCCTGTAACTGAAGCTCATACTCCTGATTTGAGGCCTCCAGATATTAGGAATAATTAATTGACTTTGAAAATCATTTTATCCTTCATTTTCCCTGTTATCCCTCATTTCTCCCTGTTCTAATCTTCAGCCAGTGAGCAGCTCCAAGAAAATGCATTCATGCAGTCCATCTAGTGTTCTATCTTTATTTCTAAATAAAGCCAAGCTGGATTATATACATAGGATAAATGTGACAAAGCCAGCACAGCTTCCACCAGAGAGTGATTTATCAGGAGTTATTTAATTAACAGAAAAAGCATCATGTCTGCTGGCAAAACTCCTGCTTGGCCAGGCTAGCCAGGTAAGGGTTTGCCTCCTGCAGCCCTGTGACTGTGATGAAGCTGGGCCAGGAAGAGGGGAAGGAGGTTTCTCCATACTGAGAAACATGTGGATGTGTAAATGCCTGATCTAGACATGTTGGTATTGTCAAATAATTCCTGTTTAACTACTTCTAACTAGCTGCATTTCCCCATCAAATACTAGGTGGGTCATTTGAATACCTCCTCCCACATCTCCCTGTCTCTTATTTGTGTTGAAACCCAAACTATTCTGTCTTGCCCGAATCTCAGAAAATGAGTACAATGAGTAAACGAGTGTATGAGTTGAAATACTGTCACACAAGATTTGTTTATGTTTAAAAAGATGTTACTTTGTTGCTTCTTCAGAAACAGCCTTGGATGACGTTTACTATGGGATACTACGTGGGTTTGGCCGCTTTGGCTGGAGAGGAGAGCAGGCGCTGGTGGTGTCTGCTGGGCTGTGTGAGATCTAGTGCACGTTTAATAGCTACCCAGAAATGAACATCATCTTGTCCGAAAGCTTGTGCACAAAATAGCTTGGCTATTAGAGCACTACAGGTCCTCTTTCATTTGCACCCCCACTGCTTCAAAGACCCAAGGCAGGCTTCAACTGAACTGCTCCAGTGTACGTCTGGGCAGGATCTGGTCTCATCCACTCACCAAACTGCATTAATGGATCACATTGGTATGCAGCAACTGAGCTCAGGAGACCATGCCACCATAGCTTGAATGGCTCCGTGAGTCCTGCTTCTCACCTAGAAACAAGGGCTCAGCAAAGCTTATGCCTTGGCATTGGAGTGTGAACAGTCATGGGTTCCTCAGGGTTGTTAGTAGTATCACTTTTACCCTTCTGATTGCAATTATTGCTGTTAATGACTCACGGAAGTTTGCTGGGAGGACTCTGCTATTACAGCAGGGTTTTCTAGTAGCTTCATTAACGCTAGTGCTGGCGTGCAGGAGTGATTTGTATGATTGACAGTTCAGGCAATGAAATTTACCTTGTTTCAGTGTGCTGCTTGATGGGTTCGCAACGGGACAGGGCTCTGGCCACCAGGCAGGTCTCCCCAAGCCCACAAGGATGGCAGTGCCATGGTCTACTGCTGTGCACCACTTTAGGAAGCTTTATCATGCTGGGCAAGCTTTGGGAAGAACAGCTCCATCCCAGGGGATGCCTGCTCTGGAGATCAGACATTAACCACTGCTGCTTCCTATGATTTTAGAGGAAAGAAAACTCAGTTAAAAAAGCTGGAGGAATGTCACTGACTGCATTCTACATCTGTTACATCTCAGAATAATTTATTTTAACCTCTGAAGATGTAAGTGAAAATATTTGAAGGAGATGGAGACTTGCCAGTATTTCCAGTTCATTATAAGCAAAGAACTGTTGCTTATAGCACTTTTTTTGGAGCAGAGAATAGTCTGGTTTTAAATCCCTCAAGCAATGAGGAATCATGTACTCACCAATGGAAAGTGTTCTTCAGTAAAGAATTTACTAATTAAAAAAGTTTAATGTTTAAATTCAGTCTAAATTTCCTCCCTTTACATAAATGTTCTGGCTGCTTTCTCTGGGCATTGCTGGGTCCCTGCTAACCTCAGTTGGGGTTCACCCAAGTGTCTTGCCTTGGCAAGCACACAGGCTTACACAGTGGGGCTGGCTCCATGCAGGGAACAAAGCTCTGAGCTTGGATGTGCTCAGAGCTGGGGGAAAGCAGGGCAGGGGCAGCTGGAATAGTGATTGTCTTGGAAGATGCTAAAACTCTCTGAACAGATGAGGCCAAGGACAAGTGGTGGCCAGTGGTGGATCTGCATTTTGGCCACTCTGGGGACAGTCAGATCTTCCATGGGGGCAGTGGGGACACTGGCACTGGTGGGTGCTGCTGAGCAAGGTGTGACAAATGGCTCTGCCACGGGGGAAGTTGCAGATGCAGCCCCTCCATGACCAGCCCATGCAGTCCCTGTTTCACCATCACCAAACTGCAAATTCACTAAAAATGGTTCATTTCCCACTGCAGACTGCTTGTTCAGTAGTGCTTTGCACAGAACCACACAGGCCCTGTGCACACAAAGAGGCAGTTTCTCCCCACTCTGCTTGTGTGTGGGAAGGGATTGAAGGACCTGGGGGCAGAGGGACTTGCTCAAGCAGGATCATCTCCAACTGGGCTGGGTGAGAAATGTGAGCATGCCTGATGACAAGTGTCCAGTGAACTGAATTAAGAAGACCCAGAGACATAAATAGTGAAGCAGCTTTACTTAAAAATGCCACTGTATAAGCAGGTATGTATGTGTGTTATCCAGATTAAAATTTAATTAAATTCCTGCAAGATTTTTTGGGTCTTCATAAATTTCCTTTGAGCTTTCTGCCAACTAGGATATGCTCACTGCCTTCAGAATATAAAAGTAAGTGTTGTTGTGTTTTGCAAATATATTTTATAATGCATGCAAGTGCTGACTATGCAAAAGTCTCACTGGCTTCCAGGATTAACAAAATTACAAAAGCACAAAGGAGGTAGCAGTTCTTCTTGTTTTTGACTATCCTTTAAAAACAAGAGATGGATCAAAGTATCCTGTGATTAAGTTAATTAATCACACCCACGTCGTGAAAAACCATTGACTCTTCTGAACCCCCTTTTCAGAGTGGAGGACGTGAGGAGATGGCCAGGGTGGATTCTGGTGTGGGCTGGTTGTTTATTTACTCATTTTTCTCAAATGAGGACCTGGATGGATTGGCATGGCCAGAGGGCAGAGATGTTTCTGGCTGGGAGCAGCCAGGTGGGTGAGCACTGGCAAACTTCCTACCTTGCCCTCACTGATCGGGGTGCACAAAAAGCTCTGCTGCTTTTAGCCTAGTTTTGGGTGATCTCTAGAAGTGAGGGAATGAGCTGCAGGGGCAAATGCTCAGCAGGCAGAACGGGCACAGAGATATTTGTCCTGAACACGGCAGGAATGGACTGAGAGACAGCGGTGCACTGGAAACACACCCCAGGAGCGGGAGTCCCATGCCCTGTCATGCTGCTCCCACAGGGTTTGTATCTTCCTTGCTTTTCATCCAGTGCTTGTCCTTGTCAACACAGCGACAGCTTATCTAACGTAAAGACTCTTTATCTGGTATATCTGGTAACTGAGTGCCACACGAGCCTTCACAAGATGGACGTGCAGATCGTCACCCCTGAGCTCAGTCCCCCCCCCCCACATTGTCCACATCACACTCATTTAAAAGGCTGCTGTAAATGTGCTCTCTCTGGGACCCTGTAGCAATCTTGCTAGACATGTGTTAAAGCACTTGGAAAATTCGACAGCAAACTGACAGTTACGTTACCAAGCTTTCAGATAAACAAGAAAGGGATTCCATGTGATTCAAGTCCAACCCATAGCTCCACCCTTACAAGCGGCATCTGACCACAGGAGGTACACTTGTGCTTTTCCAAGTGATGAAGCTGGAGAAGCTCCCAACCAGCCAGGAAGTCACAGCAACCCACTTAGGACATAAATATCCCTTGCCATGTTTAGCAAAAACTAGAGCTTTTTTTGATGCCTGACAATTAAGTGGACACTGAGAAGGACGTTTACCTATGAAGGTCTTCCCCGTCATGCAAGCATAGAGGACCTGGACCTGACTTCTGTCCAAAGACATCCCTGTCTGAATTGAGCATCCCAGAACAGACCAGGCTCTTGTGCTACCTCATGCTCCTTCTAAAACCAGCCCACAGATGAGTTTTTGATCAAATCCTACCTTTCTGCCCTCAAAAGCAAACTTGCATCAGCTTTGGTGGAGCAGGAGTCGAAGACTGCTGCTTACACTGGCTGCAGGGACCCAATCTGACAGGGGCTGGCTGTGGGAGGAAGGGAGCATTTTCTTGCCCCCTCTTCAAAAACATTTATCAGCCAATTCTGTGGCTGGCTGAGATACACGCTCTTTTTAATTCTGAGGGTCACTGGATTACAAACAGTGATAATAGAACTGGTTTGCTGGTAAATGGTGATTGCAAGGTCTCTCCCTAGACTGGCAGCTTTTGGCTCCAGCTCCTCCAAGAGGACTGTGAGGGTCCCACCCAGCAGCCACATCAAGGAAGGACATGCGCACGGATGTTGCTCAGTGCTGTCTGACCTCCTGGCAGCACTCCTGTATCTTCTGTCCACACTTAAGATCTGGGAACTTCAGCTGGAAAGGAGATGAAGATTTAAACGACAGGAGAACCAAAGGTCCAGACAGCTTTCTATCCTGGAGAATTACCAGTAGAGGATACACTGAGAAATGTATGAAAAAGAATGTTCTTTCCCTGGTCATTTGCTATCTGGAGCATCCTCAGTCCAGAGATGGGACCTTCTCACTCTGAGGCTGTACCTGCACTGCTCTGTTGAATAAATCTCCTCCTCCATGAATCAAGCCAGTTTTGAGTCCCACAACTGACTAACTTTTTGAGAATTAGTGAACCACCTCCCACGATGGTACAGACTTCCATCACACATCCTCTTTGTTGTCTCCCTTGCAGAGGTATCCCACCTTTTACAACCTCTCTGCTCCAAGGCTTTTGCCATCCCTCCCATCCCTCTACCTTCACCTCTCACACTAGCCTCTCTGACACAGAGCCAAGCCAGGGTCCCCTGCAGCTCATGGAGAGATGAAAGTGTCCAGTACAGATCCAAGAAAGCTGCTAGCCCAGCAAACAGCAGCCCAGGTTGGGCAAGGAAAAACAAAGAGGGTGAGGTTTGACTTAACCCTTCTCCCAGGCTAAGTGCCTAAATCTGGAGTTCTGAGTGTTGTGTGGGGTTCACAGTCTGAATGTTTTACTGTCATTGAGATAATGAGGAGAGAGCTGAGAGTGTCTTGCACACCACAGTAAGTGATCTGCTACTGGGACATTGGATAAAACATCCAATATGCTTCTCCAGCTGCTATCTGGAGGGGATCAGGCCCAGCAACAGTGAAGGCTGTGAAGATTGTAATTTTGTGAGAAAATGTAAAAAATTTTCTCCAGCCCACACCCACAGATTAAGCCACAACCAGAGATGAAAACACCTGATTATGGGTGAATATGCACCAAACTGAATACTCTGCATTCGGAGGATGAATTACTTTCAGTAAGTGGCACGGCACCACCCTGTCATCCTACTTGGTGTGCCATTTGCTAGGTGCAAAATAAGCCTTTATATACCACCATTTATTTAAAGCTGAAATTAATGATAGGGCTTGGATTGCAGAGTTTAAATCTCAGTGCAGCATCGAAGGGGTTATACCAATAAGCCAGCAGCTCCACGTGGAACAAAGCTGGCATTTCAGGGAGAAGACAATGGATTGTGTTTTCTGCGTTCATTCTAGTCATCCATTTGGCATTGAGACTGAGGTCACCCACCCAGTCGTGCACTGCAGTATCTCTGTTCTAGCCAGCAAGGAGAAGCAAAACAAAGAGGAGCTGAGTCAGCAGGAATCAAACAGCAATCATGTATGGAAAAGTGCTCCGTTAAATGGCTTTTAGAAAACGTTGTTGCAGTCCATTTCAGGACACTGTTTAAAATCCTTCTGAATAAGCATTTTCTCTGACACACATTTTAGCACTTTGCATGCCCACTGGTCACACTCAATTCCCATTTCACATCCCAAACAATTACTAGCTTGGCCTGGTTTTGCAGTGGAATGATATGATTTGCAATGCAAGCATTCAAAAACCAGCCAAAAGGATGTAGCGACTGCTATCCATCTGTAAATATTTTCTCTAGCAACAGCTTCATTTCCTTCGAAACATTAAAAAGGTTGTAGTTCTAACATGCACGCATATGCGGGCACGTGCCTTAAAAAAAATACAGCAGGCACTCACATGCACACATCTTGGTTTAGCCTGAGTTTCGAGCCATGCGAAGAAGAGGCTCAGTTTGTCACCTCATCCAGTTTTCTAGGAAACGTGCTTTAATTGTGTTACCACCAATTCAGAAAACAGCGTGCTCTGTCATATGGCTTTATCCCCAGGGAGGTGGTGCTGCGAGCTCCTCCGCCTTGTCAGCAGAAAGTGCAGACAGTCAAGGACGAGGTGCAGTCCTTCCAGCTGTGCAGCTGCTGTTGGTAACAAGAGGAGAGCATGCAGTGGGCTCTGAAGCAGTGCTTTAGTGTTTGTTCCTTGCTTTGTTCTGAAACAAATTGGGTGTGAGCTGGTACAGGACTACACCACCATCACACTTTTCGAAGCTCCTCAGACAAAGTGTCTTGTTGCTGGCTGGGAGCACAAGATCTCTGAGGTAGGGGTTACCTTGATGCTGTCCCTGAACCCCGGCCGACCAACATCACAAGCATCTCTCCAGAGGCAGGAGGGTTTCGGATGAGCCTTTCAAAGACAATGCTGGTACTCATGGCAGCATTGAAAGACACACACAACTGCAACCATCAGACATAGCTGTACAGTGGGCCAGAAAGCAACAGGGAAGTTAGAAGTCATACCAGATGGTTTATCCAGTCCCCCACAGCTGGCTTCTTAAAACAGCTATTAAAGATGCAGCAAGTTGTCTTCATGCTTCCTGCATCTAACATCATTTCACTCTTGCCTGGGTTCAGCCAAAGTCAGCCAGTCTGCCTTCAGTCCCCTGTTTCACTAAAGCAGTAAATAATTCAGTGTGAACTTCTGTTATCCTTGTCTTGTAATAGAAGTGGAGATGTTTAGAGTTCATTGGAAAGGGGAAATCTTTCTTTTATGGAAAAACTCACATGGTTGATCTTTTGTTCAATTTAGCATCAGAACAAAACCTTGCACTGTGGGACCTGGAGGGAAACAGACCTCCTGGACACAGGGCAGGAGCAAGGCAGTGACTTGTCCAAGTGTCCAGCTCCCAGCAAGCTTGCTGGTCAGCTGAGGAACTCCAGACCTGTGTACCTGAGCTCACATAGCAGTGTGTTTTGCTACCCTGAAAAGCCATCAGCTGAGACTGATGAATCTCAAATCAGTATCCACTACAAATAGGGTGTTAGAGGTAAAGAGAGTCACACCAGTTTGAACACATCATAGGAGCAGGTGGGACCTCACAGGCTACAGCTACACACAGAGAAGCCATCCCCATCTTCACAGAGTTGCTTGTTTGGTGAGCAGTGGAAAGCATTCCTAGGAAAGCTCACACTCCAGCTCTCAGGGATGTGGAAATGGGTGCAAGCAACATTTTTGCTTGGGAAATGCAGAAGAGACCCTAAATTTAAAACAACAGCAAAGAGAGGGCTGCAGCACTGCCAGCCCTGCATTGCCCTGATGTCTGCATGGGAAGGGAGGGCCCAGCACTGCTGGGACCTTCGACCACTGCGAGATGTTGACAGAGAGCTGGTGAGATCAGAAAACATGCTTTAAAGTGCAAGGTCTGGAAAAGGTATTTCCAGTGACTGCACAAACCTTGCTCTTGGAAATCTTCCCCCTCCCCCTGCTTTGCTGGGAGACAAATGTTATTAATCAGTCCTGTAAATTGAAATCCATATTTTTTCTCATGAGTTATGAAACCCATTTAAGGCTTCTAAACAGCTTCTATCAGCTGAAAAGATTAATTTTATTCCTCTTGCCTAACCATCCTTGGGAGTTCTTTGTCAAGAGCCTTTGGTGGAAAAACAATGGAAACTTGTGGGGCATTTCTGTCCGAATCCTGCGTGGAAGCACACAGAGCTTTCCTCCTGCTGTGGGCACAATGGCCAGCATTGTCCCATGGCTGTCGTTTGGAGCGATGAGCCAGCTGAGGGCTGAGGAGACGACTGAATGCAGCCCCTCCACTCCACACACTGATAGCTGCCCCAGGAAAAAAAAGAAAAAAATCTTTTTGCACTTAATAATAACAGTCCACAAAGGTTAGAAAATGTCCCTGTATTAAATTATTCTGTCCTAGCTATGGTTTTTACAGCCAGTTTAAAGCTGACAGACAGGCACACAGATACACATCTACTCTAGCCTCTGTCTCTGAGTTCAGAAAGTGCAGCTTTATACTCAGATATAAGCGTTATTAAATTTTGACTCATTCTCTTCCATTATTTTCTGCTCCATTATCTCAGTTTCATTAGCATTTACAATTCTTCCCCTTTCTGGGAATTCAGAAGTTGTGTTTTGTCCGCTTGCCTTCCTGCCAATAAATCATGAATGAGCTCCTGGCCAGAGTGCCTCATACCAGAAAATAACACTTGTGTTACATTTACTCATGAGTGAGATGGCATGAGGCTGAACACAGAAATCCCATGTCTTGCTCTGGATGTCACCATCACAGGCTCTTCTCACCACCCCAGTACAGGGTGGGTGCACATGCAGGGGCTCCTCTGGTGAGCACTGGCTGTGGGCTGGAGGCTGTGATGCTGTCAAGGGCTTTGGGGCAAATGGAGTGCTTGGTGCCCTCTCACTGTCCACTGCTCTTCTGGGGGATCCTCTGCCCCAGCCTTTGCACTCTGTTTCCACGTGTGATGCTCAAGTTATCTACAATGTGTTGGGAAGAGGGAGAAAGGAAGAGGCAGGGTGTGTGGGTTTTGTGCCAGCTGGGTTCCTCATGCTGGGGAGACCCCCATGTCCCCTTAGCTCTGCTTTGCTGGCTTGTCATTTGCTTTAATGTGACTGCATTCGCAGGCTGTGAGCCACTGCCAGTGTTCAGATCCTTCTCAGCAGTTCACCTCCTCCATCAGGCAGCCCAGCCTAGCAGCAAACTTAATGTACACTGACCAAGCATCTCCTTGTCAGTGCACATCCTGGGAGCTTCTCTGACATGCACAGACACAGGCTGAGTGAGGATCACAAATCTGTTTCCTCTTATTTCCAGTGCATGAATGTTTTAGCCTTAGTTTTTGTTGATTTCTTGAAGAAGTGTAACAGATGAGCAAGTACCTTGTTTTCGTAAGTGCTTCTCTCGGGGACGTTTTAAAAGCAGACACTCTCTGTACTACATCCCACAGAACAAATGCTCGTGCTGTTTTCTATAACTGATTCTTTCTCCAAACTGTAGCAAATCATTCAGACTAGCTGTCCAGAGAAGAAGAATCTGAGCTTTACTAAAAATAAATTGGACTGAGTCCTCAGCAGCCCATGGTGCCAGGCAGGTTTGTACTTGACTAAGAACAACTCCAGTTCTGCCAAAACAGTCTGGCCTCACCTTTAAAAATTAACAGGATCCTGCACTGCTCCTACCTGACAAGACCCTGGAGCTATGGTTGTCAGGCCTGAGCGGGGTGGCGGGCAGCACCCTTCCTCTGCCTCTGACTTGGTGTTTCCCAGGAGCCATTCCAGGGCTGATCTGGGGCTGGACTGCTGCTGGTCTATGCTGGACTAGAGACAGGGGAAGGTGGGGGTCCTGTGCTCATCCTTCTCCAAGGTTCACCTCACCTGTATGGTGCCACTGAGGGCACCTGGGTCTTCAGGCAAGAGACTTGCTCCCTGAAATGCAGCTCTCAACCACTGCAGCCCTAGGATGCTTGTGAAGGTGGACGGTGCTGTGAGAGAGACAGTCCAGGCAGGGCTGATGCAAAAGCTGCTGCAAAAATCAGACCTCCATCGTGGTCTTGTGATCCTGTGTCTGCTCTTCTCACTAGGCTTCTCTCCAAATGAGAGAGAAGGGATCACAGACAGCTCACCCCCTTCCCTTGCACAGGGAAAAGAGAAAAAAAGGAAGTGCTATGGGCTGTCCACTGGTTTGAACAGATGGCAGTAGCATGGACCAGGACAAGGCGCAAGCATTTAAGGACAACAACAGGCTCTAGGTGCCTGCATGAAGAGTCAGATAACACGTGTGTTCCAGGCCCTGCATTAAAGCAGCCAGGTGGGATGAGCTGACTCTGCAGCCTTGCCTTCTGTCTAGTTAGTGGGCAGAAAACCAGGCATACGCCTGACAGAGACATGGCAAACGAGTATGGGGGCCTTACTTTACATCTCAGAAATCCAGGTCAGTAAACCAGCAGTGGCAGAAACAGGGCTGTTTGCCACTACTGCAGCTTTTCTGTTAAACACATCTGCTCAGGCTTCCTCTGAAAAGCACTCTCTGGACTAGCAGGAGCTTTCACTGGTGAACCCTGATCCACTCCCCTTGCCATGCTGCCCTTGCAGACATGTCCCTCAATTTCCAATTAAGCCAAGCAACAACTCAAAAATCAGAAGGAAGATGCAAAATCATTATGCTAAGTATTTCCACATGGCACTTCTCCTCAAAGCTGAGAAAAAGCAGTACTGTCAGGGTTGCACTTGATCCTGTTGCATGTTGCTGTGTGTCATTCCACGCATGGTGTGGGGCTTGCACACAGCCTGGCTTCAGGCTTGTCAGTCCAGTACCATAGGCTGGGAGGTGTCCCTGTGCCTTGGGAAAAAGCAGTGAGACTGAAAAGATCGATTGGTCTTGGATTAGGCGGGTGTAACTGTATGCACCCTTCCTGCAGGAGATCTGGATGTGATATTTAGTGCTTGCCGGTGGTAGAGGAGTGGTCCTGAGCAGAAACTGGAGGCTGATCTCATCACTATTGACATCACAATTTACTTTGATGAAGCTGCATCTGATCTGCACAAGCAAGTGTTGGAAGTAAGTGGACGTCAGCACAGTTAAACCAGAGCATAGCTGCTGCAAGTAAATCAGATTCAAAGTTAATAATTTGATTTCTAGGAGACAGAGAAAAACCAGAGGGCTAATAATGTGTGAACCTAATAACTCTGTGTACTGGGACTCAGCATTTCCATCTGTTATCACTAGCTCCGATCTCAGCACAAGACGCAGAAACAGCAATTGTCCAATGAGGATGAGAACACAGGCATGGAAAGAGACAGTAGAAGACTGATGCATATGGCCACCTATGTGGCAGAGGGTAGGATCAAAGCCAGTGAGGCTTTATGTGCTGAAAATGCTGTAGAAAAGGTGTCGATATGGCAATCGGTAAGGTCCTTTGGAATGACTGCAAACTTTCCAGGTGGTTTTTAGATTTGTATTTCATTAATTCTCAAAAAAAAAAAAAAAGAAAGAAAAAAGAAAGCAGCATGCTGTTCTAAGATAACCTACAATAACACTAAGGCTAACAGGCCTGACCATTATTTTGCAACTTATTTCTACAATCTGTTGAGGTCAGATAAGGCAGGTTTCTGGTACTTGTCGGAAACTGCTATAAATAAAAGACTAATAGGCACTGAAGTAGATAGCAGATATGTCATGCTAGGTAAAACATGATGAACTGAAGTGAAACTTCACCTTCCTTAACAGTGGATGTGCACGAGGATAAAGACTAGCAAGTATTTATTTCCTATCATCAGAAAATCCTTGCAGCAGCTCATTTTCTTTGAGAAGACTGGTCTCAGAAAGCAGCCTATTTTTTTTTTTTACATTTATTGCAGAAGAAGTCCTCTGTAGTTGTCTAGGCAAGGTCAGCTGCTCATGCGCTGCAATCAATAATCTCTTCTTAAGTGTACACTGCTCAGCTCTCATGATGGGAGTTTATGGTTGCACTACATCTTTATTCTGAATGAATACTACCTTTACCGCTACTGAGCTAGGATTTAGCTATTTATTAAAGCCTGACCCTCCAGCTTTAAGAACATTTTATCGGATCACCAGGAACTTCACTGAATTGTCAGCTCAGGATCTGTCTGGAAATGCTGAGCAATGGGGGAACATGAGGGCTCATAAAACAGTCTTATTTTACTTTTGGAGTTTCTTCCATAGAACGCTGGTTCAGAGGAGGACTTGGCTCCAAATGTCCATCTTTGTTTCACCTGTGGAGATGCTGGTGACAAACAGAAGTATTGGTTAGCTTCAGTAAAGGTTGAGAAGTATTTGTCTCATTCCCCAGTGAAATTCCACATGTGCACAAGGCAAAGGGCCTTGCAGAGCTGGTTGCAGCCATTAATCCTGGTGCAGCCAACGACTTCCCTAGTGGCCATCCCCCAGCATGAGCTGCCAAGGTGCCTGGGATGAGCTCTATAAATTACACATTGTATATCTCCTTATTAAATAAATGTAAAAATTAAGGTCTTGTTTATTAATGTGGATCGCAGAATAGACTCTTTAGCTTAAGTGTGAGACAGGTAGGTAGCTTTTTTATTTAGCAATGCTGCCACACTAATTTTGACATTTGCAAATGTCAACATCCCAGTTACAGACTACAACAAATTGCTCAAAAATCATCTTGTTCTTTTAAAAGAATCCTTTGCACTACTGCATAAACCATCACCATACATGATGGTTAGTTTCATTAAAAATTTTGCAAGTCTGTTTTTGTACTGAATATGCCTCATAGCACAACTTAGAGCTGCCTTTGGCTTTTTGCCTAAATGTAAGCCAAAGAATCCAGTTTGCCCTGCAATTATCCTAACCTTTCCCAGGTATGCATGGCTAGCAGCGACTCCCAGTCCCCGAACAACTCCCTTTGTCCAGAGTGACTTAGAAATCCCCTTGATTCAGAAAACTAAGGCTCACAAGTGCTTCCATGGTGGGAGGTCTTGACCGGAAAATGCCAGGACTCCTCATTATTGGAGTAAAGTTTGTTGTTGCAGGTAACTAACAGGACACTCAGGTTTCTCTGTAAAGCTGTGTCATGTTCCTTTTCCCATATGCAATGTAAGGCAAGTAACGCTTCCCTATACCACGTAACTGCTGTAGATGGGACACTTCAGTGCTGCGTTTGCTGCTGGGTTTGAAAGGCAGCTGAGGGCTAATGGTGGGTGATTCCTGGTTTGCAGTGCTCAGCTTCAGGCATCCCGCTCCACCACAGGAGCCTGGGGAAGGGTGACTGCTTAGCACAGCTGGCAGTCTGCTGCTGGGAGAGTGAAGGATCCCTGGCTAGAGACTGTCTTCAGTGCCCTGACCCTCATCTGTTATCTGTGATAGTCCAATGCTCCTTTATCTCACAACAGCTTAATTAACTGATTAATCTTTCAAAGAATTGTGATAGTCTTAGAAAAAAGACATCAGGCAAAGTATCTGTTACTAATTCCTTCACTATTGACAGTAACATTGTTATGAACTCCCAAGAACTGTCCAGGATCTTAAAACTTTGTTTAATAAGGACACTGCAAGAATTTTAGGCTTTTAACAAAAGAGTTATATGAAATTCTCACCTGTTCCTCACGTAACCATCCCTGGCACCTGTGGAGCGGAAATCCACACCTTCAGCATCACTCAGGGTCCCGGGCCAAGTCCTGTGCTGGCTGATGCTCCATGGGCCAGGTGCCCTGGTGAGCTGCAAGCCGGGACAGGGTGTGCTGCTCACCATCCCAGTTGTGAATGTATTATGTCTTTGTTTAATTAGAATTAGTGCACTGAATTTAGAGGTTTAGAGTACACACAGGGAAAAGCCTACTGTCACTTCCTTGGGTTTTGACTGCAGGAGTGTGTGTTGCAGCACATGACTCCCAGCATGTTGCTTTTGTGGCAGCTTTGTAAGCTGTGCCTCTAGGACAACTGTCATACCAGATAATGAAAATTAGGAAATGGTCATTTTCTAAACAATAATGTTTATCTTTTGCCTTCCCCCTCCCTAGTTAATCTCCATGTAGATAGTTACCATCTCCTACCAGGCAAAATCAGAAACGCCTCCACATCACAGCAGAAATTTATACAAATCCCACTGTAGAGTGCACTGGTACGTTTACTGCTGGCTGCCAGGTAACAGCACTAGTAAATCATCGTGTATCTTCATTCATGAGATTTACTGAGTTCCCTGAACTACCTGGCAGCAAAAGGCAGAACTTCACAGATAATCATGGAGAGCCCTTAACAGAGTTTGTAGCTTTATCTGTAATTGTGAGCTGGCACAATGCAGAGCACCAAAGTGGCACACAGGCACACCCCTGCTCAGGGATGAGAAAGCAGGAATAGACTGAAGTGGTGATCAGGAGGAGTAACAGCAGTAGGAGTGTCATTGTGAAGGTGAAAGCTGAGTGAAAATCCTTCTTCTCTGGAAGGATAATCGAATGTTAATATAAGGCAATGGGATATGGATTGGGGGCGGGGTGACAGGAATTAGGTCTTGCACTGGGGAATAAACCAGAAGTAAGTGCACAGCAGCACAGTCACCATATAGACTGGTAGCATCTCAAGCTACATGGCAGAATTTCCATGGATTTAGGTACTGAGGTACCATGCCACTGGGGCTGGTGTTTTGACTCAGCCTCTGCACACAGCCCAGGTTAAAGCATTAGGGGGGTCTGGGTTTAACCATCACAATGCTTAAACACCATGTTGGAGAGCACTTGAAGGGAATAAAGAAACGATAAATAGCATCTGAAGACCAGGCAGCTTTGATACGGCTGGGAGGAAGGTGATCCTCCCGATTACGTTTACGCTCTGTTGTCTCGATTACGGATTTATTCGGGTGGTGTCACACTGAGACTGACCATCCTGCTGTTCCGATATCACTAAATCAAGGTGCGGACTGTGGGGGAGCAAGCAGGGCTGCAGCTCCTGGAAACCCCTCAGTGTACAGAAGGCTTCCCCACCATTCGAAGCCAACAGGCCCCCGAGCCGCAGAAGCGGTGTCCCTCAGTGCAACACCACTTCAGTCATCTGGAGCTGCACACCGCGGGCCCGACCGCCCCGCACACGCAGACCCCCTCGGGCAAAGCCGGGGGTAGCCTGCGACAGGCTGGCTGACTGGGGAGAGCTTGCGGGCACAGAGCAACCCGCCGAGGGAAAATGGACGCCGAGGGGTCGCCCCAGCCCCCACCCAACCTCAAGGCCCCCGCCAACCCCGCAGCCAGCCCTTTCCCTGCCGGCCCTCCCCCGGACGGCGGTGGGACTACGAGTCCCAGCGCGCCCCGGGCCGGGGGCGGAGCGGGGCTTTGTGCGGGCCGTGCCGGCCGTGGGGCGGCATGAGGGGGTGCCGTCGCCGAGCCGCAGCCGCAGCCGTAGCGAACCCGCCCCGGGGGGAGGGCGAGGGCGGCGAGCCATGACGGGCGGCAGCGCGGCGTTTCGCCGTCGGTGCTAGAGGGCGACCGCGGGGCGCGGAGCCCGCCTGGCTCGGCGGCGCGGAGCGCGGAGGTAGCGCGGAGGGGCCGCCGCCGCTGCCGCCGCCGCCATGGGCAACGCGGGGAGCGTGGACTCTCAGCAGACGGAGTTCAGGGCGCACAGCGTACCTCTCAAGCTGCCCATGCCCGAGCCCGGTGAGCTGGAGGAGCGCTTCGCAGTGGTCCTGGTGAGTGCCGGTCCCATTGTCTGTGGGGAGCGGGTCGCGCCGCCTGGGAGAGGGCGCCGCATTCTGCCGCCCGCCCGTGGGCCTCCACGGAGGGGCTGATGAAGAGTAGGGGGCCCCGCGCCTGGCCCGGGTCCGTGAGCGGGGTGCGGCTGCTGCGTGGTTGGGAGCCGGGGAAAAGTTGGAGCCTGAGACGGGAACTGCCCCGCCGCGCTCTCCCCTCGGCGGCGCGGCCGCCCAATCTCCGCCGGGGCCGGTGGCACAGGTGGGCTCTGCGGGACGGTGTCTCCCGCATCCCGCGGCCCAGCCGGAGGCGGCGGGACGGGGCCGGGGCCGCGGCGGAGGGGGGCGGGAGGGCAGCGGAGCGGGGCCAGGCGTGTGTGCCGGCTACGGCTCTTTGTCTCTGGAGCCCCCGAAGAGCCGCCTTCCCCCGAGCCGAGGCGGTTCCCGCACGCCCGGGTCTGCCCCTCCTCGCGGGCGGCGAACCTGTGAGGAACCGGCGAGAGAGCAAAGCCCGCGGCAAGTTGTGGCGGTGTCGGCCCGGACCGTCGGCGGAGAGCAGCGGGCGGACAGATGCGGAGCCCGTGGTGCGGCCTCGCCTCGGCATGGCCTTTTCCAGGAGCCCGGGCTGTGAGGAGCCCGCGCCCCCCGGCCGGCTGTGGGGCGATGGGTCCCGTGGACACACTGGTCCTGCTGCCCCCAAGTCCCCAGCACGTGTGTGAGGTTCACCGGCGCTGGGGCTGGGATGCAGACGGTCCTGTCGTGCTCTGGTCTTCATTCCATTCCTTTCCCTTCTCCTGAGCAGCTCGACGGACTCGGTGTTTAAGATCACAGCCACAGGAGACGTTACCAGGCAAAGACAGTGGTTCCATTGGTGTTGCATGGGAGTGTTTTGGGCAAACGTCCTGTTTTCTAGGTATCTAAGTGTTGTGAGTAGATTATCGCGACCCATCTGTTTTTCTATGTGTTTCTTACTTCTGACCAACGTTTATATGAAAAACAGAAGCTAGGTCAGGAGAGCAAATAAAACCCATGTGCATGCCGTGCCCTGCGTTGCCTCTAATGCCATGTGAAACCCAGCAAGGCGAGCTGTTGCAAGAGTAATTCCCGTATCAGATACTGGAGCAACCCCCCCTGGTATTTTAAATACTCCTGGTGCTGAGTGAGGATTCACAAACTGGTGTGTGTTGGGGATTATTTCTGGTTAGACCCAATTAGATTATCATGTCTAAGAAAAGAATAAGCCTATTCAGTCAGGAACCCCCACTGATGAGCCAAATGGTGAGTGAGATGTTACGATTATTAGGCGCAGTGGAAAAAGCCTGATCCTGCCTTGCTCTCGTGGGGGAAACCTGTGATAGTCTTGCAGGTGGAAGATGCCCATACAAGCAGTGCCATGGCTCAGAATCAAGTTTTGATTCATCTAAGCCTACCAAAAGGGTGCTGGCTTAATCTGTGTGCATGGTCTGTGGGAGAAAATTAGTGGTTTTGAGTTAGGACCGATTGATGAGATCAGTACAAGGAAGAGACATCATTTGGGAAAGCACAGTGCATTAGATATGTATAACGTAAATATGGGAGATAACAGGATCATGTCTGTAATTTCTTGAGGTACTTGAGTGGATGGCATCTGTTTTTAGAAGATGGATTTAAATGAAGGGTCAGAGGATGAATGCTGTAGCTTTGCTGGAGGGGGAGGCAGGCCAGGCAGATGCATGCCTGTACCAATGGGGTGTTGGATGCTGTACTCCCATCCGGAGGAGCTGTGAGATGGGGCCGAAACACTACTGCTGGAACAGCCCAGAATTGCCTTCAGCCTGTTCTTGAAGCCAGCTGAGGATGGCTGGGGTTTGTTGCAGCTTCCAGGAAATATCTGACCAGTTTATGAAAGAATGAACTCCTAGGCTGTTATTACTTTGTTTTCTCTGTGGCTCTGAGGGGAGCATGACTGTGCCACTGGTCAAACCCCAAAATGGGGTAGGCAGTGGAAGAGTAGGGATTAATGAGAAAGGAATGATGGTTGGGGAAAAAGATGAGGAATATTTTCTGCAGGGAGAAACAATTAGTCAGGAAATGAGAGTATGAAGAAGATGTTGAAGGTTGTAGGACTAAATCTTACCTTCTTTGCATGCTGCCTTAAGAAATTAGCCTGGCACAGGCATTGCTTATGTGCTTGGAGAGCCCTGTTGAGGTCCTGAAAGGCTTTGCTGACAGTAGCAATTTTTGTACCACTAATGAAGTTTTCAAGACTGTTCTTGACATTGATGAACATGCAGCTTCGTTGAGGTGCAGCTGCATGCAGGTACAGTCATCATGTAGAACGGTTTGTTTCTATGTGTAAAGAGTGGGGCTATGCGGGAAAGGTTCCTCTTGTGCAGCATCACAAAACTGTTTTCAGGTTTTACTCTTTTCTCCTTGTGTAGAACCAGCACAGTGAGCCATAGCCCTCTTAAACACATCCATGTCTGTGAGGGGAGCACAGGTTGGCCATGTTTTTACAGCAGATGCCATGACAATTGACTTTTCTTTTTTTCACTTTGAACATACTCTCCTGATCTGCAGGATCTCTGTGGTCCCTTCAGCGAAGGGGTGGATGAGCAGCAGGAGGTGCTGCATTTGTGTGCTAGCTTGCATTTGCTGGGATGTTAGCAGACTTAGTCTTGAGGAAGGTCTCTGGTGAAGTAGCTTGTCCGCTTCAAACATACATAGTCACCTTACTGCCTCCTTGGTTAGCCTCGCTCTTTGAGGTTTGAGGTGCATAAATTGCAGGAGATGATGGGAAGTGCTCCAGGTCACACTTTTTTGGTGAAGCTCTCAAATCTGACTGTGCTAATACACTCCTCCAGTCTGTAGTGGTGCTATTGGCATTACTGAGGATGCACTGAACTTGTGTATGGCAGTGCCCAACCGGGCTTTAAGGGCAGCAGTGCCAGGTCTGGCTGTGTCACACCTCTTGGCCTTCTGGACAGATGACATAAGAGGATTTTCCCTGTGGATTTGTGTCTCCTGGTACTAGTTTTGGGACTGGTGCAGTGAATGTGCTGCCCTGGCTTGTTTGTTGTGTTGAGATTTGTGCTTGTCTCTGCTAGTGAGGAGCAGGGTCTGTCTGTGTGTTTCAGGAAGACATTGTATTTGATGGGATGTACTTCAAGGTGAAAATTTTTGGGGATAACCCAAGAGAGATCCAGGTTTCTGCCTGTAAGCCAAGTGTTTCTTCCATCCTCTCAAACTGATGAAAAGTCTCCTCTTTTGGTAGAACGTGTGAAACAACTCCCTTAAAGTCTATGTGAGAGTGTGAAGTTCAGGAAAGAGACGGCTTGTTATTGCCACCAAGTTCCCAATTTGCCCAGGAGGGGTGCTGGATAAGCTGAGAGTAGAATCCCAGCTGTAGCACTGACTTTGAGCTTGCCAGCACTCGGGTTCGAGCCTGCAGGAACCTCCCACCATTGCCCCTTCCCCAGCATGCTTGCTTTTCCTTCTCAGCTGTGTTGGATTCTTTTCCAGGCTTTACGTAGGGGCACATGGGGGAACAATGCGTAAATCATGAATTCTGGTAACCAACCCTGGTTTATTACATAGGGAACCATTGCTCAGCATGCATGAGCGCCATTGCAAACCAAGTGTGCCAAATGTGTCTGTAGACATTATGGCACCCATGCAGGGAGTCATGTGTTTGGAGATGCGGGGGTAAAGCGCAGGCTTCCAGCTCCTGCAGCAGGGTGGTCTTTCTCTGAACTGGTAACAGGGTTGCACGTTTGCAAATGACACGTGGTTTGGAGGAAGCAGCCAGGAAAGAGTTGGCAGGGTAAACTGTTGCCTAATGAGCTGTGATTGACATAATTTGACTGCCGGATTACAAATCTGCAGTGAAGTTAACAGGAAATATCCTCCTACCCCCACCAAGTGCTGTTTTATTTTACAAAGGAGTCTTCTGTGCCCGGTCCTGGAGGATGGAGAGAGGCATCTGAAGTGTGAGGAGAATGTGGAGGAAAGAGGTGTTTCTGTTGCCCTGCTCCCAGCTCTGCTGTGCTCTGTCCTCAGTTTGACATAATGGTACCTACTTAGAGGCAGGACATCATCTCTGCTTCTGTTGCATTCACATAAGGCTTTGCTCAGAGGAGCTTCTTTGTTTCACTAGAATTTCCTTCTTCGTTGTAGATTTTGTCTGAGCATCATTTTCCATACCAGTCAAGGAAGTTTTAGTGTCTATTGCTGAAGAATTTGAAAGCTCACTGTGAAAACTCTGTAACATTTTCCAGCTGTTTTCCATTCGTCTTCCTAATCGTCTATCAAATACATTATGCATTGTTTTATAATATGTATGGTTTAGAGTCTGCAAATCATTAAAGAGCATGACATGGCCGCAGGAGATATCTGTGAGGTAGTATTGGTTCCCTTGCTTCAGTGGGGATGCTGGAGCACTGGATTCCTTATTGTAATTCCTAAATTTAACAGAGCTCTCCTGGAATGAATTTCAGTTGAGATCCTTCACTCTTCTGTCAGGGTAACTTGAATTAGTTTTGTGGAATTTTAAAGCAATGCTATGGAAGTTGGGAGACGCTAAAATTAGATTTAGGAGCAATCTTCAGGAGAAGGGGGTTTCTAAAATTCAGATATTGAAAAGACCTGTTGTGTTTTCTTGTTCAGGCTTCATCTCTGACAGACTCTACCACTGGGCTCTTTCCTCAAGGTATTATTTAAATGATTCAATCAGTGACACCCTTTGCTTGAGAAACAATCTAATAAAGCACATTGTTTTGTGTATATATATTTCTAAAGAGTTAAACTTAGAGAAGTATTACTTGGTGGTGACCTATCTGTCAAGCTGCTTTGTAAATCAGTAGATGGCACTTTTAAGTTTTTCCACCTACCATCACAGGAGAATATTTTTGTCAAACGGTTTTTTTTTCTGAGTGGAATATGAGGGTACTGTAGTGGGTATTTAGCTACTAGCAAGTTAGTCACATTCCTAAAATTAATTTCAGATCCTGGAAACCTGGAAGACTTAAAAAAATAGCTAAGATGATGTAGATGCATGTATTTTTCTGTGTACCGTTTTTCCATACAAAATAATCTTTATATATTGGGCTCCAGTGATGGAGGTATGAACCCATTCTGTCAAACTGCGTGTGTCACTTGGTCTTAAGCTCTGAATAGCCTGAGAGAAAGTAGTCAGCTTTTTATCAAAAGACCCAGGTGAAAGGGATAGCCATTTTATGCCCAAGCAGTGGGGCTGGATCCCTCTCCCCAAAGGGCCTGGGCTGTTCTGGGGGGCTTCGGGTGGGTGTCAAAGCCTCAGTCTGCAAACCCAGTTATGGTAATGATGGCATAGAGGTTTCCTAAGTGTTTTTGTGCTGTGTGCTTTATAAGCCTATCATCATAATGTTGTATTTTATTCCAAATTATTCTGTGCTTTTGTCTAAGGTGAATAACAATGGGTCAATCAACTGCTTAAGGTGGAAAACCAAATGGGGTGAGAAACTTGTGCTTCTATGAACTCGGCAGGGTGCTTTCTTTTTTTCTTCTCCCTTTAAGTGTACACAGGGTTTGTTTGCAGTACAGACCCTGCTTCCCACCTGCAGCTCCTTTGCTGTGCAGGAATCCGGGGAGGACCCCATAGATGCTGCGCTTGGTGGCTGAAGTCCCGTGTTTCTTCTGGGAAGTGGACAGGCCTCTGTGCACTGTTGGTGGAGTTAGCTTATGGCGTGGTTCCTGGTTGCTCACCACCTCTGGGATGGCTGTTTTCAGTGCCCCTTGGGCTCATGGAGTGATCACTTCTGCAGGTGTTGAATTCCTCCTGCTGAGCGTGAGCTAGCAGGCTCCCCTGTCTTTTTCCCTAGGCTGCAACATCATCTTTCCTCCAGTGCATTAAAGCTTTGTCAGGCATTTCTGTCAGCTTCCTTAACCTTGTGTTCAAGGTAAAGTTTTGTGTGTTTTTAATTTGTTTTATTTTGTCTTCACAAGCAAGGTCATGCAAAACTTGGCCCTGAAGTGTTAAATGGTCTCTTCTGCCATGGTGTGTAATGGGGATGTAATGGGTGCTGCTGAAGAAAGAACTTGAGAGAGGTGCAAAGTGAAATTCAGAATTTACAAGACGATCTTAAATGAAACGGTAGCTGTTGAATTGTTTTTGATTGACAAGTGAATGACTTGGAGCCACTGGAGTCTGTTTTTAGACCTTCATTAAAAAAACCCAAATCACTAGCTTTCCATGCTGTGTGAAAAGGTATTAAAGTCTACAGGAACTCCCTCTCCCCCTCCCCAAATAGCAAACCCCAGCACAAACACAAACCCAAACACAAATGTTTGATTTCCCTCATGTGTTTGTTCAAAAGTTCATGGTGGTACTTATTATTTTTATTATGTTTTTGCATCATTTGACAAAGATTGTAAATTGTTCCGGCAACTTTTAAAATAAATCCTTTTTAAAACAAACCAGCTGTGTGAAGCTGCACGTCCTAATTATCAACCCATTTCTGATGCTTGTATGGCTACTTAAGAGAAGAAGGAGGTGTTTTCCCCTGCTGGGGTTTTAGGTGCTGGGTGCTCCTTGCAGTTGCAAAAGGGACTGGTCTGGTGATTTGTGTTGGATCAACGCCGTATCTGTACTTAACAGGGTCCAGGCAGTCTTTTGCTCTTGCATTGAGGCTGGCACCTGCTGAATAAAATGTTGGTTTTTTTTTTTCCCCCAAGTCTGTTCAAAAAGGTGGTTTAAATCTGTCATCTGGGTCTGTCAGTTCTTAGCTAAGGGAGTAAGATGCCCTACAGGAATTTTTCCTCATTATTTGTAGCTTGGAATGCATCCTAAAGTGAAACCAAGCTTTGACATTCTCCTTCTGATCTTTTGTGTAGTCATTGGGGTGTTACTAAAGGCAGACTTAGTGCCAGTTCCTGCCTGCTCCCCCCAAATACATTTTTTTAGACTTGAGCTTTCAGCGTTTATGCTGTTTTTCAGTGGTGTTGTTCTTCCAACTCGATGGCAGAGAAGCAAGCATGAAAACAGCCTACTGTTAATTTTTAGAAGTGGAAAATCCCTGTGACTGATTTCAGTTTTGCTTTTGCTTTTCTGTGCTGACCCAACTACTGTTCTTTCTGTGACACTTGCTTCGGAGCTGCAGCTTCTTGAGGGGGTGTGAGCAGGAGGGGGCTGGGGAAGGGTGTCATGGTGCGGGTTTCTGCTCCAGTGGGCACCATCACTACTTATGTCCAGATGAAATGGTCCCACGTCAGCACTGATGCCCAGTGCTGACTTGCAGCATGGGGAAGTTAAATCAACCTCTTTGGTTCTGCTGCAGGTTCTGCTGCATAAGCTGTTGTCAGGAGTCAGTGATGTCCCTCAGTGGAGTTTAGTGCTGTTCACACCATAGCTCACTGATGTGCTCCTGTGTGTGAGGGGACGTGTCTGGCAGATGTTGGTGAGCTGGCTTGTGCCTAACCAGATGTGAAGCTTCGTGTGAAAAGGTGTCATCAACCTGACTCTTCTTGAGCTCCTTTTAAATCAAGGTGCTAATAGGGTACTCCTAAATAGAGTGTTCTTCTATAGCAGGAATTGAAAGTTGTTTAAAAAATGATCAGGTTTTTACCCTGCTCACAGTTTTTCAAGGGTGATCCTCCAGGGGAAGCAGTGAAATAGGTCTGGAGGTAATACCATCATCACTGCAGCCACCCCCTGCATCGCTTGCAGACCTTCTCGGCTTGATTTGGTTGGGCAGGGAATGCTGATGCCTGGCTCTCCTGGAGGAAGCCAAGGAGGAGCACGTGCGTGTGCTGCCATTGTGACCTTGCACGGAGCAGGAACTGAAGAGCTCTCCACAGCACGATGAAATGAATTATGCAAAACATGCTAATGCAGCAGTGCTCTACGGTACCAGTTTATTTTTAAGCATCTGGGCTGCCTCTTGAGTTTGAATTAATCACATCATGATCAGGATCAAAATATTTTCCAGTTCAGGAAGCCATAAAGAAAACTGCAAGGGAAGTAGTTGTTTTTCCTTGTTCCTTTTGGGTGCCGTGTCTTTCGGAGGTGTGCGTGACAGCAGAAAGCATGGCTGTTTCAGACAGGGTTTCCAGGGTGGTGGTTGTTCCCCTGGAGTGCTTGTGGGTGCAACATACTCCAGTCTGGAAGTTTTTCTCTCACTGCTGGGAGATGTAAGCATGGTTTCCTTTGGTACCCAAAAGATTAGACCTGAAAACTAGCTGTGGAAAAGCTAGTTCCAGAAGGAATAGTTTAAATTGCATGTGCAGGCAGTGAAGCAGCCATTCCAGCCCCTGGAAGACTTCTGCAGCGAGCAGTGTGCAGCCACATTTTACACAAACTGAGCTGAATTATTGTTTGTTTTCTTCTTTGTTTGTTTGGAAGAGTCCATTGGGGATTTTGGTATAGGAAATAAGTGACACCAACTTACTCAATGTGATTTATATTTGAGTTAAAAAAAAAATCTAGCCCAAGCCTCCAGCAGTTAGGAGCTGCAGCATCACTGGAACTGGAGGCCTCACTCAGCCTGTGTGTCAGGTAAAAGCACATTCAGCTGCTTAAAAAAGCAGTAATTTCCCATTTATCACATCCTGCTAATTTCAGTTCTGAAGGGTCAGTATAGTAAAATGAGCAGGTTTTTAGTGCTTGGACTATACGATTCCTCCAGTCAACCCTCGAGGGCTGTGCTTTTACCGTCATAACATTGCCACTGAGAAAGGCTGTGTTGCCAGTTACTTCTGCAAAGGACTTCCAGGTCTGTAGGTGGCAGAAGGTACATGACATGCACCCCTGCTTTAAATGAATATCTTTTCACTTGGGCTGATTGTTTTGGCATTAATCCTCTGTTTTGTAGTTTTAATAACTCAAGATGCACAGCATTATATATATAGATATACTGAAAAACATAGCCATAATTTTTTCCTAGGCTTTGTCTCTTCCTAAAATAGTGTCTTACTGTTTTTTACAAGTGTTTCATTGCGTGAATGCTTGGATGATGTTTAACTTGCCCACACTCTGTTATAACTAATATACCATAGAAATTTGACATATGTTGGTTTTCAGTTTACCATGGGATCTATAACAAAACAAGTGCTTGTCTTCTGTAACTGTGCAGCGTTAAGCATATATTTGGGGAGGATATTCATAAAGCAACATAATAGTTGCATTGTGCTGGACATGAATGGTCCTCAGATGCGCGCTGTGCAATGCGTGGACCTCCAGGACTCTACATTGCAACTCTTGAGACCAACTGTGTGTACTTGATCATAAGCTGGAAACTTGCCCAGCGGCTTCCCAGCTCAAGCGCTGGAGAGGCGAGCAGGGATGCCTCTGCACGGGGACCCTGTGGCCCTTGGCCCTGGTGACTGACCTGTAATGTGCTAGGACTGCTGGGGTGATGGCAGCCAGTGCAGCCTGGTCTGTGCCCCAGAGAAAACTCTGTTGGAAAGATCCTTGGGAAAAACCTGTAGAAACTTCTTTCATGTTGCCTGAACAGCACAGAATGTTAATGGTGTCCTCCTGCCCTTTCAGAAATCATATCTTGATCCAGCGGGCTGAAGTGGTTGGTGATGGCAGCAGGAGCCCAGAAAGCTGTCCTTGCCTTCTGCGGTATCGGGGGTCTGTTCTGGCCACTCTGCCCTGTGGGGTATTGGCTGAGGGCAAAAATTGCTCCTGGATTCTTGAGGAGTATATGAAAAACACTTGGGTTGTTTCTTGTTTGTTTTTTTTTTCTTTAGTGTGTATGTGGGTGTTGTAGCAGATATATTAAAATACAAGAATTAGTGGTGTGTCTTTTTTTTGTTTGTTTGTTTAACATGTATTATTTGGCCAGAAATCATTTTACTATAAAAGGATTTGGGGTGAATATAGATTGTACATCTGTTACTTGTTTGTCTGCAAAATGACTGTATAGTTGAGGCCAAAAGTGAAGAATAGAGGGTTGCACAAATTGGCAAAGTTTCTGAAGTCTTTCAGAAGCCAGCAATTAAAATGAAAAAGCAAATTGTTAAATCCAGAAATTCTGGTTGTACATCCATCTGATGCTCTAGCATGTCCCTTTACTGACTTCTCTTGTCCTGCTTTCCGTCCCACAAGAGAGGCAAACAAACAACGCATGCCTACCTCTGATGGTTTGAAGCCAGCTGTTCAGCAGAGGTGAGTGGCACCGTTATTGAAAGGGTCTGTGAAGCATTGGCGATAGCTTTGCAGAGTTTATACAGCAGTTTTCTGACAAACGTTTCCAATAATTTAGTGTGTTTGGGAGTGCTTCAAAGGGCTTTCTGCCCAGCGCTGAGCCTTGCAAATACAGAAGATCAAATAAATTAACTATCACAAATATTTAACTTAAAGCTTTGTCAGATAGGCACTTTGATGTTGCATGTGTGTATGAGAGCCTCTGTGTATGTGTACATTCTCCCAGATATGTTAGGTCATTGTTGTATTTGTCTCCTCTCAGACATAATAAGCCTGATACTGCAAATCTAAATAATTGTGTTCCACCTTCATAGGCAAGCATGTTACCTGCCATCAGTCTGAAATGCAGCATTCACAGTTTTACTGAGGAGCCAATGGTAAGCAAATCACTGGTGTAGTGATACCATTGAGGACTATGGCCTTGGTTGGCATGCCAGTGCTATAAAGGGCATTGACTCTAAGTTTATTTTTCATTGCATTTGCATAAGATGTTGCTTGGTGGCCAACAGCACTCTTCAGGTAAATTGAATAAGTCAATTTAATTAATGATAATTAATAAAGTGCACCATGGGTTGAGCTGTGAAGCCTTTGGTAATAACACTTCTGTGATAGCATCTAGCTTACAGCTAACTCTCATGAATTGTGAATCTTGTTCTCTAAAAACTGCAGCTTCTTAAAATTGTCTTGAAGTTGACTTGTCTTCTCAGCAATCCTTTCCCACCACACAGGGAAGTGGCAGCATGTCTGCAAAATCACAGTTCTGCTCCGTGGCAGGGCTTCCAGTACAAATACCTGTTCTCTTGATCGTGTAAATGAGTATCTAAGTGTGACAAATGTACAGAATTCTTTTTTGTAAATAAAACAAGAACTTTACAGAATTTTTATCCATGAATCTTTCACAAGCTTCACAGTGCTGCAGTGGGAGATAAGGAGAGAGAGATACTACTTGTTACCTTTGGAAAAAGGAAGCCTGAATTGCTATGAGGCCCCCCAAAATCTGAGTAACAGGACAGAAGTTAGAAAAAATGTTTCCCCACTTCCCAGCACTTGTTGTAACTCCTAGGAAAAGAAAATAGGAATGTTGGCTGCCTCCCCCTGTGAACATGTGTTTGACACATTGGGAAGCCTGTGCTGTGTCTCTCCAGCTAGAAGGGAGATCTGGGATGTGGCAGCTGCCATTTGGCTCTTTGAAGTCACCTTTGCAGATCCATTTCCTTTAAAGTCTTTCATTTGTCTAGCACAGTTAAACGGAAGCTGAAGAGCAGCATTTTAGTTTATTTTATGGTGTTTCAGGGCATCTTTTCTCTTTGATGTATTTAAAAAAATAATCTCATTTTGTACTGGTTTTGTCTGCGACAGAGTTAATGGCTTTGTTTGCTTCTTCTTCCAGTGTTTAATTTTCTGATGTATTCTGGAGGTGAGATGAGGTTTTTGTCCTTCTTTGCATACACACATATGTATGAATTGAAACTTTTCTTTTTGACCACAAGGCTTATTTCAAAGATAATTGGCCTTTGAGTCCAGATGAAGGTGAGAGAGATTATATTCATCCACAGATGCTTCAGTCTGAAAAAGCTGGTTGGTGCTGCAGTCTCTCCAGCACACCCTGCTAAGTGCTGTGGCGCTGATGCCATGCAGAAGACCTCTTTTGGAGAAGTAATGGCAGTATCAAAGCGGTGGTGGAGCTTGTTTCGGGGGAGAAGATAAAAGGAGGTTGTGAGGTTCTGAAGAATTGTCTTGACTTGGAAATTCTGTGTTTTCTAGCAGTAGGAAAAAAGGCAATTTTCTTCTTTAATGTAGAGATGTCTGAGCAGATGGATGGTGTACACAAAACACTTGGGGGAAATGCTTTTAATACTATTTTTAAAATCCTTTTATATGAGAACCTGTAGTACCTGGGATAGACACCAGTGTTTTACTTGCATGTGTTTGCTGTGCTGAATGTATTCATGAAAAGTAAGAGATTCAGCTGTCTTGGATCAAATGGCAAAAGAATGGGAGAAGAGGAATTTAGGAAGCTGTCATCTTCTGTATGGATTAAAATTAAATGACCTTTCAGATCGGCACACATGGAGGCTTATGTGTCCAGGTATGTGACTGATGACCTTTCCTCCTAAGCAAGGTATCTCTTTCACACATGGTGAGTTTTCAAAAGCTTTGTACAGCACATTGTTGCTGTGCTATCTTTACCACAGTTGTCCAGCTATCTGTTTGTGGGCCATCACTTTGTATGTGAGCAACAGAGAGAGACGTTTTCCAGAAATAAAGCTGTGCCTGTAAATTCAGACTCTTGTTCAGAGTAGAAGGCAGGTGGGCTTTCTCTGTGCTAGAGAAAGATTTTGGCAGAAGATTAAGTGCTTCAATTAGAATATAAAATAAATTGTGCAAGAGTTTACATGAGCTGAGTCCTTGTGTTCAGCAGCAGCAGTATCCTTCATCAGCAAGTGAGATGCAAATGAATTTGTTGTTTCACCGGGCAGGGCAGGAAAACCACCTCACAGTTTTTGCATGCTGATACTGCTGCTGTATCCCCAGATACTGCAGTGATTGCAGAGGGCAGTTTGTGCATCATGAGCACACAGGATTTTCAGTTAAGATGAGGAACTCTGATACCTACAAATGTGAGTGAGGCAAAAATTGATTAAGCATGAAATTCTTTTCTGGCAGTGAATTCTTGGTTGGCTCAGAGACAAAAGGTTGCACAACTGAAAAGGACTTCTACTTAGCTCAAAGCTATTGTTTGTTTGGTTTTGCTAATGTTTATTTTATGTCTGATGTCAAATCTTTGTTAAAGGTGAATTATTCCTTCTGTTTAGCAAGTGAAGTGAAAACTACCCAGATGCACTTGTAAGGCATTCAGTAAATTGTTAAAATTGTTTTAGGTGCTCTGAGGAAGTGGTGGTCCTTGAGGTGAGATAGCCTGTGTAGACCAGGGTAATACTTGTGTTTCTAGTGCAAAGCACAGTTCTTGTGTTAAAATAATCCAGGCTGTATACATAAATAAGCATATAAATTTATACATTAAAACAGAAAATAAAAAAAGAGTAGCTGTAGCTGTTATAATATTTTTAAGGTTAATGTATAAGCTTATTTGGGTGTATTTACTCAGTTGGTACTGCTGTGCCAAAATGCGTTCCACAGAAAGATGTGTAAGGAGGAAACGACCTCCTTTTTAACACTGAAAAAAGTCCTGTTTGGTTTTATTCAGTTTTCAGAAATGATAGGTTTAGGAATCACTTGTTAAGAAAATGCTCCTTGTGTGATAGCTCTGCATCGGAGGTGCATGCACTGCATTTGCCCCAGTGCTGCCTCCCAGCCAAGCTGGTGGCTCATGGGGGAGCCATGTGTTAATGCTTCGGTGAACCATTAGCACTGTGGTTTACTGCAGCGAGAACTTTTCTCACAAAGATGCTAGTGAAAAACAAGGAGTGTTTCCCTGAACAGTGGAGCAGCATAGCCAAAACACCGATTAAGGCCTTGAATGTGGCTGCTCCTAGCCTGCTGGGCTTTTAGCGTGGCTGACCTTGTGCTGTAGGATAGATACCACATCCACGGACATGTCTGCTGTACCTCCCTGAAAGCTGCATACATTGACTCTCCAATGCTCAGTAATGACCTAATTTTGGTTTCTCAGTTACTGCTACTTACTCAAGGTGCCAGGGGCCTGGCTGTCGGCTGCTTCCTCTTCTTTCAGTTAGTAGAGATATTTAGTCTTCTGCTTATTCCCTTGATTAGCAGTTTTTGGGTTGAAACTTTCCCTTTCCTCGTAGGAGTGGGAATCAGCAGCTATTGCAGCATCTGCTTAAAAGAGAGCGGATCATTAGATTAATGGAATTTTTTTGGCCAGACTCCATTGGTGGAGGTGTCTGTGTGGGCCCCTCCCGCAGGTACTTCTCCGAAGTTGTGCACAGATGAGAGTGGAGTCTGGTCCTCAGCAAAGGTGGTATTTGTGTCACTGTTTCTGCCATGTTAACTGCCAGTGCAGGACAGACTTTAAAATGATGGATATCTTTGTGTTTACATGTCACACCCTGGCAATTTTACCATGTGGCATCTTCTAGCTACCAAGCGGTGCTTGCTGGTGGGGTTGGCTTTGTTCCTGTTGAACCACCAGGCTTGTGGAGCAGCAGAGACCCAACAGGGCTTTTGGAAAGGTTGCAAGCATTATTACCTGTGTGGGAACCTTGGAGGCATTTTAGCACTTTCATGAGTGCTGGCCTAGACACAGTCTCTGCTTTGGGTTGCTGTGCTTTTCTGTGGATCCATGCAATGATGGGGTAAGTGTTGTGGTCTTGCATGGGAAAAAGTAAGAGGAACTGGGTGGTAAGTTCACGCATTCAGTATGTTTATTAGAAAAGCAAGGGGCACCCTAGCTTCATTGCAGTCATCGACTTCACATGAACAGAACACTTCATGCACGGCTGAGGAACTGAGTTAGGAGCAGCCTGCTTCGCCTCCCTTTAGTTATCTTGAAGGCATTTCTAACTTTGTGGGAGGGAATGCAGCTGAAGAAATATCAACATGCCATGAGCAAATGCACTTCATTAGGGAGCACTGTTTAAAATTTTTTGCATTAGTAGGAGGCTGAACTGTGTTTCTTCTGTCTTATTTGTGTACTTGGTGGTGGATTGAGGGAGGGTTCTTATACGCTGTGCATTGGAGCAGCCCGGAGCAATTTGACAGTATATAATAAAAATTAATGATAAAGCTGGGGGAGGAGTGGGGAGAAGGCTTGGGTTTGCTGCCACACCAGCCCCTGTCTTGCTGGAACAGCTTTCCCTTGTTGGGCACCCTGAGGTGCACAGGAGGCTGCTGTGGCTGCGGTAAGCAGTGCTCCTCTTCAGGGATTGCTACAGTTCAAGGAAGTTGGGTTTATCTGTGCCTTCACTGCTGCAGTTATCTTGTCTGTCAGCTGAGAGACGTGTGTCCTGTGATAAGTGATGTGAATTGTTATGCCACGTTTTTATCCCGTTAGGATTACCATTGCACTCTTCATTCTCTTTATTTTTGATCGAAGCAGCCTGTAGCTTAGAAAATGACCAGGCTTTTTTTGAGCACTGTCCATGGGGTTTTTGTCATGAGAACCCAGTGGCAGCTGCACATCATCTTCATAGTGTGTACTAGTGCAGAACACATTTATATAAATATGTAACTGAGAAGCCATTTTTTTCTACTCTTCTGTCACATTATGATATCTTGAAAATATCACCAAGTTTTTCAATTGAGTAAGAAATTAAAAGACAAATCCTTTCTTTCTAGGATAATTGCCTGCCATTGGTGCTCCCTCCCCAGGAAGCAGAAGCATTTGTATGTCTTTGGGCTCTGCTCAGTGCAAGCCTGTATCTCATAGGCTTATCCAGGTGCTAAAATAGTCCCTCAGGTCACCTGCAAGTGACCAGGCGTGGCCACAGGCTAATGCTGGAGTGTGTTTGTCCTAGAAGCAGGATTTGTGTCTCTTGGACGCTTCTTCGCACCCCACTGGACCCAGGTCTAAGCAGTGGTGGGCAGAGCTGGGTGGCTGTTTATCAGGCTATGGTGAGCAGACACAGCCCAGGGAGCAGGAGATAGTGGCAAGGAGAGGGGACAGCCTTTCCCCCCAGCAGTGAGGACATCCTTTACTTCCTGGGCTGGTATGGCAGCGCATGGCGTCAGCTTGCTCAGAAATGATAATCAAAAGATCAGCCTTTTGCAGGTGTCTCGGTACACTAATGAGTTTGGCTTTTTAATTCTTTGGAGTCTGTATGTATTGGAGCACTCCATGTGCAAGCAAGAAGGTCTGCTGAAGCAAGTATCATTTCCCAGTCTGATGGTCTTTGCCCTCTGAAATGTATGGCTTGTTGGTAACATCTGGTGGATGCCACTTTTAATTCGAATGCCACTGATGTTTCTGAAAGATGCTTTTCAGTGCATTCATGGGGCCTGATTTTGCTGGTGTTAGAGGCTCTTCCACTTTTAAAGTGATACATGGGTGTGCTGGGCGGATAAAAATCAGGGCCTTGGTTTATTTAAAATTACACCATCTGGTCGTGCTGGGGGTGAGGTGCAACAGCAGCAAAAGCCACTAACTTGCAAGAAATCCTTGTATCTAAGGTTGGCATGGACTGTTGCTGGTTGTGTCTGTAGATGCAAATCCTTCGCCCTAATCTGACAAATTTAGGAGGAGTTCATGAACTCCTCCTTCTTGGTCAGGAATAAGTCTTCTTGCAAGTGTGGTAATTCTCTGCGTTACGAGATAGGACAAATGGATTTTGTTCTCTTGTCTGGATGTGCAGGATGAAATTAATACAGGTCTCTCTGAAAGTTTTATTGATCCAGTTGAGGGCTGAATTTGGCCTGTATTTTTGTAGTTTTAATCTACAGTGTTTTGCGTTCCTAAATTGGAAAAGATTCGCACTAGAAATACAGACCATAAGTATTTTGAAATACCCTGAGCTTAGAGTGGGGAGTCATGGGATGGCTGGGTTTCATATCAAGGGGTTTGTGTCAGGGCTGTGCCTTTTGCTGTCCCCAAAGCATTTCTAATATGGGTGGAACTGCTTATTTTATCTTGCCTGGCTCTTGTAAGGAACAGAAAAGTCTTGGGTTGAATAATCAGCCTGAGACAGACCCAACAGAGAGACTTCAATGAAATAGTCAATGCTTGTCACAGTTAAAAGCATCTGGAGATAAGCTGTCAGGAAGGACAAAGTAATAAGTCATGTTGTTAGCCTAGCAAGATGGACTTTTGTACTTAGAGTTTCATATAACTCTAAGTACAAATTTAATTGAAAGTTTAAGAGGGAAACTAACTCCTGGCTGTTTACAATATTATCTTCTTGCCTAATAGGAATAGCATATGTTTATTTCTGAATATAACATCTTATATATGAGCTCCTGTAAAATGACAAGGTTTTATTTTACTTCAGATAAAACAATAACCGTACTTATAAACATCTATGTGTAGACTTCTTTGGGTAGTGTTTTACAATGGATTCTTTACTTCTTTCAATAACGTACTCAAACCCTCATATTACATGAAAATACAAAACTTCCATTTTAATACGCAACATCTTTTACAAAGATTTCCTGGAGTCCCTGACTTGTGGTAGCACTGTAATGTGTGGAGGTTATATTACATGAATAACCACTTCACTTGTAGTCTTAGTCATACACAATTTAGGATCTGTAGAGGTTTTTACTGTTCTTTTAATAGTCAAATCATCTGGAAAACATACTTAAGTTTTACATTGTCTTTTTTTTTTATGTTAAACCAATCTAAAAGTCAACAAAAGTTTTCCTCAGCGTGCAGCCCTGAGCAGCCAGGAATTGCGTTCCACCTCAGCAGAGCATCTGTGATCAGATGGGATATGTCAGAAACAGCTTAATAGTTTTTAAAATCTGGTGCATAAATTCCAGATGATGAGAAATTCTCCTTACCCAGTAAGCTTGCAGACTGCCCTCCCCGAGTGTAGTTGCTCGAAGCTTCCTTTCTCAAGACTCTAATACTATAATAATCCCAAGAATAAGCATGCAGCACAGGTTTTATCTTTCCTTTTAAACAGATACTGCAGCTGAGAAGTAGAAACAGATGTTATTTCAGGGGATTGAAAATTAAAAATTCCCAGCTTTTTATTATAAAGCTTATGTGCCAAGGAACAGTAATTTTACATAAGAATACAGAGGCGCTGTTTCAGTCTGCCCTGTTCCCTGGCATTCTGCTCTGCATCTGCCGCTAACTTGCCATGCTCGTGGATAACAGTCTCATCCCAGCTTTTCCTTTGCTGTCCTGGAAGGCAGGCAGGGAGTTAGCTGGATGGTGTGAACAGAAGATGCTAAAGGGCTGTAGGATGCAGCAACCTTGGTACCAGGGGATCCTCAGGGTCTGTTTCAATACCAGTCTGGTAACTGAGAATGCAGTTTTTCAGGCTGGGTGTCCTGCTTGTGCAAGCAGTGACAAAGTGTATGGCAGTCACACTCCTGGTGTAATTTTATGGTTGAAAAATACAAGAGAAAATTCTGCACGAGACTAATCTGGATGTGTGGTCCAAGGGCGTTTACTCAGAAACAGTTACCAGTAGAAGAGTTTTCTAAATAATGATGAAACCATTTACTCATACAGGAATTTTAGTTTAAATTACTTAAAACCATATTTTCTTGCCATATTGTTAGAAAAAAATAATGTGCTGTCCTATACATAATACCTGAGTTCAGTGTAATCCAGGCAGCAACTTGATTTTGGTTATCAATGGATTTATTACTTTTGTTGCAGATTAGTAGTTCATCACTTTGCACATGAACTTCACTTTTCCTTAGAACTTTGTTACAGGCAAAGATGTGTTTTTATCAAATTTCGTATGTTGACTCCTTAAAAGCTGCTCTTGTAAATATCAAGTAGTTTCTGTTAATTACCAGGAAGCCGGGAAAACCTTGAATGAGATTTAATAAAATCTATTACCAGTATTTATGCATAAATACTGGTCTTATGCATTGAATGCTGAATGAATTATAAAAAATTGAATAATAGAAAAAAGATTAATTGAAAGATGGGAAAAACAAAAAGCAGAGCTTTGTTCCATGTTTTCCAATTTCTTCTTAGTATCCTGAAAATAATTAGGAGTGTTGAGTGTGATGGAGACAGTGAGTCGAACAGGAGAATTTATGCTAACTGACAGCTAATGGATCAGCTACTTTCTAAATAAAGATCAAGGGTAGGCAGTCTTACATTCTGCTTGATGAAGTTTAATCATTTGGAGTGGAAATCCAGCGAGAAACAAAGCACTTTCCCATTCAAATACAGCATTTTTAGAGTGCTAAAAATGCAGGAAGTTTGTAGATTTTGGTAATTGGGCAGTAACCTGAAAGCCACCTGGGATGGTCAGAAAGTAATACTGCCCTAAGTCAGTTATGTTTCTCACCAGATCAAATGAGATTTTGTCTCTGAAAATCTATAACTTAAAGAGTGACTTCCAGCTCTCCACGTAGAGTTATTTTTATCTTAGCATGTGAATGAATATTAGAGCTGGAAATCCACTGAAGGTGCAGCCAGATGTTTAGATTCATGAGGGACTGACTAACCGCCTGCTTTCCAGTGGTACTGTCTACCCCAGGGCAGTTCTGCACTTGCTTTGCCTTTGTGCTAGCTGCAAGGCTTACAGCTTGTTATTCCATATGTAGCTTTTTCTGTTGCATTTGATTCCTTTCGTCTGGGCTGAGCTAGAAGAGCTACTTTTCTATATCTTAATCCTCATCTGTCTAAATCAATCCTTTTTTTAATTTTTTTCCTCACAGGTAATACTATCCTCTGGTTGTCTCTATTCAGTATTCCACAGGTTTACTTAACCTGTGGAATACCTTAATGTATGTCCCTTAAGTAGCTTACATATAAAAATAAGGATAACTTTCTAGTAATTTCTTGGACTATCCAATTAAAACTTAGTTATTCCAGTAGTTCAGTGCAAGGGTTGTTTATAGCACAATCAGTTGTGGAGTCTCACTGTAGCCCAGAGTACTTGACCTCACTAAGAGTAAGACCCTGGTTGGGGAAGAAGCAACCATACGTACCTGGCAGGAGCGTGCTGCCCATGAAGGGACAGTTGTGACTTGCTTGGCTTCCTGCAAGTGTGCCTGGGCAGAAAATGCAATATATTTTGTCTGCTCATAGAAACGCCTTAGCCTGTCTCTTCAAAGTGAAGCACAATGCAGAGGCATTAGTGGGCTGCAGCGTGGCTGGCAGTGTTAGCAAGGAACAGTGCAGTGGGGCAAACTGTTCTCAGCTGCGCCGTTCCCACTGGATGAAGCACTGGGCCTGGCCGTCATTTGCCTTTTGCCAAGAAACCTGGTTGGAAACCAACTTAAACACAGCCTAATGTAAAGAAGCATGGCTCTGGCCCACAGATGTTTAAAATTAATCACACTGCTTGTCTTTATTTCTCAGCTGGGGTTAACTCCTGGACTATGGAAAATAAAAATGGTCTTTTTATTGCTTCGGAGGCTGCATTGTTGAGCTAATGCCATGGATGCTTGGTGATAAATACTGTAGCACCAAACAGCTGACTGAGAGAGCAATACAATTGTGAGGCAATATGCAGTTTACCGTCCAGCGAGATGATGTGATTGAATCGCAAATAGATCAACAGAGGTTTGTGTTTTCTCTGTGTATTTTCTGAACAGGGGCTTCTCTTCTTTGTGATTTCTAGAAGATAAAACTTACAGAAATCAATAATACATTAGCTAAGTGGCACAACACTTACAACAGTAATCCTCCCTGCTAGAGTTCTTGTGATAAATCTCCATAAATTTCTTTGAAGGCAGTAGCATTAATGACATAATGCTTATAACTATATAGTAACTATATAATAACTCCAAAGCAGCAATAATAACCTTTCTGGCATTAATTTAGGGCATGCATTGGAAAAGCTTAAGAGTCCTGAGAGCTGGTATGTTTCTAGTCTCTGTCAGTCCTCCTGCTTGCCTGATGCTTTTGACTGTCACCAAAGCAACACCTGGCCTTCAAGGTAGAGTGCCTTCATAGACCTTGACTGATGTAGGTATACATGCATAAATATAAGCATACATAACTCAGAGTTGATTGACTAATACTTTAATTATGGCATTAGTTGAGAAAATTAGTAGAGGTGCATAGTTAATACAATTGAAGGGATGTTCCTATGAAAATCATTCTAGCAAATGTTTTTAATGTAGGTCATTTTAACTTCTCAATTTCTTAAACTTTCTTGACAGCAAACCCAAATCCAGGCTTATTGGTGCAAAATGAACCTTACTGAGGGCTGTTTATTGGCTCTGCACTGTAACAAATCTTTCTTCACAGTTTTTGGCAATCATTGCCTAGACTCAGCTGTGCAGCCTGGAGTTAGCGCTGTAGCCTTGTTTCTGAAAGCAGTTCTTGGGGAAGATGGGACACAGGTGGTTAAAGGCAACCTAGGAAAAAATTAAGGATTGAAGATGCGTGAGATACAGTGAAAAGAGAAGACATTAATTTAAATACTACCCACCCATTCACCAGTGTGAAACTTTTATCTGGTTTGCCCTGGCTGTGGAAATGGCCCAGTGGAGCACTGCAAGAGAGACTTTACTGAAAGATGCTCATTGTTGGATGTGGAAGGTGTTAATCAGGAAAATGGGGCGTTATTTTAAGGAAGATTAATTTAATTACAGTTCAGGATTTCTGTGTAAAGAGGGAGTAATCAAAGTAATTTCACTCAACTGGAGCACAACAGGGATAGACGTCTCTTTTTGGTGGGCAGTGAGAGCACCCTAGTTCAAAGACTTTCAGTAGTCTGGTGTGTATTTTCTTGTGCTTCAGCCATTAACATTTTGGGACAAAAAATTCATCCTAATTAGGCCTTATTTCTCAACTGGCCATCTGTTCATTGAACCCTCTCTAAATCTTCCTCTGCTGCAAACTCTCTCTGGCTGCATTGAGATTCTGGCCGTCTCTCAGCTGCTTTGTAAAGTGAAACAGGCTGAGCTGAAACAGGTTGATGTTGAGTCTTCATACCCGGAACTTGTGAGTAGCTTGTGCTTTAGAAGTGTTTTTGGGTGGACTTAATAAATAAGTCTATCTGGACAAGAAAAGCCCCAAAAGACACACATGACAGCAAGTTAACAAACAGCTATTGAAGACAATGGCCTTTTTCCCAGCCTCAGACTGCATGTCTCTCTGGCTCTCTTTTCTTTTTGTGAAATGCCAGGGTTCTTTTCTCTCCCTCTGCTCCCCTTTTAAACTCCATTTTTCTCTCCAAAACCTTCTTTTAATTCTCGTAAGACTAGTGCTTTTGGGATATCTACTGCAATATATTTTGCAGATGGTATGTGCACTGGAGATTAGGCCAGCTGATCAGCTTTCTGTAAGCGCGGTGGGAAATCTCTTTGCTCTGATTGCTTAACAAAGAGAAATGAGAAATCTGGGAAGGTTTCACCTTCCTAATCTGTGTTTTGTGTCACAGCTCCCTAAGATGTGCTCTATTTGGGTGGATAGCCTGTGGTTATGTACAGAGGTACAGGATACCTTCCACAATTACCCTGCCTCACCAGGTTTCTCACCTGAAATCTTCCAGCTTAGCTAGCTTGTTAGATCTGAATGTGTCTGCATTTTGGCCTTGGAGTTCAAAATATATCTAATAATAATTCTGTTTTGTTTTTTTTTTTTTTTTTTTAAATCTGTATAGTTTCCTTTGCAGGTTTTGCAGTGCTAGCATTAATACATCCTAAGGTGTGAATCCTTCCTTCAAAGGCAGCCCAGTCAGTTGTGAGTGCAGCTCTGCTGCTTTGGGGGTGAATTTTGCTGTGAGCACTCCCCCTGTCTTAAAGGGACTTCTCACTTGAAGGCCAGTGACAAACTTGTAGTGGTTTTGTTTTGTTTTTGTGTTTTGTTAATTTTTTTCTTTTTTCTACCAACTCTTTTTTTTTTTTTTTTTCCATAATCGCTGCAGATACAAAATGAAAGACCAGAAAAAATAGTTGAGTACCAAAAGGTTTGCAGGTCATTAGACATCATGATACTAAAAGCTGGTGTTACCTTCTCTCAAAATAGAGCAGAGAGGAAATAGAGATCTGACAAAGAAACAAAACCCTAAATAAACCTTTTTTGACATTGGATTAGAAGACACGTTTCTATCTAGTAATGTTAATCTGGCATAATGCTTGTTCAGTTGAGACAACTGGAGTGCACAGTGAGAAGCACTGTTCCTGTGTCCAGAACAGAGCACCTTCTTCTCTCCTCTGGCTCACACCATGCCCTGTACAATGCTGCTGGGTAGCTTTCCATGTGGAGCTGCTCTTTTTTTCATGTAAATGTGCACCAGAATGTTTTGTGTGCTTTTAGTCTACTTCTACACATGAATGTGTCTCATCTTTTAATTTTCTTTTATGGCACCCATAGGTGAAATATGTGGCTTGTGGGCCAAAAGTCCCTTGTAGCCATATAGCTTCTGCATCTTCTTTCTTGGGAGAGGCTTGGATAAGTCGCTGTGCCAGCTGTGTGACTTTCAAAACTCACACTGAAAGAGGAAATCACTTTAAACTGATGGAAGGTAAATTCAGATTAGGTGTTAGAAAGAAGTTCTTCCCTGTGAGGGTGGTGAGGTACTGGCACAGGTTGCCCAGAGAAGCTGTGGCTGCCCCATTGCTGGCAGTGTTCAAGGCCAGGTTG